>NW_023601212.1:9432895-10632895 GCF_014898055.3 Talpa occidentalis | reverse complement strand
GAGTTCCTAGCATGATAAGGCAAGAGAAAATAATAAAAGACATACAGATAGTAAGACTAAAGAAAAACTATCCTTATTCAAAGACTGCATGATGGTCAATGTGAAAACATCTAAGAAATCTACCTGAAAAGCTACTAAAACTAGTGAGTTAGCAAAGTCACAGTATAAAATCTGGATAAACCTGAACCTTCTCGAAAATGGTGATGCCATTAAACAAGACAAAGTTTAGCAGGGGCAGTAAATTCTGTTTTTGCAGGTGTCAGTGAAAATAGAATGCATTTGAATATTAAAAAGGAGGAAGGGGAAGAAAGTCACAACAAAGAGCATAATTTATATTCATGAAAAAGACTAAATTATGATTCATCAAGAATTGGTTATAATCCTGAGACAAGGTATCACAGACTATATATATATATATATATATATATATATATATATATATATGCACTGTGTACAGTCAGAAGTGTGGGAGGTGAGAGAATTCACCAGAGCCAGAGGGGAGAGCGGAGCAAGCAGACTGATGAAGTACACTGCTGAAGGGAGCAGCGGGCGGCAGGAGAGGTCTGCGCGCCATGTGGGACCCTCCCCCAGCAGCCAGGGATCGAATCAGTGCTGCAGAGGCTACAGGCAGCTTCCCAAGCCAGCACTCAACTGCTGCGCCACCAGGGAGGCCCAAGGCATCATAGACTATATTTACCTAGAAGACAGATACTGGTTTGCACATAAGATGACTAAAAAGCGTGTTTTAATACCCCTGGCTTCCTTCCTAGCCAAAACATTCTCTTCATAGTTTCTTGGGTTAATAAAACTACGTATCTGGGCTAAGGTAAGGGGGAAGAACAATGTATGTAGCTCCTTCTAACTTGATCATTGTGCTCATGCAAGAATTCCAAGAATTTCCTTTCAATCATCTACAGCAGGGCAGACTCCATTGGTTGAATTTCTCTCCTGTATTCTTTACTAAAAGAATTCCAGCTTCTTCAATTACCAAATGGCCACATGCTTCAGGGGAGCTGAGTTTATAAATCCCAGGGTGAGTTTTACTTTGTGGAACTCAAGTGTTCTGAATGCTAGAGAGCCACACAACAGAATCATATGACAGCTTTTAAAGGACCAGTGTCTGGACTTCCCACTCCTATTCGACTTAACTGGTCCAGAGTTGGAGTGTCTTTTAATCACTAGGGGATAAATCTAAGGACAAAAGTCCACTCAGTAGGAACTAAGGTTGTCAGAGCAGAAAGATGGATAGCACTTTGATCTTCATGACATTGAATTAATCAGCACTAGAACTGTCTTTCATCCATGTTTCTCATTACATAAAAGTAATAAATTTCACTCATCTTTTAGCTACTTCTGATGGTTTTCTGTTACTGGCAGTAAAAGAAGTTTTCCAGGTGGCATCCCTAAAACAAAAGGTTTTGAAGATTATGCCTGTGATAAAGCTGACCCCTGTTGGCCTGTGGACCAGGTTACAACAAACATGTCGGTGTGGCTGGTATGTGCCCCCAAGGAGGTAACCACTACCATCCGGGGGGCATTACCCTTGCAAACTTCCCACAGATTCCATGTAACAAATCTACTGGGCAAAGAAGATCCCACACCATCGCTGGCAAGGTGACCAGTCACCATGGCTGTGTGCATTCCTGCCTCCAGGGGCACTGGTATCGCCCTCAGCCCCTCTGCCCAAGAAAGCTACTGCTGCCCGCCAGCTATATCAACAGCTATACGCCTTGGCCAGGGCAGCATCACCCGGGGAAATTTTGCTAAAACCAACTGTGATATCATCTTCAAGAACTTCAGCTTTTTCACCCCAGCCTCTGGAAAGAGACCAGTTTCACCCAATCTTCCTATCAGGAATTCACTGATCATCTCATAAACGCCCACACCAGAGTCTCCATGAAGTAGACCTGGTTCTAGCTGTGGCCACCACATAGTTTTCATAGTAGAAAAATTAAGTGAATAAAACCCATTAAAAACAATGAATTCAGGGCCTCCCCTGGTGGCGCAGGCAGTTGAGCGCTGTGCTGTGAAGCTGTCCGCAGCCTCTGCAGCACTGGTTTGATCCTGGCCAGCAACTGGCGCGGGTCCCCCATGGCGCGGCAGACCTCTCCTGTTGCGCCCGCTGCTCCCCTCAGCAGTGTATTTCATCAGTCTGCCTGTTCTGCTCCCCGCTCTTTCTCTGGTGGATCCTCTTACCCTCCCGCACACCTGGCCTGTACCCCAGTTCTTATATAAATAAATAATAAAATAAAAATGAATTCAGACTTCAGACCTTTCTGCTTTTTGAACTCAAAGGAATGTAGACGACTTGTCACTTTCAAGGCTCACCTCTCCCCAGTTCCTTGAACTTGATCCCTCCCCCTCTTGAACCTGCTCCTCTTCACTGTCCTCACTCTCTTCAAGGAGGTTCAGAGGCTCCTTCCCTTAGGCTTTTAATCATGTTCACATCTCCCAGCTCTCCTAGTGTAAGATTCTGTACCACACACTCCTGTCCTGCCAGCTGCAGCCTCCTCTCCCATCCCCTGACTTTTACCACTGATCAACCTCTTGAGGTGTGGCCCACTCATCCTTTCTCCTCACTCAGCAATTCGCTTCAATAGGGCTCCAGCTCCCAGCACTTGATCAAAGTCACTCTAGGAAAGGTCACCAATTATTGACTCATTGCTAATAGTAATGTTCTCTTTTCAGCTTTTTTTTCCCCCTTGATTACTTTTTAAGCTTCCATTAAAGCCAAACTGAGTACTAGGTGTCCTAAAATGATTAAAACAGTCCCTATTTGTAAAAGCTCACAGCCGAATGGAAGAAATAGTCACAGACACCATTCTATACTATGTAAGTTCACTGACAGAGGTCTACACATGCAAGGAAAATCACAGGGAATAGGAGACAGGTAGGGTTTCAAAGACACAATGAATAATGTCCAATTTAAACGGTGAGCAGGAATTTATAATGTTATAGACACTGGAAAAGAATAATCCAGACAGAGCATATGCATGTGAAGACTAACGACCTAAACTCAGACCAGAGCAGTGAGTAGAGAGGAGAAGATGGATTAGGGAGAATTGAATTAATTAACTTCTCAGGCAGAACTGGACCCCACTGACTATTTTTCCTTTCTTGGTACTCTCTCTGGCCGTCCTTCTATCTCTATCCCTTTCTTTCTGTTAGATTCTTTTTCTTTTTCCAGTAGCCGGTCCCATCCTCCTCACACTCCAAATCCTCTGAGGAAGACTTGACCCGATCTACTGTCACTGGCTGGTCGACATGCAAACTAGGTCACTGTAACAAAAAGTTTTCATTTATAATTTTAATGCTGGCACTAATAAGCAAAAGAATAGTCAGTTTTTTCTATAGGAGTAGCCAAAGTAACTGTTTTCATAAAAGTAATGTATAAACTAACATTAAAAAAATAGCAGTTATGAAGATAACATGGTACATGAAAAGTGGCCTAAGGTGTACTCCAACAGATTAATGAAATGTATTGGACAGAAATAAGCAGAAAGTGATCCTGAGGACATAAAACTGCAGAATCTAAACTGCTTAAGAAATAGTGTAACTAGAGGCCTCCCTGATGGCACAAGGGGTTAAGCCCTGGCCTGCCAGGGAGCAACCCACATGGCGCAGGAGACCTCTCCGGACTCGCCCGCTGCTCCCCTCAGCAGTGTACTTAGGTCAGTCTGCTGTTCTGCTCCCCACTCTGTCTCTGGTGAATCTTCTCACCCCCCCATCTCTGGCCTGTACCCCAGCTCTCGTATGCATAAATAAATAAATCTTTTTAAAAAATAGTTTAACTAGAATATATTTGAAAATGAGAAAAACTGATCAAATTAAATTTAAACATATCCAAAAGGTATTAAAAAATGATTGCAGAATGAATTGATGGGAGAAGAATTTTAGACTTAGACTTTCTCTGAAAAATGTGGAGTCCTCTACACCCAAATTCAAATCTGAAAATCTGCTGAATTACCTGTAGGAACCACAATTCTTAAGCAGAAATCTAAGAAAAAATGATGGTTTCTAAGGTAACCAAGGCTTATAACCAGACCACACATAACCTGATGTATCAAAGCAACACCTGAGTTGTCAGGAGATAATTGGAAGAGCTGATGTTTTATATCTGTGCCTTAAGGCTGCAAGTCTTTAAACAAATGAACTCCATGTTCTACATGAGCTGAATCTGCTGGATCTTTCTCAAGGAGAAAATGCACCTTTGTGGAGTCCAAAGAATACCTGAGAATAATCTCTTCTGATGTCTGTGTTCGTAATTCCCAATGGCCAATAAACTAAAAGTATAAAAAGTACTTCTAGACCAATTCAGACGTTCTCTATTCATACTCTTACTAATTGTATTGATATTTCTACCAGGAAAAAGAAGTCAGCAAATTGTTCATCCAAGAAAGGAAGCAAACAGTGGGGAAGGGGAGAATGAGTCTTTGACAACTTGAGTGGCACTTTTAGTACCTCTGATCTGCAACTCGGACTCTGTACTACCCTTTTAAAGGAAAGTCATTTCAAGTATAACTTAATAGAACCACTTTGGGAAAGCAAAACAAAACCTCTCCTTTCTCCTTTTACCCTCTGGAGTAAGGAGTAAGAAGTTGATAGGAATAGTGCTTATCTCTTCACACAGCTCAGTATTATGAAAACCATTTTGCATAGATCACAAACTATGCTATGAAACAAAGGTTTTTTCAATCCAATCAACTAAATGAGCTCATTTGTTAGTGGATCAACTGTCACCACATGGCAAACTATATTTAAAATTATTTCCCTTCCTCTTGAGAATTCCATTTAATAGGCTTATGTAAATTAAGTATCTTTATTTATTGCCCTATCTAAATAAAAAGTCAATAGCAGAAGCATGTTGCAACAATATAACCCCAGCATCTACATTAATAAAGTGTTTGAGTAGAATACTAAGACTGTATTATTTCAGTGTATTGTAATAAAATAGCATCCCCTGGGACCCAAAGACAACACAAATATATTTATGGAGGATGTGGTAAACTAGGAACTACAAATCCAATTAGCACTTGATAAAGACATCCAATTCAAAGCTTTTTACGTCTCTTGATGATTCTAATGGCAGCTCTATAGGAAACAAAACATGTAATATAGTTTGTTGCCTAAACAGATCAGAGCTAAACCCAAAAACAGGAAAAAGAATCCAGAAACACCCTTACTTCATTTCAAAAGAATTTCCTTTTGATGCACAAAGTCAGGAGAAAAGACCAATTATATCTTTTTGGAGACATGATTCAACATTAAATATATATACACAGTAGTATTTATTACAAAGTCTGTTCTGGGATCTTTTAATTTCAGCTACTCTGTTCTATGCTATGCTACTTTGTTTCATTAGCTACAAAAACCACCCATTAATAGAAAACATTCTAACTGTAAATAGGCATTTTTCTTCTTTCCCCCCCCCCCAAAGTGTCAATCCTTTTATTTTATATATTTTTATATCATTTTTCATTTTTGTACAATGTATGCATTTTCATCCTGGTTATAGTCCCCGTAAAGATGCCAAAAAACGAATCAATCGCTATGGTCATAATCTTCATCTGCTCACCAGCCATTAAGTGCCCATGCTTTTCCAATGTTTTCTATAAAACCATGTAATTTAACCATCAAACAACCATGAAGCATATTTTCTTCCCTTCTCAGATAAGCTGAAAGTGAGAGTCAACCGGGTGCGAACTTGCCACAATCTCACAGCTAGCTGGTAAGCAGCATATCAGCATGTAAACTGACATGACATCTCTCTCCAAAGGTTTTGCAATTTCCTCTACTCCTTTTAGGCCAGGAATTCTACTCCAAATTTATCGTAAGTAAATAAACCAAAGAAATCTATAGATAGACTCAAAGATATCTCTGCAGCTTTTTATAGCAAAAAAATCAGAAACAAACCAAATAGCTGCATTGGGAGAATGCTACATCAGCCCAATGAAACAGGGCAATTAACATAAAGACCATATAAATAAATTTTAAGTGAAAAGGAAATTGACAACTGATGAGAGAGTGAGTTGTAGCTCCAATAAGGGCAGAAGAGTTTCCACCAGACTAGCACCCCCACAACATATAATTATCCACCCCATGCAAAATACGTAAGACAACTCTCTGAAGACACTAGAGAGTAGCCACACTTAGGCTGACACAGATGGGATTTCTCATGAAGTAGGGAAGCACTCTGGGTAAAATTCCCATTGTAAGCATTCCAAAAATGTAAACTAAAATTTTTGCATTTCACTAAAACCAGTATGCATAATTACATTGACAAAATGACAAAAGAGCAAATAATTTTAAAATCATGTCAAATTTTTTGATGTCATAATCATGTACATAAGTTCAAAATAAAATCACAAAAATAGTAGTTGGGGAGGGAAGTATGACAAATCCAGCTGTTCTTGGGTCAGCCTGTTATGTGAGCAAATCATGCCCTGGGCTTTGGGATGTTGGACCTAACTGAGAGATGTTGTACAACACAGTCCAGATACCAAGGCTTCCCATACATTCCTCCTTTATAATCTTTCCAGTTAGCTAATCACCAGTTTCTGAACTAAACAGATGCTAGCTCCTCACTTATTTATTTGTTGATACATTCACTCAATTGTCAAATGAAATATGTGCTTCCTTCTGAGGATCAAACTCTCCACAGCATCCATCTGCCAGCATAACCTGACACACTTAAAAATGGGTGAGCAGAGCACAAGCAATTTAAGATTATTAACATTTTTCATTTCCATTTAATTTCCCATGACACTCACTTTCATATTCACCACGTTTCCTCTGTTTCACTAATGAGCTAGAAAGACAGCTTTCGCATTTCTTTCACTTCTTTCAGAACTGAACTTGTTTGGTGATACCAACCATCAAAATGAAACAAGTCCAATTCTGAATAGGTTGTGAAAATGTTTGTGCTCTCTGTCACTGGGCCTCCCCGGTGGTGCAGCAGTTGAGCGCTGGGTTGCGAAGCTGCCCGCAGCCTCTGTAGCACTGGTTCGATCCCCCTGCTGCCGGACGAGGGTCCCATATGGTGCGCAGACCTCTCCTGCCGCCCGCTGCTTGCTGCTCCCCACAGCAGTGTACTTCGTCAGTCTGCCTGATCTGTTCTCCGCTCTGGCTCTGGTGAATTCTCTCACCCTCCCGCGCTTCTGACTGTACCCACTGCTTGTATAAATAAATAAATAAATCTTTAGGGGGGGAAGAAAAAGCTACTGGCACTGAGTTCTTTCAGTAAGAGCAAACATGTAAGAAAAGTTAAGATGAATTACCAAAGGTCACTAGCTGTCAGCCATCCAGCCATATAAATTGATGTGTCTTCTGGCTCTAGTGAGCTAGATCACGAGAAGCGGGAGGAATCACCCCATAGTGAGCTGTGGGTGATTTTCACTGGAGAGGAGAGAGCTCTGATGCCCAAATCCCTCCTCAAAACATACCAGGAACAGTATGAAACAGCATATTTAATGTGCCTATATTTTTCTGTAATACAAACTATAAAAAGCTAAGCTCAAAAATCTTCCTGACTAGGGAAACAGAATGTAGTGTAAGAAAAAACACAGGGGAGAAAAAAAGAATGTAAAACAGTATTTTCTAATGTAATGATGTCCAGGTTTCAGGAACTGAAGTCCGAGTTAATGTCTGAGGTATAATTCAGGACTTGGTGGTCAAGGCAGAGATTTCCAGTTAAAGACCATGCTCCCTCCAGAAAGGAGTAAATTTAAAAACATCCAGTAAGTAAAAGCCACCAAACCTACAGGAACGGGAAAGCAACAGCAGAGACTAACAAAATTTTATAATATGTTATGTGGATAAAAGATAGCATAATAACCAGCAGGATGAAGAATAATGCAACCTAAGTGGCTGCACAGGGCAATGCCCACCATACCCCCGCCTGGTCAGAGAGAGGGGGCTCAGCTCCAGGCAAGAAAACCAAGGTGGGGGCCACTCCCATGCTACATACTAAATCATAACATCAGTTTAAATATGCCACATTTCCTACTAAACACAAAGATGACAACACCCTGACTTCTGTCTGGCTGTCTACTAGACCTAAGCCAATTAAAAAAACCAAAAGCCAATTTTGACTACGGGTCAGACTTTCCTCAGCTGCCTGGACAGTAGCAGCTTGTTTTCGTCGTGGTGGTTTTGTTCGCGAACACCTCTCCCCCATTCCTGCGCTGAGTTAGTTCACTTGTGCGGCCTCTGAAGCCTGCCCCAGCACAGTCTTCCCTTTGTCTCTGGGAGTCAACACTCTTGTCTACTCTAAGCAGACGGTCTTCTTTCATGTTTCTCAGGGCCGAATACTCATGCTCCCTCTCACAGTCCAGGTCTGGGGTTCCCTCCTTGGCACTATGACACATTCCAAAACAACTTAATAAGAATCTAGTTTTTATTTTTTTTTATTTTTTTTTTTTAATTTTTTTTTATTTTTTTTATTTTATTTTATTTTTTTATTATTTTATAGAGGCATGTTTATTTGTTTATTTGTTTGTTTGTTTGTTTGTTTTGTTTACACATGCACTGGGTACAGCCAGAAGCACGGGAGGGTGAGAGAATTCACCAGAGCCAGAGCGGGGAGCAGAGCAGGCAGAAGGACCGAAGTACACTGCTGAGGGGAGCAGCGGGCGGCAGGAGAGGTCTGCGCGCCATGTGGGACCCTCCTCCGGTGGCCGGGGAGCAGCCGGGGATCGAACTGGCGCTGCAGAGGCCGCGGGCAGGTTCGCAACCCAGCGCTCAACCGCTGCGCCACCGGGGAGGCCCAGAATCTAGTTTTTAAACATTAGTAAGCTTAAATGTATTTTTTATAGGCAACTCTAAGATATAAATGAATGACTCACTGTACTTTGTCCTTGGTTTGACTGTAAATAAATTGATGTCAAACCTTTACTACCTATAATAACCAGTATTTTTTAATTCTTCAATAACAGAACCATTTTCCAGGAAAAAGCTGAGGAAAATAAAAATGAGAAAACTCAATGAAAGGTGCATCTGAGTGTGTGTATGTGAGCACTCAGGTGCACACAGGTGAGGAAACAAAGGAAAGAGAAAAGGCTCAGATCCTCAAGAGTTTGGCAGAAGAACAGAGCTACAAACATATGTTTATATACCATAGTTTTCTCTTTTTGAACCATAAATAATGCAGGGAGTTGGAAGACCTCATCAAAAGATACCTATAGTAGTTGCCACCACCTTGCCAGTTAACTTCTGAGAGGAATAGTCAATTCTCTCGAGTGGGCAGAAGACAAAGTTCGGTTTACTTATGTAACTTAAGGTTTGCAACAGTAAACAAGCTGTAACTCAAGAGAACTATTATGTGTTAATACTCTATGCTACCCTTTATGTCTGAGTTAGCCCTGAAAGGGAATACAGTGACCACAATAACCTGTACCCCACAAAGAGAGTTTCAAAGAAGAAAGTTCTTTATATTCTGTGTTCTGTGACTGAGTCAGGTTTCCTTAACTCACTGGTTCCAGATGTTGTCCATAACCACCACCCCATACCCTTTCAGGAAGTCTACAAAATCAAACTTTTCATAATTAATACTAAGCTGTTTCACCAGACTGACATTTTCAGTTGATAAAAGCAACTGTGGATTAAACCGCTGATACACCCATCAGGGCTTTGGCAACAAACTGTACCAGCAGTCAATTACAGCTTCCACCTCCACACACTCCCTGTAATAGAAGATGTGAGTTTCACTTACAAATGCCCTCCATAAACCAGCAAACATTATTGATTTCATTAAATCTCAAACCTTAAGTACAAGTGTATTCATTCCCTGAGACTGCTATAACAAACAACCACAAACTCAGTGGCTTCAAAAAGATATTTATTCTCCCAGAGTTATGGAGACCAGATGTCCAGAAACAAGGTATCAGCAGGGACACAACCCCTCCAAAGACTCTAGGGGAAAATTCATTCCTTGCCTCTTCCAGTTTCTTCTGGCTCCCAGTATTCCTTGGCTTGTGGCCACTTCAGTCCAATCTCTGCCTTCATGATACATCACTTCCTCCTTCCTGTGTTTTCTATTCTGTATCTCTTCCCCACATGGACACTTGTCCTTGCATTGAGCACCCACTTAGATAACCTAAAATGATCTCATCTTGATAGTTAATTACATCCACAAAGACCCTAATTCCAATTAAGATAACCTCCACAGGTTACAGGACTTAGGGTGTGGACATATCTTCTGAGGGGCAATTATTCAAACCATGCAAGTGTTTTTAATATTCCCTGAGGCCAAATGAAGCATGTAGAAAGCACTGCTGCACAATGAAACAGAATGGTGATCTCAAGGAAAAGCACTGTGAGACTGTTTGAGCTGCAAATAGAAAAGATACTTTCTGTATGCACATAATTTGAAAAAAAATTGAAAAATTATCAGCAGTATTATCAGCTATGCCTTGCTGTTCCCATTATGCACTCTGACCCTGATGGATGAAGACAAAGCACAAACAAAAACATGAACACCATGCAAACCACATGATGAACAAACATCCACATTTCCTGCTAATAATAAGACTATCTTCCTGATAGTCAATCTTTTGTATCTGATTTCTCCCTCCTTAAATATGAAGTTTAAGGTACCCATTCATAAAATCATCACATTTCCCCCCACAGCATTAAACCCAAAGCAAATCCCCCCTTTTTAACCCTCTTTCAAATTATCTAACAAAAGTTCAAGTCCTTTAATAAATCCTTCCTGACAAACTGACTGAGCTGCCTCCTGGCTCTCTAGCTATCATCCTCCCTTGCCACCACCAATAATAAACTCGACTTCTTCAGCTACAGGTGAGTTCCTGGTCCTCTTTGGTTAGTGATCACTGACAATTTTTGAGCTTTTCCTCAAAAATGAACAAAGTGAGCCTGTATTTCAAGGAAAACAATTGACAGTACTAGATAAATGATACAATGGTAACAATTAAGTTTCCAAGAGAAAACTAGATTTTTTGGAAATTTTTAGGAAACTTCTATCTATAGTACATACTGGGTAGCTTCCAATACCCAAACACTTCTCTAATGAGAACAGAGCAGATATTAACAAATGGGGGGTTGGAGGGGAACAGGTTGAGAGTTTAAAATGAAATGGATTAACATTTGGAAGATCTGCATATCAGAGCAAATATTTTCCAAATAATCAAAGCATGTAACTAAAAAATAATGCACAAGTGGAAGGTATTTCAGAGTACAAAACAGACCAATGCATTTTATTATAACAAACAACAAAAGATTCACTTATCTGGTTTTATCATCTATATTACAATTAATCAAGGGTTGAATTCTAGTGTAGTATCCAGGAGGGCTATTACAACACTCCTCACTCTTCCATGTACTAATACCTGGATCAGATTTTCTTTATATACTTCAATGGAATATGCAAATAAATTAAACTTAGAAGCTGTTACTAGGATTCAGTTGTCTTTAATTCTATTCAGCCAAACTTTATAGAGATTAGCAAAAAAACAGTGCCACTTTCTCACTCTTTATTTTGAAAAGCAGCTGACTTTATGTAGAAGACTTACGTTAACATGTAAGTCTGTTATTATTTTAAATTAATAAAAAATTCTCAGTGGTAATTTTGAATACAGACATAAAAGGATGGAAAATATAAAAATGAAACTACAAGACAAAGAGAACAAAATGAAAACCTGTATTACATTTTCATCTCAAAGGAAAACCAAAGAGAATTTTCCAGTACCAGCAAAACAGACAAATCCTCAGATACAGGAAGTATGAATTCCATCGAAGTCACAAAGAAAAGACAAATTACTACAGAAGACTGACAATGGCACAATCTGTAGGACAGTGGATGATATCCTGACACTAACAAAAATGACCCTCATATTCAACCAAGCTAATATTTAAGTGAAATATTTTCAGACAAAAATAAAGTATTTGGTAATAACATATCCTCATGGAAAGAATGCTAAAAAGGGTATTTTGAAAAGAAAACGGATTAAAAAAAAAAAACAGCAGAAGGCAAGAAAGATTGAGTCAATAATAAGCAGGTACATTTTTTAAATAATAAGCATAGCTGCCCACCCAACTATTATTGCAGGCATAAAAACATGAAACTAAGATACTGAACATAATATCTAAGTGGAAAAGTCGTGTTTTGAAGATTTCATATTGTACAACAGGAGGGCAGAAAAATGGCTGACTTTTAAATCAAGCATGTCTTTATAACACCAATGGTCACCAAGATAACCCGGCACACAAAACATATACTATGGTGAGCTGAAAGCAAATAAACAGAGGTGGATGCTAACATAAGCCCTTCTGTGTCCCACAAATTCCCACTCTTCCAGAACAGTTCTCATACTGTCTGTAGAATGTGTCCATCCGAACTTAAGAGACAATGAGTATAGCACTGTCAACCCATGCAATATTAGAACGGCTGTTTTTGTTCTCTCAAGATAAATATATTAACAAATCTAATGTTCTCTTCTCGCATTCCAATGGATCATCCTGCTCTTCACTTTGCAAAGACAGAAAGAAACATGTCCAGGATCCTATACTAGGGGCAGCTTCCCCAGATAATATACTCCTTGACATAACTCTGAGTCACTAGGCAGAGAAAGAGAAGTGTTCTAAAGAGACTTAGGGCATGAAATGTGAAAGGTGTACAACAGCAAGGTCTGTGTAGGAAAACTAGCATCTTGAAATCTGTAGCTCTGAACTGCTAGGATACAAAGCTCAACTCCCTTGCTTTCACTCCTAACAACCAGGGGGTACTGCTGCTGGTCGAGCCCAATCTACTCTTTTCTACATTCCTCTCCACATTGTAATCAATGTTCCACACTCACCAAATGTTATCAAGTCTCAGATGTCTAAATTGGAAAATAAGACAGGGTTTTATTGTTTGGCCCCAGAGGAACATGAAATCTGAGTTCGGCTTTATTGGATAAAATGAATTTCCATTGCACAGATGCACTTTTACACTGCCTTTTCTCAGAATGCATCTCAGTATAAAACAAGCAATCACGATACTGACTTCCAATAACTAGACAATTCCACACATGAATTATTTATTGGCTGCTGAAAGCATATAGAGATGCCAAAGGCTACCAATGATGTAAGACCAGGGCCATACCACTTAGTGCCTGACATTGCTTTCTCCTTCACTCTCCAGTATGAGAGCTCAAACAGCTGGCACCAGTAAAGTGGAAATTCCCTTGTCCCATAACTTGGTGTCTAACAAGTAATCAGCATCCCTTAGTTATTAACCAGTGCTGAACTGTAATTAAGTTTTCCATGCCCTTGAAGTCAAACTGAAACCTTTAATCAACAAGCAAATCCAAATGATTACACACCAGCTTAACTAGTAAACTACTCTCTATCAATATTAACTGTATCAGTTGGTTTTTCATGTATTCATTCACAAATGTTCACTACTCATTTATTCTTGCATGCATTCAAGTGCTGAGAGTTAGCTATGTACCAGGTACTTGGTATCTTGTAATGAAAACAGACATTCCTGCCCAACATCACATTGCGCTTCCTCAGCCTACTAAGTTTAATCTTAACTTTCATTAAACTCAAATTTCCTTCAGATTGTTTTGCCTAAAATTCTTAGTAATAAATGAGAATCATATATAAGTTTGCTCCAAATCTAAACAACTGGGATGAGATAACACACAAACATCTTATACAGCAGATGCTTAATAAATATCTTTGAATAGCAATTACAATTTAAAAAAAAACAATCTAACCAACATAAAAATTAGCTTGCAATGATTTTAGCAAGAGTGCTCAAAGTCTCGTGTGGCCAAAAGCTACTTTTTAGATAATATATGTGACTGAAGTAAAAAAGTTTAAACCTGTATTACCTTTGTTTCTATTTTAACAGTCATCATGAAAATAAATTACAGATCAGACATTACAAAGAAAGAATTAAGAAATATGTTGAAGTAGATAAATGGCACAAAAATCAACTGTATAGCACAAAGTAGATAAATGGCACAAAAATCAACTGTATAGCACAAAGTAGATAAATGGCACAAAAATCAACTGTATATATTAATTTGCTTCTTTCTAAGGAGCTGTGCTGGGATCTATGAGGGATAAAAAGGGCAAACCCAGCAATTCTATATTCCCATGTTCATAATCTTGGAGGAAAAAGAGGGCAGAAGAGTAACAAAGGAAAATACAAACATAACTGTAAATGCAAAGGCCTGGGGATTATTATATTGAGGAAAAGATCCAATTCAAAATCATTTTTAAAAGTAATGTATCATCAATTTAAATTTAAATGAGGTTTTGTAGAAGTTACAACTATCACTGTGGTCAATACTGATCACTAATTTTGTAAACACCCGTGATTCAATGCTAATTTTTTAAAGAGACACTATTCAAATCTACTGAAAACATGGCCAAATCCTAGTTTAAGTGTCTGCACAGCACCACCTAACTCATTCTTCCACTCATTCCATACCTTCTCAGTGCACTAAATAACATGAAAAGCACACAATGGGCAATTCAACGGTGTTTAATTGCAGGGTTGACTTAACAGAAAATCTCATATTTAGATGTAGATCAAAAATCATTTTGTGATGCTCAGGTGAAAAATAAAATGCATGAACAAATGTCAAGCATCATGGTTAGTAATATATTTTGCCATGTAGAAGTAAACTGGCATGTATTAAATACAGAGAAACTCCTGAGTGTAATATGAGGTTGTCAAATATCTCAAACTGCAATCAAAATATTTTATTTCCTCTCGGCAGCTGAAGTGAGACTGTGGCTACAAATATTTTTCTGAGCCAAATTTAAAGACAGAGCACCTAATTTGCTTAAAAATTAATAGCACCTTGTCAACCAAGCCTAAGAAACATTTCTGAAAAAGCTGTAAGTAATTTTCTAAGACAACTACATACAAAACTCAAATGTTAGTATTTTTTCTGATCCTTATGCAAATACTGTAATTTTATAGGTTTAAGAATTCAATGAAGGGACACTATAAAGACAGCATACAATCCTGAAGGAGTCTACTTTTAAAATTCAGTCCACTACCGCTTTTTTGACACGTCTATTGATTTTAAGCAAGTAATAGATTGCTATTCATTGCCTCAGAGCCAAAATACAAACCCACTTTGGGGAAATGGCAGAGTATGATTAACTGTGGATTTCTCTAGTCTGGATTTCTCAGACTTATGTAGAAATTTTACCTTCTGAAGTATATTTATTATTTAATTTGAAGGTCAATTAAAATCTTGCATGAAAGTTAATATCTTAGTAAAAACAAAGAAATGAAAACAAATTTTAAATTGAAATCCATGTAGATTTACTTTCATTTGCTTTTTTTGTCTGCTATATGGACATGCTTTTTAAAGAACATGCTTTTTATTCCAAAGCTATTTGAATATAAAGTCTTAGTTGTGTGTTATAATTTATACTAGAATCACCACAACTATGACACTTCCAAAGTCATTTTACCCAGTTACTCGCTGTTTATGCTCAGTTTTCAAATCACTGTGGATTTTTAGACAACAAAGTCAAAGAAACTAACAAAGAGTGCATTCTGTGCCCCATCTCGTACTATCTCAAATGAGGCTTTTTATTATATTATATATTTTTATTATATTATTATATAATATCAAGTTAGCAATTTTTGGCTCTTAAACTTTAATTTTGTTGTTTTGATCTTTGAATGTCCTCCTAATTTATGATGTCTATGTACAAAGAGTGATATTGATCTGTGTTGTGGCAAAAAGACACCTTCAGGATGCTATTTCTCACTTCTGTCCTGTACCAAAATTAATTAACAACACCTGTAAACATCTCTCTCACTCTTCATCTTGTGTTCTACTTGGCTAACCCAAAAATGCCCTGCAAGGGATGATATTCCTTTGATACTGCATGTGATTATTTCAAAATTGTAAAAGGCAAACTTCATTTTGCTTCTTCTAACACAACATATATTGCCCTGCAAAAGCAGTTCTCAAAAACACATCTGGGCTTATAAAGATGCACTAAAATACAAAGGTCTTTCATTCAAAGCTACCAAAGATTTTAAATGATTTTTACCTTCAAAACAAAAGTGGTCCATTTCCACAATTCTCATAATTTCACTTTTCGCTTTTCATTTGACCAATGAAATAAAAGCTTCACATTTAGAATGGTTAACATTAATAAATTCTATTTTCTGCAAATTTAAAATCTACTAAAACACAGCATGTTTTCTTTAAATTATCAGCTGTTCTTTTACAAAATTTGTACCTCAACAGTTTAATGCAATATTATCAGGTAAAGAATATCTATTGGGAATAGAAAACCTTTGCTTCTTATCACACATTTTCAGTAAAATCAAATACTTTCTCTCCTCCTTATTCCTTTATTCCCAACATTAAAAGAGAACGTACTATCCAACAACTCAATTCAAAATCTCCATTTTCAAAAAATGTCCACATTTCTTTCACTAAATGACTCTGGACATATGAAAGCACAACTATGAAGCATTTCAAAAATAAAAACCTTTCTAACCCATTTAGAAAAGGGCTCCCAATAAACTCAAACCTGGGGAAAAAAAGGTGCCCATTGATCAAGAAAATCCTTAACAGTAGAAGCATCCAATTTACCACCCACATCTCAAAGATCTCTCACATGGTGATTTATATTAGTCTTACTTTTTACTAAAATATTGCTTCTGATAATACATATTCACTAAAATATTGCTTCTGGTAATACATAATAATCCATAATTGCTTTATGGATACCTTATTTTTGTATGTTTATGCTGTTATATATTCTCTTTAGACCAAGAGGAACGAGACTAAGTAAAAACAAGCCTAAGCAAGAGTGACCTATAGGAAGATCTATGAAATCAGACATCAGCGCCATCGTCTGCAGTTTACAGGCTAACAGCTTCACTCAGTGCCACTGCTACGGGACAATCTGGTCTGGAACTGAAACCAGAGAAAGACAGCTACACACCCTTCTCTGAATCTAATGACTAAGCACCCACTCAGCTTGGCATGGTGATTTATGCCAAGGCCACACAGCTCCCCCTCATCATCAAGGAATGCACTGTGGTGGAAGCCCAATAACAATGAGAACAGAAGCAAGACAGGAGAGAAAAGGATCTGTATATGCTGCAGTTGCACTATGACTAGAATTTATGTCTATAAAGCAAGATACAGAAATCTAAGGAATCAAATTATTTATATATAAGGAAGTCATCGGAGCCTATTTTCAACATTTTAAGGAATAACATTGTTCTAAAAGGGAGAAATGGAAAGGAACATTCATTGTTGGCCTGATAGTTTTCTTGTGTAGGGACGCAGAACAAAAATAATTAATATACGAAATGAGGGTAGAAATACACATAATTTTTATACATATACTAAAAAAAAAATCTGAGACCACTGATCTAGACATTACCTATCTTTCCTCTAACTTTAACCAGGATTGCTTACTTACCTCCAACAAAATCTGCTTCACCCACACAATAAAACCAGTATAAAGGTATCTTGAAAATCCATCTCATATGATCTTAGAAGAAAACCGCTAATTGACCAGTAGATTATATACTGCTTTCAGAAACTCCTTACTTTTTAATCTATGTTGCACATTTTTTAATACTGAGTTCCTCATCTACACTGATAATGCCCAATTTCCACCGTGACAGTGATGCTGGCAATGGAAAAGGCTGTATTTATTATACTATAATGCTTGGTTTATTTGTGTGCTTTCCAGTTTTCACATACACAATATAAATCAAGCACAGTTTGCCAAATAACACAACCCTGCTAAATGGGAAAGTTACTCCGGGAGGAATTCTGTTCTACCTATTCTGCTGAGCTTTGTTACCTTAATAGAGTCTGCTGAAAAATTTCTACCTCATTAGAACCTATCTGCTTTACATATTTGAGCATTTCATTCTGTAACAAAGGAACCAAACAGCCATTAGGAGTAAGAATGCCCCCAAGCCATCAGAAACTTAGTGTGAAGAAAGGGAGTTAAGAAGTTGTCTAATTCTACTTTCTCACATCTGCTATGAGAAAAACCAAAGAGTCAAGTTTAGAAAACTAAAGCGTAATTTATCAAGGTAAATAACAGTTTTTGGACTGAAACTGTTATAGAGATCATACTTCGTGTAGTTCTGCTTGAAATAAAATAGACACATCTTTGGAGATTCCTTGTTTCTTCATGGTGCTACCAAAAATGCTCTGAGAGTATCTGAAAAACAGAACACACTATACTCCTAAAAAAACTGCCTGTACTTATCAATCTAGCAATCCTGTTCAGAAAATGAAATAAGCTAGATTTAAAGTGAAAAATCCACACTGACTTTCAGGGTTCATTCCTTTCTATTCCCTGTGTTGCTCACGTTTATTTAGTACATTCTAGAGTTTTCAGCAAAGAACAAGGCTAGCATTGATCTTTGCCAATTTCCACGGTCAGAAACAACCTCAATTTTAACAAACAAAAATCTAATTGGTATATTCCATTCTTCCAACTTCTAGCATTTCTTTATAAATTTTGAAGGATTATTCAGTGCTCTATGAAGGATTTACAATTCTCTTTAAAAATGTCTAGGTCAGGGGCCTCCCCGGTAGTGCAGCGGGTTAAGTCCAGCACTGTCAAGCTGTCTGCAGCCTCTGCAGCGCAGGTTCGATTCCCGGCCAGCCAGGGAGATTTCCACATAGTGCGGCAGACCTCTCTTGTCTCACCCACTGCTCCCTTCAGCAGTGTACTTCAGTCAATCTGCCTGTTCTGTTCCCCGCTCTGTCTCGGGTGAGTCCTCTCACCCTCCCGCACCTCTGGCCCACACCTCTCACCCTCCCACACCCCAGTGCTTGTATAAATAAATAAATCTTAAAAATAAATGTCTAGGTCATTAAATATGCCTAATACTTAAAAATAAGGTCAAGCTGTTCACTCACTGACAGAGCCTTTACTATGCCCGCTATAAAGCAATGAATCTGATGATGCCAAAGCTATTCATTGTTTATTTTAGAGAACAGTGAAATGGGGGGCGTGCAACAGGGGGTATGCTGGAGATAAAAAGAAATCCATATATGATTTTTATCTAGAAACTAACATCAATGCAAATGCTTGAATATTAACTCTGGTTCAGTTGAAAATGGAGAGCTGGGCCTCCACAGTGGCGCAGCGGATTGAGCACAACACTGTGAAGCTGTCTGCAGCTTCTGCAGCACTGGTTCGATTCCAGCCAGCCAGGAGATTCCCACATGGTGTGGCTGACCTCTCCTGTCACGCCCACTGCTGCCCTCAGCAGTGTATTTCAGTCTGTCTGCCTGTTCTGCTCCCAGCTCTGTCTCTGGTGAGTCCTCTCACCCTCCCGTGCTTCTGGCCTGTACCCCAGCTCTTGTATAAACAAAAACAAATAAATCTTTAAAAAAAATTATGGCAAGCTTACAAACAAAGGGTCACTGTGACATCTGTGCCTTCTCAGTATTAAAGTGACTAGACTCATTGTCCATTGAATATCTTCTTGCAACTATTACTGAAGAATTAAATGCCTCCATACCTCATATCACTAACTGCAAAATGCCCTTTTGATTGCATTTTTAACTTATTAAGGTTTATTTTTATTATGTATTGGGTACAATAAAAGTCAACTGGGAAATATTTTTAAGTCTACAAAAATGTCCCTTTTTGCAACTTTGAATAAATATACTTAATAATTAAAAATAAGGTTAAGTTGTTCACTAACAGAGACTTTACTATGCCCACTGTAAAGTGATTTATGGCAAATCAGAAGTTTAGGACAGGGAGTTAACAAAAGGTTACCTTCGATTCACATCTGGTAGGCTGTAATATTAATGTTCTCAACATAAAGGGATTGGTTAAATGAGTCAGATTTAGTAAACGAGGCTTTACTCATGCACACTATTGGGACACCCAAAAGCACTGCCGGCTATAACTTGCTCGTAATTCACTTAAATATATGCAGACCTTTTAAAAAAATAATTACAGAAAATTAGTAACAGCAGGTTCAATCCAAAGGAAGGATTATTGTTCTAATTCAACTGCAAGAACAGAGCCTGAGCAGTACCGGTGAACAATAAGCATCGATCATCTCATTCTTAATGAGAGCAGTAAGTCAAACTTAGATTTTTCAAATTTCATTACTGTAGAAGATATTACATATATTTACTTAATGATTTATTACAAATTCTACCTTATGTTTCCATGTTAGTAAACCCACTATAGCGGTAATATATTGTGCTTCCATAAAATATATATTCAAATTTCCTGCAATATACAATTCTCCATGCTGTAAGTTTCACTTCTTACTACAAGATATTTCCTCTAATTTATGGTCCTGTCTTATTCTGTCCCCAAATAGAACAAGGTCAAAAGATAATGCAAGTTAAAGCAGAAGCATCACCACCACAGCTGCTGAAATGTTTTACAAAGAGAAAGATCTGGATTTATTACTTGACCCCTCCTCTACTCTCATCCCCCAGTACAGCAGTCCACACATGTTTTTTAACTCCACAATTAACAAAGAAATTATCACTGGTGATCTCTTGGTCACTGAGCACAGCACAGTGATACAGAATATAGACAGTGGTACTCGCTTATCCAAAGATGGATACCTTCCAAGACTTCCAGAGACAGTAATGAAATCTGTGAAGACTATGTTTTTTTCCCCATACACACATACCTATGATATAGCTGAATTTATAAATTAGGCACAGTAAGAGATTAACAGTAGCTAGTTTATTAGCTAGTAGCTAATAAAATTGATATGAATATATCTCTTTCTCTCTAAAAATATATTTTCAAATGCTGGTAAAAGCAGGGTAACTAAACTTTGAAGAAAAAAGAAACAAAAACCATGAATACATGGATAAAAGGGACTACTGTAGCAAGGTCACCAAGCTATAAGTAAAATCATTCTAAATCAAGGATATGTTCTACTAGTGGGGACTGGAAGTCCAAAATGTCTTCAAAAGTTAATGTGAAGAGTCACTGAGAAGGCCAGAATCAAGGAGAATCTTAAATATAACTTTTTTTTTAAAAGATTTATTTTATTTACACAAGAACTGGGATACAGGCCAGATGTGCAGGAGGGTGAGAGGATTCACGACAGACAGAGGAGGGAACAGAACAGGCAGATGAACCAAAGACACTGCTGAGGGGAGCAGCAGGTGAGACAGGAGAGAGCTGCCACGCCATGTTGGTTTCTCCCCAACCAGCCGGGAATCGAACCGGTGCTACAGAGGCTGCGGACAGCTTCACAGCATGGCATTCAACCTGCTGTGCCACTGGGGAGGCCCCATTATTGGTTTTAGATATGCCACACCGCGGGCAGAACTTCCTACGGCACCCAACGTAAAGTCTACAGAAAATGATTCACAACTAGATAATTATCTGCAGCCCTAACAGCACAACCATAAAGATGTTTCCCAAACAAAGCTACTAATTCAGCAGGAAACCAGAGACCATGTAAAGTCTACAATATCTTTAATCAACAGACAAATCCAACCACATGCAGCAAACTGAAAGCTAAATATAAATAGATGGTTCATTAAAGTGAGCAAATTAACCTGCATGAAAATACAGGGTCAATTTCAATTATTGCTGATCTATCCAGTGGCCTTATTCTCAATACAAGTATAAATTTGAACTTTATTATGCTTGCTGTCTGGGTAAAGCAAATGAAGTTTGACATTCCAGTGCAGGAAGTCTCACAGCACAGGTAAAGTCTTCAATGAAAACAATCACCCAGTCCCATGAACAATGGGTAATAGCCTTAGGTTGAATTTCACTAAATCAATGTTTGAAAAGTAAACGTAGGGCCTCCCCGGTGGCGCAGTGGTTGAGCGCTGGGTTGAGAAGCTGCCCGAAGCCTCTGCAGCGCTGGTTCAATCCCGGGCTGCTTCCCAGCCACCGGAGGAGGGTCCCGCATGGCGCGCAGACTTCTGCCACCTGCCACCCGCTGCTCCCCTCAGCAGTGTACTTCAGTCCTTCTGCCTGCTCTGCTCCCCGCTCTGGCTCTGGTGAATTCTCTCTCTCACCCTCCCGCGCTTCTGACTGTACCCAGTGCTTGTATAAATAAATAAATATTTTTTTTAAAAAGTAAATGTGAATAAACCTACAAAAATGGAATTCAATTAAGTTTACTGCAATCTAACCTTTCTGTGTTTGAACAATCATCTTTAAAGAAGAAACCATAGTAGCATTAGTGAAATCAGCACAGCTAGACGGTTGTGAGGGTGAGCATGAGGAAGGTGCAAACTTCCCACAGGATGCAAGATCTTGAAGTAGTTCCTCTTACATTTTCCTTTACTTCAAATTTCAAAGACAAAAAAAAAAATCAAGTGTAAACAGCTAACATTTATTTATTAAGCACCTGTCATACACTAGACGCTTCACTAATATTTAATATTAAAACCAAAGACAGCATGAAAAAAGAAAACTACAGGCCAATCTCCCTACTGAACACTGATGCAAAAATCCTCAACAAAATCCTTGCCAACAGAATTCAGCAATGCATCAAAGGGATAATACACCACGATCAAGTGGGATTCATCCCAGGGGCACAAGGATGGTTCAACATACGAAAACTGATCAGTGTAATCCAACACATCCACAAAAAGAAAAAGAAAAATCATATGATCATATCAATAGCTGCTGAGAAAGCATTCCACAAAGTCCAACATCCGTTTATGATGAAAACCCTTGAAATTCTCGGAATAGAAGGAACATACCTTAACATGATAAAAAGCCATATACGACAAACCCACTGCCAACATTATTGTCAATGGCGAAAAGCTGAAGGCCTTTCCTTTAAGATCAAGAACAAGATGATGTCCTCTCTCACCACTGCTCTTCAATATAATACTGGAGGTCCTAGCCATGGCAATAAGACAAGAGAAAGACATACAAGGAATCCAGATAGGGAAAGAAGTAAAACTATCATTATTTGCAGACGATATGATAATATAGAGAACCCTAAAAGCTCCACAGAAAAACTACTCAAAATAATCAACCAGGTCAGTAAAGTAGCAGGAAACAAAATCAACACACAAAAATCAGTAGCCTTCCTATACACAAACAATAAATCAAGAAAACCATCCCTTTTATAATTGAAACAATTAAAAAAAATCAAATACTTGGGAATAAACCTAACAAAAGAGGTGAAAGACCTATACAAAGAAAATTATGAAATACTGTTAAAAGAAATAGAAGATACAAAGAAATGGAAAGATATCCCCTGCTCATGGATTGGAAGAATTAACATTATTAAAATGTCTATTCTACCAAAAGCAATATACAGATTCAACACTATTCCAATAAAAATCTCAATGACGTTCTTCAAAGAAATAGAACAAATACTGATGAAATTCATATGGGCCACAAAAAAAAAAACATGAATAGCTAAAGCCTTACTGATGAAAACAATGGCAAAAGGCGGTATCACACTCTCAAACTTTAAGCTATACTACAAAACCTTAATAATTAAAACAGTTTGGTATTGGAACAAAAACAGACACACAGACCAATGGAACCGAATAGAGAGCCCAGAAATAAAACCACACTTATATGGACAACTGATCTTTGACAAAGGAGCAAAGAATATGCAATGGAACACGGACAGTTTGTTCAATAAATGATGCTGAGAAAACTGGACTTCCACATGCAAAAACTGAAACTAGACCACTACCCTTCACCATGCACAAAAATAAACTCAAAATGGGCCTCCCCAGTGGGGCAGCGGTTGAGCGCTGGGTTGCGAATCTGCCCGCAAGCCTCTGCAGTGCCGGTTTCGATCCCTGGCCGACGGGCGAGGGTCCCACATGGCTTGCAGACCCCCGCTGCTGCCCGCTGCTCCCCTCAGTAGTGTACTTCGTTGGTCTGGCTGTTCTGCTCTCCGCTCTGGCTCTGCTGGATTCTCTCACCCTCCCGCACCTCTGACTGTACCCAGTGCTTGTATAAATAAATGAATAAATCTTTAAAAAAAAAAATGGGTAAAAGAACTGGACATAAGACCTGAAACCATAAAATATATAGAAGAAAATATAGGTAAAACACTATAAGACATACACTGCAATAACATCTTTAAAGACTCATCACCCAAAGCTAAGTAAGTCAAGGAAAAGATAAACACCTGGGATTACATCAAACTGAAAAGCTTCTGCACAGCAAGAGACATTAACCAAAACAGACAGACACCCCACTGATTGGGAAAAAATCTTTGCACCCAGTCAACTGATAAGGGACTGATCACAAAGACATACAAAGAACTCATAAGGCTCAACAAAAACAAAACAAGCAATCCAGTCAAGAAATCCAAAACAAGCAATCCAGGCAGAAGAACTTAAAAGACATTTCTCCAAAGTGGAAATGCAAATGGCCAACAGGCATATGAAAAAATGTTCAACATCCCTTATAATCAGGGAAATGCAAATCAAAACCACAGTGAGATACCACCTTACACCAGTGAAAATGGCACATATCAAAAAAACAAGCAACAACAAATGCTGGCGAGGATGTGGTGAAAATGGAACTCTCCTACATTGCTGGTGGGAGTGCAAACTGGTCCAACCACTATGGAAAGCTGTCTGGAGGTTCCTCAGTCTACTAAAAATGGAGCTACCATACAACCCGGCAATTCCACTACTAGGGATCTACCCAAAGGACACAAAAACATTGATTCAAAAGAACCTGTACACCTATGTTTATTCCAGCACTATTTACAATAGGTAAATCCTGGAAACAACCCATTGCCCAAAAATAGATGACTGGATCAAGAAGATGTGGCATATATACACAATGGAATATTATTCAGCAATCAAAAAAGATAAACTCATGCCATTCGCAGCAATGTGGATGGAACTAGAAGGAATTATGCTCAGTGAAATATGCCAGAAGGAAAAAGAAAAATATCGGATGGTTTCACTTACAGCAGGAATATAGGGGAACCAAGTAAGACATCAGTGTAAAAAAAAAAAAAAAGTACAAAACACCACAAAGCAAAAACGGACAATTATAAGTCAGAGACATCCTGCAGGGGAGGAGGAGGGAGAGGGATCAGAGGGAGGGAGGGAGGAGCACAGGGGACTGAGGTGATGGTGCACAGGTGCATTGGTGAAGGAAACTCTATGGGGACTATACCTGAGGGGGTGGGGGGAAGCAAATATTGTTTAAAAATAAACAATGATGTAAAAATAAATAAATAAATAAATAAAACAGAATAAATAAATAAATAAATAAATAAAACAGAACAGGCAGACTGACCAAAGTACACTGCTGAGGGGAGCAGCGAGTCAGGAGAGGTCTCCTGCGCCATGTGGGTTGTTCTCTGGCCAGCCGGGGATCGAACTTGTGCTGCAGTGGCTGCAGACAGCTTCATAGGTTGCGTCTTAACCCCTTGCGCCACCAGGGAGGCCCGAAAGCAAACTTTTTCTATCAGGGAATTGATAATATAGATTTTACACTTCATGGGCACATGGGCTCTGTCACAGTTACCCTCTCTGCAGCTGTAGTCAGAGAGCAACTATGGTTGAATGACCATGGTTGTGTTCCAATAAAACTTTTAAGACTTTATTTACAACAGTAATAGACCAGGAGTATCCATAGGCCATTTTTTGCCAATCCTAGGGCTAGCTCATAAGGAGGAGATTTTAAGATTCAGTAACCAATAAAACTCACGACTCCTATATGAATCAATTAAAGAAAAATCTACACACAAGCAATTAGTAATGCAAATCTCAAAAAATAAAAATCCTCTCACCTCCTGCACCTCTGGCCTGTACCCCAGCTCTTGTATGCTTGTATGCATAAATAAATCTTTATTTTTTTAATGGTTTTCGGATTTTTATTATTTTTTTATTTTTTCTCAAGGGCAAATGCTTTTATTTGTAGAAAGATGTTTAAACTTTAAAATGCATTGTTTTAGTGTTGATAAAGAGCAGTTTTTTCTCTTTGCAGCCTCTCAGGGACATCTCTGGTTTTTCTAAATCCTCAGTGAAGGCACCACCTCCTGCTAAGAACAGGTTTTTCAAAACTACAGTGGTGTGCATCAAGGCTGCTGCAACAATAAAGTGATCGTTTTAATATATTTGTGAGAGTGATTCTACCTACATATATTAAAACACCTAGTTGAAACTCTGTACTTTTAAAATCATCAAACACTTAGTTTTTAGTGTGACTTCTTTTATGATAACTCAATTAGCAAAATTTACACAATGACTGTGATTTAGTTTATGTCTTCTATGTGCTGACATTCACAAGAAAAAATAACAGTAGTGATGCCTCCAAGACGCATGAAGGTAGAAAACCTAAGCATTGAAAGCATGGCATGTAGTAAAAAGACTCTATGGTTTCTCTCTTTCAAGTATAACAAGCTAATCAAGCAAAGTAAAAGTGAATCAGTTCTTTGATCTTTAAGCATCAAAAGGACTTGTAATTGTGACCTGATAAAAACTGCAGACTGTCAGAAAGTTAAACTTGAATAGTGAAATAAATACAGCAATAACCTCCAGTTTCTTGAGTAAGATTCTCATCAATAACTACATATACACCAATCTGGAAGAATTATTGTGCCCTGTAACAAATCTTTATTTCATAAATTGTGTACATGATGCATTCTATTTCCATCACCACTCTGACCTTCAAAAATACCTACACATGGTATCTCAATACAGCTCCAAAAATCCAGACGTGAACTTCAAGTGTTCCTATGCAACCCACTGCATTCCTCTATTTCTACTCCACGACAGAAAATTACTATTCATATCAACACTAGAGATGAGAAGCCTAAAGCAGGTAATCAACAAGGGCAGTCGCTCACTATCTTCTGGCCTTAATCTGATTTTGTTTCCCGGATTCGGACCTTACTAGATATCTTAGTGATTTCTGTTTGTTTCAATTCAGTAGTCATCAAAGTAGGTACTCTAAGAATTTAATCACATTTAAATATATTGAAACTTATTTATGGGTGAGCCTATGACACAATATGATTCTCTGGTTGTTGGAGGTGTTATTCTAAAGGTATTAATTAGGCCAAAGGGATTGATAGCATTTCCAGAGAGATCCTCAATGTACTCATACACCTATTGATCTTTTCCCACTCTAGTTGGCCTATCATTTCCTGATAAAGGAGAGTTAAATTCCCTTAAAACAATCCTGCTCTCCTTCTCCAGCTCTGTTCCAGGTCAGCCCTCACTCTGAGCTTTGACTGCCTTAGCGCTATCCCCTGTTCCCTGCCCAGAAAAGACTGTCTTTTCTATGAATTTTTCCCCCATTCATAACTATTGCCCATCCTTAGGAAAAACCTGCCTCAACAGTGCCAGTCCTCTCTTGCACATTTTGACTTCCTTCAAATTTGGTAGTTGTGTACACTCCCTAAAGTCCTTAAATTTTACATTTTGTCCAGAACTTATGATTCCTACTGCAGGAGGGTCCGTCTATCAGGCTACTACACCTACACCACAGAAGCCCTACGCAGACCTTTTCTCAATGTCATCAGGTCTATGTGTGTGTGTGTGTTTCTGCCTGAAGCCTAATTATGAACACAGTATACCCAACGGTTTCAGAAAGGCCAGTTTCTATGAAAAGTTTGGTAAACATGGTATTAACCAGAACAAATTCCATGACTCAATACTGGGGTTATATAATATGTTCAGCAAGAAGATTGTTAATAGCACTTTATTAGATGTGCATTTAATTAAGATAATTCTGATGGTTATGTTAGAAGATGGCTGTGAGGTAAGAGATCAGGGGGCCTAAATAACAAGATTAGGAGGAGGTAATAGTTTCAAAGGGGACTGGGCCTGACAAATGGGAAGTAAACAGCTAAGTAAATTCCTCAGATATCAAGTCACATCAGAAGAAAAATCGCACACTTTGCTCCTATGATCTGTAGCCTGAAAATATTAGATTAACTCTTCTCTTTCCCTCTTTCTCCATCTATGAAATTCAGCACCATCTTCAAGAGTAACCAAGCCTGACCTACTTCACAAAGCTCTCCAGGACTCTAACCCAAAGTTCAGAGTTCTAGCCTAAACTCAAAAGTATTTTATTACTCCAGGTAAATATTTTACATGGCCTCTCTTATACTTCTATCTTATGTAATTTCACTTAATGTTCCCACATAAATGTCTTATGTAATTTCATCTGATGCTTCCACATAAATATCCTCAACTGTGTAACCTTCCTGATAGCTGACAAGTCTAATGGATCATATTTGGAACAGTAAGTATCCATATTGAACGAGCAAAAGAAACATTTGACCAGCTACAGTGAGGAACATTTGGCAGAGGATATTTAAGTTTAACTAACACCCCAAATGCTCAGGCTAAACCACTTTGCCTAAAGTCTCAGTATTTTTCATTCTTTCAGATCAAAAAGTCTGGTCACTATGAATTGTTTCAGTGAAAGCAGTAATAAATGAGTCCTTGAAGTGTCTGTGAGTTTTTTCCGAGATCAACAGAATGAGAAAGAAGTTCATATTTTAAGCAGTCCAGCAGGGTCTTTCAACCTGAGAGGCCCAGAGATAAAATAGCCTCATTAAATAATCATCTGGACATCTGCCAAGGCTTAGCAATTCATACAATGTGTGCGACTCAATACTCAATGTTTTTGGAAAAATACTCAACTATAATGAAACTACTCTTTCCAACTTCCCACCTGAGAAATTCCTAGAAAACTACATAAAGCCATTCAAATTACGGTATTAACGAGAACACAATGTAAATCAGTTTTAGGTATGAATTCAATAAATCTTATGAATCATTTTTCTATGTGACACTACTAACTACACTTTTGGCAAGAATATATAAAACCCAACACAGATATGAACACAGACCTGCCAAAACAACTGTACTTTCAATTCTGGTTTATAGTAATTCGATAATTGTGACTGCCATGCTTATTCAATTGTTTCAAAAGAAATACGACAAGTATTGCCCAATAGTGTTTGGACAGCTCCTCAAATGTGGGGAACAATGGGACTCAAGTGGCTCAGCAAGTGGAGCAGCATGGGCACCTGCACTGAGAGAGAGGAGACTGCTTCCATTTGCCGAGGCTAAATCCAGTTCAAGTAGCAAAGGCAGGAGAGAGTGTCTCACAGTTTTCTGGCAACAGTGATTTATACATGTACCCTTTGTCCTAACTTTAAGCCATCGATGGGGTAGCATTAGTATCCACTGGCCTCTATAAATGAATGTACTATAAACCATAGTGACTGCTGTGGTAAGTTAGTTTTTCTAAAGAATTTTCTCAACATCCATAGAAGGTGGGTAGCCAAAACTATTTGCTTAAATTTTCATTTTTCTAGAGGACATTACAAAAACAGGGTTGCAGAGATCAAAGCAATCAGAATGAAAAGGATGGATGGTATAATTCAGGTTCAGGAACAATGTCACACAAAATATTCTTTATCTGATCCAGTTCTTCAAAACCAATACAAAGGTCCCCCCAAAACTGGATCCATTCAATCCATAAGTATAATCTGACCTTTTATGTTCCAGGTTCATTTTTCTATCAAATGGTAATGTCAACCTGGGGTAAGGAATATGAATAAACATAGATAAAAGATCAGCCAGATTTGAACTAAAGGTTCCACTCAATTATTTATTCATTCACTCATTTCATTCAACAAACAGCTACTGAGGACCCTACTATAAAGATGGGCAGCACTCTGCTCACTTCAGCAGCACATATACTAAAGATGGGCAACACTGACAGATATAAAAACACAAAAAGGAGTGTCTGTTCCCTGCCTCCATAAAGGTCCATGGTATAGTCAGGAAAGTAAGGATCTCACAGAGCAGTGCTGAGTGTGATGATAGTAACAGCAGAGGCTGCTCAGGAAACTCACTTTGGAACACTGACTTGTTCCTGGCAAAGCTACACACTATGCCAGGGCCTTATCAAACAAAAGCATCATTTTCACAGGGAAGACTGTGTCTGGAATTCATGTTGATAGTTTTTTGACCTTCCAATTCAGAAGAGGACCACAAACACAAAGGCAAATGGCAACAGTTTTGACTTTTTGCTGCTACTAAGCACTGGGAAGCACATAGGCCTCTGGTGTTTCTCCTTAACTTCTGTAAGTGCCCTTCCAGATTATCATTTCAAGGTGGTCTACACAGCGTACAGCATAAGAACACAAAGGACCTTCCTTGGGGGCAGAGAATAAGAGTTGATGCTGATGAGGTTTATAAAGATATTGTCTCCCTCTGGTGTGAAGGCTGGAAAGGCTCACCACCAGCCTCTTAGACTATAGTTTCTCATTTGGGGTACAAACCTCCTCTGCATGATCTACCCCAGGCACACCTCTGCATGGCCCCTGTGACTTTTAAGGCAGTAGAGTCAATACAAACTTGAAGTCCATCCAGCCCACTGTGCCACAAGTTGCCTGGCAATGTATATCCAAATGCGGCAGGCTAATCTCGCTAATCTGGAACCAGGGTAGAATCTCAGACACTTCATAGTCCTTTAATCTAGAAATAACATGCTTTTCTCTCTTCAGTAAGTAAGAAAAGCCAATGAATCTGCAACTTTCACCACAAAACACTAGAGTTGATGGGGGTCAGGAAAGGAACAGAAGAGTGACCCAGGGCACTGTGTCTAATTCTATAGTTACAACCATATGAAGTCTGATTAGCTAAGCTGGTATTACAGTCACACTGCAAATCAGACAGGCAGGCTCCAGGAATACAGCTAGTAGCATATTCTAGGGCAATAAAATACCTTCTCAGTTTTGTAGAGGGGACAGTTAAGAGTATTATATCTTAAAAAATAAAAAAAAAGCATTATATCTAAAAACACCCATTAAAAATCAATACTTTGCTCTGACTCAATAGCTATTAAAACACATATTACTAAATGTGCTTGAAATAGAATCAACCTAAAAATCCATAATAGAAACAGTAAAGACAAAGTAAGACAACCTAAAACCCATAATAGAAAATAGTAAAGAGGAAGTGAGATTTACTAAAAGCCAGCTTTTCAAATTCCTACAGGGAAAAAAAAGGATTCAGTCCCTGAAGATTTGGGTAGAGGGCAGAAATAGATTTTGTGATGACGGATACAGACAATCTAATAGAAATCTACCTAGCCTTTGTAAAGTTCTAATTTATGGAAATGACAGCAGGTAGGAACACATTCCAGGTAGATCAAAAGATGCAAAGAAAACCACACAATTAGGAACCAAACCACAGGAGGGGATATTATTTAGCAAACTCTCACTAAGTGTTTTTGGAATATACAACCATTTCCTACATCAAACATTCTGAAATCAGTGGACCTTCCAAAATTAGATACCAAAGCAAGGAGGTAAAGCACTCCCTCTGTTCTGCTTCCCATGACAAAAACCAGCAGATATGAAAATGTGTGCAGGTGGAAGAAGAATTAGTCTAATCATGATTATCCAAGATATGTAATAAGAAATAAGCCATTTTAATTTAGAAAACAAACCCAGATAAGCACTATTATTAGCAGGCATGCTCCATCATGATCACCACTGGAGAAACTGGCTGGTTGGTTTATTCCACCAATGTGAGGCATGGGAAGTACAGGCCAACAGAAAGGAAAATGGTACCAAGACAGATTATCCCTGAAAGTGAGCTTCATCCTTTATGTGCTCTCAGAAAAGATATAGTAAGTGACTTCTATCTCGTGCATACCTAATACTTAGGATTTTCTTCTTATATTCCAGGGACATATACACCATGCCCAGTATAATAAGGTACTTGTTTCTGGAGCTTAAAATTAATGTACTGTAACCACCACCACCACTGTGTTGGCTCCATGAGAACTCTAACAAAATATCACTCTGTTTTTAATCATTTATTATGCCAAATAAAAACCAGCAGACTTTCTGCCCAACAGTATATCAGGACCGTCTGTCACCTCCATTCTAACAGCCAGCAGGCAAGCTAAAAGAAGAAAGGAAAACAAACCAAAAACAGCAACAAGCTTCTGGTGGAAAATGTCCAGAGATTGATGATCTGCTACCTGCTTAATAAAGAGAAGCTTTTTCTCCTATGGCAAACACACCTAACTTGAAAAATAAATTTTGAAAAAAGTTCAGTTCATTAAAACTTCATCATAGATGTTTCTAACCATGACTAGTTTAAGAAGAGCTACATTTTATTGTTTTCTTTGACACTAGGGATAGAAAAGCTCTCGATGAATGCCACAGGAGAGGTTCATTTATAGAAAATGAGTTTCCACTACAAACAAGCATTAAGTGTCTACCTCGTGAAAGATGCCACAGGGAAGGCAAGAAACGTGACCTCAAGTTCATCTAACTATAAAGTTTCTTCATAAAGTTAGTGTGCCTACCAGACGCCTACTGACCAATCTTTCCTCTTCACCTGCCTCCCTTCCTTTGTTGCAGGGTCAGTGGTAACTTAAACAAGTACCCCTCATATCCCACTGTGGTGTAAGTCCTCCAAATGGATCCACTGAAAATAACCCCAAAGGCATGAAAAGGTTAATGAAAAATTGCACAATTTTCTAATTGATAAACAACATGCTCCAATCATTAAACATGACTGATTACACACACACACTCCACAATCCTGTATTCTATGCTGGACTTAGAAACAGAAGGAACAGGGAGAAAAGGATGCCAGTGGAAATTTTGCAATCACAAAGAAAAACAATCCAACCCAGGAGGACAAAGGTGGCAAGGGAAAAAAAAAAAAAAAAAAAAGGTAGAGAAAGAAAGAGACTTAGGGAAACAAAGTTGTTCATCTCACTTCAGTAATTTACCTTTAGTATGTTCTTACTACATTCTGTGAAGGATTGGAAATCAAAATATTAGCCCTTCATCAAAGGTAACTTGAGAAGCCTGCCCTGAAGACTTCAACGTTAAACAGTTGGTATGTTCACCGTATATTTATTTTACAAGTATAAGGTTTATACTTAGACTTTACTTTTATTGAGAGAAAAACAGGCCTTTAATATACAGGCACCGCTTTCCCACCAAACTGCATTCAAGTGCCACTCCTCAGACCAATTACCTTGCACACAGAGCAGTACCGCTGTGTTCCTTTGTACATTCCCCATACAGGGCCTAGCAACTGTGAGCAATTATAGCCAACCAGCATATCACATGCATGCTGAGGACACCAGCAAAGCGGAAGTGCTTTAAGAGAAAATGCTTTTAAAATAACTTTTTTTTTTTTTTTTGAGGTAACACTAGTTTGAGGAAATAATCCAACCAAATCAATGAAGCAGTCATCAAGGAAAAAAACATGAACCTGATAGTTTTCACTATTTTAATTTGTCTCAAATTACATATGGGTGAAGGAAGCACCATAATCTCAGTGCGGAGAGTTGTTAAAGGTCTTAACCCAGCCATGGCGCAAGAGTGCCTCACACACTCCCCTCTGGAAACTGCAGCCCTCATCCCTGCAATCTGGCTTGCTCTCGCCCTGCTCCATGTTCCCATAGCACAAGTATCTGTTTTTTGCCCATCTTTTCCCCTACACCTTAAACTCCATGAGGACAGGAAATACTGATATTCTCAATGCCTGGCACAGAGAGGTGTTCAGAGTATATTTGCTAAATGAGTAAATGTTTCTAAAAAAATCTCATGAAGCCTTCATTTAAATAAGCCTCTATTTCACAAAAAATGCAAACTTTCATGATAAGAACAAATCTTTACATCAAAGCAAAAATAATTCTAAGACTCTAAAAAATATACTGATTACCACAAGGGGTTGGGGGAGAAGCGGCATCCAGGGGAGGGAAGGGTCTAGAGCGTAGGCACTGGAGTTTCGGTGGACGGAGACTGAAGCGTGGGCACCTGAGATGTGTAGTCCTAAATCCACAGTTACACAAACAATTAGCGAGTCAATAAAATTTGAGGGGAAAAAATAAAAATAAAACTTTACTGAATACTGTTTAAAAAAAATGTGCTTTTACTGTCACCAACAGATGGCACTGCCTTCACCTGCTGCCTGGGACTTGGGTTCAGCATGTAGCTCTGAAGCTGTGTTTCAAAATATACGAAGAAGAGAACAAAGTCAAAACATAAATACATTTGGACAGATGTATTTGGAAAAGAATACATGGAAAGAAACATGCAGTATTAAATCCAGTGCCACCACAAAAACAGTCCTCATGTTAAAAGCTTTAGGTAAATACAGGTGTACTTACCGCTGAGACTTAAGAACAAAGGGTCTTATGAACAATATGTGCTAACTAAGCTGTTCATAAGCAGAGGATGAGCCACATCAGCCTACTTTCTCTAGTTATGTTTGTGCTCTCCACACACATACACCCCTACCTCTTGCCGACTATTTTGGAAATCCTATTTCTGATTATCCAAAGAGTCAAGTTCAAGGGCAACTTATGACACAAGAAAATGTCCTATTTCACATTTCTTTCATTACCTGCACTTTACCTTAAAATGAAAAAAAAAAAAAAAAACCCTGAGAAACATCATTGATGAAACTAAACTACAGAAGGTGATTAGAAAATTTAGTTGTTGGGGCCTCCCTGGTGGCGCAAGGGGTTAAGACACAACCTATGAAGCAATCTGCAGCCACTGCAGCACGAGTTTGATCCCCAGCCAGGGAGGTGACCCAAATGGCACAGCAGACCTCTCCTGTCTCACCCGCTGCTTGCCTCAGGAGTGTGTTTCAGTCAATCTGCCGGTTCTGTTCCCAGCTCTGTGTCAGGTGAATCCTCTCACCCCCCACCCCCACCAACATCTCTGGCCTGTGCCCCAGCTCTTGTATGCATAAATAAATAAATCTCTTAAAAAAACAAAAAAAGAAAATTTAGTTGTTAGCAGGAACTTAAGTATTGAATACTGCATAAAAGTAATAATGAAGAGAAACAAGTCAAAATATGTTTTATACAATAAAGATCCATCACATGAAAGAAAAAATATCAAGCCAAAACCTTTCAGCTTTACTATTGTGGATTTACACCCTTGGGAAATCATTTGCATACAAAACCCAAACAGGGAAGGAAATATATATATTCATATAGCAACTCAGTATATACATCTAAGTTTTAAGTCAAACAGTAGCTATTCCACTTGAATTGGAATGAAGCTTAAATTACAACTCAAGAATGACGCACAGGATGCAATAGAAAAGGTCCTTGTAAGAATGCCAAAGCACATTATACCAACCTCACTTGAATTACTCAACATTTAAGAGCATCCCACAATTGTCCCACTCCATCGTACCCAAAACTGATGGGACAGTAATCTGACTCCTAGGTTTTATTTTAAAGAGTTTTCTTTTATGTTTAATTCAACTGAGCATTATATAGAAAGCCTTGCACACAAATGTCATGATAATCTCAGCAATCACCAAGTACAAAAGAAACAGAAATTAAAACATTCATGTAGGTACATAATGACATGCCAACAACAAAAAATGCTAGCGAAACACAACTGGAATCCAGAGGACAGTGGGATGAAGCAAAGGCTGCATACAGACAAAACAAGGACTGACTCTTACAGAATCAATGCAAAGTGCTAGAGTGGTGGGAATCCCACAGGAAGACTCCCCTTCAGCTTTAAGTGGAAACTCACAGTGGGGGTAATGGGGAGGTAATGAGACAGGGGACAGGGGAGGAGCTAACTTACAAGGCCAAATTAAGTGGATGAACAAAATGAAGCACAGAAGGTCACATAAAAAAAAAATACTAATTTGACAGAGGTTCACAGGAAGATGACTAAAATGAACAGTGGGGCCCAACTATGAGGTAGATTATCCCATAAGCCAATTCTGAAGGTGACAAGGGTTTGGGACAGAACAGCAGCAGCACTGGTGGGAAGTGATAAAAGAACACTAATGAAACTGCTAAATGTAGAAGTGACAGCAATCAAAAAAGGGCACTACCCTATGGAGGTTCAAGTCAAAAAGGTCAAATTCCATTTCTGCCACTTCACTAACTGTGGAACATTAACAAGCAAACGAGCCTTTCAAAGCCTGTTTCCAAACCCACCAAATAGGGGGTAATACTACACAGGGTGCAGGGAAAGTTTAAGTAAATGAGATGTGATATTTAAGTTGCATGGCAGATTATAGCAAACCAATAAATGTTCATCACTTTCTGAAACTTCTACAAAAACACTGTTGTCGGCAAGAAATTTTTGGAAATTAGCTAGCAAGGTTTAATTCTCATTTTTAAATCAAGCAATTATGGGGAATTAAACAAACAGCTAAATAAACCAATACTCTTCTAGCAATTCATCAGCCGACTCATCATTCCACAAACAAGGGCATTACTTTTTCCATTGTCCATTTAAACCAAAAGTCTTACAAATATAAACTATCCATAACCTAACAGCTTCTGTGTAATATCTCTGAGAAACAGACGGCATAATATGAAAACAAACAAAAACATCACCAGTTACCTACACAGAGATCTCCACCCAGAAAGATCACTTTAACACTGACTCCCATCTAAAGACTCCACGTGAAATAAGTATCTATTGTTAATAGCACTTTTAGTTATATTTGTAAACAACCAATTCATTTCTACTTGGCACTATACCATCAAATTATTGATTCTATCTTGACATCAGTGCAGGACCCAGAATAAGAAAGTGCTCTATCAACGATGCCATATCATATCTTAATATAAACTTGTTTCCTGAGTGCGACCTTACCTGAAATTAATGAAACACCTCAATTTTTCTTTCTAAATGGGTCCAGATTCAGAAAAAGGTTTCATTTTTAGTAACTACCTGACAGTGCCTGGTCATGGCAAAGCTTTAACCTGACCTTCCTCTTATGTTTCACCAAGTGGAAACAGTAACAGTTAAGTAACACACACAAAAAAAGTTGTGCTCCCTCTTTTCTACTTCTACTAACCACAATAACTGTCAGTAGACATTGCTACTGGCCCTCTTTTTAGAGGTGGACACGAAGGCTCAGGCTACCTATTGATCAGAATAGAAACAGCTCCCACACTAAAAACATCCCTTTCTGTGGCCATGGTTTTGCTCCTTCTGTGCTCTCTGTGTAAAGTCCTCTGTTTTCCCTTGTTATTAACTCATCCATCCTTTATGGCACAGCTTCCCAGAAACATCTTCTCTGTGATGGTGCTAATATTAGAGCTTTAAAACATTTGGCTGTGTGAACAAGTAAATGAACAGAAAGCCAGGATTCTGTGCTGAAATAAGCTCAAGTATAAGCCTCCGAAACTCACTCAGTAGCACATTCCCTCACACCCCACAGGGACTCAATAATTCCTTCCACTCAAAAAAAAAAAAAAAAAGAGAGAGAAAGGGGCAGAGAAGGAAAAGGGTAAGAGAGAGGAGGTACGGAAATCCCATTTCCCGTGTATATGAATATTGATTTGGAACTCAGAAATTTTTATGATACTTATATTGAAATTACCTCACCTATGCTTTACCACCGATGGTAATTTCTTGCAACACTACGAATTTTTGTTAAAAAATGTAAGACTCAAGATAATCAATTCTAAGGTACAAAGAACAATCTGAGTATCATTCCAATACAGATTAAAACTGAGCTATGTTTACTGTTAAAAAAGTTTTTAAAAGGATACTTGGTAAACTAAAATTAAACCCACCTTTCAATTTCATTTCTAAACAGGGAAAGACAAAAGTATATACTTAAATTTCTCCTATTTAAGAAAATGTTTTTAGTGTTTGCTTCGGCAGCACATATACTAAAGAAAATGTTTTTAAATTCTTTTCAATATAATCATTTCAATTATATTCAGGCTCTTTGCTAACACTATTTCCCTAGAGGCCAAACTTCCTAGACACCCAAAAGCCAACAGAGGGCCCAAACAAAAATCTCTTCCCTGTGCCCAATCACTCCAGCCATGCTCTCTCTCACCCGTCTCTTTCTGCTCCATCCCTCAGGATTTCCATCCCAGTGCTAAGGAAGTCTATTTTTGGCAATGTCTGGATCCTGTCAAATAGAAAAGAACTGTGACAAGGCAGACTTCCAGATGACATTGCTTGCACCTAGCACAAACTACCTTTCTTCTCCATTCATACCCAGGTCTAAAAAAGAATACAAAATTGGTTAAGTTTTCCAAGTGTCTGAACACAATGGGTAGAACACAATGACTTACAGTGTTGTCAATGACACTGATATTACCTATTTACAGACAGTAAATCGCACAGAAATGCTGTTAGACAGCCCAAAAAAAAAAAAGCATAAAGAAGGTGATTTGGCATCAGAGGTAAGTACTAAGTACAGAGGTTTGAGTACTAAGTCCAATCCTGAGACCCTAGACAAGTCATTTAAAAGCCTCTACACATTTTTTTAAAAAACATCATCTGTCTTCCCTGAGGTAAGGATAAAATGCAACTTACAAGGAAAGCATTTGTTATATGGTAACACACCAAATGTCTTATCAATGTTAATGATTACTGAACAAATCTCATGTAATCGACATTCCAATGTGCTCCCACTAGCTTCAAGTCTCAACTGAGTTCTACAAATCTTTTCCAAGGGGGCAAGAAAGGAAGAAAAAGATAATCAAGCCAGAACAGTCTATGATGTAAGTAAAGAAACCTGCGCCTTGTGTATCTAATATGTTGTCCCTAAAGACCATTCTAAAACAGGAGCACCGAAAATATTTGCACAAAAGCAGCAGTGCCTGAAAAAGCACATAGTCTCCCAAGGGGAAGATGTTCACTGATATGTGTAAGAATAGTATTACTTCCTATTTGGAATGCGGTTTGTTTGGTTTTCTTTATCAGGTCTGTCCTTAAAAACAGATGATAAAGGAAAACAGCAGCCTCCAGTGATGGCTGCAATACAGTACTAAAATATAAACTGCAAGAACAAAGGCTAAAATAGGAAGTCGATGGAGACTGTGGATACAAAAAGCACACTCAAAACCAAATGCTTTGAAAACATGAAGAATCTATAATTTGAGTGTAAATAAGTACCGATTTTTAGATAATTCAAAGGGAGATGACTGGTAATGTTGGCAAGACTAGATAAAGCAAAAAAGTAAGTCAGTAATAAGCCTTTCTATTTCAGCTAAAGGAAGATTAAATGTAACTCTCTTTACAATACTAGGGAACACAAACACAGAAAAAAACAAAAACATTTTTATTAGTACCTCCAAATCCTACAAACTGCCCCAAATGCTCCTCACATGACACATGCTAGAATAGTTCCAACTCATTATAGGAAAAAAATATCATGTATGTACTTTAAAGACAAAAGTTTTAATAGTATACTATGCAAATGTATTCTTAGTTAACAGATTTTTACATCATTACTTAGATACTTTCATTTGCTATCTAAGCTATAAAGCTTGGCCTGCACAGGTTTATCATTTAGAGTCAAGTAAGTTCTTTGTGCTCATACTTACAGAAAGTTCAACAATACCTTTTAAGTCAATCAGGTAAATCTTACATAGCTTCAAAATACAGCTTTTTAGGAGTAAACCCTATATATATACCCTGTATGATTCAGAGCAAACAAAACCCTTAAAGTGAAAGGCTATATAAGAAATTCTGTAATTCACTCACTCTTAAAATATTTGTGAATTCTGCATTAGGAGCTAGACACTGAACAAAGACTGGTAGACAATTTCAAGAAATTCAGAATCTACTAGGGAAGGCAGACAATTTTGTATAACCAGGGCTATAAAAAACACATTACAGGCCAAGACAGTAACAAAATTATAAATTAACAGGGAAGAAATCAAAATCTTCACAAGAAAAAGAAGAAGAGGGGTGGGGGTGCAGGCGGGCACTGTGGAAGGTGATGGAGGACTGTGGACACTTTGGTGGCAGGAAAACTATGGTGACCATACCTTAGGGAGAAAATCCTATATAGTGAAAAAAAAAAATAGACAAGAATGTTTAAAAAAAAATAAACACCTCTGACCCTTACTTCACACCATAGACAATGAAAGTTACATTGAAATGAATATGACCCCTAAATGTTAAAACTATAAAACCTGTAGAAGAAAACATAACAGAAAATCTTTGTGACTTCAGATTTATCAAAGATTTAACACAAAACATATATTAATTATAAAAGAAAAAGTGAAATTTAAAATTCAGAATTTAAAATCTTTGCTTTCTGGAATATTTTTAAGAACATAAAATCATAAGCTGCAGATTCACAGGAAATAATTACAAATCTGTAGCTGATAAAGGATGTGTATACAGACAGAATATATAAAAAATTCTTACAACTCTGTACGATGGCAAGTAACACAATTAAGGGGGCACAGAATGGAGGCTAGTGGCAAATGATGTGAACAGACATTTCACCAAAAAAGTCATATGGATAGCAAATCAGCATGTAAAGAAATGCTTATCACCACTACCACTAGGGAAATAAATATTAAAACTAAAGTGAGATACCTCTATCTATCCACTAGAATGGCTAAAATTTAAAAGACTGACAATAACAAGTGCAGCAAGAAACAAATGAACTCCGATGTACTGCCTAAAGAAACAAAAAATGAAACTTACAATTTGGAAAACTGGGTAGTTTCTTGTAAACTTAAATACACACTTACCAGCAACCCCAATCTTAGATAATCACTCCAGAGAAACAGAAAAAGTATGCACACAAAATCCCATATGTGAATGTTTATAATGGCTTTTGTCATAACTACGGAAAAAAGGAAATAACCCAAAGCCTATTTTTAAGCTCTATGGTGTATGTATATAATGAAATACTTCTCAGTAATGAAAAGAAACAAACTACTGCTACATCCAATAACATTATGCTAAGTAAAAGAACCAAACTAAAGGCTACATATTTATGTCTCCATCTGTTATCCTGAAAAATGCAAAACTATCAGGATGTGAGAAATCAGATAGCCTATTGCCAGGAGAAATAATTGACTGCAAAAGGGCACAAGAGACTGTTACGGGGTGATGGAACCCTTCACTCTCGACTGTGATGGTGATTACACAACATACATTTGTCAAAACTCAAGTTGAATGTTTCCAAAATGTTAATTTTACTGTACATCAGTATATCTCAACCTGACTTTAGCAAGCTTAAAAAAAAAAGCTTTACTACATATTTTCATATGCAACCTGAGCCATTAACACAAGACATAAGCCCTATTTTTGTGAACAAATCATGAGCTATTACAAAATTATAAAATCATTCCTTTATAATCTTAACTCTAATTACATTTACATGTTCAAAAAAAAGGGTACACAAGATAATTTCTTTCTAATGAACTAATCATTTCTTGTCCTTATTTCACTTGATAAAAATTGAGACTTAAATGCAGACTGAAAATAGCTCAATCTGAAGCACAATGGGAGAATACAGGATTCTTGGTCAAGAACATGAATACTAATATCAAGATGTCAAGATTCAAATTCCAACCTTGCCAGTAATTGCTATGCACAGAGTTATTGAAGAACTGAATGAGATAATATTTTATAAAATGTCTAATACATATTAAGTATGTCTGCTATCTTTTTAACACTTCTTATTGGTTTACTTAAAGAAACACCTTTCCAAGTTTCATCTTTCAATATTTCCTACCGTGAGTCTTAGAATTTTATTTTGCATTTTATAAAAAGGGCTCAACTTCATTTTTTCATTCAAGTCTCTGTCACAATCATCGAGAATATAGGCATACAAAATAGAAAGGGGAATATAGGGGAAGGAAAACTATTTAGTGTGCACCTTCAAATACCCCAGCCAACAGGTGCTTTATCTGCATTGTCTTTTGTTCCTCCTACGGGGAACATACAGAGAAACAAAAGACCTACATGAAACTTTCCACAGGTGGCCTTCTTTTTAGGATACTGGATTGGTGCCCAAAAGCAAATGTCTCATTAAAATAAAATTCATGTTTAGAGAGATGAAACTGTTGTAAGGAACATTTGTAACAAGTCAGAAAGTAGTATGTTAAGAATCACAATAAAGGATCCTCACACCAGAAAACTTGGAAATCTCCCCATCTTCCTTTAGGTTAAAATCATGACTTTGGTTACTTCTAAAACCATCAAAAAAACAGTAAATGACAAGATCACAGTGGGGTTAGAATTCTTGGGCACCTACTCCATGTTTAACTACGGGGAAGAGGGAAGAGTTCATGGCAAAGAGAGCTATTCTACAAATTTCTTATAGTTCCTAATTCCTCACAGATCCTCCAAGGCAACACGCAGTCAAAGAAGTGGTGAGAAGTAACAAGAGAACTGCATCAGGAGTAAACTTACCTGCATCGCTTTATTCTCTTTAAGGTCCAACCCAAACACATTGTGTCGCTTCACCTTAAAGAAATCGGCATCAAGTCCATCTTCCTCCTCTTCATCTCTGTCCAAGAATTGCACAGGAACTTCCTTGAGCTTCTGTGCTTCCTTAGTGTTAGGAACAGGCTGAGGTTGCACGCCTAGTTTCTCTTTCATTTTTCCTTCTACATCTTCATCCTCTTCTTCCTCTTCATCACTGACATCACTAGTTGGTCTGTACTCAGGCCCTTCTGGTCGTTTGCCACCTTTCTGAAAGATAGACATCTTCTCATTGAAGTAGGCTCTAAATTCTTCCACTTCGTCACTGGTGAGGGAGGGAGCCCTTGGCTCAGTTACTTCATTATGTTGGTTAACTACCTTGATGGGTTGTTTTTGCATTTTCTGAAGAAACCTTACCCGTGGTGCCACAGCAAGACCAAGAGACCTTAAAATGGGAAAATGGAAATAATTATCACAATACTCTGATTGTTTATGGGCATCATGAAACAGTTACTCAAGAGCTGAGATCTATTCCTGGAGCTATTCTGTAAAGAAAATGTTCCTCAGAGATACAACTCAATCTTGATAGGCTGGATGATCCAAAAGGCAATCCAAAAAACACTGAACACCTTTTTCTGCCTTCCCAGAACTTCACAAATAAAAAGCAAAGGTCTTGAACAGTAAACAAGTAAGACTGAAATTTTTGGCAACAAAATGCCCCTACCGATGATGATAACCTGTGCCTCTCCTGTATGGTAATACAGGATAGAACTTCACGTGGAACACAAAAATCAGTGAAGAACCTCAATCTTGAATTGTATTCAGAAGTGGAAACATTAGAGACTGTAACATAAACAGACAAGCACCGAAAATGTATTATCCAAGGTATGTGGTTTTCTATCTATTATCTCAACAGACGGTGGTCTTACTCTTTCATCTAACAATTTAAAGAGTTCTAAATGTTACAACTGATAAACCACCTGTAATACTAAACTCACAAATCAACACAAAGAATAGAAAACAGCAGCTCACCCAGATACATGTTATTACACTCAATTGAAATAAAGATAAAAGTGCTCAAATTCCTGGAGAGCAAACCAAAGACCTTGCTTTGAAAACACATATTTCATCACAGATTAGGAAATTTCATGCCAACACTTTAAGTATGATTAACATCAAGAATGCTTTTATAGGATTTTGTCAATACTTGTCCAACAGGTAGGACCCAGAGATACTCCTCCAATGGTATATCAAAAAGACAAGAAACACGGTGTTGGCAGAGAGTGTGGAAAAAAGGAAAGCCTTGTACATTGCTGGGGAGGATGTAGCCTGCCATAGTCACTACTGAAAACAGTATGCAGCATCCTCAAGATGAAAATGCAGTATAACCAACGATCCTATTTCTGGGTATATACCTAAGGAATACAAAAACATTAATTCAAAGAGGTATATGTACCTTTATATTCAATAAAGCACTATTTTCAATAGTCAAGATATGAAAACAACCTTAGTGCCCAATGACAGATGAGCAGATAAAGATGTGAAATAAGCCAAAAGGAAAAAAATATATAGGATGGTTTCACTTATAAGGAGGAATGTAGGGGAACCAAATAAGGGACCAGGAAAAAAAATAATTATAATAAATTATAATCAAAATTAACACTTAACTATTAATGAGAGATACTTTGCAGGGGAGGGGTAAGGAGAGGGATCAAAACAGGGGAGGGAATGTGTTCTTACACAAGGAACTATGGTGATGGTGCATGGGAGAAGTGATGGTGGGAATTTTACAGGTACTATATCTAAGTGAGAGGACAAAGCATGCATTGTACAAAAAGGAAGAACGATGTAAAATACATATAAAATAAAAAGATTATTTAAAAAATTTTAAATGAAAATTTAAAGAAAAAAATTTAATGGGCACTCCTACTTTATAGCTGAAAAGGTTATAAAAAAAAAATCCTAAAATTACTAAGTTAACACAAGAGCAAGAGTTCCATTTTCATGTAATAGTAACCTAGTTACCAAACAGGGACATTTTGCCATGGAAAATGTGAGTACCTGCAAAAAAACACCAAGAAGACACAAAGAACAACAGGCAGTAAGCAGTATGGGAACCAATCTAAAATAAGGGAAGAACTGACAAAAGAAACTAGCATTCAAAGCATAAAAAGACTTGTCTGTGGTAACTGGCCAACATTTCAGAGAGCAAGAGGAATACAGACTATTTAAAAGATTTCAAAGAATGCTTATCAACTCTTCTCCATTTCCTTTAAAGCCAAATTACTGCCAGTGAAACTTTAAGGAATGTGTGTAAGAAACTTCTTCCTGACAACAAAAACTAAACACACTCAACTAGTTCTTTATACTTTATAAAATCATTTTATCTGCAGGCCTTTAAAGACAGAATGGCTTAAAGTAGGGCTCTCAGACCCAGATTTGAGATAAATTCCCTCTTGAAGATTCACAAATTACACAAATCCAACCACAATATCAATACTTACTGAGCATATTCAGGCATAGATAACTTGCTCACATTAAATACTTCTTTATCCTTCATCAGATACACAGAACGTATGTAGGAAACAAAGCACTGTAAAAATAAAAGGTTTAAATATATGACATAGGTAGTCAGAAATGGAAAGTGAATTTAAACATACATAAAAGAAAATTAATCAAAATGGATTCAGCAGTAGTGAAAAACCTCAAGATAGCTGAGCAAATCTCTTCCACAAAAAGAAAAAAAAGAGCCTACATTTTTACAATTATAATATCAGAAACTTTAAATTTGGTTTCCAATTCATCACAGAATATCACCTTCTTAAAATAGCTATTCTAGAAGTTAATACCATTTAGTTGTAACACAGTACAATGGGAAAACATGGGGTTTAGAATAATGCAGATGATAATGTGAGTACGTATTTTACTAGCTGAGCAAGTTACTTGCTTCTCTATTGAACGGAGATAGTAACAATTTCTACTAAGTGTTATGAGAATTAAATGATATAATGCATGTAGAATACCTGGCATATCTTCTGGAATACAGTAAATTCCAATAAAAACTAGACATTAAAAATTATCATTTTAGTAGTCAAATGATAAGTTTTCTAATAATATAAAGTCTTACTGTATTTAATTAAACGAACCTTAAAATCACATCAAGAAAAGTTTACACTTAAAGCTTTTCCTTTTCTATTATAATCTGAAGTAATTCATCATTATAATTTCAACTAAATGTCATCAACTTTTTTTTTTTTTTTTTTTTTTTTTTTTTTTTTATAGAGGCATGTTTTATTTTTATTTGTTTGTTTGTTTGTTTGTTTATTTATACATGCACTGGGTACAGTCAGAAGCGCGGGAGGGTGAGAGAATTCACCAGAGCCAGAGCGGGGAGAGAACAGGCAGAAGGACCGAAGTACACTGCTGAGGGGAGCAGCGGGCGGCAGGAGAGGTCTGCGCGCCATGTGGGACCCTCCTCCAGTGGCCGGGGAGCAGCCGGGGATCGAACCAGCGCAGCAGAGGCGGCGGGCAGCTTCGCAACCCAGCGCTCAACCGCTGCGCCACCGGGGAGGCCCAATGTCATCAACTTTTAATATATTTGTTCTGTTTGTATTTAAAAAAAAAAAAAAAAAAAACCTACCTTTATGCCAAGAATGATACGAACCAAAATTGAAACATGGTCCTAATTCTTGGTCAGTTTATAAAATAATATCAGACAACAAAAATGATGAAGCACATAGAAGCAAATGTTTAATTATACTTTGTAGTGTATATTTAGTTCTTATTTCCCATATTTCCTAAACTTCACACACGTTCTCTAATTTTAACTAATACTTTCTTCACTCCTTTCCCCATCTCCAGAGGTATCAAAAACAATGCATGGCTCCATCTCAAAAGTAATTTTTTCCCCTTCAAAGGTCCACAAGAAATCACCTCAGTTGCTTATCATTTTGTTCTATCCAGATTATAATCAAAAACTAGAAAATCACTTTTATGAAACTAGATAGCTTGCTGCTGCTGGCAACACAGCTAGCTAGCCATTCTGCTAAACCATGCGTGACACCCAATAAATCACATCATTTATTTCAATGTGCTGTCCTATAATCTTTGTTCCGGGAGACTCATTTGATGTATTCAAAGGGCCAGCATAACAACATTCTTTCAATATTTCATCTTTCCTGATTAATGATTGCATGACCTCCCAGCTATACAGTAAGTCACAACATATCAGAATTCAAGTCGATTTTTAAAGGTACATACTATTTCCAAAGCTTCTAAGAGATTCAACTCCTAACTTGAAGTGTATCTGCTAGACACAACATACATGCAAATGTTTGCATGCCCAAATACATGCTGAAAAAATTCTAAAAGAAAAAAAAAATTATCAATTTGTTTAAAGTTCCTTTTCTTTAGATTTCAGGTGAAGTGAACTTATACAAGTCCAATTTTGTAATTTTGCATAGTTCACTAATTAGTCATCTTCTATTTTGAATTTAATTTCTATTGATCTAACATGACAGTTCTGAAAAATCAGACCTGGATATGAATCTCAAGTCTGCTGCTTAATGGTCATGCGACCCGGACAACTGTAAACTTTCTTAAGCTACTACATACTCATCTATAATATAAAGTAATGATCACCTACCTCATGGGTTGAAGAAGATTAAATAACATGACTCATATCAAACTGTCATGGACTAAAGGCACATCATGGGCTAAATGCCAAGTACGAATAGTAAGCACTCAAATTTTCGTTTTCATTCTTAATGTTATTTTAAGCACAGAAATGATAATTTGATATAACTGAAGTTTTATTTAAATAAACCTTTGCTGAGGATATCCACTTCAAAATCACAACATAAATGCATAAGTACTGACTCTTTCTGCTCTGGCGCCTCTGTCTATTCAGGAAGCCCTCTCTCTAGCTCCTCTCTGTTCTTCTTCCTAGTCCTTCCATCTAGTGAAATGCAATCTATTCTCTAAGCCACCCCCCCCAAGTCACTGCTGATGCACTATGGGAGACACAATGTAGACAGATGTGTTTTGTTGAACTTGTAACCACAATATAAATAAAAGACTGATGAAAATAAAGCGCTTCATGACATGCATGCAAATATTTCTCAAGTCAAAAATTGGATAGTTCTAAACACAATCCAAAAAAATTCCACATCTTCCTTCTCAAAAGAACCTACCAAGAACTGAAATGGTAAGTTTACCCAAAAGTAACATGTCTTCGTGTATTTGCTAATCAAGAGAGTTTCCAAGTCCAGGAAAGTAATTGGGAAATATTAAGTCATATTTATAGATCAAAATTTCATCCCTAAAGACAATTTACAAAAGGTTCTATGCTTTCTAGAAATTTAACCTAAAAGAAGATCTAAGAGTAAAATAAAGTGGAGTTACAGACTTTATTGAAGCAATCAAAAGTTAATAACTTTATCAAGTATAGTAGAAAACAGATCACTGTGCACTTAATATTTGAAAGGACTTTTCCATATGTCTGACACTATGGACAACAGATATCTTTTCAATGTTTCCAATTATATATGTCATAATGCTATGTAACTTTTTTAAATGTATGTAAAATAAACTTATCTGAAAATTATACTATTTGAATATTTGAAGCATAACCATGGCATTGAGAAGTAACAGACAATGATAAAATTTAAGTTTATTACATGCTGCATTCCAATAAAGGCATCCAATTGAAAAATGACTTACCCTTTGAGCTCGTTCTTTTAAATCTTGATCTTGAGCTAAAAATGATTCCAATTTTTTCTGGACGTCTATAAGTTTTTCTGGATTGATTCTTTATAACAAGAAGATAAAGGTTAAAACTAAGACATCTCAGTTTTAGACACTGAAAATAGTATACAGCATTCTATTTTCTCAGTATTATTTTTAAATCTATTACATCATTTATCATCTATGAGCCAAATTAGACTGAAATCACACAAGACATAAATTTGACTCTCTTGCGTATGAATAATGCAGGGAAAGAAATGAAAGATCAGACATTTTCTCTAAACACTGCATGCTGAGTGAGTGAAAGATATTTAGGTTAACATGACAATTAGCATTGGTTTCTGCCCAAGTCTAAAAACGTAGAAAGTAGCCCTCCTGGGAGATGGATCATAATGAAACTTAATGTCATTTTTAAAGGAATTTTCATTTGCAGTTAAATATCATAAAACCATTTCAAATAATAGACAAATAGCCAAGGGACATATATATTACTTTCTTTATCTAAAAAATAAGCATAACAGAATTACTACTTAACTCTGCCCAGGTAGGCTGTAAGCAAGAATGAAATTCTTACAAGGCCCTAGGTTTCACAAAAGAAATCCCATTTGTTCCCCTGCTTTCAGACTCAACCTTCTGTTCCTGCAAAGCTAGAGTAGTGATAGGTGGTGGTGGGTGGGATATTTATTTTTGTTTTTCAGCTACAGAAAACTTCAAAAGATACTAACGTATCTTTTTGTAGCCTCACCTACAGTCAATTAATGGCCAAACTTTTTTCATTTAAACCCTTACCCACTCTTCCCAATTATCTTCAGGAAAATCAAGTCGGGGTATTTCAAGGGTTCCAATACAAGAGAGACCCTCATCAATTCTGCTAACACTCAACCTTAATATTCTCAATGGCAGGAGAGCTTAATTCTCAAATGGACAGGCAACCCTAAAAATAGTTTCATTCAAGAGGCTTAATCTTTTCACCCATCAATGCTTCCTGAAGCTAACAAGCTCTCGTTTTCATCTTACTTTCTCTGCTAGAAGTCTTCTGGTAAAGTTAGGAAAGTTTAAAAAAATAAGTCACAAACCACACAGCTGAACAGATCAGAGGAAGTAGGGATTTAGAGGTACATAAACAAGCATAATGTCATGGTTTGAACAATTCATATACCTTAAAAAAATAACAACCTAATTTAAAAATGGGCAGAGAATGTAAATAGAGATTTCATAATTCAAAAGAGACTTAGGCAGAAAACTCAGTATATAGACAGAATATCTAGACATACAGATGGCCAACAGACACAAGATGTTCACCATCACTTACCATCCGGGAAATGCAAATCAAAACAATGAGGTATCACCTTACACCTGTGAGAATGGCTATTTTCTAAAAGACTACAAAAAACAAGTATTGGTGAGATGTGGTGCCTCCTTGTACACTGTTGGTGGGAATGTAAATTGTTGCAACCACTATGGAAAACAGGTCATTTCTCAAAAAATGTAGAAATACCACATGATCCAGCTATTCCACTTCTGGGATTTAGCTAGAGAATATAATAACACTCATTTGAAAATATCTGCCTGACAATATGAATGGAATTTGAGAGATTAAGCTAATGAACTAAGTCAAGTAGAGAAAGTCAAATACTGTTTGACTTTTGTCATCTGTGGACAAAAACAAAAGGTAAATTTTTAAAAATGCGTAAATTTAAAAAAAAGCTTAGACTCTAACAATAATCAGTGATAACTAAAGCAGCAGGGGGAACAGAGAGTGGGCGAAAGGGGTAACAATCTTCAACTACATGGCAGCGGACAGAAACTAGATTGTAGCGGTGATCACACTGCAACACATACAAATGTCAAAGAGCTGTGCACCTGAGCCTGAAACAATATGCAACTGTGATTGGAAAAAAATAAAAAACAGAAAATTATATATTTTTAATGATGTCATGCCCTCTTTTTCCTAACAAAAACCAATACCAAGTAGTTCTTACTTGATTTCCTTCACAGGTACTTTCTTCTGGAGAAGCTGCTGCACCATCCCTTTTTCTTCTGAAGGAAGCAAAATTAATAAAGCTTCACCACCCTCTTTATACCTAAATAAAACAAAACAAAAAATATCAAGACCTCAGCAACCCAATATGCAGTTTACATTTTCACAGAAACAAGCTCACCGATTAAGTAAATATTAAGAATAGCTTTTTGTTTCTGTGACAAAAGAAAACTAGGGTTCTGAACACCATATATCAAATTTTTATCACTAATATTAATTCCTAGTAACTTGTAGGCTAAACCACAGTAGAAAACCTAGAGCCTAAGACACAAGCCAATTAAAAGTAATTTCTTAAACAGCTCTATACCTTCAGCAGAAACAGTTTTCCATTCAAGCCACTGAGGCATTGTAATAAAATCAGTCATTTAATAAACATGGCACCCAATACAATAAGGAAATCAAGTCATTCAGTTATAGGAAATGAATCTCCACTCTGGTTAAAAGCTTGCCTCCAATCCATGTACTTCTGTCTCCTTTCCTCATCTAGTAAAATCTTATTTCACACTACCCCATTAGAAGTTGGTACCTAAGAGAACCGCCACACACCCACAATTACTCAGACTTCTTGTGCTACCTGGCACAGACTTCCCTGACACCTCAAGGTCAGCTATTATAGGCAAAGAGTAAGAGAAACCAGAACTGGCTACTTGTGGAAATTTTTTTAAGGAATACAGAGAAAAGTGTTCTAAAAAAGCACTCACTTCAGTGCTATAAAACACGAGGGGCAAAATTTTGATGGGTAACCAAATAAACTACTTACTAAGAAATTCTGTCCACACACTGGGAAGACTACAAGGAAGTACAAGATGCATGCCCCGTCCTCAGTGACCTAACAATCCAGCTGACTAGAGAAGACAAACACACCCAAGAACAAGCAATTCAAGAGAACAGCCCCAAAATGGTAGGTTAGTACATGTCAAAGGCCAACAACCACAGCAATTAATGCCATAGACCAAGAGGTGAGAGACAGCTGAGGGTCAGCCAGAGAGAAACAAATATAAATATGTGATAGCAGATGGAATTTGAGATGGGCCTTGAAAATGGTTAGAAAGGAAAAGCTAAGTGCTCCCAAGGGGGAGAGACTGCAGGAATAAAGGAATGGAAACCAGAAAATATAAGGTAAACTTGAGAGAGCACACGAAAGAGAGGAGTAACTCCAAGGAAGTCAGCACACGAGAGGAAACATCAGGAAAGATTACTGGACAGGTCTGCCAGGAGGATCTAGGATGCCTATGTGTAGAGATTCAATACCACTTCTGCAGGCAGAATTAAATCACTAAACATTGGAAGGAAAGACTGCCTTTGCTGACTTACTGTACTAAACCATGAAGACAGAAGGACAATTTCTAACCACTTGTTAATGTCAAACCCCCATCCCTACACATCATGTGACCTTCTAATGTAATGCCTTTACACAAGTGTTTATGTGTACACAGACCCACAGCAAAGTATGAAATAAAATATCCAAAGTGTTAAAAGATCTCTTTAAATAAATTTAAGAAAATGTGAGAGGTTGCCAGATGCCAGACACTAAAACAGAGTGATAAAACATACGTGCTTCTGGCTGTCACAGAGCTGACTCACTCTTAGGTCAGATGTTGAAACCAGCACTACCCAAGTGATAATGTAGACATATTGTTATAGGGCAGCCCCGATATTGAAAGGGTTGCCTGGCTGTGGGTCCTCACCCGCGCGCTTAAAAGGGACTTATCAATACTCCACTACAGGCATACACAGAAGGTTAATAAAAGGTTTATTTACAAGGGAAAAGGAAATAAGGAAAATGTACAACTCAGGGAGAAAATAGGGAAATAAAGTCTTTAATGCATCCTACCCGATCCGCCGACCTGGAAACCCAAAAAGCACTCTCAGAGCTGGCCAGACGCTGCGAGCTGGCAGAGAGCCAAAATGGGGGACCCCCTCCAAAGCCCACGTGTCTGGCTTTATACCAACCTGGCTGCTTAACCCCACCCTCAGGTCCCAGCCATCTTCCCTTTGGTGGTGATGGGATTTGGAGTTCCCAGTGTCTTTGGCTTTGGCCTAGGGTGGGGGTGGAGTCCACAAAGCCTGTATAAAATTAGCTTTAAGACATCCTTTTCCCCCTAACAATATAAGGAGCTAAAAGAACATACAGGGCACACTGCTAAATGTAGTTCAAGAATCAAAAAGCTACCCAAGAAAATGACATTTAGGAGCTAAGACCTAAAGAATAAAAAGGAATGAGTTCAACACAAAGGGAAAAAACCAAGTTTCCCAGGATAAGAGGCACCAATTGAGAGTGTTCAGGGTAATGCTGTCTTCACATGTTTACTCTCTCTTTCTAGGTTTTTTAAAGGCAGAGGTGTTAGACAACAGAAAAAAGTAAAGCTGAACACACATTTGCTATTAAGTATCTGTTGCGTAACTAAATGACAATACCAAGTACCTTTCTCGCTGCATTTTAACAGAGTAACAAAACTCCAAAAGGTTCATCTTCATTTATCAAGAAGAAATAATTTAAAGTATTCCCCCTAAAGCGGTGTTGGGCTAAACCATCTGTAAAAACAGAAATTATCAGTATATGAAATCTTGAGGTGACACCTTGAGCAAACACCACAACTGCGAGACATCACACCTTCTGAAGCTCTGCGATCATACCAAACACAGGTTAAGGGTAAAGAGACAGAGACCAGTTAGTACTGACCACGAGGCAGTGCACCTATCAAAGAGCACCCAAAGCAGCCAGATTTAAAGTCAGTTATCTTCAGAAGTAAAAAGGCTTATTTCAAGTGATCCAAAAAGGAACAATGAGGAAGAAGAAATTGGTAGATGAAAGATAACTAATGTTTTTAAGATTCTATTTCCAAATTCAAAGCTGGAGAGATTAAATAAACAGGGTCCCAATTGTGACAAAGGGGTCAGAACACTCCTGAGGATATTTTAAAGAGCATCCTCTGAAGGACCTGAGTTTCAGACAGACGTGTGGACAGCAGTGTAGCTACCTATATCTACCTATATCTGGGTGCCATTCATGCACCCAGAGAGAACTGGGGCAAAAAGGTGATGACGAAAGTCATACAGGGTCATACTGAAACCTTAAAAAAAGAAAACCTATAGCTAACAGAATGTAAATGTAAGGCTACACAAGGTTATGACAGAATGCAACAGTGGAATTTAGAAGCAATTCCCAGAGGAAAATAGAAAAAAAGGTCCAAAGTCAAATCCCTTAAGGGCAGCATCTATTAAAAAGCCATTCTACCTATTTCACGTCACACACATCTTTTTCCCAGAAATAACGTAAAGCACAAATTATCTCCCACATACCAACCCTCAAAAATTTCCAGTAAGCTTTTCTTCTAAAAAGAAGACATGCACATTTTACTTCTTTTTAATGCTTACAAGAATAGTCTATTTATCCATGCATTAGTTTTTAGATTTCAAAAGCAATATTCAAGGTCCAAGGCTAAGTATATGTATGAAGAGAAATAAATGTTCTTCATAAAAACTAAATTTTAAAGCTCCATATATTTAGACAGATTATTTTAAGAGACATTCTAGGCACCATATAAAAAGCCCTGCAATTGAAACACAACAAAAATCTCATTTTCACCATCAGTATAAATACCACATTACATTATGTAACTCTTCAAAATTCATAAAGAGCTTCATTTTACATTAATTAGCCAACTGTAAAAGCAAGGAAGCAAATAAAAAGTAAAGTTTCTGAAAGGCCAAGATGTTGGCCTTAAAAAAAAAAAGTTAATTGCTACGTATCAGACTTTAAACTTCCAATTCATTATTGTTATTTTTTCAACACCAGGGTTCCCTCCAAAAAGAGGATCTGAGCTCAAACTGATCATGACTATCTCATGCCATGTGGACCCTCGCCTCTATATCCTCTAGCTCATTAGTATTCCTCAGTGAAACAGGAGTGCCACATATTGGCTTTTGGATCCCACAGGTAATTCTCCCATTAAAATATCCTTGAAACAAAACATGGTTGAGAGGAAGAGAAAAAAATGTCCAGTCATTCTGGCAATTTGCCATCCACTCAAGAGCCATTAATCCTCAACCATTCAAATTCAGATTCCCTAACTCAAGTCCCTTTCTACTTAAGTCTTTAGTCCCTTGACTTTTGCTCACTCATCCCCAAGGACTGCTAGAGCCTGATCTGGAAGTGTTTACAGCTATCTGCCTTCCCTAGTTCTCCCAGTCTGGTTTTCCAGGTTAAGTCATGTTATAAAAGAATAGAATAGAATAATTCCATTTAGAATTACTCTTTTTTTTTTTTGCATTTAAAAAAATTACACATATAAATAGGCATAAGAAATGTTTCTAGGTGATGGGATTTGGGTAGTTTGTTTTGTCACTTTTTTAGAATATTGAAACCTTAAAAAAAAAACCTATAGCTAAAAGTAATGAATAAGCATTACTTTTGTAATAAAAACAAGTGATAAAAAGAGCAAAAAAATCTGCTTTCTGAATCTAAATCTTTTGAGTCACTTATTTAACAACATCTTAGTGCTACCAATGTTCGTGTACCTCCTTGACTACCACATTTGAGGACATTGTGAATTTACCTTTGATAACACACAAAATTTCTACCTAAGCATTTGGTGAGTGAATGAACCACTGGAAGTTGTATAACCAATAAAACACTGGATCTGGAGTCAAAAGAAAGGATCTCACATTCCCACTGTACCATTCACTAGGTTTATAACCTCAAATAAAGAGCAACTTTATTACTACATACTGCATTCTTATCAATTAGACAATCTAAGTGAAAAAAAAATCTACCTATTGGGGTTGCCCTGTAACACTATGATTCTAACAGTTTTTCACAATCCAAGTATAGTCAAGAGGTGGAGAGATGGAGAAATTGTGGGCCACACTCTTGCTATCCTACAGTGCTACTGTCTTTTTCCCCTCCCCTCTGTGTCTCCTCCTATTCTCCCTGGCTTACCTGTGGGAGCCAGCCCCAACAGTCCCTGCCACTGTGGAGAACAGCAGTCAGCTATGCAGGGGCAGCCAGAGAGCCACAGGAACAAGAGTCCACCTGTTTGGCTGCTCTTGCACAACACGAAACAAATGAGAGTGTATTCCAGAAAAAAGGGCATCTTTAGACCCATAGCAATGTGAGATAGATGGTTCATTTAAATGCTTTAAGCCACTAGGTTAAATAGTAACTCGTTGCACAGCAATAGATGTAGGATTTCTGATTTACGAGTCTAAGTGAGGATCTGTGAGATCGCAAATGTCCATCCCGTACCAGCCCTGGTCTGAGCACTTGGTGTATCAATTAGGTAGGCAAAGTTCCTTGCCTTTACAGAGCTTTCATTTCAGTGAACAGAATAAGAACCGTTATTACATAAGTAAGGCTCTGGGGCCTCCCCTGGTGGCGCAGGCGGTTGAGCACCACGATGTGAAGCTGTCCGCAGAATCTGCAGTGCCGGTTCGATCCCGGCCGGCCGGCGAGGGTCCCACATGGTGCAGCAGACCTCTCCTGTCTCACCTGCTGCTACCTTCAGCAGTGTACCTTCAGACACAAAGTCAGTCTGCCTGTTGTGTTCTCCACTCTGTCTCTGGTAAACCCTCTCACCCTCCCGCACATCTGGCCTGTACCCCGGTTCTTGTATAAATAAAATGAAAAAAAATAAATAAATAAGGCTCTGATGTATTTTTTTTTAAAAGATTTATTTATTTATTTATTTTAAATTTATTTATTTATACAAGCACTAGCTACAGTCAGAAGCACGGGAGGGTGAGAGAATTCACCAGAGACTCTGATGTATTTAAAGGTGTTAAGCACTATGGAAAAAAAGAAAATGGGAGCAAGGTAAAGAGGAGTGGTTGGGGGAGGTTAAGAAAAATAACCACGTGGATACTTGAGGAAAAAGCATGCCAGCAGAAGAAACAGGTAATTTGAAGACCCTAAGGCAAAAACACACCAGGCACATAGGAGAAACAGTAGACCATGTAGAGCACAAGGAACAAGGTGGCATAATATGAAACAGGGTTGTGGCAGGGGGTGCTGAGTAGTACAGGCCCAACAGGTCATTGGTTTTCACTCTGTGAAGTGGGAAGCCATCAGAGGAATAACAGGACCTGACTTGTGTTTTAAAAGGATCTTTCTGCCTGCTGTGCTGAGAACAGACAGCAGGAGAGCTAGGGATAAATGCCTGAGAAATATGTCAGAAATATCAGCTCCCTGTCTACCTCTCGTCCATACTAACCAGACTCTGCCCAAGCTCCTTGGTGTTTCTTGATGCAAAACAATGTATTAATTCTGCTTTTATTAAAGCTTTAAGTTCTGTATACCAACAAAGGCAAAGGGCCTCTGTAAGGAAGGCCATATAAGGTAGCACCAGCCTCGATCTAGCTAAAGACAGAATTATCTTAGCTCTAAGCTAAAGAAATGACAATTTTCACTAGCAAATATCGTTCATATCATATATCTAAGGTATACACAGTAAGCTTCAATAAATTAATGTTCATGGAAATTGTCTATTTCAATTTACAACCAAATTAAAGACACAATTAAAATATCCTCTTCATTATCTATTGCATAAAGCAACAATATTTTCCACAAACCAACCATGAACTCTTCACAAGTTATCACATTAGAAATTTTAACTACTTTCCATTTTCATATTTGTTGTTGATCTCAATTGCTGCCAATGAATCTGCAGGATAAAGGACTGGCCTATGGTGCCCCCTCGTGGCATCACACTCTGCTACCTAAATTTTCCCAAAGAAAATACAAGGGCCACAAAATAGAATAAAGCAAATAAGGCTCAGTTGAAATACGGTTGAAATTATTTACCAGCACTCTGTAGAAAACTACACAAATACATTCCCATCATATGTTATTCCCATCTTTTATATATCTTTATATATACATACAAACATGAATAAACAGTAGGAAAATATGTACGTATATGAGATGGAAATGAAGTTATAAACTCTCATCTCCCACCTGAAGACTCTCACTCCCCAAATAAAAGCACTTAAAAATTAAGAGTATCTCTTGTATACCTATTTTCCATTACCAAGTCATATATAAGAAGTGGGCATTAAAAGAGTTTGGTTTTGAGTACCAAAAACTGCAAGCCCTAAAGACAATCATTTTAAGTGGTATCATTATCACAGGATAAAGCCACATTCACATCCCTTGCCTCCTGTGTACCTAAAGGAGATCATTTTGTTAAAAGGGGTATGGATGGTTCAAGGAAATTATTCTCAATTGTTGAGGATCAAAAGAATTTTACACGAGTAAGTACCTCGAGCCAACAAGTACCTGAATCACCCCTTTCTTGTCATTTAGTTAAAACACAGAATGGGGGGAAAAAACAGATTCCCCAAATTGTAGTTATTTTGCCACAAAGCACTAAATTCATTTCTCCAAATTCATACATTATACTTCAGTTCTAAAAGCAAATATTATCTGGCAACCTGATTTTAATTACAGCATACACACAGGATTTTAATTAGTTTCAAATTTTAATTTAGCTTTTATTCAATTCAATTATCTATCCCATGGCCCACAAAACTTTGTAATTATCCCTAAGCCCATTAATGACAACTTTTAAAGTGCAATTTGGTCATTTTTTATTGAACTGCTGAAGAAAAATTAGCACTACATATCCTAAACCTTTTCACTGACTATACTTCTAAAATAGCAATTCAAAATATTTTTAATTGGTTATGGAGGGTCAAACACGATTGTACTTTTAAAATTAATGACCACATTAGAAACTGAATTACAAGTGTTTTTAAAATTAGTATTCTCTCTTCAAACACAATCGTGATGTTGTTCTACCTCCTCTTCATCTCCACAGTCATTAAGACCAATTTAATATACATCATGATGTGTTCAACTACATAACTTTTTTAACAACTTGTCCAGGAACCAAGAACCCTGAAATATTTTCCATTCATGGACCTTTTCCTGATGTGCTGATGTCTAATAATTATCATATAGGAGACATTAATTTTAAAATACTATTAAATGTATTCTACAAAGGAATCAGGTTGCACTTACCATGCCAACACCATTCACACCATTGGCACATCTGATAAATCTATTAACCCCTGTATCCTACCTTACACATCCAGGGGCCACAGGTTTACAAAATACAAATGTTTGCATGGCTACAGGTACAAATTCATACGTACTACACATTTAGTGAGGAGAACTACAGAGTGGAGAAAATTATATCAACCACTACTAATAGTTGCTATGAATATCTCACAATAAAAGCAATCTAAACATCTACCCAAAACAAAGACCACTGACATACTACACACTGCATCTCTTATGAACTGGAAAATGAGGCTGCTGTTCTTTCCATGTCCCTTGTACTTAGATACCATCAGAAATCAAAAGGTACCAACCATTCTCATTTGTCTGAGTGCATAATGATGCCGTGCACAAAACCCAACTCTAACTCTACTGCTTGTTCAAATCAGGTAATTAATTGCCACACTTACTTTTGATTTTTCTGGGACATATACCCTATTTTTAAAAGTCTTACCTCAATGATTATGCTATTCTCTCTCTTCCTTCATGTTGATCAAACAAATGTATTTAATTTAAGTTGGTACCTCTCATTATAGCCCATATTTAATGGCCTGCAGGATAAATGGGTCAACTGAAAAATGATGAAACATTCAAACATTTTATCAAATAGGGAGAAAGCGCTCCACTTGTTAGGCTGTAGAAGGACATGAAAAACCTTCATTTTGGCTGAAACAACAATTCACCACATGAACACAAACATTTTTCTTTAAAACCATCTGAGAACTATAACTAGAGAAAAATTTAAAAGAACTAAATTCCCAAGGGACTTCCTAAATAAGCCAGGAATTGAGGACACTTTCATATTCAGGGCAATTAGCAGAAAGGGATGCAGAGGCAAGTGAAAGACCAAACCTTTGCTTGAATGAGGGTGTAATGAGGCTGCCATCCCTGGAAAGTCATTCAACAAAAGGTGATGGCAAAAAATCATCAGTAATTGTTGGTCCAATTAGACCAACAGCTGGCATCTCTTCCATCATTAAAGTGTCTCTTCATCATTAATGGGAGACATCCATATTATACTCACTCACTATCCAGTTTTGATGAGAAAGAATGTAAATGCAAGAAATAATCCACCTGTGGCTAACCATCATTAATCATAACCCTACTGTGATCATTTTACATGCTGCCTCAAATTCTTTTTTTTTTTTAAAGATTTATTTATTTATGCATACAAAGAGCAGGGATTCAGGCCAAAGGTGTGGGGGGTGAGAGGATTCACTAGAGACAGAGTGGGGAACAGAACAGGCAGATCGACTGAAATACACCGCTGAGGGGAGCAGCAGGCTAGTCAGGAGAGGTCTGCTGCACCATGTGGATTGCTCCCTGGCCGGCTGGGGGATAGAACTCATGCTACAGTGGCTGCGGATAGCATCATAGGTTGCATCTTAACCTCTTGTGCCACCAGGGAGGCCCACGTTGCCTCAAATTCTTAACCATTACAAATATCAGTAAAACAAGTCTCTTTACTGAAACTTTATCTAACTCTTACTTTTTAACATCAATTTCTGCATATGGAATCACTGAGGTGAAAGGATAAAACTCCAGAAAAATGCTAATTTAACCTTTTACAATTCTATGTGCAGCATCTCCCAACTTCCCTGCAATCTCCACATCAATGACAGCAGTGATCCTTTTCATTATCTTTCCAAGTCATTTATTCCTAAAGGCTAATCACTTTGCTATATTCTTTTCCAAATAATTCTTACACAGCTCATTAGCAAATATAAGGCACAAATAAGGTGCCTCTTACTAGTTCCTCAGAAGGAGAAGGTACAGAGCTGGACCAGAGGACTGAGACTATGGGGTTCAAATGCCAGTTCTGTGGATCTCTGAGCAAATGTGTAACTGCCCGGAGACTGTTTCCTCATCTAAAAATTGGACTGAAAGACAGCCCTATGCCTTACTGAGGAGGTCAGTAAGATTCAGTGAGAGAAGGTTTAATGAGCAATTTTGGTGAAAAGTTTAGAAAGGGAAGAAAGTTAGACCAATAAAAGTGAAGTACGATTTTAATCAATTTTTCTCAGCATGATGATCAAGTCTTGGCCATAATGATTTACAACATCTGACCAGCTGTTATCAACCTACACTGCAAAACTGCTTTCATATTAAGATTGCACTAAAAGGCAAATAAATGAGCCAGCACACCTACCTGGCAGTTCTACCTGCTCTGTGAATGTATGTGTTGGCATCCTCTGGACAATCAAACTGAAGAACCCAATTCACAGCCGGGAAATCTATACAGAAAGCAAGTCAAGTTAGGAAATCAATTTTGAGATCTGCCCTGCCACACCACTTTCATTTTACAAAATTACTACCCACAACTTTCTATCACAAAATGATATCATCTCTGAACTCTATTAAAAATAAAGTTAACTGTGTGAACCAAGAGATAACAAGCATGTCTCTTCTTTCACAAAGTGAACTAAAATTAGTGATGAAGAGACAGATTTATGTCAGACAAATAATGAAATACCCCGAAATTTAGTAACCCTGAAAGACACAATTCTCATGGGCTCCCAGGAACTGCAAAACTGGTTTTTAGGTTTAAATAGAGGTCTACTTTTCCTTCCACTCCCATCTACCTTTGAGTTAATGATGTCTTTCTAAATCCCTCTTCCTATTTCCCAGCAATAATTACTCCTCCCTGTCTGTATTTCTGGCTATTGAAGTTTCCACTAACTTCTTCACTAGTCTTCGTTCCAGTCATTAGATAACAAGCACCAATCATGCACAAATCTCTTCATATAAGCTTTTGGTGCCTCATTGTTAAATATAAAAGACCATCCAATTGAAGTCCACAGGGAAAAGCCTCAAAAATGAAAGACAATCCCGAAGAGTAAAGATGAAACTCCAGAGAAACAAACTGTGGAGAGAACTTTTAAAAATTTAATGTCTTCAGAGAGATAAGACACTGCATCCATTAACCAAGAACGAGGCTATTTTAAAAAGGCACTCTTAGCTTCATTATAATTTTAACAATGAAGTTGAATATAAAGCCAAGAAATCTTCTGTGAAGAACAAGAAAAGACAATGAAATGGACAGTAAAAGCAGCAGAAACATTAGGAAATCAAAAAAGTCAAATATCCTTCCAGAAAGAGAAAATAGGGGCAGTAGAAAAAGAAAATGTCATTTAAAAGACATGAAGAAGAAAACCATGTAAATACACAAATTGCCTCAGCAGCAAAAATTACAACATCAAAAGAATGTAAATACTGAGATTTATTTACTCAAACACCAAGTAATAATTCAAAGGTAAGTTTGCTGAAATTCAAATATATCAGACTCTATTCCATACTGCTCAACACCATAGCTATTTCTCTTGAAATTGAAAGTATATTAATAGAAAATAAATAAAATTAAGTAAGATTAAAAACCCACTCCTTCTTCATTTGCACTGGCCAGATTTCAAGTGACCATGATCATCCAAAGATCATTACTAAAGCTGGGCCATGAATGTAGGAGGGTAGGCAAGACCTATTCTTTTTGTGTATGTTTAAAGTTTCCCATAATCAAAAAAATTCAATGAATTCACATCACCACTTATGTATTCTCAGCCTTTGCTCTTACCTCTTAACTAATTTTCCTCACATCACAAACCCATTTGTTTAGTATCATCACAGTGGCTTCTTGAAAATATGAACACATTAAATATTAATTATTTTAAATAAAAATTAGCTGGAGAAAGAATGGATTTCATTGTCGTTATTAGTGATATCTATCAAGGTTCCAATTTCGAACGAAACATTCTATCTTTAAACCTTTAACCCTCCTGATTTTGTATGCTGCTCAGGATTCAGTGATGTAATTATCATGACGCAACAAAACACAGAAGATGAAAACCTGGGAATTTTGACTATGTAGCTGAGATAATTAACATTAATAGGCTATCGATTACTTATTTTTCTTACAGGACCAATTCAATTCTCCCAGTCAAACTAGTTGAAGTCCCGAAACATACCCATATATAAGAAATTTGTATTCCCATGATCACAAATTATCTCCTTTTAAAACACATTCTTACCCAGACCCCTGGCTGCAATATCAGTAGCAAAAAGCACTGCAGCTCTCTTGCGGACAAATTCATTATAGACTTCCATCCTTCTCATCTGCTGCTGTCGACCGTGCAGGGCCAGGATAGAAACACCAGGTCGGAGCCTGCAGAACACTCGGTACAGATATTGAACCTAGATGGCAACAGAAAAGGGAGTCTGGGACTTCTGGATAGCAGGATTAAGTAAGCCTCCAACATGAACACCATCAACGCTAAAGATGCCTTAAGGAAGTTAAGATTCCACGGTTGGGAAAATAGAGCACAGAAGGGAAAATGGAGCCTGGAACTGTGGTCTTAAATACTTTTTGTTCACATTGTTTTTTAGAAGAATTTTGGGGGAAAATGTGGTCCTTTTACATTTTTCACTTGATATCTGACATTTTTCAAAATGTAAGCAATTGCAAAGAAAGTAATTTCTGGAAAAATGTCAACATTGATGTTTTAAAATGCTTACTGTATCTTAGAAATGTATCTAGTAGATTCTAAATAGCAGAGCAATTTGATACCCACTGCCAACTGCTTAAGAATATGAAGAAATAACGAGAGGCTACTTACGCATGTGGGATGGGAACCCTCAATTGTGAAGAATTTTGTTAGGGGAGGCCCCTAACAAAATGTGAAGAAATTCTCCTTTGAGAAGAAATCTTACATCATTTCTTTCCCTCCTTAAACTCATTTCCTCACCCCAAAGAATTCTGTCTTCATAGCTTCATGCTTTGGGCCTCCCTGGTGGTGCAAGGGGTTAGGATGCAACCTATGAAGCTATCCACAGCCGCGGCAGCACAAGGTCGATCCCCGGCCAGGGAGCTAGCCACATGGCGCAGCAAACCTCTCCTGACTCGCCCGCTGCTCCCCTCAGCAGTGTGTTTCAGTCGATCTGCCTGCTCTGTTACCTACTATCTCTGGTGAATCCTCTCACCCTCGCACACCTCTGGCCTATACCCCAGTTCTTGTATGCAAAAATAAATAAATCTTTAAAAAAAAATAGTTTCATGCTTTATAGCCTCTTATGGATCATTTTATCACAAATCATGATTTTCTACAACAAACTATATGAACATCAATTTTTAACTTCTTTTAAATTTTCTGTGCTCTAAGGTTGCATTAAAAGGTCTCTTCTCAGACTGAGCTATTATGATTATTAGTATAGAACTGACCAAAACAAGATTAGAATTTGATAGAACATTAGACATAAAAAACCAACTTTATTTTAAATATATCTCGATATGAGACTAGATAGAACAAATATTTTTATTTCTCTTTAGTTTATGCATTTAGAAATGAATAATACTGACTAGCAGACCTAGGTAGACTACAGAAGCATTTATCCCTATTTTCTCTTAAAAGTTGAAAAAATTTCTTCATGAAAATAGAATATGGACTAGAAGGAATCTTAACTCTTTGAGCCCCTGTAAACTATATCAAAACCACGGATGAACAGATTATTCCAAGTAATTTTATCAGCTAAAAACGCCATTAAATCTGTTCAAATTTCACTGAAAAAAAAAAATAGGAAAACCACTTGAATTGCAAAATGTCTTGCTACCCAATCATTAATCACTCACTTGCTCAACAGCAGTATTGCTGCTAGGAAAGTTTCCTGACCCCCAAGACTATGCACCAAGATGATCAGTGATAAATGGACGCAAGTCTTCTTTTGCCAAGTTTTTAAAAGGGCCACCAAGACAGGGGAGATGGGAAAGGAGAACCTGCAGACCTAAGATTCCTCTCAAGCAAACCAAACTCAGAAAAGCACATATGGGAAGACATGTAAAGTGAGCCCATGAAAACTTTCTGCAATGTGCATTTTTGGAATCAGCGCTGAACTTTAATTCCTGGCACCTGAACAAACCAGCTGAGTTAGAGAACTATACAGAAAAATTCATGTCAATTCTAAGTAAGGAGTTTAATTCTAACGTACAGAAACAAAAGTCACTGCAGGAATTAAGCTGCAACAATTGCAGTTTCCACTTTCCAAAGATCACTCTGGCTACATGGAAGAATAGTAAGAAAGGAAGTGACGGAATGGAAAGGCCAACCAGCAGGTTAAGCAGAGTTAATAAGCATTTTCTGTATTTTCACACTGCTCTGTAGTATGGGAGGTGGTAAGAAATGGTAGCACCGATGAGAATTGTCACTGAATATAGGACGCAGACAAGAATTAAGGATTCAATCCTTTACTAAAATGGGGAGCATAGGAGGAAGTATACCTTAGGGATAGGAATCTTAAATTGTTTCTTACATTAAATTTGAAATGCCCAGAATAATTTGAGATGACACACAACTGGAAATATTCAGTACTCCAACAGATATTCATGTCTGGAGCGCAGAAAGAGGTCAGAGCTTAAGATGTGGATTTGGCAGTTGCCAGAATTAGCTGGAAATGAAAGCTACAGAACTGAAGAGGTCACCAAGAAAGAGAATTGCTATGAAGGTTTGAGGCACTCCAAACTGTAGGCAGCGGAGAACCCAGCAAAACAGACTAACAGAGCAATCAGAAAGCAAAGGGAGATAATGGATTAGTGAGTGAAGTCACAGAAATCTAAAGAAGCCTTTCAAGAGGGAGGGCATAGTCTCTGTGTTCATGCTTCTGAACAGTCAAGAAAGATGAGGGCTAGTAAGTGACCACTGACTCTGGCAAGATGTATCTAGTAAGGTCTGACTCAGAAAAGGGCTAAAGACATGAGGCAGTGATGAAGCTAACAGAGCCAAGTCTTTAAAAGGATCTGAAAAACAGAAAAGAGGCAGGAAATGAGACATTTGTTTTTTATTCTTGAGAGAAACAACATCAAAAAATGATGGAAGGAAATGAAGAGAAAGGGTATCTGCATCAACAGTGACCTGGCACAGGTGAGAGGATGGTGTCTGGAGTACATGTAGAGGGCAGGTTCTAGGCAGATGCAAGGACACTTCATTCACCACAAGAGGGAAGGCAGAGCATTAGGGAATAGAAATTTCAAACAAAAAAATTCTAAAATTTCCTTATATGCAGATACCAGAACAACTCTGCTTTAAAAGATGTCAAGTTCTAGAACTCTAAAACATATACTTCAGAAAGTAAAATCTGAAGTCATTCTTTACAAAGTAAAAGAACGAAATAATGAGTTCTGCACTTCCCCAACGAGATACCACCACTTATCTTCCCCATAGCTGAAGGGAAACTCACCTACATATTTATCATGCTAAACTACTTCAGAAGCAATAAATCTAGAATCAACCTTCTACACGCCAACTGCATGTCATCAGAGACTACAAAATATAGTAGAGGAAAAGTGATATACACATCAAGCACAGTCCCTTCTCTTTGAGATAACAGATCATTTTGTTTGTTTGGGGGGTGGGGGAGACTGTTCTCAATCACCAGTAACCATTCCTCAGATAAAACTCATTGGCTATGATACTGCCACTACCCAATTTGCCGAGTTTTCTTATACATCCCTGGACCCTTTCTTCATAACACATGGCTAGCATTGAAAAATATTTGGAAGCTGAATGAACATATAAATACTAACAAAGATGAGGAGGAAATGGTTGAGAGTAACAAGGGGATTCAAGAGTGTCAAAATGACCTCTAAGTGTAATATTTGAGCTTGGATTCAAAAGACGTTAAAGTATCCCCCAGCATTAGGGTGAAGGCATGGATACAGGGAGACCAATCCAGAGATCAGTAAGAATAAAGACATGGAAGCTTGGAGACACATACTTAGTTCAGTACTCATAGAGGGCTGGTGTGTATCAGATGGTAAAGTCTCTAGTGAGCCCAGCCATTCAACTGTTCTAGCAATATTTAGTGAGGGCTACTATATTCTAAGGGTTGTGCTAGGTGCTAACAATCTTAAAATTAAAGGCACTTTTTGCCCTTATTGATTTTGATGTCTCATCCACTTATTCCTTTAAAACTAAGATAAAAGCTTCTCATTATCTAACAGATCCCTCAGTAGATCCAGCACTATATAACAGAATAGGAAAGAGAAAGTGTTACTTGTTGACTGAAATTTTAGAAGGGATGATTTGACATGAGTAACATTAGAAAATAAACCCAATATACCTCTTTACAACTGGAGAAAAATACAATACTTTTCTTCTTCAGGTGGCTTCTCAAAAAGGAATATAGCACACTTATTTTTTGCTGCAGCTCACAAACGATGTAGTTCTGTTCCAGAGTGGCAGGGGTGCTTATGGGAAAAAAAAGAGGGAAAACATTAAAAACAGGCCATGATGGATAACCATGAATATCAAATCAAAAAAAAAAGGAAAAAATAATTTTTACAATGGCATGCCACTCAAATTTCTCACATACACATTTATATATTTATACCCCAGAAGAGAATTTCTCAGTTGTCCCTAAGAAAATGAACTCAACACATGACTAAAATACATTCAAAATCCCTTATCCATATCAATAATACACATGCAAATAGTGGTCACCTCTGAAAGGGTCGGGTCCAGATCATCAGAAGGTAAAATGAACTGCCTAAGCCAATGATAAAGCACACTGTAACAGAGGCGTGGATTTCAGAGATATGCACACTTATCAAAATTCAGCAAATGTACTCTTGATTTGTTCATTTCTTTGTATGTAAATCTTATATCAAGTAAAATCCCTATACCACTGAATTTTACTGAAATGTGTACTGAAGCACCTACAGAAATTGTGCACAGATATCTGCAGTTCACTTTGAAATGCAAAAAAAAAAAAGACGTGTTGATGTACAGCTAGAGGGACGGTTAAATGAATAATTAATGGTACTAAGTGGCACATATAAAGTGTTCTATGTGAAATTCTTTCAGTTGTGCTGCATATTTGGAATGTCTCGTAAGATGTTAAGATAGCTATACACAAGCATTTACTCTTTGAACTAATAAACCTCCTTCTAGGATTCTGTCCTGAAAACTGACAAAAAGATGTTATTCTTGTTTGAATCCTGAGTCAAAAATTATTTTTGAAGACACTTTAGACACAAGCAAACAAAATGTAACAAAACCACTTTTGACATTAAGGGATTAAAAAAAGATGGTACTTATAAAGCAAAATAGATCAAAGTCGACCCATATGTCCATCAGTGGGGAACTATTATCCATCCACACAATCAAGTATCATATAACTGTAAGAAAGGAAAATGGGGGATGTATCCTCATGTCATTGTAAACTCTAGGATGCATGGTTAAGAGAAAGAAGCAAAGAGCAAAAGACTACATAAAATTTGCTAGCCATTTATCAGAATGGAGTATATTTATATACACATACATTCATAAATAGGCATTCCTGTGTATATCTGTTTATATTTTTTAAAAAAAGGGTAGACAACCCAAAAACTAAAAGTTGAATATTCAAAAAAGGGAATATTCAAAAAAGAATGAATTGAATTTTTTAAAAAAGCAAAATGAAACAAATGAGCCTCTCCTGATAGATATCAAGTTAATAGCTTAATGACAAAAAAAGTCTTTCAAAGGAATTTGATTGTTACATCTTACTGGGATATATGAAGGAAAAAAATGCAAAGAAATCTAAAATTCATAAATAATTGCACTGTTTACAATAATACTGGCATTATCCTTAAACTATATGATATACTGATAAATGAAGCAAATACATTAAAGATATTAAGAATGAAGACATTTGGCATTATACATACATACATGTGCATATATATGTCTGTATATACATATGTATAGAGCAATATATGTGTGTGGAAAAGAATCCATATGTATAAATCAAAGAGGCTGAGTAAAAGGCCATTATCTTAAATTTAATTTTTAAGTATCAACGTGAACTTATGTGTTTTTTTTAAAAAAAAAAAAAAAAGTAAAGAAAATAGTTGCCTACTGAGAAACTTGAACAAAGTGCTAACCTACTGGCACCTAGACTATGATGTCTAAATACATTATCTTGCTGAAAAGATTCTACATGAGACAGAAATGTGTAAGTCACAGAAATGTGACTACTTTGCCAGAAAGCAAGGAAGCCAAAGATTGCTGAACTGTGCGTAAAGGATCCAGGTGACAACTTGAACCTCCTACTAGTCAAGATTGGAATGATGAAAGACAATTTGAATATTCATAATACAGTAATAATTTCTATTCACTGAAGGCCAAAAAAGAAGTATGTTTAAATCTGTTGCTTAATATCTTTAAATTCTCAATTTATCATTAAGTATCATGAAGTCTATGAGCTCATCTTAATAAAGAAAAAAAAAAAGCTCACCCTTGGAAAATGCTAGAGAACTCAGTCAAAAAATGGTAAACAAAGGATGCATTCTGGTATCCTGGTTGTGTAAGAACCATACCTTAGATAATCAAGTAGGTGGTATGGTAAAGCTTGTTCATATAAAAGTATTGTAGTCAGCGCCTTCCTGGTGGCACAAGGGGTAAAGACACAACCTATGAAGCTCTCTGCAGCCACAGCAGCACGAGTACGATCCCTGGCCAGGGAGCTACCCACATGGCACAGCAGACCTCTCCTGACTCGCCTACTGCTCCCCTCAGTAGTGTATTTCAGTCGATCTGCCTGTTCTGTTCCCCACTCTGTCTCTGGTGAATTCTCTCACCCCCCACCCCTCTGGCCTGTAGCCCAGTTCTTGTATGCATAAATAAATAAATCTTTAAAAAAAAAGTATTGTAGTCTATGGTTGCTTAATCAGAACATCACAATTTTTCATATTCTATTGAAATAATGAATCTAGACATTCATCATCATTGACTTAAAATTTAAGGTTAAAAAGTTATCATCCCTGCATAAAGGGGCTTGTTTGTATCACATGTTTTGGCTGAGAGCACTATAAAAACTTGATTGATATAAAATAAAACAAAAAAAACCCTGAAGACAATAGACCACAACCAAGACAGCTAGGACTTGAGGTGCTGAAGGAAAAAATGGAAAGAAACAACATGGCAAGTCTCATATTAACCTTCACTTTTCCCTCAAAGCATCAGCTTATTTGCAAGACAGATGAGAGATGAAGTAGCAGCCTGAGGCCTACATATATGAGTCCAAGACCCTAGAGAGAAGAAAACCAAGAGAAACTAAATCTGAAATTCTTCAATTTCCCTGTGAGGAGTATGCCAAGCTAAATACAGCACACACGGGCAAAATGAGTGGAAACAAGCAAAAAGCGTAAGCAGGAAGCTCAGAGCAAAGTAAATCCCAGTAGTGTCTCAGTGCTCTGAAACTCAGAGCGAGTTTTTTTGGTTGAAGGGGCAGAGACCCAACTGTCTTTTAGCCGAGACCCCCAGGGGGACTATACTGTCAATCAGTGCATACCCCAGGACTCAAGGTAAGACAGATATGGAATATCCTAAAGTCTAAAAGGCAGAGAAGCCGAAGTCAAGGTAATCTGTCCTGACACCACTCGTGGTTTTGCTAAAGCCCAAAGATAATAAAATATTTTTTAAGTCCAACATATGTTCTTTTTTTTTGAATTATTGTTATTTTCATCCTTGTTAAGGAAAATCTTTAAAAACATACATTACCTTTAAATAACAAAAGAACGGTCACCGATGCCAACAGAAATAATAGAAACTAGAGTATAAAAGATATCTTTGAAGTGAAGAGGAAAAAAACTATCAAATTTTCATTTCAAAAAAGATAAAATAGAAGCTTTTTAAAATCAAAACAGAACTTTTCACTAGAAATCTGAACTAAAAAGTAAATATTTGAGCCCTAGAAAATTCAAGAAATAAAAACATAAGAAGTATAAGTAAGTCTAAATATTGATGTTTCAAAAATGCATGGAATTAAAATACTTCATGAAGTAGTATTTGGGGGAACAGAGAAGAAACAAAGAGTAAGTTAAATATCAATGACTTAAATGTTCCAGTTAAAAACAATCACCATACCAATAAATAATAGAACCATAAGTGGCTTACAAAGACAAATCTAACATACACAATTGAGAAAGTATAAGAGCGAAAAATTTACTGTGCAAACACAATGACCAAAATAAAGTTGCTACAGATAGACTAATATCAAACTGAATTTTAAAGCAAGAGTATTAAGTACTTATGTATGTATGCATGCATGTATTATGAAATGCATAATTTCATAATGATGATTCAAATTAACAGGAAATAAATTTGTTTGCACCTAATAACAAACTCAGAGACCCAGCAAGCCCATTCTTGGGCCTACATCCAAATAATATGAATTCAATAACACAAAACTCCCTATGTTCTTCAAAGTTCACAGCATCATTATTTACAATAGCTAAGGCACTGTCAGACAAGTGGATCAAGAAAATCTGGTGTGTATGTCCACACTATGAAGTACTACTCAGTCATAAGAAAGGATGAAATGCAGCCATTTTCATCAAAATGGGGTGGAGGGGAAGCGGGGAGCATGAGAGAATTATGTGTTGTAAAGGAAGTCAGAACAATAAAAACAAAATACTGGATATTTACATAGCAGACAATTGAATAACGTAAAACACTTTCAAAAACCTGTGGACATCAATAAATATTATGAGCACTCTGAGGCTAAAAGGGAAGGGGGAGGGAAAATGAAAGATTAAAAAATACATATATGTATATTAATATGCTATCTTTTACATCTTAAATACTGTAATAAAAATTAGTATTTGTGTAAAAATTCTATAACATAAGCTCAGAATATCCATCTTAAATTTGAAATACTTCATAATTCATCAGAATTCAACTTAAATTCAATGTGAAATACAGCAAATCAGTCTGGTCCAAAGGCAACTATTTTCTCTTAAAAAGATATTATCACCCTTCTGCTAATGTAGCAATAAAAAAACACACACTGGCATAGTTTTTCTATGTACTATGATATTCAATTTCAGAAAGATCTAAATTTTATTTTTTGGATCCTTCACAATTTGAGAATAGATATTATACAATGCCTTAAAATATTGACTACTGTCTCTCATGGAGTATTAACCAAATTGATAAGTTGCTAAAGGGGAAAATTCAATAATCACAAAATTCATAGCAGCATCTGCTTTTTATAGTGCTCCAGGTCAATCTGAAATTACAGAGTACTGCAGTCATTATTTTCTAACTACAGTTCTGTAAAGGATGTCACTAAGATCTGCCTTCTTAAATGTTCTCCAAAAGTCTCATTTTCTACAGATGATGGAAATGTATTCTGAAAATCATTTATGAAATAAACAGTCCTTGCATTCATTTTTTTCCAACAAACCATGATCCACAGATAACAACCAACTTATTATCTACAGAGACTGGCAAAAGGAATAATATGTACAATTAACTGATAAGCTATAAAAGGTTTAGAAACTTTCCAATGATTATCAGTATCTGGCCAAAAAAATAAACACTAACGAGTTTTGGAAAAAAAGCAGAAAACAAACAGCATAAAGAACTAAGAAAAAATAATCAACAGATATAGTCTTTAGGTTATCAAATTAGTCGTATCAAGAACTTTAGTAAGCTCTCTCAACACAACTTTACAAAGACCAATGTCTACCCAATATTAAGCTTTAGCTCAAGTAACTCTTGCTATTCCATTCATGAACTCTCAATATTCAGTTACCAGTACTCAGATTCTCCAAACTTTATCCATTAGGATCACCAGGTAGTGGAAAGTCCGGCATCTTATCGCATTTTAAGCCTAAATATCTATTGGTTGAACAGGTCAAAGTGGGCCTGAATGCCCATATTTCCTGTATTTGAAGGCTTTCCAGGAGGATAACCCAATTCATTTTCCCCATCTATTTCTTTTTAGACTAACATTTCATAGCAAGAAATGAAAGCTTTAAGACAAAAATAACAGTAGAGTTGAATCCATACAGATTCAAATTTACAAATTGAATTACTGGAAAACACTTCTGGAAGCAGCGTATTTCCATGTCGGCAACAATGATCATGTGAAACACAGACACACGCTTCCAGTTATATCAGAATACACTTTAAAACCTATTTCCCACCTATGAGAATGGCCCATACCAAAAAAACCACAAACAACACATGTTAGCAAGGATGTGGAAAAAAAGGAACACTCGTACACTGTTGGTGGGAATGTAGACTAATCTAGCTCCTATGGAAAACAGTACCGAGGTTTCTCACAATATTAAAAATAGATCTGCCATGTGATCCAGCAATTCAACTGCAAAGCATCTACCTGAAGAATGCAAAAACACTAATTTGAAAGGTATATGCAATCCTCTGTGCATTGCAGCACTATTTATAATAGCCAAAGTATGAAAAGCAAGCCCAAGGACAGGAATTAATTACAAAAACACAGTATACATACACAGTGGAACACTACTCAGCTATTAAAAAGGATGACCTCTTGCCATGAGGACAGCATGGAGGGGATTAGGCTAAGTAAGATAAGTCAGAAAGAGAAAGCAAGTAATACATGGTTTCACTTACATGTGGAATAAAGAGAAACAAAAGGTCAGATAAAATCAAACCATCAACAAACCCCAGAAATCTGACTGTAGAACTGAGGTTACTGGAAGGAGAAGAGACAAGTGAGGAGCGGGAACAGTGGCCTGTGGTGAAGGACTGCGGGTGCCCTGTTGGACAGTGTGGTGCGCTAACAACACCTGAAGGGTGTGATCCCATACTTCTAAATCATACACAGAGCTATAAACCAATATGACCTTAACACAATTTTTTAAATGAAATTTTCAAAAAACCTAATTCCACCAATACATTTACAGATCACAAACACCCCTACACTTCTATAGCCGCAAACACATGCACCTTATTCTTCCGTTTTTAGTGAGGTCAAAACAGCTGCTTGAACATTTTAAACAGAAAGGTATTTTGCTAGAAATTAATCCATTTGATAAAAATGTGTTCCAGAGCATATTAGTCCTACATAATGAAGACCTAGATCTAAAGAATGATTCTGCAGCGATATGATTCTGATAAGTGAAAGAGGTAATATTCCTCTCCCATGCTTTAGAGAATCACAATGCATATGAAAATATTAAATTTCTCAGAAGTCTTAAAGTGAATTGTTTTACTCAACATTTGTTATTTATCTATCCAGGAATACATTTCCTCCCACACACACCAACTCACTCCCATTTTATGATGGATAGTGAATACCTGTTCACATCTTATGAAAAATTATTTGTTCCCCAGAATACTGCATCAGAGAATTCTCAAAGTTAAAGGTGCAAAAAATTTTAATTTTTACTAATATATTTATTATTCTTTCCGTATCTAATACAAAAGACCTCTCCTAGAAAAGTAGCATTAATTTGAAATATCAAATTCTTACTGAACATTGATTTTGACAGAATTAAATATGGTTTCAAATAGCACATACCTGTATTTTGCTTTTTCATGAACCCAGACATACTCAGGGTTTTTCAAACTCAATCGTGCCAGATCCTTCACAGATTTGGTTTGTGTAGCCGAGAAAAGTAAAGTCTGACGTTTCTTGGGAAGATTTTCAATAATAGCATTCATGGTATCAGCAAAGCCCATGTCCAAGATTCTATCTGCTTCATCAAGGACTAAAAAAGGGAAAAGAACTTTATCAAGTGAAACTACAACATTTAAGCTACATATTAGGCTAAATGTGGTACCTGGATGGGATCCTAGAAAATAAAAAAGATGGAATCTAGAATCTGGAATTTATAGAATGTATCAATATTAATGTCTCACTTTTGACACAGTTATGTAAGATGCCACTCTAGAGGAAACTGGGGGACCAGTACACAGCATCTCTGAGATATCGCTGCAAATTTTCTATAACTCTACAATTATTCCAAAATAAAAAGCTGACTTAAATACACTCTAGGCAATGTCATCAGATATAGATGAATATAAGTTAAAACTCTTAGCAACGTCAAATACTGAAGTGCTTAATTTCACGTAAGAGACATTAAGTATACAAGTATATAAAAAGAATATAATTCTATCTTGATTTTAAAGCAAAAAAGTCTAGTTGCAATCTCTGAATTTAGAACCCATCTGCCAAAAGTTGTTTGTCTTTAATCATAATATTTTTACAATACAATATTTCTAACGTTACAATATATGAGGGTTTCCCTAAATCTGAGATTTTCTTCCTTAGAAATTCATTAGACTCACCTAACATTTGAAGATTGGTAGCATGAAAGCATATTGTTTCATCCATGTGTTGGAGAAGCCGGCCTGGCGTACAAACAAGTATGTTTATGTTATTGATCCTCTCAGCTTCATGTTTCAGATCCTGAAAAACAGTTGTTTCCTTTGATTACACAGACACATCACTGAGCAGCCTGTGTATCCAGACTATAAAAGCCATCTGTATGTGGCATTCATCACAGCAATGTAGCTTCTCTAGACACAAACATAATTTCTCCCTTCTATTTCTGCAGCACATCCAAATTTCTGGGCCAAATAAAAATTCTTAGTGAAAACCTCAAGAGCTCAAAATTCCTTAATCACACCCAGGATTTCAAGGCCAAGGATGCTATCACAGGAATGCCCCCAGTCTTCATTTCTGCTCAGGCCTGCCAACAGTGCCCAAACACTCGTGAGCTGCAGTGATTCCCCTCCCTGAAGTCGGGCCCCGGGGACAATGAACACATACACTGCACCTCCTGAACTGAAAAGCAAGCTGAGCACTCTACTTTCTAGAGGCTCTATCCTGGAAACAGGAACCACAGAATATTCTTTTTAAAGCAGGGGTTGGCTACTTTAAGATGTGAGGATTTGTGATATTATTTGTCTATGTTTACACACAAATTCAAGAATCCAAGTATTTATCTCACAACAGATATGGGCCTTCCAGATACATCCTTAAGGACCTAGATCTAAAATAAGCATCTCTCAAAACTATCTCCTATCTTTCTTTCTTTTGTTGCTGACCCAGGAAAGCTCTGATGCTGTACTATACTGAAATGTCATCTCTCCCAACTTACAGTGGTATGTTTGCAGAGCTATTAGAATATTAGTCTCAGAATCCAAGCCACTCAAATAGTTGACAAAATGGGTTTTCTGACCCTGCAAAGTTGACAGCCAGACTCTAAATGACAGTGAACAAATCAGGGTACTACACCCCACAAGGAACTGTCTAGGGGGCTACCTTGTGTGTCTACATGAGATCTCCACCTCTTCCCTGTCAAATGCCACAAGTTTCCAACAAAAGTGATAGAAGGAAGGACAAAAGGACAAACCTTTCCACCAATGATGAGACCAGCTGAAAAGTCATGATTCTTTCCTACTTTTCGGAGAACCTCAAAGGTCTGATAGGCCAGTTCTCTCGTAGGTGAGATTATCAGAACCCCCAGCCCATCTGTTGAGGTCCACTGCAGACGATATAAGGCTTCCAGCACCTTGATAGAAACAGCAAACATATGTTCAGCAATTCCTTGGAGAGTGGCTTTTTGATCCCAAGTCTCCACCTGGCCCCTGCACATCAGAGACATCTTCTTCTTGTTAAAAATAAGCTAGGGATAACAGCTGAGGGACAATAAGACACAATGCTCCATCTCTGAGTCCAGAGTTACAGGATTTATACTGCCCAACCTGATCAAAAACATGACTTTAGGATTTCCCAAAAGGCTTTAGTGTCTCCAGACATCAAGGAAAAACAAGAAACAACTCTTCTGATCATTATTTCTATCTAGACAGGACATGCTTTAAAATCACAACAGAGGATCCGGTCCAGGATGAATGAACCACTCACGGGGACAAGGAAAGCCAAAGTCTTGCCAGATCCAGTTTTGGCAGCTCCCAGCACGTCTTTGCCTTGCAAGGCCAACCCAATGGTCTGCTTCTGGATCTCGGTTACCAGGCGGTATTGGGCTTCTTGCAAACCTGGCAGCAAGGAGCGAGGAGAGTGACACTTTAGAATATCCCGAAAGAAGAGTTTTATGGGCTAAACTGCATTCCCTCAAACCCATATGCTGAAGTCCCAACCTAGAGACCCTTGGAATATGACTGTTCAGAGAGACCTTGAAAGATGTGGTAAGTTCAAACAAGCCCATGATAGTATAAGGCTCCAATCCAACTAATGTTCTTCTAAGAAGGGCAATTTGGACACCTGGAAGACACCAGGGATGCCATGCACAGAGGGACAATAATGTGATGGCAGCAAGAAAGCTTCTGTAAGCCAAGAAAAGACTGGACAGATTCTTCCAGCATGGCCTCTGAGGAAACCTGTCCTGTCCAGCCCTTCATCTTTCAACTCCCAGCCTCCCTTCTGTAATCTAAGCCACAGTCAGTTGTATCTTCTGATGGGAATCCTGGCAAACTAATACAAAATGTGTCACTTTTATGTTTGTTCTCTTGCTTACTTTAATAAAATTAGGCTTTGTTTTAAATATTCAGAGGCCCCGGCATCTTGTTGGTTTGTATTACTGTTCTTTACCCAGTCTAGAAAGGCTGCGGAGAATGGCACCTTCATAAAACTCAAATGAATTCATAATGTTTCATGTTACAGGTTTTCACGATAGCAAAATTATTGGCCAAAATAAGATTTCAGGTCAAACTCCAGAAACCTGGGCCTCCCTGGTGGCATAGGGGCTAAAGTCTCAGTGCTATCAAGCTGTCACCAGCCACTGCAGCATGGGTTCCATCCCTGGCCAGTGAGTTAACCCCCATGGTACAGCAGACCTCTCCTGTCTGGCCTGCTGCTCCACTCAGTAGTGTCTTTCAGACGATCCACCTGTTCTGCTCCCTACTCTGCCTCTGGTGAATCTTCTCACCCCGCTCACCTCTGGCCTACGTTCCAGTTCTTGTATGTGTAAATAAAAATAAATTTTTTAAATAAACTCCAGAAACTTTTCAACATTTATAAAGCACCCAGTAGATCAAACAAAAGATCCCAAAAAGCACAATACATACCTACCTTTCAATGTTTTTTTGGATAAAGGGAAATCTGAAAATCTTGTAATTTCATTTACATTTATCTGAGGGGGGAAAAAAAAAGAACCAAGTCAGATGAGTTCATTGTGTAATATATGCTTATTTTTTGTAAACATTTTGCTGCCCAGCTCATCCTTGGTACTAGAGTACTGAACTCAATCATCCCTTCTAATTAAAAAGCATCATCTCCTCTGAAAGGAAATATGCCTTTAAGAAGCTATTATGTTATTCCTCAAAAATATAACTCTGTAACCATTTCAACTGATTTTTTTTTTTAAATCCTGATTCATTAAAAACATATTCTCCTTACTACCTTGTACATCCCACATCTCTAAAACTGTTAAACCTCACATTCATTTAAGGAACAAAATTTACTTTCAGTCCATCCTTCAAGGAATCAGTTTAATAAGAGGCAAATTTACTGTAAACCACAGACCACAAAGAGAATGGTTCAATTGATACATTTTGGAGAACAGATTAAAGTTATTTGGAGAAATGTCTCATTAGCACAAACCTTTCAAAGTTTTAACCATAAATCAAAGGCATGGGAAATCTAAGCAGACAACAACCACTCACTTGGGGGGCTACTGAAAGGTAGTTACTTCACAATAACCAGAAGTAATCTCTGTGATGCTCTGATGCCACAATAAGTAATATTTTGCCCTTTAACTTTACATTATCTTAATGTTCATTACCGATGTTATACATTAGCATAAACCCAATTTTCGGAATTTCATTTCAGATGCTCTGGAGAATTATTTTATCACAGATACTGAACACAGGAACTACTTTTCAGATCTCAGAATATGCTGCCAAATTATTCATGATTCACAAAAGGGAAAGTTGTATTTGTAAGGTTCATTTATTTAAATTAGACTCCAGGCTATAAAGGGATGACAACTTGTATTTCATTCTACAGTTGATGCCTCAGCTTTTCCAAGATTCTTATCATAGCCCAGGCAGGGTTACTCTGTGGTCTCAAATGCTGAAAACACAAATATTAAAATGCTGCCTTAATCTCTACAAATCACTTTAGAAAACACTGGAGAGAAGGAATCAGTGTACAAGCATTAGAGGAAGTCAAGTTTATTCAAATAATATCCCATCCCATCAAGGAACCTCAATTAGAAGGTAATCCCTCAAACAGGACATTAAAATTAGGTGGGTCCACCCTGGCACCTGTGGTATTATCAGTTAAAAAGCCATTTTCCCAGCAAATGGAAAGCTTATCGGCATCTCACTCTTCAGTCCCGGTGCCCCCACCAGAGAGGCGCGGAGGAGCAGTGCACTGCTCAGAGGAAATACTGCACATCTTTCTCAAGTCTGTTACGCTCCTAGAAGGGAGCAGAGCGTGAGGCATGAAAACTGTTCTGGCACTCATCGGGCATTACAAGGGAACACCACGTTCCTAGAAGTCACTCAAAGAGAAAAGCAAATTTTTATTCCACTGATGCTGTAGACAGGGGTCAGCAAATGATAGCCCAAAGGCCCAACCCAATGTGCTACCCCTTTTTGTAAATAACGTTTTATTGGAACACAGCTACAACCATCCTTTATACACTGTCTATGCTATGACAGCACGCACGGCCCACAAAGCCAAATGCTGACTAACTGGCCTTTTACAGAAGGAGTCTGCTGAACCTGTTCTAGAAGACTCTCAATTATATTCCAAGGAATATTTACAACCACAGCAGAAAATGTGTGTGATTCCTACAAAAGAAATATAAGGATTCTTTCCCTCATTCCCTGTCTGTTCTTAGAACAATCGCGCCTGCCTTGCAATATTCACACCTCCTCTAACATCCAAGAACAGATGTTTCAGTGACAGTCCTTATTTAAGAATTCCCAACACTGCCAGAAAAGATAAAGGGGCCAAAGAGGAGGACAGGATGGATATCCCTTAGACCCTCCTGTACATCCTACAACACTCATTTCTCACTAAAGCAGGGGAAAAGTATAAAAACTTGCTAGAAGGTTCAACCTAATGCAATCAAAGGAAGAAAAGCAATCTGCCTCAGTTTGCTTAATCAGAACCCAGTTCTGATTAAGAGAAAAAACAAAATTGGGATTAGAATGCAGCTTCTATGTAGTGCAAATGAATAAAAGTCTAAACGAATCCCAGGTGCAGACTTTTGAGTCATTAGCAATGGCAAAAACAGTTGCTGAACCACAACAAATAATGTCTTCTCCATCAGCTTTAATCCCCCACTTTCCATCAGCCCCTCCAACATGCACCCCATGAAACGGAGGTAAGTTTGGGGAAATTGCAGTCTGTGGGTTCTCACCCTTGTGCTCACAATTACAAGACAGCTCAATCTCAGGGTGCAACAACAACAGGGTTTACTTACAAAGAGGTGACTGAGATAAGGAGAGTTTCTAAGGCCACAAATGGCCAACTGTCCTACCCGAGAGTGTCCAGTAGTCAAAACCAAAAGCTGCTGGAGCAAGACAGAGTTGTCCCGCTGATAAGAGCCTGGAATTATTAGCACACTGGTAAGCAGAGGATCCGGACCCAACTAATTTGTGGAAGCCAGGGGCAGTCAGAGATGGCGCTACTGCAGCATCACCATGGCAGCAACCCCAAGACCTGCTTTTCGGTGCCAGATACCAGACTGGACAGCTCTCAGAGGCAGTGCCAGAGGACCACAGCACCAGTGTTTATGGCTCTTCAGAGATGCCATGCATAGGCCAGTGGTACTCCCAATAAATGCAGCTGACGCAAAGGTCTGCAAGGTCTGAAAGGTCTGTGTCTAAGTGAAACTGGAGACTGTGCCAAAGCACTGCTTATAGGCAGTTCAAGTGGCAGTGGGTGGCAGGCATTTTACTGCTACCAATCAATGGCCCCACTGGGGCTCAGGCTGCTGGCAGAAGCCAGCAGTAGTGGTGAACATCAGTGGTTCTCCTATCCTCCCACGCCAGGGTACACAGCCCCTGGAGCCCCATGGGGTTGCTCCAATACGGTGGCTCCCTCCGGCTGCAGACAGAGAGGACCGTGTATTCAGTGCCAGGACCGTGGAATGGACCGATTAGCGCAAGCTATACGAGCTGATTCATAGATGAGCTGATCAGCCACAGTACTGAAACCAGTTCCATCAGACTAGGAGGCGGGGACCTGAAGGGGGATAGAGAGATGGCAGGATCCAGTTTGGGACTTGCTTGAACAGGACTTGCTTGGAACTCTTGCGCTCCCATGCTGGCTGGACTCTCACTTGCTCTGACTCTCGCACACTCGGAGCGGGCTCGCTGCTCCCTAGACTCATAGGCCTGCTCTGCCATGGCACTCCTGCACTGAGACTTGCTCAGATGGGACTCAATTGGACTCACTTGGGATGCTCTGGACTGGACACTTGCTTGCTCAGACAGGATGCTCTCAGACGCATCCAGCAGCTGACCTCCTGTAGGGTAAATGACTATCAGGCTTTTCTGCTCTCCCACCATTAGGACAGATGATAGATCCCTGCAGTCCTGAACACATGCCTGATGGCGGGCACCTGGAGGAAGGTGTGGGCATACGTAGGTGGGTACACCTGGGCTGAGACTGGGCCTGTAAAGGCGGCATCACCGGGACGCCAAGAGAACAAGCAAGAGAGCAGAACAGAGCTATAAGAGCAGAGAACAAGAGTGAAAGAAGACACGAGATGACACCGGAGAGAGCCCAGTAAAGAGTGAAGATTCGCCGGGGGCTGGGAGGCCTGCCAGCCTCCCGCCGCCCTGCACCACTCCCCGTATCCCCTGCCTGCTATGTACCTGGTAAAATCCCAAATAAAGCCTGACAAGCCACCGAGGGCTCCAGGACTCCTCTCCTCACCCGTGAGCTCGGATCATAGAATCTCACTCTATGCCTTCCTGCCACTACACCGTCAAAGGAAGAGGAGAAGCTGGAAAAAGGTCACAGAAAAGCCAGAGCTTTGCAGAGGCCGGAGGCTGCTGCCTGCCTCCAGCCTGTCTCTGACATCCCCTGGAAGAAGCACAAGGCCTTGGCCCTGGTGTCTTATAGGAGCTATTTGTGGTTGATGTGAGCCAACAACTCACAAAGAGCAGTAACGCTAGTGACCGGGTGACCAGCACTACTGGCCAGTGCTACCCAGCCCTGCTGACAGGAAACGGGCACAGTGTCTGGGTCACAGCTATTAATCACCTGGTGGCACCACCTCCCAGTGCTGCTGCCTCCATTGCTGTCTGGTCCAGCGTCCAGTGCTGTCCATTCCAACCTTCAGACTGTGGCTGTGACCGCTGCAGCCTCATCTCAGCGGCCCCACCCGTCAGCACGTTGTAGTGCCAGGAAGGCACAGAGCAGGTTCTCTATGATCGGACAGACAGGTAAAGGAGTCCTGGAGCCCTCGGTGGCTTTTCAGGCTTTTACTGCGCTTTTTACATCATATGTAGTGCGCACCCAGGTACAGAGAGGCAGTGGGGCCAGGAGGCTGGTGGCCTCCCAGCCCCCAACAAATCTTCACTCTTTCTGGGCTCTCCAGCATTCTCGTGGTCTCTGCTTCTCCTTTACCGCTCTGCTGGTTCTGCTATTCGGCTGGCATCCCCGTGACACCACCCTTATAAGCCCAGTCTCTCAGCCCAGGTGTGCCCACTTATGCATGCCCACACCCTACTCCAGGTGTCCACCATCAGGCACGCATGTAGGACAGCAGGGATCCATCATTAATGCTAATGGTGGGAGGGCAGAAAAGCCTGATAATTTTCACTTGCCCTACAATGTCCAGCTGTGTTGAGTTGGATCCTGGCCCATGGCTTGCCGGTGTGCCCCAAGCTCCAGGCCCTTGACAGGATAGCACCATCTTGGAGGAGCGGCCTTTTGTTTAGAACTTTTGGACACCGTGGACACTGAGGTGAGACAGCCAGCCACTCGTGGCCTTGAGAACTCCTTATTTCCCGCTGGTTAAATAAATCCCACTGTTGTTGTTACCTGAGGGGTCTTGCAATTGTCTGCACAGATGAAGAAACCACAGTGACCAGTCCTCTATTGGGCACTGTCCTTTGGAGGCTATAGCCCACCTTAGCCCCATTTCAGATCTTTTTAGGAGAGTCAAGCCGAGTCTCCTCCTGAAGCCAAAGTCTCTCTCCTGAAGCCTCTTTCCTTCCAGATAATGTCTCTGAGCTTGGCCTCTAGGTAAGTTTCCTACTATTTAAAAATCACCACAAACATGGTGGCACAGGGTTTAAATCTCAGCACTATGAAGCTAACAGCAGCCATTGCAGCATCAGTTCGATCCCCAGCCAGGGAGCTACCCACATGGTGCAGCAGACCTCTCCTGACTCACCCGCTGCTCCCCTCAGCAGTGTATTTCAGTCAATTCATCTATTCTGCTCCCCAATCTGTCTCTGGTGAATCCTCCCTCCCTCTCCCATCTCTGGCCTACATTCAAGCTTTTGTATGCATAAATAAATAAAATCTTAGAAAAATAAAAATTACCACAAACAATGGCTTAAACCAACATCACTTAATTTACAGTTCTACCAGTCATAAATCCAAACTGGGTCTCACTTAGCTAAAAGTAAAAATCAAAGTGTAGGTAGAGATGGATCCTTTCTAGTGATTGGAGGAATCCATTTCCTTGCCTCCTCAAACTTCTTGAGGTTACCCACATTCCATAGCCAATACCTCTTCCTCTTCAGAGTCCCAGCAAGGAGAGCACATCTTTCCAGCATGGATTCTTCTGCTTCCCTCCTCCACACTTATGTACCCTGTGTGATGAGCCCATCAAAACATCTATAGCTGACTAGAGACCTTAACTACCCTTTGCCATGTACCTTAATGTAGAGATAGGGTCGTAGAAATATTTAGGAAGCCTTCACAGGTTTCCCCTGCCACCAGAAAATAGGCCATTCCTATTTAGTTTGATCTGGAAGAGTATTCTGGGGGGTCTAAGAAGGCTCAAAAATCACCTTCCAAACCATACCAAATAGGAACATTCTACTTACATACAGTAGGGGGAACTTGTATTCTGACTCCTCCTGCCTCCAAAGTCCCTCAGTCCACCTTCAACACTCTTCTCCAACCTCACCTGAAGCCAATTCAGGGAGATGAGCCACGTTCCAAGGAAGAACACCACGTACCCTCATAGCTTTTTGATTTTTTCTTTCATGTTGCTTCTTTCATGTCACTTCCTCCACCTCCAATGTCCTTGCCAAGCTTCTCTATCTAGAGAACACATCATTCCAGAACAAGCTCCAATAGGCTGGGCAGTTCGTGCACTATACAGAAGCAGCTGTGGGAGTAAAACCCACCCACAGCTAATTCCCAGACCAAGTTTGGCCTATAAGCTCCTGGCCAGGTAGGAGCTACACAGGACAACTCAACCTTTGCTCCCCTAAAGCAGCACCCCCTACCTCTACAGAACTCTAAGTGCTTACCACTATAACATCAGTGAAAATGTATCAACACCTACCCCCCACCTCCATCACAGTTCCTGAGGGACAAAGACATGTATTTTTTTCCATCTATTTTTACTTAGGCCCCAGCAAGTACCTGTCCAACTGTTTCAAAATGTTTGAGTCAAGTCATTTAGTATTTCTCCAGTGAGACTACTGAGCACCACTTGTGTGCTGGGGGCCACAGTAAATTTCTGCACAAGCACTAACATCTAAAGTGCCCTACAGTGTTCCTACAGAGAGGATCTGCACCTTAGTAACCTACAGAACAAATCTGCAAGGATCTAACACTGCTACTCATAACAGCTGATTTCACACTTCATTTATATTTCTTGACAAGAATCTTAAATATTTTTAAGATTATGAAACAATAAGGGGAAAGGGGAGCTGCTCTTTGAACTTAGTGAAAACACTGTTTTTTAAACATTTGTGCAGCAATGCAATAAATGGAAATAGTTTGGCGTTCTGGTGTCAGACCTAAGCTGAATTAAGAACCTCACTTACTAGCTGTTTAACTGTGCTGTGCCTCAAAAGTTTCCTCACTTGTATATCGGCTTCCCCCACATCCCCAGCATCTGTAAATAGTGTTCAGATTTGGTATGATTTGACAGATGATTTTGTGGATCTGGAAATGCTCTAAAATTATTCCATATAAAGTAAAGGTAATGTTGTTTCCGGCCCTCAAAAGTAACCTACCAAGTAGAAACCTACCACGGGGAAACCTGCAATGAGAACAAACCTCACAGTTTATTGTGAGAAGATGGCAAGTCAACCTGTATAATGTTGATCTTAGGATCGCTCTAAAGAAAGCTGAATGACACAGGTACATTCCAGAAACACCCCACATGTTAAATCCCCATTGACGGCACTAGAAGGCGGCAACTCTTCTAAATCCCATGTCAGTTACTGACATTGACATGGAATTTAAGGTAGCGTCAATTTCAAAAAGCATGAAGTGAAAGTGTCAAGGGATGAAAATGATCCCTGGAGGGGAACTCAGCTACAATGTGGGGATAAAACAGACCCAGAGTCCAGATTTTCGATGCCAGTTCTCAGGAGGGGACAAGCATCTAAGTGGAGAAAATAAAACGGGCACAGGAATAGAAGATGGAAATTGTCGAGGGACACAAGTCTGGCCTAAAGGCGAAAAGCAAAGACTGGGGAATCCGAAAAACATAGGTCACGACTCCAATTCCACAGCAGCCACAAAGTGGGAGGCTCAGGACAAGTTTCTTACACTCACGGTGCCTCCATATCCTCATCTATAAACTTACACCCGGGGAAACCATTACCATAAAGCTCGCAGTGAGTGCTTCAAAATACAGAAATCTTTATCCCGTCGGCTGTCCTGGGTTCTGCGAGTATCACCGCCACTTCACACACCGATGCCTCCTAAGCACGCTGCCCTGCGCGAGAGGCGGCCAGCACGGGCAGGAGGCCTGGGTTTAGCCCCGAGAGGACACCTGTGGCGCCTCCACCGGCCCCCAGCGGCCCCTCTCGCCCACGCCCTCCTCCCGCCCCGGGCCCAACGACGTGCTGCCCGGGCAGGGCCCCCGGAGACAGGCCCACCCCTCCCGCCACAGCCCCTGGCCGCAGCCACGCGTGCCCGCGCCCGCCCGCCGGCCCGAGCCCGCTCCCGCTCCCGGCGCGCGCCTCACCGCCTGGTAGTTCTGCATGAGGCGGCTGATGACCTCGCGCTCCACCTGCCACTCGGGCTTCTTGAGCTGCTTCCTCAGCTGCTTCTTCTGGCTCTGCTTATGGCTGTGCTTCTTCTTCCATCGATTGAAGCTCCGCACCGGGTCGGGCCGGCCACCGGGACCCCTGGAGTCGGCAGTTTTGCCCATGGCGACGGGGTGGACAGCCCAGAAGCCCCCCGCGCCGCACCCCCTCACACACACTCAAATACGAGGCGCTACGGGCAGGTGGAGGCAGGGCTCGGAGGGGACGCGGAACCAGCGTGCGCCAGGAGGCCCACGGCGCGTGCGCGAGCCGGGAGCCCGCCCCCGGACTTTTGAAACCGGGGCACGCGCCAATGACGACAAGGAAATAGCGGGCGTTGATTGGTTACTTGGATCCTTCGGGGCGGAGCAGAACAATCCCGGGAAACGAAGGCGGGGCCGTCTGAGGAAGAGGGCGGGGCGGAGTGACTCCCAGAGCTCGCCGGCGCTTTAAATGAGCGCATGCGCGCTGGCTGCCGTTAGTATGATGACGTATATACTAGAGAATTCACGCTTGGGCGCTTTAAGTGGGCGCATGCGCGCTGGCTGCATTTCCTATGATGACGTAATATACTAGAGAATTCAGACTCTGGGGGTGGCCTCACCTAGGCTGAACCTGAGTGAGCGCCGGTGCACGGCCACGCACACGCACTAAATCAATCCTTGATTTACAATTGTGATCGTCATTTTGTATATTTCCAGTCCAGAAACCAGAAAGATTTCCCCCAAATCTGCTGCTCTGATTTCCATCCGCTGTAGTGAACCTCCCTAGAAAACAATTAATAGTCTATGTTCTTTTATTTATATTCCTCTGGGTTTTTCCTTTCCTCTCCTCAGGTCTCTCATACTTTAACTGCAGCTCAAGGAACTGGAGCTGAGCCCAATTCAATTTGCTGAAAGATGCTATTACAAAGACAAGATGATAATAAAAATTTTGTAATGTTATATGCAAATCGGACATTTAGGTGAATTGGATTCTGAGGAATTGGGTCTTGGGCACATTTACCCAGAGGAGCCACACCGGTGTCCCCGGGAGTCAGGTGGGGGAGTTGTGACAATGCAGTGGGTTCCAAGTTCACAATTGTAGTGCCAGGAAGGGCACAGAGCAGGTTTTCTATGTTTGGACCAGACGGGTAAAGGAGGGTCCTGGAGCCCTCGATGGCTTTCTTAGGCTTTTATCGAGCTTTTACATGTAGCGCCGCAGCCAGGTACACAGCAGGCAGGGGTGGCTGGCCTCCAAGTCCCCAGCAAGTCTTCACTCTGGGCTTCTCTGGCATTCTCTCTCTGTCTCCTGCCTCTGCTTCTCTTGGCAAATATCTCAATACTACAGTCATGCCCACAGAAGTGAACAACACAGTTTACAACAATGTAACAACTGCAGATGCCCCATCAGGCAGGGCAATCCTATTGGCAGGAGGGCAGAAAAGCTTGAAAAACGTTTACCCTACAGCAATGCGGAGTGTCTGGCCCCTCAAATCCTCCTGTAATCCCACATAGGTAGATAACGGCCCTACCCCCAACCACATGACCATCTTCCAAAGGGCAGTGGCTGGAGGTGAATTTGAGAATCTCCGCACATCCTGGTCACCATATATGATATACATTAAAATTCAATAAATAGATGTGTGTATACACATATATGTAGTCATAGAAAATTAAAATCAAAACTATTGTACAATACAACAACTCCATTTCTGGGTGTATACCCAAAAGAACTAAGAGAAGTGTCACAAAGAGATGTTCACACACCCATGTTCATACCAGCCCTTGCCACAGTAGTCAAGGGTGGAACCAACCCAAGTGTCAATCCACAAATGATAAAATGTAATAAATGCATACAATGGAATATTATTCAGCTTTAAAAAGGAAGGTAATTGGACAGTGCTGCAATGTGGCTGAACCTTGAGGACATTATGCTAAATGAAGCCAGTCACTAAACAACAAATACCACACTGATACCACTGATGTGAGATGGTTAGAGACCTCACTGAGAGAGAATAGAATGGGGTTACCAGGAGCTGGGGGAATGGGAAAATGTGGATTCCTGGGCCTCCCCAGTGTTGCAGTGGTTGAGCGCTGGGTTGCAAAGCTGCCGGTTCGATCCCCGGCCACCGGGCGAGGGTCCCACATGGCACGCAGACCTCTCCTGCCGCCACTGCTCCCCTCAACAGTGTACTTTGTCAGTCTGCCTGCTCTGCTCTGCTCTCCGCTCTGCCTCTGGCGAATTCTCTCGCCCTCCCTCACTTCTGACTGTACCCAGTGCTTGTATAAATAAATAAAATAAAATCCTTTTTAAAAAAAGTCTGAAAATTATTCCACATTTAAAAAAAATGTGGAGTCCTTGTTTAACGAGTATAAAGTTACATTTTGTAAGATGAAGAGTTCAGATTAGTGGTACAATGATGTGAATGTGCTTAATGCAATGTACTTAACACCACTGAGCAATACACTTAACAATGTTTAAAAAGACAGGTTTTATGTTGTGTGTATTTTTAATATCTTATTTTATATAATTCTTACATCATTTTTCATTTTTGCACGATGTATGCATTTTAATTTTGGTTATAGTCCCCATACAATTGCATCCCCCCTTATTTTGACCCTAATCCTTCCTCTCCCCGCCCCTTCCCCCAATGTTGTGTGTATTTTACCACAATTTTATTTTTTATAATATTCAAAGCATATCTACAGAACAATGAAGGCTTCAGCGCTCTCATTTTTCTCATCAAACTGAAGCTGCCAAGCATGACTCAAGTGTTTGGCAAGATTGAGACCAAGATTCAGACTGACCCAAAAGACAGAGATGGATATGATGACATTTAGGCAGCTGCCCCCCAAAAATGACACCTGCTAACCTCCCCCTGCCTCTTCAGTAAAAGTACAGGTAATAGCCCTTTTGTGCACTTATTTCTAATCAGCCTTACTCAAATGATAGAATAACCAAAAACCTCCAAATATTTGAGGAAATTCTGCAACTTGAATGTTGGAAGTCAAGACTATGAAACCAATGCAGAGAGTAAGAAAAAAAATCTTCCAAAAAAATCATTAGTATTTTTAGAAAACACAGTATTATATACATGAATAAGAATAGAGACTGAAGTAAACTCTTACTAGTAGTCATTTTGTTATATAAATGAAAATGTTCACATAAAATAATAAAAAGTTTAAATTTCAACCATAAGAAAGAACTCGATATCACACTCCAAAGTCATTAGGATTTAATAAATTCTTATAAAGAGTTCACATCTTGGTTGCATAAAATGACAAATTTATTATGGTGTCAAAGTTTATGTGTTCCAATGCCTTGTTTCCTGTGGAAAGAACCCCTAGACAGACATTCAGTTGTGACGTTGATGACATCGAATTGTTTTTCACACATTTTAATGTGAGACTCTAAGTTCTTCACCGCCAGCCAATATTTACAAAGCTCCCAACAGGCTAAAAAAGGATTTGGAAATGTGTCAGGTAGGTACTACTACAAATGCCAGTAAGTTTCAGTTGGGGGGAGAGGTTATACCAAAGTTTAGGGGGGTGGTGTAATATTAACTCCTCACACATCAATGTTCCATTTGATATCATGTAGTTTCTATTGTGGATTGTAGTTATGGTTGTTGTCATCATGTTTCAAATTACATATGTCTCTATAACCTTGAAGAGGCATTTATATTCTTTTAGTACTTTAAAACCTTTTTTAGAACATTGTCTCAAAAAAGCACAGAAGCAAATAGTGATGAGTGCATCTGTTACCCAGACCTCAGTTTGTAAATACCACTCTTCTATCAATAGATAAATGAACCAGGGCTCTTTGGAGAATTAGTGGATTCTGGAGTGGAAAAAATATAGGTTGAGCCTGAAATATCTTGAGATAGAGAAAATAAAGGCTCCAATCATGGAATAAAGGACACAGTTTTATCTTGACTTAGGTGGTAGCCATAAGAATGTTTGCCTAAAAATACTTAGGTTATATACTTACTTTACGTAGTTTCCTATAGATATATTCTTCAATAAAAGTTGTATAAAACATAAAACATCCACACTAAGACATGCCACATTAGTTCTGAGAATAACATTTTAACGTAAGTGTTTTCAAAAGTAAACCTTTTTTTAGCATTTTTTTAAAGATTTTTTTTATTTATTTATGCATACAAGAACTGGGGTACAGGCCAGAGGTGGGGGGGGGTGAGAGGATTCACCAGAGATAGAGTGGGGAGCAGAACAGGCAGACTCACTGAAATATACGGCTGAGGGGTGCAGCGGGAAAAACAGGAGAGGTCTGCTGCACCATGTGGGTAGCTCCCTGGCTGGCCAGGGATCGAACTCGTGCTGCAGTGGCTGCGTATTGCTTCAGAGGTTGTGTCTTAACCCCTTGTACCACCAGGGAGGCCCTTATTTAGCATTCTTACTTTTATCTAGATAATTTTTCTTTAAAAATATTGGTAATTTGTAAGAAGAGTAAATTGCTGTCTCAAAGTATTAGTGACAGGATAGCTTTACCTAGACCTGCACATCAGATTTTTTAAATGATTTCAAATTTAAGTTAATATCTCACTACTTTCATGTTTCAATGAACTAAAAGGTAAATTACAGTTCTTGAATCATATAAACATTTTAATAGTGTCCAAATTTTTTGCTGTTATAATTTTCACCATTAAGTTTTTAAAAAGTACAAGAAGATATACGGAAGGTTCTAGAATAGGTTTTGAGAATTTTCTAATATGCCCTACATTTTCTCAAGAAAAGTATTCCATTATCCATATTCTATTTCATTTCGATATATAGCTATGTCCTATTTTTTGTGTTCTGATTCTATTAATTTCTAAAATTCTTCTTCTGGGCCTCCCCTGGTGGTGCAGCGGTTGAGCACTGGGCTGCGAAGCTGCCTGCAGCCTCTGCAGCGCCGGTTCAATCCCCGGCCACCAGCGACGGTCCCACATGGCATGACAGACCTCTCCTGCCGCCCACTGCTCCCCTCAGCAGTCTACTTCGGTCCTTCTGCCTGCTCTGCTCCCCGCTCTGGCTCTGGTGAATTCTCTCACCCTCCCGTGCTTCTGACTGTACCCAGTGCTTGTATAAATAAATAATCTTAAAAAAAAAATTCTTCTTCTGATGTTTAGTAAGGAATTACATAAAAGTTTGAAGGGTATATTTTTAAAAACCGTTAAATTTCAGTATTCATTAATTTGCCTTAATGACATCATGTAAGAACAAGCAAGAACACTCTTTTATAATTTCATATTGATTACCTAGGAATTGCAAACTTAACTTGATATAATATATACTTTTAGCACCTTATTTGTTTTGACTGGAGAAACAAAGTCATTTTTCCTTATTTTTTAACGCATCTAATAATTTCACTGAGTTATATTTCACGGTTAACTATTGTCAATTTTTTTCCAGACACACAAATTTTTTCCCAGACTCTTCAATGTTAGTTTTTTAAGTTTTGCTGCTCTACACTGTAACTGCCTCAGTTTGTTACTAAAATTAAACATGGCTTAACTTTAAGAGAGTCCCACAAGATGGGTGTAACTTGATGCCACCCTTATAAACCCACTCTCTCAGCCCAGGTGTGCCCACTATGCATGCCCACACCCTACTCCAGGTGCCCGCTATTAGGCATGCATGTAGGACTGCGAGGGTCTATCATTAATGCTAATGGCAGGAAGGTGGAAAAGCCTGATAATTTTTCACTTACCCTACAAGTTGGTTACATATTCTTTTACTCACATCCTCTAAAACTTGGCAGGGCCAACAGGCAGCCACCTTAAGCCAGGGTGTAACTTCCCTGAAATTTTCAAGAATGACAAAAATATATTTACTTAGTTGGCTAGAACATATAATTAGGAGTCAAGAGGTTCTAACTGGCCACAACTGCGGTGTTACTAACTACTACCAGGAATCATGAGTCAATTAGTTTGTAAACAAGCATTTGATCACTCATTTTTCTTTTTTTTGTGGGTGCCTACGGTGTGCAGAATATTGTTAACCCTCAAAAATACAAAGTGAGTAAGAAATAGTCCTTGCCTCAGGGGCTTATACTCTAACAGTGTAATGGTCTCCAAAGTTACATGAGAATCACATACAGTTTTTAAAAGGCAGTACTTCTTCAGTTTCACCCTCAATATATTTTGATTCTTCTAGAAACTGAGCCCAGGCATTTCTGATACAAACAATCAGATCAGCATGCAGATTGCCTTTTAGAAATCTCTGACCCAACAGATTATAATTAATCATAATAATTGAAGCTGATCATAATTAATTACATGCTTTGAATCAGTTCAGTAGTCAGTTTTTACACCATAATAAAACTATAAAAGATTAACAAATGAAAAGAAACAGTAATGCATAAAGTCTCCATATGCTATTGATTCACACTTGAGTGATAATATTAATAGCTCTAACAAAACCATCTCCACTCACCAATGTTATCAATAAAAATCACTGTGGATCTCACACATCAGGAGTCTGAGAAAGCGGTCTACTAGTAAAAATTCTTGTAACCTCATACCCTAATAATTTGTCGGAAATAAACTAAACTTTTCACTTAGCAATGAATTCAAACATTCAGATCAGAGAGGGCGGTGGGGGAGGGGAGGGACAGACGATGAGGTGTTGTTTCACACTAGACCACGAGGTGGCAGTCTAGGATCGCGTCTGACTTTCCCTTGGGGTTACAACTCTGCCTGAGTTTTGTTTTGTTTGGTTTTGTGGCTTTATTTATTTATTTATTTATTTAACGTCATTGTGCATTTTTGTACAATATTTGCTTTCTCCCCTCAGGCGTAAAAACATAGGAGTGCAGGTTTCTTTTGAATTAATGTTTTTGTGTACTTTGGGTAGAGTCTCTGCCTGTTTTTATAGCCACCAAGTAGCTGATTTCCTGGTCATTGTATCTGCCTTATAACACTGAGCTTTTAGGACTTAATTTACAATTAGTATTTTTTGAATTCCTTGGAATAGTTTTGAATTCTTTCTTCTATCACATTTTTTACATTGAAAGTAATTGCTAAAATTGATGGGCCTCCCTGATGGTCTAGGAATTAATTCTCAGTGCTATCACCACTACCACCTGAGGTCAATCCCAGCCAGGGAGCTAAATACACTGCTCCCTTTAGCAGTGTATTTCAGTAAAATCTGCCTGTTCTGCTCCCCTCTCTGTCTCTAGTGAATCCTCTCACCCCCCTCCCCCACCTCTGGCCTATACCCCACTTCTTCTATGAAAAAAAAAAAAAAAAAAGTAATTGCTAGCTAGCATTGAGCATCTAGTAAGTGCTAGGCCTTCCTTGATACATTACATATTATCTCAAAACCCATCCTCCAAATGAGAAAACTGGAACTAAGAAAGATTAAATCACAGGCCTTCAGCCACCCATCTGGTCAATGACACTGGCACTGCAGTCTTGTTTATGGTCTTGCAAAATACTTTAATATCCATCTATTTTATAACTGAATGCCTTCTCTATCCTGGTCTAGGAAGAATTAGAATCTTCATGAGAAGTTTATTTTCAACTGGGACCAATATTATTTCTAAAATGAACTTGAGTTTGGTTATTGGCAATAAACTTAAATCTAATAGTTCACTGTTTAAGTATTGTTTACATATATTTGCAAATCATTTTTTAATTTATTTTATTTATTTATGCATCAAGAGCTGGGGTGTAAGTCAGAGGGGCCGCGGTTGAGAGGATTTACCAGAGACAGAGTAGGGAGTAGAACAGGCAGATTGACTGAAATGCACTGCTGAAGGGAGTAGTGGGCGAGACAGGAGAGGTCTGCTGCACCTATATTTGCAAATCTTGAGTAAATAAGTAGAGTAAATAAAAGATCTGTCCATAAATTGTCAGTTCAGCTCTGACATGCAAAGTGCTTGAATGTTATCACTCTGTCCCTACAATATGCAAAAACTTGATAAAGTAGAAAAGTTGATCAAGTGAAAATTACTTTTCTTGAACCCATCAGAAAACTGAGTTTGTAGAAGCAAACTGCTCTCCTGAAATCTTGAGAAACAGGCAAACCCCAGAAATTCACAGTCAAGATCTACCTATCAGAAGCAGAAGCTGCCACAGCCCTAAACTGGTAGGAACATTTAGATGGTGATTTGAGAACTTGCTGGAGGCTGAGTGTAAGGTAAGGAAAAATGTCAGGCTTTTCTGCCCTCCCGCCATCAGGATAGATGATGGATCCTTGCGGTCCTGAATGCACGCCTGATGGTAGGCACCTGGAGAAGGGTGTTGGCAGATGTAGATAGGATTCACCTGGGATTTGACTGACCTTTTAAGGGCGGCGTCATGAGGACACCACTAGAAGCCAAAAGAGAAGCCAAGACGGGAGCAGAGAAGCCAAGAACAGAAGGAGGGAGAGAGAGGGAGAGAGAGGGAGAGAAGATTTGCTAGGGGCCGGGAGGCCTGCCAGCTTCCTGGCCCCCAAGCACCTCTGCCTGCCATGTGCCTGGTAAATCTAAATAAAAGACCTGCAAAAACCGCTAAGGATGCTGACTCCTTTACCCCAGTCAGCTGGATCAGAAAACCTGCACTGTGTCCTTCCTGTCCTTACACTGAGTATAGACTAGCAGGAGAATGAGAGTCACATTTTGGGGGGTGGGATTGAGTCCAGTCCCGCCAAGTTCTCAACAGAAAGATCTGAAAAAGATGTCCTATGTCTCTGGCCTGGGTGAGGGGAATCGTAAAATTACTGTGAAATATTCCCAAAGCCTTCTCCATAACAAATGCCTATTCTCCAAGGGAAACAACTTCCCCCCAAAGTTCTTGTCCCAGAGTCATGAGGGAGGGGCCCTGCCCTCGCTCAACCTCCTAGTTTTCCTGTCTCATCTCTGGTGAGGAAAAGGCTACACAAGAAGAAATAACTGTGAAGGTCACAGGCTAGAGACATAGGGCCAATAAAAGACTGACATTGAATTGGGAGGTTACAGGCCATGCCTCCTCCCCCATCCCTTACCAGCACTACAGCAAGGCTCCAGTGGGTTATAACTAGCCTCCAGACTCACCCCCCCACCAAAAAAAAAATAACCACTTGATCCACTTAAGGAAACAATTCCAGACCAAGAAACTCCTAGTGTTTGAAACAGCTGTTGACCTTGTACAAGCTTATCTCTTCTCCTGCTATGGTTTTCTGCCAACGTGTCTCAGCCTCCAGAAAAACCACACAGGGTTTCTTGAGATAGTAGTGCCATGTGGCCATTCTTTATCTTAGGGATCATCCTGGCATAAATTCACATGTTATTATTAATTTGTTAATCATGTACCTGGATTACTGATTCTACAGTTTCTTCTACTTCATAACATAGCTCCCTTTCCTCCAAACTCATCCCATATCCTAGCTCATCAAAGTGCTGAAAACACCCTGCTGATGTATATAATATGTTATTGGTGGTTTGAAATGGACTTTATTTTCTCTCTTGTCTGATATTATGTCCTGCTCTATTTTCCTTTCACCCACTAGACTGCTTTAGAGTTTCCTGCTTTTATTGTTTTGTCAGAACCCTGTTCTTTCTCTACTGGCAGACATCCCAGCAGACTTCCCTGTCCTCAGCCTTACCCATAACACAGTTTTAAGGTTGTCAAACTTAAGGTTAGATTCAAATCTAGTCTTGAAATTGCACATGGAAGAAATAATAAACTTCAGGGCCTCCCTGGTGGTGCAAGGGGTTAAGCACCACACTTTAAAGCAATCGGTAGCCTCTGCAGCATGAGTTCGATCCCTGGCCGGCCAGAGAGCAACCCACATGGCGCAGCAGACCTCTCCTGACTCGCCTGCTACTCCCCTCAGCAGTGTACTTCAGTCGATCTGCCTGTTCTGTTCCCCGCTCTGTCTCTGTTCTGTTCCCCTCTCACCCCCACCCCGGATCGCGGACCTGTACCCCAGCTCTTGTATGCATAAATAAATCTTTAAAAAAAAAGAAAAAGAAGAAGAAGAAATAATAAACTTCAAACAATGTACATTGCTCATCAACTGTTCTCTTTCTCACTGCTCAGGTGTCCATGGGAACTTGGCTCTTGCTGATGTTGAACTACGCCAGACTTCACGATCTAGCACAGCACAACTCTTTATAGTGATTTCTCTTTCCAGTGCAGTCTGAAATGGTTATCCGCTCTAATTCGGTTTCTGCATTTGTATGCCAGAGAGGGAGCGCCTGTGAATGGAATGCTGGCAGGCAACCTTTCAAGATTCCATTGACACTTGAAGAAATCAGTCAATGGTTTTTCTGAGATGACTCTCAGAAAGCAAACCACCTTACATTCCTCAAGCAATCCTGCTGTTGCTGTTGTCCAAGTATCACCACATAAAGGGGAAATTGGCTTAATTCAACTTACCTTGAGGGAATGGGGCGTTTCATGGGGGAACTATTTTAGCTATTCTTTTCCTTCTCTCTATTACAAGCTAATTGTATTGAAGTTCTTTTCTATTTAAAGTCTTATGCACTAAGTCTGTTTTGTCTTTATGTAGCTGATGGCAGGACCCATTTAGAGCAAGGAGGTTTGCCCTCTATAATGTGAACAAGGACAGTGATTGTAGAGCAATCTTTCAGAGATAAAATCAGCAGACTTAGAGATGGATTTTTTTTTTGAGATAGATTTTTTTTTTAAAGATTTATTTATTTATTTGTACAAGCACTGGGTATAGTCAGAAGCGCAGGAGGGTGAGAGAATTCACCAGAGCCAGAGCAGGGAGCAGAGCAGGCAGAAGGACCGAAGTACACTGCTGAGGGGAGCAGCGGGCAGCAGGAGAGGTCTGCGCTCCATGTGGGACCCTCCTCCAGTGGCTGGGGAGCAGCCGGGGATCAAACCGGCGCTGCAGAGGCTGCGGGCAGCTTTGCAACCCAGCGCTCAACCTCTGCACCACCGGGGAGGCCCCTTAGAGATGGATTTGAGGAAAAATTAAAGATGACTTTCAGGGCAACCATTTCAGTGAGTGGGGAAAATGGAAATGGCCAGCTAAGTCAGAAACACTGAGATAATGTTTTTTTGGGGGGGAGGGGGGTAATTGTAACAGGGTAATCCCTGGAAAAGGGGAGGTTCCAGGTTCTCTGCCCCACCCAAGGGTAAGTGGAGCTGAGCAGGGATAAGAGAGATGACGGGGAGGAGGAAGGAAGGCGATCAAGAAGGAGACCTGGAGGAGGCACATGGAGCAGAGAGACACGTGAAGAAGCTGCACTTGCTTCTCAACCTTGGACTTGTACCAGGGACTTGGGGAGACATGGAAGGAGGCACTTGAAAGAGAAAGAGAGACCCATGGGATGCCATTGTCAGCCTTTATCCTGACTTAGATTTTGATTTTGCTCTTTTCCTTCCAGACTTGCCTGGCCCCTTCTACCCCTTCCCTATGGCTCCCACCAGAAATTATTATCGCTCTCTATAAAAAAAACTGATCTGAAGGTCAATGATTTCTTGAGCTATCAAGTGACCAAGATTAAAAGTATCAGAAATAAGTCATTCTGATATCAAGTTGAAAGGGAACTGCTAAGAAAAAGATATCTTTCCCTGTTAAAGAGTCATAGACCTGGAAATGTAAAGTAAATAATAAGTTTGCTTCCTTAATAAGCCCATCTAAACAAGGTCTGGCAGCAGGCCATCCTGAAAGATCTGTATCCTTCCCCTTCTCCTGTGTCAAGAATTTGTATGCTAACTAACCAACTTTATCAATGTAAAGTAGTTGTGTATAAAAGAAACTCTGTCTCTAGACCAGTGGTCAGACCTTATGGGACTACCCAGGTCTGAGACCTCATGCGTGAGTAATAAAGCTTCTCCTGACCTCACCATTCCTAAAGTACTGCTTATTCTTCCCCCTGCCTGGGTAAAAGGCTAGAATTTATTTCTGCAACAAAGTAACTTGATGCTATGCATAAGAATACTTCATCTCTGTGGTATTCTTCCCCAAAGCTCATATGCCCACCAAATCAAGGGATGTTCTACAAAAGATTTGATCAGCACTTTTCAAAAATGTCAAAATAATGAAAAAGAAAGATTAAGAAATTGTCACAGATTGAAGCAGACAAGATGATTAAATGTGTGGTGTCCTAGACAGAAAAACACATTCATGGAAAAACTTGGTATCTCTGAATGAAGGCAGTAGTTCAATTGATACTTTAGTTTGAATACATATGACATTATAATATAAAATGTTAACTTTAGAGGAACCTGGGTAAAAAGGTATGCAGATGCTGGTAAGAAAGTAAACTGGTCCAGCCCCTATTGGAAGCTGTGTGCAGGTTGCTCAAAACACTAAAAATGGATCTACCATATGATCCAGAGATTCCACTCCTAGGAATCTACCCAAAGGACACTAAAACACTAATTTGAAAGGAAACCGGCCCTCCTACGGTTATTGCAGCACTATTTACAATAGCCAAGATATGGAAACAACCTAAATGCCCCCAAATGGATGAATAGATCAGGAAGATGTAGGGAGAACACAGATGTAAAAAAAATAAAAATAAATAAATTATAATAAATAAATGCTATAAGTTTGTTCATAAAAAGATAGAAAACTGACTTTAAAAAGAAGTGCTGCACAGTAACGTGATGGGTGTGGTTATTGTTTTTATTGTTACAACTTTACTTCTTATCTAAGTAAATATAGTAGTAAAAGTCAGAGTTCTAAAGGTGTACTCTGAAGATAAGTACCTGTTCTTCCCACATATGTATCCGATATTTTGCATTTCCCAAGAGCAGCCATTTCAAACTCTTATCTGTTTGGGGTTTGTTTTGTTTTGTTTTTTCACATTTATCTATGTATTTCTTTCAAAAAAATGCTTATACAGCTAACTCTTAATTTGCAGTTTTAGACATTATCTTCACTTTCTACTATGGAAGATAAGTATCTAGCTCTTTGAAGAGCTCCCTTTTCAGCATGCGTGTATAGCTTTGTTAGGTTAGTGTCTCGTGTTTGTATTGTTATGACTTGTAAATATAATTCACGGCTAATCCATGAGTATTACCTTCCCTGTATAACTAGCTCTTTTTCCTGGGGTTAATAATTATCTTTTCTATATGTGCTTTCTTACATAGACTTTCAACTAATCTTCTTTTAACCTCATGTATACCCAGATTTTAGGGGTACCCAGGACTTCCATTTCAGCCTTTCTTCACAGTGGATGAAATGTGGAGCAACTTGCTTCTTGGCACCCCCTCCTTCAATTAGTTTTTTTTTTTAACCTTTCTTAGTTCTTCTACATCAACGAACAGAAATCCATTTGTCTTCCAGCTTCCAGAGTTTTCCCCAATTTTCTGTTTTCTTCATCCATGTGGATTTTTTACCATGCTCAATCTTTACTGTCATTTTAATGGAATTAAAATTTTTGGAGAGAGTAAAAATAAAGGGATGTATTTGATCCACTATTTATTTTTTATATATTTTTAAAGATTTTTATTTTATTTATACAAGAACGGGGGTATAGGCCAGAGGCGCGGAAAACAGAGAATTTACCAGATACAGAGCAGGGAGCAGAACAGGCAGACAACTGAAAACACTGCTAAGGGGAGTAGCAGGCGAGGCAGGAGAGATCTGCCGCACCATGTGGGTATCTCCCTGGCCAACAGGGAATTGAACCTGCACTGCAGCGGCTGCAGACAGCTTCACAGCATTGTGCTCAACCTGCTGTGCCATCGGGGAGGCCCCTGATCCACTATTCAATAAAAATTTTATTGCCAGATATTTTAAATAATGAGCTATGTCATTTTTATAAAGAAAACATTTTATAAAAAGGCAAAGCTATTTGGTTAAAAAGAAAAGGGGGGGCCTACCTGGTGGCACAAAGGGTTAAGATGCAGCACTATGAAGCAATCCGTAGTCACTGCAGCACGAGTTTGATCCCAGGCCAGGGAGCTGACCCACATGACACACAGACCTCTCCTGTCTCACCTGCTGCTCCCCTCAGCAGTGTATTTCAGTAGATCTGTTCTGCTCCCCACTCTGCCTCTAGTGAATCCTCTCACCCTCCCATCTCTGACCTGTACCCCAGTTCTTGTATGCATAAATAAATCTTTAAAAATAAATAGATAGATAGATAGATAGATAGATAGATAGATAGATAGATAGATAGATAGATAGATAGATAGAAAAGAGAACGTTAGCCCTTACCAGCTTCTTTATGTCATGTCTCTTTAAAAAACACAGCTCTCCAAGTTAAGGTCAAGTTTCTCAGCATGTCTTAGAAGACTCCTGAATTGGTCTTCTCTCTAACTGATCTCATCTACAGCTTAGGCAGGGCCCCTGGAGAAGAAGGCATGAACTGGGTCTTTCAGATTACCCAGGAGCTAGTCAGGACACTCTGCCCCAGGCTATTGCTGCCTCTAATTTCTCTGTCACTCATTGTTTTCATTTTTTGTAAGACAGGAACCATGGCATAGCTCATTGAATGTGTTTTATCAGATCAGGCCAGGAAAACCAAACTACATTGTGAAAAGCAGTCTTTTAAGAAAAAAAACTTCTATGAGAACACCAAAGTATTGTCCATGGGGTAGCTTGCCTTCTAAGGCTTATCTAGATGAGTGCTGCTTCCAGTTCCCTGTACTGATGTGAGCATTTCATTACTCACCGTGGGATAAGAGGAATTGACAAATCCCCACCCATTGTATCAAAACATAACTGACTTAAAAGGAGAAGACAAAAACCAGGGCACCAACTGTGAAACTACAGAATCTCAAATGTCATTTAAAATTCAATCTGTGTCCTTTCCTGCTCATTATAAGCAGAAATTCAAACATTTCAAATGAATCAAAAGGAACAAGTGCATCGCTCACTTCAAAAGGGTGAAAGTTGCTGTTTAACTATAGAATAACTTTACTACTGTTTGAACATTGGTGTTTATAAGATGGTTGAACAGGAAGGAATGGAAACTGAGCTGTCCCTGAACTTACATGCCAATATAAACGCTGCACCCAGAAAACACACTAGACACACTTGTGCTGGTTCGTGGAGAAGTTTGCCTTTCACAATAATGCCAATTACACCATCGGAGCATCACTAGCACGCAAACCCCACCTCAGCTGAACAATATTTTCCTAAGACCATAAACATGTGATGAATTTATTCATTGGGAGAAGCCTATTACCACAATGAAAATGAGCCTGCTGTTAAGAAAAAATCAGAATGAACCTGAGTTAAGAGGCCAAATGTTATCAAGTATATCTTTCTAATTGATGGCCTTAAGACTTTGTACCATGGGTAGAAAGTTTCAAATCCACCCATGGACTAAACTTGGTGTTTTCAGACTCCAAACAATGCAGAGAATACACTTGGACTTTTGATTTCTTGCGTGAATTTTTTTTTAACCTGAAAACTACGGATTGACAAGTTTTCTTTGAGTTTCCCTGGGACAGTGGGGATTTTGTAGTCCTTTGTTCACAAAGGTACATTCCTTTCATTGTCTCTGCCTAGGTTTAAAAGCCAGGCCATTGAGAAAAATTAATAACAATACAAAACAAAACAAAAACAAACAGACAATTATAAATCAGAGACATCCTTCAGGGGAGGCAGAAGGAGAAGGAACAGAGGGAGGGAGGGAGGAACACAGGGGACTGAGGTAATGGTGCACAGGTGCATTGGTGAAGGAAATTCTGTGGGGGACTACACCTGAGGTGGGGGGGGAGCAAACATTGTTTAAAAATGAACAATGATGTAAAAATATATATAAATAAAAAGGAAAATACAAAAATAATAATAAAACCCAGGCCCTAGAACACTTGAGTTAACGGCTAAGTTTGGAAATTGCCTCTGCTCCAGACTTGCTGCAGTCATCTGTGTGTCCAAATTAGTATTCCTGTGGAATTCTCTTACCAAAGACAGTTCAAAATTAAAGGCTATCACAAAGAATCAAACATCTTGGCTTCATAAAAAGTCAATTCTTTGAGACTTTCATTTGCTTATATAAAAATCACATGATGGATTTCTATAGGCCAATGAGAGAGAAAAAAAACAAGATGCAAAGGTAATCCATGAAAGATGGGTTCAGTCCAAATGGAGGGTTAATGTACCAAATGAGTGAAAGTTTTACAAGTAGTGCAAATAGAGACAACTGGTGGAGGAATTGAACTGAGTCATCACATAGCAAATGCTATAAAGGGCAAGTTGCCATAAATGAGCAGATGTGTTACCTAAATTCCATGACTGTACATGGAAGCTTTCAACAAGTCAAGTTCCTGACTATTATGTTTAGTAGCAAATATGCAATGGAAAAAAAAGTCCTGTATAATTGATTGTTGTTTCTTTTTTCCTTTTTTTGCTTGTTTGTTTTTTCTTTGCAGAAGCATGTGGGAGTCCTTGCAGGGAAGGCCTTTGAGGCTACTAGAAGACTTCAGTTCTTACTCTATATGAGCTAGGAAGCTAATAGCTGAATAAAAGAGTAAAATCATCCTTCATTTTACACTTGATCTTAGCCAAAAGGCTGAGAAGTAATGATCCTTCATTTTAAAAAGAAATGTTTGTTTTGTTCTTTTATGTTATGTTGGGGGGAAATTATTAACGTGATGTTTCATTAAAAGTAGTGAGCTGATGGTATAAAAAAATCTGATTCATTGTTTTTTTCCCCAGAAAAATACCACAATCTATTTCATCTAATACATGTCAAAACTTTTTTTTGTTTGTAGGTTTTTTCCATCTTTAAGGTTTTCTTTTAAAATGTTCCTCATGTAGTTTAATAAAGCTCCAAGAATCAGAGAGGCCAATGCTTAGTCTCATATTTATTTTTTTTTAATTTTTTTAAAGATGTATTTATTTATGCATACAAGAACTTGGGTACAGGCCAGAGGTGCGGAGAGTGAAAGGATTCACCACAGACAGAGTGGGGAACACACCAGATGGATCTACTGCTGAGAGGAACAGCAGGAGAGATAGGAGAGGTCTGCTGCACCATGTCGGTCAGCTCCCTCCCTGTCCGGGGATAGAACTCATTCTGCAGGGGCTTCATAGCTTCATAGTGCTGACATTTAACCCCTTGAGCCACCAGAGAAGCCCACAGATACCTCTTCTGTTTGAGAGGGGCTCATTCCTCTTGGAATCATTATCTATTATTGAATTAATTACTTCTAGGTTGTGCCTAGGTGATTTATAAGGACTGGGGTTCTCTAGAAAGGCCCCCATCTCACATCCCCAGCTCTGTCTGTACCTCTGGGTACTCTCTGTAACTGTACTTGCTATAGCAGTAGGTGCCCAGGTATTTTCATTTCTGTAGCTGTTTACCAACTATGTTCATCATTTCTACCCCCACCACCAGTTTCTGGTCTATCCTAAATTTTCCACTGTTAAAACCCATCAACCAACAGGAAACTTTGAGAAAAAAAAAAATTACTTGCAAGGCCTGAAAATTACACCGCACACATGGGCCACACACAGCAAGGTCACAGAGACAGAGAACACCTGTTCTTTTTCCTGGGGTCCTGCTTTTATTTGGGTCAAGAGTCAGGGGGCTAAGGTTTTATGGGCTTACTCTTTATTGGTGAATTTAAAATGTGAGTGGGAATTTAAAGTTATGATAAGAGGAAGGAAGGAAGGAAGGAAAAGAGATGGACTACAAAATGGAAAGAGAACGCATAGAAGCAAAACCCCAATTGTTATCTAAATAAACAAAAAAGCTAAACAAAGGAAACTTGGGGGGGTGGTGTTGGGGAGGCAGCCTAACTAATGGGTATCAAAATATTTATTTGAGGTAGTCCTCCTTGAAGTGGATGCGTAGGCATCAAAGCTGAAGTCAGACACTTGCATTACAAAAAGAAACGGGAACTGTCAGCATTTACACCATGATTACATAATGGCTATTTAATCTTGAGTAAGAAATAACCTGTGCCACTCTTCTCCTTCTCATGTATTCGGCAGAGAAAAATAGTTATGGCCTACCTCACAAATTAGTTGTTCATATATTACAACAGGATTTCTTTTACATTATCGAGCAGATTCACTCCTTTTTCCCTTAGGGATGTGGTCCAAGGAATCCAGGTCTTTTATAATGAGACAATTGCAACATTTCCTCTGCGTGAGTAGTGGGGTCTGGGTCTCCCCAACTACTGAGCAAGAGGGAAGAGAAGAACTAATTGAATGGAGGAATATTCCCAAGCTCCAGCTCCTCCTCACCCCACCTTGCTTGGGACTTTCCATTCTTATTCTTAACCCATTGCTGGACTAAGAGCTTCTACCAGTGTGATACATGCTACTCTAGTGAAAGCCAAACTATGCAAGAAGAACAAAATAGGTTACTACATGGAAAAGTCAAAAAAATCCGGGTCACTGTTGTCAAGATCCATATACTAATTGGGTCAGAGAGAGCAAAGTTCATATTTATACTGTCACTATCTACTAAAACAAGCTAACTCTTAATAGCAATGTCTGTTAAGCAACTGACCTACTTACAGGATCCTCATTTGGTGGCTACAAGGAAGACAATTAATCTACATGCAATAGAAAATGAAGATGGACAGAGAAGAAGTCTTCAGACAAGATTCCTAAAAAGTAGATACAAAGCACAAGATTTTTTTTTGGGGGGGGGGCAAAAAAAATCATATATCTACATACATGTGTCAATGGACAAAATCAACACACAAATACATGCACCTATATATTAAGATTATATAACCTTGGACTTATGGCAGACAGAGACACAGAAAATGTTTGTAGGCACACAATGGAAGGAACAGTAAGGATTATCTTACAGAGCATAAACAATTAAGAATTGCCAAATGAGGTCAACCTGTCATTTTCAGGCAGCCTCATTATAGAGTCACATTAGTGGCCAGGGTGACACTAGATCCAGATCTAAAGCAGGTATAAGTATGACAATAATAATTTCTCAAGCACCAACCTCTGGCAGCCATGAGAAATAAGTAGCATGAAATGAGGAGATTTCGCAAGGGGCTATTGTAGGCATGAATCATATTCACCACAAGAAGATGATTATTTGTGATAACACCAATTTTATTTATATGGAGGGGGAGGTAGGGAGTAGAGCAGAGAACAAAGCATAGTTCATTTAACAATTTCAAGTCCTTTTACAGTTTTTCCTTCTGATTCTGGACAAAACTTGAGTTTAGAAGCAAGATTTTCATCTTCCTTAGAAACTCCAGTGAAACTGGATGTAATTTTTTTTTGATGTGATTATTTCTGATGGGATGCCATGTAACAGGAGTCTTTTTCTATTCAGTTTTTGTGTATGTCAGGAGTTGAATGGAAATAGTCATAATTTTAGTCTTCTGTGTTACAATATTCACCAAAGAACACTCTAGCAAAATAAAGGTGCAGGGAAGAAATAGTTCTGAATATTGCAAGGGCCCTTGGTCCTGAACACAATTCACAAATTCAAAAAAATGATATTAGGTACATGTACACACACCACTTCCAGCTAAATCCCTAAGCAAATGCCTACTTGTCTAGTCAAATATCTAAATTTTTAAAAGTTGTTCTCTGTGATTTTTGAGATTATTAATAACTAATAAACATGTATACTAAAAGTAAAAATAAAGCATCCTTATGTATTAGAGAGGACAAAAGGCAAGGAGAGAGACACACCTTAATGATTCTCTTAGATCCATGCAAGCAGGTCCTAAGCTTCATGCTTAAGAGACTTAGTTTTTGCTTCAACTGTCTTTCTTTTTTTCAGTTAACCCCAAATTCTGCCATAAACATATTAACTCCCCAAATCAAATACAATGCCAGAGCATTTTTAACCTGTCCAGAACTTCCCTGCTGTAAGTGTGGTGTTAATAGAAAATACAGAAAACAGAGAGGAAAAGATCTTGCCTCATCTGTACCTCAGCAGGTGACTCAACTTTTTCACGCACACAGTCAGTACCTATGAAGCTAACAAGGCATAGTAAACAGGTAAAGCACCACATCTTTCCCTGGACTTGACCTTAGTCATCTTCCTTCTCTTTGCTTCCTTTCCTCTTCCCTCCATCTGCCTTTGTACCCAAGCACCATGCTCTAGTAACAAAAATTCTCTTAGGATGTCAAAAGGGAGAACACTGGACAAGGAGATGAGGGTTTATCTTCTTTTTCATGTGATGATTTTAGTAGAATCTGTCTATAAACCCTGCTCATAAAGGAAAATGCTGGGATCATTAATCAGTTGGGTGGTGTAGACGGGATCCTAGAGTTTGGAAACTCCAAAATCTTCTCAGGGACAGTCTCATGGAATTGCTTCTTACCCTACACCTGTATTTCGACATTAAAGAAAAGACAGAAGCCTTGAGAGCTAGCTTAGGATTCCCTATTCCAAAATGAGAGAATAGTGGAATAGGAACACATCCTCAAGTATCAATTTAAGAGGGACCTTGATTAACACTGAAAGTTCCAAGGTTGCTTGTTATAAACATCCTACCCTGGCCCATTTTATTCAGCTATATGCTTACCTTTCCCACCCCTCTGACATGTTGTAAGATTTTAAAGGCTGAGTCTTTATTTCGTGTTACACTGAGTACACACTCATGGGCTACTTAAAAGACAGGACAAAATCATACTATCAATAATGCAGTCTCCTGCCTCAGGATGCCACTGAGTGCCCTGGAGTAAGTTCATCCTGTTCAAGTGCCATGGTGATGTTGTCCACAGCAAAAGAGAAACAACCTATTGGGAGAAACCGGAAGGCCTCCTTTTAGTTAGTCAACACACAAAAGACAATTTGATGAGTCATATGATTCCAATGAAGCAATCTTTAGACAATAGGAGTTAAAGTCAAGCAGCAATTATGAGTCATAAGAGTCATGTTTTAAGTTTGAATATCCAGGTTGTTTTGCTCTTTGATTAAATAATGGGTAGTATACCTTACATAGAGACAAAAACAAAAGGTTTTTTTGGATGTTTTTCTTTTAAATAAGCTTTTTTAAAAAAAAAAAAAAAAAAGATTTATTTATTTATTTATACAAGCACTGGGTACAGTCAGAAACATGGGAGGGTGAAAGGATTCACCAGAGCCAGAGCAGGGAACAGAACAGGTAGACTGACGAAATACACTGCTGAGGGGAGCAGTGGGCGAGACAGGAGAGGTCTGCGCACCATGTGGGACCCTCTCCTGTGGCCAGTGATCGAACCGGTGCTGCAGAGGCTGCGGGCAGCCTCGCAGCCCAGCGCTCAACTGCTGCACCACCAGGGAGGACCTCTTTTAAATATGCTTTATAGACAAATATGTTTTAGTTTTATGACTTTGGAACAAACGAAATGAGTCCTATACCCTTCTTTCAATTTTATAAATCTTTTGTATGCATTCCTACAAGTTGTACTTATTTCCAAATTAAATTTTCACTCAAATAACATGTCCTAACTTATTGTGAATAGTTATTTGAAGCAAGGATGTGCAAAGACAGTTTTTCCCACAGGAAAGCCTTTCTCAACACAATCAGCAGCACAGTCACTCTTAAGAGAACATGAATTCTGTTATCTCTTAAGCAAAACAAGATAAAACATTGTCACAATATTGAAAGAACCACTTACTAGTTAAAGGGGGAAAAAGACTAAAGCCTCATTAATAGGCCACTATGATTGATAAACAAAGCTCTCCCCTTTGGTAAGAAAGGAAGTCTTTATGCATTTCTCTTTCTCAGTCCTAGTCAATCTCTTTGTGTGGCCCTGGGCACAAGGGAGCTGTGGCTACCAGCTGCTGCCTCTGAGCTTCCCACGGTGTCATGTGCATGCTGTGTCCAGTACGCATTTGATGAATAGCTAATTGAACAAATTAATGCATCTCTTGGGTTTGGCGTGCTGGGCTATGGTAGATCTCCAGATAAACTTCCTGAACACCTTCGATCTTCTCAACTCTTCTGCTGAAGCCACTTCTCAGGCTACCTATAGACTTTGAGAGCTGCCAGATGAACAACTCTTGAAGACACGTCCCTGCAGGTATGACCCAGACCAGACAATTGTGTTGACCTTTCATGTTGAATAAAGCTGTCTGTACTAATCTACATGGAATAAGAATAGAGCATATAACATAATTCCTTCCCCCATCATCAACAGCTGTGTCTTTTACAGTTTTAATTCTGTCATCATAGAGTGATTGGTTGTTATGCTTTATAATCAAAAACTTCAAAATCATGACTGACTCAGTTTGCCTCTACGTATTATAAGTTAGCTTGTTTGATATGATAATCATTCATATAGCCCATCCAGACACAAGTCCATGAAATTGGACTATGCGGAAGCTTCTTAGATTTTACTATTTATTTAACTAAACTTTAAGTAATACGATCTGAATTTCAGATTATTCGTGTAGAATTGTTTTAAAAGTACTTTTCAATCCAGAAGTGTAAAGGCTTTTAAAGTTTAGTCTGAGGATAATGTGACCACGAATTGATAGCCTGGCTTCTTTGAAATACTACCTTGGAAATTCATATCACATGTTAATTAAAAAATACATATAAAATGAAGAGTGGAGTAATCATTTCACAATATATATCCACATCAAATCATTATGTTATACACCTCAAACTAATACAATGTTGTATGTCAATTATATCTCAGTATATGAGAGTGGAGTTTGACTGGAGGAGTTTGACATGCAAGTTGACCCGATTTCTTTGTTAGCATCAGAGAATGGTGATCTTGAAGAACCACAGCTAGTTCAGAATGTCTGGACATGTTCCTTTAAGGGCTTATAGAGCTGGGCATCTCTAATGCATCTAATTGGAGTAGAGGGAGAAACGTCCTCTTTGCAATGGAAGCAAGGATGCTGAGGAAACTAAAGCAGTATTAATGCACAGTGCATTTAAGGAGATAGTAATTGGGATAGTTTTATGTCAGGTTGAGATTGACTGAGAAGAACCAGCACTGGTATTTAATCCCAAACACTACAATATAAAGGAAGTCTCTGTAAGGGAATAAATTTGCATTATTTAACTCTTCCTTGCCCGAAAAATGTAAGTTAGGTTCAATAATATCTAGTAAGGATAAGTTAGTACATTTTGTTGCTTTTGTGTATTTGGAAAAGAAATCCTCACTCACAGTCAAAGCTCAGGTCCTTACCTTTGTCACTTTCTGTCAGCTTGTCCTTGGATGAGTAACTTCAATTCTGTGAAACTCAGTTTTCTCATCCATAAAGTGGAGGTAATAATAATTGCTTTACAAACATTGAGATTGGTGCAGCTGGAGCACAGTAGGTGTTCATTCTTCCTATTAAATTTTAAAATATTTTGACAAGCTTTAGTGAAAAGAGTCCCATTTTGCTTCCACAAAGTCAAAAATCATACCTGAATTTATTGATACATTGTATCACTTAGGCAGATTTAAAAAAAAATAGATGTTCTGCTACTAAATGTCAGTGAAATTAAACAAGTCTAATAATATTTTAGGAAGACTTGGTCCGGGAGCCACACAGTAGAGTGGGAAATGCAAAAGGTTTTGACCTTAGAGACAGTTGCATCATAGTTTTGCCACTTACTAGGTGCATGACCTTAGATATTCAGATACTTAATACCTTCAAGGCTCAGTTTCTCTAATGACAGGAAAGAATAATATCATATTTCATTGGACCTAATAGTCTGTACATTATCAATCATCTTTCACAACAAGAAAAGGAAATGTTGCTTTCTTAGGACACAGAACTTTTATTTCAATCTAATTCTAAGTGCACCTTTAAATCTATTTAGATGGAATTTAATCCTACATCACCCTGATGCATAGATAAAAAGAAAAACAACCAATAAATGACTTCATGCATGCCTCACACTTTACTTAGTGAGAACCTTCTGAATCACTTTTTTGACTTGGAATCATCAATGTCTCCATTTTTATAATTTAGCCTCTTGCTCATAAACAACATAGATGTTACCTATATCTTAAAAGACCTCCAGGATTTTCTTATAAATCTCACTCTCGTGCTACCTGGCATAATGACCAACTTGGCTCAACTGGGGTCATGGCTGCGGTAAGACACCATGTACCATACAATGCAACCTGATTTCAGAGATGTTAAGTGTGTGGGGGGTGGAAGGACACTTGAGAATTGCGAGACTTGGATACTACGTGATCTTCTTAGAACTACTGTGAGACTTAATGAGAAAACATGTGGAAAGCATTAATGAGATAATAACATTAGTAAATGGCAGCTATTGAATTAGGGGGAAATGAGAAAATGCAGGAGTTCTGCTCTGTGACTCCTCACCACGTTCCTAGGATACTCATAAACACTGAATTCGATTATTCCAAACTTGGTGTTTTACTTCTAGATTCGAGGATTGGTAGCTTGCGAATGGTGGACTTCGCAAGTCTAAAGTAAGTATTCCCCAATGGGCCATTCATTCCCATCTCTTACTCCATCCCTCCAGAGAGAAAATCAAACCAAAACAATGGAAAGCCTGTGGTGTTGCCCAGGTGAGCTCACCTGGGTCTTCTCCTCTTTGTCCTTATTGTTCTTCATCTCTCCAATTGCTCCCGGGCACCACTGTCCACCATTTTGCTTATGATCTGCAGTTCCTTTCAAGTTTACATTTACAGAGTCACCTCAGGCAAATGGTTAAGTGTATCAAGGAAAATATCAAAATTTCTTTCTGGAGTAAATAAAAAATAAACCATGAGAATTACTTGGGATTTTGAAAAAGGCGAAAGTAGCCTACATTGTCTTGCGGTATGAGGTTCATTATTTAATTCAGTTCTTAGTGAGAGGTCTGGAAATCAGAATCATCTAAACTAGGAAAAAGGGGGCCTCCCTGGTGGCAGAGGGGATGAAGTCAGAGCTATCAAGTTATTGCCAGCCACTACAGCTTGAGTTCAATCCCCGGCCAGGGAGCTACCCACATGACGCAGCAGACCTCTCCTGTCTCACCCGCTGCTCCCCTCAGCAGTGTATTTCAGTAGATCCACCTGTTCTGTTCCTCACTCTGTCTCTGGTGAATTCTCTCAAACCCCACCCCCCCCACAACTCTGGCCTACACCCCAGTTCTTGTATGCATAAATAAAAATAAATCTTACGAAAAATACAAAAGGACAAAGGGGAGAGAAATGCCTCTGGAATGTTCTGCAGAAAATTAAACCACAGCTCAAGGCCGAGGCTCTTATGCCCTAGTTGCGAAGTCACATGCTCTTTGGTAAACTCTGTAATTTTTCCTAATCGTTCAGACAGGTAAAGCTGAATCAGGCAAATTACTCAGTCAAGAATCTGCTTGGGGTAGAAATGGTAAAAGAAAAACCAGCGAAGTGTAGTGGGGTGGGGAGTGGGGGTAGGGGCAGGAAAAAATGACCAAGGTCACATCAGGCAACATCGTATCAAGACAAAGCTTCTCTATCTTGTGCTATTGACATTTGAACCCAGTAATTATTCTAGGGGCTACCCTGCCTCGAAGTGTGCTCAGGAGCATCATTGGTTTCCACCCACTGGATGCACATAGCACTCCCCTCGTTCGCCCGACCTCCTTGCCTTCCCTGGTTTGTGATCATCAAACATGTCTCCATACACGGCCAAATGTGCCCCTGATCAAAACACACCTTGTTAAGAACCCATCCCATGGGATAATACTAACAATCAAAATTCTTGGATCCTCGTGAGCTACAAGGGCCCAGTAGGGGTCTGAATGTGGAGACTAGTTCAAACAGACAGTGGTTTCTTGTTTCAGCCTTTGCTTCAGCCCTGGGCTCTCACTCTCTCTCACTGAAACTGAGACTTTGACCTGCAGATAACAATTCTCTAAGACAGAAGCCCTGTGGTCTCTACTTGAGCTCTTTCCAATACTATCAAAAATACATATCTACCCACTTCTAGCTGCCAGGGAGGAGCTGCAACAAAGCACAGAGGACCCATTCTGCTGGGCTCAGGAGTGCAATGCTGAGTGGAAAGGAACGTCTAAGAAGACCTAAGTTTAACAATGATCTATTTGAAGATCTTTCTCTTTCAAAAATATTATTAGCTGTTCTTAATGTCCATTTTGAGACTTCTGTAATCACTTAAGCACCTTTACTTTTGTACCATACTGTTGTGAGTTGTTAAGCATAGCCTTCCAAATCTCTATTCTATGAAAGTAAAAATTGAACACCAAATTTGGCGATGGTTACCAAGCTTAGTGTTCATACAAATTACCTTTCGGTGCTTGTTAAAAATGTAGATTCTTATGCATGTGAGCATACTCTAAACTACCCTGAGAATAACCCATCCCTATGTTGTCAACCCCTGTAATGACCAAGTTATTGTACAAAGACTTAACTATTGGGTACTCAGTCTGTGCAACTCCACAGGGCATTCTTAGAAAAGAGATTAAACCCCAGCATTGTCTTTCTCTGCACACACATAGCATCAACATATCTTTAGGTCAAAACAACTTAAAATCAAAAGCTCCCTGTCAAGAACAATTATGCTTTAATGTCAATGGCTCACATTCCTACCTATATGAACTAAATTCAAACTTGAGATTGTTGAAACAGTTCTTATGGAATAAAATCTGACTGATCTGTGGGTTTGAATCTTCAGTTTGATTATTTAACAAACTCTTAGTCTAACTATCATTGAGACTCTCATTCTATGTTATCATTGAGACATACAATGGGAAAATAGTCAATCTTTAAAAGAAAGGAAATTCTGGCACTGCTACAATGTGGATATTGCTTCTTGAAGACATTATGCTCAATAAAATAAGTTAGTCACAAAAAGACAAGTATGTATGATTCCACTTTTACCAACTACTTTAAGTAGTCAATTTCATAGAGACAAAATCACTATGGTGGTTGTAAGGGCTGCAATGAGAGAGAAGTGGAGAGTGATTATTGAATGAAGTATAGTTTCAGTTTGCAAGATCAAAAAAAAAAATTCTGGGATTGGATGATGGTGATGGTTGCACAACAATGTAAATGTATCCATTGCCACTGAACTCTACACTTAAAATGATCACAATGGTAAATTTCATGTGACATTGATTTCACCATAATTTAAAAATCAATATAATGTACAGATTTCTGGCACCACCAGTAATTATGACTCAGTAGGTCTGAAAGGGCTGAGGAATTTGTATTTTTAACAAGTAACCCACTTGATTCTGATCTTCAGATAATCCTTTGAGAAATGCTCATATATAAAGAAGATAAAATACAAAGATGTAGTGAGAAATGTACAAATTTTCAAAAATGCCAGAATACAACTTTCTTCAGTGAAGAGGAGAAATTAAAAATTGGCTCATGGGGAAGAGCCACAGTCCTGAGGCTACAGAAATGTCCCTAGGTTTAGTCTAAGAGAAGGCATTTGTCATATGGGACCTTGTTTGATGCAACTGTGGGTGTAGGCATAAAAGATTAGTGAAGGGGAGGGATCCCTCCTATGTATAACTCACCATGTGAGGAAAGTGGGTAATTGCTTGGTATTTAAGTAATTATACATGCAAATTACCTGGGCATATATATATGGGACAAGCAAAACAAAGACAATTGATAGCACATTCTAGAGCCACCATGCCTGTCACTTCATCATTTGCAGCTGCCCAGATGTAAGTACCAGCAATGATATGGTTTCCAATTGTTTGATGTGCTGATGGTCAGATATTGAAGCAAAAATGTTTTAATTGGAGGGTATTATTTTGTATATTGAATGAGGAAAAAGACAATGGAGTCTCTTCCAGTTGACTCCATATTCTCCCTACACTAAAAACCTTCCAACATTGAATAAATATAGGCCTAAATAAGTTTGAAAAATAATTATCATTCTCAATATTGATAGAGTATTTCCAGGATGACATTTTAGAATTCTTCCTTCTACCTTTTAGTTTTAAAAGCTCTTGAAAGCATGTCAGTGACAGACATGATAAAGAGAACAAATAGTAAGGAAATTCTTTCTTTTTCTAAAATCATATATTAGCTAGTGATATTTTCATTAGTGATGTCTTATATTTGTATCTATTGTCTGGAACAGCTGGGGTGCTCAGATTCATATTTCAAAGATTTTTCAGAAAACCTGTCTTTAAACCTCCCAGTCTCTTAATGCCTCGAACTCTTAGAAGATCACAATAAGAATCCCATCATTAAGATGTTTGCAGTCTGTGAGGGTAAATGGAAATCTTCTCAATGGTTTATGAAATTTTAAAATTGATGAGTGATATGAAAAAAAAATTGAACCTGGACCTGTGCATATGGGTTTAATAAAAAAAAAAAAATGAAGACACAGAGTTTACCCTCTAGCCTGGGGAGAGAGATACAAACAAAAAAAGCAGTAAACGATTAATTCTAGGTGCTCTGATAAAGATCTGTATGGATAGTGTGACTTGAGGGAGGTGTCATCAGGCAGGGGTGAATCATGCAGGGAGGGGTTGGGAAGGGCTTCATAGCAAATGAGTCTCCAGCTGAGTCTCTCCTGTGAAACTCTGTCTTTAAAATTCTTAAAAATCAAGGAGTTTACAAACTCATTATAGAGTCCAAACTGAAAAAATCTGAAGAAAACAAATGGCGAATAATTTGTTAATAAACTCTGTAGGACTGATTTATAGACGCAATAAGCTCTTGGAAAAGTAGGCTGGTGGGCTGGAGCACGTGTGTGAGGCTTTATGGTCTCACTCATAGCAGGAATCTAGAAAACTTAAATAAGGGACCAGGAAAATGAATAACTATAAGAAAGTGAAAATCAAAATCAACAAAAAACTATGAACCAGAGACACTTTTAGGGGGGCGGGGGCGGGAGGGGAGGGATTGGGGTCAGAATGGGGGGGCTGCAATTGTATGGGGAATATAAAAATAAAATTTATTATTTAAAAAAAAATAAAATAAAATAAAATATATAAAAATAAATAAATAAATAAAGGAAGCAAAGTTAAGCCAGGTCTCAGGTTTGGCTGAACAGATAAGTAAAGGGACGGGGGACCCCCTGGCAGGGAAGGAGTCTGAGCAAAGACAGGGACCCTGAGGTGACCAACAAGTGGGGCTGAGAATACCCTCAGGGACTGGGTGTGTGTGTGGGTATAACAGGTTGAGGTCTGGGCCTTCCCTGGTGGCTCAGCGGTTGAGCGAGGGGCTGCAAGGCTGCCTGCAGAGGCTGCAGCGCCAGTTCGTTCCCCGGCTGCCAGCGAGGGTTGCACAAAAACAAAAGAAAACAAAACAAAACAAAACAAAAAAAAAACCAGGTTCAGGTCAGGGAGAGGCTTTGGAGGCAGGCGTGTGAAGATTGGTGTAGAAGGTGACGTAAAATCCCACTTCTGATCAGGGAAGTCGTAAGCTGCGAACAGTGTTTCAGGAAAACTAAGCTAGTTTCTATTTTTGAAAGATGCACTAAAAATTTTAGAGTGGAGGCTAGGAAACCAACAGAGAGGCTGCCGCCTTCACCCAAGAGGGGGTGTTTCAGACCTGCCAAGGGGAAGCAGCCCAGAACTAGGTGGAAGCAGCCATCAGTCACTGCCTCTGAATGAATGAATTAGTACGTTTGCACTTTTCTTTATCCATCTCAAAATGGTTCCTCTTCATCTTTGTCCACCATACGGTGACCAGGGCAGCAGCTTTATCTGTGCTGGTCCATCAGAGAAATTTGAGTAGTTTTTCAAAGGACACTGAGTTAGCAGTGTATGGTGAATGTCCCAGAACTTAGGTTCTTTGAATCCAAAACAATATAGGACAGGAATTCTCAGCTTTGGCACCATTGACATTTCAGACCAGATGGTTCTTTGTTGTGTAAGGCTGACCTGGACCTTGCGGCATCTCAGCAGCATCCCTGGTCTCTGCAGTAGATACCAGGGGCAGCCCCTCCCCTGATGTGACAATGAAGAATGTTTCCAGACTTTGCCAAATATCCCTGGGGATGTCAAAACCAGCCTTGGTGAGAACCACTGCTCTAAAAGACCACACTAAATTTATAAGAAAAACCTCCCCGGTGGTGCAGGGGGTTGGGACGCAACCTATGGAGATTCTGCACCCTCTGCAGCACGAGTTCGATTCCTGGCCAGGGAGGTGACCCACATGGCACAGCAGACCTCTCCTGACTCGCCTGCTGCTCCCTTCAGCAGTGTATTTCAGTCAGTCTGCCTGTTCGGTTCCCCGCTCTGTCTCTGGTGAGTCCTCTCACCCCTACCCCCATACCTCTGGCCTGTACCCCAGTTCTTGTATGTGTAAATAAATAAATAAATCTTAAAAAAAAGAAAAAGAAAAACACGTCGTTCGACACTCCCTCTAGGCAGATATTTCCTATTACTCTTGCTTTCGGCTCAGATCCTGAGTCTTCACAGGATGGGAAGAGCCCAAACAACAGGGTCTCTACGTTTATAACCAATGCTTTCTTTTTTTTTGAGAAAGAGGAGTTTATTGCAAGTCAGTTGACAAGAAGACAGGCAATAAACTGAAAGCTGTCTCCCTGATAATGAAAGGAAATGAGCTTATATACATTTGGGGGGGACCAGCTGAGAACAAAAGAGTTAAATTTTATTGATTGACACTCAGGGTAAGATCAAAGAACTATGGACTTGACTGAATTTCATTGCTAGTTACGGGACAGTTAATTTTTGGAGAAATATGAAGAGATTTTTCTTCGCTTAACAAAAGCTTTGAATTTCTGTTGGCGGGCCCCTTACCCCTGAGTAGCTCCCCACACCACCCCTGCATTTGCAGTCTCCTGGCTCTGGCAGCTTTGAAGCTCAGGTAAGGTTAGTTAGTTGCTCTTGCTTTGCTCTGGCTGGGTCATTGCAGATAAGATCCAGGCTCTGTTGTCAGACTGATTTATTAGAAAAGATACAAGCCAAGAGCCAGAGGGAGGCGGTGCAGAGGGCAAGGTGTGGGGAAAGGCAAGGCGCTTCCATGACCTCTCCAACCATGCCATTCTCCCCAAATCTCCATGTGCTCACTAACCTAGAGCTCCCGGTGCATCTGGGAAAGAATGGCTAACGTTCATTGGCAGTGAAAAACTCTCTACCTTGAAGCACCCTTCCAAGTTGCTTCACCCACAGATTCCACTTCCATCCAGAACTTTGGGGGATGATTAGTTCAAAACTCATGTCCCAGATTTTTTTCCTTCCCACCTGAGACCCCCCTGAACTTTTTTTAAAGAAGATTTATTTATGCATACAAGAGCTGGGGTGTAGGCCAGATGTGTGGGGGGTGAGAGGATTCACCAGAGACAGAGTGGGGAGCAGAACATGTGGGCCTACTGAAATACACTGCTGAGGGGAGCAGCGGGTGGGATAGGAGAGGTCTGCTACACCATGTGGGTCAGCTCCCAGGCCAAGGATCAAAATCATGCTGCAGTGGCTGGAGATAGCTTGATAGTGCTGAGACTTAACCCCTTGCACCACCAGGAAGGCCCCCAGTCCCGAATTTTTGATCTGTCTTTTGGGGAAGATCTCGTCTACCGACCTCTTCTTTAATCCTAATACCTTTCAACTCAGTCCCATCCAACAAAAATTCATGCAGCTGAGCCTTATTTATTGAAATATTTACTACATGACCTCTAAAACCCTTACTAACACTACCAAAATATCCTAAGAACTGAGTTTGTCCTCATGACCCAAATCTCCTCCTTAGCCAGAGGCTACTTCTTCTGTTTCTTTTTCACCTTTGACTCTGAGGTCTTAGAACTCTCGGAGACTGGCATCCTCCTTGGCATCCACACCCGCTTCTATTACACTGTCTGGCCACCTTCTTCAGGACCCTCTTTTAAAGTTGTTTCTTCATTCCTCTTCCAGGCCCATCTCACCATCTATAAATTTTCACTCGCTTACAGACAAGGGATTGGGGTCCTGATCTCAGTGGGAATATCTTCTCTCTGAGTTCTAATTTGCAATATTAATATTCAGAAAATACCAAAAACTTGAGTAGGGTAATGAGGAAAGGATGCACTGAAAAGAAACAGTTTTCTCTATCCAGTGAACATTCAATCTTTTCCCCCCATCAAAATAAATGTAATAAGACACTTACCTCCCAAAATTAGTCTGAAATAGATCAGCCATCATCAGAACCAGAACATCTTTTCTGCCCTGGATCACTAGATACATCTCAAACGAATACAGTTGACCCTTAAACGATGCAGGGCTAAGGGCACCTATGCTGCTATTCAAAAATCCCCTTAAAACTTGTGATTTCCCCCAAACTTAACTACTAATGTTGTTGACTTTGGAAGCTTTACTATGACATAAACAGTTGATTAACACATATTTTCTATATTATATACTGTATTGTTACAATAAAGTAAGCTAGAGAAAAGAATATATTATTAAGAAAATCACAAGGAAGAGAAAATCCATTTAGAGTACTGTGCTATATTTATCCATGATGTAAGCCAGTGTCTGTTTTCAAGAAAATCTGCTTCGAAATGGACCTGCACAGTTCAAACCCATGCTGTTCAAGGATCCATTGTATTTATTTATTTATGGATAATAGCCTCAATGTTTTTCCAGAATCCCAATCATCTTTTCCCTTAAATCGCTGATATCTGTACTTCTCCTACAAACATACTTTCTTTCCCTTAAGTCAATCCAGAAGGAAGCCCAGCTCCTGTGGTCATTATGTGTTATTAGGAATGGCTCTCCCCTCCCACAGGTGGAGATCGTATTTGTTCCAGTATTCAGAGTCAGGTGGAGCAAAACAAGCTATAAATCAGAGTGGAGTGACTGTGCCTGGCAAGTGTGTTTATAGCTCCTTTGGTGCCGTCCTGCTGGATTCAACTTTAGCTTCACATTTAAAGAAGATGGGGGTGATAATGATGATAAGTTTGGTACACTGGGTTCCTATTTTGGCTATTCTCTAGAATACCGGGGCAAAAATGGGGAAGTTTATAATTTTATCAACATGGACAAAAACAATGAAATAAAATTATGAAACATTTTTATTGAGGTGCAATCGACAAACCATAGAATGAACCACTTCAGAGCGAACAATTTAGTGGCAATTGGTACACACAATGTTATACAACTACCACCTGTAGTTCCAAAATATTTCTGCACCCCTAGAAGAAAACATATCCATTGAAATATGTTCTGGGGATTATGCATAACTTTCACAGGATTCACAGTGGGTGTTAAGTTTCTATTTTCTGCTCCCACCCTACTGATCCCTTCTAGCCCACTCTGTGTAAAAGACAGTTTTAGGGATGCAGAAATTGAATGATGATAGTGAGTTACTTGGAAGAAAATATTTCTAACCCAGGTAACCTTTCTGGAAGATTGCTGGGTGACACAAATCTATATAAACCACATTCGTCAAAGAGAGAAGTGTAGGGTATGGGGTGTTGGCTTAAATAAATCAAGGCAAACAAAAGTAAGTGAATTTTTTTTTTTAAAGAATCAAGATTGAGGAGTCGAGCCTAGGAACAGCCTTCAGATAGCTCTGGGGAAGCTGCCTGAATTCTGAACTTCTCAATGAGGATGATAAACAGTTTGCAAGGAGGTTACATGAAACGTTTCAAGGATTTCTGCAAAGAGAACTGGGGTAGGGTTCTGGTTAATATATCTATTAGATGTTATCTCTGCTTTGAGGAAAACAGACAAGGTTGTTAAAATTTACCCTATTTATATGGGGACTACACCTAAGAGGAGAAAGCAAACTGTACAAAAATGAATAATGATGTAAAAAATATATATAGAAATAAAAAAAGAAGAAATAAAATATACTTGAGAAGCAAAAAAAAAAAAAATCTTCCATAATCCTAAATAAGAATTAAAAAAATCTTTTAAAATGCAAAAAAAATTATCCTATTTAGAGGCTTGGGAGTTATAGCAACCTCACAAATCTCAGAATGCACATTCTTGAAGCTACTAATTCATCCGTAGGCAGCAGCTTCCAAATGCTGTGTTTCTTTTACAGACAGCACTTTTTTCGGGTGTATGCTCCTCACAGGACCAGAGCAGCTGCACCCTGGCACTTGACTTGTTCCCTTTAGTTAGGATCAATGAGAGGGGACCCCATAAAATTTCTAGCTTTGGTTAACAGGGAGTAAATATCAGCTTGAAGTGACCAAGGTAAATTAAACAAACACGAGAAACCAGACCAGAGAGGTGAAGAAAAGCCTCAGAACAGTGCTAGCACATGCCAGGAGCTCAATAAATATTTGTTGAATGATGAATGAACAAAATAACCCTAAATGAATTCATGAATAACCCAATGATGGCTAGATGGATGGATGCAGGCGTGCAAGCTGTGGAATGGACTAGTGTTTCAAGTGAACAATTTGATAAAACACCAGGGAAGCACATTTATTAGTTTCTGTGTTACTGTCATTGGACCAGCCTTAAAAACAAATAGGTAAGAAATTTAACACACCTACTGTTTTCAAATAGTTACACTTTAGGCAAAAAGATGAAAGTTTCTATAGTTTTATTGCTTATCATGTTTATATTGGAAATCATGAAAACCCTTACACGGAGAGAAAATAGCTTTGAGGAAAAAGTATTTATTGAATTCAATACCTAAGGTTTTACAAAAGGGCTGGAGGTAGATGGCATCTGTTTTTACACAAATCTTTGTTTACAAGCTTGGATTAAGCCTCCTGTGGTCACATGACCATTTCTGAGTCAGTCTTGGGAATACTATTGCTACTTTGTATTTTTTACATGTTCAATACATTTTCCCCCTATGACTATCAGTTGAAGTATACTATTGATGTTTAAAAACTGTCTTGACCAGAACATCTATTAAGCCTAATAGATGCCATCACGTGATTATTGGTATTCCAACAGAGTTAATTAAAGCACTGGCATATTTTCATCTACACAGTAATTAATTTAATAGGATTTAGCAAGACCTAGAAGTTACTGTATTCCAAGACAGTATTCATTTTGGCCCAATTATGTGCATTACATTCTAACTCGGGGACAGCAGCATCTGTGGCATATTTTTATCTTCAGCAGGATTCTGTTGACTGCAGTAAGCCCTTCTATTGCAGACAATCCTTGCGGGTGCACAGGCTTAGCCAGAGGATGCTTCTCCGCGCATAGCAACAACTTTCTGTGTGCTTTCTGCTGCTCATATTTAGAAGCTTATGTATTATTATCTTCTTTGAAGCCTTTGATAACACTGAGCTCATCATCCAACTTGTTACTTGACAATTAGTTTTGTTTATTTAGTTGTCTCCATCCACTTAGGCTGCTATAACCAAAAACCATAGACGAGGGGGCTTTAGTGGCACAAGTTAATTTTCTTAATTTCTGGAGGCTGGAAGGTCTAAGACAAAGATGCGAGCAGCTTTGGAGTCTGGTGAAACCCTCTTCCCGGTTCATAGATCTTCTCAAAGTGACCTCACAAGGAGGAAAGGCCTCGGGGGGTGCTCTGTGTTCACCTTATAAGGCCACTGACCCCATTCCTCAGGACTCCACCCTTATGACCTAATCACCTTCCAAAGACTGCACTTTTTAATGCCATCACATTGGGAAGTAGGTCTCAACTTATGAATTTGGTCAGAGGGGACAGAAACATTCAGTCTATAGCAAAACACACTTCTCGTCATATGGGACATCAGACACAACCAGGGGAAACAACAGTAGCCATATGACCAAGGTGAGGCCTCAAATCCTGAAATCCGTGTGGTTTGGATATTATTTGAAGCATGCCCCATATATTGGAACAAATGGCTTGGAAAGGTAACCAAAGATGAAAAGTCCTGAGAATACATCCAAATTAAGCTTTGGAGGTTACTTTAGGGACACTGATGACTTAGATCTCCTTCAAGTCTTTCAAGTAGACATTAGCTCGGTCCTGGCAATAAATTTAGAAACAAGAAATGAAGTGATAAAACTCTAGTTACTAGAAATGTTCCTGCTTAAATCACAATGCAAGCTTTAAAGATCTACAGCCCTGGTACTGTGCTAGTCACACTAAGTAGTTAACAATTTTATCTAGTGAAAACCCAGGTTTTTAATCAAGAATCCAAATAGAGTTGTAAACTCTCTTTAAAATGTACAGTGGAAGAGAAACTTCCAGTTTAGTCTAAGGCACCTTTTGATTTGCTCTAAGTGGTATGTTATTCATCGTGGTGGTTCACTTAATTAGAGGTTGCAAAGAGGCTGTTGTTGCCCCAGTGGATGGGGGAAGAAAAACTCATTTCATTCTGAAAGGACACAAATTTCAAGGCTGGACGCAAAAAAGCCCAGACTTGTATTAGAAGTTTCCTTCATTCTTTCCATCCTGTTTTTCCCACCTCTCTGTGCAAAGTAGGACAGATCTCCCCTCTGTCATACTTTTCAAGTTCCTGGGCATAAGGTTGGGGTCTGATGATTGTGTGGGAGCTCTGGAACTTGGTGGATGGGGAGTAAAGCTTGTGCATATGTTGAAGTATGAAGATGGGGTATGAGGCATGAGCCACCTTGACTGTAAGGTTATGCAAAGGAACAGTAAAGCAATACAATTTGATTTTTTAAAAGTTGCCCAGACAGGGAACTTCTGGACTCAACCTATCGTTCCAGTTTACCGTGTACCAAGCCCTTCACATTTCATTCCACAGCCTGATGTTTGCGCCCTTCAAATGTCCCTGCCCTTAGAATAAGGTATGACTTCCCTTTCCTTGGTCTAACTGCCTTAAGTATTGGGCCCAAGGCTACTTCTCTAACCTCTTCCTACCCCACCCCACCCCCACTATTTACAGAGCTCCCCAGATGTCAGCCCAGAGCACACCAACTTCTCTCGCCTGCAAAGCCTGGCGCTTGCTTCTGCTTGCACAGCCCTTGCCACGGCTCCTCCCAAGGCTGGTTCCTAGTCAGGCTCCTGAGTTCCACTTCTGTGTCCCCCAGGGTGGCCTTGCTACCCACACCTTGGGACTAGTCCACCCCAAGATGGTGCTCTATCCTATCACCTGTTACCTTTCTCCAGAGCACTGGTAAATCTGTTGTTTGATTATGTATGCAGGGCCTGTCCCTTCCCTCAAGAATGCAAACCACATGAGGACAGAGACCTTGTCTGTCTGTATTTTGTCTCCATCACCTGCCACGGGCCTGCCACTGAACCCTTCACCACTATGTACTAACAGTGGGGGTTATTTCTTGCATCAAGATGACGTGGGTGGAAAGGATTTTGCAAGTAGCACATAAGCATATTTTTAACCCACATTATGTGCAAAGGTAAGTCTCTGGGATGACAATTCACAGTTCTTCCCTTGTCTGGCATTTTATCCTTCAGGTTTCCACCCAAAGAGAACCTCACCTGAGCCTTCCCTGTTCTCTCCCAGCCTGGACACCACTTCCCTCTCCACCCTCCACCCTGTTATTTTGGCTTCCTTGTCACATTTCAAATTTATGTTGATTTGTTTTCTTTATTTACCCCTTCTGCCCATTAGACTGTAATGTTCTTGAAGAAAGGAACAACTATGTCCTTGCTTAAAATATTTCCCTACACTTACTAGACAGGCCATGGGTATTGAATAAATTCAGATGCTGTCCACAAGCATGCACACACACATACACACACGTGTATGTGTATACATAGCCTCTTTAGTTCTAATCATTTCTTAGTGACTTTCTTTGAGATTTTTTTTCTAAATAGACAAACACCTGTAGTCAATTCTTCTCTAAAAGTTACGCTTATTATTTTTCCTTTATTGCAGCAACTAGAAGGATCAGAACAATCTTAGGTTGTACAGGTAACAGCAGGTAGCTCTGGTTTGTTTTTACTTAATTGACTCACCATTAATTATAATTTTGGTTTTGTCTGGGACAGATATTCCTTATCACACCAGGGAAACATCCCTCTAATCCTGAGTTAGGGTTGTAAATTCAGTTTGTTCATTTATTTCTAGCAAGAGGCTGTCTTGAATTTTGTTGAGGAACTTTTAATTATATAGTAGTTTCCCTTTGAACTTGCAGTAAGGTAAATTATGTTAATATTAAAATAGTCTTGTGCTTCTTAAATAAACTCTACTTAGTCTTTTAATATACTTCTATCAGACATCTACTGGCATTTTTCTTAGGATTTTTTCCTGCATCTGAATCATAAGGGAAATCACAGGGTGTTTTTGGTTTAAGTGTTTATTGGCCTGATCATTCTTGGGTTATCTTCAGGGTAGCAATAGATTCCCAAAGGTGCCCTGGGAAATGTTTTACCTTTTCTGAGTTTGGAACATATTTTTGTATCTTTGCACAAACCTCAAAGTCTACTATTTGTCTCCTCCATCCCTCAGAAGGTATGAGAACCCTGATAGCCCCTCATAGGAGGAGGGGGGTGAGGCAGAATTGAATGTTTAGGACTAAAATGAATAATGAGTGTGTGTTTGTTAGTTCCTTGATTGAGTCAGTTTGTTGTTGTTATTTTTAGTGTATATCAGGTACATTTTGAGCTCAAGACCTCACATGGGTTGAATGCTGACAAGAAAGGAGGCTTTGGTTTCAGAACCGTATTTATGCCACCTGTCAACGTCAGGGCTCAGAGACTTGTCCAAACTCTTGCAGAGGTTTGCACAATGCTTTTGTGACTTTAAGGGCCATGAAACTTCATTATCCTGGGGAGCTCTCTGCTCCCACATAAAGGGACAATATAAAGGATAGTTAATACAGTGCCATACATTGTATATATGAAAAGGGGACTATATAGAGATACAAGTAACAGTATAAAAATAAGTGTCTATATTATAGATAATTGCTACTTTCTCCCCTCTTTTCATATTCGTACTTTTTAATTAAGATTTAATTGATATATAACATTATTTTAGTTTCAGGTATACAACATTATGTTTCAATATTGGTCTGTACAGTAAATCCTCACTTAACACTGTTGACAGTTTCTTGAAACCGTGACTGTAAACAAGACAACATCTTACAAAAGAAGGTTATCAAATAGCATTGTTTTTAAAGATGGGCTGGGATTTCTTCCCTCTCACCAACATTATAACAAAGCAATGGTGAATGAAATGAAGCTCTTTGAGGACCTGTTGTATTGCAAAAGAATCACCAAAATAGGTCTAGTTAGCATCTATTAGCTTACACAATCATAAACTTTTTTCTTATGATGTAGTCTTACATTTTTATATAATAAACGAAGGGGACAGACATGCCTTCACTTTCCTCTGAAGGGACCTTCATGTTGGAGTAAATTCCCAGCCTCTCTGCCCAGTCCTGACTCCTCAGGCTAGGTGGAGGAGCAAGTTCTCTAATTGGAGGATATAAGAAAATGAAAATCCTGACCGATGATTTCTGACTAGGTGGGACCAATCCATTAGAAAACCTGAAGTTCCTGGAGGGCAATCTCCCTGCCACCTTCCTATCCAGGAATGTCCACCTCCACCTGTGCTTAAATATGCCAGCCCAAACCCTGGATTGAATAAGATGGCCAGAGGAAAGCAGTAGTCAGAGAAGAAACTGAATTCAGACCCTTGAATGATCAACCCCATCAGAGGTTGGCCCCAAGGCAGGCTTCTGCTCCTGGGCATGGCACAATGGGGAGGGGGCTGTGATTGAGAAATATTTATTCTGAGAAAGTTTCAAGGCATTAAGGGTTGCCCTGGAAACTATACAAGTGCTTTACTCTGGTCTAGACTACTATGGAGAGTACTAGTGAGTCCATCTGACTACAGAACCTACCTATGGTTCCATTAATTTACCACTAGAAGATTGAGATTTTGACTTTTATTTGTTTGACTTCTTTTTTTCTATTTTTCAGTTTTCCCCAAGTGCCAGTAAATAGGTCCTGAAAGAAAAGGTTACTTTTAAAGTTGTAAGCTGCTCTGTATGCAAATAATTTTATTAATAGGGTACCATTTATTGAGCATCAACCTTCTTTTTTCCTTTATGTGTATCATCTCAGTGAACTTTTATAATAACCTTAGAAGGTTTGTTCTGTTATCCTTGTTTTAGTAGAAAAATAAACACAAACAAAAAATTGAATTTTCAGAAAGTTTGAACTGCAGTTCTTCATGGAATCTTTATTCTGTTATTGGGGATTTGAGCCTGAGGGTGGAGGGGCAGTTGTTCACTGAGCAGTTAGAATTAGTGAACACTGACATGAACAACCGTGAGAACTCCTGGACAAACTACCTTCTCAATGCTTTGCATCTCTTGTTTACTAATCAGTGCTTATTACCAGCATCTTACCACCAATGTTTTTGCTTGTTCAACTGAAACCTGTCACCCAAACCCACCCCATAACCTACTGTTGAAAGAGAAGATAGCTCTGTGAAAAATCCATCTCCATTCTATAGATGGCTCTCAGTGGCCTGCTGGGGGGCAGAGGTGACTTAAGGTTACCAAAATCCAAACAAAGCAAGCAACGTGATGAACATTTCTCTTAGCTGAGTAAACTATCAGGGAAGAAAAAAGTGAAGCCTCTTGCTGGGTATTTGACCCAAAGACTGGAGAAATCAGGAGACTGGGATATTTTTAAAGAGTATTGCTATCAACCCATCTGTTACTATTAAAAACCGAAATGATGAGTATCTCTTTAGTTGAGAGGCTGGTCTGGATGTTGCCTGGGCTACCACGCACTAAATTTGAAAATGGATTCTCAAATGAGCCCAGAAAGCAAGACTTCCAGAATTATTTTTGCTTTAAAGCATTAAATTTACAGTCTTATATAGTTTCCAGGGCAACCCTTAATGTCTTGCAAATTTCTCAGTATAAATATTTCTCAATCACACACCCCCCTCCACATTGTACCACACCCCAGGGCAGAAGCCTGCCTTGGGACCAACCTCTGGTGGGCTTGGTCATTCAAGCTTCTGAACTCAGTTTCTACTCCGTCTGCTGCTTTCCTCTGGCCATCTTATTCAATCTCGGGGTTTGGGCTAGCATATTTAAACAGATTACTTCCAAAACTACTTCTCCATTCCTAGTTCACTAATTTCTAGTCCCACATTTATCACTTTTGCTGAGCACCTTCACATGGATCAATTGCAGGTACCTCTAACTCCTTATGTCTAAAACTGAACTCTTATTTATTTGTTTTCAAATCTTATGATTCTCCTATCATCAAATAATCTATTCTTTCACACATTTATCCTGAAACCCTGCATCATCTTTCTCACTCTTTCGTTATCCTCTGATCTAATGAGTTATCAAGTCCAGGCAATCTGTTGGGAGTGCATCCCTTTTTCTGTGCCCACTCCAGTCTTTCCTCTTCCTCCTGTATCAGCATTCCAACACCGGTGTCCTCACCACCAACCTCCTGCTACTCTTCCCTGTTTACTGCTACCAGAGTCATCTTCCCGAGATTCAGTTTCAACTAAATCATTTGTCATTGGCTTCTCATTGCTTACAACATGAAGTCCAGATTCCTTAGCATAGCATTCATATTCAGACCTCATTACTATTCCAATGCTGTATGACCTAGCTCAAAAAGGTTTCTCAACCTTTGTTGTTACTGTCACCCCTGGGACACCTGCTCAGGATTTTTTCCTTAATCACCCCTCTCAGGAAACTTTGATGTTACAGACATGCAGCGCACCTGTTTATGTGCTGTGTGTATGTCTTCACATGCCAAGAATCAATAGTTGCTCCTTGGGAGCAATATTGGCCCTATTAAAACTGCCTTCTCTCTTGAGTACCCCTAAATATGCCCAGACATCTACTAGCTTCCAAGTTTTTCTCACTTGGGTCACCCATGAGCATGAGAAGGTACTTCTGCTCTTCAGTGCACTGTGCTCCCTGCCTAAAGTGTGCTCACACATTTCACCCCCCAGCCTCCATTTCTTGCTATTGATATCTGACCTTTCCTGTTGCAACCCAAATACCATGTCCTGTCTATTCTTTCCATGCTCTAAGAGAACTTTCTTTCTATCTCTATTATGTTCTTTGTTGTGAAGTCACTTTTCTATTTGTGTTTTCTCCTCCACTGCATTATAAACTTCCTAAAGACAAGAACCATTTCCTTCACCAGGCACAATGGCTTTGCATTGCGGGTACTATGCAAAGTGTATGTTGGTTGAAATCAACTCACTGATTCACCGGGAGCAGAACAAACACTGAACAGAGCCCATGTGAAAAAAAAGTCCCACACATATGCTGAATACATGAACATACTAATAAATGGGGAAAATGAACATCCCAAGTGGACATACTCTTAAACCACCATCATTAACACAGAGGTCATTGAGAAAAGAGTTCTGTGCCTTGTACAACTTTGGTGAACAGAATTGGTTCCTGCTTCATAGAAACAACAGACACCTATGGAAAGTTACTTGAATGGTTACCTGCCCAGACATGTCTTGAATTATGATCACGGTGAGTAGAGGATCCAGAGGCCAAAACATAAATCGCCATTCTGATATCAAAATTTTGTTACAGAAATCTTTAGAGGGCTTATTTGACATACATGGAAGTACATTTTGAATGTCAGTAATCATCACCCTACGTAAGGGACCAAATTAAGGCTCTAAGGCAGGTAAGCTTATCTGACCAAGTAACTTCTTTTGTATTGGAAGTGAAGCCCAAAGGAAACCATACATTCTAGAAAAGGCTTGATAAATTTTAAAATGTATATACCTGAATATATTTAGAAATTTCTATGTTATATCACCTTCTAGGAAAAACAATTTCTGTCGTTTCATTAGATTACATGTTGCCTCAATCTTGGACTTGGGTATTTTAAAGAGGGATTTATATTACTTCTCCGGAATAGTAAAGAATATCGTCAAAATCTTGGAAAACTACAAATAGCTTTTTAACCGTCCTTTGCTCAGGACTGTATTCTGCTAAAACTCCATAGTGCGAGTGTATGACTTTTGTGGGACAATGAAGTGGTGGTGGTGGGGGGCGGTGTCTGGAGGGGGGTGGTTTCTGAGGGATGGGAAGCTTGGAAAAGAATTCATTTCCAAGTACACCCTAAATCCAGCCCTTGGAACTGGCTCAGCCCCCGCCAGGTCTTTCCAACAGGGCAACCCTTCCTCCAGTTCTGAAGATCCTGCACACAATTCTGTCCTGGCCTCTTCACTGCAAAACAGGTTCATCATGACTCTCACCTTTTCACTGCTTCTGCTAGCCGAGCTCAAGTAGCAAAGAGCAACAGCCAAAAGCACTAAATCTATCTCACTTAACAGAGCCTAAACCTCACTTCGGGACCGAGTTATGCAGGATCCTTAGCTTCACGAGCCAGACAGAGGGCGTGGCGGGCAGGGGAGGGGTGTAGGCCGGCCCGCCCCCTTGCAGTGGGATTGGCTCCTGCGCTCCCTATGGCCGCTCGTTTTGCATCTCGGTTGGCTAGGTTGGGAGAAACATGTCATTAAGGTGTTGTCAAAATGAACCTGTGAGTGTTCCCTAGGTGTGTGGGGTTAGACTTCCCAAGGGGCGGACTTACTCTGGCTATGGAATCAAGTTCCTGAAACTAATCACCTGTATCTTGAAAAATGTCGCCGTAACGCGAGGCGCCCAGGAGCGTCCTGTACCCCAACACTGCACAGAAAATGACGAAAGTTCCCCAGGGGTTTGATTTCAGTTTCTTAAATGACGAAGAAGCCCGGAAGATCCTTCGGGTGCTGGAAAGAAACGAGGCGCTCCAGAGGGCAGACAAGACGAGGATCAGGTACCGAGCACGTTCTTTCTTCCCGGGGCGCGCGGCCGTCTGGGCACCTGCGCGGAGATTTTCTCCTGAGGACTTTGGGGCGCCTGGCTGGGGCTTTTCCAGCACACGGCATCCCACACCTGCGACACTTGGGGCCCGCCGGGGGAGAGCGCCCCCACCCTGGCCGAGGCGGGCGCGTCCTTTGGCGCGTTTCTCTCCGAGAGGGGCGCGCGCGGCTGCCCCGCCGGGTCTGGGCGCAAAGGGGCGGCGGCTCGGGGTGCCCGCGGGGTGGGGGGCTGCGGTCGCCGCGGGGCGCCTGCCTGGCTGGTCCGGGGGTATGAGGCGGGGGTGCTGCGCTGGAAGGAAGGCCGGCCCACGCTCACCCACGTGCTCACACCGGCCCCCCCACTTAGCACCCCCTTGCGTCACGCACTCCCCCCTAACCCCCCACCCCCGGCTGTCCTGGTGACATTTCTCCACCCCATGGGTACTGTCAGCGAGGCCCCGGAGAGCCGGCACCTCGCCGGCGGCCTGGGGGTCCCCATCATTAGGACTGGGGGCGCTAGGAACTTCGAAATATGCGACGTGAACCCAGAGGGGATCCAGGTGTGCAGGGTTGGCTAGAATCCGTGGGTCTCCCTCTGACCTTATTTGCTATGCTGCGTTGTGGATGAGGAATTAGTTACCTGAGGATGAAACCAAGAGATAATTAGCTGGGATGTAAATTAACCAGTTTTTCTGGGATAAGTCCTGGAATGAAGGGATTCTCGCCACTCCTGGGATAGACCACCCAAAGCCCTCTCCAGCTGACTGTGGAAGGGATTTCAGGGCATCACTTTCAGAAGGAAAAGCGCGGCATCCATTGAGGTTAGAAAGACATTTTGTTTGTGAGCAGCTCGTTGGTAATGTGAATTCTAGGTTTTCACCTCCTCCTGCCCACGATCCTGCCCCCAGAAATAAGCATCCAAAGGTTCTGTTCACATAGGGAAACTGGAGCTGGCCTTTCTAGAAATGATTAGATTACACTGGACCTAAAACCCTCTCTTCACCCTCTCCCCTAGACGCCACCGTTGGAAAAAGGAAGGAATATTTGAAGTCTGAGAATGTCTTTCATGGCATCACAATCTGCCTTTAGAAAAGTAGGCCCTTTGTTTCCTCAAACATGCAAAAAGTGTGCCCTCCTTGCACAGCATGTCCATAGCCACACACACATGTGCTTGGCCTCACGCATGTGCACGTGCACTGTGCCTGTGCACACCCAGCCTTGGCAAGGACACCTTTAGAGTTGCATGCAATTTGTTTTTTTAATAAAGATTTATTTATTTATGCATACAAGAAATGGGGTGCAGGCCAGGGGTGTGGGGGATGAGAGGATTCACCAGAGACAGAGTGGGGAGCAGAACATGTAGACCTACTGAAATACACTGCTGGGGGGAGCAGCGGGCGAGTCAGCAGAGATCTGCTGCACCATGTGGGTCACCTCCCTGGTGGGGGATCAAACTTGTGCTGCAGTGGCTGCGGATAGCTTCACAGATTGCGTCTTAAGCCCTTGCACCACCAGGGAGACCCTAAGAGTCGCATGCAATTTAACGCCAGAGTGGATTCCAAAGGGACCAAGAAACTTGGTTGTTCTCGGTGTCTATTATTGGAAGAGCTTCTTGTCTCTTGGGAGGATGGGGCTTCTTATGTGACCCAGTGTGGATTCTGGGCAACTGAGGGGCAAATTAGAAAATAACAAGAGGGAAGGATCCTTCCATTTAGGGTATACCAACTTGGCTTCTCATGAACTCTGATATAGTGATAGGATTTATTTTTATTTTCATTCAAGGAAATTGTGACTTTTTCTATCTAACCTGATTCTAGCCATGCTGTCTAGCAGCCCAAGGCTCCCACGTGAACTGACTTTAGAGGGAGCTGGTCTTGTTATGCTTATCTGCTCACATGTAGGTGGCAAAGGCCAACGGGTTAGATCTTAGAAGGAAGACTAAAACACGTTTCCTGACTAGATGGTGCTCATAGTCTACTGAGGCATCCATAGAATAAGTCATCATGCTAAGGCAAAAAATCAGTACTGTAAATAGTATGCTAGTAAAAATAACTATCCCAATAATTTGAAAAATGTCACCATTAAAATATAAAAATAATTTGAGAAAAGTAGACACTTGGGCTGAATGCATGGGACAGTTGTTTCTTGTCCTTTCTCCCTGGTTAATTCCTGGGTCCTACTATCATATACCCACCATAGGGCAGCAGAATCCTTGGTCTTGTTCTGCTAATCTGCTCACGTGTGCCATTTTCAGCAGCAAATACTGACATGCAGAAGGACCTGAGATAACATGTCAGCTTGGCTGCCTACTTGTTTTTCTGTATGTGTGATCGTCACATTTTCCAAAGCAAGAGTCAGGACTTATCACTTAGAATTCAAGAATATAATTTAGGAGGTAACACAGATGGCCAGTCTGACAGACTCTGGGAGACCTTTCTGGATGGAGAAACACTTTTAAGATCTCTTGGTCAAGGGTCTCCCCTGGTGGCGCAGCGGTTGAGCGCTGGGTTGCAAGGTTGCCCACAGCCTCTGCAGCGCCAGTTCGATCCCAGGCCACCGGCAAGGGTCCCACAAAAAAAAAAAAAAAAAAAAAATCTCTTAGTCAAGACAACAGAAGAGCACGTGGGAGTAGGTTTGGGGAGTTAGCTGAGTGGGGGGCAACTGGTATGTTATGTCTGCAATAGACTTGGGGCATCTCAAAAACAACTAAGGAGAAACATCCTATACTTAAAGACAGGGAAATACAGTGCCATGCAGACCCATGGATATTAAAGGTGTGAGACTATTGAGTTCTCCAAGCAATGGACAACAGCCCCACCCCCGGGAGTGGTTCTGAACACACAGACTTTCCCCTGTTCTTCCCCCATTGCTACCAGACTTCTCTGACTCCAACCAATCATGAGTGTTTGCATTAAATAGAATAATGTTCCTAATATATGAATAATTCATTCAAATGTTTAAGAAAAAGAGCAAGATTCACACTAATAAATAGGCAAAAGATGGGAATAAATCATTCACACTAGAATATATCCAAACAATAAGCAAAACAGGGAAAATGTTCACTCTCACAGTAACAAAGAAATGAACATTGAAGTCACCTTGAGATACTGCAGCTTTAACTATCACAGAAAAAACGACCAGGAAGTGTTGGAGAGAAATGGAGAGATTCCTCATATTGTTAGCGGCATTGTAAGTCAAATAGAACCCTTTTGGTTAATCGTATGGCAATGCCCATAAAGATATGCCTTACCCTTGACCCAGAGCTCCAGTGCTTAGTGATTTCTCATTATTAGGAGAAATGCAGTAGAGAAATGGCCACACCAACTTTTATTAAGTGCTGTCTTTTTATATAATAATAGTAATTACTGTGATAATAATAGCAGCTAACATTTATTGGTCCCTTATTGTATACTAGGCACTGTACCAAACATGTTATGTATATTTAATTAATCCTCATTAGATATATACTTTCTCATTGCACAGAGAAGGAAACAACTTTAAAAAGTTGAGTATCTTATCCAAGTTGAACAGCAGATTCAGAAGTTAAATCCAGATCTATCTCAAACCTGTTTCACCCATCAGCAGGGCATAATCCTCATTAGCCACTCCTGGGGGTGAGTATTATCAATGACTTTGTGCAGAAGGGAAACTGACATTGAGCACAGTCGAGGAACTTGCCCAAGACCATATAGCTTGTAAGTGACAGAAGTAGATTTTGAACCCAAATCTAATCATCTCAAAAACCTGTTCTCTCTCCACTACATCATATTTTCCCCTGAGGAAATAATTCAGAATAGAAAAAAACAAGACATATAGTCTCAGATATTTATGGCCATATTACCAATAATAGCCAACAGTGGGAAATCAAATCTAAGTATCCAACAAGAACACAGTGATTACAAAGGATAATTATGGAGAGAAAAGTATCCAATCTAAGTGATATTTAGCTCTATACCTATGACTACCTCGGTTGTCATGTACATACCTCGAGCTTATTGTGGACACAACCGTGGAAAGTGCTTATGAGGCATTGGTCCATGCGGGCACAAAGTCATGCCCATGTGACTACTGTGGTTTCTCCAGGGCATCTTTTGCATGTGCACAGCAACTGGAAGAAAACAGGTGAAAATCTAGGCTTCTTTTTGGATGACTCCCCAGGGCCTGATGCAGCTTCTGCAGGTGACTATTCAGTAAATGCTTGCTGTAAGGCCTGGGCTTACCCACCGCTGCAGGGACTCTCTCTTGCCCTCAAGCCCTATACTGCCAGGGTGGAAAGTCAGACCTGGGGGCAGGACATCTAGCAGGCTGGGCAGGAATGCGGGGCATGTGCCACTTCTGGGGCTCTGAGAAGACCCAAGTGGGAAAGGAATGAACTTTCATGGTTGAGAGGAGAGCACACCACAGCCAGGCAAGGTGCCCCTGGAAACAACTGATGTTGGAAAGAACAACCTAGTTGGCTGGAGTCAGAGGCCTCTGGGGTCCCTAACTTCTCTCCCAACTTTTTTTTTTTTTAAGATTTATTTATTTATGCATACAAGAACTGAGGTACAGGCTGGAGGTGCAGGGGATGAGAAGATTCACCAGAGACAGAGTGGGGAGCAGAACAGTTGGAGCCACTAAGATACACTGCTGAGGGGAGCAGCGGGCAAGACAGGAGAGGTCTGCTGTGCCATGTGGGTAGCTCCCTGGCCAGCCAGGGATCGAACTCATGCTGCAGTGGCTGTAGATGGCTTCACAGTGCTGTGCTTAACCCCTCGCACCACCAGGGAGGCTCTCTCTCCCTACTCCTGACTCTCAGCTTGCTTCGCCTTCTCATTCCTACATCTCCACTCAGCCGCACAAGGGCTGGAATGTGGGGTATTCCTACAATGCACCTCAATCTGTTTGGTACATTTATCCTTTTTGTCCTCTGAGTCTGTACTCTGTGCTTCAGAAATACTCTGAGAAATACTTCAGTTAAAAGCATGGAAGTCACCACTTAAATTCAAGTCTGACAGTTCCACTTCTCATTTGATTGTAGGGAGGATTTTTCCTTTATGAGTTCACTTGGGAATGATTTTTCAGGCTTTGCTTGGTCTGAAGATCTAGACAAGTGAAGAAAAATGGCTGAGAGTTTGAAACACAATTGATTGGCTGGTGAAAAATTCTCTCACATGTGGGAGACAGGCAAGGTGCCTGGGAGGGTGTGGGTGTGTGCACAGGTACATATATGTAATATAGTATAATCTAAATTATATACAATATAATCTGTGTTATTTTATGCAATATAATCTGAAAAAAAATCTTGTTTTTACATGTTTTTGAAAAGTGTTTTTCATTCCTACTGTGACAGGGCAGCTAAATCACATTGGGCGCCAAATTTGTTACAGGGCAGGAAGAGGGGTAGCCCAGACCCCACACACCTGCCTGCTCTAAATGGGTTCTGCCATCCGCCGCATCAACACAAAACATAGGAGACTTTAATGGGAAGGAACTTTAATACAATTAGAAAACAATATAGGAAAGGCAAAGAATCTAGTTTCTTTTTTTTTTTTTTTTTTTTTTTTTGTGGCACCCTCGCCAGTGGCCAAACTGGCACTGCAGTTCCACCAGGGGAGGCCCAAGAATCTAGTTTCTAAATCAAGCACCCAAAGTTACCCATCCTCCATCCAAATGGGAATGGCCAAGAGCAAGGCCCCAAAGTCTAAAGCATCTTAGAGTGGGGACCCACAGAAAAGGATCAAAAACAATCAGACAAGTCTGGAGGGAAAGAGCAAAATCAAAATCAAGACAAAAACCGCCATTGTCACCTCCCCACGGGTCTCTCACCCACATCGGTGTCACTCAGTCCATGACCCGAAGGCAAGTGCAGTTTCTTCACGCGTCTCTCGGCTCCATGTGCCTCCTCCAGGTCTCCTTCTGGCGCCATCCTGCTTCCTTCCTTCCTCAGTCTCCTCTGCAGCTTCTTCTCTCTCTGCTCAGCTCCACCCTCCCTTGGGTGGGGCAGGAAACCTGGAACCTCCCCCTTTCCTGGGGACCACCCTGTTACACTACCACTCCCTACCCCCACCCCTTCTCTATCCCTGACCCCTTTCTCATAAATGTCACTGAAATAGAAAAGACTGAAAGAGTATATCAGCTAGTCAGCTCACAGAAGAGACACTGATAAATCAAAACTGTTTTATTTTTCCATGTGCAGAAAACATAAGATGGTGTAGCAGTTGGTGTATTCAAGTTGAAAAATGGCATGTCTGGATATAGACTGTCTCGGTTCAATGGCAAGATTTCAGGCCAGGAGGGTTTTCCAGAACTTGGTTATTTCTGACTAATTTACACTGATGTGCCTGAGAAGAGGCTTGGTCCTGAGGGAGTTGTGCATGTGGAAAGTGGCTGGCAGCTGGTGGAGGCTATGGCGTCCTGCAAGATTAAAAGCCAGGGGCCTCCCTGGTGGCATAAGTCTCAGCACTGTGAAGCTGTCAGCAGCCACTGCAGCACAAGTTCAATCCCCAGCCAGGGAGCAACCCACATGGTGCAGCAGACCTCTCCTGTCTCGCCCGCTGCTCCCCTCAGCAGTGTATTTCAGTCAGCCTGCCTATTCTGCTCCCCACACTGTCTCTGGTGAATTATCTCACCCCCCACTCCTCTGCCCTCACCCCAGTTCTTGTATGCATAAATAAAATACATCTTTTTTTAAAAAAAAAAAAAGATTAAAAGCCAGATCCACAAGTCTCCTGTTTCTTCTTGGTTTTCCATCTGCCCTCTCCTCTCCAAGCCTGTGACATCTACCTAAGATAGATTTTTTTCAAGAAAGATTGAACTATATTTATTGGGTATAAACTAGTTGGCCCTGAAGATAAAGCAGAGACTTGGGTCTGTGGAAGTTTATGGTTGGTGGTGAAACCTGTGAAATGGAAATGAAGTATTCATGCTGTTAGCAGGCAAAAGGAGGGGTATCCTGGGAACCCCAAACCAGCCTGCTCTAAATGGGTCCTGCCATCTGCCACATAAAGACAAACACATTCTTAGTGCACAAGACCTTCAACTGTACTACAATCAGTGTACAGTAGAGAGAAGAGAAGAATATGGTTAAAATGGTTTCCAATTAGACACCCTAGTTACCCATCCCCTTGTGAGTAAATGCCCAGCCAAACAGGGTCGCCCAAAGCAGGACCACTGAAGCCCAAAAGCTTGCCATAAGTCTAAGGCACTTTCTGGTGGTGGCCGACAGGAAAGGGGCCAAGTTTGGAAGGAAAAGAGGAAAATCCCACAAGGATAAAGGCTGCTATTGTCAGCCTCCCCACGGGTCTCTCACTCATGTCTCTGTCTCTTTTAAGTGTCTCCTTCCATGTCCCCCAAGTCCCTGAAACAAGTCCAAGGCTGAAAAGCAAGCACAGCTTCTTCACATGTCTCTGCTCCATGTGCTTCCTTCAGTTTTCTTTCTCTTGTCTCCTTCCTTCCTTCTTTCCAAGTCCTTCTCCGAGTCTTTTCCAGCTTCCCTCCCTGCCCAGCTCCACCCTTCCTAGCCTGGGACAGGGAACCTGGACCCTCCCTTTTCCCTGGAGATCACACTGTTAGAGTGTAAATGTAGCTTGCCCTCTAGTAACCCCACGTCCCCTGGGGAAAGCAGCTTGAGAACTGCCCGGAAGTCACAGGCGGGTCATTTGTGTGTTCTGATGATCTAACAAACTGGTCTCAAAGGTGTCTGCACTTTCTACAACATCCAATTTAGCTGATTCCTTTAAACTGAGGGGAGATCCCTCCCTCAGGCTCCTGTCTGGTTACTCTGGGGCATTCATTCCACAGACAACGCATGTGGGGCCATAATACAACAGTCTCATACCCCAAGGTTGGGGAGCTGCGTCCGCTTTAGGTTTTGTGACCTTGTAACTCCTTCAACTTTTAAAGTCTTCCGTATCTGTTTTATTCTTATAAAACATCTGATAAAGCAGGTATTTTTATCTTCTTTTTTAAAAGCTAACAATGACAGAGATAGTGATAGTAATGTTGCTGAGCACCTGCTGTGTACTCAGCTCTACATGAGCATCAGCTCACAAAATGCTTAACTCACCCGGTAAGTTAAGGGATGTCCTTTAAATTTCCATTCTACCAAGAAAGCTCAGAGAGGATTTGATCGAGTTACAACAACTGCTTGCAAGCGTTAGATTTACGAGCTCTGTCTGCACTTAAACGTGGCACACTACTGCCTCCTGCCTACCTAGCTTGTGAAAGAGCCAGGACTAGATAGTTTCACTTTAAAACTCTTGTTAGTTCTGTGGTAGGTGCTGGAAAATTTTCCCTTTAGTTTCTGTTTTGTCCCATAATTAAATTGACATAAGACTAGCAAACAGGAGAAGAACCAAATTCCTTTTGTATGTACAGCAACTGAAATAAAATATGAAAATATGAAACTGAAAAAAAATTTCCAGAATGGGAACGTTTTATACCTTTCCAACAAAGAAATAATAAATTTGTGGAGAATTTGGCAAGACAGAGGGATTTGGGCCTGGGGTGGTAAATTGGTGAAATAACAAGGCTTGTTCATGGAGCTTTCTGAGTTCTAAATTCCCTGTCATTAGGGATAAGCATGTCTTTGTATCTCCTGGTACAAAGGGAGGGTAACTTGCACATTGGAGATTTGTCTCCAGCTCTCAGGAGGACAAAGGAGGATCAACGTGTTCTTGCACCTGCTGTTTCTCAAGTTCCTTTTAATTCAGATAATCAATATGCTAAGGTGGCATATTTGGGGGTGGCATGTATTGCTCCCCTTTACTACTGTCCATGAAAATAGAGAACATACAATTCTAGGTAATTAAGTGCCCAACTGAAAGTTAGGGCTTTATTACCAAGGAAAAAGACATAGTGGATCTGGGAGATAACTGTATGATAGAGGGGTAATTCAGGTTATCATGTATGTTCAAAGATACATACATGCAATTTGTAGGATATACTCCAGATTGTTAAAGTGGCTGTCTCTTTGCCACCTTATATTTTTCCTTATATTTGGGGATATATTTCAAGGGATTCTAACCCTTAACTATTATTTTATTTCTTAAAATTTTCATAGATTATAAAAAATAATGATCACTATTTCTTTTGATAACAAATGCAAAATTCTTGTCTTTTTACCTTCAGAAGAATGTCTTTTAAAATAATTCATTTACTGGGGCCTCCCTCGTGGCGCCAGGGGTTAAGCAATGCACTATGAGGCAATCCGCAGCCTCTGCAGCATGAGTTCGATACCTGGCTGGCACAGCAGACCTCTCCTGTTTCGCCCGCTGCTCACCTCAGCAGTGTATTTCAGTCCATCTGCCTGTTCTGTTCCCCACTCTGTCTCTGGTGGATCCTCTCACCACCCACACCTCTGGCCTGTACCCCCATTCTTGTATGCATAAATAAATAAATCTTTTTAAAAATTCATTGACAAAATATCTGAATGCTCTTTTGCCCTTTTTGTTATGATGTTTTATGTATTTTATTACTATATTTATGGGGAGTTGGTTTCTGTATGTCAGTCTTGAGTTCCTTGTGGTCTAGGATTGCCTGAGCAATGACTTAGATACCTCCTAGGGATTCAATTCCTGATTAAATAGACCTTGGCCTGTTTCTTTGAGGGACTACAAAGGAAAGAAAGATCCAGGGCAACAAAAGAAGGTCAGGTTAAGGTGTGTGATATTTGAGAACCATAAGCTCAACTCAGCCTCCCTCTCAGGAATGTTTCCTTATTGACATGAGCTTAAAGTATGCACTTGGCACTGCATGGGAGCCAGGTTCTTCATTCCACTGTGTGTTAGACCTTCTAATGATGGAAGAGGAAATCGGGGCGACAATGACAGAACTCTCCACTCCCCCAAAAATGATTGTGGCTTTATATTTTTACTTAGTTTGTCTTGGTTTCCACTTTTTTTTTTTTAAGATTTATTTATTTTTGCATAGAGGAACTGGAGTGTAGGCCAGAGATGTGGGGGTGAGAGGACTCACCAGAGATAGAGTGGGAAGCAGAACAGGTGGATCTACTGAAGTATACTGCTGAGGGGGGGCTGAGAAGAGCAGCGGGCGAGACAGGAGAGGTCTGCTGCACTATGTGGGTCAGATCCCTGGCCAGGGATCAAACTCATGCTGCATTGGCTGTCTATAGTTTGACAGCACTGAGACATTAATCCCTGTGCCACTAGGGAGACCCTTGGTTTCAACTTTAAAAACAATGTGTTTAATAGTAGTTGGAGAAGGAAGGGACCTGGGGAGAAAATAACCTGTTCTCTACCACTGTAGTTTCATCTTTAAAGAATATGGTATAAATAATAGCTACTAGTACCTAATCTTGTAAGACCAGTGTCTTTGACTCAGCAAAATACCTTTGAGGTTTGTGCAAGTTGTTGTGGACATCACTAATTCACCCCCTTATACTGCTACGTAATATTTCATTGTATGGCTTTGCCACCATTTATGCATTCACTCATTGAGAGACATTCATATTGTTTCCAGGTTTTGTCAATATTGAACAGAGCTGATGTAAACATCTATGTACAGGTTTCTTCATGAACATAATTTTTATTAGGAGTGGAATGGCTGAATCATATTCTCAAAAATGTAAGAACTGCCAAACTGTTTTCCTAATGGCTACCATTTTGCATTCCCATCAGCAGTGTGTGAGACTTTCAATGCTTCTGTAACCTTGCCAGCTTTTGTTATTTTCAATACTTTTTATTTTAGTCATCCAAATAGGTCTATCGTGGCAACTCATCATGTCTTAATTTGCATTTCCCCAATGATGAATGATGGTAAGCGTTTTCAGTACTTGTTTGCCTTTCACATATTCTCTTTGCTGAGATATCTGTTTCTAGGCATATTTTAATTATACTGATTGTTTCTTATTGTTGGATTTTTTATAGTCTAGTTATAAATACTTTGTTAAATGTGAGTTTTGGAAATGTTTTCTTTCAGTCTGTAGATTGCTTTCTAATTCTCTTAATGATATCTTTGTAGAGCAAAAAAGCTTTCAGTTTGATGACCTTCACTGTGTCAAATTTTTTTCTTTTATAAATCATGCTTTTGGTAGCATACCTACGAATACTTTGCCTAAACTCAGATTACAAGGATTTTCTTCCAGGATTTCTTTGCGATTGGCTTTTTATAGTTTTATGTCTTACATTGATCCATATTGGAATAATTTTTATATCACATATGAGGTTTATTTTATTTTATTTTTGCATGTGGATGCCGTTTCAGTCAGGGGTGAGAACCCCTATCTCAGCAGAGCTGTGACCTAAGACCTGCCACCAAGAAGGCAGGCACACGCATCTCTGTATCTCAGTGCGCAGGTGGGCACACAGAGAGAACAGAGTGAGTCCAGAGAGAGCAAGTGCAAGCCCCTCCTGAACATGCCAAGCCCAGTGCCTGCCACACCCACGATACATTGCTTTTAGCTGAACTGGGTGGTCCCTAGTCCCTGCTTAGAGTTTCCCCCAGGAGGTGCTACAGATTGTATCCTAGCCCCAGGCAGCCCAAGCACCAGCCAGCTAGAGAAGCAACCAGTGTCCTGGTGTGGTGGTCGTGAGCTCAGCGTCTGGGCCAGAGAATATGGAAAGAGTCAGCCAGTTAAGAAAGCAGCAGCACCAGGCCAGGGACCAAAGGCAGCCCAGGAGGAGAACGTGGGCAGCTGGGCCCCTGCATCATCTTGGTTCTGGTTTCATTCCACTCACACCCTTTCTGCAAAGCCTTCTCTATCAAAGGTGCCCTGGTGATGTTCTGTTCCTCTGCATCCAAAGACCTTGACTCACAGGAGCATGGTGGACACATATGGAGAACACCCAGAAAGAAGCAAGTCAGGGAGAGGCACCAGCACAGAGAAGCAAGCACGGAACAGGGCAACTCTCCAAAGGAGCAAACGCAAGAGAGAAACTGTAGGGGAGCACAGAGTGGCACCAGTCAGGGAGCTTTGCAGGGAAGCAAAGCTCCCGTAGAATCATGCTTGAGAAGATGCAGACTCTATAGGATGGATGACAGGAGAGGACAGCAGGCAGGGGTGGGTTTGGGGGGGGAGAGAAGAGGACAAAGAATCGTCCTCCTGCTCTGCTGGGTGCTGCGGGAAGTGACCGTGCCTGCTGCATTTGCTAGGCTCATGCACCAGGTCAGCTGCTTCCAGCTGGCTTCAGGGGGGCACTGGCAGGATGCTGGAGAACAAGGGTAAGAAGACAGGAAGCATCAGTGTATCTCTCCTCTCTCTGCCTCCTGCAGAGCTTCTGGCGATGATTGTCTCTTCTGTGTCCAGGAGACAATGCCCAGACAGATCTGCCTGAGTTCCACTTTCTCTTGGAGGGTCCTGGCTTCTGGCTTCTGGGCCTAGCTTCTACAACTAGGGCTGTGCAGGGCTGGTCTGCACTGGCTCACAAGGGCAGGTAAAGATACAGAAAGTTGGCAAACTGCTTGTTAGTTGCTAGTTTGAAATGGCCAGTGCTACAATCAAGACAGTTTCTCCAGGAGAAACTGGAAGCCCGCTCCAGGCTTCCTGCTGCTGCTGCTCCAGCCTTCAGCCCTCTGTCGCCTGGTGGGTTTCCTGCCTCTTTTTATCTCCATATAACCAATTCACTGCTCTCCGGTTCTGTTTTCAAAACCAGTAATTTCTGTTTTACTAGTTGGCCCCTGAGTGACAGGCAGACAAGGATCTACTAAAGGGCTTCCCTGTAAATAGTGAACATTAACTCCACAACATAGGAGGTTCTTGTTTTGTTTGCTTAATAAACTCATTAATCATTTATCCTTATGATTATGTAATTTTTAAAGCAAATTAAATGTGCTGTAAGTTAAAAACTTAAAACAACCTCTTAGAATATTGGCTTGACTAGCAAAAGGACTGTTTTATTTATTTAAAAAAATTATACTTTGTTTTCATTATTTTTAAAATATTTATTTTTATATATATATTTTACAACATTCTTCATTTTTGTACAATGTTTGATTTGTTTTCTCAAGCGTAGTCTCTGTAAAATTCCCACCACCAAGTCGCCCGTGAACCCTCACCATAATCCCTTGTGCTCTTCCCGCCCCTGTTTTAATCCCTCTCTCTCCTCCTCCTCTGCTGAATGTCTCTGATTTATAGTTTGCGTGCTTGGTTTGTCCTTTTTTTTTTCTCATCCCATATTTGGTTCCCCTATATTCCTCCTATAATTTACACCATCCAGTATTTATCTCTCTCCTTCTGGCTTATTTCACTGAGCATAATTCCTTCCAGCTCCATCCATGTTGCTGCAAATGGCATGAGTTTGTCCTTTTTGATTGCTGAATAGTATTCCGTTGTGTATATGTACCACATCTTCTTGATCCAGTCATCTCTTTTGGGACATTTATGTTGTTTCTATACCTTACCTATTGTAAATAGTGCTGCAATAAACATAGGGGTGCAGGTATCCTTTTGAATGAATGTTTTGTGTCCCAAAAGGACAGTTTTAAATGACAAGCTGGTCACTTGATGGAGACCTCAAGGTGAATGTTCTGCCCTAAATTGGGTTAGCTACCTGGCATTGAAAACGGGAAGATCAGGGAAACGGAAACGTGACGCATGAATAAACGACATGATGGTGATCACACTTCCCTGTACAAAAGCATTTCCCCGCATTTCCCTTTTATATTTCATGAAAGTGAGGCTGTCGTGCTGTGCCTCACCAGCTCTTTGCTGGGGTGTTATTGTTACCTGGTTCTTCCCCATCTTTTCTCTAAAAGAAACAATCGACGAAATTCCCCTGTTGCTCTCAGGGGACCCTCACTGAGCAATCCCTTGCCCTAGTGGTCCCCAATTGTCCCCCCTTATACAGCCTCATCCTGCACAATCTTCAGATTCCCTATGAGCAGGGCTGATAGGAATTCGCTCTGTCCAGGGTATTCCTGACACTCCCTTACATAGAAATTTCCCTTGGATTGGTTCCTCAGGTGACAGAAAGCCTAACTGAGCCTTCTCCGGCCCCAGAGATCAGTTAGTGGCCCCTCTAATTCCCAGCCCTGCCCTGGGTTCTGAATCCCTAATAAGGAGCAGTGAACAGATTCCGTCTGTGGCATCCAAGGTTCTCCTGTAAGGGCTGCCAATGCCTGGAATTCTGGACTCATGGGAGAAGAGGATTGATGCAGATTCTGGCTGGAGTATTGCAAACCCTCTAGGCTCTGCTGCTAACAAGATTTAGGGCTCATGGTGATTTTCCCTGCCCTAGTTCATGGATTTGGGGGAGCCTAACAGCCTTCCCTGGAAGAAGCAGGTGGAAATAAGTGGTACCAGGACAATTTGTTAGCTATATGGAAAAAAATCAACTTAGATGATTTTCATACTTTATAGTTAAAATATATATTGGGCCAATTAGAAAGCTGGATGTGTCTGCCTGGGTTCTTGATGGCAGATCTCTGCTGAGACAGGGATTCTCACTGACTAAAGGATAACCGCTCAGGAGCTCTCAAAACGCTGGATAGCCCCCACCCCGCTTCAGCAGGCTGTTCAGGTTGGGCATGAGCATTTTAAAAATTCTTCAGATGGCTCTAAAGTACAATATGAGGGCCTCTCTGGTGGTGCAAGGGGTTAAGTTGCAACACTATGAAGCTATCCACAGCCACTGAAGCGTGAGTTTAGTCCCCAGCCAGGGAGATACCCACATGGTGTGGCAGACCTCTCCTGTCTCACCTGCTGCTCCCCTCAGCAGTGTATTTCAGTAGATCCGCCTGTTCTGCTCCCCACTCTGTCTCTGGTGAATCCTCTCACACCCCACATCTCTGGCCTGCACCCCAGCTCTTGTATGCATAAATAAATAAATCTTTGAAAAAAAATAAAGACCAATATGAGATCCCGCCCTGCTCTGTGGGAATTGGTCACCGCCTCACCCGTCAGCTCCTTCCCACACTTCTCTCCTCTGCACCCACTGAGGATGTTGCTCACTCAGGAAACCCTGAGGTTTGGGAGGGAAAAGCAGGAATCCTGGACTCAAAGATGGAGAGGGTGCTGCCCAGCACACCTGTGACCAACCTGGTTTCTAGCACTTACCTGCTTAGCCGGATCAAAAGGAACTTCTGCCCCTGCAGCTGTTGAATCTGGCACCTGGGAGAGTTGCTTTTTACTTTGTGTTGTTTGTGTTTTGTTTCACTGCCCACTAAGTGTGGTTACAACAAACACAAATGCTGCCCCATCCCCTGGCAGGCAGACCCTGGTGAACTTGCTTCCTTGGAGCGACTGCATGCACAAGCTCTTCACCTCAGCCTGGAGCAGTTATGTTCAGTGTGTGAAACTGGAAGAGGCTGAAGAGCAGCATGGAAGCCCAGAGGTTTCTGAAAAAGGAGAGTAGCTGGTGGCTGTACACACTGGCCAACAGGAAGAGGAGGGACTGAGACATCCCCAATGGTTGATGCTGCCACTTTTCAGGAATACTTGGTGGTGACTTCTCAAATACACACAGGACTCTGAAGCCAGGCGTGCTCACTCGTCCTATCAGATTTCCTTTAATGTAATCAGAGCAGAGACTACTAGCCTCATGGGGTTGACCCCTGAACAATGCACGTTTGAACTGCTCAAGTCCAGAATGGGTATTTTTTTACCCCCAGCTTCCACATACATGGATTTAATCAACCAGGGTTGTGGGTGGTTGAATCCCAAGATGTGGAACATGTGCTTATGGAGAGCCAGCTCTAAGGGACCTGAGCATGTGGGGATTTGGGTACCCCTGGGGATCCTAACACCAAGCCCCATTGGATAATCAAAAGTTATTTGTGGATTTTTAACCATATTGGGGTTCAGCACCCCAACACAGTATTGTTCAAGTGTCAACTGTATTTCCCAGGTGGGAAAAAAAATGAGGCTCAAAGAACTCCAAGGCCAAGTAGTTTGTGTAGGCCGTGGCTACCGGTGATGTGACCCAGATGTATGAGAATCTGCAGGGATGGTGATGCCTTAGCTTTAAGGGAGCTAAATAGCAGCAAAGAAAAGATGTGGGTGATGATCACAGTATGGCAATATGCGGGTCAGGCTGAGGGCCCTTTGAGCTCCACCAGCCCCACCCTAACCCTGAACCTGGACCTAGAGATTCAGGACCGTGTCCTGTTCTAGTTGCCCATTCCTGTGCTGTGTCTGAATCCCTTATGAAGAAGATCACCATGGCTGGGATTTGAGTTTCCCTGCCCCCCACCCCCATTAAGGGCTGCTGACACGTGAGATTGAGGGGCCAGGAACATGTCCCCTCATTCAGTTAGAGGGGTTGGGGAGGCAGGAGGACCTAACTGAGCTTTCTTTGGCCCCAGAGATCCCCATATATAACCAGCTCACCATCTAAGTGAAAGCCACGTGCTACCCAGGAGACCCCCCCTCCCTGCTGTCCCCAGCCCCTCCTAAACAGGTTGCAGTGGTGCCCTCAGGAATGCCCGGGCTGGGGGCCCTGACCACAGAGTCCAGGCACTCCTGGGCGGCCTGAGAATGCAGTCTTGTGAATCTTCATTAACCCCCCCAAACTGCCAGATTTTCAATTTAAATTGTGTCAGAGCCCAGATGGCAACATAGATTTTTTATTTTTTATTTTATTTATAGGCTTTTAAACTGCAGGACTTTTTGCAGCCTGTTTTAAAAATTGCTGTCATGCATTTTATGTGTGGTTTCTCTTTCTTTCTTCCAGCTGCCATCAAGGCATATAAAAACTGACTTTGAGGATAGGTCTTCATGGCTGGCTGAATTTGCGCATGGGCTCTGCCCAGTCAGCCAACACTGAGCCAGAAGGCTGCTTGCTGAAAGTTGTCCCCTACATTATCGGTATCAGGTGCTTCACTCCTCAGAGGAGAAAAGGCCCCTGGGACTCAACCAGTGGGAGGATTTCTGGCAATGGCCTTCTCTGAGTGGGAGTTTGCAGGGAGACTCTACCCACCTCTCCACCAGGCAGGCCCTCCCCGTGTCTCTTCTTCTTTTTTTTTTTTTAAGGTTTATTTATTTATACAAGAGCTGGGTACAAGCCAGATGTGCGGGACAGTGAGAGAATTCACCAGAGACAAAGCGGGGAACAGAACAGGCAGACTGACGAAATACACTGCTGATGGGAGCAGCGGGCGAGCCAGGAGAGGTCTGCTGCGCTATGTGGGTATCTCCCCAGCCGGCCGGGATCGAACCCACGCCGCAGAGGTTGCGGACAGCTTCACAGTGCAGCACTCAACCCACTGCATCACTGGGGGAGGACCCCGTGTCTCTTCTTGAGGGATATCAGTTCCTTCCCTAATATCAGCAACATCCCCCAGCCCCACCCCTTCAAAACTCACTCTTAGTTGTCAGTTATGCTGCAGCACAGGCTCCATGGAAGACAGCCGAAAAGGCCAATAAATTAGGTCATGTCTGTCCACAGCTGTTTAATTGTGTTGCCACTGCCATCCAGGCAAAACTCTTTAAGAGATTTTATGAGTAACATGTTCCCTCCAGGGTAGCTGTCTCCACCTTCAAAGCCACCTCGGACCCCACCCTCCCCAGCTCTACCCAGAACTTTGTACACCCGGTTCTACTGAACTCTGTCTCTGGCTTCCTCCCTGCTTTTTTTTCACCTCCTCCATGTGCCAACTTATACACAACACCTTGTTCTGGGCCTCTCAGGTCCTGCAGGAGAGTGGAAGGAATAAAATAATACATAAACATAGATTTTTTTTTATTGTAAACTAATTGCATGTGTCTGAAAAAACCGATCAAGTATCTAAATGCCCCAATTTTCAGGAAATAACAAGTTATAGTTGACTCCCAACAAGTTATAGTCTCATGGTTAAAGGAAGGCAAAGACTTGTCTGTTCCTAGCTCAGCTGAACTTCATCTCTGAGGTGCTATGGTCGCAACTCCCCAACCATGGGAGATTCTGTGCCTCGAGCAGCCTGGGTCTCAGGGAGGGAAGCGTCCAGCTACTGCTTTGGCTTGGTTTGCCTTCCTCTCTGCCAGGCAGGTTGTCATCGGTGCTGTCATCAGCCGCCCGTCAGGACAGTGCTGGAGCGCAGTGGTCATTTCACCTCTTTCCTTTGGACCTGCCAGGAAGGACAAGCCATTTACAGCATTAAGGCAATGGACTCTGAGCCCCATCGCAGCCTCGGGACCCTCCTCAAGTGCCTGCAGCATGGGGGTCAGAGGCCTGGGTCCCTCTATGTTCCTAGGATAGATCGTTCTTGCTTATTCTGACTCAACAACACTGCTTTCGAGCTGCAGGTACATGTAAGATTCTTCTGTGACTCTCGTAACTGTGATATAGTCTCCCAGTACAGCGAGGAGGGTGGACTTCATAAGGTTTGTCCCTGGAAGTGGCAGAGGATAGAGGGACATCGAGATCATTTCACCCCATGTGTGGGGGTCTCTGGGAAGACTTGCTTGTGTCCCAGCGAAGGCATCAGGAGTGATGGCAGTGAGGAGGGGCAGAAGGACTGTGGAGTCAGGCGCCATCATATATCGAGGGGCCTCCAGAAGGGGTGAAGAGAAAGGGAGAAATTCAAGAAACATTTGGAAAGTTTCGATTAGCAGAACTCAGTGCCTATTTGACTGGAGGATGAGGGAGAAAGGAACTTTGAAGGGAACTCAGATTTCTGGCTTTGATGAGGATTTGGCATTTGATCTGCTGTTGACACTGCAGCTAGTGTAGTGGACTTTAATACTTGGTGAGTCCGGGGTGAAGGGTACAGCTGAGTAATAAGCACATAGATCCATCATCTAGTGGCTACATCTTCTCTTGGCAATTAAGGCCAAGTGTTAAGCCTGTGAGGGGAGACGTGGGCAGATTTCATAGCAGAATTTTGGCAAAAGAGGTTGGAACTGGTTCCCCGCTGCAGATGGCCTGGTAAAGAACTTCAGGGGAGCAGCTGCCAGCAGCCCCCCGACATGGCGGAGGTGACTGATTGACCTGTAGAAACGCCACACGGGGCAGCCAATGGCAACAGCCTGCCAGCCAGCAGGGGCCTGGCCAGCGGGAGGACGATGCAGGGGCTTCATTTCCTCCCTTCCAGCTTTGGATTCTGTCGGAGTTTTGGCTCTTTCCAAGGCTGAGCCACAATCCTCAAGGCCAGCTGATCATTGAAACACCCTTTCTTCTTCCCCTTCAAAAAAAGGCAAGCTATTTTATTTCAAGTGACTTTATTCCTCAGTCAAGTAGCAAAGCAGCAGCAAGCTGGCTTTCAGAGGCTAGCTGGCTTTGGCGGCAAGCTCCTCTGCAGAAGAGGGTCTGGGGAAGTACATTTTACCTCCAGAAAGTGGAGGATCCCTTTTCTCCACTGCCCTGCCCACCAGCCTAGGGAACCGAGGACCTTGGTTTTGAAGCTTGTGCAGTGGTGCTGAGGAAAAGCCCATCATCCAACCTGTGCTCCCCACATCCACCAGGTAAGCTGCTGGGCCTCAGGGTGACGGCCCTGGCAGATGGCCGGGCCCCAGTGTTCCAGAACTGGCTTGAATAGATTGAACGCGCACCTCTGGCTTCTGAGCAACAAGGCCGGGAATGATAGATCAGCAAGCACCATGGTAATATCAAGATGAGTGCACTCAAATCCCAGCGGCTTTGGGGATCAAGATTGGAGACACTTGACAGATTTTTTGAGTGCCTCCCATTTGTAGAGTAGGTTTTACAATCAGCTGCAGCAGATACGAAGGGTAGAATCCAAGAAACTGATTGTCTATTTGTCAGGACAGGACATGAAAATGTAAATAATAATATAAGGTGCACACGTGCCTGCTGGGTGGCACAGAGAGTAGAAAAGTAGGATTTTGGAGTGAGAGAAAGGTGCATGGGAACTGAAGTGATTGCAGAAACCTTTGTAAAGAGACTGGCTGAAGGGTGGAGGGTGGGTGGGTGTGAATAAGTACATAAGGGGAGGGTGACTTCCAGTTATAACTTACTAACTTCCTGGAGCTAATTCTATATATTGTACTTAGTGAACTTCAATTAGTAGTTGGAATTTGTAAATCTTCCTTTCAGAAAGGCTATTATGTCAACATGGGGAGCTAAAGTCCTAAGAGAAGGGCTAGTGTTTGTTGGGGGTAACTGCTGGCTTGCAGTGCATTCCTTGACACCTGGATTCCTTCCTTCTGCCCAGTGTCTGTCTTCAGTGATTTCTGCTCAGTGTCCTCTAATTCTCAGTAACTTTGCACATGCAGAATGATGTGCAAAGATTAACTGTTTGGACTTTTTTTATTTTGTCAATGGTAAGTAGCAGAGCAGCACAAAATGATTTCTGATTAAAAAAAAAAAATAGAAGCTAAATTTGCAGCAAAGATTTCTTTCTCCTTCTCCCAAGCTCTCAGTCGAACTGGTTGCGTTGGGGGGGCATCCCCCCCCCCATGTGTTGGTATTTGTGTGATGGAGTGACGGCCATGGGGCCACAAAAAACCTTTCACTTCCCCTCCAAACTCCTTCATACCAGAGCACAAAAGCCTCCAGAAACTTGCATGACCTTCGTACTGAAACTTCCCCTGTGTATCTAGCAAGGAATTGAGGGAAACTCATAGTTGGGATTCTTATTTATAGCCCAGTGCTGCAAGATATTATTAGATGATGGTTGGCCTCCATGAGAGAGTTTGGATGGTATCTTGTGATGCAAAACCTGCAAATTAACCTTCCTGTGACCACTTAAACTCTTCGGCCTTCCCTTCCTCGCTCAGATTACACTCTGCCAGTGTAGGCCTTGGGCTGAGCCCCAACATGCCCCCCTCTCAAATCCCCTTCCCAATCATTCATTCACTCAGTGGGAAGGAGCCTGACTAGTGAGGAACAGTGGGATTTAGCCTCCAGGAAGCCCCCTACCTGTCCTTGAAGAGCTCAGGAACACCTTCCCAGCCCTTAGCCAGGATTAATTTTATCCTCTTCACGGTCCCAAAGCAAGCATTTATGTCTTAGCTTTTAGTTATGTGATTGTGATATAACATGAAATATATGTATTTGATCTTAGTCCCAGGATCACAGAACTCCTAAAACTCTTGAAATTTCCTGAGTGGTAGATGTGAGAAGAACATTTTTTTTTTCTTCTGGTGATTGTGGTAACATTGTGTCTTAGAGGTAAAGGATCTCCCCCTTCAGGAGTGGTTTCCTCACCACACCCACCACCAGGGCGTCCAGAGTCTACCACCATCACCCACTGTGCTGGCTCCCCTTTCTCCTCTGGGACCCTTACTCCCACAGATTTCTAGGATTTTTTATTCATAATAATCCCCTTCAATCATATCTGAGTTTATGCTAATGAAGTGACTTGGAGTGTGGGGTTTGGTTGTCAAAGAAACTGAGCCTATGATTAGGGGGTTGGCACGTTCAGCCCCATCCCTGACCTCTAGGGAGGGGAGGGGACTCGCCATGGTCTTCCTTAGTAATGACAGTGATGTAATTGATCCCATCTGTGTAACTGAAGCCTTCATAAAATCCCCAACAGAGCATTTAGAGCTTCTGGGTTGGTGAACAAGAATACATTCATGGCCAGGAGGGTGGCTGACACCGATCCATGGGGACGAAGTTCCTGTGCTTAGGACCCTGCCCAGATGCTCCTATGCCTCTCTTCATTGGTTGTTCATGTGTGTTCTTTAATAGATCCCTTGTCACCAAATCACCGTAGTATTTCCCTGAGTTCTGTCATCTGTTCTAGCAAAGTATCCACCAAAGAGGGGGCTGTGGGAAGCCCTGATTAATAACCAGCTGCTTGAACAGAAATGCAAAGACCTGGACACAACATTGGTGACAGGAACATCCACCAGTTACTGCAAGTGGCAGGTGCTATGGGGATGGAAGGAAGCACAGCCAGGTCTGGGAACTAGAACATTGATCTGAATACAGGAGCATTCTGGTGCCAATCAGCTGACCAGTAACCGCTCAGACTTGTGACTTTGTGACAACACCCCTAGACTGAACATTAAGGATAAATGGAATTAAACTCTAACCACCCTTTGTCTTCTCTTCTCCCTACTCCCTCCCTGTGATTAATCATTAACTGGTTCCTCCTGGATTCCTGGAACCTTGGCAAATTGATTGTGTTATATTCCTAATAAAATTCCGGGGTTGGTAGTGGCATCAGAAACCTATCTCCTGATTGCGGAGAAAACACCCTGCTGGGAAAGTCAAACACCTTGACTCAAGTCACCTGGCCTGCTGGAAACCTCCTGGCACCTGGCAATGTGAACCCTTGCACGTCCCTCACAGGCCATACCCCCTTATAAAGCCCCAGCATTCCTGCCATCCCGGGAGCCAGTTCTCTGGGGTGTGCCTATCCTGCCAAATCCCTTGAAGGTCATCTCAAACTCTTCTCATGGCTCAGTTTGACTTTATGGGCGGAAGCGAAAGCCAAGTTTGGTCATTTACAACCCCACTACCTCCACCTGCTTTGCCCCATTTGCCTCCATTGCCACAGCTGATGTCCTCATAGCTTTCCTGTCTGCTCCAGGGCTTCTGCCCATTCATGACTAAGCGTCCTCGCTGTGCCTCGCGGTGCTGACTGCTTATGCCTTTTCCTGTGCATATCTCAGCCTCCATGTCCCTTTAATTTCTCTTATTTGTCATCATGATTTCAAGACATGACAAAAGGAAGGACATGATTAACCTGTTAATCCAAAATGGAGCATGTGGGCTGGACAGCATTCTCGAGCATGTTTAGCTTTTGGGTCAAGCAGGAATTCCTGATTCAGTTGATTAGGGTGAAGAATGTGAAAAATTCTGGACCACATGACCCAAAGCACAGTAATTACCCACCACCCCTTGGCTAAGAGTGGGACGGACGCGCTCCACCCCTCAGGAACATGAAAGATGCTAGAAGGCGGTCCATTAGTGAGTCATCCTTTGGGACAGAGGGAATGAGAATAGAGGTGCCAGAATGATTTAAGACAAAACAAAGAAATGGGGGGAGAGAGGGGTTATATTTCCAGATCTCTTTTTCTATGCCAAACATTATCCCCCCTGAAAGAAAAAAACTTTTTTTTTTTTTTTTTTGCAAATAAGACCAAAGTGATTGTAGGGTCAAATTATGTTTAAAATCAGGCTCCCTCCCAACCCCCCCCCTCGCCCATCCTCCTGCCATTAGCCTCTTGCTAGCACCTGCAGTCTTGCAAGCACACCTGTAATTATGGACACCTGGGCCCAGAGGGCACGGGGCATGCGTGTATGTAAATGGGGGCACCTGTGCCCAGGGACAAGGGGGCTTAAGGGTATGGTCACTCCGAGGCAGGATGACAGAGAGAGGAGATGGCCAGAGAAAATTGAGAGAGGAAGCTGGCCTGTCCCCTAATTCAACACTAAAGGCCTGTAAAAGTCTAACAAAGGCTCCAAAATTCTCTCTCTGACTGCGAGAACCTACCCGGCCTGGGATGGTTGCAAAAGAGTGATTCAAAGAAATAGATGATGACTTCTTTTTTTTTTTATTTTAAAGATTTATTTGTTTATTTTTTTATACAAGCACTGGGTACAGTCAGAAGCGCAGGAGGGTGAGAGAATTCACCAGAGCCAGAGCGGGGAGCAGAGCAGGCAGAAGGACCGAAGTACACTGCTGAGGGGAGCAGCGGGCGGCAGGAGAGGTCTGCGCGCCATGTGGGACCCTCCTCCGGTGGCTGGGGAGCAGCCGGGGATTGAACCGGTGCAGCAAAGGCTGCGGGCAGCTTCACAACCCAGCGCTCAACCGCTGTGCCAACGGGGAGGCCCTAGATGATAACTTCTAAAATCTAAGGTCATTGTTAATTAAGAGTAGGCTGCACTCATTTGCCAAGTACTCAGCTCCTTGCCACTCTTCTTCTTCAGGGAGTGCACTGGCATTACAGCTTTGTTACATTCACATCTCTTTCCATTTTTGAGAACTATGTTGATTGTCTGCAGATTGAGACCAATTCTGTACCAATTCTTGATGCACTAAGACATATTCATTTCAACTACATCATCACCTCCGATGTCACATTTTCATTTTTATTGTGTAAAGCAGCTTCATTTAGGCCTTTTCTCCAAAGACCCCCTGAGATTTTAGGATAAAGCTTTCAGTACATCAGGAACAATGATCTCAAATTTTGTTTGTTATTAAGAAAGAATTTAGGTGCTAGAATGTGAAGTTAAAATAATGGCACATGACAACATATGATAACAATATCATTTTTATTGAGGTAAACCTGGCTTAGGTTGTTGTTTACAGGAAGCATAAGAGCTCCTCCCTCAAGTGTTGTTACCACATTGCACCCACCACCAATTCACCCATAGTCCATCACCAATATTTGACAATAATGCCACCAGAAAGTATCTTTTACACAAATGTCAAATTCCCATAAATAAGTGACATCACCTGGAGTAGAATCATGAGTTTGTGTGGCTAGCACCACCTGATTTTACTCCTGTACAGATTTTGTTAGAGAATTGTAGGATTGCTTCTTTGGAGGATGTGCAGGCAAATCAATGTAACGACATCTACAGGACACACTTAATCAGATCCCTTGGATGAGATGGCACTGTATGGAAACACTGACTGTGTCAGGAAGCAATGAGTCTAATGATTGCATTAACTACCAGGAATCAGGGGAAGTGTTGGATGTCAGGCCCTCTGGAGTACGATTCTGCAGGGACTTCTGATGAGGTGAAGTGTTGGATTGTCAGGTTGGTAGAAGCAGAAAAGCAATTTAAATCCACGCTGCTGGTTGGGAAGCAGGATAAAGAATGGAACTTGGAAAAGGCAGCAGCCATTTGGATAAGGGCTTCTATAAGCGTAAAGTTTAAAGTGTTTTATTAAATAACCTAAACCAATGGGCTTTCGCTGCTGCTCACATCAAATTTTCTCTGACCCTGTCAGTAACCCTGCAATAGATAATGGCTTGTAAGCCATGAACTCTTGGACACTGCATTTTCCTCACTGGGAATCTAGGCTTACATTTAGTAAGCCAGAGGGCATTTTCTCAGCATTCTGTCCCGTGGCAAAGACTGAAGAGTTATTTGCAATTTATCTTTCATTCCTCCTGGCTTACATATTTGATCAGGGGAGGGAGTCACATTGCAACTTAAGTTCCTTACAATTAAAATTACTTCCAGAATGGTGGGCTTGAGTTGGTATTCTAATAGTGTCTTTAAGTTTGCATAATACTAAGAATTAATTTGAGTGTAACAATTGTGGGTATTAATATCATTTTGTGACCTTTCTGCCTGGACTGAATGAAATTATAGGGACATCATTTATTTTTTTTTTTTTTTTTTTTTTAATAAATTTTATTGTTATATTCCCCATACAATTGCAGCCCCCCCATTCTGACCCCAATCCCTCCCCTCCCACCCCCCTAAAAGTGTCTCTGGTTCATAGTTTTTTGTTGATTTTGATTTTCACTTTCTTATAGTTATTCATTTTCCTGGTCCCTTATTTAAGTTTTCTAGATTCCTGCTATGAGTGAGACCATCCGGTATTTTTCTTTTTCTTTTTGGCTTATTTCGCTGAGCATGATCCCTTCCAGCGCCATCCATGTTGCTGCAAATTGCATGTGTTTATCTTTTTTGAATGCTGAGTAATATTCCATGGTATATATGTACCACATCTTCTTGATCCAGTCATCTATTTTTGGGCATTTGGGTTGTTTCCAAAGCTTAGCTATTGTAAACAGTGCTGCTATAAACATAGGGGTGCAGGTGCTCTTTGGAATTGATGTTTCTGTGTCCTTTGGGTAAATACCTAGGAGTGGAATTGCTGGATCATATGGAAGCTCTATGTTTAGTAGGTCCAGAAATCTCCATACAGCTTTCCACAGTGGTTGGACCAGTTTGCACTCCCACCAACAGTGCAGAAGAGTTCCTTTTTCTCCACACCCTCGCCAACATTTGTTGTTGCTAGTTTTTTTAATATGTGCCATTCTCACTGGTGTAAGATGGTATCTCATGGTAGTTTTGATTTGCATTTCCCTGATGACAAGTGATGTTGAACATTTTTTCATATGCCTGTTGGCCATTTGCATTTCCTCTTCAGAGAAGTTTCTTTTTAGCTCTTCTGCCCATTTTTTGACTGGGTTATTTTCTTTGTTGTTGCTGAGTCTCATCAGCTCTTTGCAGATTTTTGTGTTTCTCTTTGTTTTTGTTATTGTCTCTTTTGCTGTGCAAAAGCTCTTTAATTTGATGTAGTCCCAGCTGTTTATCTTTGCCTTCACTATCACTGCTTTGGGTGATGTGTCTGTAAAGATGTCTTTGATGTGCAAATCACGTAGTGTTTCGCCTATATTTCCTTCTATATATTTTATGGTTTCAGGTCTTATGGGACATCATTTATTTTCAACCTGGTGGAAGTATCGGGTGCTGCTCTGATATCAGTCCTCCCTATGTCTTATTTTTGGCCCCTGGCAGGCCATGTAATAGGAATTAGCACCCAAATGCCTGAGTGTAAGAAAACCAACATGCTCTGTATTCTTGTTCATGAAAATGAGGGAGGGGCGTGGCAGGTGTGACCATGTATACTTCTGCACAATTAGCAATCCTGAGGGTGTGGCCAGACTTGAAGATGTATTCGTCTTCAGTCATCTTGGATTGCAAACAGTCGTCCTGGATTGCAAACAAATCCAAGGTGTCAAGATCATACTTTATCTCTAGATCAGAATTTACTGGTTCTCAGTTGTCTGCAGTTGTGCCAGCACCAGCTCTACAAGAGTCCTATGTGTCCAATCCCGCAGCTCTAAGCAGCTTCCTCTCCCTTGCAGAATTAGAGCACTCAACTGGCATCAGCTGCTGCCTTGTAAGTCTCAGTGGAAGATGTCCGAGCACCTTTATAAAGAGGTCTAAGTAGGAACAAAGGCCAAAAACTTCAGTTTTTATTTCTCTAGTATTCATGCATTAAGGTGTTGAACAAATCATTGAGTCACTGCTGGCTGTGTGTTCAGAAAGTCTGGCATTCTGTTTAGGGAGCTGACAATCCAGTGATGAGAAACCAGCAGGGAAAGAAGTGCAGAGGCAGGCAAGTGTTGAGTAATTCGGGCTCTGGAGAGTAATCTGGAAATCACTGAAGTCACTCAACACCTGTTATTACCATGCTGGGTAGTGGGGCCTGAAGCCAAGCAGGAGCATAACTTTTCACTCACCACTTAATAACCACATGCACAGTTTCTCACCTTCCATGGTTTCAATTCCTTTTACTGTAAAATGAGTGTAACAATACCTATCTCCCTGGGTACCTGTGTTGATGAAATGAGGCATTGTACATGGAGGAACCCAGGCACATGCCCCTCCTCAGGATCCATGTGCTCTAATAGTAGGTACTGGCTCTGCAGCATTCAAACACATCACGGAGCTACTAGACCTAACACAGAATGTCATCTTCATTCCCACAAAGTTACTGTCAGTTTGAATCTGGACTCATAAGCCCTCCCCTAGCTGTTTCATTTCATCATGGATTGAAGATCCATGGGGCAGTGGGGCAGTGGATCCAGAGAGAAGCAAGGGAGGGAAGGGGCAATCAACACAGGAGACCAATATGAGAAATTGGGACTTTTCAGGCTGAACCACAGAGACCCAGAGAAACAGAGTTGGAATGTCTGAGGGCACAGAGAGAGCTAAATATGTTAACCACATTCCTAGTGCTAGCACATATGTCTTGAAATGTTAGCAAAGCCATGCTTAGAATTATAATAAGTGGGAAGGCACATTTGGGGGCACCTAGTTCAAGGCACCCCCACTTATAGAGGAAAAAAATGCAGGTCCAGAGAAAAGTTTTCCAGATGAGCCCCTGCTCTGTGTCAAAGATCATTTCAGAGAACAAGGCAAGAAAGGTCCTTGCTTTGGCAGATTTTGCTATTGGGGTGATTTCATCAGAATACTAGTAAGACTAAGAAAAGTCAACCTAGTCATTTGATAGAAAGTGGTGAGAGTTGTGGAAAGGGATAATATGTATTGGGAGATGACAGAAGCCCTCTGAGACTGTATCATTTTAGCTAAGACCTCAAGGGTACTAAGTAATTGTATCCATGCCATTGGCAGAACAGAGAAGAGCATGCCAGGGGGAGGGAACAGCAAGTGCAAAGCCCAGTGGGAGCCCCTGGTGTGTTAGAGGGACTGAAGGAAGGGCAGTGCTGAGGGAGGGAGGGCGAGGGCTGCTGGAAGGAGTAGAAAAGGCAGGATGGCCTGGAGTAAGGCTATGGCCAGCTTTCCAGGATTGTTCCTACAGAATAAAAAATTACTTTTTATAATACACAACTGTAACCTGTGTACAGGATCGCATCTTTTACTTAGATCCAGTGTTGGCTGAGTTGCTTCACAATGGTGGCCTAAGTCAGTAGCACTCATTCTGTACCCCAAATAAGGCAGCTAGTATTGATCGACTGTGAGTAGGACACGGGTGCAAGCTCCTGGGGATACCGAGACACAGGGCCTGACCTCCAGAAGCAGGCAGCCTGTGGGGCAGCAGGATGGGCCCCTGATAAATGATGCAATAGGATTTGGTGAAACAGATGACCCACATCACCTTCCTTGGGTGCGCTGGGTTAAAAGTCTAAGTAGGAGGCATTGGCACCTAAACTAATACGTGTGACCTCAGGGTGTCACTTGGTTTTTCTGGCAGCATGTTCTTTAGGACAGCTGGCTGGTAAGAGATCACTCACTGTGATCTGGGGCAGTATGGGGATCGCACATCCTTATTGTTTGTTGCTAGGTAACTTAATTTTTTGTTTTTGTTGTCACTTTGGGTCATGTGAGAATAAACATCTGGGAAGGTTGCTGTGGTCAATAGGAAAATTTCTCTTGTTCATGCATTATTTACATATTTATATTATTTTCAATAGATCCAGCACGTTGGCCTCTGTTGCCACCATTTGGGGCGGGCACCATCACAGCCATTCAAGGAGTCTGAATGGCTTTTCTTGTCTAGCTTGGCTGAATGCCACTACCAGTTGGGGTTACTCTGACTTCTGAAGGTGTGTTGCTTTATGTTTGTTGCCTGCTGGCTTTTGTTGATCTCTTTTCTTCATCCAAGGTTCCCTTTCTCCCTGTGGTTTAACTTCTCTATTGTGAAAAGAACAGCGTTTTTGATGCACCCGCTTGCTTTACTAATCCCTGCCCCTCCAGGAATCTGTACTATGAGTGGAGCCAAAGAATACGCTCTGATGTCAGGGGCAAAGGCTCACAAAGGCCAATATTTTCAGAAGAGCAACAGGAAGAGGAGAGGCCGGGTTCAGCCAGGCTCAGGTGGACTCAGCTGGCCTTTGGGCTCGGCTGTGCTTCCTGCTGAGACCCCGTGGGAGTCCCCGAGCCTTCCTAAGAGAAAGGGCACTAAGAACCTACCCTGGAAGGGCCAGCTCTCTGCAGTAGGGAAAGAAAGGGGCCTCCTTACCTGAGATGGTGAGTTTCTTTGGGGCTTCATGGTTTTTGCTGGGGCAGTCTGTGCCGGCCGGGCTGTGATGTTCACCCACTCTTTGAGCTTTGACTCAGGCACAGCTCTGGTCCCTGGCTCCCTCTCGTGCCCACTGCTCCTGCTTATGTGTGTTGTGCTGGGAGATAAAAATGTGTGTTGCTGGATGATAGGAGATAAAAATGTGTGTTGCTGGGTGATAGGAGATCAAAATGTGTCTGAATTCCCCAGTCCATAGAGGGGAAACTTTAATGCTACTTTCATCAACTCTAATTCCAATGACAAATCCATTTTTACAAGACTCAGTGTAACTGAATAATCCATTCTAGGGTTCACTGGTGCCTGAATCTTTAAGACCAGGGTAGCATGGGGTGGGGGTGGGGGTGGGATTTGGGGACTATTTGGCAAAAGATCCTTGAAGCCAAGGGGGGGAAGGTTAATAGAGATCAGGATGCTTAGCTGCCTGGAAGGCAGAACAAGTTTTAATAAGATGGGTCACAAGCGGAAGGTCAACTGTAAAAGAAAAATAGTGTGCAGAAGCCAAAGAAATAGAAGTGGGCAAAAATGGTGAGTGAGGACATAAATGGGAGGTGAGAACAACAAAACAATAAATAAATAAAAAGGAGGAACTGATGCCCTGGGCAGAGGAACTGATAAGGGGTATGATTTGAGAATATTTGAGATTTTTCTGATAAGAAAATGGCAGCTGTGATTCCTGTTTTCTGGCTAAGGGGATTTGTTTGCTTTCAACATTTGTCTACTACAGTCTCCTCAGTTGTATTTGAATTACCATTACCACTTTTTTAATTGGTAGAGGTCACTTTAAGCTTGAGTCAATTGCATTGTTTATTAATGGGTTAATAGTACCCAGAGGCAGTGAGTGAGGTGGGAGGCTAGGACAGGGGCTTTACATCACTGACCAAGTTCCTATCCCAGTTCAAGGACTCCAGCCTGCCCAGCTCAGTGTCCTTGCTGCCAATGAGGCCCTAACACCTTTGCAATGCCACAAGGACAGGTAATAATGTCTGCAGCCTCCTGGGAAATAGAGCTTGATAGATAGCATCAGTCACTGTTATTTTATTGCTTGTATTCCATCCAAAGACAAGGAACATTGACCTGCTTATGTTTTAAGCCCTTTTTCAGTTTCATAAGATTTCTCAATGATTTCAATCTGATTTGGCCTTGATGCATCTTTTGACTACCTTTTAGACCAGAAGTTAGCTTCAAGAGAAGCTCATCTGTATCCGTATTTTAAAGTTGTGGATAACAAACCTTCCCAAAGTTTAAGTCTTAAAACAACTTCTGTTCACTAGTCAACCTTGAAATTTTATGGACTTCCATTTGGGCTGGGCTCAGCGGTGTGGTTCTCCTCCTGGTCTTGCCTGCCAGCGGCCATGTCTGCCCCTGGGCCTTCCTGTGCAGCTCTCATCCTCCTGGAGGCCAGCCCAGGTTTTTGTTGTTGTTTTTACAATCTTTTACTTTCTTTCTCTTTTCATTGCGGTAACAATGGTTTTCAGCACTGCATATGATGTAGAGGGGTAGGATCACACCCTTCAGATGTGTGTTACCACACCACACCCTCCACCAAGGCCTGGTCCTCCACCACAGTCCATTAGCCCCTCCCCACTCTGCTCTCCCCCTTCTCATCTGGTGGCCTCAATTCCATAGACACATTTCTAGGGTTTGTTATTGATTTGGTTTTTTCTGACCCTTTGTTTGCTTTCTCTATATTCCATATAAACATGATAGGACCTGGTGTGTGTATTTCTCCCCTCCAGCTTCACAGCCTCCCCTCCAGCTCCATCCACGTTGTCACAAATGGCAATAGTTCATCTTTTTTTCATACTTCTTTAGCAATAGTATCAAGACTCCTCAGTATCAAGAGGCAAAACAGAAGCTGCAAGGTTCCTTGAGGCCCAGGACCAGAAGTTTCATGTTCTCACTTTTAACTGGTCTAAGCAAACACAAGCTCAATGGGAGGGAAAGACTCTACCTCAGTGGAGGAGTGACACAATCCCATGGCCAAAGAGTGTGTCTGTGGGAGTGAGAGGATGCAGAGGTCTGCTGTGTGAACAACATACACACCATCTCACCCCAAAACAAGGAAAGCAAAGCCAAGAAAGTTAAATATTTGGTCAAGGTCACCCAGTTAGAACCTAGGCCTAGTCCAGTGGTCTTTCATGGTAACTCAGAAACACGGCAGGATTTGATTGACAGAGAGCAGACACGTGAGCCAAAGATTATATGAGTAAGAGGATGACTACACTTACTGAGACCTTCCTGCGGGCCAATATTAACTCATTCATCATGGAAATAAAGAGGAGGACAAGCATCTCTCCAAATAAAGGTGAACAAAGAAAAGTGAGTGGCAAAGATATGCAAGGGACATGAGGAGGCCAAAGAAGAGGACAGGGAAGTGGGATTCATTACACAGGAAGGGAAATTAAAGGAAAACTATCTTTTTTACCTCAGGGGGTACCCTCCAGGGAGAGGCAAGTTCAGAAGGGCCTAGGGTGCAATGTGAGGCACACAGCAGACTGAGGTTCTTATAAATGAAGAAAGAACATTTTGACTTGGGCTGAGACTTGGGCCCAGCAAGAAAAGACCTGATTTAATTGAGTCAAGTTAATCAGCCTGGGGGTAAAACAAATTACATGAGTAGACAACAGTCCCTCGTGATGTGTTGAGTCAAGCTGGACTAAGGAAGCAAACAAGTTGTGTACTTGTCATTTATCCATTGGTATGTCATTTATAACCCGAGGTTCTCCTCATTGACATAAAGTGGATTGTATACTCTAAATGACTGGGTGGGTTCATAACAAACCAACAGAGACAGAAAGAAGTACTATGCAAGTTGGTTATGAGCTTGGTGGAATTCTATTTATAAATAAATGTTATGCTGAATTTAGGTGTTGCATAATATATTTTCCTCTTATGGTTTTTTTTCCCCTTTTGTTCCCCATACCATCATACCAACATCCCCTTATCTTTTTCCTTACACACTCCTTCTTAACCTCAGAGGCACCCGGATATTTCTTGATATTCACTGGTTTTACAAAGTGTTTTGCAAGTTATCAAATTATGTACTATGTAAAAGTCCAGTATTTGTTTTTATTGTTCTGACTTTGCTACATATAATTCTCTCAAATTCCTTCCATTTTGTTGAAAATGGGGGCATTTCATCATTTTTCATGGCTGCATAATACTCCGTGGTGTGGCTCTACCACTTCTTGATCCAATTGCCCAGTGATGACATTTAGGCTGCTTCCATGTAAGTTTCACACATCCTGGCACCCCCAGTTTATATGTTCATAATTGTTTTCTTTTTGGGGGTTGAGCTTATTTGACATTTTATTTTCTAAGTAGATGAATGAATCTAAACCACTAGCTTTACTATTGTGTTCCTTTTAGTACAAGGAGCTCAGTCAATCATTATAAAGGTACAGGCTATATTTATTTATGGCACAAGGGGTTCTTGAGTAACTAAGATTAAGGAGGTAAGTAGCAGGTACCCATAGAGTTTAGACGTTTATGTCTCTCATAGTTTCCTCTCCTGGGAAGGGAAGGCCGGAACTATTTGTATTGTTTCCTTGGTAATAGGTAAACACAAGGCCATTTCCTACTGCCTTGCCTTGAATTTTCTGACTTGACTGGACCTGCTCTCCCCTTTCCTGACAACCATCCCCAGAATCATCTCTGAAACTTTTCTACTTTAAAAGTCACCAATTTCTTCAAAAACTTTGCCCTTTCAAATATCTGCTGTAATTGCTCCCCCACTTCATTTCTCATTGTCTTTGGGAGACCCAATGCTAGCTGGCATAAGCACATTTACAGATTAACTGTGTTTTACCCACGGTAGTCCTAGTCAGGATAAAGTCTCTAGGGCCCAATACTCAAATATATTCAGAATGAAAGTCAGAAACCTGGGGGAAAATATTTAAAGCAACTAAGAGAAAGAACAAGTTCCTATTTCTATTAAACATGCTTCATTCCAGTGATGAGCTCTGAGACATGGGTTCATCAGCTAACAAAATGTGGGCTTGCCAAAACACAAAGTGTAATTAATAAAACAGACATATGGGGTAAGTTCTAGTCCCACTACTTATCAAAGAAGTGTAGCATATTTTATCAAGCAAAGAAAATAAAAATTCTTAAAGAGAAAATAACCATTCGGAATTATAAATATGGTACCTTCAAAAATACTAAATCCAGAAGATAAAAATAATCATATCTCATCTTCCAAGGAGGTAATGCCAGTCTTCTGCATTGCTGGCATGAGTAATAGTGCTACAGCCATTTTGAGAAGCATTTCGGAAGTTCGTAAAAAGAATCACCAAAATATTTTGACTCTTCAACCCAAAAGTTCTACTTCAGTGTCTGTCAGTGGTGCTGTAAAAATAGCGTATGCACAATGGTGTTCATTACAGTGGTATTTATAGGGTAAAATCTCAATGTTCTACGCCAGAGGGACAGTATATAAATTATGGAAAGCGTGCCAGTTTGAATATATGCAAATATTGAGTGATTGCTCCAAAGGTGAGTAATGTTGGAATTATATAATCATTGCTTGTTTTTTTTTTTAAGATCATGTATGCATTATGTCTTGTAATGCATCTTTAAGCACTTATGTAAATCAGAAATCTAGGGCTCTCCTTGACATGTCCCTAACTTGCCAATGTCAGCTCATCACTTGGGGGGTGACTTTTACTCACTGAGTACCTCTGATCACTTTCTCTGTTTCCTCTGCTTCCTCACCCCCACCCTGGTCTAAGCAAGTACCTCTCCTTGAGACATTCTCAGCAGCCTCTCTCCTCTCCTGCTTCCTGCTAGAATCTACTCTTCATCTGCAGTAGGATGATCTGGAAAAACGCAAATTAGATGTGTCGTACCCCCCTACCTGTTGTTGCCTGCCATCTCTGCTGCTATGGGCCTTGTATCCGTCTGTCCCTCAGATAGTGAGCTTTTCCCTCAGATAGTGGGAGCTCTCTCTGCTCTGCTCTCCACTGGCCCCAGCATCTGCACCACAGGAGACCGTCCCAATGTACAATGAGTATTTTATGACAAACCTGAAAATACAGAAAAAAAAAGAAGAAAAATAAAATCACACCAAAAAGGGAATAGTGGTTGTGTTAGTGTTGTGAAAATATCATTGCTTGTTGTCCTCTATCTCTAAGAAAAGCATTTAAGAGAAAAAATAACAATATAAATAATTCACAATTAAACAAAAAGAAAAATAGCTCTCCTTATTATACTTACTGAATAAGCATAAAACAGGCTAAAAATAAAAATGATACCCATTAATTATTCACTCTAAGAGGCCGAATTGTTTTTGTTTTTTCCAAATGGTTGCCTAAATGGGTGTATCATCTTTACAGAATTCATAATCATAGATAAAATGTTGCATTTTGTTTTTTTCTGCTTCATGCTTTGTCATCTGTCTCCCCATTGTTACATTGCCTTTCCAATAATTGTTAGCAACGCCATAGTATTTAGTTAAATTAATGGGGGGGGGTGTATATCTTTAAGATCTATTTCCTGACTTGAAATTCAAAGTTATGGATATTCACGTACAGGTACAAATTTCTGACCTGTTGGCCGGGAAACTGGCAATGATGTCTGTGTGTGTGAGTGTGGCGTGAGCTCTTAAGGCAGAGTTAAGTGTGATTATTATGAAAGAGTCCCCATTATATCAAGTCTTTATGAGGAAAAGAAGTTATATTTATTAGGTTCCGAAGGCAGGTAGCCTTGCTTTCATCTGAAATGGGAGGGATGTGTTGAGGGTTGAAGGTGAGATGGTGCTGAATATTGGGGTCTGATCATTTGGGGTCTGAGCAAGTAGAGGCTGTGTACAAAGCTGGGACATTAAAAAGTAGGGTGCTTTTAGGTTGGAGGCAGTGGGTTCTGGTTATAAGCAGGAATCTGTAGCCTCTTAGACTGTCAGAAAGGAAAACAGGGCCTCCCAGGTGGCCTAGGGATTACATCTCAGCACTGCCACTATGAAGGCCCGAGTTCGATCCCCATCCAGGGAGCTGACCCACATGGCACAGCAGAACACTCCTGTCTCGCCTGCTGCTCCCCTCAGCAATGTATTTCAGTAGATCTGCCTGTTCTGCTCCCCACTCTGTCTCTGGTGAGTCCTTTCACCCCTTGCATCTTTGGCCTGCACCCCAGCTCTATGCAAAAATAAATAAATAAAATCTTAAAAAAAAAAAAAGAGGGCCTCCCTGGTGGCACAGGGCTATCAAGCTATCTCCAGCCACTGCAGCAAGAGTTCAATCCCCAGCCAGGGAGCTGAACCACATGGCACAGCAGACCTCTCCTGTCTCACCTGCTGTTCCCGTCAGCAGTGGATTTCAGTAGATCTGCCTGTTCTGCTCCCCACTGTCTCTGGTGAATCCTTTCACTTCCCTACCCCCACACCTCTGGACTACACCCCAGTTCTTTTATGCATAAATAAATAGATCTTTAAAAAAAAAAAAAAGGAAAGACAGAAAAATAGCAATAGAGACGAATGACCAGGTAAGGGGAGGGTGGCAATGGCAAGATGCAAAACTCCAACGTGAATTACGTGGGCTGGACAAACCGATGGCTGCCTGATGCTTTTCAAAATGCAAGTCTGGGCAGGATGGCCTCTGGCTTCCTTCTCAATTATTTTATAAAATGACAGTATCATGGCCCCAAGCAGGAGCTTGAGTTGCAGCCATTCCAGTTCATTGCCTTTAACCCCAAATTTGCCACGTTGCAGCTCTGTGGCTCACCAACTCCTTTCAAAGTTCCCTAACACATATTTCACAGGAGACCGTGGGAAATCACTATAGAGGCTCAAGAAATTCTTTCCTAAATAGCAGAACCTCCCAAGTTTGGGACCCAGCAAGCCTGGCATTCCCATCAATACTATGCCAGACGCTCCCTTTATGAGATTTGTCCTCATGTTCTTCGAACTCCTCTCTGTTCTGTTTGCCTCATTTGAACATTGTTCAAACCCTCTGGAATAAGCCCCTCTCATTGCCAAACAGTTCTAGAGACCTCCTAAAATAGAACAAAATGATCTGCTTTTGTAAAAAAAAAAAATTATAGCTACCAATGATTTCAAGGACTAAGAGCAGCATTCAAAAGAGGGCAGGGGAGAAGGAAAAAAAGTAGTGGTAGAATTTCAGACCTCGTATTCTGAAGGTGTGGAGCAGGCCCATTTGAATTCTGGGTGGTCTTTCCTATATCTCAAATTGCACTGTCCCTTCCTACCTAAGCATTAGCCCTATGTTCATTCATGGGCTTTTGTGTGGAAAGAATTCATTCTCTGAGGCCATTATATTGAACATTTTCTTCCTGAATATGAGCTTTTTATCTTTGGCCACTACATGGGCAGGCAAGGACCCTTTCTGTTATACTCACTATTGAATCCCCATTGTCTACACCTGGTAACAACATTGTTCAATAAACATTTAATCTACGAATAAATGAATGTATGAGTAATCAGAATTAGAATGTTCCAGTTTCTCTGTGTCATTAAAATGTCTATCATTTAATTGCATCATTAGGTCAGGTTTTGGCACCTCGTCCTCCCCTACTTGAAGAATAGTTCAACTCTAGCGAAAACTTTTAGGTTGTTTTCCTATTTAAAAGAATACAGCTCAAATATGCACACAGTGGAGAAAAAGAAATTCTGACTCTGGCTAGTTTCCTCCCAGCCTTATAGATTATGCAGCTCCTTCCTGAGGTCAAGTTTAACTCATCACATGGGTTTGCTCTTGATATGAAGAACCTTAAAGATTGCATTGATGTTTTTGTTTTATTTCAGCAAACTCCAGAAGACAAAAAGGGATATCAGATGGCTGCAAGGAGTGACCGGTGAATGGTTTGAAGAAATTCAAAGAAAAAAGTTTTGCAACGAAACAGATGTCAGCCAAATGTTAAAGCCGCCACTAACATACAGGCTGAGGAAAGGGATGGCAGAAAATGGTGAGAGAAAAATATGAACCTGGTTTTTTTCTCTTCCAGCACAGAATAGTCAATAACGACTCAGTGGCTGTCCATCTCTGCCAGGACTCCTTTGAAAACATCAGGTGTGCTCACCTTAGCAGCACATGTACATCCTGCAAAGGCCGGCAGGCACAGTTGTGAGACATATCCATTTTGAACATCAGAAGGCACAAAAGTTTTAGGATACAACACACAGTAAAAAGTGTGAACTAAAACTGCCCTGCAGGAATGTCTGGGGAGTTTGCTTTTCGAGTCAGGCAGAAGCAGAGTGGCTAAAAATGCAGACGTGGCTGTCCAGAGAGCCTGAAATCAACTCTCCACCCCGTCTGTGAATGTAGTCGCTGCCTCCCAGAATTGATGTGACTCTGTCCAAGTTGCTTATTCTCTATGAGACTTAATGTTCTCATCTTTATATGGGTCTAATTTCTACCTCAGAGGGGGCATTGACGAAAATTATATGTATAAAGTACTAAACATGAACACAGTAAGCACTTCATTCACCAGAGGCAGAAAAGTGCATTTATTGAAATACTGTGTAAGGGAGCAGGAGTAAGATAGGAGATGTCTGCACAGGAAGAAGGACTTGGGGCTCCCTTTATAACCTGCTTTTGTGGACTTTTTCATGACTCGGGGAGTCAGTCTCTGCCTGTTGCTATCTGCTATCTGTGAGCCTTTCACAGGAGATGCCCAGCCTGGTTCTGTCTGCCCAGTCTCCACATGGGCCCCTTTTTGGGACCCAAGGACAGATTCCCATGGCAACTTTGTCAGTTTCCCTTTCTGATCGCTTGTGTGTCTCCTGGCATTGTTCAGCTAAGCAAAGTGCAGAGACTTAAATTTTAATCAACTCTATTAAATTTTAATCAACTCTATTAAATGATACCCCGACACCACAGGGGAGACACTGAGAGATTCACGCAGTTGACATGAGGGGCCACTTTCTACAGAACTGTGGAGTGGGGTACACACTGAAAGCTCCCTTCTCTGCAATAGTACTCCTCTGTTAGAACCATGGGAGGCACAGGACTCCCCTTAGTCCCTGAGGCCTTCCTGGGGGGATGGTTGTTGCATTTTAGACTGCATGAGGGTAGGGGGAGAAGTGGCCTAAGGAGGCAGCCTTAGTTGCCTGAGATCTAGTTACCTGGAAATATTTTAATGATGCCAACTTTTTACAAAATTTTCTTCTAGATCAGACATCAAGATCTCAACATATACCTAATCAAAGAAACCCATCATCAGTTGCCTCTAGACTGAGCTTCAGATCCTCATTTGCTTCCCTGTTCTCATTCAAAAAATCCCGAAAGGAGACTTTAAAGCTTCCATCCTTGGCCCCGAAAGGGTGAGTGAAATTCAGCTCAGAGAAGACCTCTTTAGTTATCCGATCCTGGAGGCCAGCAGCCTGCTTTGTATTCAGAATGTTTAATGTTTGTTCTTAGTATCTAAATTCACTTAGTGACAAAGGAAACAGGACTTAGCTTGCATGGGGACAAAGTCCTTTTGAAAACTTGAAACTGGGCTCACGTGAAAACCAGCTTCTAACCAGCTACTCCGGTCAGTCCCCGCCAGTACTCTTGGTGAATGGATGGGTTAAATGTTGGGAAATAATTATTGACTGTTTCTCTACCGCTCCGAGAGCAAGAGCCTGGTCTATGCTTGGCCAGGAAGATATATTTACATCAAAACTATTCCTTTCTTGGGGAGTTTGTGTGTCTGTGGTCACAAGGAGAGATGGATAGAGACTGAATGGGAGTAAATGAGACCAGCAAGAGAGTCGAGATAAATTTTAAAGCATGGAAAATGTGTAGATCTGTTTCCAGAAATATTCAGAGCAGCCTTTCTGATCAGGATGCCCAGAATTGAAACTTAAAGTGACCGAGGGGGAGCTTCTGGAGTAAGGAAGACAGTTCCAGATAATTCCCTGCTCGGCATTCTGTAAATCAGTTCACCCTGACTCACTGTGCCGGGAGACTGTAGTGCACAAAACAAGCAAAGCTTTGCTTACTAGCAATTGAGCTGACGACTAAATACTTTGGGCTTGTCTTCCTGGTTGAAAAGCTTCCCACCCTCTTAAGGTGTTGCCTGCCACGTGATGTGTGAGCACTGGCAAACCATTCAGTGTGCACCACGGTGCTAAATAGGAGGTGTTGGAGGTCACTCTCCCCCAGAAACAATAGGTAGCCAGCTGGTGGGGCATGTGATGCAGCTCCCTGACCTGGAGAACCCAGCCCTGCTCTCCCCTCTCCGACAGAGGGGAGGTTTTTTGCTTCCAGTTTTCACCCAGAGGTTGCTTTTGTCTTTGATGAAATGACCAAGAACTGAACAAAATGTAGATTTATGTGACTCTCTCTCCCTGAGTTTCTTGCAAGCAAGCACTCTTCAAGTAGGTGAGTTGCTTTTCTTCCTAAATATGTTTGAAACTATAGTCGTTTTCTCTTTGGGGGGACTTTAAATTGAGGAGCATTTCCCTTATAGGAAATCTTTCTTTGAAAGAGAACAGAAATATTCCTACAGTGTGGTGTAGCTGCGATTTGTCATGTAATTTGTGTTTTTGGTAACTTTCTTTAAAGCAGAGTTGAATACAGCTGAACAAGCTAACACTAGGAAACTAGGCAAAGTTAACACTATGGGCACATTATTGCCAAGCCCATAGTGCAAGCTACTGCCAAAGTAGACCAGAAAAAATATAAAGATCTAGCATTCCCGGGGTGGTGTGGATTAGAAATCAACTTTAAAAATCTGAAACTCTTACAAAATTCTGTTTAGCAACGTATATAAACCCAGCTGGCTTGTCACCCCGCCATGTGTGTAGCAGTTCTCAGAATTTGTTGCTTTTAAGTCCACTTTACTTTTAAAACGTGAGAATAAATATTTATTCATTGTGCCAGGAAGTATATAATTTTTTTTTTTCTTTTGCTCTTACGTGGTTTCAGAAGACAAAATGTAAAAGCATGCCCTTTTTATTTTTAAGTACGAGTGTGGTCTAAATATGCAGCTGGGACTTTAATCCTGTGTGTGGTGGGGAGAGTTGTTTTTCAGGGGTTGTGCTGTGGTAGAAATAGAAATTGTGTGGCAAACACAGCAGGGAGCCTCCTGACTATTAAGTAGACCCTGTCCTTCTTTTAGCAGTTCTGATCTTTTGAAATACAAAAGCACTTTGAAAATGCTATCTGATCAGGAAGCTCCTCCATGCCCAGGGCGAGCGGGAGGCACTGGCGAGGGCCTCAGGCTGCTCCCTCACCGTCACTGTCAGGTTGTTGTCAGGTTTGTACTTGCTGAAGCCAGCAGAGCTCACTTGGTCACACACTGAGCTCTGGACAAGTCATCGGAGCAGCTCACAGGCTGCCTTCCAATCACAGAAAGAGAAGAACCTCTGTGAGCAAAGACCAGCTCTGTTCAGCCCTAAAAGCTTTGAGTATCCGCGAAATTTCTTTTCCTCCTTTAAGCTACAGTTGAACTGAGACATGACAATGGGGAGTGGGTAGCTTTTCCATAAGAAATGCACTGCAGTCACTTCACTGGACAGATTTGTTCATTCTAGGAGGGCCCAGCCCATAAACGTATAGGGGATGTTGACCCTCTGATTTCCTATTACCCAAGAGTAAAGAACTATGAGGATGCAGTGACTTCATGAATTATTAAAAAGCCTTGCCATTCCTGCTTCAAATAGGTGCTCCTCCCAATTCCCCACACTTCCCACATGACCCCATGATTATTTTAATCTATTTGGAAATGATTGAACTGTATCCTCTGTGACCCCCACCTTAACTCCAGGAAAATATTTCCTGCTCATGTTTTAATGTGTTTATTGCTAGTGAGTCCCTGTAAGTCAGGTCTCCTTTGTCTTGTTTGGGGACATCTCGTGCCTGTGACATATGGTGTTCACCCCAGCACAGAACGGCAGGAACTCAGTCACCTTACTCTTGAACAAGGTGATCCCCAGGCAAGCCTCCAACAGTGCACGTCAGTAGCTTCCAGGGGCAGCTACAGTTGTGCATGCTTCTTCCAGACCCTGGTTATTTCTGCGTTGCCCTCCCCGGCAGGGACAGGATCCGCCCACCACTCTGCGGTGTGCTCCAGCCTGCTCCACAAGGAAGTCACCCCTGCGAGGGAGCACCTACCCCCATGTCCATACACACTCAGAGCTGTGCGGCCATGTGCCACGGCTCATTTCAGGGGCTCTAGGGATGTGGATTTGCCACCCTCCTCTGTCCTGGCTCACCCTCCCGGGGCTGGGACGTGAAAGTGAAAGTACAGGGAGCATGTTCAGGAGCCTGGAGAGGGGGGTGTGCGATCATCAGAGGCTCACCGCTTTCACTTGCTAGCATGGGCCGTGCTCAGTGCAGGTCGTGATGAGAGAGGAGAGAGGGGCGCAGCTCCCTGCTGGCGGGTGTGCCTGCCACTGCCCTGCTCCTTTATGGAGAAAATCTCCCTGCTGCAGAGAGCATTGCTGGATCCACCTAGCTGCTCTTGAGACATGCCCCGATCTGCCTGCTCCACCGGGCATGCACCGCTGAGCCACCCACTGCAGATGTGGTGGGTGTGAGCAGGAAGGTCAGATACCATTTTGGGAAGAGAGAGGGACAGATCCTCGTTAGTTTTCTCTGGATTCTAATTGTTTTCTCTCTTCTCCCTCTTCCCCTCCCTCTCTCTGCTTTCCCCTCTTCCTCTCCCCACTTCCCTCTCCTCCCTCTCTCTTGTCTCCCACACCTTCTCTCTCAACTCCTCTCTCCCTTCCTCCTCCTGTGCCCCTCCCTTCCTCTTTTCAAACTCCCTCCTGTGCTCTCTGCTCCTTTCCAGGTGGAGTGCCCAGGTTTGGGTTGGCAGACACAGGAATCCTGGACACCTAGACTGAAGGAGAAGTCGTAGTAAGCAGGAAGCAAGGGTCCTTCTTGGGAAATGCTCCTTCACTGGTGCCAGATGCAGGGTGTGCAGATAACAGCAGGGTTGGGGTGACACGTAGGAGAAGCAAGACGAGGGGATCCGCTTTGATCTGCTTGATCATAAGAATCTCATCAGCAGTTTTTGGAAAATGACCATCAATTAGGCCCTGACCTTGAGGTTCTGATTCAGGAGGCCTAGAGAAGGGCCCAGGGAGCCCCATCCATTTATCTCCAGTTCTCCGGGACATCTAGATGCTCATTCGGGTCCTGGAACTACTGCAGTTAGTTTCTAATCCCGCCAGGGCTAGGCTATTAGCGCCAGGGGCACAGTGATGGCTTCCCTTTCACTTATTTGTCCGGCTTTTTCAAAGTCCTGCTCTAGATCAAATGCTGTGTTTAGAGCTGGAGATAAAATCATAAAAATATAGCAAAGCTCCTGCCTGGAGGACTTTATAACCTAGATGAGGATGCCGGGCTGCTGCACCCACTCAGGCAGGAGGTGCACCAGGGAGCTCTAGAAGAGCCCTTCACATGCTGACTAGGGCACTTTTCTGGCAAGTGTCAGTGGGGGATCTTGTGGGAAGGATGCCCTTTAGGACTCACACAGGGATGCCATCTGGCCTAGCAGCAACCTGGGTGACAGCTGAGTACATGATGACTGTGGTGAAAGGTAGCGAGCACTGTGGTGGCTTCGTGCCCTTCCTGCCGTGGACGTGCAGGACAAGCTCTGAGCTCACGTGGGGGCATCCAGAGGCTTATCTCCTGGAGGAAGGGTGAATTTTGGATCCATGGGACTGAAAGAGGCAATTAAGAGTCCAAGGGCTGCACCAGGCAGAAAGAATGACACAGCAAAGGTGCAGGGACCGGAAAGAGAGCAGGGACTTATCTAGGTTCACTGACCCGGATAAAGTGAGACTAATAAGGATGGGGTGGGGGAGGGTGAAAGAGGCAAGAATACAGTGCTTGAGACCTGTGGACACCAGGAGCCATGCATCATTGTCTCAAGGAACACCATTCTCTTCCTTGTTATATACATGTGTGCATTACATGTCCATATTATTACATGTATATGTTATATAATGTATATTACCATATGTGTATATTGTGACATATTCATCACATAATATATAATATAAGCACATATTACTCCCAGCCCACTAACCTGGACAAGCACTAGTATTTTAGTGTAGTACGTGCATGTGCATATGTATCTATTTCTTCCATTGATCGTTTTTCAACAGATAAGTGTCATGATTTGAGTTTTGTTTTAGAAAGACCACTTTAGCTCAGTGCTTCTCAACCAGGAACAATCCCCCTCCCTCCAACCCCACCCTTACCCCAGTCATTTGGGAATCTCTGAAGATGTTTCTGGTGTTCACACCTGAGGGCAGTGCTATTGGCGTCTACTTGGTGGAGGTCGGAGATGTCGACAGACACCCCGAGTGCCCTTGTTGCATCACCAGTACCAGTGGTGCCCAGGCTGGGAAGCTCTGAGGTGGAGGCAGGGAGAGCAGATAGGAGGGGGCAAGACTCACGTTTCAGGGGCCAGGCGAGAGATTGCTTAGAAGGAGGTGGCCTCAGCTAAGGTAGTGGCAATGAGGAGGGCAAAAGGAATAGATCTGTCCGCAGTTTAGAATGGAGAATTATGGGAAGCTGGTAACTGGGTGTGATGGGCAGGGGAGGTGACCTCTTCCTCTGACTTAGGACAGTAGGTTGGGACAAACTAAATAAGAATAGAAGAGGAGGAGCAGATGTGATGAAAATAAAAACAAGCGCATTTGCTTATTTATTCAACCAGCACTGCTCTAGGAGTGCCACATGCAGCTCTAGGAGCGCCACACACAGTCCTTGGCGTCACAGCTCTAGTCCTGTGAAGAGGGTGAAAAGGAAACAGCAGAACTCGGAAGAGCACTGAGATGGGGTGTCCTGTGCACTGGGAGCGCCTAGGAGGGGTGTGTGTTGGAGCAACGGCTCCAGTCCAGATAGGTCTCCTTCAGGAAATGGTGCAGGGAAGGAGTCTTCGAGGATAAAACAGTTATCCGGGCAAACAGGTGGTGGAATATGTTTTAGGCAAAGGGAAAGTGATGTTCACAGACTCAGAGGTGCGGCTGAGTCCCTACCGCAGAACAGTGTAGGACGGGGAGAGTGAGATGAGGCTAGAAAGTGTGTGGGGACTAGATCGCCCCGGACCTGAGGAACACAGACCAGAACTTGAATTTTCACCGGAAAGCAAAGGGGAGTCATTTGAATGGTAAGCAGGGAAGTGATAAGATTCCCCTGAGGCCCCGCTGGCTAACTGAAGTGGATGGGTTGGATTGAGGCACAAGTGGAGACAAGAGTTAGGAGCTATTGCAATGATAAAGGCAGGGGATGCTCATCGTCTTGACTGCCATAAAGGCATGGAGATGACATGTGATGGTTCTGAGAGGGATTTCTGGGCTTGAATCAACAGGAAATGCTGATTAACTGCAGAGGCAGGAATGGACATGGAAGGAGGACATGGTGTCCATCTCAGAAGTGTAGGGTCTAAATTGCCTGTGGTCATTCCCGGTGGAGTTATTCAATGACCAGTGGTGACAACATGTGCCACCAGCGCTTGGGGACATTGCCTGAGTTCTGGTTAGGAAGGAATTTTTTTTTTTTTTTAAATAATGTACTTGAGTCAAACTCTAACCTACTGAAGGGGAGAATTCCTGAGTGGCATCTGCAAAGCATGCAAACAGGAGAGCATAGTTTAGGGAGGTAAAGTAAATCTGCTAAGTTAGAGTTCCGGTACGTACAGAGAAGGGGAGTGTGAGGAGAGAAGACTTGAAAGGTGAGGAGTTGCCTGGGGAATTCACCAGATAAAAGAAGAGTCTCATGCCATGTGAAGATTTTGGATAATACCTTATGAGATTTTAAGCCGAAGACTGATGTGATCAAATTTATATTTTAGGCAGCTCTGTCTGTTGTTGGCGTGAAGGATGGAGAGGCGTGTAGCAGAAGATTTGTGAAAGTTTACGATGAGGCAGAATGAGTGGAAGTAGAGAAGTAGGGGTAGATGCAGAGATCTTTAAGACTTGGATCAGGAGGACATGTGAGCATGTGCAGAAGAGGAGGCAGGTTTGCATCCGGGTGACTTGTATCAGCCCAGCTTCCATACCACTGTTGTTTTTATTCACTCTACAAGTGGACGCCTTCACACCAGAAACATACATTACCTTGTTAATGTATGTGGCGGACCCGGGAGTGTGTGTAGAAACTCTGGGCCTCCAGGTGGATTGAGTAGCACACCCTGCCACCTAAGCCCGCAGTGACAAATGGCCTTGCACACCCTCAGGCGAGTGTGCATCCTCCCTCGCCAGCCACACACCTGGTACCTGTGGTGCTGTGTTCCACTCATGCTCTAGGTATCCTTTAAAGTCACATCTCCCTCCCACTGGCCACTGTCAAAAAGGAATTCCTACCCCCCCCCCCCCGCCTTCACTCTAGATGAGCCCAGGGCCACATGAGTTGTATGGGGGCCCCGGGAATGCCAGGCCCGATAGGGCTGTGCACAAAACCTGCACACCCGCCATGGTCACCTGCCTGCATGAAAATTCACTCACCTGCCCATTTCTCAAAATCTCACTTCCTCTTTCCCCCCTCCAGACTGTTGCTCACACTGTGCTTTGCCTCCTGTGCAACCCCCAACTTCTCCCTGTCGCCTTCCCTGTTCATCCCCAGGAGGTGCTCTCTGGTCGCTCAGCATTTTCAGCATATTTTGCAGTTGACTCTTGATCCACTGGGGAGGTTAGGGGTGCTTCCCCAGTAGAAATTCTGACTCCCCAAAGGCCTAACTACAGTCATCCCTTGGTATTGGTGTGAGATTGTTTTCAGGCACCCCTGTACCAAAATCTACAGATGCTCAAGTCTGTGGGGTGTTGGTTGCTTGAATCTGTGGATCAGAAGCTGCAGATGTGGAAGGTCAACTGCATATAAATGATTCCCAGCAGTTCAAAGCCGTGTTGTTCAAGGGTCAGCTGTACTTTTATATCTTTTTATTGTTGTTATCACATCTTGGCTTCTATTTTGGCTAATCTTTCCAATTGTAAAAGCTCTGAGTGAACAGTTTCCCTAGCTCAGGAATATTCGTTTCCTGTAAAGTACTCACAATAGTGCCTCGTATGTAGTGGAAGAGGCCTACAGGCTCATGAAAGCTGTACAGAAAGGGTGAAGGAAAATAGAAAAATCTAAAAATAAAAAAATTAACTCCTAGATATTAATTGTAGACCACTGATATTTCCTATTAATTTCCATTTCTGCTGAGAATTTGAGCCAAACTATAAAATACATATGGAGATCTTTAAAATATGAAATTGTTTGGCTGCCAGGTTTAATGCTCAACTTTCATGAACTGTGAAGCAGTGGGAGCTTGAATGGACAGTTGCTTTTTGCCACTTTGGGACTGATCTGAGTCCCAATTTGCTTTGCTGTTCTCCAAGTGAAGGACAGGACCTGATTTCATACAGAACTCAGAGCCAAAGTGGTATATGAAACCTTGAGCACCCTTGACACAGGGCTATAGATTTAAAAGACCAAAATCTTTCTCAGTGCTGGACCTCTGTCTTGTAAACTATGAATCTTCTAGTCATTTTGAGAGAAACCTCACAAAGAGTAAAAGCACAGTGGTTTCCCTCCAAGATGGTTTTGGAATAAGTAAGGCATATTTATAAACATACAGATCCTGAAGCTGTCTTTACAGAGCCTGCTCTTTTAAAAATCCCCTAATGAAGTGTTGATTCTGATCCTGATTTAATCACTCTTTGAAATAAAAACATATAGATAGAAACAGAAAATCTGTTTCCTGTTCACAGCAAGAGCCAGTGTGTCAGACTCTGCCCCTCAATGGTGGTGGGCAGTGTCTTCCAACTTCTGGCAACTCCATCTCTGGTCTGTGAAACACGAACAGCCATATATAGTATTCTCTTCACCAGAGTGATGGAGTAAAATGAAGTAAATTGATTTTGGAGCCTAAGAACCTGCCAACACATACTAACACTCAACAAATGTTACTTTCTCGTTATTGTGTCTTCATGCTTCCTTCACACTCAAAACCAATTACTCTAACATTGTTTTCCAGTCCTCAGCAATAATAAGAAAAGGTTTCTGACTTTTTCCCCCAACAAGCTTTTCACCAAGAAATGCCTTCTTACAGGGCATTAGAACTACACCTTCTCAAGGCACCGAGATAAGGCAGCAAGTGGCTGTTGATTTTTTCTGCTTGGTATACCTTACACACGTCTTCAAAGAAATTATTTCAAATTCTCTCCACAGATGTTCCGACCAGGCAGGACCTCCTGCATCTGTGAGGGGAGCTGCCATGGTAAGTGACTAGTGACACCAGGAATTCGGATCTCAGGTACTTCCCAGCTAGGCACCCACTTGCACCCGCTTCTCCTTAGCTCTGCTTTAAATTTACTTCAGAAACGTAGATTTCTCCTAGAAAGTGCAACATTTCCCAGTCAAGGCTGGTTCCCAGCTATGTCTGCCACTGGCATGCTGGACAGGAAGAAGCGTGGCCATCGCATGCCACCAGACACCTGGCACACGTGTGATATTTGACCACACGTTGTTCTGGCGCAGACTAGAAGCATCAGGGCAGAGCAAGACGCAGAGGCGGCCAATGCCACTTTGGCAAACCATCACGGTTCTGAGCTGCTCCTTTTCTGGATAAGATCATTTTACTCGAAGAGGAAGCCTCTGAGCGGTGAGATGCACTTGACCGGATCACGTTCACACAGGATGCTCACCCAACGTGACCTTCACCAAGGGCTTAAACTTCCACATCTCTGTAAAGTTTATACATCTACCAGATGGAGAAGCTTTGTTTTCTGTTTCTTTTTTGATCTACACAAGCCTGCACCTCTCTGTGTTCTCATGGGTTGGGAGAGGAAAGAAAGTTTGGAAAAGCTCTAAGAGTGCAGAGGAGGAAATAGGCATTTTTCAATGTGCTGGTACCTCCCCCCGCCCCCTCTCTTTTTCTACAAAATGCATTGAGTAGAATCCCAGTGAAGCGTGCATAGAAGCAGAAGTTCTTCACATAAAAACAAAAGTGATTCCCCCATTCTTCACCAGAGCCACACGCCTTCTTTTGAGAGATACCACTGAACCTTCTCTTTCCCCTGTACATGCTTGAGTCCCAACCCTGGCACCAGCAACAACCACATGCTAATGGAGAATTTATTATCATCCAAGCACTTGCCATAGATCATTTCATTTAAATCCCAGAGGAAATCTGTGGAGGTCCTACAAGTATCCTTCCCTTTTGTTATTTATTGTGTAGAAGAACTGGGGTGTAGACCAGAGGTGCGGGGGGTGAGAGGATTCACCAGAGACAGAGCGGGGAGCAGAACAGGCAGATCTACTGAAATTCACTGCTAAGGGGAGCAGCAGGTGAGACAGGAGAGGTCTGCTGTGCCCTGTGAGTCAGCTCCCTGGCCAGGGATCAACCTCAGCCATAGAGGTGATAGTGATGAGACTAACTTCTAAGCCACGAGGGAGGCCCAAGTATCCCCCTTTTAAAGATAAAGAAACTGAACTTTAGAGAATTTAAGAGTTATGCTCAAAGTCTCCTTGGTAAACGGTAGAATCAGGATTAGAAACACTTGGGTCTCGGTAGCTCCATAATCAAAGGTCAGTCATGTCCACAGCTCATCAGCTCTGAAGCCCTGATGGCAGAAGAGCCCCCTTGTTCAGCACCTACAACCTCTCTTTTAACGGAGTCCCAAGTGCATGCATCCAGCCCTGTTCCGGGGTGTGACTGCCTCTCACTTTCCTTTAGAGAAGTACCTAGAGGTAACCATCCTGTCTCACTTGAGAGCCATGGGCACTGAAGCAGGTGAGGAAAGGAAAAAGACAAATGCCTAGAAGTGACAAAGCAGTAGGACTCAGCTGGTAGTTCTAGGGATTTGAGAATCGAGCCTGGGGATTAAGAGATATCTTTCTTTGGAACTTCTGATAGTGGCTTGCCTTTCACCCCTTCACTGCTCAGAGTGGGCCCATCGAAAAAGTAAGAGCAGAGAAAATAAATGCAAGTCAAGCCAGTGATTGCTGCTCCCAGTTAACAACTATTATAAAAAAAGTCGGAGGAGAAAATAATGGAAATATTGTCTAAAGGAAGGGTTTTGTGTGACATGTAGATTTCCATTATTCATCAATGAAAGTCCCTTCCCCTGATATTCTATCAGCTGGAAGAGTCAGAAGTTGGCCATAAGGCTTCCTGCCAAGTTTTGAGGTAGTGAACTTTGTATCACTTGCTTGACAGCTTGGCAGGAATGGTACTAAGGGTTCCGTCGCTTTAAAGGAGCTTATGCTACTTTATTGAATGACCTTGCACTCAAAAGAGAAGGAAGCTGCTGTTTATACGTTTACATGGCCTTAAAGGAAACGAAGAATTTCAGAAAACAGAATTCATTGAGCTAGAGAGAGACTGACATAATCTAGCTCAGCGTTTTTCTCAGCCTCAACACTGTTGACATTAGGGGCTGAGTTACTCTGTTGTGGGGGATGTGTATCGTGGGGTGTTTACCAGCATTCCTGCCTCTACTGCTCTTCTCCACTCAATGTGATGATGAAAAAGGTCTCCAGAAATTGCCAAATGTTCCCTGAAAATCAAATTGCCCCCAGTTGAGAACTGTCTACTTTTAGGTAAGGAATCAAGTCAAAGTCATCTCAGAAAACAGGTTGAACAGAATAAGGTCACGGCTGCTCATCAGTCCCTCTACCCAGACAGATTCTTGCTGGGCCAGCTGTTAGGTGACATGCCAGCTCTGTGCCCCTGGAGACACCTCATGTGGCACTAGGTTAGTGTGAGCTCCCCAAGGCCACAACTGTGTCTGCCCATCTGCGTGTCCCCCGCTGCCTGCACAACCTCAGCCCTCAGAACTTGGTAGAAGAAATGAACGAGTCACTTGAAGGCACAAGGTGCACGGGTGGACTTGAACTTTGCAGGGACATAGACAGTACAAATGTTCCTGGGAGAACATCTTGAAGATTTAATTCGTTGACTTTACCAAGGTATTTGATACCATCAGTAAGCTTGGGTTTCAGCCCTGGCAGCTGTTCTGCAGGTTTGGCTGCCCTGAGAAGTTCTCCATTATTCTAAGGTCACTCTGTGTCAGAGGTTGGTTTGTCTAGTCATGTTACAATGGCAGCGACAGAGTGAACTGGGGTTGGAGAAAAGGCCGCATTTTGTGGGGCCTTGTTTGCATCCCACATCTGAGAATGTAACTGAGATCCAACAGCCAGAATTTGAGACTCTGGGTCTAATCTCATGGGACACTTTTGTGACACATTAGGCTACAAACAACAACAGGAGTCCTCCCGGAAATTATCTGGTGCCACAGAATTCTCTGGCTGACAATAGGGCTTGCTAAGTGCTGGACACCACTCTCAAATGTTTCACAATTAATAATTCATTTAATCCTAAGCAACACTATGAAGAACCTACCACCATCATGATTTTCATTTAACCCTAAAAGAAATGAAGGTACAGAAAGGTTAATGTGCCCCGAGTTATACAACTTTTAGGGGGGCAGAGCCAAGATTTCAACCTGTATAAAACTAATGTGCTTAACCATTATGCTTCCCTACCTTAGATATACTTTTCTGAATCCTACTATTGTAAATATTTGTTCTTTTGATTTCTGTAATAATCTTTACTAGAAATCTTATAGATACGATTTTCAATCTTGGTGCCTTGTGAATTAGCCCTGAGTGTTGTGCAGGAAGGGTATAGAGTGTTTAAAGCAAGGTCTCCAGAGAGTTTACTATAGAATTGAAGATCTCTATGTTAGTAAAATGACAGTAAAGAGCAGCATACTGGAGAGAATGGGCTTAAGAATCAGATCATACTAGTATGAGTAACCAATGGCCATTTATAGTCATGTGATCTGGGTAAGGTGCTTACCAAAGACTCAGTTTTCTCATCTGAAAAACGGGGATGATAATCTCTACCTAATTCACAAATTTACTTTAAGGATCAAAAAAGAAAGGCTATTATAAGAGTATATTAGAAAATGAATAAATGAGTCATTTTACTCAAACAGAGGATAGCTGGTAACATACAAGTATGAAAAATGTGTTAATGTTCAGAAGTAGAAAATGGACTCATGGGAAGAGGAGACTTGAATCTCAAGTCCATAAATATCACTCAGTCTTTTAGGTGCTGACACCATTTCAGGTGCTTGGGATTCAAAGGGGAGTACTTTGCATTCTTCGTTATTTTATAGACTGGTCAACTTTCAGAGTCCTGATTCATTTATCTGTGAATCCCTGGTTTCCTGGGGAACTTGTGGTAGGGAGGGAGGAGGGATCATGGACAATTTCAGTATGACTTACTCTAGGGTTATAACCAGTGTGTCTAAAAAAGTACTTAATTGTCTCTTCCTGGGAGAACTGGAGAAGGGCTCTCTAGAGGTCAGGAAATTTCAGGTGCTTCCCCGCATCGCTAAGATCTGGGCTTGGCCTCAGAAGGTATCTCCAGCTTAGATGTAGTGTATCATCAGCTAAGGACAAAGCAGAAAGAGAGAGAGATTGAACATGGGCTCTAGAATCAGGCAGACTGGGATGAACCCTTCCCTCCACCAGTGTGACCTAAAGCTAATGTCCCGACCTCTTGAAAATCTTACCTTTTTAAAGTACAGTTTTCTCAAAGTGGAAATAATACTAGCAACCTTCCAGGGCTGTTAAAATAATGAAATAAAGTAATCCTATAAAACTCTAAACATTTGCCTAAGATAATCAATGTGTAGTTGCTGCTGGTGATAATAATGTTAGTGGGAATAAGAATACATTATTAATTAATTACATAATTAAAAGGTAGGGCTCTGTAGAGCAGTGATAGTGCAGTCTTCTTTATATCTGAAACTTACCATTGATTAGCACTTACCTGTCTAACTAACCTTTATCAGTAGGGAAAAAAAATCCTTGCAAAATTAATGTTGAGAGCAAATAAACTCCCCATATTTTTTCTTGGTCATACAATTTACATTTCTAAGTGTTGGAAGCATCTTTCATGGGTGGGTGAGTAGGATTGGTCTTAAAGCAGAAGGTCTGGGCAGACCAGAGAAACTCGGGGTCTGCAGTAGTAATAATCCTTCCCAGTTTAGAGAGGTTCAACCCGTTACTCTACTCAAATGAATTCATGTGCTTTTCATTTCATTATAAATTTTTATTGTAAAAGCATATGATGCAACAGGAGTACCCTATTGTCTACATAGAAGAAATGTGAAAGTTGTTTGGGTGCTAAAATGGTGGCAAGGCAGTAATGCTTACTATCTTCTTCATCAGATTCCATACTAACTACCAAAACTGCAAATTTGAGGAGAATGAACTTTTAAGATCCATGACTAATTGCTGTTAGCACCAGTAAAGATCTGCAGGGAAAGTACGTAGGGCCCAAAAGAGAACACCTTGATCCACTTTAGAGATACAAGAAGTTAGCCTTAGCTGATCTGATTTCTCAAATGATTAGTTTCTGGTTCCATTACCTTTGATTGGTATCTCACCGTGCTTAGGTTTTCATTCTAATGTGTGTTTACTTCTGGATTCTATGTCATATCCAATGATGCAATCTGATAAATGATCATTGGATTGTGTCTTCCTTATTAATATATCACCTTTGTGTGTATTCAATTATGGATTTCCTATGGAACCAAAAACCACAAGTCAATGAAATTTGGGCAGAGATTCTGTAAGACACCACTCACTTACATGTTGAGAAAGAAAACAGGAAGGAATGAAAATACTTGATGGTGAGGAATGCAGGGTTAATTAAGAAAGCCTGGGCACTGGAAGTTACAGACCTGGGATGGAGAAGTACAAAAGAGGGAAATTTGCAAAGATTATATATTTACTGGTCAGTATTCGTGGTGAGATGAAATGTACTGGAGGACGTCAAATGGAAAGGGGACACATGAGGAAGAGAGGGCTTCAGGAGGTGAGGATGGGTAGTCGAGTGAGCTGAAAATAGAGACTGAGCTGCCTGCCTCCTCAGGGATGCGGGCAGGATGGGTAGAGTCATGAGTGACAGAGCCAGTTTGACAGAGGATGCAAATGGAGTTTTGGCAAAGGTGAACTTGTGGGAGTGGATAATCCTCCCGAGGTTATGAAGACAAATTAAAACTTGAAAGTAGGGCAGGACAGATTTAATGGAATCAAGATAAACATGTACCAGTACAGAAAGAAAAACAACTTTAGCTCTTCATCAGTCTCCTAAATCCTGTAAAACTGTAACCGGAAGACCCGAGTTCAGGCCACCTTCACCACCGAATGCCAATAAAGCAGAGACAGGAATTGAATCTTTTAGGTGTGCTTTAATCAGCCAGCCAGCAATCTGGAAGATGGGGTTTAACACCCTGAAGAAACTGCCTTAACATTTCATTTCCAGCTGCCTTTTTATAGTGAGTTGAACAAAGAGAGTTCAGCAGTAAGCAGGCCTTCACTACTGCCAGGAGATTGCGATGTCCAGCCCCCCGGAGCTCCTTATTGCCCGCCTGGCAAACTGGCCTCAGGCTTGTCCCAGTGAACTGAGGCTGGTCTTCAGATAGCACTGTTCCCCGGACTCCTCCAGACATGCCCTTGGGCTAGAAAATTAACTCAGAGCAGACAGGCCATAAGCAGTATATGTGCACAGATTTCCTACTATACCAGCCTGGTGACTCCCCCGATCTCCGCCCCCTCCCTAGCCTCTATCAAAACTAGCAATGCTTTCAAAAAAGCATTTATAAGGTCATAGTTTTCAGGGCCATTGTTTTGAAAATGCTAATCAGCTCCTTTTGCTGTCTGGAAGGTTCTACCAGACAGACATCTGGGGATGTCTGTGGATGGGGCTTTATTTTCCCTAAATCCATCAAGTTCACAAAGCTGACAGTCTATTGCAAGCTTTGGCCAGCCAGCTCTTGATAGACCAGGTGCAGTCTTAAATCTGAAATCCCAACCTGTGGTGCTATAGAGGTGACATTCCCAAGACAAAAGAGGTTCTTTTTTTTCTGTTTTCCAGGGACCTCCCTAGGATTTGTGTAGTTGTGTAAGTTTATAGGACGCTTTGGCAGAGAGGGGCTCAATATCTTGCCTGAAGGCTGAGACCAAAAGGAATTCATGTAGTAATGGAGACGTGATCACTTGCAAATGACAAAAACAGCAAAACATCACAAGTTGAGAAGTAAATGTTAGGAAAATTGATTTGCAGTCCTTGGATTAGGAAATTTAAGCTTGGACCTTTTTCATGGGAACATGAGAGTATTCTGGGTGGATAAGATCCAGAAATAATAATGCATTTTCTCTTTTAAAATTAGCAGACAAAAATACACAATTCACCTCTGGAAAATCAACCAGTTGGCAGTGCATTTGGCCCCAGACCTGCAGACATGAGGGAGGGAGGTGGCATGTCTCAGTGGGATGCCTCACTGCTGGAGAATGAATTTTTCCAAGGTAAGTCTATACATTAAATGGTCTTTGGAACTCCTAGCACTAAAATAATAATAATAATTATAACTTGTATTAAAATGCTCAAGACATATTAAACTCTGTGCTTGATTCTTGAAGTCTTCTTGTTTACCTTATCTGAAGAGGATGTGGTTACACACTGTTAACAGAAATATTAAAGAATCTTGTATTTAAAGATAATCTAAGCAAATATTCTCAGACCAAAGGCTGATGAATTTATGGAATTGTAATAACGCTTAATGTTTAATCTCATATAAAAAGGAAATACATCTTTAGGTAACAGATCTATAAAGTTGACTCTTTTTAATAGACTTTTATTGTTACTGATTAAGACCGCAATGTACTATGATGAAATCAAATTGTTAAACACTTAACTTTGTAGAACAGATAACAATAAAGACTGAATCAAATTCCAAGAGGACTACATGGATCTTATCATTTAAGCACAGCTCACCTTTATGGTGGTTATTCTATGGCAAAATAAGCCTAGTCATTTGAAAGATGAACAGGAATTCATTCGCCAGTTTCACTTTGGGAACTTAATTCAATTTGCATAGGCAGTGACCTTGGCCCTGTGATATAGGACTGGCGGGCTGGGCAATGAGAGACAGCCAGCTGACACTCAGCCCAGGTGAAAACTTGGTCAGAGAAAAGACACCCAGAAAAATCTCTGCTCCAAAACAAAGCTTTTGCTAGAGGCCTTTTGCTAGCTGCTGCTCATGAAATGAAGAAAATGACTTGGCCTCTCCAAAAGGAGACAGAGGAGCAGAACAAGAAGTTTTTTGCCCTCCTGAGCAGTGAGTAAACAGCATTGTTAATTTGGAGTTTGAAATGACTTTGAAATATTTAAGATCATGCAGTGGGCTCCTTGAGAATGGTTACCTCTGATAGGAGGATTCCAAGTGAGTTTATCTCTTTTTTCTTTTTGTATTTTCCATCACAACCACACATCAACTACTTTTGAAATCAGAAGATTTTATTTAAGGGAAAGAAAACTAGGGGCAACTTGAAAGGGAGAATAGAAATCAAAGAGAATTTTATTATAATTTGCTTTAAAGAGAGCTCTTTACTCATTACATAGTTTTCTCTGTCTTACCTTATAGTTGGGCATTGCTTGATTATTTTATTTGTAGAATAAAGGGAATATTTGGTCTACAAATAAATATTTGTAGACATATTAAACTCTGCGCTTGATTCTTGAAGTCTTCTTGTCTACCTTATTTGAAGAGGATGCAGTTACACGCTGTTAACACAAATATTAAAGAATCTTGTATTTAAAGATAAATCTAAGCAAATATTCTCAGACCAAAGCCTGATGAATTTATGGAATTATAATAATGCTTAATATTTAATCTCTTATAAAAAGGAAATACATCTTTAGGAAACAGATCTATATAAAGTTGACTTTTTAATAAACTTTTATTGTTACTGATTAAAAAAAAAAAAAAGACCGCAATGTACTATGATGAAATCAAATTGTTAAACAATTAACTTTGTAGAACAGATAACAATAAAGACTGAATCAGATTCCAAAAGGACTACATGGATCTTATTATTTAAGCCTAGCATAAATATTTGTAGAATAAAGGAAATAAATTATTTCAGAAGCTGGGGATTAAGTTTTATTTTTAATTAAATCATCAGTAGGATGTTTCTCTGAAGAATTCCTTAGTTCCACATCCTTAATGCTCCAGATTAGTTTTTCTGCTAGTTATTGAAACTTAACAGCACGAACTTAAAAATTAAATTAAATATGGTAGGGGAATCAAGAACAGACGTCAATATCCCCTTCAGCACCTGCTGTAACAAAATTCACTCGGATGCTGATATGCTTCACTTTTCCTGTCATTGAAGAGTCAAAATCAAATTTTTAATGATAAATAATTTTAAATAACCAAGAATGTTATTTTATGTAATTTACATGGAAAGGTTTCTATAAATCAAAAACTTCATCAATTTAAATGATCCCATACCTTAATTCTCATCTCATCTTTGACTTTCATTAATAAACATTTCTTTTAAAATACATAATTTACTTGTACATAATTTATTATAACATGAATACATAATTTATTATAACATGAATATGGTGAAATATATCTATTATAAGGCAGGTTTTAGGGAATCTTCAAACCTTAAAAGATTTTGGTTCTATTTAAATTCTCACAGGTTTTCATTGAGGAAATGATATCAAATATTATTAAATGACCACAGTTCAAAGAAATTCCAACCAACTGAAAACATCCTGTGATATGTCTGTGATTACACATTCCATAGTCCTAGAAAGCATGGACCTGGGTCTTGACATAACCCTTGGTCCTTCTCTGGTAAGGAAGTCACAGGCCCCTAACTTGGACAGTAGTGTCTGCTCTTGTTCCAGAGGGAAAAGTAAACACTGATTAACAACAGCAACATCACATCCTTATAACATGATAAGCTCCACAGTGAAATCTTTATAGTTCATTAAAGCAAAAATAAAAGGTGAATTTGGATGGCAATGAGGTTGCCATGGACTCATTGCCAAGGTTGCCATGGACTCAAAAATGAAAGGTGAATTTGGATGGCAATCAGTTGCCAAAACTACCTAGGCTTACGTCCTAGCTGTGTGCTCTTGACCTCAGTAACTTATTCAGTCTCTTCATGCCTCTGTTTTGTCATTGATTAAATAAGAATAGTAATGCTACCAACCTTATAAGGTTCTGTGAAGATTTAATGAGTTAATATCTTAAGAGCTTAAAACTGTGTCTGACAAATAGAAAGTGTTATATTATGGGAGTGCTAGTGGGTCATTTCTCCAGGAAAAATAATCTGCCACTGGCAAATCATTTAATGACATTATATAGAACTTTAAATTTTAAGCATTGCTCAAATCTGTCTGAATAAATCATCAGTTTATATATTAGGTGCCAGATTTTTGTGTCATGCTGTTTTCGTAAGGGTACAACTGAGAAATTACATGTTACATATAGACTCTCTTTTCTAGAACAATCCCCTGTAGAAAATGCAGTTGGAATTGTTTAGCAACCTATTGACTCAAAAGATTCACTAAAAAACAAACAAACAAACCCATCATTGTTAGAAAAAAATGTAGCTGGAAGGTTAATTTTGAAAAAGTATGACTTGCAATAGTGTGAAAAATAAACTTCCTCAATGGCCTTGTGAAAGTCAGATTATCTTAAAAACATAATCAGGGCCTCCCTGGTGGTGCAGTGGTTGAGCACTGGGTTGCGAGGCTGCCCACAGCCTCTGCAGCACCGGTTCGATCCCCGGCTGCTCCCCGGCCACCGGAGGAGGGTCCCACATGGCACACAGACCTCTCCTGCCACCCGCTGCTCCCCTCAGCAGAGTACTTCGGTCCTTCTGCCTGCTCTGCTCCCCGCTCTGGCTCTGGTGAATTCTCTCACCCTCCCGCGCTTCTGACTGTACCCAGTGCTTGTATAAATAAATTAATTAATTAATTAAATAAAATAAATCTTTAAAAAAAACCATAATCAAAACTAATGTCATCACTTTTATCATAATATGTAAATGTAAAATTATAAAGAGGAACCTTCAACAATTCTAAATTGTATTAGACAGTAAAATCTTATACAGAAAATGTGACTTGTATTCTCTTTTTAGTTCTAGATGACTTGGATAACAAACTGGCTCAGGAACAATCATCCAGCTCCGTGATTACTGGGACACCTCTCCACTATGGATCAAGAACACAGTTCAGTCACTTTTATTCCATTGGGAACAGACATGGTCATATCACAGGAAGGCATAAAAATCGCTATAATGAAACTTCAAAAATGTCCATCTATGACATCCTAAGACCAGGAACCCCTAGGGAGGGTTTTAAAACCTTTTCTCCTAGAACAAAGACAATTTATGATATGTACAGGGCACGGGAGCCCAGAGTCCTAAAAGAAGATTATATGCAAAAGAATACTTTTGGTAGTACTTCTCTCTGTCTTGACAGCAGGCAACGGTCAGCCTTACCAGCTACAGGACATTTCACAGCAAGAAGCTTACATTTTTCTGGCACAACTCAGAACAAGAATGGATTTATAGCACCAAGCCACCAGCAGAGCCCAAAGAGAACTCCTTTATCATCCATCATATGGAATAGATCAGATTCTTATAGAGAAAGGTGGAATGAAGAAGATTTCCCAACGACTCCCTCACCAATGGAAATTGACCCTGCTGACCAGTTTTCGTATCCCAGGTATTCTCAGGAGAATGCTAAATATGGTTTTTACCGGTCACAGAGTGCTTATCAGAGTGTTAATTTAAATGCTCCCATGGATAATGCAATGCATTCTGACCCATTTGAGAACTCTGAGAATATGCCATTCTACCATCAAGGCAACCCATTTGCTATGTCTTTCTTTAGCAATACTTTTGGACAAAATAGGGAACAGGGGTCTGGACAAAATCAAAAGGAACAATATTCTTCCAGGTCAAACTTTCAGCAAATCAGGAAACTATTCACTTCTGACGAAGACTCTGAAATGACTTCCATTGAAGCAAATAGCGCACCTGCTGGTCACGGCTATAGTGGTCCTTCTCAACACTGGGGATCTTTTTCTCATAGTTATGGAACAAGTATCTCCAGAGACCAAGAGCAAAATCCTTGGCAGTTCAATTCTCAGACATCCACACTGGAGAACATGGAGGTGTCACAAGATCATGGGAACCAGCCAAGCCCTCATTTTGGTGCACCAAACGCTGGCTCCTTGGTTAGTTCAAGCTATCACATCAAATCTGGTGGGTTAGAATGTCAGCAGAACAGTGCTCTGATAGAAGACCAGATAAACAAAGAACCTTACTCATTTGGAAATGCTCCATCGCTAGCATCTTCCTCCAAAAGTTCCCTCCCCCGGATTTCTGATGACAACAGGAATTCTCAGAGTCCCCATTTTCAGAATCCCACAGTCACTGTGCAGAAAATGATTCCCGATCAGCCTGTCTCTCTTCCAGTAAGAGGCTATACAGAGGTCACGGTCACCAACAGCAGCCCAGTTGATTGTCCATCTCTTACTGAAAGCCAACCCCATATCTCAGTCACAGAAGTGAGTAATGACAAAGAGTTGAATGAATCTATTTTGGAAAAAGAAATACAACTAAACAAGATGGACCAGAGAAACCTGGCAAGTGAAATACTCCAACCTGTTTCACAGACAGTCAGCTCCAACCCCTCACCTGATTCTCAAAATCCTCTCCCCCAGCACTCAGCCAACAACAACAGATTTAGTTTTAATGCATCTACCACCATAAATTCAGAAGGGTCACCCAGAGTCAATTCCAGGAGAGATAAACCCCCATTGTATACACCACACAATGATAAAGCCAGTAAACTTAAGAAAGATTCAAGTGGTACTGGGAATAGAAAATTTGGTCCAGCAACGTCCCTTCTTCTCATTCGGGAAAGCAGAAGATCATCCTTCCCCAGCCCAAATCAAGGTTATCACCAGGAAATAACAGTAAATAAGGAAGAGATTTCAAGTCCTATTCAAAATAACTCTGAACCTACTGATCATCAAAACATAGAGCATCCAGAGAGACATTCTATTTTAGATACTAAGGAAGGTCAATGTATCACAACTCCTACCACCTGTAGCAAGTCAGTGACCAGCCACAGTATCTCATGTGATTCCTTAACTCTGTCAAGGTCACGACCAGATTCCTTACCAGTGAATAATTCTTTCCTCAGTACTCTGGCTATTCCTCCTACGACAGTATTCTCCAGGAGAAGTCTCTCGGTCCCAGATCCATCTCTGAGAGAAAGAGGAGGAGACAGTGATAGCAGGAACCTAAGTAGTCAGTTCGTCCGAAGCTCCTCAGAAAACCAAAAGAGTAATGATAGTGGCGTGTCTGTACGGAGTGAAGTGGCAGATGTTGTTAAATACCAGTCACATCTTTCTCTTGGGGATGGAAAAGGAAGGGTAAGACAGCGTATATCCTATATCGAAAAGTTAAGCAAAACAGAAAGTGACAGCAGCAGTCAGATTAAGTGGAATCAAAGCAATGCCAAGGGGCCTAGTTTTCACACATCTTATTGTACACTACCAAGGAAATCAGCCAGTTTTCTCATCAATAGCAGGAAGTCGGAAAGTGAGGTAATAACTTCTTCATTTAGGAATGAGCCACTTTCATTCCAAATCAGAGATAATGTCGAAGATCCGAGAGAGAAGTACACACCAGACAAATTCAGCCCCGGTTCTTCTGAGTCAGAAAAAAGTTCCAAAGTCACTTCAGACCTAATTCCAGTGGTCCCTGGAGCTCCAGAGAGGGCGGCAGATATGAAAACCACTGGATCTGCTTCTGTTAGGAAAAGACCACTTCCGTTCCTCATTCAGAGGGCTGTGTCCTGTCCCTCGGGGACATATGCCTCGGCTGGGAGAGGTGAGAGAGAATGCTTGGGTTCAGACGCATACACTTCTGCCATAACACCAAGGCCTTGGGAGAGAACCACTAAACCCCCGGACAGTGTCTCATCTGTCAGGGGTCATTCTTTACCCAAAAGAGGCCACCAGAAGGAATACTTTAACGAGTGTGTGGACAAGGGTGGTCAAATCACTGCCTGCAGTAAAGGTAGCATTCCCCTTTCCAAGGAAGATCCTTTACCTTTTGCTTCAGACTTGTCAGGAAAAGAAAGTGGGGAAGCATTACATAAAATGAAGACTACTAGTATGTTTTCCGTTTCTGGTGATGAAGACAATGTAAAATGTTTTGAGATGGTTTCAATATATTATACCCTACCAAGAAACCAAGGCAAAAAGATCTCTAACTTGCTTCAAAAGTATTCAGTGGATTCACTTACAGAATCATCGAAAGTGGGGAGGGAAACATTTCCTGATGCTTTAGAAAAAGACAAACCAAACTGTTCTACACCAGAGCAGGCAAGAATGCCTTCATCTGAGGATCTAAACGTGCCTGTCAACATGGCTCAGAATGGCCATCTCCCCCCAGCCACTGACAATAGGGCGGCTCCCCAGTCACCAGGCATTGACTCTGTAGAACCTACGTTACTGGGATTGGCTTCCGTTGGAGCAGATGCTTCTCTTCACAAAGGCGAATCTAAAACCAGAGAGATTTCCCCACGTAACTTAGCTAAAACTCTAGGTGAGTCACAAAGCAGGAAATCAAGAGGGGAAAAAATGCAGAGTGAAACCCTGTATACGTCATCAGTGCTCTGGAGAAGAAGGGGAATAGGAGAGAAAACTGAAAATCACCAGCAGTCAATTAAATCAGGTGACAGTGGTCCTCATCCTCCAGCCCTTTCCAGAGAAGATATCGAAAATTCCCAGATCCAAAGAAGGACTGCGGCGTGGGCACGTAGTGGGATCGCTGGAAGTGGGGAGTGTCCTCAGGAGGATGTCGTGGGCATAGCTGTAGATGACAGAGCCAGGGGATTGCAGGGTGGGGAAGTCAGAGGGGAAACTGGAACAGATTTCCAAAAAATGACTGCTAAAGCACTTTGCGACACAGAAAGCCAAATCTTCGCTCTCACTCCAGCCTTGCAGAAGCTACAGCTCGATGAGGCTCATTCAGGTGAACCAGCTTTAGAGAATTCACAGTCTGAACCCAGAGAACTACCTCAAAGAAGTCAGGAGGTGAATATGACAGAGAACAGGCAGGCTGAAGATGATCCACAGATGCTGGCGTGGGGTCAACTTTTACCTCCTGGAGGAAATAATAAAAATAAAGCTGACTTGGATGACTTGGAAAAAGGGAAAAACAGACCTTCCGTTAAACACAGGCTGGCTGCCATGTCCAAAGCCAGCAGAAAATTTTCAGCTAAAGATTTAAGCCCCAGAAGACACGTAGCTACTATCTTTCCCCAAAGTGGGAACAGTTCTGGCTTCGGCGCTTTATCTCTTGGCACATCGCAGTGCAACCTGCTGTCCCCTGAGTCTCCTCCAAAGTCCACAGAAGGCACACATGAAAGCAGGCTGAGCAACGGCAGCATGGATTTGGAGAACTCTGCAAACTCTGCCCAGGTCCATGTAATATTCAGCAGAAATGCTGCATCACACTTCAGCAATCCAAAGTCCAACAGCATTTCACAACGTCATCAGAATGAGGTTGAAAATATCTCTGAATCCGCACCAAGGTATGAGAATTCTAAAGATGTAATGGCAACTCAGATTTGGGAAACACAGTCAGAAGCCATGACCCAACAACCCACATGCACCAGCCTCAGGGAAGCAGACTTTGCTGACCATCGGAGGAGGCTGGACCCTCCTTTTCCACTGGAGCATGCACAGAAATCTACACACTTCCCACCACCCGCCAGTTGTCCACAACTGGGTGTCAGTGCCGGGTCTCTGGAGTGGGAATCTGAGCCACACTCCTATCGTTCAAAGAGTTTAAAAAACATCCATTTGCATGGTGATCTGCGACGCCAAAGTCAGCCTCCCAGAAGCAGGGAGCGCCATTTTTCTGAAAATACTTCCATCGACCACGCCCTGAGTCGACTGACCCTTGGGAATGAATTATCTATCAACAGTGGCTATAATCGAAGATTCAAATCTTTTTCTGAATTTCCCTCCTGTGATGAAAATGAGGGATGGGCTTTGTACAGCAGCAGGACTAAATCAGACTCCAGACCCGTATCCTCTATATCCAGACCTATTGATTATGGAATTTTTGGAAAAGAACAGCAGTTGGCTTTCTTGGAGAATGTAAAGAGGTCACTCACAGAAGGAAGATTATGGAAACCAAGTTTTCTTAAGAACCCTGGCTTTCTGAAAGATTCTGTCATTAATCCTCCTAACCCAAAAGAGTCATTAAGCTCCAATTCTCCTGACAATAAGATGCCAGAAGAGGGCTTGTCTCCAAGCACACCACTTAATATCTATGAAGATGCAGTAGACTCAGACTGTGACACAGATACCACCACAGATGATGAATACTATCTGGATGAAAATGACAAAGAGTCAGAACTGTGAGACCTTTTTTTTTTTTATTAAAACATATACCCTTTCCACCAAAAGCCTGCAATGGAAGCCAGGTCAAAAGTGTGTGTCCCCAGGACGACAGTGAAAAAGAGCTGGTCCAGGCAGTGCCTGGACACTCTCTCTTTCCCTCTCCACACTCCTCTCTGTATGTGCTCTTCTGCAGTCTAGAACAGAAATTCCTGTTTTCAAGGGTTCTCTGCAGTTTTCTCCCAGGGTTCAGGTCTTAGCTTTCCTTCTTTCTCCCTAATTAACCTCTAACTCAGCTTTGGCTTTCTCCCTTGCTTTCCTCCTCATGCTTTTACACCTTGACGTGATTTACAACCATGACATCTCAGGCACATACAACATATTAGTTACCCAGCACAACCACAAAAACCCTTGCCTCTTCTGGTCCACACCTCCTACTTGAAGTAAAATGTAAGGATGATGACCATGGAGTAAATATTATCATCCATTTTGACTCTATCATTTAGGAGGTTTTGAGTTTGGACTTTTTTTTTCTTTCAAACAAACATAAGGGGATTCTCAGCACATCCTTTCCCATTCACAGTGGAGCCACAAGAGCACAGCTTTCCATTTGGTGAGGTCTTAGGAGAGAAGCAGAATCCACAGGAAGAGAAAGAACATTAGCACTCCTAGAATGCCTTTGGCATCCCCTGCAGGGATTGGTTGACTGTTAAAGCTCAGTTTTAACCCAGTCAAGGACTCTGACCAGGCAACCTGGTGGTGTAGAAAGTGATTTAGTGAAAGAAATTCTGCTTAGGAAGGGAACAAAGGGGTGGCAATAAGTAGGCATCCCTTTCATGAGGATGACTTCTACTGACGCTGCCTCAATAGCTGCTTTTCCCATGTGGATAGAACACATTTTTCCTATGTGGATAGGACATATTCCACGTGGACATTTTAGTCCCAGGGATCAGTGGTTGCTTGGGACAAGTCCCTAAAATGCTACCAAGTCAGATCCCATATCCTGGAATGCACTTGTGTGCAAGACCATTGACCAAGCCCTTAGGAGTTGCAAGGCAGAGCACCTCAGAGCTTATCACGGGGATTATTTCAATAATTTATCTACACCGAGTAACTTCTCACACCCATGGATAATTTGACTTTGTAACTCTTTCGTCACCATGCAGAATTTAGGGGATTTCTCTCCTAATCAGACTAAAGAATAGTAGATGGTGGTGAAGACTGCGGACAGCATGCCCACCTGATTTAGTTCTGTGAAGGTAGCATGAGTGGATTGCACTTGGTTTATATTTACTTCCTGACCTAAGTTTACTTTCCATTTTTCTTGCTTAGTCTGTTTCATCCATACAAGTTAAAGACACTGATAGGCATTGGTGAAGTGTATAGAGATCAGGAATGATTGAACTACATCATTGTTACCCTCCTGATCTCTGCCTTGCCTAGAAGCAAAATGCCAGGATTAGCTTACATGGCACAGATGAAGATGTGGTAACAAAAAAGCTATTCCGTTAATCTGTAAATTTTTTTAAACTTCAATCTTGAGTTCAAAGAGATCAACAATATAATTTTAAGTCAACTGTGCTGAACTTTCCAATTTGAATTTGTATGGTAAAGAATCAACATTCTTGTTTTTGTTATGTTTCTTAATTTTACCTTTCCATTTTTTCTATTTATCCGATTATTTAAGTTTTCATAAACTATGACCTGTGTTTTCTATGTAAAATGAAGATATTCAGGGTTAATATTTTAATATAAAGATTCTTGGGTTTTTTTTTTCAAGATCAGCCTGCAAATTCTGTAAATATTCTGAATAGGTATACTAACACAGGTGAAATGAAGTTAGCTTATTTTCAGAGAGTTTAAGCTACATCAATAGTTAGGTAAGTTAATGTGAGGATAAATAATTATTTTAGGGCCCTGGTTCTCTGCCCTGGAACCCACTATCTCAATTCAAAGGTATTTGACAGCCAGTATGCACTTACATTGTCTTTAATGCTTGTTTGTTGGTTTGACTCAAGAATCAAGAAAACAAATTTCATGAACATAGCACCTTCTATAGTTTTATACTTTTATAAAACACTTCGTTAAAGAAGTATGGCAAATGTCTATGTATTTTAACATAACAATGGCTGCTCTTTTAATATTCACCTTTGGTACAGCTATAATAATTTATATTAGTCATTTTTATTCTCATAACTGGTTTCCTAAAAGAGAAATCACTATTAAAACAATATCCACATAAATGGAATAAATCATGAGGGAATCAGTACTAAGCACCTTGTAAATTATTGTTTAGACAATAGACTTCTATAGGTACGTTAGCCTGTAAAGTCCATTTAAAATAGGACTTGATGAGATTAACTTTTTAAAAGATTTCCCTCTAAATAATTTACCTCCCTTGCATTGTAAATATATTGATGTTAATAAAACCCCAACTCCTACTCACAAGGTTTTGGCTGCTAATAAGCTAATAAAAACTAGTTTGTGTAGGAGACAAATGTGCGCCTGTAGTGGGTGCAGAAAGAAAGCTGACTTAGAGTCTGCTGAGGATCGGGAATCAAATTGGGAAATTCAGCCCCCGAAAAATAATATCCTCTGTTAAACAAAAGAGGGTTAAAGAGACCTTATTGCTAAGAGTTTATTGTTTAATAGTAATAGTGTTTTAGAGTATCCCATTTAAATGCAATATAAATATGTAAATATTTTACTTTGAAAGCAAGTGTATGAATGTATTAATATTACCACTTCAGTGGCTCTTTGTGACTGTGTTTCTAAAACAAATAAGCCTTAAGCACTTTTGTTAAAATTGTCAAATAATCCTTGTATGTAGTTCTCCAGATATGAAACATGTTACAAGTTGTAAATTTAAAACAATGCTTGTGTTGAAATAAATAATTTAAATAGATGCACTGTTTGACTGGCTTTTCATACCTTCCAGGATCATTTTCAAAAGTAAAGGTTTCAGGGGAAATACAAAAAGGGGGGAGGAAGGGACAAAAAAGCTTCAATTTCTTTTCTGTGGCTGTTGCACAAGGCCAGCATTTGTGAGTGGTTTTAAAAACCAGTGACTTTGGTTCTTTCCTTTGTACCCAAAAGCAACCAGCGAAGAAATGGAGATCAGAGTGCTTGGTTGCATAAGAGAGCAATTGAGACGCCTGGCATTTTCCTCTGAGGTTCTCACAATTATAGAGGAAGAAGGAAATACTTGGAGTTGGGTGAGCCACTGCCTACTAGCACTGACAAAAGAGAAGCAGGTCTAGCTAGTTGAAATGTAAGACATACAACATTAATTCCTACTAAACAAATGAATAGAGTTGTGCTAATCTTTTATCTGTTCTAGAAAAGCCATCCAAAGCCATTTTTTCTACTAAGGACAAGAGAGTGACATTATCTTGAATACAGTGTTTTATTTTACTCTCCTTTATTAAAACACATTGCATCAGCTAGGATTTTTAATTGTAGAAAATATAATCATCTCTAGCTGGTGCAAGTGAAAAGCACGTACTTCCTACCACACACATTGTAAGGCTGAGGAAATTGATATTAAGCTAAAATTCCAGGACCAATTCTTAAAATCAAGTCACCAAATTGGACTGCCACAGGAGCTGCTGTTACTTATGACCAGGTAGTTGCAGAATCAGGAGGTGGACTGAGCCAATATATTGCATCACCATATTCATTTGCAACAAAATCACTCCAATAGAAATAAAAGCACCCCTATATAAAGACTTACACATAAGAAATCTTATTACCACAATGCTTGTTATGGTAAAAACTGGAGACAAAATGAAACCTCAGATATAGTCTCTCAACACATTACTATACATATGTATTATATAATATACACTATTTATAATTATCATTAACTAAATATATTATCCAACAGCCTCATAGGTAGTTGCCTCTTTGTTTTTCTTCTCTACTAAACTACAGGAGCTTTTAAGTCAACACAGAATGTCGAAAATATGTTAGACACTGAATCAGTGTTTGCTGAATGAATGAAATTTTATTTCTAATTAAGAATTTGGTCAAGGCATCAGTTGATCTGAAGACATATGCTTTTTAAGAGATGGATTAAGATTAAAAAAAAAAAACAGGCTGGTAGAGATTCAGCTAAATGAGTGGGCAGATAGAATTATTGGCTTTCTTGATATGTTCTCCAAAAAACTGGGTGTGACCACAGTGTTACATATTTTAGTGGGCCATATTTTAGTGTCATCCAGTACCAGCTAACCCTCAGATTATTTCTCTGGAAATTGTTTATAGAGTTTGACTTTGAAAAAAATGTGAACAAATTGTGTTCCAATTTTTTGAGCGGTAGAGAGGAGGGAAGGTTCCTATTTAAAGCATGTAGGCGCCCCCACAAAATAAAATTTAGCAATGAAAGTAATACCAAGTACAGAGGCACTTTAGCTCTATAATTTACCAGTTCCTGAAAATCTTTGCAAAGTACAAACACTGTCTACAGCCTCGACTTGGCATCACTGAAGCAGAACAAGAGAACTGATGAAAATACAGAGAAGGTTTAGCCCCAGTGAGAGCCAGGACAGGCTCAGAGGGTGCCCCGGGGCCGGGTTCTGCTCAGGGCTGAGTTGGGCCCAGAGGGTGCTGATCCTGTGTCCATTCCGGGGGGTAGGGGAGGGGAGGCTTGGCCCAAACTCTCAGTGGATGCTCAGTAAACACTTGAAAGCAGCTGCGTGGAAGGGGAAGGAGAAGTGGAGGGAAACCCTGGCCAGTGAGTCCAAAAGGGAAACAAAACAGACGACAGCGAGCTCTGCGGGCGCCGTGTCAACAGAGGGCTGCGAGCCCTGGCACCGGAGGGCACAGCGGCGCCACGAGTGACCTGCCCCTGGAAAACCACTGAAATTCCCTTCCAAAGGCCTTTCCCTACACCACACTTCAGCTCCGGGCGGCGCGGCCCTAGCCCTCGAGCCTCGCGCATCTCCAGGGTGCCTGCGCCCTCCGGGTTCCTCCAACGAGCTGACAAACTCCGGGCGCAGGAGGTGGGGGCCGGGCGCGCCAAGGCGGGGCGATGGCGGGCACAGACTCGCGCCCCGGGTCTCGGCGCCCGGGCCCCGATCGCGGTTCTTGCAGCAAACAGAGGGGAGGAGGGGCCGCTGCCTCTAGGACGCGGGACCCGCGCACGCCCCGCCGCCCCGGGGAGAGCGCGGGGGGCGGGCCGGAAGGCGAAGGCGCACAGGCCCGGCCCCGGCCCCGGCCCTGCCCCGGCCCGCGGCGTTCTCGGCCCTCCCCAACGCCGCCGCCGAGCCGGACCGCCGCGGCCCGGCCACCATGCGCCGCCTCCCGCGCGCCCTGCCGCTGCCCCTGCAGCTCGCCCTGCTCGTGGCCGCCGGCGCCCCCCAGGCGCCGGTCAGCGCGCCGCGGAGCCTGGTGTGGGGCCCCGGGCTGCAGGCGGGCGTCGTCCTGCCCGTGCGCTATTTCTACCTGCAGGCCGTCACCTCCGAGGGCCAAAACCTCACCCGCTCGCCCCCAGGTAGCGTCCAGCCGCGGGCCTCCCCGCCCGCTGCCCGCGCCCCGCGCCCCTCCAGGCCCCGCTGCGCGCGCCCTCCGCCCCCGCGCCTGGCCGGATGCGCCCGCCGCCTGCTTGGCGTCTTCCGGGCGTGCTGAGCTGCCCTTTTTCTGGTTTGGTCCACTCCTCCACCCCGGACACACAGGGGCAAAGGAGTGACCACAAGTCTTTGGATGGATGAATGAATGGACGCCCAGGCCCTGCCACTTTCAGTGCGCAAGGCGGATGTCCCGAGTGTGCGCGCAGGGTGTTGGTGCTGTGTGCGTCCCTTGCTGGAGAGGGGCTTTCCTCCGCGATCGGGGTGTCTGAATTGTTACCGCGTCCAGGGAGTGCCTCTGCGAGCTGAGTGACCGCCTGGACGCGCGTGGATGGCCGTGGTTTGAGTCTGGTGGGCTGGAGACAGCTCCCTCCTTACTGCACAAAGAAAATGTCAGCAGGGTGAAAGGGGGCGGCTGTGCAGGCCAGATGCTGGAGCTCTTAGAGGTTTGAGCTGTTGAAAGCAGATTGCAGAAATTAGTGAAATTCCGTAGAACTCGCTAGGTGTCTCTACCTGGGGGGTGGATCTTGTCCTGAATGCCTCATTCTCAGCCGGCCTCCTACGTTCTCCTTTGCACCTACCTTTGCAACTTCTTGCAACTTGTCCTGCTGGTTTCAAGTTGTTGCCAGTCAGGATTTGCTAATTTATGTCCAGCCAACTGGCGCTTGTGTTTTCACCAAAGAGGTAATCAGAGTAACTGCCTCCCCTGCCTGCCTCTGGACACGTGTCTGCTGTGTTTAGTTTAGACTTTCCCTGTCCCTGAAGACCAGATTCTTAGGCCTAGAGTCAAAGTTTTTCTTCTATGAGGTGCATTTTCTTTAGTTCCTAAAATAATTTTGTAATGTTATAATGAATGGGGGGATTTCAGAAAGAAAAGATTTAGAAGATGCCCAATCTGAACTGTCCATTGACAAAGGGTTAAGATGGTCAGTTTTATATTTTTACCATAATTAAAGTTAATTAAAAAGTTAAATGACTTTTAAAGAGATTATTCAATAATGCTTACCTAAGTGAAGGATGCAATAAACAGGAAAGAAGTGACAGTTTGTTTTTAATTTTATAATGAATCAGTGAATCTGTCGCTTATTCATCAGTGTAATCAGCCGTTAGACCATGAGGGTAAGGAATGTTGTGCATTCCTTTTCCTCAAAAGAGTTTCTCCCAAAATGATCATAAAAGTTTTACATATCAGGAAAAAGGCGTTAAGAAAAGTAAGCCTTCCACCACATCTTTGAGACAACCTCACTTTCATCCCTTGAGGTTCTGTTTTGTTTCCTTCCAGGGGACTTGATTTTTAGTTTCCATTTAAAAAGCTGCCCTGTCTTTCTGAAAAGCTCAGCAATCCGTGGCTTATATTATCAGTCACCATCACTCACTTGCAAGTCCTGAAAGCTTTCCTTCCCCAAGAATGAACTGAAAGATGGTCTACTCAGTGTAGACCATCATACATGTCTTACCAAGAACCCCTTATTATCACTCCCACTTAGCAGACTTGCCTTTTGTGAGCTTGAAAGGTCTCATTCAGGGGATCTCAAACTGGAGTCCACAGAGATTAGGGGTGGGGAAAAAACCCTGCCCATGTTTTTATTTTCACTTTCCTCTGACTTAAGTTGAACATTTCCTTCCACTATGACGGTAGGCCAGATGGCACAGAGGCCCTTCAATATTGTAGAAGAAAGAATTGGTGGGGGTGGGTGCATGGAATATGAAACAATCAGCCTGCCTCTCCTTCCTAAGTCAACTCACCTCCTAGCTGCCTGGCACTTTAGTATTTTAATCTGTGCCTTTTGTTCTCTTTAATTATTTTGTGAGGTAGGAAGGATAGATAGTATTTTCTTCACTCTATGCATGAGAAATTGAGTCTCAGTGAAGCTAAAATGACTTGCCTGTGACTCCACAGCCACAAGGTGTCTGTCAAGACCAGACACCCAACACTTTGATTTCCAGAGCTCTCTCCCTTTTATCAAATCAGCTATCATAGGATTATCACGCATCAGTTTTCACTAAGGTGCTGGCGCACCCCAATGTATGTGATGGGGCAACCAGACTTCTGGGGGAGGATTCCATTTAGTTTCAGGGCATTCTTTGCCTTGGCCAAAGGCAGGGTCAACATTTTTGGTGCAGCTGCAGAGGGCTGAGATATAGGCCCTGAACAATAGAGGTGATGACTCCAATTGTTCCTGGAAGTAGCAGAGGTTATGCCTCCAACTTTGAATTTTACAAACCCATAGGCTGACATGACCCATCTTAGAACCTTGGTTTCCTGGTCTGTAAAATGGGGGTGACAAATACCGACCTCACATGTTCTTACAGGAAATAAATAAGAGTAAAGGTATCTGAAAATCTCACACTCAGGAACTGGCACCTGCGTGCTAAGTGAGTTAATATTTTTAAAAATGTGTTTTGATTTATTTCCAAATCAAGAATCTTCAAAATGTCTGCTTCTTATGATCTAATAAGACTTTGATACTGCTGACCTCCCTTTGTCTGCATAGTCACTGCATTTCCATTCAATTAGCTGTCTCTCTTAAAGGAGCTTGAATTTGTAGAGCAGAGAGAGCTGAGAGTCCATTCTGTTAGCCCCAGGAAAATGAGAATTCACATTCCTTCCATTTGCAGCTATTTGATGTTGCATCTTCTCATTTTTCTCTTGTGAAACTGTAACAGGGTGGTCCCCAGGAAAGGGGGAGGTTCCCTGCCCCTCCCAAGGGAGGGTGGAGCTGAGCAGGAAGAGGAGAAGCTGAAGAAGAGACTGAGGTAGGAAGCAGGATGGAGCCAGGAGACCTGGAGGAGGCGCATGGAGCCTAGAGACACGTGAAGAAACTGCGCTTGTCTTTTGGTCGTAGACTGGGTGACACAGATGTGGGTGAGACCCATGGGGAGGTGACAATGGCAGCTTTTATCTTGATGTTGATTTTGCTCTTTTCCTTCCGGGCTTGTCCGGTTGTTTGTGACCCTTTGCTGTGGGTCCCCACTGGAAGATGCTTTAGACTTGTGGCAGGCTTTGGGGCCTTGCTCTGGGCCAATCCCATTTGGATGGACTTTTACCCACGAGGGGACGTGTAACTTTGGGTGCTTCATTTAGAAACTAGACTCTTTGCCTTACCTGTGTTGTTTCCTAGTTTTATTAAAGTTCCTTCCCATTAAAGTCTCCTATGTTTTGTGTTGATGCGGCGGATGACAGAACCCATTTAGAACGGGCAGGTTTGCGGGGTTTTGGGCTGCCCCTCTCCCTGTCCTATAACAAAACTAGAATTGCTCATTTCTGTTATTTTTCTACTCATTATTTTGCATTGTTCCTAACAGTCTCACTCCAGCAATGACAGGGGCATGAAAGATTACTATAAAGATAACTGAACGGGGCCTCCCCGGTGGCCCAGCGGTTGAGCGCTGGGTTGCGAAGCTGCCCGCAGCCTCTGCAGCGCCGGTTTGATCCCCGGCTGCTCCCCGGCCACCAGAGGAGGGTCCCACATGGCGCCCAGACCTCTCCTGCCGCCCGCTGCTCCCCTCAGCAGTGTACTTCGGTCCTTCTGCCTGCTCTGCTCCCCGCTCTGGCTCTGGTGAATCCTCTCACCCTCCCGTGCTTCTGACTGTACCCAGTGCTTGTATAAATAAATAAATAAATCTTTCAAAAAAATAAAAAATAACTGAACGGCGCAGCAGACCTCTCCTGACTCACCCGCTGCTCCCCTCAATAGTGTACTTCTGCCTGTTCTGGTCCCCGCTGTCTCTGATGAATCCTCTCACCACAACCCCCCCACATCTCTGGCCTGTACCCCAGTTCTTGTATGCATAAATAAATCTTAAAAAAAACTGAACATTTTAAATAGGCATTTCCAATGGCCATCTTATATTTTTATATATGCATTTGAAATATTAAATGTATTTTCATATACATTTATTAGTATCTTATAATACATGGCATTTAAAGTGCTATTTCAGCGACCAAAAATGTTATAACTGGAGGGAATCATAGGAATCTAGTCTAAATTTAAAAATAAGGAAACTTTCAATTTAAAAATAGTGAAATGTTTTGGAGTTAGTATTCTTCTGTAAATCCAGCCCCAACCCCATCACACAGTTATTAATATCTTGCATTTATTGGTCTTATTTAAGATCAAAAATTTATGGAGAACAGGATTATTTGATCAGGTGACAGGAAAACTGTGCTGTTTGGGGGCGTGGAGGGGAGATAATATATGGCAGAAAAAAGAAGTGCCTAAGTGTCAATCCTGGGCCACAGTAAGTTCGTCCCAAGACCACTGTTTTAAACCCTAAGGAAGTCAGCTAATGCTCTTCAAAAAGAGAAGGGGAAGTTGTTAATTAGGTTTTGTCTGCCCTGGAACAGAAAAACCCCCTGAATTTTGGAGTTAAATCTTCCTTGTATAACTCTTTTATTTCAACCTGAGGAAACAAGTTTAAAGAAGTAAACTCTACCAAGGGTGGTGGGGGGGGGTTGAGGGGGTGGTGTGTGTGTGTGTGTGCGCGCACGCGTGTGCATGCATGCGAGTGTGTGTCTGTGGTGTTCTCTTTGTGCACAGACTGGTAACTGGCTATAATCTATCTCTACTAAAGGTGAATGGCCTTCGAGCTCTGTAGCAAGATGCCAAATACTATATTAGTATTCCTAAATGAAAGAGCTGGTGGATTTTTAACCCCAGGGGCTTTAAACCTACCCAAAGGAAAAGAGACCAAAGAAGCAAAAAGTTAATCTCTTCCTTGCTGTTTTATAAATGGATTTTGTTCATTCAATAACTCTTTATTGAATGATTAATGAATCATGTTGAATCAGATCTTTGGTTTGAAGGCACAAACCAGACATAACTCCTGGCCTGAGGGACTTTCCAAACTAAATTGGTTTGTCATTGATGCTAGAGGAAAAACGAACTTCTATGTGGAAACATCTACCCAAATAATTGTTAAGACCGAATGACTATGAGATAGCAGATTATAAATATTTGTTTTTTCTTCCAGGTCAAACATTATTCAAAGTAGTCATCAAACCTCTTTCGCCTAAAGAGTTAGTCCGGATTCATGTTTCTAAACCTTTGGATAGGAACGATGGGACATTTTTGATAAGATATAGGATGTATGAAACCGCCAACGAAGGGCTGAAGATAGAGGTCCTCTATGGTGAGGAACACGTGGCTCAGTCTCCCTATATTTTGAAAGGTAAGTGACCATTGCAAAGTCCAGAGCCAGCTCTCTGCACAAACCCCCTGCCTTTCAGAATGGGTTACAGTGACTTTGAAGTCGTGTGCAACAGTAAATATGGTCTAAGTATCTCCTGGAGCTCTTCAAATTGAACTTGAAATCTTGAGGGATAGAAAATGAAGTAATTAATGAGATTTAAATGGCCAGATAAAATCTTGTGTACTTACACAGGTGGTTTTCTCTTCATCCCTTTTATAGAGACATATTTCCATCTAGTGCCTTCTGCCTGAAAGATCCCTCAGCATTTCTTTTAGTGTTGAGGACGCTGGTGATGAAGTCTCAGGGAGAGGGGTACATTGGTCCATCTTACTCATCTTGGTCTGAAGTAGAAATCCTCAAGAATATGAAATACTTAAAAAATGTTTTTGAAGTAAATGTGAATATATTTTTATTAATTTATTAATGTATTTTACATCATTATTCATTTTTGTACAATATTTGCTTTCTCCTATCAGGTATAGTCCCATAAAATTCCCACCTCCAGTTCACCCGTGCACCATCACCGAAGTCCCTTGTGCTCTTCCCGCCCCTGTTTTGAGGGAGAGGGATCTCCCTCCCCATTCCCTACAGAATGTCTCTGATTTATAGGTTCCTGCTAATTTTGATTTTTTATTTGTAATTTTTTTCCCGATCTCTTATTTGGTTCCCCTATATTCCTCCAATAAGTTAAAACAACATAAATTTCTATCAATTCTCTTTGAAATGATGTTTCAGAGAAGTTTTATACTTATGACTGGGCACTTTATTTATTATTTTTTGAAGATTTATTTATTTATGCATACAAGAACTGGGGTGTAGGCCAGAGATGTGGGGAGGCGGAGGTGAGCGGATTCACCAGAGACAGAATTGGAGAGCAGAACAGGCAGATCTACTGAAATACACTGCTGAAGGGAGCAGCGGGGAGACCAGAGAGGTCTGCTGCACCATGTGGGTAGCTCCCTGGCCAGGGATTGAACTCCAGCTGCAGTGGCTGGTGATAGCTTGGTAAGGCTGTGTCTTTAACCATGCGCCATGAAGGAGGCCCCTGGCTGGGCATGTTTAAATTACCCTGCCTGATGCCCCTGGGTTATACCTTTTCTCCTTGAGTTGTGCTGTTGGGGGTGATTTTAGGAATTGAGAAGAAAAGAGGCCATGTTTTCTTAAACCTTCACTACCTCTACTACATAATAGTGCCTGCGAAGTAATACACTCACTCCCCTTTTCCTGGTTAAAATATAAATTGTTTTATATTCATCTGCTCTATAACTCACTAGAAATGAATTTCTGAGCAGATGGACCAAGAGCATGTGCTAGGCCAGGTTTTCTAGAAAGGATGAGAAAGGGTCCCAGAAAGTAGGATAGGGCTCTCACATGTCTTTTCACCACTGATGGGCGCAGGGCAAATTATCCCTGCCTGGACGATCTCAGATTTCACCAAGAAGCCACCCTGTGGTCCCAGCAGGGAAGCAGCATCTCCCTGTGTTGTTAATGGGGCGTGGCCCTATGTGTTGTGCCTTGTAGGACCCGTGTTCCACGAGTACTGTGACTGTCCTGAAGAGGACCCTCAGGCCTGGCAGAGGACCCTTTCTTGTCCACCCAACGAACCGCAGATTGCCAAAGATTTCGCTTCTTTCCCCAGCATCAACCTCCTGCAGATGCTAAATGAAGTTCCAGGAAGGTTCGGGGACGAGATGGGTGCCATTGTTCATTACACGATTCTCAACAATCACGTCTACCGGAGGCCACTGGGGAAATACACAGACTTCAAAATGTTCTCCGATGAGATTTTGCTGTCACTGGCAAGAAAGGTATGAGAATGAATTCACTGATTCCAAAACTATATATATATTTTTAGATGTAATATTTCATTGCCTGGATTAATAATGGCAAAGAATGGAAATGGATTCCAGGCTTGGAATTGTGCGGCTAGGATATCTGTCACTCGAGTGCTCCTGAGTTCTTGACCTTTATGGATCTCTCTTTCCTTTCTTTCTTTTTTTTTTTTTCAATTTTTATCTAGTTTTATATATTTTTGACATCATTCTTTTAAAGATTTATTTATGCATACAAGAATTGGGGTATAGGCCAGAGGTGTGAGGGGTAAGAGGATTCACCAGAGACAGAATTGGGGAACAGAACAGGCAGATGTACTGAAATACACTGCTGAGGGGAGCAGTGGGTGAGCCAGGAGAGGTCTGCTGCGCCATGTGGGTAGCTCCCTGCCTGGGGCTCAAACTCGTGCTGTTATAGGGCAGGGAGAGGGGCAGCCCAAACTCCACAAACCTGCCTATTCTGAATGGGTTCTGCCATCTGCCGCATCAACACAAAACATATGCTACTTTAATGGGAAGGAACTTTAATACAATTAGGAAATAATACAGAAAAGGCAAAGAATCTAGTTTCTAAATGAAGCACCCAGAGTTACCCGTCCCCTTGTGGGTAAAACTCCATTCAAATGGGATTGGCCCAGAGCAAGGCCCCAAAGCCACAAGTCTAAAGCATCTTCCAGTGGGGACCCACAGAAAAGGGTCAGAAACAACCAGACAAGCCTGGAAGGAAAAGAACAAAATCAAAATCAAGATAAAAGCTGCCATTGTCACCTCCCCGGGTCTCACCCACATCATCTGTGTCACCCAGTCCATGACCAAAGGGCAAGCGCAGTTTCTTCACGTGTCTCTAGGCTCCATGTGCCTCCACCAGGTCTCCTTCTGGCTCCATCCTGCTTCCTTCCTTCCTCAGTCTCCTCTGCAGCTTCTTCTCTCCCTGCTCAGCTCCACCCTCCCTTGGTTGGGACAAGGAACCTGGAACTCACCCTTTCCTGGGGACCACCCTGTTACAGTGCTGCAGTGGCTGTGGATAGCTTCATAGGTTTGCGTCTTAACCCCTCGCAGCACCAGGGAGGCCCTCTTTACTTTCATTTTTAAGTGAAGTGGGTTAAACCCCCACCCCTGGTGAGTAGGCAATATAGGGTGCTCCTAAGGTTTCTGTGAATTCCCAAACTTTTACAGGTTCACGGTCAGTTCTTGAAGTCCTCTCTTCCTGCTGAATATGCCTTCCATTCAAACCTCACTGTCTATAGCTACCTTCTGCTCATTACCTGAAAAGGACTTGACTTCAGAACACATTTCCTTCTTTACCCCAGGCACCTCTGAAAGGTAGTGTGCATAGCACATTTTGGTAAAGGTTGAATAGCAGAGAGATTATTTTGCATAATAAGCAAAACAAAGTGCACAAAACCCCTAGCATTTAAAAACAAGTAACCTTTATTAATCAGCCTCTGTCATTCCTGTCCTTGAGAATGTCTCACTGGCTCTCCTTGATCTTCAGGTTTTGGCTCCTTACTAAATATGGCTAGGGTCTGTTTTTCAGAAGACTTTTCCACATTCCTAACAACTGCCCTCCGCCCTCTGTTCAGCCCCTCTTCACATTTGCAAAACTGTGAAGCACAACAATTCAATCTACCCCTCCCTTCGATTTTCCTGATCAGGCAGAGTAAGGGATGAGGGTAAGCATTTATTTTTTTCACCTTTCTTACCTACAAAGACCATCAAGATCATTTTCTAGACCAAAAGCCAACTTTGCTAATAAGATGAGCTCTGCAGGTTCCTGAGTGAGCTTAATGAAGGCCACAACCCATTCTTACCCTTGATCAGCTGTCCCCTGCCTCTCTTCAGAGCCCATACCAGGAGCATGTGAGCACCGTAAGGTACCTGCTCACAAAGGTGGTGCTTTCCTCCTGGGCTCACGGCCAGTCCACTCGGCCCTGGGTGTCTCTCTCACACCCACTCTGCCTCTACAGCAGTGGTTTTTAACTAGAGTGGATTGGGCTCCTCAGAGGACATTAGACAACACTAGAGACATTTTTGGTTGTCACAAGAAGTCGGGGTGGAAAGTTGCTACTAATGTAGGGTGGCTCCAGGCTAAGGATGTTCCTAAATATCCTGCCATGCACAAGACAGCTCTCCGTGGCATAGAATTATCCAGACTAAACTGTCCTTTGTGCTGCAACTGAGAAACTCTGCTTTATAGTGAGAATTTCAGGTAAGTAGTTAATGAGACCCTAAATGACAGCAGAGAAGCAAGGGCATAACCTGTCATAGCTCTGGCCTTCTCCTATGTTCCAGGTTCCTTGTCCAGTGACTGGGAAGACTCTAAAATAAATGAGACTCACTTCTGGCCTTTGATCAGCTCTCTCCAGCAGGACTTACTTTGTTATTTGGGAGTGAGGGTGGGGCATACATACAAACAAATAATTGTACCACAACAGGCTAGCCCTGTAAGAATAGTAGGAATCCCACGTCCCAATGTCAGAGGAGAGTGAGTCAGCAGGAGGTAGCCTTAGACTAGGCTGTGAGGGGAGACCGCCACGTGAGTAGGCAGAAGAACGTCCAAGTAAAGAAAATTACTAAATTATTAAATTTTTACCCATTACTGTGGGTGTCATTTTCAGAGCATAGCCGAAAGTTTACTTGGCACATGCACAGATAGAAGAAAGAGCTTAAAGCTAAGCTGGAGCAAGATAGCTGGACCTGGGATTCCAGCCAGAGTCTAGGCCTCGTCCTGTGTGCTTAAGGTTCTGTTAAGTGCGGTGCATGAATCGGCACATACATTGCCCTGGTATCATTAATTTGGGTTTTATAAACCTGCCATGTGGAAAGCAGGTTATAGTACAGAGAGAGTGAAATCAGAAGATGTTGTAAGGAGGCTATGCAGCAATCAAGGCAAGAGGTGATAAAACCGTAAGCTTAGGCAGTGACCATGGAGATGGAGTAGAAATTCCAGGAGCAGAGGTAGATGTAACAAAGAGGTTTGATAGTGAAGGAAAACAGGGCTTGGGTCTAACGTTGTAGATTCTCCCTAAGGTAGCTGAGTGAAAGTGTCCTTGAAATCACCCATTCATACCTTCCTACCCAATTTCTACTTCCATCACGCTAAACATTAGATACCACTTCTGATCAGAGGTGCAACTCCTGCTGAAATGAATTTGCTGTGTATCATCCTCCTACTGGATTTTCACATACTGCTGATGACCGAGAGGTATTCTCTCTTCTGCTGTTGTTTTCAGATGTTTAATTATATCAGAAATACCTAAGAAAGCCAAAGAATAGAAACATTTAATAACAAAGACGGAAAGGAAGTCTTCCCTGTACTGATGCTTGTGCATTTATTTAGGTCCGTCTCCCAGATTTAGAATTTTATATTAATCTTGGAGATTGGCCTTTGGAGCACAGAAAAGTCAACGACACGCCCGGCCCTTTACCTATCATTTCATGGTGCGGCTCTCTGGACTCCCGAGACATCATCCTTCCGACCTACGACATCACCCACTCCACACTGGAGGCAATGAGGGGTGTTTCCAACGATCTCCTTTCTATTCAAGGAAATACAGGTAAACAGATGTTCATTCTCTATGATAAAGCTTGGAGACTAAAAAGGTAAAAGGAAAATCTGGTCACAGAGAGTATATAATTAAATTTTTAAAATAATTGTTATTCTTTTCTAACCAAGAAAAACAGCAGTGTAGACTATAGTGGTTTGTTTAAGATTCTTCTAATCCAAAAATTAAAGATATGTGGGTTAGGCTAGTAATATCCAAACCCACTGTAAACCTGAGTCTTCTTTGACTTGTACACTTGTAAATACCATTTGAAAATATATTTTTGGTAAAATTGTCACTTAAGTCTGCCTCCAAAACTTTTAGATTCCTGGATGACAGGAGAGATAATTTTGAAAAATATAAAATTATATGAGATGTTTGAGAATTACAGTAGCTCTTTGATTTGGATATGACCACCTCCAACACTTTGTAAAGAATTCTGCCCTTCCTCTTTCTGCCTTTCCTGATCCTTTAAACTTGAATTCCTTTCTCCTTGTTTGAAGGCCAGAGATTGATGGCACAACACACCTTTTTATTAAAATGAATGCCTTAAGCAGACAAAAACTCTGCCTACTCTTTATAGCCTCTTATTTATTGCAATTTGGTAGGTGTATTGAGTAGCTGAGAGCAGGAATTTTTCTTGGTAAACTCTCTAAAGAATGTGAAATGAAAACTGACCTACTTTTTATTTAATAACAGTAAATTTCTGAAAAGTATGCTGAAATAGTAAAAAGAGTGACCCCTCTCCAATGTCTATGTTTTATGATTTATCCCTTACATCGAGGACCTGTGTTAGCCAGTGGCTGTTTTTGGATTAATAGGAATATATTTAAATAATCCTTCCAGAATATTTCCTTCCCAAGAAAAAGAAGATGTAAATGTATGTATGTAGTTGAGTTTTACATATATATTTACATTTACATATATATTTACATACATATATATATATATATATATATATATGGTTGTTGGAAAAGTCATGACTCATTTTTGCTTGAAGACCATAGAAAAAAATACGTTGTGATTTTTCCAACAATCCAATATATTTGTACTTAACAGCATATAGGAAAAAGTCTTCCCTGTATTCAAAATTCTGAGCAACCTCAGGACTAAAGCTGGGCCTATGTTACTTAGTTATATAGTTTGCCCTCATCACCCTGTCTAAGAACAAAAGCCTAGCTCATTCCTTATTGTGAAGCACCCAAGACAGAAGAAACTTATGCTTGGTGACTGGGCCAACTCTTTTGCTTTGAACTTGGTCCAGTATTATGTTGGCTATTGCCAGTATTGTATAATAGAAACCCCAATATTTGAATGAGCTCTCACTAGTAGAAAAATAGATGAATTTAGAGCATTCTCTTGTACAGCACAGCTAGAAGGATCTGTGTTAAAATCCTGGATTTGAAAATATCTCAGGCAAATTGAGACTCCATCCCAGATTTTTTGGAAATAGCATCTAACTTGAGAAGATGAGTTGATAATAACAGTGCTTGACAATGGTAGATTAAAATACTTATCTTTACCATTTGAAAATGTCAGTTTCATAATTATGTGTATATTTTTGCTCTCAAATTTCTAGGACCTTCCTGGATCAATAAAACAGAGAAAGCTTTCTTCAGAGGTAGAGATAGCCGAGAGGAGAGGCTGCAGTTGGTGCAGCTGTCCAAAGAAAACCCAGAGCTACTGGATGCAGGAATTACAGGATATTTCTTTTTCCAAGAGAAAGAAAAGGAACTTGGAAAAGCTAAATTGATAGGTTTCTTTGATTTCTTTAAGGTATGCATTTAAGTCTTTCTGGGTGGATATAGGTGATAAGCTAGTGTTGACAGACTATAAGATAGCTGAGCTTGATGGATTTCTTCTGTCTTGAGAATTGATACAGATTTTCTCATCAGGCATAGGATGGGGAATTATAAAATTCATCATGGTTTCCTTTATGGTTTTGTTGTTGTAGGCGATGTCTACCAGATAGCTCCAAACTGTGTTTAATACTCATAGTACAAGGATTAACCTGAGGTTCCGGTGCATTTATATCTCTGTTTTTCAATGTTGATGAGAAGCAGAAGTGAAGCCAATGACTTACCATTTTTGTCTGTCTTAATTTTCCAGTACAAGTACCAAGTGAATGTGGACGGAACTGTGGCTGCATATCGGTACCCCTATCTCATGCTGGGCGACAGTCTGGTTCTGAAGCAGGACTCACCTTATTACGAACATTTCTATTTGCAGCTAAAACCTTGGAAACATTATGTTCCAATTAGAAGAAATCTTAGTGATCTACTAGAGAAAGTTCAATGGGCCAAGGTATGCTGGTCTGCAATTTTAGTTTCTTTAGGAAATTGCAAATTCACCAAAAGTCACCAGTGTTAGTTACATGAACTCAATAACAACACAATTTATTTTGGCATAATATAGCAAAAAAAAAAAAAAAGCTGTATTTAGAAATTTTTTTATTTAAAGATTTATTTGTTTATACAAGAACCGGGGTATAAGCCAGATGCGCGGGAGGGTGAGAGGATTCACCAGAGACAGAGCGGGGGACAGAACAGGCAGACTGACGAAATACAATGCTGAGGGGAGCAGAGGGCGAGACAGAAGAGGTCCACCTTGCCATGTGGGTTTCTCTCCGGCTGGCCGGGATCAAACCTGTACTGCAGAGGCTGCGGACAGCTTCACGGTGTGGCGCTCAACCACCTGCGCCACTAGGGAGGCCCTGTATTTAGAAATTCTTATTTCACAATCATTCAGATTCATACATCCAGAAACAAAAACATACCAAGTGCAAATTATGGATCAAAAAGACTAAACTTAAAGTGTTTCATGCACAAGAAGACATTTAAGATAATCATAGCACTCTTTTCTTTTCCCCAGTTAGAAAAAAGTCACAAGTTTATAATGAATTCATGCTATACAACATCCCAAGAATCATAAGTTCCCATAACATTAGAATTCTTTTTTATAAAGGAAAAGTATTAAGACTATGTTATGTTTTATTTTGAAACTCTAAAAATGTAAGCTTCTTTTATAAGACTGTTTCTAAGTTTCTGAGAAGCAATATTTGGTTATAGAAATAACTGGGTGTCAGAGGCAGAGTCATTTTTGTGACCCTTTATAAAGAGTCAGAACTATTTGCAAATCGCCTTCCCTGTGTGCAGCCTGGTAGAATATCAGCTGTCATCCCAAACTAGAATTAGGAGCACTGACTATTCCTGGTGCTGAAGAACAGCCTGCAGGCACTGATGCTGAATTTTTGATGATAGCAACATAGTTTTTTGTTTTATAACAACATTTTTGGCTATGACTGCGTATTTAAAATGAACTTTAAAGAAATGATCACATAACAGATTCGTTCTATTCTAGTATTTTAATATCCTGCAAAGAGGGTTACGATGGAGGACGGTCGATGAGCCTGGATGGTTAAGAAACCACCAGATAGTCACAATGGAGGCCACGTGTGGTGCTGCAGTGGGGGAGGGGCCATTTACTGGCCTGTGGAAGAAGGTCCAGACATGTGTGATCATTTCTATGCAACAGATGACTCGGAAAACACTTTGTCTATTTCTGTAGCCTTGTTCTCAAGTTATGTTCCATCATGTGCTCACTCTCACAGGGTGCTCACATTCAACCTCACTTCTCTCCTACTTCACACTCTCCTTATCTTTTTTGTAGATCACAGGAGTAATTTTCATTTATTATTTCTTTTTAATCCTTCCAGGAAAATGATGAAGAAGCCAAGAAGATTGCAAAAGAAGGGCAGTTGACTGCTCGGGATCTGCTTCAGCCGCACCGGCTCTACTGCTACTATTACAGAGTCCTGCAGGTCAGTTCAGGGGATCTGCACCCCTGGGTCACATGTATCCAGACCCTGGGGCTCAGAGTCACGCTGTTGGAACCTGGCTATGCCCAGGGACCAGCCTGCAGGAAGACAGGGCTGGTGCTGAGACCCTTTGTGGCCGCCATCTTGTGTCTACCCTCAGTATTACGAAAACTACGCTTAGTGTCTTTACAAGTATAGCTTAAAAGCTCCTCCCATCTTGTCAGTACTATCTTTTATTAAACACTTTATAGAATTACTAGTCTAGGTGTTCTCTGAACCTCAGAGAATAACATCTTTCATCATCTGGAAAATTAGAGGGTTGGTCTAGAGATTATTAACATCTCTTTCTGCTCAAAATCTCCACCTCTTTGTTCTCACTACTTAAGATTCATGCTTTTACTATCATAGTACAGAGGAGAAAGCAAATGTTTAACTTGCTATATAAAACAAGTAAAAAATATTTATAGTAGTTCTAATACATCAGAACTGGATACTGAAGTACAAGTATTTATTAGGAATTTAAGGTGGGCTCTTCGAGTAAATACCTGATGTTTTAGTCAGTGAAATCGAGCCAGCAAGAAAAAGATAAGAAATTAGGTTTTTATTTTTAACCTAAACTTCTTTTTCTGTGGGTAAAAGAAAAGGTAAATTTCCTCAGATGCTGGTGGGTAATACATTCTCATAAAAAGTAAACTGATAAATCATACCATTTATTAGAAACAGCCTTTTCCTTTAAATGAGTTCTATCCTCTCTACTGGGTTTGCCTTAGTTTTAATAAAAAGAGTTTCCTCCTACAAAAAATGTTAATTAGGCTCATGTACTCAATCCAGTATTTTGTTGGGTCTGGCCAGGGCTGTTTAGCTAAATGCATATGGAATCACTGAACTCAAATATCAGTTCATAGGAATATTTGTCAGTGACCAGAACGGGTGGACATTTCAGAGACCCGTGACCATTTAAAAACTATGTGTGATGACAGGCCTTAAGGGTGGGTGTGTGAGGCCACTAACTTTCTTTTGAGGTGCTTGTCCTCTCTGTTTGCTGATGTCGGTCTTCAACACAGTTAATTAGTCATTAACAAGTAAAGACTTGCTGTTGTTTCAAGGGGAAGCACCTGACTTGACATCCCCTTAGGAGCGGTTTCTATCAACTCATAAAACTATGGCTTGGGTTTCCTTGTGAGTTTACCAAATATTGCACTAAAGTGGATGATAACCAAAGTGTAACTTTCCGACTGGAATAAACCAGACCTCTGGTTTTAATCTGAAGACAAGAACAACTGGAGTCAAAGGCATGAGTTGGGGGCGGGGGTAGTCCATGGAACGGAGCGTGGACTAATCTTTCAGCTCTTGCTCACACATTTCAGACCTATGCGGCGCGCCAGTCCAGCAAACCTGAAATACGTGATGGGATGGAGCTCGTGCCTCAGCCCGATGACACCTCAGCCAGCTGTCAGTGCCCCCGGGAAAGGTCTTTGAGAGAAGAGCTTTAAGTCATCCCCAGGAGCACTCCTGTGAGTGCTCTCAGCATCTTTTTTTTTCAATTATATCATTTTTTTAAATGAGGTAATGTCAGTTCACAGCACTGTGTGTGTTTTAGGGAATAAGTTCACACCTCTCCAGGGGTACAGGTATCACACCACGCCCACCACCAAACATCTGGAATGGAGGTGGGCAGCTAGAATCCCACCTGAAGAACACAGCTTAGAAGATCTGAAGGCTGGTTCTCCTGAAGGCTTTCTAGAATGTGGATGGACAGAGCAGTATTAGAGCAATATTCCCAGGAGCTTCAGAGGTGCATTTATTTTAAGTAAAAGCTGCTATGATCCATATCTCAATTACTTTACAAAGAAAACTGGGAGATCTTAGCAGAGACTTGCCAAAATAGAAATCACTCCCTATGAAACTGTTTACATCTTATTTATTGGTTTGTTTTGATCCCTGGCTTATTTTCCCTCTTTCCCTTCCTCTAATTGTGAAGAAAAGAATATCGGTGCAGTGTCCCCACCATTGCTCACTGCTTAATTCTCCTCCTACAAGTCGCTTTTGGTACCCAGTCTGCATGGAAGGTCTGATAAGAATAACTAAGGAAGAGAGGATGACTTTAGCAGAGGTAGCTTGGCGACTGTGGAGGGAATTTTTTTAAAAATATTTTTTACTGAGTTAATATGAATTTACATTGTTTCTGTAACAGAAGTGTATGATCGCCCCTTAGGGCATTTTGCAATAGCGCACATACCACAAAGAACCCATAGTTGGAAGGAATATTTTTTAAAGCTCACTCATGTCTTCTAAGCTAAGTTTTATGAAGACCTGAAGCCAACTTAAGGAGATACTGTGCCATAAGCTAGTAATTCCCAGACTAGCTAGTTGTACACCCATCAAGGGAAGGTCCTCTAGTACAGCAATGGGGCAACCCTTTGGAGCTGTTCACTATCTATGCACTGATTGAACAGATAAAAGATAACTTTCGTCTTTCAAAGGGATACTTAGAAACCTCTACAGAAAGCTGCAGGAAACCTAGTACTTGGGAATTCACTCTAAGCTGACAAAAAAGGCAAGTGCCCCTCCCTCCTAGTGCCTTTCCACTTTCTCTGGGTTCATTGCTAAAATAACAGCCTTGGGAAGGTCCCTTTGCCTTTCAGGACTGGGTCAACACCTAAAACTTAAGGCCCAGAAATTTACGTCACATTTCGTGTCACCGTGATACAGTTCCTGAAAGAACATACTCCCAAAAGCAAGAGCTTTCCACAGTCTCAAATATTTACTCGCCAAATAGAAACCTTTACTTCCTCTGAAAATAGCATAACCACATTAGTTATATCTATTCTTTTTTTGCAGATCAAATAAGGACATAGAATTTTTTTTTGACTAGACAAAAACAAAACCACATTTGAGAACAATTATACAAGGAAAATACTAATACCCACCTATTACTGTCCCAAACCAAAAGTACACAAGTATGAGACAGGGACAAGCTATGCTGAGCCCACCCAGAGGAGTCTGTGCCCTGCAGACATTGCCCATGAACTTTGGGGCTTATTAGAGCTGAGATACAGAAAGGAAGCTTGCCCTCCTTCACTCCTTCACCCCTACCTTCCACAGCCAGGTCTTTCTTAATGGGGAATGGCGTTGACTATTGATGTCTTATATTTAAAAATTTTTTTATCACCTGAAGCCCAACAGACTTGATAGTTACAAGTGAGTTGAGACAAACTGGGCAGCTTAGGAGCATAGAACAGAAAGGACGTGTTTGAGAAGTTAAAATGAAGTGCAGCCCCTTGGAAATTGTGACCAGAGAGAGCAGCCTTGATCTTGATGGTCTTCCGTGCACCAACTCAGTCACAGCCTTTACAAAGAGCTTGTTTTATGTGGCTTTCTGGTTTGTTGATGCAACTATAACTCAGTAGATACAGAATCGCTAAAACCTTGATTCCTTATGTTTCAGTTCACCCCATACCTTAGTCATTTTTAACACTTCAACTTTCCTGAAATGGCTTTCTTTATTCTTGTAATTTTATAAATAATGCAGAAGTGGCAAATGGGCAGGTATGACCACCTTGGGAGAAATACCTGATTTTTCAAGGGAAAAGAGGGATGTATGGATATGCAAATATATATAATAACTACATTCGTCTAAATAAGCTATCCACATGTTTTTTGCAGCAATGTTTGTTAATAAAATGTTGGAAACACCTTAAATAGTCATCATTGTGGAATGGGCTCAATAGATTTTTACCAAGGAATATAGTACTACCATTAATTAGAAATAAGTAGCTCTAAATGCATTATCATGGAAGATTTCCGTGTCAGCAGTCAGTGGAAAAAACTAGTTACAGAACAAGCAGAATGTGAAATCCTTTATGTAAAAAACTGAACAATATCCCTGTGGTTGAAATTTTAGAAGGACGTTCACCAATACCTCGGGAAAAGAAAATGGATATTTGTATTTTCCATATACTGTTTTTAAATAGACTATATATTAGACTTTTTATACCATGAGACATATACACTTTCTAAATAAAGTAAAATTTCAAAATAAAATTTTGACAAAGAAATTTTATTTTTTATGAAAGAGAGTATAACTACCTATAATTGCAATATTTCTGTAACTGGGTTGGTCTAATTTTAATTATGTTGTGTCTAAAAAAAAAACCCTCTTCCACCACCATTCAATCCCTAGGAAATAGAAATCTAATATTAGAGGAAAAGATAACTGGATTTGATACCATTATTTTTTTTTATGTCAGATGAAAATGCGGTATTACAAATGTCTTAGTCTGTTTCGGTTGTCGTTATAACAAATAGGTCACAGGCTTAAATAGCAAATATTTATTTCTCACATTTCTGGAGGCTCTAAGTTCAAGGTCAAAGTGCTGGCAGACCTGTTGGCTGCTAAGTGTCCACTTCGTGTTTAGCAGACTGAGGACCCTCATCTCACCCTCACAGGACAGAGACCAGAGATGGAGGAAGCAAGCTCTCCTGTTTCTTATCAGAGCACTAATCCTTTCATGAGGACCCCAACCCCACCTTCCTGACCCAATGATGTCCCGATGTCCCAAAGACTGTCTTCAAATACCATCCCATTGAGAATTAGCTTCCACCATGTTAATGGGGGTGAACATTCCATCCATAGTAGGCAGGGAGAGGACAGTTGCTTTCCTGACAGCCTACAGCCAAGGATAGAAGAAATATAAATCTCTTATTTGGAGGGAAGGGAAACCACCTGATGATGGTGAGGTCTGTTCAAGTTCAAACTGCTGAGGGCAACATAAACTAGACTCTACAGTAGAAAACCCTTTTACACACAGAACCTCAGTCTATCCTTTCGCAACCACTGTTGCTCCCTCCCCAAGCCAACCTCCAGTGGCTCCTTCCAGACCCTGATATCAAAGTTAGTTATCTTCTCAACCAAGTTCTCTGTGTATAAGAAAGTTGCTGACTTTACACTGATCATATGCTAATCTCAGTGGAAACTTCAAACAAATCAATACAAGTAATACATAAGACAACAGGAATGGGACCTGAAGACTATGAAATGAAGATATCAAAGAAATAAAAACAAAAAAACAAGACCAGTTACAAACCAAAACAAAAAATAGAAAATGGCAGTGAACACTGATGTCTCAATAATTACCTGAAATGTGAATATAAACACCATTCAAAAGGTGTAGGGTAGATGAATGGATTTCAAAGCTAAGTCCAAGCTTTTGATGTTTCCATCTTACCAACTAAGACAAGAAGACTTAGTTTAAAAATGGAAGCAAATCCTATAAGTAAATGACTATCAAAAAAAGTCAGGTACAGCTATATTTACATAATGTTTCATTTCTGAGTTCTCAATTTCATTCCAGTGGTCTGTCTGTTTTGTTGTTGTTGCTCCAGCATGATACTGTTTTGATTGCCAAACCTTTGAAATACAGTTTGAAGTCTGGGAATGTTACCACATTCCACCACCACTTTTCCTCTTTTTCATCAGGATTGTTTTGGCTATTTGGGATCTTTTAAGTTTCCATATGAATTTCAGTAAAATTTGCTGTAATCTTTGAAGAACGTCATTGGAAACTCTTTCATAGTTTTTTAAAATTTTTATTTATTTTTGCATAAAAGAACTAGGGTGTAGGCCAGAGGTCTGGTAGGTGAGAGAGTTCACGAGAGACTTGATAGGGATTACATTGAATTTATATATTGATTTGGGTAGAATGATCATTTTAACAATATTAATTCTTCCAATTCATGAGCAGGATTTTTCCATTTTGAATCTTCTATTGTCTTACAGTTTTCATTGTACAGTTTCCTCACCTCCAATATCTGATAGAAAGAACAGATCTTCCATGTTGTTGGGTTTGGAGATTTATTCTCTCTGTGTGGTGTAGTTTTCCCTTGAGGACTCAGGTTGCCATCCTTTGTGTTTTTTCCATTTCCTAGTATTTGCTTTAGAAAAAATTAAGAGTGCAGGGCTTCTCTATTTCCAGTAGGTGGCACTGTATGTCTGGGAGACTAATCTGTTGTTGGGGTTCAGTGAATGGTGGGAGCTCCTGTCTGGGAGGGGATCTGCGTCTGTGGTCTGTCCTCACACTCCTTCTTCCAGTTTGTTGGAGCCTTATTGATTTCTGTGGGGTGTCTGTTTAGGCAGGTCTGGCCTTGCATTTGTTCTGGGAGCTTACTGGGACCAGTGCTGACATCAGCGGGACTTCCACTAAGCTGACTGGGCCCCACATGTCATCCAGGGAGTTCACTTGGGCCAGCACAAGGCTGTTAGTGGCTGCAGCCACAGAGTATCACTGGGCGTAGCTCTCCCCACCCCATATTTGTCCAGGGAGCTTACTGGGGCCAGCTCTGAGGTCATCATCCACGGTGGCAGAAGCAGGGCTTCTCCGGGGTGTGGATAGCCCCCTACCTCATCCAGGGAGCTTACCAAGGTTGGTGCTTAGCTTGTCAGTGATGGCTGCAGGGCTTCCATTGGCCGTAGGTCAACACCGCCCACCCTCACCCCACCCCAAAACACACATCTAAGGAGCTGAGGTTGGCAGCAGAGGCGGTGGCTGTGGCACGGCTTCCCTGGGAGTGTCTTGGCCCCTCATACTCATCCAGGGAGCTTACTGGGGCCAGCGCTGAAGTCAGAAGCAGCAGGAGTGGCCTCATGAATTTTTTCACCGCAATTCTCTCTCTTCCACAAGGGTCCTCAGTGCATCACTTTCTCACGGGGCACTGACTCCATCCGCCATAGCTTTCTCTAGAGTTCTTGACCTCATTTCCTGAGCTCTTCACCAAATCCTGGATTTTGTTGTTTGCTTATTTAAAGCTTCTGTCTCTACCTCTTCCCCATTGATTCTATTTCTGAGCTCATTAATTTATTTTCTGAATTTTCTTATATCTTTTTGATGAGATTTTTGAGTTCTCTTGTTTGACTCACCTTCCTGAGTTTTCTTCTATCTCTTCAGGTTTTAATAGATCAGTAGCAGTTCTGAACTCTCTATCTAATTGACTAGTTAGAGATTAATTAGCGATGCTTTCACAATCCTTGGTGTGGCCAAAGGATGAATTCAATAATTCTGCCGGGGATGGCTTCAAGGAAGAATTCACAGAGAAGGAAGAATTTTGACATATATTTTGAAGATGAAGCAGGAGTTTTTTCAGACATACAAGGAATGTATTGTTCAAAGAAAATTAAATTACAGCACGTGGTGCCATGGACTGTTGGTTGGGATGTTATGACCTGGAATCAGATAGGTCTTGGGCCCAGCTGGACACTTCTAGTAACCATGATGGGTCATAAAATGTTACAAAACCAATTATATTTACTCCCTTAAGGAAACCAGAGAACAAAGATAGCCAAAACATTGATCATTGATTTAAATACAATGACGCATCTTTAACCATAAATAGTATAACTCATGTGGGGAACGTGGTGAAACATAACAAAATATGACTGAGGAGTATTATCTTTATATGTATCTTGTTACCTATTTCCATGAACTATAGGACCCCCTCTTCCTTGTCTGCGCCAGACTCATGGACACAAAGACCCTGAGAATATTCATATATCATAAAATAAAAAAAAAAACTAACAGGTGATAAAACAAAGGGATGAAAGATCAATAATAGGGAACATTATGCCATATAAGTATGAGAACTTGGTGCCAGATTCTCAGAGACGTCCTGTCAGTAAGGATAGCATTGATCATCAGGCTAAGAGGGGGTGTCGCAATTTGTATGGAAACAAATACCTTCTACTCTTCCCTGACCTCAGCCTATCCATGACACCATTTTCTTCTGGGTGGGTGTTGTTAACCCGTGAGTCATGCTGGAGCACGGTAATGAATGCTGCCCGTGGTGGCACAGGACAACACATGCTGATGCTGAAGTATTGAGAGGTTTATGTAATGGAATAAGTGTTGATTCAAACACCGAGTCTTTCTAACCCTTTTAGACTCTCTCAGAACTGTGTTCTGTCCCCACAGCACTGGACCATTGCAGGGACATGCAGAAGATTGCAGAATCATCTGTTTTAGGGCGGGGTATTCCCTGGAGCCTTGTTTTTAGAACCTGATGAATTCTTATATGCCAGGGGAGAAATAGGATCCAAAACATGTTTTTCCAAAATGCTTTTTTACCACCATTGACATACAAAGGGGCAGATGCCCAGCCCCAGGTCAGAGGGATTCCCAGAATTCCTTAATCATAACTGGATGAGGCAGTCAAAGAAGGGAAATTGAAAGTTTCTTTGATCACATTGTCACAGAGGGTGAGGTTTCAGCACTGTTATCCCATATAAGTACCTCCATCCTGCTTACAGCAGCTCTAGCTGTGCCCATCTTACACAAGATTGGTTCACACCCCACTAATAGTGGGTAGAATAGTGGGTTTATGCTGCATCCCACACAGGGAGAAAAAAACCCTACTAAGGTTTCAGCCTACAGTGTCCTCCAGCTCCAACATCTCCTTGACTCTACACAAATGCAGGAATCTGTGACAGGATGACAGACTTTGCCTTGTCATCCTCTCTGATTTCTCTGTACCTGCTCCTGCAGTCTTTACCTGTTCTGTGCAATGTGGATGCTACTCACTGCTCTACAATCCTGAAGTCCAGTGTCTACAAGGGTGGAGACCTGGTACTGCATAGGTTCCTCCCTCTCTCCTCCTTGAATGTACAACCAGACATAAAGCAATTATATTTTCTGCTCAAAACAAGCCAAGGGTCACCTAATGAGTAAGTTCTCTTTTCTGTGTGTGTGTGTGTGTGTGTGTGTGTGCGTGCACGTGTGTGTGTGTGTGTGTGTGTGTGTATGTGACGGTCTGTGAATGCAGTTATGTGCTGAGTCCCCCCAACGGTTCTCTGAGGTGTGCACAGAAACTGCACAAAGTAGACCAATGAATTCTGCATGTTCTATCCTTTCTTTGTCCTTCTACTTCTTTAATTTTTCTTTTCTTCCCATTCCCTCCAAAACAGAGAGAGAAAATCAACTTTAAAGTCCAACCTTCCTCTCATGTTCATTCCTTTGATCTGATCCAAGTTTGTAAGAGTTCTTGTTCTGCCCCATCTTTAAAATCACCTTATATAGTCAGACATTTCAAACTTGACCTATTCCAGTAGGTGTGTACTTGTTTCCATCTGTACTTTGAATCCATCTTTCTAATTGTTGAGTAGATGTAAACGTTTTTACGTGTTAATGAAAATCCATACACCTTCTTTGGTGAAATTTCAGGTCAGATATTTTTCTTATATTTTAAAATTATTTGGTTTGTTATTATTTCTTTATATGTTCCAGATGTGAAGAGTCCTCTAGCAGATACATCATTTTCCATTGCACAGTCTTAGTATGTGCTTTGTTTTCCATTCTCTTGACAGTGTTTTTTAAAGAGCAGAAATTCCTAACAGCCATAAAGTCCAATGTATCATTTATTTCTCTGTTCTGAATTATGTTTTGGTATCCTTTGATATCAAAGATAGCTTTGCATAATACAAGGTCACAAAGATTTCTGTTATACTTTCTTCTGTAACTCATTTCTTTATTTGGTCTGTTATGCATTTTGAGTTTTTGGTTGTCCATAACGATGAGTTATAAATCGAAGTTAAATTTTTCTACACATGCATATATTAACTTTTCAAGACCATGCTTGAAAAGATTTTCTTTTCCTACTGATTTGACTATGCCTTTTGATCAAGTGTCAATTGTGTGTATCTATTTCTGGACTTCCCATTATATTACATCAAGCTGTTTGTCTATCTTTATGAAATTACCACACTATCATGATTGTCTAGTCTTACAATAAGACTTGAATTTGCTATTAATCTTCCCAGTTTATTGTTATTTTAAAATAGATTTTTAATCTAGTTGTTTGCTCTTCTATATTAATTTAGCAAATGACTTAATTTCTACCCCAAAAAAATGACTTTTGTGATTATGACTAGAAATGCATTGAATGTATGTATAAACTTGGAAAGAAATGACGTCTTAAAAATATGAACCTACCGACCAGGAAAATGAATAACTATAAGAAAGTGAAAATCAAAATCAACAAAAAACTATGAACCAGAGACACTTTTTGGGGGGTGGGGGGCGGGAGGGGAGGGATTGGGGTCAGAATGGGGGGGTTGCAATTGTATGGGGAATATAAAAATAAAATTTATTATTTAAAAAAAATAAAAATAAAAAAATAATTAAAAAAAAATATGAACCTACCAAAACAAGCACACTACATATGCCTATATTTTTGCCTTCTTTAATCTTAGCATTATTTTGTGCTTTTCAGTTTATTAGACTTGCACATTCTTTATCAATTTATAGGTAGATAAATATAATTTTTATATAATTTTAAATTTCATATTATAATAGATATTTGCCCATCTATAGAAATACAAATTATGTTTGTGTGTTGCACTTGGATCAAGAAACCTTTCTAAACTCACTAATTTAACATTATTTTGTAGTTTCAATTATGTTTCAACATAGGTAATCTGACCCCTGTGAATAAACACAATTTTCTTCTCTTCCAACCTGGATGTTTTTTATTTGCTTTCATTGCTCCTTCTGGAACCTAAAGAAAATATGAAACAGACGTGTTGAGAATGGGTACCCTCGACTTGTTTGAGGTTGGGAGAAAATTGTTCTTTTTTTCCCATTAGGTGTAATGTAGAAGATAGGTTATTTGTAGATTCTGTTTATCAAGAGGAAATTTCCTTATGTTTTTACAAAGTTGACAGTTTTCATCAATAATAAGGCTGAATTTCTCAAAAAATAGCTTTTTTGCATATAATAAGATTGTGATAGATAATCATATGGTTCTACTTATTTCATTTTCTAGTATGTGAATTTCATTGACTAATGTTCAAATGTTCTATGAAACTTGAATTCTTGGGATAATCCCTCACTAGGTTATGTATATTATCCTTCATTGTGATCTGAATGTTTTTTTCTTCTAAAATGCATATGTTGAGAACCTAAAACAAGCCTGATGGTCCTGGAAACAGGACCTGTGGAAGGTGCATAGGCTCCTCCCTTATGAGTGAGGTTAATGAAATTATAAAGCCATCCATAAATCTTTATCTTAAAATTTTGACATCCAAATGGATTCCCCTAATATGTTACACAGGATGATTGCACACAGATTAAAAACTGGATTAGGACAAACATCATTTTCTATTGCTCTTATCCAAATTGTTTATTCTTGCCCAATAATATGGTTAGTTAGAGCCTTCCATTTTTTGATTGACAACAACACTACATTGAACGAGTTTGCCAGGGATTTGCAGATAGCCCAGGATTGACACACAAGATGACAAACCACCAGGACCCTGGTATCAGCTCTTTCTCTGTATCTGCTTTGGAGCAACTGCATTTATAAGACAACTGAGGACTTGACGACTGTCATCTCCATAAGGAGGAGAGAGCGATGATCAGAAAAGGTAGGAACCTGAGACACAGTCCTGCCAGGACTAATATTTGGGCACGGCCTGAGTCTGTGGGCTTCTGGCGGCTTGTTAACCTACCGTAGCCAAGGAAGCTCACATCTTCTGGAGAGAACTCAGCGGGATTGTTGGGGAGCTGATGTTGGGAGGACTAGGGATAATTTCAGCCACCTGTGGTGGTCACAGAACACCTCCCTCCCATGCCCAGTTTCTTTGGCTTCCTGAGGCCCAATAGCCTCATGTAACTGAGGGAGTGTGTGTTTCCCAGATAATGCTTGGTCTGCAGGACTAGCTGGGAGCAGATGGTACCACAGCTGCTCGCACTAGCTTCAGTGGTCCGAAAAACACCCATCCTTCCCACACTGAGACTCTTTGGGCTTCCCACACCTCACTTAGCTCACCGTAGCTAAGGAAACATATGCCTCCGGGAAATAGCTCTGTCTGTGGGGCTGGTGAAAAACAATGAGCGCATCTATGGTTGATTTTGACTATGTTTCAGCTCTGCTGAAAAACACTAGCCCTCCCCCCATCTGGACTCAACAGATTTCTGGACAGTCTGCCTACTACGCAGAATACAACATCCCATGTTATCAGCCTGTGACCTAAGTCCACACACTGCTCATACCTGAACCTCAGGTGAACGGCTAAAGGTTCAGTTAGAATCTGGGGTTTCTGGAAGAGCACTGCCAGTGGAGTCAAGCTTGACGTGAAGGTGATTGTACATTTGTCCTTTGGCTCAAGCAACTGCATTTCAGAAGGCTTATACCTTTGGAACTCTACTGTCAACAACCTCCTTACCCCCTTGTCACCAATCACCACTCTGTAGAATGGGTTTTTGGGTCACCACACTCCACTAGCTCTTGGACTCCACTCATACAGATTGATGATGAAGCTTCAACCAATACAGTAACAAAAATCACACACCCAAGGCCAATATCCTAGGCCAATACCCTGCAATTTTCAATTCTAACTGCAGGACCATGACAGCAGTACTGAGAAGGAAGGATGTCTAGCCCAATCCATAGAAATAAATAGAGTACCAAACAGTATGAGGGGGCAGAGGATTCAACCCAATTGATGAATCAAGATTGACATTATGACCATGTCTGCATCTAGCTAGCACATCTATAATCTGTGTATGGCGTCGCACAAGTCCTCTGTGAAATGCTCTTGGCAAAAACAGATCAACAACAGATGCAACCAAGTGATTCTCTCTTGGCAGGTAAACCTCCTCCAGATGCAGGATTTGTGTTGATAAACATGGCATGTGGGGTTTTCTGTTGAGCTGCAACATGATACCCACAACTGTATCGCAAGTCAAAATGAATGGAGGATGATGTAATGCTGCATGTCATTTATGTGCAATTCTGGAGTATTTACTTAGAAAATTTTCTGTCTTCAGTGGGACTTCAGTTTCAAATTATAACAGGTTCTCATATAACATCATCTTGTTTTCGTTTTGTTATAAAGATGAAAAGAAAAAATGAATCATTGTTGACATTGATTGAAATGATATTTTTCAAGGATCTGTTTATATTATACAATATTTTGCTCATGTTATCCAAGAACCCATCAGTGATGTTAAGTGAGGAATGAATGTATATATTTAGAAATCATCAGACAGTAATTCCAAAGGTAAAAAGAGCAGCTGTAAAATATGACTCAGAAAAACATGACAAAGCACAGGCAGATCAAAATGGATCCAATCTGTAGTTTTCATTCATATTCTGTGGTATCCAAAATTGGAACATAGAAATATACTTCTTTTTGAACAACAAACTGTGGCACTCTGATGAATACTTTATGTGTTTCTCATATGAAATCTGCAACATCGTGACAGCCTGGATTTTGATCCCACTTTTATGTGTGAGAACGTCCACGAGGGATGCAACACTCTGGGATTATCCAAGTTAAAAGGAATTGTCTAGATTTTGACATCTCCATGTTGTGCCCCTGAATGTGTGAGGATTCCCTTTCAAGAAGCCTGACAAGATTTTATTAGTCTGGGTTATACGGAGTCCAATGTGTTAGTCAAGATTTGGGGAATGTCATTGTCAATTATTTAATTTCACCATTTGCCTTATGGCCAGGCAATGTCTTTTCTCATTGGACCCTAAAATGATAAGCACTCACACAAAAATTAAACTTCTCTGAAAAAGACAGTCTGGGTGTGTAGATGGGGTGGAAGTAAGGATAACCTGGTAGGTATGGGACTTCCATCTCTTATTTGAATGCGTTCCTAATTTACAAATGTGCCTCTCCTATAGAGTCATTCATTTCCAAGGTATATCCAATTTACTAACAACACTGGGAACCATATATTCTCGGACGACAAAAGAAACTCTATGGAACAGTGTGTTATCCTAAACATTGGCATTTCTTGCTGTTCATGGGCTCCTGGTAAAAGTAGGAGAGTTTGTCTCCAATGGTCCAAATAATCCAAGCTTGATCATCAACACAAAGATGATAGAATACCCTGCTGAATTCAAAGAGGTATAGCGTGATTTCAAAACTGGCGATAGACATTATAGAGTCCTAACATTAAGTGTGCACCCTTCTGATTCATCACTAAAATCACATATGAAAAGAACAAAATGTCTTTGTACTATCCAATCTTATTTCTACATAGTCTAGAGGCAGTGCCAATAGAAAGAAGAGGCACACATAGGGAATTTTTTGTAGCCAGAATAGGAAGGGGAATTGTGACAAATTTTTCTTGGGAAAGATCTTTCTCACACTTTTGAGAGCTACGTGGAGCTCCTTCCTCTATGTCCATCTGCACGTGAATAAGAAAAGCTATAGCTCTAATTGTTCCATAAAATTATTATAAGGCGTAGCAGTACAAAGCTTATTGGGAGCAAGACACTGGAGAAGAATTATGCAGAATCTGCATCATGGTGAATCAACCTTGAGCCAACCTTGAACAGCCACAGTATAAGCCAACCTTGAACTCCATGGGCTCATGCTCCTGTTTGAATTGCTCAGCCTTACTCACAGTTTGAAAGCATTCTCCTTGTGTCAGCAATAGAAAATCTTAATTGAGTGCTATTAAGTATTACATTTGAGGGTGCCATTATGCACACTGACAAAGGGTCAAATTTAAAAAACCATCTTAATGTTTTTGCTTCCCCCCAACTCCCCAGATGCACAGCCCGAGAATATCTAAACCAGAGGTCTCTGCCTCCCCGGGTCTGTGACCCTCCCCGCCTTTGAAGATTCCTTGGGCTTTTGTGTTTCTCTGGATTGGAGCTAGAACACACAAGTATGAAGAAATTGACCATATTTGGACAAACTAAGGAAGCCAAGACTTTTAAGGGTTTAAAATGAAACAGAGGCCTGAGAGATATGTGCATGCTGAATCCAGATGTCAGTCAATGAGTCTCAGGCAAGGTGATAATAGATGGAAAAAGAAAAGCCACTCGTGTTCCTCAGCATTAAAAAAGATCCCTCGAACACGTAAGTGCACATGACATACTATGCTGAATTCTGGATCTTAAAGTTCTCCCATGTGTCCTTTCTTCCTACAGAGATAGAAGCCAAAATAATGGAATGAGCCATTACTCATTTTCACAGGAAAGACAAGTGCATGTGTGCACACAGAGGGCCTGTCCTTAAGCGGGTCCTTGTTCTGTCTTTAGCCAAGAAGCAGTGACAATAGGAGCCTGGGGCTGTGGTTGGACGGACAGAGAGACTCCTCTGTGAGAGATTTCTGAAGATTTCCCCGGTTCCTCCTATTGGGAGAAATAATATGGAGAAAAAGCTGAAATCAATACCTCAGAAATGAGCAAAAACTTCTAGCATGACAAGCCATTTAGAATTTCTCTAAGATCCAAAGTTCTTACTATCTGACTTTACAGGCTTTTCCCCCCAAAATCACCCATGGTGGTCTTTTTATTTATTTTTTCTTTTTACCAACAGTGTGTTTACTGTGGACCAGGCAGCATTCTGAGTACTTGATACATGTAACTTCATTTACTCCTCACAATAAGATAGTCAATATCCCCATTTTATAGATGAAGATGAAAAAACTGAGGCACAGATCCACCAAGTGCCTTGTGCAAGATACACAGCCTGGATGTAGTAGCTGATGTATTGCTCTTAAACACATCAGGGACAGATAACCTAAACTCTAGAGGATAAAGGACAATCCTAATGGGCCATATTGCTTTTTAGAATTTAAAATGCTGTGATTATAACTGTCCACCTCTCTTTGGTCTTTGGATTCATTCACTGCAGAGGTTTTCAAACTTCGGTGTATGACAGTAACCTTGGAAGTTAATAAAAACAGGCCTAAGACCATTCAAGGAAGACAGAATCCCAGACTTTGAATTATCATGAACTCCTTCTGGTGGGAGCTAACCAAAGTTCAAGAAACCACTGAGCTTCAAAAGCTCCCAATTTTAAAGTTGCTGCCACACTTAAATAAATACATACATACATACATACATACATACATACATATATACATACATAAATAAATAAATAATTCTTTAAAAAAAAAAAAAGATACCGGGAAAGAAGCACAGCTGTGCCACAGGGGGCGGTGCTAGGTGGTCCCACCACATCTGTCCTCAAGGGCTTCAAGGCACCCGGCTCTTTGGCCCCAGTGGTGAACACCTTTGGTGCCACACCCAGCTCTCTCTATTGGAGCAGGACAGCCATACTCTGGCTGCCGGCATGAATTACTAATGACTTACAACTTCCTCCTTCTCCAGGAACCACCCTCTGGGCAGGCTCTCCAGGGAGGTTAAATCTTACTCCCCAAGGAACTGGTGGTGGAATGACAGAGTGGGGAGCAGAACAGGTGGATCCACTGAAACACACTGCTGAGGGGAGCAGCGGGTGAGACAGGAGAGGTCTGCCGCGCCATGTGGGTTAGCTCCCTGGACAGGGATGGAACTCATGCTGCAGTGGCTGTGGATAACTTCACAGGGCTCAGACTTAACCCCTGCACCACCAGGAAGGCCCTCTTAGACTCTGCTTTTAAAGAACCCAACCTAAGGCAGGTGACAGTGCATGTGTGAGGGAACCAGATGGGGAAGGTAGAAGTACAATGGCTGCCGTTCTTAGTGTTTCTTATCTCCTGTAACAACTCTGAGGACCCAGTATCCAGGTCACTACTTGGAAAAAGCCCACCTGTAGGAGTCCCAGCACTCAGGAACCGATGGTTTCCCACCAAAGTCTATTCACAATTCTCTTACTCTAGATAATTTTACAAACCAGACGTCATTTTTATCAGACAACCCATCCAGTCTTTACTCAAGCATCATCTTCTCATTGATACTGTCATGACCCCTTTATTTGAAATTGAGCTCTTCACCCCCTGTGCATTGCTGACTTCTCTTCATTGCCCTGTTTTTCTACAGCATATATTCCTTTGTAACATACTGTATAATACACTTTTTGTAGTTTAGTGTCTGCTTCTCCCTCCCCTTACTGGAATATCAACTCTATTAGTGCAAGGATTTTTGTTAATGTGTCCACTGCTGTTTCCCCAGCAACCTATCAATAAAACAGGGCCTGGCATATAGTAGATACTCAATAAATATTTTAACTGAAAGTTGTTAAATAAATTTAATTTTTGTTAAATATCATTTGGATATTTGTGGAATTACTGGCAGTGGGGTGAGGGAGAGAGACGAAAAAGAGGAGGAGACAGAAAAGAGAGAAAGACAGAGAGGGAGGGAGGGAAATAGATCTAGAGGAGAAAAGAGGGAAGAGAAAAAGGAAGAACATTTCTGTTTGGGGCTCAAGACCCAGAAAATGGGACAATATAAAGCAAGAGCCTAATGCAATTTCTCTTTTCTTTCAGATCAAGGAGCCAGGAAGTTCACAGAAGCACAAGATGTTGGATTCAGTTCAAGTGCACAGGAAGGCAAAGCAGCTGGTCTTACCATTTTGGTTTGAGTAGTAGAGCGAGATATCACAGTGCTTTCCACTTCAGACTCTTTCAGCTTCCTACTAAACCATTTCTTGTATTCCATTCGCACCTGAAGAATATAGGGATTTGTGTTATATCCAGAGATTGTTTTGGGAGAAAGGACCCTAATAGGAGAGACTAAAAATACAGATGCCAAGTCCTAGTCTCTACAGCTCATTCACTGGTTTTCTGTGTAATGTTTACCATGCTATGTTGATTCATTTTATCAAATTCAACCTCCTCAATTATACAGAATTTAGTAAATGCCAGGCACCATATGGACTCTATGGTGGTGCTTATCATGATGATGAAGATGAAGGTGATGACAATGATGGTGATGGAGGTGATGATGGTGAAGGTGATGACGATAATGAAGGTGATGATGAAAATAATGAAGGTGTTGAGATGGTGGTGATGAAGTTGATTATAAGATCATGATGATAGTAATGATGAATATGTTTATTCTCATGATGGTGATGATGGCAGTGGTGGTGGTTATGATGGTGAAGGTCGCCATTTATTGAACACTAGCTATGTCAAAACATTATAAACATACATATTTATCATTTAATTTTTATATAGTCCCAGTAAAGAAGCTATTTCTCTTATCCCCAATTAAAGATAAAGAAGATAGAGAAGTTGAGGCTCTTGGAGGTAAATTAACTTGTCTAAGGTCACGAGCATTCTTGTCATTATCACTTCCAAGACCTGATTCTAACCCCTACATAAACCACCCCCTGTGAGTCCATGAATTGCCTTTGCCAAACTTCCTTAACATGTTCTTTAAAATACATTCAAATATTTACTACTCAACATTATTTCACCTAGACATTTAAGTAGTATTTTACTTCTCTGTGTGAGGAATATCAAGCATCATGAAGATGCTAAAAAAAATAAAAGAGGAAGCATTAATGTGGGTTTTTTTTGCCATTAACATCTTAATTGCTGGTATTTCCATTCATTGGCTTTGGGAAACTCTTCCCAATCTCTCAAAAATTGGAAAATTATAATAATGAGCCTCACTGAGAGCTTAATGTATGCCAAGAACTGTGCTAGTAGATTCATATTGCATTTTCTCACTTAATTCTCAACTGTCATATTTGCAGATAAGAAAATTAAGTCTCAGAAGGGGTAAACAGCCTTCCCATGGTCACATAGCAACTCATTCAGTGAAAGAACTTGGATTAAAGCTGAAGCACCTCTAAGTTTGTGATCAATTATACCAAATATTCCAGGGTCCCTCCCTACAGTGCACCCCACCACAGGAAAATGATTCTCTCTCTGGTAAATTCAGGTATGGTCATATGCATTGCTTCTTCAGCCTGCATTTCAGAATGAAAATAATGTAGATCAAGTCATACTGTGCAGCATGAGCAAGTAATAAAAGTTGATTGCTGTAAACCCCTGAAATTAGAGAGGGAGGGATGACTTGTTTCAGCAGCGTAATCTGCTTTATCCTGACTGACATACGCTCTGATACAGACTGAATTGTGTTTCTCCACATGCATACAAAAATTCATATGTTAAAATCCTTACCTCTAATGTGACTGTATTTGGAGATATGACCTTTATGGAAGTAATTAAGACTAAATGAGGTCATGGGGATAGAGCTCTTATCCAACAGGATCACTGTCTCTGTAAGAAGAGGCATGAAAGCTCTTTCTCATTCCCCCATGTGAGAAGATAGCAAAAATATGACCATCTATAAGCTGAGAAGAGAGCTCTTACCAGATCTAGACAGAATTACAGCTTCCAGAATTATGCAGAGATAAATTTATGTTGTCTAAGCTGTACAGTCTTATGTTATTTTGTTATAGCAGCAAAGCAGACAAATGCATACTCCTATGTTAGAATAAGAATTGTTAGGATGTTAGTGAGCCCATGGCACACCAAAATCAGCCTACACCTTCTTCCCATTATCATGGCAACCCCAAGATACAAATTTAAAAGGTTAGTTAAGGGGAAGAATAAGAACAATCATTCAGTTAGACTTTGGGAGGAGGCTGGTTAGGGACAAAGTAATTAACCTTACCTGGCGATTAAGGAGACAGTGTACCACAAAAATCAAAACCCCCTGTAGGACATTGACGATGGTGAATATGTAAGCAATGATTGATCCTATTGTCTTCCCAACTTCTTCAACCATAAAATAACCAAGACCCCAAGAACAGCCCAAGATAAACAGTTGAGCAATGGCTTTAAATGTCATGACTCTGAAAATGAAAAAGAGTAATATTAACTATCATTGATCAGTACATGCTGGGCACTGTGTTAAAAACACTTTGAATTTATTTAAACTTCATAACAACCTCACAATTTAAGAATGAGGCAGAATCCAAGCTTTTAATCACTGCCTCTGAGAATAATTTTTCCTACTCTTAGAAATGATTCATCTTCAAGTTCTTTTACCTGGGCTTATTGGGAGATTTGTGGAAAGTGCCTTATAGACATTTGTTTTGAGATCTTTGGGTGATGAGATCAGCACTTTGGACAATAACACAACTTTCTTCAAACAAAAATGGTGTCTAGTATAATAGAGCAAGGTTGTTGATGGGAGACCCATCAACTGGGAGAACCGATGAGTGTGAGTGCATATACGTGCAAACACATGTGAACCTGCTCTCACACACAGAAAGGGAGGAGAACCACCTGGAAGTATGACACTCTGACCCTCCAGAATTGAGGAAACTGAAGTTAAGAAATGTCTGATCTGATAAACAGATGAAAGTCAGGGTCTGAAGTTAACAGAAGTTCCTCTAAGTTTTGTCCAGACAACTCACCCATGCAAGGTTTTTATTCTTACTGGTGTAAGAGCACTTTGCTCCTCTGATCAATCGAATACTAGTAATTCTCACCACATTGGTTGGAGTTATGAACATTAAATGAAATCATGTAGACACATGCCCACCACGTAGAAAGCTCCTAGTTAATATTCCTTGTAGTCATTATTACTTTATGTCTTTTAGATCAGAACCAGTAAGAATTGAGTACCTACAACAAAGGAGAAAGGAATCCAGAAATTGGGCAGACTCTCAGCAGAGATAAGGATAATGTTGATACTCTGGGCATTAATTTAAAATTAAGTTTCATTTCTTGAAACTCTTGGCATTAATTTCATGTGAAGAGTGTGCTACATCAAGAGATGCCCAATGGATATTTGTTGAATAAAGAAATGAGGGGGGACATTGTATACTAAAACTGCAATTTTTGCTTCTTCTATAAGTTGTCCCTCACATATTCTTTACACTGTGCCAGGAAATTTTTATATCATATTTTTGCTTGGGTTTTACTTCCATGGGCAGAGTGCACCCATAGGGAAAATATGTAGGTATCATTGACCTAGTACTTTCATACCTGGTGTCCTGTATGGTGGAAACTTCTTTATTGAGGGAGGAAATCTTGCTTTTCAAAATCCATAGAATTTGGAAGTAGAACACCAAGTTTATCTATGGAAACAGCATAAAGAAATGATTTGGAATTTTCTTTTTAGACCTTGTTATAGTCAACCCAACCTGTGGTGTACCTAAGAATCTGTTAACAAATGACACAGGTTTCACAAGGATGGTATGGCCTTATGTCCTGGTATTTTATCTAACACACAGTGTATCTGGTGCTTGATTAGGGTGGCTAAGTAATTTATCATTTGAACTGAGACATCTTGAAAGTGAAGGCATGCTATTAATACCAGGACAATGGATGTAATGAAAAGTTTCTGTCATAAAGGAAAACAGGTCACTCTAAAATAAAATCACTTTACATAGATTAGATACTTGTTAAATGTTTTTTGACTGAAAAAGTGTAGGATTTTTTAAAGACTGCCCAGGAGAGTGTTATATTACATCAGAGCAACCAGCGAGATAGGGGAAGTCAGATAAAGATACATGATGATAGCAGTCCATGAAGAAGGGTGCGTTACAGTAGGCTGTATTTCCCTATCCTCATCTCATTTCTGGATAAGCACACTCCCTAAGCTTGGTCAGCCCAGGGCAGGCATGTCCAATAAGCAACTATCACTAGTCACGTACCAAGATAATGACTGCCACTGGCCCCATGAAGCTCCAGATGAACCCTTTCTCCAGTTTGAACCAGCAGCTGTTGAGAGAAAATAAGCATTAGCTGTCTGTTCCTTAGGAGGAGGCTTGGATTCAAGTTCCACTAGCAAGATCTAGTAGTGCCAGGAGCTATTTAGTTCAAATCTGAATTTTAGGTGGAATCAGATGTGGGTCCTGACACAAACTGTATGATCTGAACCCCATTTTTCCAAGTGTAAAGTGGGGCTAACAGAAGTATTGATAAGACCGAATGGTTCCTGTGGCTCTATACCAAGTCTCAGACTTTCCTCTCCATGTAAACTAATCATCAGTTTGTTGATATCGACAAAGTAATTTTCTGAGATTTTGTTTGACAATGTTTTGAACCAATAGATCACTTTGCAAAGAACAGACTTGACATTATTGGGTCTTTCTTGGCAGAAACATGGACTTTGTAACAGGTGCTTATGGAGAGACCCACTCATTTTGAATCTTCTTTGATTTCTTACATAACATTTTTATAGTTTTCTTTATATTATAGGAAAGATTAAATGAGATAATGTGCACACATTTCTGGGATATAATTACTGCCAAATAGTTATGGCTCAATAAGTGTAGGTACCATAATAATAATGAGTACTAGAATAAGAAAGAACAATTTAACTACAGCTATAAAACTAGCAACACTAATTAAACTTATTCCATATACCATGTACTCTGGTACCAAAATACTTTGTATTCGGCCATAACTTATGTTGAAAAAGGTAACATGACTTGCAATATGAATCTAGTAAAAGTAATAATCAATTGTGAGCATTCAGTAGACAGGAAAGTCCCCACACTAGCATTTTAGCCAAGCATCACAAAGTAAGGCCCATTAGCCAAATCCAGTTCAACCTTTAGTTTTGTAAAGTTTTATTGAAACATAATCACACGCACTACTTTGCATTTATTTATGTCTTTGTCTGAGACCTAACTGTTTTCACACTAACAGGGCAACACTGAATAGTTGCCATAAGTCCATTTGGCCTGCAAAGCCAAAAAAGGCACCATTTAGCCCTTTATAAAAAGTTTTTCAACCCCCGATCCACCCACCTTTATATCTCCAGAATCACTGTGAGAGGAAGTGATGTTCAACGGGACACAGAGCATCTCTTGGACTTCAAGAAGGGCAACCTCATACGAGTTGCCTGCACAAGGACACCTACCTCCTCATCCAGTCCCATCGCTTCAGTACTAGATTTTCAACTGACTTTGCACAAGTTTGCAAACTTCTTTAGTGAGGCAGAAAAACATGGCTATTAATAGCACTGCCTTGGAAATTCTGACTTACTCTCATCTTGGCTGTGACCTTGAGAAAGTCTATTAAATACACTAAGCCCCAGATGCACAAGCTGACCTTGCAGAGTCACAGGGAGAATGAGAAAAGATCCTGCATATATCGGAAGCACTATCTCTCATGCATCACAAGTCTTCAAGATTTGATGCTATTTTTGTTATTCTTTTTATATTTTGTAGATCAATCTCAACCTATTCAACTCACTTTTCCAGAACCTTGCTGAACAGACAGCCCACAAGTTCTTTACGTACTCATGGATTTTTTTTCTCTGAAGTTCCTGAAGTTGCATTCAAACTTTTGTTTGAATGTTTGTGTGTGCATATTTCTAGAAAAAAACAGACCCTAATTTTCACCAAAATTTTCAAAAGGATCCAATCCCAAAGATACTGAGAACCATTGTTCTAGGGATTTCCAAGAGAAAGTACACTGCAGACTAAGGAAATACTTGTTTGAAACACAATTTACAACTGAAAATAGATTTACATTTTTTAAAATGTATTAGCCATGGATACCACTTCACCATAAGTGCTTACTGAGTATATGTTCCATAATTTTTGTGTCCTCCTATTGCAGACGCAGCCACAATCACAGCTGGAATCCCGTAGCCAAAAGGGTACATGAACCTCTTCTTGAATCTGCCTGCACTCGTGTAGTTGGCCACCTTGAGGTTCCTGACAGTGAGGAAGAGGTGTAGCCCTTCCAGGAACATCCAGGTGAAGGCGGCCAGGTACAAGTAGTGCAACACCCCAGCAATGATGGAGCACAGCACCTGGTGGGGAGAGGAGAGGTAAGAAGGTGGAGCCAATGCATAGAGAACCCTAAAGGCTCCATAGGAAACTAATTAAAACCACAGACCTGTTCAGCAAAGTGGCAGGTGACAAAATCATACACAAAAATCAGTTGCCTTTCTATAGGCAAATAATGAGCTAGAAATTAAGAAAAAAAAAATCCCATTTATAGTCACACTAAAAAAATTTAAATATCTAGGGGTAAACCTAACAAAGAAGGTGAAGAACTTATACAATGAAAGCTATAAGATGTTCCTAAAAGAAATAGAAGATGCAAAGAAATGGTGGGATATTCCCTGCTATGGATTAAAAGAATCAACACTGTCAGAATGGCCATCCGATCCAAAGCAATATACAGATTCAGTTCAACCCTAATAAAAATTTCATGGGATTCTTCAAAGAAATGGAACAAACATACTGAAATTCATATGAGCCACAAAAATCCCAAATAAACAAAGAAATACCAACACAAAAAAGGAAGAATGGTTGAGAATCCTACCTATACAAGCTCATTTTCTTTCTTAATCAGGGAGGTAGATTTGAGTTTATCTCCTGTCTCCTTTCTACCAATCGATTCTCAATAATGTTTCTCAAACTTTGATGCCATAATATAAGCTTCTATGTATAATACATCAGTGAGTAAGTCAATTGCTTGGCAATAGGGGATGGAGATTCAAGTGCAGACAAGTGTGGCTAAGACACTGCCCATCAAAAAATCCAGTCCGTCCTCCAACTCATTTCTAGAATATAGATCTGTCACTAAAATGTGACTTCCCAGCCAGAGACCAAATTTTGCAGCACCTCTTGCAGTCAGGTATGACCACACGACTGAGGAATGAGGGAAGGTGACATGGACCTCGACTCCGATGGGAAGAGACCCATAAAAATCTCCTTCACAGGGGCCTTCTTTGTGGCCCAGGCAGTTGAGCGCTGTGCTGTGAAGCTGTTCACAGCCACTGCAATGCCTGTTCGATCCCCACCAGCAGAGAGATGCCCACATGGCTCAGCAGACCTCTCCTGTCTCACCCACTGCTCCCCTCAGCAGTGTATTTCATCAGTCTGCCTGTTCTGTTCCCCACTCTGTCTCTGGTGAATCCTCTCACCCTCCCGCACAACTGGCCTGTACCCCAGTTCTTGTATAAATACATAAATCTTTAAAAAAAAAATCTCCTTCATGGGACTCTGCCATGCTCCCTTGTCTTTCCAGTTGGTTAACACATAAGGACTCTGGGATGACAGTGAATGCTGCCTATGGCATCCAGAAGAGCCCTCATGAGCCTGGGGGTAACGGATAAACACCCATCCAACCTGTGTGTGCACCTTCTACTAATATATAAGAGGACAATTATTCTTGCTCTAAGCCGTGGACATTTTGGAGTTTATTTGTTGTAGCAGCTATTATTATCCTGTCTAATGTCACCAGTCTGATTCTCCACCAGTTTACTAAATGGCCCCTCAAAAAGTGTGGGTCCTGTCTAGAGTTCTACAGCAGGAGAGCTCCCCATACCATCACTGCCAACTATTGCCTTTCTCTCCCTCTTTCCTCAAGACATGATGCTAGATTCCATTGTGACAACAATGTACCTGGGGAAATCACCCACCTTAGGCTCTGTTTGATCCATCCCTGTGAGGAAGAGGAAGTGGGCCAGGAAGAGGCAGATGGACAGCTGCAGGTGGAGGGTGGTGCTGGTGTTCCGGATGGTCCGGCACACAAAGAAGGTGATGACTGCCAGGAAGAGGCAGAACAGAGAAAGGCTGAGCCCCACGTAGGTGATCACGACCAGGACAGGGTCCGCCTAAGAGCCACCAAACAAGGAATCACCATAGTTGCCATTGCTGCAGGTATGAGCCTTGTTTAGAGTCACATGGGTGCCCAGTTCAGTCCCTCAAATAAGCAACTTAACCTTGCTGAGACTTGGTGTTCCTTTCTTCAAAATGGACGCAGTAATAGCATTTACCACTCAGGGCTATTGGAAAAACCAGACCATTAGACTGGCATTGTCAAATCAAAATATGTCAGTTACCTATGTAATTTTAAATTTTTCAGTTGTCATATTTTTAAAATATAAAAAGAAACATATATTTTACATTAGTAGAACATATTGGCTCAGATACTGTATTTTCAAAGGTGGAAATGAAATCAAACAATAAAATTATGTTTGATGCAAAAGCTTTTACTCTGCTTTTAATTAAATTAAAATTACATAATTTGGTTCTTCAGTTAACTTAGCACATTTGTAGAGGCCAATACCACAAACCCCATGATGGCTGGTGATCCTACTGCACAAACAACACAAAGTAATCTCCACAACAGCGGGGGTTTCTTTATCTTGTTTCCTGATGCATCCCCAAAGCCTCGGACAGCATCAGACTTAAGTATGACTTTAAGTATGTGTAAGCATATATGAATTTGTTGAATGGCTAAAATGAGATAATGCCACATAATAGTGGTCATACCATAAATATTCAATACATGGGAGCTTAAAAAAATAGGGGAAGAAGTTAGGTTACTTCCTTTAAACTGACATTATCCCAGTCATAGTAGGCAGCTGAGACATTCAGGAGGGTGAGCTTTTCCATGGGCAGCAATGAATGCCTTTTTCTCACCTGGCAGGGGAGGTCAGCCTTTCTTTTGCAGAGTAACAAATGTGTCTGATCCCAGATCACCTTGGACCTTTCCACTGTATAGGATGACAACTCAACTTCCCTGTGTAGAAGGAATTTCTCTTCTACCTTGAGTCACTCTGCTCATGCCCAGGGAGGTGTAGCAGCTTTCAACAAATGTTCAGTTAGGATGAGTCTGAGGTCTGTCTGCCACATGGATGGTCAGAGGCAGAAGGAAGGCGGTTCCCAATGCTCACCGTGGAAACCAGCCTGGTAATGCTCTCTGCATGGACGCTGTCCTGTCCCCCTGTCACAGAACCTCTCGCCTCCTGGTGCTTCCTGGCATTACCTCTCAAGCAAGCTACTTCCTTTCCTTATCTCAGAGTTGTCTACTATGACATAGAAAGAACAGCTTCCTGGACACAACCAGATTCACAGGAAGGGAGTAATCCCAGCGCAGTACCTGGGGAGCAAGAGCCACGAGGACAGCAAAACTGGAAAGGTGGAAGCACTGGCACGTGGTGTAAGAGTCGTTGCTGCCCACGTATGAGCAGCCCTCCGTGGACCAGCAGCCCCCCTGCTCCGATTCTTCCCAGTAGACACAGAGATGTTTCGTTCTTGCACCACTGGGCTGCAACGAGAACAGCGTGAAAATAGAGCTGCTGGTTTTGTTGTTGCAGCTGTCTAGGTTAATTGAGGAGTCGCTGGCTTGGAAAAACTGGATTGGGGAAATATCACCTGGAACCCTTGTGGGGAAGACAGTCTTATCCCCACACCTGCTGTGGGGTGCATCCTTCATTTTAAATGTCTACTTCTCTGATCAAGTCAGAGTCCCAGAAAGTGACCCTAGGTCTGCTTCTCCCACGCTCCTCGTCATTGGTAGAACCCATGAGAGGAACTCGTGAGTGGGAAAGGAAGTCAGGGATTTTTCTAGACTTCTCTGGAGGTTGTCTCCTTCTCCACCAGCGCAGTCCCTCTTCTGTGCCTCCAGCCCTCACTGGGCTCACCCACCTCTTTAGGCTTAAATGGCATCCTAGCTGGCGATCTCTGGCGCCTCCACATTTCTTATCAGTTCTCTTAACCCTGAGTGATCAGAGTTGGATTCAGTTCCCTCGAGGACCCCAGTGACACCTTCATTGCCCCTTTAAAGCAATGCAGAGGGAGCCGGCCAGGTCTTGCTCACCTCGGTGTGCTGGAAAGTGAGGAGCACAGGTTTAGACAGATGCACTTTTTCCCCAATGGTGCCGCTCAGGACACGGGAGTTCAGTTTCACTTCCTGCAGCCCTCTCCTATCGCTGAAAAAGGATCCATTCAGAACACTTCCAAGAGTGCGGTAGGTGATAAGTGCCACTGTGCCCCTCGCTGAGAAAATAGAAGAGAAATCGTGTTAGACCGTCTGTAGTTTGGGGGAGTCAGTACTCGAGTGTTTTGTGTAACAATCATATGGCAAACAATTTAGGGTCAAAAGTGGTCTCGGAAGTCCCTTAAATTGCCTAGTTGGTGTACTGCATACTGTTGGGGGTGCCGTGTTGGTACACGTCATACATATTGTAATGAACCACATGTTGTAAGTGACATATATGCAAAATACTCCATCAATATGTTGTAAAAATGCATGAGTCCTGGGACATTGAAATCAGAAAGTGTTTGCCCGATGGCCTGGGGGAGCTCAGGCGGGATGAAGAGACATTCCCATGTCCCACCTCCAGATCACTCTGGGGTATCTAATTAATGGAAAGGTATGCGGGGTGTGTGGTATTTAATTCATTCTCTCATCTCCTTCCCTCCCTTTTGTTTTTTTACTTTTTTTCTTTTTATTATTGGGTTATTGTTGTTGGTGTAATGCACCACATATGACGCAGGGGTGCAGGTCCACGCCTCTTCACATGTATGTTACCACAGCACACCCACCGCCAAGGCACCTAAGTCTCCTCCACAGTGGGAACAATTTATATATGCGACATTGCGGTCATTATTTAAATCCCTAAATGCTGCACAGGGCAAATCTTTTTATCTAGAGGTATTTTTAAACTGACATTTTCTGCCCAAAATACATGCTTCCATTTTTCACATTGTACTGGGTTATTGTTCTATGAATGCAAAATATTTAGCCCTTAAAAAAGGGTAAAAATTTAGGGATATACTCTTTCTTAATCTTAAATTATTGTCACTGGGAGACTTGGTCACAAATTGTTCATTTTCTAATAACTAAAGCAGCAACAATAAAAAAATTATTTTGAAAAGAACAACGCCACAATTCAATAATGTGAGGGTCAGGTCATTCTTTAAACTCAAGGTAGATTTCTTAATTTCAACTTTTAATTCCTATCCTCAACCTTTGTGAGTCCCCTCCCCCTGGCCCAGTCACCTAAATAGGAGACAACAGTGCTTAGGATTTTTGGAAGTCAGACACAGTACCTCCTGGGGTTCCTTTGAAAGCTTCAGTACAGTCGATAGTCATTGTGTTATTTCCAGCTTCCAGAAGAGTCTGCTTGTGTGTGCCATTGCATTGCTTGGTTTCAAAGACTGGAAACATTAAGAAAGTGAATCTTTGCTCATTTCTCATGCCTAAGAAATTATTTAAGAACTTCTTTCTTTGAAGGACGCTCTATCAGAGCAAGACCAGCTGGCACATGCGCCCACATCTCTGGCCAGTGGGGATGAAATGGTAAAAATTGCTTAAGCAATACACACTTGCCACACAGCCCAGGGGAACAGAGGGGATGGCCATAATCCCCCAGGCTGGAACCAGGGTGGGCAAGTTGAGTCTTTGCCACAAAATATTTAAAAGGAAAAAAAAAAAAATACTGATGAAATGCATAATGAGGAAGCAAGTTAAGTTTGTTTTTTTTAATAGATGACTGGATCAAGAAGATGTGGTACATATACACCATGGAATATTACTCAGCATTCAAAAAAGATAAACACATGCAATTTGCAGCAACATGGATGGCGCTGGAAGGGATCATGCTCAGTGAAATAAGCCAGAAAGAAAAAGAAAAATACCAGATGGTCTCACTCATAGCAGGAATCTAGAAAACTTAAATAAGGGACCAGGAAAATGAATAACTATAAGAAAATGAAAATGAAAATCAACAAAAAACTATGAACCAGAGACACTTTTTGGGGGGTGGGGGGCGGGAGGGGAGGGACTGGGGTCAGAATGGGGGGGTTGCAATTGTATGGGGAATATAAAAATAAAATTTATTATTTAAAAAAAAAAAGTTTTTTTTTTTGTTTTTTTTTTTTTTTTGTGGGACCCTTGCTGGCAGCCTGGGAACCAACCGGTACTACAGAGGCCTCTGGCAGCCTCGCAGCCCAGCACTCAACTGCTGCGCCACCAGGGGAGGCCCGCCCGCAAGTTAAGTTTTTAAGCCAGAGAAGTTAAGCATTGAAAATTTTCTTTTAAATCAGCAAGGAGCAGATCTTCTGCTTTGTAAAGAATCCCTTGGGTGAATTCTCTCTAAGTCTATAAACATAAATATCAGGTTTGACAAAATATCACCTGCATAAAAGTTTTTAATCATAAAAAAGTTCAGTGTTTCTTACTTATATCAGACATAGAACCTTCACTCTTGCCTAGAAGGCTCCCATTCAAAACACCCCTTTCCACACCCTGTAGAATTTCGGTAGCCTTTCTTGCAATGTCCTTTTTGCTATCAGCAGTCCTCAGTTCTTCCACCTGGAGACATAAAACCAATTAGGTAGATTCCAACTGATACTTAAGAAAGCCAGGCTACACCTTAGTGCTTGGGTAAGTCCAAAAGACTCTAAAACTTATTAAGGTACGACTAGGTTTTGTGCTACCAAACTGCCATGTGTGTTCTCATCTATCACACAAAGCCTCATGAAGGGTTCATCATTCATTCCATTGTGTTTATGAGAATATTAAGGCTCAAAGGATGAACTATCAGGAAACTATTAAGAGTGTCTTATGGAGGAAGATGGCCAAGGGGAAGTGACAAAGGATGGGATAAGGCTCCCAGTGCTTGATTCAGATCTTTGATGACAACTGAAGCATTTCAACCTTTTCCCAGGGTTTCTCAATCTCTCTTGACAGTTGAGACCAGAAAGTTCGTGGTGTGGGAGGGTATCCTGTGCATTTTTGGATGTTTAGAAGTATCTCTGGTCTCTAACCACTAGACCCTAGCAGCACCAGTTGCTGTTAGATACCAGCTGTAACCCTGGTTGTGACAACCAAAAGTGTCCCCAGACATTGCCTGATGTCCCCTGGGACAGAGGGCTAAGTCGCTCCTGATTGCTGCTGTGTTCTAAAAGTCATGGGGAGACATGAGCAGGGAAATGACCTGGTAAGAGTGGCTGTTTTCCAAAGCCAGGCTTAATGTCACTCACCAAAGTATACTCCCGTGGCTGTGTCTTCTTACCAGAGTCCTCTGGGAAATAAAAGCAGCTATTAGATGAAATATGGTCGATGACACAGCCTGGATCACATCCCTTCTTCCAATCACCCTCAAGTTGAGTCTTTCTCTGATCCTTCCACAGCCTATTTTAATCCCCCTCTAAGAAGTTCCAAATGTCTTCTAAGTAGAATTTTAACATGGAATTAGGGTGGGGCTTCTGGTTCAGTAATTCCACCAATATTATTAATTGAGCACTTTTTAAAAGTCAGGCAGTGATGTCAAGTTTTATGACTACAGGTTAATAAAGAGACAAAGAGGTTTGCAGTCTGGTGGGAAAGCACTAAGCAAAATAGACAAATAATTAAGTAATTGCAAGGAACCAACATGTTCTTCAACAACAGGATAAAATGACCTGGGGTACATAGAAGAGGATCCTAGTACATTGGGGGGCACAGAAAAACTTGAACTAAGAAAAGTGTAGTAATACATGCAGTTGTCTACACAACATAGAGATGGCGGTTGCTGCCATGAGCCTGAATGAAATCTGGGGAAAGATCACCAGGGACAGCAATGGGATGAAGGACAACAGCCAAGACAGCTCCGCTCTCATCCTGGCCTGAAAACCATAGACCTCTCAATGTCGTCCCACCCCCTCACTTTTCATGATGAAGAGAATATTTGGACATTCCTACCATAACACTCTGGATGATCCATTCGAATGACAGCAGCCAACCAGTAGATGAGATTATTTGAGAGACAGCTGCAGTAGTAACTTCCAATAGTGTTTCTGCAGTATGAAATGTTCTTGCACTTTGCTGGTTTAATCTTACACTCATCAACATCTATCAATCAAAAGAAAGTGTTAGTTTTCATTCTCATAGAACTATACTATTCTCCCTTGTTTATGGAATCTCTACCACCCCTCATGCATAAATGTACCCCAAACAGCATAGCCTTGGATAAGATGACTCAATGCTCAATATTATAAACATGATAGGTCTCCTTAAGTTGTTTTACAAACCCAATATGATTCCAATAAAAAAAACCTATGCACTGGTTTTATGGAAATGAGTTGATACTATCATGCAAGAATAGCCAGAAAAACTGAGATGGAGATGAACCTTCCCAGATATGAAAACATATTATAGACCCTCAACAGAACCATGAAGAGCTGGTGCATGAATAGATCAACAGAGCAGTGGAATTGACTGAAAGTCCAACTACATACGGAGCTTCAGGATATGACAGTGACCTGTCAAATCGCTGACATGTCAGAGGTGTCAGCTAACAAAAAACACCATTTCTTGGAACTTGACCCAGGGCCTTCTACCTTCTTCCACAGGAAAAAAAAAATCAGCATGAGAATGAGAGTGGAAGCAGGACAGAGGGTAAGGCCTTCTTGAAATTCTTACCGAGGACTTTACACTGAGATGACCCTGATATTTTCTCTCTTGCAGTATGATTGCATCTTTGCAGAATGAGCCTTTTGGGGCCTGGAAGAAAGGTCCTGCCCTGATCCAAACTCCAAGATGAGTGTGGGTTGTTTCTTTACCTTCACATTTCTCCTTGGGCTTGGTGATGTATTTGCCCCTAGACACGGACGACTGAAATCCATCTTCACAGACACACAGGCTGCTGTTGTCGGGTCTGGCATTTTCAGGGCAGAGGGGATGGAAAACTGTGGAGAACATAAGCTTTCCTTTACTTACTCAGTCATCGCTCAAGAAATATTCACTGAAATGTGCAACGTACCATTTACTGTGCTTTCACGAATGTCCTCTTGGGATGAAGTCCGTTGGCATCCTTTTTGCAAACACCCCACTACTGAACACAGTACCCCACACATATCCCACTTCTTCTGCCAACACCACTTCTGTGTGACAGGACTTTCAACTGTCAGCACCTGATTTCTTTATCTGAGGGCTTTCTCTGGCCACCAGTGTCCTCCTAGCTCACTGCATGGCAAATTAACAAGTCTCCTCCCCTGGAAGTTGTTCCCTCAACCAATAACCTACAAATGTCAGTGTCATTAAAAACTCAGCTTCCTTCTTGTCAAAAATAATTACAGAATAATAACAAGTGTTGGTGCGATGTGGGGAAATTATAATCCTAATGCGCCGCTGATAGGAAGGTGAAATGATGTGGTTATTGTGGAAACGGTATGGCAATTCCTAAAATGAATCAAAAATAAATGTTTAATTAGAGTTACTCTATGATCCAGCAATTCCACTCTTGGGTATATATCCCAATGAATTGAAATCAGGGTCTTGAAGAGATATTTGTAGACCCGTGTTCATAGCAGCACTCAGTGTTCATAGCAGAAATAACAATAGCCAAAGGGTAGAAATAACACAAGTGCCCGTGAAAGAATAAGAGAAACAAAATATGGTCTAGCCACACAATGGAATCTTGGTCAATACATGGGGCAACATGGATGAACCTAGAAGACACTAATAAATAAAGAATTTGCTCACAGAAGAACTACTATGTGATTCCATGAATGCAAGGCACCCACAGTAGTCAAGTTCATGGAGGCAGGAAAGTAGGATGGTGGGTGCCATTGGCTTTGGGGAAAGAAATAAGGAGTGAGTGTTTCATGGGCATACCATTTCAGTTTTGCAAGAGGAAAAATGTTCTGTGGGTGGATGGCCGTGATGATTGCACAATAATGTGAATGTACTTAATGCCATTAAACTGTCGCTTAAACATGATAAATTTTATGCTATGTATCTATTAGCATAATTTAAAAAATAATAGGAGAACAACTTCCTTACCCACTGAGGGGAATAACACTTAAGTGCATGCTCCTTAGTGTCCAGCAGTCCCCAGGGACTGAATTTCCGAGTACCCACATGTAACCTGGTTGACGCTGGACTCTAGGGTGTCTCCTGTCTTCTCAGCTAATGTCCCAGCTAATGCCAAGCTGGTGCTTCCTGGAATCACCTCTTAGATAAATGAATTTCTCTCAAGTCCTTGTTTCAGAGCGTACATCTGGGAGCCACACAACCCAAGACATGCAGTGAAGGCAGAAGTATCTCCTAGTGTGATTTGGGACATAGATTTTTGAGAAAGAAAGAGCAGAACCCAACATCCACCAGCTGTATGAGGGTCAGTGGTCAGTGGAGATAACATGAGGATTGTCGTCAGAGTGACGTCACAAGGACTGAAGGAGTGCTAAGTGCAATTAGCTTAGCACTGAAGTGTGTGAATGGGGGGTTCCTGCTGTGGGTGACTGGCACTGGATCCTGCTGGAGACCCTCCAAGGGGCTGTAGCTAATGTGCAGTGCAAGGGCTAAAGAAATGGGGGTGATGATGGTAATGACGGAGAAGAAGGGACAGTCCTTGGAAGCTCCAAAGAGTAGATACAGAGCAGAAGGAGTTTAGTGTCCCTTCCTCTCCCTGGAGATAGGTACCCAATCCCCTTTCCTTGCCCCTGAGATGCCCTCCCAGGGGGAAACCATGTTCAGCCAAGTCTCTGGCAACGTGTGAGCAGCTCACCTTTGTAACTCCTCACTTCTGCCACTGACAGAGCCAGCAGGACACTGAGGCCTGGAAGAGAGAGAAGACATAGTTCAGATGGGAGATGCCCGAGGAGTCTGCTTGGCAGAAGCCTGGGTGAGGAAGGTGTTGTCTCCCACTGCCCAGTTACACATGTGCTTGATTCATTATAGTTCCTCTGGGCAGGCTATTAACACGAGGGCATTAGGGGAGGGGCAGGAGCACTGGCGCACAAGAGGAACATTTGATTGCAACTGGAAGAGGGTCTTCGCTCAATTCCAGGAACCCCACTCATTAAACCCCAACATCTGAACCCCATCACTCTCACAAAAAGGCTTCATTTTTAACTCCTATACTGACTCCTGCACAAATTCTTTCCTGCTCAGAAGTCAAGCACCTCCAGGGCCCCTCAGCACTCTGGGCCCCATCAGAAGTGTATGCTCTGGGGCAGGTTTGCATGCAGGTAACGTGTCGTGCCTCTCTGGAACCCATGGGAGGCAGCCAGAAGTGCCTGGGAGTGACGCCGGGAGTGGCGCTGGGAGTTGCTGTCCATTGGAAGATAAATAGCCTAACTTCCTCGTCTTCCTAAGGCACATTAGCTACTGCCCCTTGGAGGGTCTCCAGCAGGATCCAGTGCCAGTCACCCACAGCAGGAACCCCCCATTCACACACTTCATTATCTGGCATTTCCTAATCTTCTCTTATGCTTCCTGAGATCCCCTCCCAGGGAAACCAAGTATATCCAAGTCTTTTTTGGGGGGAAAGCAACTAAGAGACTCAGTATGAGCATTTCTAATGAAACAGACACACACAGTAATTTCTGGAGAAAGTGCCAAGGTTTGGAGAACAGCCAAAGCTAGGAGACTGGGAGACGGGCACTTGGGAAGAAGGGTGTGGAATTCTTTAATCCACTCACCTGAGAGCAGGGGCAGACACCTGCTTCCCATAGCACTGAGATGCCAGGACAAAATCCGAGAAGCCCTCAAGGAGGATGTGGCCGGGGTCCCTGGAATGAAGAAACCCCATGAGTAACCATTTCCTATGGTAACAAAGTGTAGAAACCAAGTGACTGATGCTTGTCAAAAACTTTTCAATTTTGCCTGTGTTTTGACCCAACAATGCCACTTCGGGGAAATTATCTCCCAAAAAATGGTGCTACAAGATTGATCATAGCAGAGCCGCCCATAGAAAACAAGCTGATGGCCCAACAGGTGGGGAATGAGGAGGTGCATCTCACAGAGAACCCCGCTGGAATTTAAAATCCTGCTGTTCTATTGCCAATCACGAAGATGCAGATTGTGGGAACTTCCACAGGGCCATTTTCTTCACCTTTTCTTTATAGAAAATGTAACACTATTCAGCTATGAAAAAAAGATACACTTTTATGAAATAAGTCCCAAAGAGAAGGACAAATATCAGATGGTGTCACTTATTTGCAGAGGATAGAGACACCAAAGGGTCAGATACAGTCAAACTAATAACAAACCCTAGAAATCTGACTGTAGATCCGAGGTTACCAGAAGAGGGGGGGGGGAGAACAAAGTGGGAGTCATTATGCTATTATTACTGCAATTGTGTATGTTTGAAAGGTTCCTTAATGAAAAGGGAGAATGATTTCATTAAAGGCATGCTGTTAACTAATTCTAATTGTGGATCTAGATGAATGATAAATAGACAGAAAGATGGTAGATAGGTAGGTAGATGATAGATGATGATAGACTAGATAGATGATAGATAGATAGATAGATAGATAGATAGATAGATAGATAGATAGATAGATAGATAGATAGATAGATCACGCCGAACTGCTTAATAAAAACTCGCCATTTTTCATGCATGCTGAAGCATGTCAGTGTGTATCACGCTCCCCCGTAATACACACATTCCTTGCCCAAGTAGAAGTGGGGAGAAGAATGTAAGACAGATGCCCCATCACAGCTTCTTTCAACACACACACACACACAAAACCCAAGGACAGAACTGTGTGCTAGCATTTGTGTAAAATAACAGAGATAACAAAGAAAGTGTCGGCACACTACACATGGTTATGATATCATCTGACTGCCTTTGGCTAGCACCTAATTATGGGTTAGGCACTGGGAGATAATTACTCAATACACAGGCCTAAAAGATTCCAAATTTAGAACTCTATATTTCTATATTTATAACATATATATAACAGATATCAGGGACACTATCTTCTCTATTTTATGCAAATGGGAGCCATCTGTATACTATCTACATACAGGTGTACTTATGCCAATGCAGCCATATATGTATATATATATGTACAAACATGTACATTCATCAAATCCATGTATATATGTTTATGGGTTAGTACTCGCATGAAATAATTCTGGAAGATGCCTAAGAAACTCATGTCAGTTGCCTTTGAAAACTACAGGAAAGCAGGGGCAAGGAGATTTTCCCATCTCATCCTTTTGTACCATTTGAATTTTGAACCAAGAGAAGGTATTTCATGTTTTTTTTTTTTAAAAAGTTAAAGTTAATCTTAAAGAAGAAAACAATGAAGGGACTAAGCATGCTACAAATGAACCTTGCAGAAGACTTTAAAAAAGCAATACAGTTAATATTCACCCGAAGAAGATAATTTCAAAATTTAAAAAGCACTGTCCTCGGGAGATGGTAGTGAACAATTAAGGTTTCGATAAATTTTGTTTTATTTTTTTAAGATTTTTTTTATATTCCCCATAGACAAATTTTAGATAATAGGGGATCGTTAACTCCAGTCACCACACCATACACCTGTCTCTAGACTTACTACCGCTTGCCTAACAGAAACGTTGTACACTTTGATCAATATCTCCACACACACACACACACCCTCTCCAGTCCCTGGCAACCACCACTCTACTCTGTGCCTCTGTAAGTTTGGCTAGTGTAACTTCCACCTTTCACATATAAATGAGATCACATGGTGCTTTCTGCGTCCAGCTTACATTATGTATCCAGAAATACTGATTTAGAGATATTTTTGGCCATAACCCACTGAAGAAGAGAGAGAGAGAGAGAGAAGAGAAACAAGTATTATAAATCAATTATCACTTTATGTGGCATCTGCTATTTTGTAATTGTAGTCCTTTTCACTTCCTTTAAAATATTCTTTGTTACTCATTAAGTTTCACGACCCCATCCACCACCATTGGGTCATAAGCAATGGTTGAAAAATACCTAATTAGGCCATGAATAAAATAAGCATTCCTTCCTCTGTGAGACTGACATTTAACTAGGCTGATGCTTTTATTATGGAGACGTGTGGCAAGTGATAATTCATGTTAATCCACTATGGACCTCAGTAAACTCACCCTTCTTTTTAGATCTTGTTTATTACCTTGTAAATAACAAATAACCTATACACCACATTTGATTCAGACTGTTTCTTGCAACTTTCTCATTTCAGTTCACGCTGAACTGCTTAATACAAATTCGCCATCTTTCATGCATGCTGGAGCGTGTCAGTGTGTATCACACTCCCCCGTAATACACACATTCCTTGCCCAAGTAAAAGTGGGAAGAAGAATGTAAGAGAGATGGCGCTGTCACAGCTTTCAATAAATAAAAACAGGACCTGTAATAGGCCTTCTTGAAAAATTTTCCAGTACCAGAACATTTTTCTAGACCCACAATCACAAGTGAAACATTTCTTATTTTCCATGGAAAGATACTAAACCAGTTCCTACTTACCCACAAGATGACAAATCCTTGCTTCTCAGCCTAGCAGATTCTCAGAGTGAACAAAAGAGGAAGCTCTTGCTTTTTATCTTGAGCAGCAATTTCTCAAGGAGTCTTGTGGGTGGATGGGAAGGCTGAGGTGTGGCTGGAGAGTACAAAATGCAAGGTCCATTAGTTCTCTTTCATTAGAGTAACTTTAGGTAGTACATTACCAGGGTGGATGACATTATTAAAGTACCTCCAAAAATATGTTTGGAAATGGTGATGTTATCTAGTAGAAAAATCAGATAATGGAAAATGGCAACAACTTCCATGTATGCCAAGGAAAGGATATGACCTTGAATAGGTCCTTCAGTCAGTCTTGAAAGCCGGAGTATGCGAGATAGTGTATCCATGTACTTCCCAGCTCCCTGTTTACCATATCCCATCTCATTGTATCACTGCAGGGAAATGACTTGCCTGTATTCTTGGTCTTTGGAATAGGGCTACCTAACATGATCACACTCATCTACTTGCCTGGTAAAATTCCTGATGGGTCTCGTTAGCATCACATCCTGAAATTTCCTTCTTGTCTGTACTAGAAGAATCCTGGTAAGATCCAGCCCAGGTTGGGCAAAAACCCGTTAGTTTTACAAGTCCAAGTGCGCACCTAGTGATTTACTCCTCGTCTTGGTTTTATCACACCTGAAATATAGTCTTATTATCCCTAATAGTAACATCTACCTTCTTTTGGTTTCCCATTTATGTATATAAACTAATTAGAGCCAATGCAATGAATATTCGGATATGTACCTGGAGATGGCTGTCTAGGTAAGCTGGCATCCGACTTCTCTAGGTGATACTCAGAATGTTTTTCCTGAGTGGCAAATGAAGGAGGGTTTAGGCTTATCACTGGCAGCTGTGCTTTACTGAAAATTGTCTGAGTGTTCACTGAAATGCCTAAACTCATGAAGAGTCCCCAAAATTCTGAGCATTCAGTGTGCTGATAATATAATTCTGCATGTGATCATTTGCACAAATAGAAGCAATAATTAAACAAGGGTATAGCACCCAATATTATCATTTTCAGACAAGCTGTTGCAAATTAAGCTGTTAAACCAGCTCAGTATCAGATACTTGGAACTCAAACCCTGAGACCCAACTTAGAGAGCCCATGCAATTGCCCACTTATGTCACCCTAACTTCTTGGGAGTCAAAGCTATTACCCTAGTGTTAGGGGGAAAGGATGGCCTGAGCTAATTCCATACAGGCTTTGTGGACTCCACCCCGACTCCAGGCCAAAGCCATCAAGACACTGGGAAAGACAAATCCCATCACCACCAAAGGGAAGTTCGCTGGGACCTGAGGGTGGAGTTAAGCAGCAGGTTTGGTATAAAACCAGACACGTGGGCCTTGGGGGCGCTCTCTTCTTGGCTTCATGGCTCTTGGCTCACCGCCAGTTCTCAGAGTGCCATTTGGGATTCCAGATGGGCGGATCAGGTAGGACTCATTTAAGACTTTATCTCCCACTTTTCTCCCTGAGTTGTACATTTCCTCATTTCCCCTTCCCTTGTAAATAAATCTTTTATTAACCTTTTGTGCATGCCTGCTAGTGGAGTACTAAGACCCTTTTAAGCGTGGGTGAGGACCCACAGTCAGGCAATCCATTTTATATCAGGGCTGCCCTGTAACACTAGGACTATTGATCCAGGGCAGAGATACTAACCTGCTAGGATCTCTCCTTAGGATGGGACTCTAACCCAGAACCTTCAGGAGACCAGTCTCTTTAGGGTGGGACATGAACTCACAATCCCTGGAAGAGCAAATGAGGTGCAAGCACTTACAATGAAGTCACTCACCCATGAGAAATTTGTTTCCAGACCTTTCTTCTCTTAAATTGTAAATCACACTGAGTACCTGGAGCTCTGAGACTTAGTAGGAGTAATCCAGACATTAAGTCTCAGAAAAAAAATGGACTAGATGATCACTTAGGTTCAGTAAGAGAGAACGCTTGCCCCACTGGGGATACAGAATCTTGAGCAGGGGATCCTATCTGGGGTGTCTGATTTGTAACAAGCCGAGGGGCTCTCTGCCTAATGCACACAAAGCCATCCTATGAAAAAATTTATTTTCAAGTCTACTGGCAAAAAGACAGGAATTAAAACTCACGTCTCTCTTGCCACCTGAGGAAAGTGAAAGGGCTTAAATCAATCTGAGAGAGCAAGTTTGAAAACAAAGGGGTTAAATTTTATTGGCTAAGAAAAATTTTATTGGCTAAGGAGCAAAGGAATGTAGATAGTCACACACAAAAGAGAGAAACTAGAACACTATCACCCACCATACATGGAAATCAACTCAAAATGGATTAAAATTGGAGCGCGCGGGTGAGGACCCACAGTCAGGCACCCCGTTTTGTATCGGGGTTGCTCTACAACAAAACCACAAAATACACAGAAGAAAACAGAGGAAAAATACTCTACCACATAAGCTTCGGTGATACCTTTGTGGATTTATCTCCGGCAGGAAGGAAAACAAAAGAGAATATAAATAATTGGGACTAGTTAAACTAAAAAAGCTGTGCAGCAGAGACTGTAACCAAAATGAAGAGACACCTTACTGAATGGGAGAAAATATTTGCATACCATACATCAGACAAGGGACTGATATTGAAGATCTACAAAGAGCTTATTCAACTCAACAAAAAGAAAACAACCCAATCAAAAAATGGGCAGAACTAAACAGGCACTTCTCCAAAGGAGACATGCAGATGGCCAAGAGGTATGTGAAAAATGTATATCATCACTTATCATCTGGAGCATGCAGATCAAAACCACAGTGAGGTAACACTGTGCTCATATCCTGAAGACCAGAAACAATACGTGCTGGCGAGGGTGTGGAGAAAAAGGAACTCTCTTGTACTGTTGGTGAGAATGTAGACTGGGCCAGCCCCTATGGAAAGAAGTGTGGAGATTCCTCAAAAGGCTAAAAATGGATCTGGCATATGACCCAGCAATTCCACATCTAAGCATCTACACACAGAACATGAAAAACACTAACTTCTAAGGGAAACTTGTACTCTTTCATAGCAGCACTATTTACAACAGCCAAAATATGGAAACAACCTAAATGCCCCAAAACAGATGAGTGGATCGAGATGATGTGGTATACACACACAATGAAATACGACTCAGCTATCAAAAAGATAAACTTATGCCATTTGCAGCAACATGGATGGAGCTAGAAGGGATTTTACTGAGTGAAATAAGGCAGGAGAGAGATGAACTCGAGATGGTGTCACTTACATCTGGACTATAGAGAAACCAAACAAGGCTCAGACAAAACCAAACATTAAAACCAACCCTTGAAAGCTGAGCACAGAACTGAGACATCCAGGAGAGAAGGGGAGGGTGGGAAGCAAATGTTCTATGGTGGAGGATTATGGGTTCTTTGGTGGTAGGAGAACTATTGTGGCCACACCTGAAGGAGATATCCCATACTGTCAAAAAATTAACAAGAAAAAAAATTTAATGGAGCTCCATTAAAAATAATAATAATAATTAAAAAGAGAACTGAAGTCCGTTGGATAGAAATAAATGGACCTATTGGGGGGAGATCCTTTTTCAAATGACTAGATTCTCCTGGTCTTTCTGAATGTGATCTGGGTGGTCCTTCTTCTTGTCTTCTTGACTCCAGGAGTTTAAGGTCAATTAGTTCTGTGCTTGCAGGCTGGATGACTCATAGCCTGGTGTTATGCTCTGCTGTTTCTGCAAGACAAGTTCAAAAGAGAGTTAACCACACCCTACTGTTCCTGCTGAAGGAGATCAGCCTTCTTGCACACCTCCTGCATACATGGGAGATGTTCAGGAAGACTGGTTACTCAACAAAATGGCTTAGTTCACCACCTTAAATACCTTCAGCTAGGAGCAAAGGATGTTGGGGAAGAGCAAGGGAAAGGTCAGTCATGGAGGTCACCGGGAAAGCAACAAGGGCATGAACTTTATGCAAATTTAAGTTGCAGCCTTTAACACTGACAAGAGGTAAAGAGATAAGGTCTTCCCCAAACAGCAAGGGAAACACCCTAAGAAAAGATTTTCCTTTACTCCTGTAAATATCTTACGAAAGGGTAACCTCCACCCAGCTTTCAGAGCCCCTCCTATGCTTCTGCCAAAGAGATATATTTTTAGAGTGGCAGATTTTGCTCCCCTATACTTTTTTGGAGAGTTTGGATGCAAAGCCCCAGAGAGGAACATAGGGATACAACAGAGTGACCCCACGAGCCAATAAACAGAAATAGTGAAGCTGTTGGACAGAGAATCTGTTACTGACCTTCTTTAATGCCCCTTAGAAACCCCCTCTTTCCTTGGTAGAGAGAAGACTGTCACTATCACAGAACACCAGGCCACTTCACAAGCCAAGCAAATGCTCATCCTAAGGAGCAACAGACAAGGCAAGACCACCTCTTGAATGCTTAGCAAGAAGCCATTCACTTTGGGAGACTGAAATAATCAGCTCTCTGTGTGGGGAGATCAGAGTGAGGCCGGAGGCAGGGGGTGGGGGTGTGGGGGAGGGTGAAAGAATTCAGAGTGGAGAACAGAAAAGAGGGACTTATTTAAATACACTAAGAGAACCAGCGGGAGAGACAGGAGAGATCTGAGCCCTAAGAAGGAGCAGGATTTGGGGCTCCTTCTTATTACCATTTCCCATGGGCTTTTCACGAGTCAGTTGGCCCAGTTAGTGTTGGGGTGTCTGGTCTTGGGCATTGACCTTAGACCCAGAACGTGTCCTGGCCTGGCTTCCCTGCTCAGGGTAAAAGTGATCAGTGTGAAGGCCTGGTTCCCACAGCATCATTTTCAAGCCTCCCAAACCTTTCTGCTGGGCAAGGGGTGGGGGCTTAGAGTTTAACCTTATTAAATGATACCCTGACATGCTCCATCCTTTTCCACCCTGCCCTGTGCACTGGGAGATCGCTCCAACAATGCATCATGAGGTCCTTCTCGTGTTTGTCCTGGAAAGACAGACTCCTGGAGGAGAGAGAGGCCATGGTATATTGATTTCCCTAGCTCCTCCTTTCCTGCAGGCGCTGCACTTTTGGACAGTGGCTAGATTCCCCTGTCACGTGCTCACAGGCTTTCTGGGTTCCTGTATCTGCCCTCTCCCTCTGCTCTTTTAAGTCCCCCCCAACACACACACATTGACAGCCCCAGAGTGCACCGCTATCCTTTTTGCTTTCCCTTATCCTTGCTATGAGAGTGTGATTTATAATAAGAAATATATATTTGGTCTGTTTCTGGCACAGAGTTCCTCAAACCCCTGGAATTTCCTGAGCAATAAGAACAATGGGAGCATCTTTTGTTATAAAGTTTGATCTCTTGTCCTTGGTTCCTGAAATTACCTTAGAACCATCAAGCAGAAATGGGATATTGTTATTGATAACAAACTCCTTATGATCACTGGATGGACATGAATGAGTTGACTTTTGGAAGTGTCTGAGGACTGGGGCTGGTTTCCAGGGAACCCAACCATGTGATTTGAAGGGAGAAACTTGCAGCCCCTACCCCTCATGTCCTGGAATGGGAGAGAGAAGGGAGGTTGCCTCAGTCACCAATGGCCAGTGATTGAATTGAGAGTGTCTATGTGGTGTATTCTTCATAAAAAAACAGAGTGGGTTTGGAGAACTTTCCAGTTAGGGATCGTGTAGAGGTCTGGGGAGAGTGGGATCCGGGAGAAGGCATGGAAGATCCACAGCTTTCCTCCTACCTGTCCCATGCACTATGCCATCTGGCTGTTCCTGCGTTTTGTCCTTTCCTAATAAAGCAGTAATCTGGTAGTGAAATGTTTCTTTGAGTTCCATGAGCTGCCCTGGCAAATTAATCAAAGCCGAGGAGGAGGTCATGGGAATCTCTGGTCCATGTCAGTCAGTCAGAAGCACGGGGGATCACCTGGCTTTGGGACTGTCATCTGAAGTGGAGAAGGTGAGGGGGAGAAAGAGACAGACTTGTGAGACTGAGCCTTTAATCCATGGATCTGGCACTGTCTCTGGGTAGACAGCATCAGAATTGAGTTGAATCGTACAGCACACAGCTGGTGTTGGAGAATGGTTTGGTGTGTGGAAGCACTTATGCGTACACACACACACAGGAATTGGGTTCAGAGCCCCCTGACCTACTCACACCTCTATAAATGGTGTCTTTACTATACCCTCTTCATTTAACCCATTTGACTGGGAAGCTGCTTCTTGCCAAGTCTCCAGGTAATGCACCTGGTCCTATGTCAGCTCTATCCATTCTAGTAAGAAGCCAAGCCTTTATTTATTTTTTTTTATTTATTTATGCATACAAGAACTGGCGCACAGGCCAGAGATGTGGGGGTTGAGAGGATCCACCAGAGACAGAGCAGGGAACAGAACAGGCAGACTGACTGAAACACACTGCTGAGGGGAGCAGCAGGCATGACAGGAGAGGTCTGCTGCGCCATGTGTGTTGCTCCCTGGTTGGCCAGGGATTGAACTCATGCTGCAGAGCCTGCAGATTGCTTCATAGCACGGTGCTTAACCCCTTGCACCACCAGGGAGGCCTGCCAAAGCTTTCTTAACTGTCACAGAAGAGGAACCACATTCAAGAAGGAAACACCATTCTTTTACCAACATGTAGGCTAGAAGCACGAAACGCAAACACCACTTCCTTCTTTGCCAGCTTTTTAAAGAAAACAATTATTTCTCAGAAAGCTTCCCACATCTGGAAATGGTAGCATTTGGCAGAGGAAATATAGTGAAAATGTTCCACGTTGAAGAATCAGACCTGAGAATCCAGCGGAACCCAGTGTCTCTTTCCTAACAGAACCGGCAGCCTATACCTCACCTAGTTTATCAACTCACACAAATGCTTGCCTGCACCCAGCGCACTGGAAGCCTAGAATATACTGTCCCTTCTGTGTCAAACATGCCTCTGTGCCACATGTGCTTAGTACCTGAGACAGCTGAGAGCAGGACCCCACACTGATGGTCACACAACATTTTGACTGTTCTAAAGGTTACTGAATGGTTGACATGGTAAAGTGTTATGTGATTTTCAATTTATTGGGAAAAAAAGAAACAATAAATAATTACTGGTCCCACTCAACAAGGAACCTGGTTTAACCCTGTGTTGATTTTGACAAAATCATGGCCCTTCCCAAGGATTTTGCTGGGCATGCTTTTCTATACAATTCAGACAACAGTGCTTTTTTATTTTATCTCTAAACATATAAAATGCTGGTGGGGAGAACAGGACATGGTATAACTCATGCAAAAAATTTATGGAAGGACATGCGTCTGAAGAGGTATGAGCCTCTGCTTCTGAATCACACACAACGTTGCAATTCATGTTACTCAATAAAAAACATATATGGATGTTCATTTCAAAAATTTTGATACTGAAGCTTTCTAAATTTTCTCTTTATTTTAAGTGGAATTAAAAACACAGGATGGGTTGGAGGTGGTTAAAAATTAAATAGAATGCTACTGAGAGAATATCAGAATGCACAAAATAAGAAATTGTAATTGCTGAGACTTGGTGCATGAGACCATGGTGCTCTGGTCTTCATGCAAGGGACTACAAGAACAATAAGCTGACCTCATTCTCCTCTTTTACAGTGTATTTGGGTTTTTTGCTATAACATTGGTATATTTTGGTATTTTATTTTTTGCTATAACATCAATTTACACTGCTGTTTATGAGAAGTATAGGATGTCCCCCTTCAGGTGCTGTTACTACATCACACTCACCACCGAGACACCATGGTCCATTGAGTTCCCCTGGTCCTACCAGTGAGTCCCATCAGCCAATGAGGTCAAAAAACTCCATTGTTATAGTCCAACGATGTCAGTATTCCAGGAACACACTGAGTAGATTTGGAGGAGCCAAGGGAAGACCTCCAACCCATTTGGATTTACTTACTAGGTCCCCCCACCACCATTATAATGTTAAGTTCCATGAAAGAAAAGATAAGGTAAGTTGTGAAATCTATTTTGTATCCAACAGATTCCATCTTGCCTCCAACAGCCATGTTGAGAACGCTAGGTGAGTTCCTGAGAGCAGCCTGACTCAACAGCTCTCTACTTTCTCTGTATCTGTGATTATGAAAGAACAGCAACTCCACGTTTTCTCCTTCTTGGCCACTGGGAAAGAAACTGGAGACCATCTACTAACTGTTACAAAAGACACGTCACTGCAGCTTTCTGTGGGAAGATTCTTGCCAACCAATCATTTGGAAAAAAAAAAGGACCTAAGACCCAATGCAAACATTTCAAAAGAAATGACCCAAGTTCAGATCACTACTTCACTCACTAGAGTTCCCTACCCCTGACCCCGAGGGGCAGGCCTTGGGACTGCCTCATGATGCTGTGGGCCAGGATCATGACCCTGTGCTTTCTTAATAATGCTGTGCCTGATTGTTTCTTGGCCAGCAATGCCTCATATATGTCATCACCCCAGCTTCTAGAGAGTCGGTAATTTTAAAATATCCCTTGGGTGATTGAATGACTTGTGAAAATTCCTTAACATCTCCAAGACTTCTTTCTGGGTGTTCCCCTCTCTGTCTCACAGGGTGTTTGGGCTAAACCAAAGGAAGAATGTAGATGCTTCTGGCAAATAAGTGGGATACACTCTAACACCACTCCATGACACCTACCTGCAGGGGTTCATGGGCATTGAGGTTTTGAGAAGTTTCCACTGGGAGGAAAAGAGAGCAGAGACAGAGGGCAGAGAGTGCCAGTGTGTTCAGCAGATGGAAGTGGCTACTTGGAGGCCCCCAAGTGAAGAGAGGCGTGGTGTGGATGTGGCTACTTGGAGGCCCCCAAGGCGCAGATGTGACTGCGCCCAAGGGCAGCAGCTCTGGGGCCCAGGAGGAAAGAGCAGACCCACACAGGGGACAGAGCCTCCTTCTCACAGGAGAAGGATGACTCAGTGTTCTGTGGGTGTCAGGCCCTGGGTGAAGCTGGCTGTGCTGAGGGGGGCATGTTTGATAAGGTGCCTGAGGAGCTTCGAGGAGGGCCAAGAAGAGAAAGTCGGGAGAAAGACATCTGAGAAGATTATCTCATACTAGTTCAGCAACACCCACAAACTTTTGAGGAAGGATTTTTTTTCTGAGAAATAGGGAAAAGAGGAAGGAAGAGAATCTGAATAACTGTGGTCAAAAAGCTAGATTGAGCCACCTCGTATTTGTAGCACAGACAGATGCCGTTGGGATGTTCCAAATTCACTTGGATGGATAATGATATTAAAATGGATAATTATAAAATAAATAATTTATATTTATATTATATTACATACGGATACTTAAAAAATAATAGGAATAATTATAAAATAAATTTTTAAATGGATAATTATCAAAGTTGGGAATAATTTATGAAGCAAGGTCACACAAGTGACATAGCAAAATATATAAAGACTAATTTTAAAATAGGGAAAAAACTTATCACCTTCTGATGTTTTTTATATTTTTTAAGATCAAAGGACTTTATTAAGTTATATTTGGGAGGTAGCTAAAATGCACTTAATTAAAAGCTGAGCTTTAAAACAAAATAAAATTCTTTTACTGATTAAATATGCTTTGGCAAAATCATAAAAATGCTTGAACACATTGCGTATAAACACATACAAGTGTTTAAGCACATGCCTTAATATATTCAAAAAATCTCTGGTTTCAAATGTTATTTGAATAAAAATGAAATCTATCATATGTTTCATTTCACTGTAATATTGCAAAGAAACACTTCAAATAATTACCATGTCAAAAAATAAACATAAGTAAAAAAATTGTAAGTCACTCTGGTAATATAAAAGCATTGCATTTCAGGTTCAGTAAAGCAGAATGATAATGGCAAACAATCTCTAAGGTCTTTTAGTAAGATGGTTTATGGGAATGTCTAAGAACATTTTTTTAAATGCAGTTTAAAATCTCACTATAATGATCTTCAAACTGGTATCTAAGTAATTAATACAACCTTCTTTTTCATACTGATGATCAGGAGCATGGGGCAAAGTAGTCAATACTGTTGAAGAGGAGCTTTTGCACACCTCCTCACTACCCTGGGCGCAGCACATAATAATAACTTACTGACACAGGGTATGTAAAAAGGCCAGTCCCTTGCCTCACCCTGGACCAATGCTGAGGCACAAATCACACTCCAGAGCTCACCATGGGAGCAAGTTGAAACTAAATTCCAGCTGTGACCATGACGTTATCCAGCTCCCTCTCCCGCCCCATTCTGCTTCCCTCAATTCCTCCCCTCTCAGAATATTTCCTCAATATATCTTGGGCACCAGAATCCTTATTGCAGGCTCTGCTTTTAGGGAACTGACTTAAGTCATCTATTGTCATTGCAGAAATAGTATTAGCAATGATTTTAGTATTGAAAACTTAAAAAAAAGAAGTATTTGAGTGAGATCTTCAAGGTCATGGCATTATTTATAAAAGCAAGAGGAGTTCTCGGAGACAGAATAGCAGAACAGTGTCCTGTGACTGCACGGTAGATTAACACACTCCCTTCCATTGATGCATTCATTCAACAACCATTATTCATTCAATCGGTGAGCCTAATCTTCTGCTGGGTCATAGTAAGACCAAGGTAAATCTGACAAGGAATTCATAGGGTACCTGGGGGCAAAACACATGATCATCTGATCATAATCTAACATGTTGAATATTAGAAATTTTTTAAATTGATCATTTTAGGCACATGGAACGTAAAAGACAAGGGAGGAAGACAACCAGGTGACTTAGAACTGATGCCAGAAAGCTCTTCTATGAGTAGAAAAGTTATGTGGACTTCAAATTACTGTATTCCTACTGGCTTTCTTTTTGACAGTCTAGGGAAGTTGGACAACTTTTGTGCAGTTATAAACATTTTCCTTCAACCAAACTTTAATGAAGACATAAAAATTTCTACCCATTTTAACTAAATTTTAAAACATTTACACAATACTTTAAAGTTTAACTCGAAGATGTTCGTTAGTGTTGTTTGTGGTTCTGAAATGTTGGAAATAATGCAAACTCCACTTAGATATACTATGATACGTATTCCATAGAGTATTGTGTAATCAAATAAAGAAATAAAAGGTTTTTTAAACTTTTATTGATGTCCCCTTGGTTTACAAGTTTCAGGAATACACCATCACATCTCAATGAATGTATATAACACACTGCACCCATGCCAAAATCCTAGCATGATTTGCTACTATGACATTGACCCCTTCTATACATCCCTCACATCCCCCTCACCCTCTGGTAATCACCATTTAGTTGCCAGTCAAAGAGCTAATTTTGTTGGTATTTTGTTATTTTTCTTGCTTTGTTTCTTTTTATTCCACACATGAGTGAAATGATCTGTTCGTTTTTCTCTTTCTGACTTACTTTGCTTTGCATAATTAACTCAAGTTCCATTCATGTTTCTGCAAGTGGCAACACTTCATCCTTTTTATAGCTGAGTAGTAGTCCATCATATGTCTACCACATTTCTTTATTTAGTCATCTCCAGAGAGCATTTAGGTTGTTTCCATGCCTTGGCTATTGTGAACACTGAACACTTTGCAATGAACATAAAGGTACATATATGTTTTCAAATTAGTATATTCTTCAGGTAAATACTTCAAAGGGAATTACTGGATCATGTGGTAGTCCTTTTCTTAATTTTTTTTTTGAGGAACCTCCATGATATTTTCCACAGAGTGTGCACCAATTTACATTCCCATCAACAGTGTATGAGAGTTCCTTTTATCCACACCCTCACCAACACTTGTTTTTTATAATTTTCTTTATATGGGCCATTGTCACAATATGAGGTGATATCTCATTGTGGATTTGATTTGCATTTCTCTAATATTCAGTGATAATAAGCATTTTTTTTCAATGTATCTGTTGGCCATCTACACATCTTCTTTGGAGAAGTGTCTAATCAGATAATCAGTGCTTTAAAATAAGGGGACACCTAGGATATAGTCCTCTTTCCTGAAAAGCCAGCTATAAATCTGCCTTGAGAAAAACCAAGGTCCAGGACTAGGGAGTGGGGAGAGAAGCTCTCATCTCAGGCACACATTGAAGGGACACCCAAAAAAACTAAGTAGTCAAGAAAAAATAAGTAATCCAGAACTTTATTCAAATATGCAGAATTTACAGATCTGGTAGCTAAGAGGAAATGAACACCTAAATCCTTTTCTTTGTATATTTGTATATCAATGCAATATTTTTAAAAATCAAGAAAATCTGCGAAAAACAAAACACTCAAATGCAAGATCTGTGCTACCCTGGGTCACAGCTGGGTCATAGCAGATCCTGAAGCAAAAGGGAAAATTGTCACCCCTACACAAAAGTTTAAAATATATTTTTAATATTTATATTTTTTTAGAAATTGATTTTGAAAACAGTATTGATGATTTTGCTTCCATTTAATCCAAGGAAGTAAAATTGTAATAAATTATGGCTTGGGGATAAACACAACATTTAAATTTTAAATATTTTAAATTCTAACAACCTTACTTCTCTATTTTTCAATCCTTTTCAACTGTCCTGGGGATGGGTGGGGTTGGGGTGGTGGAAGCGCATTGTAGATGGTCAATGTACATTTCTTAAGTGAATGAATCTTTTTTTGAACCCTGTAAGTTACATGAATTTTAAAAAGACAAAGTTATTTCATTTTATATTTGTGGGATTTGAGAACCAGTTTTATTCTGAGTCTCTCTTCTCCCTCTAGTGGACACACGCTTAAAGTAAAAAAAAAAAAAAATGTGTAGAGTAAGAAAATTCCTATTATAAGCATCACAGCTTTATGCATTTATCGTAGAACTACAGGATTTCTTGTAAGGTGACTATTTTGGACCAATATGTAACACTATTGTAGAGACAGATATAGCCATGTACACATTTCCTGTCCAAAAGAACTTTATTCAAACAATGTCAAATTTATAGATCTGATAGCTAAGAGAAAATGAAGACTAAACTACTACTCTTTCTATATTCCAAATTGCTGCAATTAAATGTGAAATGTGGACAAACCATTGGTTGCAGTATTAGTTAGCAATGGCTTCAAATAATGCTTCATAGCAAATTGCTATTGAAACTCAATGCCTTAAACAATGAAATTGCTGCACCTGAGTCAATGGGTTGGCTGCATTGTGTGGTCAAGAGCTCAGATCCCAGATCAGTCAACTATAGCTGTGTGATGCTGGGAGAGCATTACACCATATCTATGGCAAATCTGCTAAATACAATTCCCTATATTTATGAAGGCCATGGTCTAAGTTGGAGACACCCAAGAAAAGAGAAATTATAACACGAAACTAGAAGGCAGGAAGACCTAGGACACACACAAAGGTGATATCTAATCCTACAACAGGAAATTCAAAGACTGATCTTTTATGGAAGTAATAACTTAAGCTCAGACTCAAAGAAAAGATAGAAATTAGTCAGATTTTAAGGGAAGGCGTGCAAATTCCCAAAGTCAAGAAGAAGACATTTTTCTTATGGCAAGTATAATGGTACACATTTCTCATGATATAAGCTCTGCTATCAGCATGGAAATATTAGGGAGGGTCCCATGGTCCCCACCCAACTTAACGATGGACAGAGCTGACTGCCAGGCGAAGCCATATAACACAGAAGACACACGGGAAGGAAAGGAGATAGGTCCCTGAAAGAACTTAGAAAATCAAAACACCTTGTAAAGAGTATTATCACCAAGTGCTGCAACCCTCCATTAAAGTAAGGAGTCTATCCCGAAGACTGCTCCTATTACCAACAGCAATCATTTCAGCAAGTTGCCAAAGTAGCCTGTGTGCTTTATTTCTCCCCAGGGTTCTCGCTACAGTTTTACAGATTATTTATTTAAAAGCAGAAGGAGTCCCTGTCGGAGGCTCAGCTGGCCAATCACTCACCAAGGGCTGCCTACATGGCAGGCTCCTAGAAGGTGCCAGGGAGACCCCCGGGCACTCAATGAATTCAGGAGCAAAAAAAAAAAAAGGTAACCAGGTGTTCTTGGTCATGCCATTATTTCTGTCATTTCCACGGAACTCTGGAATGCAAAGAGCTGCAGAACATGGAAGATGAAGTGTAGTCTGGAGCAGAAACTCTGTCAGTGCAAGAAAGCATCACGGGAAGCCATCGGACAACCCATCAGTGCTCTGAAGCCCAGGAGCCTCAGTGGGACCCTGCACTTTGGTTCAAGCCACAAAGACAATTCTGAGTAGACTCCTGCAGCAGGCACCTCTTTTCTTCAAATGTTGCTCCATCAAATATTTGAAGGCAAGAAAGGATTTTAAGTCTGTGAGAGAGAAAAGAGCATTTCCACAGAATCAGGCAGGATTAGTACCAATGGGAGTCCAGATGTCATGGGTCATGGGTCTTATATAAAAGGAGATAAATTTGGCAGCAAAAACTAGAAAAATAAACACTAAAATGTTAGCTGGGGTTATCCCCAGTGTGGCAGATATGGAGGGTAAACTGAGGCCACCCTGAACTTCATCAATGACAGCTCCCACTCCAGAAGCAAGAAAGACAAATACATACAAAGGTGTGAAATTTTTATAAAAAATATAATGTTTTATAAAAATATAACATTATATCTTATATGATGGAGTTCTATAATATGCCATCGTATGTATATTTATAATTGTATAATACATCCTATCGCTCTGTGTGTTTATGAATGAGGGAAACAGGCAGAATTATAACTAGCTCAAAAGAGGATGCAAAGGCCAAATATGTATTATATGACCATATATGTATATATTACATAATATCTGTATGCATGCTATATAATATACATTATATAATGTACACAATGACTACATCGTGTATTGTATCTACACATAATATAGACTACATATGTCTGTTCTTTGTTTTCTCTTGATACATAATATATACATAATATATATATAACATATACATGATACACATTGTGTAAAATATAATGTGTGCAATGTATACATCACATATTGTATCTGTACATAATATAGAATACATACATCCGTCTGTTCTTTGCATTCTCTTTTGAGACAGTTACAACATGTCCACACTCATTAATCACCACTGATTAATGAGTAGAATAAAATCCTTAACATGGCTCATTTTATATCTATAAGAGTTATGATTTTATATTTTTTAAGTCTCATAACTACCAATAGACAGAGCTGAAGTTCAAGACCAGGAAGCATGTCTTCTGAATCCCCACCCCTGAACCCAACATCTTATCAGATGAGCTAATACAGATGAACACACAGTAGCTATTCACTGCACGGTGGTACTAGCTAAGTGACAGGAGTTCCAGCTGGCCAGGCCCGGCATAAAACACACGCTCACCGTTTTGGAAGTGGAGGGAACGGATGATAATAAGACCCCCGAGGTCTGGGACTGGGAGCTGGGTTTGGCGATGCAGGTAAACCACCTCTTGTATTCTTCCCGTACCTGGAGGTGGAGACACACCACGGGGAGATGAATCACTCCTAAGTGCAAGGATCTGGGCCCAGCCCAGGCACAGTTCCCTGAAGGATGGGGAGTCGCAGACAGGGAGGGCAGCAGCTACACACCTGGCGGCTGAGTAGACAGTGAATGACGAAGATGAAGGCCCCCTGCAGGCTGTTGATGATGGTGAACAGATATGCCATGACACTGGCTATTGGTCCAATCTGGAAAATCCCCAGCACCCAGGAGCACCCCAAAATGAAAAGCTGGGCAAAGGCCTTGAATGTCAGCAACCTGGGAGAGAAGATTTGCAGAGGATAAGGTTCTGGGAGGTGGCTGTTGTCTTCATGGACTGTGCTTTCCAAAATGATGTGAGGCTGACCCTGGGGTGGGAATACATATGGGGTGGAGTTCCAAGTCTAGATGCAGGGAAGCTGGATCCTAGAGGCCCTTGAATGACACTGACCTACAGACACACCTGGGCACAAAGTTGTGAGATTGTAATACCATTTTTTAGAAAGAGAGGCGCGTGACAACACAGTGAGGGTTACAGGTACAGGATCTCGGCCAAACTTCCTATTGGCCCATCCACTAACTCTGTGGCCTTAGCAACTCAGCTTCACAGGTCTCAGCTTCCTCGCCATGATGTAGGGACAACGATTGATATCTACAACATAAGTTCGTTCTTATTATCTAGTCTAGTCTGAATAACAAGATAGCAAGACTCATAAGGTACTTAGAATAGTGTCTGGCACAAAATAAGCATTTCTGTTAATTGCTTTTATTCTTAAGTAGGAATATGAAATGTGCTACATACAATACAGAAAGAAGTACAGGAGGATATGACAGTTTCCTATCATTTATATAAAGAAGGTGGATATAGGTATGAAATATTCTAGAAGGAAGTTCCACTTGAGTGGTAATGGTTGCTCAGGGTAGGATAAATCAGGGCATCTGGGAGGTCTTAGAAGAGAGAGGCCATGACTTTTCATGTATTCCTTTTTTCACTGCCTAATGTTTCTGACCATTGCATGTGCTGATGTAGCTTTACCTTTTTGCATTAACTTTTTAAGAATAATTTTTAGAAAAGTTATTTAAGATGGTTGGATGATGGGCTGCAACCATGGCAACAAGCAAAATATTATCAAGTCACTAACAATAAAGCCTAGAAAATATCTGTTTTTAGTAGGTTCTTAAAAATGAACGTTAGCTGAATGGTAAAATCAAGAAATATAAATGGCCTATAAGAATATGAAAAAGTCCCACATCTGTAAAATGAAATAATATATATATGAAACTAAAGTAGATAATATATTTCACCCATTAAATCAGCAAAACAATGCAACAAAATGATAAATTGCAGTGGTTGCCAAAGCACTCTTAGAAACAAATTTTCTGAAAAACAACTTGTAAAATATATTAAAAGTGTTACAATCCTACTTATCCTTTAACTAAGGCAATTTCATTCCCAGTGTGATTAAATAATTATAGAGATGCACAAGGTTTACCTACAAAAGTATTCAAGACAATATTGCTTATAATAGTATAAAAAACTGGAAACAACTTAAATGTCTATAAATAAGGAATAATTTGAATAAACTGCATTGTGTTCTTATAAAGAAATGTTATAAAAAGGAAAGCATTGTTGATAAATTCTAATTAAAAAGAAAAATATTCATGTTATTAAGAGAAAAAAAGAATTATAAAGATAAAATAGAAAGGGCAATTCTGGTTTTGTATGCGCCAGAGAAGACTTAGAAATGTATTAATAGTTACAATATGAAGCACTCCCTCCTCTTAGCAAATGTGCTAAATACTTCATAAGCCACATCAAATGGGTAATATTAATAGCCCCTGTCAACAGAGAGAAAACTGTCTCAGAGGAGTTTGCCTAAGGCCAACAGTTTGCAAGTGGCAGAGCTGGTGTTTGAGTTCCCATGTAGACGCTGTGCTACCTTGTCCTGGGCACAGATGAGGCATATAAAAGGTTCTCCGGGAACATTTGCAGAAAGAAGGAAGCAGAGAGGAAAGGAAGGAGGGCCCACACCTGGTGTCTTTGAGCGTGGAGACTTCAGCATTGACGCTGGAAAGTTTCTGCCTCAGGATCCACAATGTCCAAGTTAAAAGGAAGAAATTGACCTATGAAGTCAAGCACAAGGGATGGAGAGGCTGGATACACAGACAGACACCGGCCAGACCATCTATAAAAACAACTCACCCACATTCCAAAAAGCCAAGCAACAATCCCTGCAGCAGTCAAACCCCAAAGACCAGGTTTTAATTGATAACTGACAGTCTCCCTGATTTCTGGATCCCACTTCCAACTTAGCAGCAAAAGATGCACCTCACAATCACAAAGCACAAATGCCTGCTTCTAGTCAGTCCAAGTGTAGTCTTCCCTCCTGTGCCAACAATGCCTAAGCCCTCCCTGCTTTCCGCTGTAAATCTTTCCCACTCCTCTGCCTGATCTTGTTTTCCCTTTGTGTCTTGTTTTTAATCGAGGTAACACTGGGTTTCAGCACTGTATATGATGTAGAGGTATAGGGTCACACCCTTCAGATGTGTGTTACCACACCACACCCTCCGCCAAGGCCCCATCATCCTCCACCACGGTCCACTGGGCCCTCTCTCCACCCTGCTCTCCCCATCTTGTATCCTCAGCTCTACAGTCAGGTTTCTAGGTTCTGTTATTCGTTTGGTTTTATTAGTCTGTTATTACTTTGGTTTCTCTATATTCCACATATAGGTGACACCACCCGGTACATGTCTTTCTCCTTCTGACATATTTCACTGAGCACCATCCCCTCTAGGTCCAGCCCTGCTGTCACAAATGCACTGCCTGATTATGAGTCTCAGACAGAGGCAGGTGAAAAGGAGGCTCTGACTCCCTAACTATAGCAATCTCCAAATAAATAGCCTCTGCTTATTTTGCTTTAGGTGATCCTCATTAATGTCCACTGGATGAATCCAGAAAGTTCTAATCAAGATCATGGCTTAGGACATACACTGTGAACTTTAGTGGAGGGTTTATTCTTTTCTAAAGCAAGCTTTCTTTTTTTTTTTAGATTTATTTTTATTTATACAAGAAGCGGGGTACAGTCTAGATACGCAGGAGGGTAAGAGGATTCACCAGAGACAAAGCGGGGAGCAGAACAGGCAGACTGACTGAAATACACTGCTGAGGGGAGCAGCAGGCAAGACAGGATAGGTCTGCTCTCCATGTGGGTTGCTCTGAGGCCGGTGGGGATTGAACCAGCACTGCAGAGGCTGCGGACAGCTTCACAGTGCTGCGCTCAACCGCCTGCGCCACCAGGGAGGTCTTAAAGCAAGCTTTCTTAGGGAAGGGTTTCTCACATTGGCACTATTGACATTTGGAACCAAAGCATTCTTGTGAGGGAGGGGTAGGTGGGTGGAGGGCTGTCCTGTGCATTGTATGGTGCTTGCCAGTCTCCCTGGCCTCTACCCACTTAGATACTAGTATTACTCCCTCAGGGTTGTAACAACCAAAAATATATCCTTCTTTAAGGGGCAAAATTGTCCCAGTTGAAAACCATTGCCTAGGGGCATGAAATTCAATATTTCTTTTCCAGAAGGGCCAAATATTCTTGAAAATTTAAGAATGGGCAGGAAAAACACTGCAATATTATTTTCCCATTATTGTTCACACCTAATATCTATTGAGCACTGGCCAATGCCAGGCATTATACTGAACATCTCACACTCATGATTTGATCCCTACCACCTTGTGAGTGGAGTCTAGAGGGCAAAACTTGGCATTTGGGAGAGCTGTAAACTATGATGATGGTGACCATTATTTCACAGCATCCATATACATCAAAACATCAATTCCTACATCTTAAATATATACAATTGCAATTTGTCCATTATACTTCAGCTGAAAAAAATTCTCTCCCAGCTTCCTTTTGTCCCCATTCTACCATCTTCTCTCACCTCACTTCTTCCTCTGCCCCCACCAAATGCTCTTAATTTCTTCTCACCTATTCTTTCATTTAGCATTCGCAGTCAGAAGAGAATGATATACCCATCCCTTTGGAAATACAAAGGGTGGATAAATTGTGGTGCCTCCAAGGGGGATTTGCAAGTTGGCTTGAAAAAAAATTACAAGTCAAAGACAGTATACACCCTAACTTGGAAATCTCAAGAATCAAAGGATCAGAGCAAAGAATAAAGGAGCAGGTGAGCTCAGCTTTGTGTCTTCACTGGCACTTCCTGGTCCCTCAGTATCCCTTGCTCCTCCCCCAGAACACATGACACCAAGCAATTTGCTTACCACAATGATTGAGCAAACTGGCCCCAGGAAACTCCAGATGAACCCCGTCTCTGTATTCAGCCAGCAGCTATGAAAAGAAACGGGGAACTCCATGTTGATCTCAGAGTCTTGACAGTTAACTCAGGTTAACTACAGTTAACTCAGGTCTCAGTCACAACAAATGCACTAGTGGGGAGAACATTGAGTGACTGGAATAAGTGTCCTCATGATGAGTCAGGTGGCATTGCAGTTTTCTATGGACCACACAATCCTTTTAGACCTTCTTCCTGGGTAAATGTTCCTGGATGAGCTTGTTCTCAGCTCAAACCTATGCCTTCTCCCTTCAGAGCTCTCCCCTGGCACACTCTCAGGCAAATCTCAGCTCAAATGTCACCTCCGGACTGTGCTTGGCTAAATATCCTAAACCTACTCCTAACGCCTTCTCTAGCAGAGCTTGCTGGCTTTTATGTCATCTATCAGTCATAAATTATCTTGTTCAGTTGTTTATTTACTTGCAAATTGTCCACCTTCCCCCAGACTATGAGGGGCATAAGTGGTTTGTTCATCTCTAAATACCCACCACTTGGTGCCAAGTCTGGCATGGATGAGGCATTCCATAGTTATTTGCTGAAAGGAAGGAAGAATGCATGAGGGGATGGAAAGAAAAATAGAAGGAGGGTAGGATGAAAGGAGCATGAAAAATGGGGCTTTTCCCTTAATAGAATAGGGTCCCTGGGTACCCGTTGGTCATGTGGTTACAATCTCAGTTCAGACACTAGCTATGTGACCATGGTCAGTTCTGCAACTGCACTGAGCCTTCATTTTCCTCCATAGCTACCAGTTATTGAACTGTTATTTTATGTACTATTGGGCTCAGGGTCAGTAGCACAGTTTGTGCACTGAACAAAATATAGGGGACACTATTTTTAAAGTACACAATGAGATTCTTAATCCTAACACAGGATTTTTGTCGAGAAATACTAAAGGTAATATGTTTGTAAAGTGTACAGAATTTAGGTTATGATGGGTAATCACTTAATATAAATTGCTTCTCCTCACCACCTTATTTCATGACCTTGCCTGAAATATAAGCCATCAGCAAGTAGGGAGGAACCCTGGATATTTAAACCCCCCCAAACACAATTCAGCAAAATGCCTATAGCACTAGGATGACAAGAGGGGGCCCTGGCGTTGGAAAGACCCAGATGCAGGTTCTTACACTGCCCCTTTCTCTCTATGTGATGGTGAGAAAGACTTCTCATCCCTTGAGCCTCAATTTCCTCATCTGTGAGTTAAGATAACAACAGTTTCTCAAGGGCCTGTGATAGGATTAATGAAATAACACAGTGAGCTCATGTCTGCTCTATCCACATACTACTTATTAACTGTCACCTAATTTTTCTCTCAAAATTAACTCACTATTTTGACTTATATAAAGGGAATCATGTCTGTGAAAGCATGAGTTTGGCATGCTGGCAATGTTTTTTTCCTAATGCCCTATAAAATAAACACAAAAATATTTTTAAATGCATACGCTCCCACATATTACTTGAAATGACCTTTCATGAAATCGTATGATAAATAGTCCTCACTTGAAAACAGACAATGCTAATAATGATGGTGAGGATTATAAGAATGATAATGATCAGGATACCATTTTACTCTGTGCCAGACACTGTTAAATGTTTTGCAGATAATAACTCACTTAAACCTCCCAAAAACACTGTGAGTAGACATTGTCATTAGTCCCAGTGTATGGATGATCAGAGCAAGCATTTAAAGGTTAAGTCACTTGCCCAAGAGGGCAGTTAGAAATTAGTGGAGCCAGGGGCCTCGCTGGTGGCGCAAGGGGTTGAGCACTATGAAGCAATCCACAACCTTTGCAGACCGAGTTCAATCCCCGGCCAGCCAGGGAGCAACCCACATGCTGCAGCAGACCTCTTCTGTTTTGCCCGCTGCTCCCCTCAGCAATGTATTTTAGTAGATCTGCCTTTTCTGTTCCCCGCTCTGTCTCTAGTGAATCCTCTCACCCCCACCCCATCTCTGGCATGTACCCTGGTTCTTGTATGCATAAATAAATAAATCTTTTTTAAAAAAAGAAATTAGTGGAGCCATGATTCAAGCCCTAACAAGATGGCTTTAGAGTCCATGATTTTTAAACCATACAATCAAATCCACTGTTCACGTCACTGCCATTCTGACTTGGCAATTTTTGTAGTAATGTCCTATACTAGTGCAAACAATCTCTCTTGGATTTGCACAGAGCACTCCTGTACATAGCAGTCCTGAGCCCACCAGTAAGGATTCAGTAAGTGGGTGTTGCAACAACTGCTACTATTCCTACTCTTCTTGTTATCCATGTGGTTATCACCAGAAACCCTGGCAGCAGGGTCTTCAGGGCGAGATAAGGGTGTCACTCACCGATTGTGCATCCCATAGCCCGTTGGCTGCACACTGGCGGAGATCACCACCACCAGCGCCGGGAGCCCATAGCCAATGGCACAGAGGTACAGCATCTTGATGCTGCGAGAGTTGAAGTAGTTCACCACTTTCAAGTTCCTGACCATGAGGAAGAGCATCGCGGCTTCCACCAGCATCCAGAAGAAGGAGGCGAGGAAAAGGTAGTGCAGAAATCCCGCAATGAGGGCACAGATCATCTGAAGGGGAGAAGAACATGCCACTCAGAACCCCCTCCACCCTACCTTCCACAGAGCAGGTTGAGGGGAAGAGGGTCAGGGAGGGTCTGCTTGAATTGGAGATCCCTAAACACGGCCTGTTCACTCACTCCACACATATTCACAGAGATGTTCTTCACCGCAGGAGGTAGGATGACTGCTCATCCTGACTTTGCCAGGGACTGAGGTCTCCTGGGAAGCATGGGAGAAATGGAGCATCTGTCACTCTGCTTTAGAGGATGTTTGAAGGTGTGGGGAATGGGTCACTAGAGACAGCCCCTGTGCTGGCTGGTTGTTTAGTAAATGACTTTCACTGGCACATGACCACAACTTTTTATGCAGTGTCTACAACTGCTTTTACACTGAGACAGAGGAGTTTAGTCACACTGCAGGATGTCACAGCTGAAAACAGTTATATGTGCCTCTTTTACAGAGAAGAGTTGCCCACTCTGGAGAAATGATGGCAACAGGACACACAACTAGCATTTAGTTCTCAAGAAGTCTGTGAAGCCAAACATCCTTCAGTGAGAGAGGTGACTGCACCACGGGTGAGCATCCTGGCTAAAATGTCATTAATGTTCCTTTTGGGAAAACCCTGAGAGTCTACTGGTTGACAAAGGTCTTGCCAAAAGTTCTTGCTCTCATGAGGCTCAAAGTCAAGTGGGAGAAGTAGATATACAACAAGTAAAACAATAAATAATTAACAGGATTTCAAAGAAGTGCTGGGAAAGAAGGCAAAATAGAGCAATAAGATATAGACTTTCTCAGTGATAGACTTATTGACATTTGGAACACTATTGGCAGATTACTTTCTGTTGTGGGGGGCTAGCCTATGCATGGTGAGATGTTTCACAGCAGCCACCAGATGCCCCTCCCAGTGGAGTCAACCAATAATGTCTCCAGACATCAAGTATCTCCAACAAGGGCAGATTCATCTCAGGTGAGAACCAGTCGTTTAAAGGGTGCCACTATAAAATGTAATGTGATTAAGGAAGTGATTTTAAACTGAGACCTATCACAAGGAGTCAAGCAGGTGAGGATCTGGGTGATGAGTGCTATGTAAAGAGGGCACAGCTTGTGCAAATGTACTGCGGTGGGAACTAGCATAGAGGAATGTGGATAAGGATGAGCAGGGGGAGGTGGGGTGATGGGGCTAGCTGGGGGCAGTCGAGGGATGTGAGACCTGGTTGTCAGTCTTGTCCACACCAGCCAGGAAGAGAAGCTTGGCCAAGAAGAGACATATGCAGAGGTGCAAGTGGAGGTAGGTGTTGTGGTTACGAATGGCACGACACAGAAGGAAGGTGATGATGGCCAAGATGAGACACACCAGAGAGATGATCATGCCCACGTAGTTAATGATGAACAAGGAGAATTCCATCTGTCAAAAAAGAGATCCTCTGTTAGACTCAGAGAGGAACCAATATTCCCTGCCCCCGCAACAGACTCCTGGTTTGGGCAGAAACAACTGGGGATGGTGAGGTGGTGCTTTTCACCCTCTTATACTCAGAGTAAACTAGATACTGTCCATCATCACTCTTTGGCATCCATTAGCTTCTATCAGAGCCCATTCCAGTCGTTGCTCTGTTCAGAGGAATATATGACTTAGGACTTAAGAGAAATCACTTCCTCAAACAAGTCACTTCCTCAGACAAGTTACTCAACCTATTTCAACTGAGACCAGTTCTCTTATGTCAGTGACGCCTCATTCCACGGCTACAAACTACAGTTGCCAGAATCTTCTGGTGCTAGGATCCTGGGTGTGATTTAGGTTCTCCAAGAAGATGCATGAATGAAAGTTTTGGAAGGCAGAACAGAGGCAGCAGACACCAGCTTTTCACAGGCAAGAGTGAGTGATGGGCGGACTGCATGCCGACTGGCTTGTCTTAGTTTCCTGGATGCAGGGCCACCTGACAGCAGTTGTTTCTGACCTCTGTGTTGCAGAGGGGTAACCTTGAAACCAAAAATCACAATTACAGCCCTAAGACTTCAATGCTTCCATCCTTTCCAGAAATTTTGTGAGCTCAGTCTTGGTCTGGAACCCATTCTCTTAAGTTCTAAACAGCATTTAAGACCTCCTTGGCAGGGAATTGAAACTAACAGGCCTGCAGGAGAGGCAAAGATAGTCACCATGGCCCAAATGATGATGCCTTTCCTCTCTACCAAATCTGTTCACTCTCCAAGACTCTTCACACACTCCATTTCCTTCCTGATCTATCACCAGGTCTCACTGAAATACTTTGAATTCCTATACCACAATCTTTTGCAACATTTGTACAGCTCAGTGGAAAGAGACCTTTGAAACAAGACTGTGCCAGATTGAATCTCATCTCCACCAATTACTAGCTTCATGTGACTAGGCAAGCGACTGAGTCTCTCACCCACCATATAAAATGCGTCTAAAGTCACTTAAAGTGTTCAACACAGGGTAGGTATTCTGCAAATGACATCTGTGATTGCAATGTGGGCACCTGCTTAGAGTCATTCATTTGAAATTTGAGTTTCCCAGCCAGACCATGAATTCTCCAAGGGCAGAGCATGGCACACACTCTGTCTATGACTCCCTCTCACAGCACCCAATACCGTGAGAGGCCCATAGGGGCTGTTATTCAACATTTTCCCATAGAATTTGGGAGCAAGTGCAGAACATCGGTACTGACCGTAAGCTCATTGGAAGCCATGATGATGGCCAGGTTCGCCATCCGATTACAGCTGCAGACGGTATGTGTCTCCGAAGCTTCAAGGATCGAACAGCCAGACGGTACCCACCTTCCACCCTCTGCATCTGTGCTCCAGAAAACGCAGATGGGTTTCTCGAACTCCTGCTTTGGCTGAAAAAAATGAAAGACCCAAAAATCCTTTTTGATTGTTAATCTACTTATTATTTTAATTTAGGGGTTACATGTTTTATACCTCTGTCTATGCACAGTTCCACTCACCCTCCACCAAACCATCTGTGCTACTACCCTTTTTACTTCCCTCCCCAGTTTTTAATTTTTTTTTTTTTTTTTGGTTGAGCATCTCTCTTGAATGGATTCATGTGACCTATGTCAAGAGTCATCTGGAGCAAAATGATGCAGAATAGTTTTTCTGGAATGGAAAAAAAAATGTTGATATTTCAATATAGTGATAGCTTGGGCTTGTGGGGCAACCTGCCTCTGGTTGCTAGAGGAAAACTCCTTTCATCAAATCCTTAAGTCCCTCATTCACTTATCACCCATGCATTCAATATGTTTTATTGAGCACCTAGAGCATGCTTGATATGTGTTATCTATGGGAGCTGCCAGGAAGTAAAATAGACATGTTCCCTGTCCCCAAGGATATCATTCCCTCAAGAGGTCTATTTGGAGGATTAGTTTGAGTTGGGGATATTATGGAAACTTGCTGCCTTAATGGATCCCTATAAAAAATGAGAGTTAAGCCCACTGGGGAATAGAGGAGGTTCCCAACAAGTAAAAGGGGAGCTCCGTAGAGACTTCTTCACAAACCTCAGTGTTCTCCATGGTGTAGATGACTGGATGAGAGAAGCCATCTTTCTTCTCCCCCGTCATGATCCCCCCAGCAATGCGAGAGTTCATCTTCAGCTTTCTCTTGCCCAAGGAGGGTCGGGAGTGTTGGAAGAAGCTCTCATTTAAAACAGACTCCAAGCCAGCAAAGGAGATAAAAGCCACCCCAGTGATCCCTGCGAGTTCCCCAAGTGGAAAAAATACAATCATTTGCTCAGTTCGGTAGTTATTATAAATGACCCCACATACACCCACTAATACCACGTGCATTTCTGCATCTTCTCTGGCCTGCTCTGAGGAGTGGGATACAGGTGGACTTCCAGGTCAGTGATTCTCACTGACTTCTCATTTGATCTCTCCAACTGGAGAAATATAGGCTACATTTTTGAAGGACAATTCAACTCAGCAGTAGAAAACAAAGTTCCTCCCCAAATTTATGGTTATATTTGTTTAGTCTCTTTGGTGGATTTTCCTCTCAATGTTGGTGCTCTCCTTTCCTAGGCTTACTTTTTGGGCCCTCCAGAGAGCACATAAATCAGGAGAGAACAAACATAGTCACTGCCTACTTTTTTGTGTACAAAAATTTCATGTAACTCAGCCACACATACTCATGACATGTTGGCTATGAATGCTCTTGCACTAGAATGGTAGAATTGAATTATGGCACAGATTCTATTGGCCTAAAATATTTACTAGCCAGCTCTTTACAGGAAAAGTTTGCCAAGCTTTCATACAGATTAGCACTGTCCTCTAGAAATACAGTATGAGCCACATATGTACATTTAAATTTTCTAGTACCTACATTTTAGAAAAGTCAAAATCAAGTCAAATTGATTTTAATAATGTATTAACTCAATGCACGCAAAAACATCATTTCAACATGTCATCAACATAAAGTTATTAATGAGATATTTTATTTCTGTCTTTTTCTTTATACCAAGACTTTGAAATATGGTATATATTTTACCTTTACAGTTTAGTCACATTTCAAGTCTTCAATGGCCAAATGTGGCCAGTTGCTGCCATATTAGATAGTGAAGGACTCAATACTCAATATTTTGAGATTACCTATATAATATCTGACTTCTACTCTTCTTAGTCTTTTGGCTAAAGTCAAGTATAAGATCTGACTTCCACAGCACATGGAAAACTCCCTGGGAGTAAGGACTATTTCTGCCATCATTGAATCCCTCAACATCTGGCACAGGCTTTGGTACCTAAGAGGTGATCAACAAATATTTGCTGATCTAATGCACCATAGCCTCTCTTCTTAATTCTCAAGAGCAGATCTGTACCTGCAGATCCAGATTCCTCAATTGTGGAACACCTAATCTTCATCTCATTCCCTTTGGCTTTAAAGTTAAAAGTTACATGATCTTCAGTGCACTCTTCATTGATAACTTTGCTCTCAATATCTGAAAGGCAAAAGGCAGTGTTTGCTTGACCTAACACAGAAAGTGGGTCCTGAATTTAGTTTCTGTCCAATAAAGGTATATCCCCTAGTTGCAATTGAAGAATGGAAAATTCAGTTCATCATGGAAAAAAATCTTAAGCCCCTTAATGATGATGGTAGCATCAAACAAATGAGAAACCTAATTGGCACTTTAGGAGTGAGCACTTACACTTTGGGGAGTGCATCAGAAAAAGATGGGGTTGAACTCAACTGCGATGGGAGATGACAGAGTCATGAGCTTCTACTGCTTCAAATTTAGATGAGCTTTCCAAAGTCAAAGGAAATAGTAAGGGACTAGGGCAAGCCCAGCATAATGGGCAAAGGCTTCAGTTCCACAGTTATATGGAGCTAACTAGGAGGCACAGTTTTGCCATTCCACAGCTATGTAAACTTTGCCAAAACCTAACCCCTCTGAATCCTAGATTTCTCACCTGGACAGATGTGATGCCCTTTTTCAAACTCTCCAATATCCCTCCATCTTACTTCAAATAAAATCCTAAATGCCTACGATTATACAAAATCTGCCTCCCCTTTCCATTATGACCTGTTCTCCTTAAGGGGTTTTACTCTTTTATCACCTTCTACTCCATTTCAACCACACTGGACTCCTCTTTGTTCCTTGAACTTGCCAAGTACTCTTGTACTCTTTCTACAGATGGTTACAGAACTCCCTTTCATCACGTCCCTGCCCCAGTGAAACTTTGCTAACTACAATATTTAAAATAGCAATGCTCTACCTTATTTCTGACCCTTCATAGCCTCTTTACCCTGCTGTATTTTTTTAATAGTTCTAGCTCTATCTGGTATACCAGATGTCTGCTGTTTGATTCAATATAAAATATAAAATTCATAGAGATAAGTCTTGTTCACTATTGTCAGCAGTTCCTCCTAGGTACACATTAGGATGAAACTTCCTAGGGTTATGTGATTTGTATTAGCGTTAGTACCCCAAGCAGGGTGCTGCTGTAAAAGGTCCATAGGACCCATTATTCCAAGACAATTACCTATCAAGTGGTAAGGATAACAAGGTGATAGGCCATAGTTGTATTAGGAGAGGATCGGTCACATGACAGTAACAAAACAAACCCAAAATTTAGTGAATTAGAGATAAAAAGTATTTCTTTCCCATTATTGCATTGACTTGGGGCCATGTACTGTGTTACCCTGATCCTGGGACCTGCAGACGTGGAGAAACTATTCTGAAACATTGCCAGTCATGGCATAGGAAAATAGAGCTCTGGAAGGACTCACAAAATTCATTGACCTGAACTAGCCACAGAATCAAGCCAGGAAGCACAATCTCTTGCCATGGACCCTAAAGAGAAATCTAGAAATATTTGAATATAGCAAATGGCTATTGTACTTTAACAACTGGCACACAATAGGCATGCAGAAATTATTTGTTGAATGAATTAATGACACACTCTGAATAATATCTGGCAATGTACTCTTAATCCAGGCATTCAATAAATGGGAGATGTGGGAAAACCATGCAGAATTACATTTCCAAAGTCACCCCTCGAGATCAAAACCCAGGTATGACCTAGCTAGGAAGGATATAGCCTACCTAAGTATTCCAGCTGAATAGTTTGGCTTGCATTTGCTGGGCGTTTCAGAAAAGCTGCCAACGTGGTGCTTTCCACACTCTCCAGTAAGACTGTGGCCAGGGCAGATGTCTCTTCTTTGGTGAAATTAGACCATGTGGATGTTTGTTCAAGCACAGAGGCAAATTTCTCAGCTGATCTCTGCAAGGAAGAGGTATGTGCTCTCTCTATCTCTATCTCTCTCCCCACCTCCTCCCATCTTTCTCCAATAAAATAGCAGCTGTCCTCTCACTCCATCAACATAAGGGTTGATGAAAGATATAAAAACATTATTTTAAAGTGATATATGTCAAGAGTTGGAAACAACCTAAGTTCCCATCAACTGAGGGTTAGATAAAGATGTGGTATATATACACAGTGGAATACCATTTAGCTATAAAAACAAGCAGAGGAAATCCTGCCACTTGCAAAAACATGGATGGACCTAAGATTATTACTCTTAGTGAAATAAGGTAGACAGAAACGAGCACCATATGACTTCACACACGTGTCATACAGAGAAACTAAACGAATGAACTAAATAAAACAAAAATAAACTTTTAGACTGTAAGACCAAATTAGTGGTTACCAGAAGGGAAGGGGAAAGAGAAGTGAGTAGATTGGTTATAAAGGGTCAGTTATTCCGTGAAGGATAGAATTGGTCTTTTAGTGGTAAACTGAATGGAGGACATTCATATGTCTATTTATATTGATGCACACCTGAAATTATAAAATTTTCTAAGGCAGTATTTCTTCAGTAAAATGAGATAGAGATTGACAGTTTACACCAATGAAATAACTAAAAGGGCATCCATTGAGCCTTCTTTTCCTGATTCAGATTGGAATGAAAATTGGGGTCACCTTTATGGTGTGTAATAAGTCAACATTTCTAGTAGCATAAATTCCCCATGCCCTTTGACTCAGCGATTTTCCTTTCTGAAATTAGTCCTTCCAGAAATAATTTAAAATTATGCAAGGATTTTGTGCAATCATGTCCATTTCTGTATGACTTACGGTAGCAAGAAGTCTAAATGTCTAGAAGATTGGTTAAATAAGTGGGGTCATGGGGTCATAGACAGCTACTTAAAAATGATGTTATCAAGCAAAGGGTCTACAAGTTATTGTTACACAAAACAAATTAGAGAATAACATGTACATATTAGCTCATTTAGTTTAAAAACCACTACTTTGATTTGAAATTTTATATTTAGGGTATTAATGTTTCTGGCCCACAAAAAAATAAAAATAACACTGATTTTGAGCCAGGAATTATTTTAACTGTTTTATATATGTTCATTTAATTTGAAGAGATCAATAAAGTAGAGGTTGTTATTATTGATGTTTTGGGATGGGGAACTAAAACAAAACCAAGGTTTGAAACTTGACAGTTCAGCATCACTAAAGGAATCCTAAACACTTCTCTTAATCTCTCATTGGATGTGCCCAATAAATGAATTCAATGTGTGTGTGTGTGTGTGTGTGTGTGTGTGTGTTATACATGCATTCACCAAAAGTAAAAAATATGAAAAGATGCACCTCTAAATGTCAACATTGATTATGTCTAAAGAATAACGTTAAGGAAAGAAAATAATTTATAATAATCATAATATTAATGTTAATACTCTTGTGCTCCATCAATGAGCCATACCAGATCGTCTAAGTCTGCTAATTTTGTGTAATTAAACTCTATGATGTTAAGCAATGCATTTCTCAGAATGCATCTCCCATATGTTGGCCAATGTATCACTGTATTTACGCAAGATGAACGAAAATTCAGGTGCACACATATATACACACCCACGCAAATGAATGTTCATAGCAGCTCTATTGATAATCACCAAAGACTAGGGTGGTGGAGGAAACAATTTAAATGTCTTTCAAAAGTGATGAATAAACAAATGTGGCTCATCCACACAATGGAATATTACTCAGACATAAAAAAGATGAAGCACTGACACATACTACATACAACATGGATGAATCTTGAAAACGTGATGCTCAGTGAGAGAAACAGACACAAAACAGCACACGGAGTATGATCTATTTACATAAAATATCCAGGAAGTGAAACCAACAGAGCCAAAGCCTATTAGTACTTGCCGGGCACTGGAAGAAATAGGAGCAAGTGACTGCTTAATGAATCTGGAAATCCCCTTTGGGGCAGTGAAAACATGCTGAAACTAGATAGCGGTGATAGTTGCACAACTGTGAATGTACTGAATGTCACTAATGCTTACCAGAAAATAAAAGGGGAACTGCACTATTGATAAACAGAACATTGGTGAATCTCAAAGGCATTATGCTGAGTAAAAAAAAGAAAAAAAAATGGCTTCAGAGACCACATAACGTGTGATTCCGTTAATACAGCATTCTTGAAAAGATAAAACTACAATGACAGAGAGCAGATCAGGAATTTATAGAGACTAGTGATAGAGGGAGTATCATAAAGTAGGGCCTCCCCTGCTGGCGCAGACGGTTGAGAGCCTCATTGTGAAGCTATCCGCAGCCTCTGTAGCGCCGGTTCAATCCCAGCTAGCTGGGAAGGGTCCCACATGGTGCTGCAGACCTCTCCTGTCTCGCCCCCTGCTCCCCTCAGCAGTGTATTTCAGTCAATCTGCCTGTTCTGCTCCCCACTCTGTCTCTGGTGAATCCTCTCACCCTCCCACACATCTGACCTGTACCCCGGTTCTTGTGTAAATGAATAAATTAATCTTAAAAAAAAAAGGAATAAAGGAATTGGGGGGAGAAATGGAACTGTTTTGTATCCTGACGTAAACCCACTCAGGTGGTTTACTCATAGAACTATACAGAAAAGCATGATTTCACTGTGCATTAATTTGTAAAACTTTACTATAATAGATTAAACATTAACTCACAACCCATTAATTATAAAGATTAGTTTCCACACATTACAAAATAAATTTACCAGTAACTCAAAACCCACCAATTATAAAGAGGAATTTCTGCCCCAAGATGTTCAAAACTTAAAACACAATCACAAAGACTTTATCATTACCTTCAGAGAAACGATGGTTCTATTTTCACAGGTTTCATCCAGAACATTGAAAGTGGTGTTTATTAGCTCACAAAAGGAAACCTGTGCCCCCAAGGGAACAACATTTGTGAGTGAATATTGATCAATCCATTCCCTAAACTTAGCCATCAACCACTCCATTGGGGATAAACCTGAATTCCTGAGACATAATGTGTTCTCAGGGAAATAAAAAAATCACCATTTGATCAAATTGGAACTACAGCACAACTATTTAGTGAAGTAAAAAGACATGGCAATCTGAAAAAAAAAAAAAAAAGAGGTCCAAATGGAATATTATACAGTCACCAAAAAGGAGTGAGCCACTTACCTATACTATAATATGGCTGAACCTTGAAAATGTAAGGCTCAGTGAGGGCATGCTGTGTGAGTACATTTATATGAAATATCGAAAACAGGCAAATGTATAGACACAGAAAGTAATGGGTATGGGGGCAAAGGTGTATGAGTACAATGTTTCCTTTCAAGTTGATTTTTAACAAAAGAGGTAGATTTGAGGAGCCGGTTGTATACCATTGTGACTGTACCACATGCCACTGAACTGTATACTTTTAAAATGGTTAAAATTGTGCAACTCTGTATTTCACCACAATTTAAACAACACAGAGGTAAAAGTACATAAGAATTCCATAGTTAATTTACAAGCTCATATTTAAAATAATGACATAGGGCCTCCCTGATAGCCTAGTGGTTAAGTCTCAGGGCTATCACTGCTATGGCCTGACTTTGATCCCCAGCCAGGGAGGTAACCTACATGGTGCAGCAGACCTCTCCTGTCTCACCTGCTGCTCCCCTCAGCAGTATATTTCAGTAGATCCACCTGTTCTGCTCCCCACTCTGTCTCTGATGAATCCCCTCACCCCCTGAACCTCTGGCCTGTGCCCCAGTTCTTGTATACATAAAATAAATAAATAATAATAATCATAAAATAATGACATCCATCCTGAAGCGTCGTACGGAATTGTTACTCACTGGCATGACTTCATTACACAATAAGGACATGGAATTCCTCTTTACCTGACCTGGGGACTATGTGTCACCCACCCAATTTCACACAGGTGTAGCCCCAGCACCTTCACCAGTGATGCAACACCAACATCCTTTCTCCTTTCAGTAAAAGAATGCCCAAGTTTTAGATAAACAAATGTCCTCTTTTCCTGCTTTCCATTTGGCTAGGTATGACCACATGGCTAATTTCTGGACAATGAGGAGTGAGTCGAAGTGATCCTTGGTCTTGAAAGGAAAACCATGTCTTTCACTTACCCTCTCCCCACTCCCTGTCCCCATCAGCTGTAATGCAGATGATGGCAGGGTCTGCAGCAATCATCTTAGGCCATGTGGGAGTCTTGTGTTGATAATGGTCAAGCATTATGGAGCCACCACATTAGCTCTTAAAGCTGACACTCAGATGAATACAAAGGGAGACGTAAGCTGCTGTCTGGTGTAGGCCACTCTTATTTCTGCCTTTGTTAAAGTTGCAAAGCAGCACTCTACATAAGAGACTTCTGGGAAAACCTCCCAAGCTAGGAACCTTCAAAAATATTTACATGTTTGGACTCCACCGCTGCTCCCACTTGGCATAGCTGGACCCGCTCATTGTCAGGTAGCACATCTTCTTTGCACTTGAAGGGAATCTCTAGGAAAAAAAACAAAAGCAACCACATCAAATTTTAACCACAGCAAGATATGTCAGAAGGCAGGCCTGATTTCATCACCCCCTGCTTAAATTTCACCCAAAACCATATTACACAACATAGAAAATGAAAAACCTACAGCTGTACACTCTATCAGGGGCTCTGAGAAGTGTGATTTATTAAGAAAAAAAAAGAGCAGGTCAGAAAAGACTGTACATAATATGATACCATTTTTATAAAGTTCCAAAGCCAACAAAACTAGACAGTTTATTGTCAAGGAATATCAAACATGGTGGGGCAGGGAAATTTTTTTTTAAGGGAATTATAAGCACAAAATTCTAAATGATTTCCCTAGTGGGGAGACAGGGAGATAGAATGGGAAAGATACATGCAGGAAATGCAAAGGCATTAATGGCATTCCAGTTCTAAAGTTGGCAAGGGCTTCACCTATATTCATTTTATTATTATACTCCATGGCTTCCATCTAAGTTACCTTCTTTTTAATGTACTAAATAATCCATAAGTAAAAAAAAATAAATCTTTCATGGTTCCCTGCTATTCTTGGCAAAAAGAATTTGAAAATCTTTACATAGGACAAAAGATCCTGCAAAATCTTACCTCTGCCCACCTCCTCAGATGCAGCTAATGCTATTTCCCTCTGCCTTCACCCTGTGTTAGTCTCAGGGCCTCTGCACACGCTGTAGCCTGTGACACTGATCTCCACTCTTCACCTGGGTCATTCCTGTTTTTCATTCAAGTTTCAGCTTAAATGTCAGTTTCTTGGAGTATATTTAATATCATATTAGTCACTCAAGAGTGCACTGTGATTTTTCAACTGTTGCATTTATTGTGGCTATTAAATAATTACATGTGTTTTCTCTGCCTCCTTCCCTAGACTATGAGCTACATGAGGGCTAATATGTCGATCACATTCAGGACTGAATCCTCGGTATCAAGTGCAAGGACTTGCCTAGTCAATTACTTTTAACTAATTAATTCATTTTAATTGGTTATTTCCATTAATTGGCTATTTAATAAATCAATTGATTGGTTTTTATTTATCAACATTTAATTAATCAGTGGATTTGTTTTTATTGATTAATGCTCTAAAATAATTTATGGAGTGAATTAATGAATGAGCAAGCAGATGACTGAAAAAAGGAAGAATATGTCAATGAGATAAAAGTAAGAGAAGGACCCAGAAGTTGGTCAGTAAAGATTTTAAAACAAAAGCAAGACACAGATTTAGATAAACAATTGCCCTTGTGTGCCAAGACACACAAGGAGATCATTACTTTTGCAGCTGAAGTTGCCATATTCCCAGGAGCCTTCCAGATTGGGATAAAAGCCCACAATGCAGCCACAGGTGTACGAGCCCGGGGTATTGCTACAGACAGAATTTGGACCACAGGGTGATGGATCTTGGAGGCACTCATCAACATCTGCAAAGAACACAAGCATATCAAGCAACCAGAGTAAAAAGGAGATACTTCTTTCCAGAGATATCCAGCAAAACCTCTGTTTACCTCTGCATTCCACTTCTTGGCCTGTCAGGGTCAATTGTCCATTGCTTGGGGTAAAGCCAGGGTGACAGGTGCAAAAGTAGCTCCCAGGAGTGTTGGTGCATGTTGCATTGAAAAGGCACGTATGAAGGCATTCATCAATATCTATGGTGTAGAGACAGAGCATGGAGTTGTCACTAAAAATGCCCAACTAAGGATCATGTTTCCCAGAACACTCAGCAACCAGGAACCACATTTCCCAGAACCCTCTGCAATCAGGTAGCATGAACTCTCCTCATCCATGTGGGCCATGTGACTAGTTTCCTCATCCATGTGGGCCATGTGACTAGTTTCCACTCATGGGATATGAGAGGATATGACCTAAGTCAGCTCCGGGCCACGGTAGTTAAGAAGTGGGGTACCTTCTCTCTTTCCATGCCACTGGCTAGAATCCAGGATTTCAAGATTCTAAGGGATAGAAAAACTAACAGGTGCAAGGAGACTGGATCCTTCTACCACTAAATGGAAGAAAATTGCCCTCTAGCCAGGTATATCTACATTGACTGTTGTAAGAGTTAGACATTTCAACTGTTAGTGGTGGTTCTCCATGGAGGGTAACTTGCTTTCTACAGGGCATTGGACAATGCCTAGAGAGATTTTTGGTTGTCACTGAGATCCGATGGGTAGAAGATCAAAGATGTTGGCAAGCATCCTACAATGTATCAGACAGCACCCCTCAACATAGAACTATCCAGGCCAAAATATCAATAGTTTCAAAGTTAAGAAATCCTGGCCTAGTCAAAACAGCATGATGTCATGTCACACAGGAACACAGAGCTACTGATCTCTCTCAGGGTCTCTGAGACACAGAAGATATAGGGACTGGAATTTCCTGGGAAAAAAGAATTAGTAAGGAGGTAAGGACAAAACCTTCTATATTTCTGTGTCAATTCATAAACCATGAAAAATAAATAAGCAGCATCCACTAGCAGCTTATGAGGACATAAGGCATTTTCTCTGGGTAATACCACAGAGAGTTGGGAGAAGTCCTTGTGATATGAATGTATACTAATCTGGGGCCTCAAATGACAGGAGAATGTCTCATGGTTGGAAGGTGTGGGGAAGTAGTTTTTTTCTTTGTGTCATAGAAAACATCTCTGACCAATATGTGCTTTTCTTACCCACTTGCAGAAAGCATCAACTACATGTGCTCTCTTGGAGACAGCACAGCTAGAATTATTTTGCATGTGGAGCTGGATTAGGGGATGGTTTTCAGTTTCTGTTATTGCTTCTCCAGTAAGCTAGAGGGTTCATTTCCCCTTCCTTTGCATCTAGGCTGGAATTGTGACCATTAGAATGTGGTAGAATATTTTGGGACTTCCAAGTTCAAGTCTTATAAGGACTGCAAGTTTATGCTTCCTTTCTCTTGGAACTTTCCTTCTTGGAAACCATTTGTCATGCAGAGTGGAAGTTAAGGCAGACATGAAGAAAGATCCATGAAGAAAACTGAACTCCCAGCCAGAGACCAGGGACAGCTACCAGCCAAGTAAGCGAGAAGCATTTTGGACATGACAGTCATTCTGGTGCCCCAGAAAAACCATGTGATCAACCCATAAAATCATGAGCAAGAACAAATGGTTGTTGCTATAAACCACTACATTGCAGGGTAGCTTGATTACCATTGAGAAATTCTTCAATATCACTGGGAGAATTACCTGTGCATTTTAAAGCCTCTGGTTTTCCAAGGGTCCAAATGTCAGGCGAATAGAACCCAGGCAGGCAGGAACACTTGTATTCTCCCGGGGTGTTCGTGCAGACAGAATTGGGACCACAAAGACTTGAGTTTCTGGAACATTCATCCACATCTAACAGAAAACTCATCTAAGTCAGCAAGAGGAATGATGCTGAGACTATAGCAGCAACTCACAGCCTCGCCAGTGAGGAAGTCAGTGGGTTTCCTTGACTCCAAACTTACCTTCAGATGCACATTTTCATCATATATGGAAAGGAAACAGCTAAGGCATGTTTATGACTCATACAAATCTTCTGATGAGACTCCCCGTGGCTCAGGATAAAATCTGAACTCCTCATTGGAGCATACAAGACCCCAAATGTCTAATATCAGAGAAGCTTCTTTACCTCATCTCTTGCATCGAGCCCCTTCATCGTTCATGATTATTGGCTTCAGCTTTGCAAATGAACTTGAATTCAGCTGAGACCCACCCAGTGCCCCCACCACAGCTGTCTTTGCAAGCAGGCTTGGACCTGATTCCCCAACAAACCCTTCCATCTACCTTCACATGTCTCTGCTGGGCCCTGGAAATTCATGTTTCCACTGCTGGATTCAAATCCTGAGTTACAGGTACAAGAGTAGCTTCCAATACTGTTGTGGCAAGTTGCATTATCCGGGCAAGTGTCAGGCTGGGCACATTCATCCACATCTGGTGAATGGGAGAGAAAGCCCAGGTTAAGTCTGCTGAGGAGAGGACAGGATACTGCAAACAGGTTTGCTCTACCTGTCCTTAACTTGTGGCACACAATGTTGAAGCTTCCTAATACCCGTGTTCTCCTAACCTCCCTTACAGTGAGGCAAGGTCATGAAATTAAATTCTGGCCAATGGTATATAAGCAAAAGGATGGCAAGTAACTTCAAAACATAGATTGCAGAAATAGATTGCAGAAATAACCATAGACTTTTATTCTTCCCTGAATCCACACCTTGGGATGTAGATTGTGTAGCACAACAAGACTTTGTCACTCCTGTCTTTCAGGTGTAGAATCCAGCTGGTCTTATGGATTGAGTTGGTCAATGGAATGTAGCAGAAGTGATTTGTGCCAGGTCCCAACTTAGACTTCTACAGATCAATTTGCTTCCACTCATTCTTCGGCCTCTTGGCCTCTGCCTTATTCAAGCCCCAGATCAGCCCAATGACAAATGAAAGACACATGGAAGAAAGACAGACCCTCCCACATGAACCCCACGCATGTGAGGGTATCCATCTAATCTCAGCAAAGCTGACCTGCGCTGACCACAGATTCATGGACAAGCCCAAATGAGACCCAAAGAACTGATCCACAGAGTCAACCTAAAATGCCAATACGGGGACTTGAGAACTAAACAGATGATGGTTGCTTTTAGCCACCGATTTTTAGGGTGATTTGTTATAGAACCCAGGCAGGCAGGAACACTTGTATTCTCCCGGGGTGTTCATGCAGACAGAACTGGGACCACAAAGACTCGAGTTTCTGGAACAAATGAATTGGAAAAATCCAATTGACTTCACATGTGTCTGACTCGAACCCAAGAGGGGTGTGATGAGGGCTTTGATCGATCCCTGTCTTGCTTGATGGGGTCACTTCCTATCAATGAAATTGGAGCAAAAAAGCGCTGGCCCAGACCCAGGGAGATGGAGTTCTTATGTATTGGTAAGAACATTCTGACATGGTGTGGAGGATGGAAACGAGAGGACAAGACGAGAGGAAGGGAGAGACTGACAGAGAGACTGCTGCTGTAATGATGAAATCTCCACCAAGGACGGTGAAGATGGAGCCTCCCTGATGGCACAAAGGGCTAAAACGCAGCACTATGAAGCTATCCACAGCCCCTGCAGAACAAGTTCGATCCCCAGCCAAGGAGCTACCCACACGGCTCAGCAGACCTTTCCAGTCTCCCCACTGCTCCCCTCAGCAGTGTATTTCAGTCAGTCTGCCTGTTCTGTTCCCCGCTCTGTCTCTGGTGAATCCTCTCACCCCCGCACCTCTGGCCTGCACCCCAGTTCTTGTATGCATAAATAAATAAATCTTTAAAAATATATTTTAAAAAAAGGACAGTGAAGATGGACATTTAGTATTTAGTATATTTCCCAAGACAAGATGGCTGACTTGATATGCAGAGGAGGGAGGTTCAAGGATGCCTCATGGGTCTTAATTGAAATACTACCTTTTAGGAAAAAGTTCTGCAGTTGGGTTTGGGATCCCCTTAGAAGAGGGTTTCTTTACCTCAGCACTATTGCTATTTGGAACCAGATCATTCTTGGTTGTGAGAATGTTCTGGGCATCTCTGGCCTCTACCCACTAGATGACAGTAGTATACACAACCCCCCGCCTCACCATCCTTGAAGATTAAAAAAAAACCTCCAGAGAGTGCAAATATTCCCTGGGCAAAAAATCACTCTAGGGACAGAACTCAAGAACTTCCTGGCCCACTGCTCATCTGAGCCCCAACTTTTTCATCCTGAAAATGAGGATCATAATCGCTACCTCATAGGATCATCAAATGAGATGATAAGTAGGTACACAAAGAAAAGAAAGTGACGTGCACCTTCACAGATGGAATTGCGAGAGATGAATCCAGCCAAGCAGCTGCACGTGTAGTTTCCCAAGAGGTTGGTGCACTTAGAATGCTCTGGACAGACCCCATCATTGAGGCATTCGTCGTCATCTGAGGAACAAAGGAGAGAGTACGGATCAAAACAAAATGGGTGCCTGAGTTTGAAAACACACGTGTGCACCTGGTGGCAGCCATCCACCAAAACCCCGAGAGCACTACCTGTGCAGGTGAAAGGGCCTGAATTTTCAGGGGTCCAGTCATTCCCAGTGGGGGAAGAGAAACCCGGCAAACAGCTGCATCCGTATCTTCCCCGCAGGTTTGTGCAGATGGCGTGAGCACCACACTTGGGCGGACTTTGAGAACACTCATCAATATCTAGCCAGAGAAAGAGTCTGAATTACAAATTTTTCTTGTGTGGCAGGGTGTATTTTCCCAAGACGGCTGAGCAATTCCATGTGAGTGTTGCCCTCCCTCCCCCGAGGGGCGGGGTCTGAGCACGCAGTGACTGTGGTGGAAGTGACACCAGGTCCTCAAAATACCAGGCTGGCCACAAAAATGTCCTGCGCTTCCACCTGGTTCTCTTGAGATGATCATTCTTGGAACTGGCAGCCCTTCTGTGAGGAAACCTCACCTGCAGTGAGAATGCAGTTCACCGGGCACGTGACTGAGCCCTCTCCCCACAGCTCCGGTGGAGGGGGGTGGAGGGGGGAGCTAGGGGAGAGGAAGGAGAGGAGGGAGGGAATAAGGAAGCAAGGATATAATGCTGGAGAGGGAGAGGGTGGGAAACAACGGCACCTGCTACCCAGTCAGCTTCCACCTGATTTTCCTGCCAAGGGCCAGAGGGTTCGAGGAGGTGCGAGCTCACCTTTGCATTCCACGCCTGGGCCCTTGAATCTCTGCAGTCCGTTGCTAGACTGAAAGCCTGATTTGCAAGAACAATAGTAACTGTCCAGGGTGTTGGTGCAGGTCGCATAAGCTGGGCACATGGTGGCATCAACACACTTATCCGGACCTGGCGGTGTAGAAGGAAGAGCAGAGATTAGAGCACCAGGCCGAGGCTGCAAGGGAAGCCAACATCTGAGGTGAAGGCGATTGTTGTGGTTTGAATTGTCTCCAACAAAAAGATAATGTTGAAATCCTCTGGCCCTGGGAATGTAAGTTTATTTCAAAAAAGGGTTTTTGTAGATAGAACCAAGGTATAAGTTGAGATCATGCTGGAGTAGGGTGGTCCCTGAATCTTATATGATTGGTGTTCTTATAAAAAGAGGGGGAGGGGCCTCCCTGGTGGCGCAGGGGTTAAAGACAGAGCTATCAAGGTATTACCAGCCACGAGTTCGATCCCTGGCCGGGCCAGGCAGGTGACCCACAGGGCGAGCAGACCTCTCCTGTCTCGCCCGCTGCTCCCCTCAGCAGTGTATGTCAGTAGATCTGCCTGTTCTGCTCCCCACTCTCTCTGGTGAATCCTCTCACTCCCCGCACCTCTGGCCTGTACCCCAGTTCTTGTATGCATAAATATATAAATCTTTTTTAAAAAAAAAAAGAGATGAAGCGGCACAGGCACATGGAGAACACCGAGTGCAACAAGGCAGAGACTGGAATGGTGTGTCTACCAGTGAGGCATGCCCAGGGTGGCGGCAGGCCTGGGAGCTGGAGACGGGTATGGATCAGACTCCCCCTGCAGCCTTCAAAGAAAGCATAGGCCTGCTGACACCCTGCGGTTGAACTTTGGGCCTCCGGAACCATGAGCCACTCAGCTTGCAGCTACTGGTCACGACAGCCCTGAGACTCTGCCACAGCAACCAAGCTGCTCCGTCCAGGCCCAGGAAGACCCTAGACCCTTGCGACTCAAAGTTTGGCTTGTGGGCCAGCGGCATCAGTGCTGCCTGGGAGTTTGCTGCAAAGGCAAAATTTCAGCTTCTGCCTCAGTTCTCCTGAATCAAAATCTGCATTTTGACAAGATCTTCCAGTGATTTCTGTGCACGTGAAAGTGCAATTCAAAGTACGGACCACAGAGAAGTAGTCTCTGTCCCGCCCGTGGAAGATCTTGAAAAGTCAGATGCGGATTCATCAGGTCTGTTGAGACAACTGAGAGTCTGCGTGTCTAGTGGGCCCCTGAAGGATGCTGACGAGGCTGGTCCTTGCACCACAGTGACATCAAAGTTCCAAGCAGAAGAGTGTGAGCATCAGAACGCAGCCTTTGGAGCAAGGGCAAGTGGGTTGAAGTTCCAGCAGAAGACGTCAAAGCAGAAAGTGGTAGCTGTGCCCCCTCCTCCTCTCTTCTGGGTGGTTATCCAGTTAGAGGGTGGTCCAGCTTTTCTTGCAACGAAGTGTGATCGTGTAGCAAGTTCCAGCCAATGAGCAGAAGTGGTAAGTGCAGCTTTAAGCCCTACCCTTAAAAGAAGGAGCATTCTTCTCCACTTCTTCCCCTCTTCACCTGGGCTGACATGGCCAGATCATGTGGGATCTTCTAGACCATTGCCAGTGACTTCTGTGACATGTGGCCCAACTTCCAGAAGAAAAATGGCTGGGGGCTGGGAGGCAATGATACACCTGGGTGGATACAGCCCAGCGGGGAGCAGCGGGAAGAATGAGATTCTGGATTGATTTTGAAGATGCTACTAATAGGATCTTCCAATGAGTTAGATGTGGGGTGTGAAAGAAAGAGAGGAACCCATCAATGTCAACTGGTAGACTGAGAGGTCACGGGATTATCATTATCAGGGTGATGAGAGTCGGGCCCTCTCTTCCCTCCAACAAACCTTGTTTATCTCCCTTCCCTGCAAGATGCCTCAGATTGTATCTCTCTTCTCATTTCCAGCTTCCTCTTTCATCTGCAGAGGCAACATTTCTCTGTGGACTTCCGGCTCAATTACCACTTGTGGTCTCTAGCTTCTGTGAGCTTCCCACTACTCTTTTTCTCTAGCTCAATCTCTCAAGCTCAAGTCCACCCAAAAGCAGCATAACAACCCAGTCCTGTCAACTGAGATCCTGTCAGTCTCACTGGCTCACCTCCTGTGCTCCATCAGCTATGCTCACCTTCGCCAGCTCCCCAGATGCTTTGCAGTCTCAGGTTCTTTGGACCTCACCCTGCAAATCTTGGAGCTTCATAATCACATGAGCCTATTCCTTAAAATACATCTTCACATACACAGATAGATGATGGTAATGAAGAAGATGGGTGGATGGATGGATGGACAGACAGATAGCCATCCTATTGGTTTCCTTTCTCTGGAAAGCCCTGTCTAATAAACACCTACGATATGCCAGGACTGTTCTGGACATAGTGGATTCAGCAGTGGAACAAGATGTGCAAAATTCCCCACCATCACATAGTTGATAATCTGGAGCAGTGGGGTTGGGGGACATAATGCCAAAAGTAGGGCAGTCACCACGGAGATGGTGCATGAACTGAAACATAAAGCTAATGGAGGAAGCTATGTGTATGTGCAGGGCAATGCATTCCAGGCCAAGGGAACGTTCTTGCAAAAGTCCTGAGGTAGGTGGTGTCTGATGTGTGGGATGTAGTTGTGAGGAGTAGAAGGAGAGAAGAGGAAGTGAGGGAAGGGAAGGAGCAGATCCTGCAGGGCCTTCTGGGTTTCCAGATGGTGTGGGCTTTTATATGGGGTTGGGGGTGTGGAGTGATGAGGAGGGAGAGGAAACCCTTGGAGGATCATGGGCAGAGGAGGGGCAGGACCAGACTCAGGTGCTCACAAGCACTCTTTGGTAGCTGCTTCTGAAGGGACAGCAAGGCAGGAGACCAGGGCTAACTCCATTTAGACCATCCACCTGAGACCCACACTTGACCCTTAATAAGCGAAACAACATAATGGATGATCATAATAGACCTAAGTGGAAAATGAAACTCAGAGGCAAAGAGACTCTTTAAAATAGAATGAGAGCTTGGATTTCATAGGTGCCTTCCACACACCAGGCCCCTTCCATGTGTTTCCTGCAGCCCCCCAATAATGCTTCAAGGTAGGATGACCAAGTCATCCTGGTTTTCCCCAAGTCTTCCCCAGTGTGAGTGCTCAAAATCTAGCATCCAGGAGTAAATCCCTCACCTGTGGAAAGCCCAGACAGTTGGTCACCCTACTTCAAGGTAAACATTTGTGACTCCCATTTACAGATGTGGAAATGGAGACCAAAGAGTTTGTGTGACCTAACCCAGGCCACACCTAAGTCGGAAGTGCTAGAATGGAGTCCGGGACACCCGGCCATACCTGGCTGTGCCCCCTCACGCAGTCCCAGCCTTGGCCCTGCTGCAGCCCATCCAATAAGAACTACATAATTTTGTGTTTCTTGGGGGAAGAAGGAGGGAGGAACAGAGCAGAGGGAGAATGAGGAGGGAGAATCATCACCCTCAATCGCCAATCTGCAAGCAGAGGAAAGGACATTATTAGGTCCCTTTAAGAGCCAGCCATGAACCACACTCTCACCTGATCCGTATGCCCCTGAATGCCACGATTATTGCAGGAAGTTAAGAAAGCAGGGGTGGGCGTGTGAAGAGGAAAACCAGTCTCTTGACCTACATCAGCTCATGAGTTCTTTATACCTTGCCAGATAAGAAGCCGGATGTAGCCACTACTGGCTTTACCACCCACACCCACTTTAGCAGGTTGGCGCACCCATTCCTCCTGCCGTTTCACTTGCCCAGAAGCCCAGACTGACACGTGAAGGAGGCTCAGCGCCCCGCCTGGCCCTGGCCTCTGGGCAAGTGGACCTTGCTAGCACAACTCACGAGAACTTCCTGCAAGATCAGGCTGTGTTTGAACCTCTCCAGATACAGCCAGGTGAGTGGAAGTGACATGTGCCAAGCTTAGGTTTCATAACACGAATTTGTCTTCTCCACCATTTATTTACCTTCCTGCCACTGGCTGCAGAAATTCCGAGACCTTCTATGGATAAACCACAGACATAATCATCACATGGGAGAGTCACCCACTAGAAAGAAATGCCTGCATTTGACTCTTAAATAAGAATTAAATTTCTTTTTATTAAGTCACTGATGGTTTGTGGCTCATTTGTTACAATAGCTAGTGTTCCTCTAACAACACAATTTAATCAAGCAGTCCCTTAGTGTAAACAGTTTATTCTAAGCTCCAAGTATTAAAGTATGGCCAGACCGCTTCTCTGAATATACTTTGGAATACATTTCTGGATGAGAATTTTCTGTGTCAAAGTACATGTGCATTTGATGGCATTTTATGAAGTGGAACATATATTAAAATGAGCAATATTGATGCATTAACATTAACACCTGTTTATGCATTTTTAATCCCAATAGCACCAATTTTTCTCAAATGTTACATCTTTTCAGTTCCAATGTTTTAATTCTTATATGTCCTCTACCATGACATTTCCCACACTCTCAGCATGGGGTGTGTGTGCCTTTCATTTACCCACGTAACGGGCCAGCATGTGCTGCATCCGGAGCTGCGGAGGTAAATACAATCGCTTCCTCACCAGGCAAGGCTTTTCAGGGTCAGAAACAATGATAGGCTTTTTAAATTAAGGATGACCTTTGTAGAAATATATTGATGTCATTTTCTCTTCTATTTATAAGGATGTGACCCTCCTCCTGCAACACACTCTTCCAAAGGAATTTATCTTGCTGGGGGGAAATTAAGATGTCTTAGCAGCATACACACAATAAGAACAAAATGGTAGTGTTTCAGATTTTAATTACTGAATACAAATTTTTGAGTTCCCAGCAAGATAATAGACTTGAAAGCAAAACCTTATTAAATGAGTAAGTCTGGGGAATCTGATGTACAGCCTGGTGATTATAGTTAACAATGCTGTGTAACATACTTAAGTAGTTCTTAGATGTTCTCACCACAAAGAAAATGGTAATTATGTGACATGATGGAGGTGTTAGCTAGTGCTACAGTGGTAATCATTTTGCCTTATATAAGTGTATCAAATCAACAGGTACACTTTATACACACACTTTCATTTACATCTCAATAAAACTTTATTTTTAATAGGTAGGCTTGAAGGACTGGAAGATAGAGTTTCCATTAAGCGGAAGTATAGAGAAGACTCAAGATGGATGCAAGGGAAATATTTATCATACAGAGAGGAAAAAAATTGTGGGAAGCTGATAGAGGGATAAGGTGAAATGGACCCTTCGGGTACCCTGCTCCTCTGCCACCCCACCCCAAGGCTAAACCTAGGTGAAGATGGGTCACTTCGGAAACTACCAGACAGAAATGGCAAATTTCAGGGGCATCAAAGCTAGGGGTCAATTTCTGCCAACAAAAGATGGGTGGAATCTCCTGGTCTACGAGAAGAAACTCGACTCCTGCTGTTGCCACAATGGTGAGGGAGCAGATGATTAGAACTAGCAGAAGGAAATAGCCAGCAAAGGGTTCAAGAAAACACTTCTGGTTTCTTATAGCCTGAACCCAGGAACCAGGAGCTCCATGAACCATACAGAGCCTCCCAGAGGATAGCAGGAAAGGTAAAGTGAGGCCATGTGTCACCAAGAAACAAAACGCCCCACCCAGAACCCACATTTCACACTCACAGGCTCCTATCAGCTGACCCAAAACCAACCTTCAGACACCATCTTGGGAGGAACCAGAATAAACTAAGAAAACACTCTGAGTTTCACAAGTGGGACTGAACTAGGAAATGGAGTTGCTGAGAACACAAAGAACTGGTGATGCTCTCCCTCCCCTACCCAGCAGGAGTTTACATGGAAGATGAAAACCCAACAAAACAAGAAAAATGCTTTTTTCAACACAGAGTTGTAGTTAGAGTAAATTCCGCCCATACTCCCACCACACTGCCTCATGTACCAGGTGCCACTTTTGATTTAAACTTCACAATATTCCTGTAGGGTAGGAGCCTTTGCTATCGTATTTCACAGCTGAGGAAATTGAAGATCGGAGAGGAATGCGACGTGCCTGAGATCTCGCATGCCTGGGGCACAAAGGGAAGAGCCTGGGCTGGGAACCAAGAGACCTGGATGTCAGCCCTTGCTCTCTCAGCAACCAGCTCCCAGAAAGCATCCCGCCTTGTCTCTGCCTTCCTGAACAGAAGCGTCTCCTCCCTAGAAACTGTCCTCCCACCACATTGGACATACAGATTCTCTTCCACCAACTTACCCCTTGCCATTGGTGCCAGTGTGGGTGCTGTGGATCCTTCACAACTGTACATACCACAATATCCTGTGAAGAAAGAAAACATGATGAATGTACACATATAGATACACAGTATCTCTGTAGTGATATACTGTAAAGTGATTCATTTTTTTTAAATGTCTAAAATGTGTTACACCAGCATTTAGCCCTTCTTCAACATTATCATCAAAGTCATCATCTGAGTGAAGATATTGATGGTGGTGGTGGTGATGAAGATAATGGTGGTAGGGATGATGATGGTGAGGAAGATGGTGATAGTGATGGTGAGTGTGGGTGTCCATCACTATCACCATCTTCCTCACCATCATCATCCCTACCACCATTACCTTCATCACCACCACCAATATCTTCACCTTTCTCATCACCACCACCAATACACCACCATCATCTTCATTACCATCATCATCACCACCATCATCAACATTGTCAATATCAGCAGCACTCTTGGCTAATTTAGATTGGAATAAGGGGTGCTATTAGCTAATCTCAGAGCTGATACTCCACAGTAACAACTCCACATTCCTGCATTTGGGACACAAGTTACTTGTACCTTCTAGTGAAGTCTTCTGATTGACAAGTCCTAGATTCTAAGCACCGTCATTCATGATCACTAACTCAAATTTTCTTGTTCATTATTTTAGCAAACGAACCATCCCACCCTTCGTGTTAAGCATATGAACTCTGGAGTCAAAATACTTGGGTTTCAAAATCTGGCTTCACCAATTACTGACAGTGTGACTTTAGAAACAAAGTTTAATCGTTTCATGCCTAAGTTTACTCTTCCATAAAGTCAGAGGAGCAAACCCACCATACAATAGCAGAGAAAACCCACACTTGTTGTTTAGATTGGACTCAATGGCCAGGACTCACAAAACGTGAAGAAAACCTCAATATAGAAGATTAATAAGATCAAGACAAGCAGACACCCAAACAGGGAGAAATCAGAGAATAGACATAACAGTGAGGCAGAGCCTCACTGTTAAGGTGTCAGAACAAATATCACCCCTCAGAAATGTCTTCCCTGACTTCTCCTTTCAACATGATCCCCGCTCATGCTCCGTAACAACTTCTCTCCTAGCACTTCCACTTAGCACTTATCTGAGGCGCTTTTGTTTATTATTTGCTGCAGCGCAGTATAGTGATAACTCGTACCGATGCTGAACGAGACTGCCTAGTTTTAAATTCTGGCTCTATCCCTTACTAGCTAAGGGTCTTGGGCCACTCTTTTGAGTCCATCTCCTCCTCTGTAAAAATGGGGCTAGTAAAGACCCTGCATGAGAGAAATGTTGTGAAAATTGAATGTACTTTCTATTTGAGGATCTTGAAGTGGCGCTAAGTGGGTGTTTGCTATTACAGGTAGTGCATCTCTTCAGTCCACCCCTCTTACTGGTCCGCCATTCCCATCCCCAGAGCAGGAACCTTGTCTGTTTGTTCACTGCTCTATCCATGGTGCCTAGAATAGCAGCTGTCATCACACAAGAAGTGCCCGGGAAACACACATCAAATGAATGACCATAAAGAAACTGTTCTGACAGATACAATTCCAAGCTGAGTGGTTTTTTTATCAAAGATCTTTTATCAAAGGTTGTCCAGCCTGGAATTATGATCTCTTGGCTGGACAGTCCCTGAGCTTCCCTTCCCACACACAACATTTCCAGCCCAGGCCTCCCTTGGCACCCCCATTCACCCTCACACTCACCGCAGAAAAGGAACACGCTGAAGCGCCACATCATGCTACGGTTCTGTGATTCGAAGAGGGGAACCTTCTCTCCCTTCCTCGGGTTTTCAGCAACCAAGAGTGGGTAAAAGGAAGGGGTAGAGCCGGGATTGCTCAATGTAACCAGAGCATCACAGTCCTTTCTGCTGAGTTGCTACCACTAAATAAGGACAATGGGGCAGGCCCTTAACTTTCCCCTCTCTTCACAATGAGTAGTTACTCCTGTTGGCGTGTCGCTGTTCTCTCTCCTTGTTCTCTTTCCTGTTGTCTTCCCCACCAACACCTATCTCCCATCTCTCATCACCTTCTTTCATTGCACCAATAATAAATGAGATTTCACCATTTTTTCCCAAGAAGGCAAATCCCAAATTTAAGGGCATCTCTCCACCCTGCTCTATAAAAATAACCATCCCTGCCATCACATGCCAGGCACTGTACTAGACACAGGCCAACTAAATTTAACCTCATGTCAGCATTGTAAAGGAGACATTTCTTTTTTTTTTTTTAAGATTTATTCATTTATACAAGAACTGGGTTACAGGCCAGATGTGCAGGAGGATGAGAGGATTCACCAGAGACAGAGTGGGGAACAGAACAGGCAGACTGACTGAAATACACTGCTGAGGGGAGCAGCGGGCGAGACAGGAGAGGTCTGCTGTGCCATGTGGGAATCTCCCTGGCTGGGAATCGAACTGGCACTGCAGTGGCTGCGGACAGCTTCACAGCGCTGGGCTCAACCACCTGCGTCACCAGGGGAGGACCATAAAGTAAACATTTCAACCCCACCCACTTTACAAAAAATTAAAAAGGAAACTGAGGTTTGGAGAGGAGACATGACTTAAACCTGAAATTTGGGACCTCCCTGGTGGCGCAGGCGGTTGAGTGCAGCGCTGTGAACCTGTCCGCAGCCTCTGCAGTGCAGTTTGATCCCGGCCGGATGGTGAGAATCCCACATGGCAAAGCAGACCTCTCCTGTCTCGCCTGCTGCTCCCCTCAGCTGTGTATTTCTAGTCTCCCTGTTCTGTTCCCCACTCTGTCTCTGGTGAATCCTCTCACCCTCCTGTGCATCTGGCCTGTACCCTGGTTCTTATATAAAAATAAAAAAATCTTTAAAAAAAAAAAAAAACCTGAAATTTTAACCCAGAGCCTTCTGACTCCAAGGTTTAACCATTTCATCTTCCTTCATTTGTCTACTATATCACAGCAACACTTCTACCTGGTCCTCAGCCCCCCTGAACACACACAAGGAGGTGGGGGTGGAGAGGATTAACGTGACCATTAACCCAGCTATAGAAATCAAGATCCTTAGGCACCAGCGCCTTATCACAAGGCATAAGGCCCAAGCAGGTGGCAGATGCTGCGGGGAGTGTCCGGAGCACAGATGTGAGGGTAAAGATATAGAGATCGGGCCCGTCCTGGAATCTCTGGTCCCTTTCAGATTCTCAGTTATCCAAAATCAGCAGCAACCAGGCCACTCCACAAAGGACTGACCCCTCCCAAACAGAAGACTGTGGGTATCAGCCAAGTCTCTGCACTGGCACAGGGCAGCAGTCCTGCCCACCTGTGACTATGTAGGTGCCTCTTTTCACCAACTCTCTCCTCTGCAGGGCAGCAGCTTCCTGCCTGCCTGTGACCTGTACCTGCTGGGACTTCTCTTTACTGACCTCCCTCAGCGGAGGCCGCTCTCCTCAAGGCCGCCCACCTGCAACCATGCAGGCCTCTCTCAGCAAGCCTGACCCTTTCCGGCAGCTCCTCCTGCCCGTGTGTGTCTATGCAAGTGTCTTTTACTCTTCTGTCCCTTTCTCTAATAAACCTGCTCTTTAAATATAACTAACGTCTCTGTCTCGTGGAGAAACTCTCCCTGGAAACTCGCCGCGTGCCGCTGAGAGGGGAGCTCTGGTGACACCTTTCCCGGAGAGAACCCAAAGGCCCTGCACTCCAAACCCACTGACTCCAAAAAGCACATCATCCTGCAGCCCAAACTCAAAACCACATCGCACTCACTCAAACATAACCCCAGTCTCTTATTATGAAGGTCTAGGAGAATCTTAGCCTGGGTCTCTCGGATGCAGACACTAAAGCAAGCATTCTTGTGAAAGCAGTTTATCAGAGAGGTGAGGGGTGACGGATGTGGGCATGTGGGTGGGGAGGTGAGAAGAGAGGAGAAAGGATCCACAGCGGGTTGTTATCAGGACAGTCACACGGTGAGAACCTGCAGCTAACTCTTACTGGGAACCTCTGGCAGACAACAGGGAACATCCTCTGCGGTCATCCCACGGAGGAGCCGGGCAAAAAGGATCTTTATGCACCAGCTCTGGGTCTCCCTGGTGACCTAGGGATTCAGTCTCAAACTTAGGGTTTGAGTTTGATCCCCTGTCAGGGAGCTAAGTTTGATCCCCTGTCAGGGAGCTACCCACACGGCGCAGCAGACCTCTCCTGTCTCACCCGCTGCTCCCCTCAGCAGTGTATTTGAGTAAATCCACCTGTTCTGCTCCCCACTCTGTCTCTAGTGAATCTAATCACCTCTTGCCCCTCTGGCCTGTACCCCAGTTCTTCTACACCCCCCCCCAAAAAAAGGCATATACAGCAGCTACTGCCCAGGCATGGACTGAGGCTTGTGTCAACACATGACAAGCCGGAACTGGTCTTTAAGCGGACAGAACGGGTGCTCGGCCACATCTGTCTAGTGGATCCTAAGAGGTTGTCAAGCCCCATAGCTGGCTTTTCTCTCTGTAATGCAAGTACCTGACTTAAGGGTTGATATGCCAGGTGTCAGGAAGCTTCTCAAATAGGCACATTGCCAGGCAAGCGGCTGGATGGAAGCCAGCCTGGTTGCCCCTTAAGGCTCTTTTATTTTTCATATTCTGGTTCATTTACAAAACTGGCCATTTGGGGCCAACTATGGGAGTATTTCCCTTTTTCTCTCTTTCTTCTTGAACTTTAAATTTAGCTCTTATGTTTCAAACTGACCAAATAAGTGTGACCCTGCAATCCATTCTCAACCCAAATAAAAGCTGAGCCCCCCACCCCATCCCCGTCACCCCATGACTTTGCTGTGTGCCGCTTGGTGCCCCTCATAAGCTCCAGGGACTATAAGTGATAAATGTTTCTTTCTCCAGATTTTCCCAGGGGTTATTGCTGGAGGGGATCTTGCAGTCATAATAAAAACCCCAAGGGTCAGTCCAGCAACATTGGTTTTTAAAAGGAAAATGTCTGTGGGAAGCTCACCTGGACCCTGGAAGTAACCCAGGAATTTCTAGTCAATAGCTTTACTATCAATAGGCCAGAACTGGCACAATCACCAAGGACGATTCATCAGTGGTTCCCTATTTGTGCTTCAAGGGGCCCTGCGGCATGAAGCTGCAGCTAAGAACAGGCACAAAAATACACCACATTCCACCAAGAAGCAGGATTGCCTGGATTGGATTAGATTGGATTGGATTGGATTGGATTAGAATTAGATCTAAGAGCACGAAGGATAAACCCAATACCATACACCAGAGTTCAAATCCCACCTCTGTTGCTTGCTAGTCAGGTATTGTCCTGGGAAGGATCTTGATCTCTCTAAGCCTCATATCCCCACCTGTAAAGTGGATCCAGTACTAACAGGACCTATCTCACGGGCTGATGTGAACGTCCAGAGCGGATATATGGTCCATGTCCAGATCAGAGTGAGAACAGGAAAAACTCCAAGTGTTGGCTCTTATGGTGATAGAAGCTGGGATCAGACAGTCCTGGGACCAAACCCTGCCTCTGCCAGGTGTTTCCAAATTGACCTTGGAAGATGACCAGCCTCTCTGGGCTTCTGCTTCTTCATCTGGAACAGGGGTAGCAATAGGGTGGCTGTGGTGGGGACGCAGTGATGTGGAATAACATCATCAGCTCTGAGAGGACCCTAGGACTTGGATTTTCTCTTATAATCTTTGGTCAATGCGTCCAGGATTGTGGACCCTAGAGGCAGACAGACCAATATGTTAATTTTAACTTATGGCTACAAATTCTTTGATAGGCTTCTCTTCAGGAAAGGGAACCTAGTTCTTCTCTCCTTGAGTGTGAGCTGGACTTAGTTACTTATTTCTAAATAACAGAAATGGATGATGGGGTATTGCGTGACATCTGAGACATCTGATGTAATGCACATCATTAGAGCCTCCTCCTCTCCTTGCTGTCTCTTTCCAAGATTATTCACTGGGCATGGGGGGAGAAAGCAGGTGGACATGCCAGCTACCATGTTGTGAGGAAGCTCAAGCATCACTGAGAAACACACATGAAGAGGAGCTGAAAAATATTCTATTCTTTACCCACTCATCCAACCGTGGGCACAGGCTGTTTGGCAGCTTGACTACTGTACTCAATCTTGCAAATAACATGGAAATGCAAGTTTTCGTATCCATTGTGTGAATTCAAAGGGGTCATTGTGGACAGGAGCTTCCAGAACAGCCCATGAGCACCAAGGTCCCCGTCAGCACTTTCCTGGGTGTCCCTGGGAGGACTGTGGGGGTGATGGTCACTCCTTTGACAGTGAAATGTGGGTATTGGGACACTGTGCATTGGAGTTGATCTGATCGTGAAGATTTGCTTTAGCCCCAGCAGGTGCTCAGACTCTCGAGTGACCTGCAGAGAGTAGGCAGGGCTTGGCTGGCATCCAGGACCCCTCAGCACCTCCGCAAGTGCAGAGGATATGCTGTCTGGAGAGGTGTCAGCTGACAGTACCATGCATGGGACACTTCTTGATGGGTCTAGTTAACCAAGTACCCAGATGGTCCTGATGACTTCGAGACCATCCTCAACAGCAACATCAATGCCCCAACATGGGGACCTACCTGGCCATCTCACACTGCCCTAGATGGCCCTCAATGAAGAACCTGTAACCCTCACAGGGTTCATGGGCTCCAGGAGCATTCCTCAGGATGCAGGGAGTGAAGTGCAATGGTTTCTTTATGGCTTGAGTCACAGCCAGTCAACTGCTTATAACCCTAAATAAATATATGTTATTTGCTATAAATGAAAATGAATCAACCAAACCTGGTAGTTTACGTTTCCTAACTGCACCCAGATTGAAAGAAATATTTCTTGACAATACTTTCTCATTAATAGAATTTGACCATATTCTTTTGAACCTACATTCTCCATGATGGTGTGAATTGTAATAACATACCATTCCATTTCTGGAGTAGACCCTGGTCTTTGCAAGCAAACACTCTCTCTGCAAATTCCTGCAAGGACGTGTGGCTGAGCTCCAAGCCAGTTCTGGGAAGGTCCCTACTTCTCATCCCAGCTCACAAGAGGAAGAAGGAACAGCTGAGGAGCTATCGCCCGAGACCTCATTCAGGCACTACCAGAAGTAGAACCAGAAGAGAGAGTGGAAATGCAGAAGGTTTGAAAAAAAAACAATATATCATCATATTTTCTCCCCAATTACATCCCCTCCCAAGCTTGAGCAACAGGGGCCAGATCGCCAAGGAACTGGAGAAGAAAGAAAATGGGCCTCGAGGCCTAAGACTTTGAGAGAGAAGAGGTCCTGGATGGAGAAGGATGCAACCAGGATAAGGGACGATGTATCTGTGGACTTAGAGAACTATCTTTTGTGGAAGAGAGGAGAGTCGCGACGTTCTCTTGTGGGGCTGCCGTAACCAAATACCATAGATTGGCAACTTAAACCATAGACATTTATCCGCTCAGTCTGGAGGCTGGAAGGCCAAGACCAAGGTGCCAACAAGACTAATTTCTCCTGTGTTCTCCCTGCTCGGCTTTTAGATGGTTCCCCCTTCTCTGTCCTCACAGGGCCCCCCTTCTCCCTGCAGTGTCTGTGCCCTAATCTCTGCCTCTTACAAGGACACCAGTCACATTGGATTAGGGCCCACCCCGGTGACCTCGTTTTAACTTAAAGACCCCATCTCCAAATACAGCCACATGCTGAAGAGCTGGGAGTTAAGACTTCAGCATACCGTGATGGGAGGACAGAATTCAGGACATTACAATGGGGATCCCTCACAAGTAGGTTGCAGTCCCCTAAATGTGAGATAACATAACAATAGAAGTTTTGTTTACGACATTATTTTATGCCATCCAAACAAAGCTTACAAAGGAAAGAACTAGAAACTAGCCTTGTTCATTCATAGTTATTCATTTTCCTGGTCCCTTATTTAAGTTTTCTAGATTCCTGCTATGAGTGAGACCATCCGGTATTTATAACTATAAGAAAGTGAAAATCAGAATCAACAAAAAACTATGAAACAGAGACACTTTTTGGGGGGTGGGGGGGCGGGAGGGGAGGGATTGGGATCAGAAAGGGGGGGTTGCAACTGTATGGGGAATATAAAAATAAAATTTATTATTAAAAAAAAAAAGATAAAAAAGAAACTAGCCTTGTGACCCCTTAACTCAAGACTCAGCAACTTTTTCTGGAGAGAGCCAGAATATTTACAATTTTGCAAGACATAGCCTATCTGTGGCAACTGGGCCATTACAGTGTGAAGCCACTCACACATGACCCTGAAGATGAGGTCTCCCCAACATGTCCAGAGCAGGCCTTCCCAAGACATGTCACTTTGGCATGTGGATTATTTCCAGCTGAGGTCAATCAAGGTCCTGCAAGCGCATGAGAAAGCTTTACCACTCCCTTAACTACCTAGAGGAATGAAAACTGGAGGTATTACTCAAAATTAGGATTTTTACCCCTCCCCCCCAAAAAAAACCTTTCTATTGAAGAAACCTACCCTGATGGCAGGGCAAACATCTAATTACAGGTCTGTGCCATCTAAGTCATCTTCTCCACCACTAGACATTTCCCCCCCGCCCCTTACGCCATGCTTCAATCTCTCCTTCGCTCAGGTCTCAGCTCACTGTCCGGGAGGCCTTCCCTGGCCATCCCATCAGTAATAACCCCCCACCACCATCAAGATGCTCTCTAGTCTGCTCTTCTGCATTATTTTTCTCCATGGTGATGCTCTCTAAGGAAACAAGGTGCAGTCACATCTTGCTCAGCCTTTTCTTCTGCCCCATCCTTCTTCCTGGGGCCAGTGTGCCCAGGGCAGCAAGGGAGATGCAAATTCTCCAAGGCCCTGCAAGCCATCCTAAAGATCCAGCCTGGTGCCTGGTGACAGGACATTGGTTGTGCTTTTGTCATGTGGATTGTGCATACAAGAGACTGGAGACAAAGCAAGTAAATGCACTAAGAACTTGAAATCAGCTGTGGCAGGTGTATTTATACATGGAAGTTGGCGAATAAATGACAGCATCTACTGACTGAACCCCCTGGGTCCGCGGGTCTCCATCTCTCGAAGGCTGGACCTCAAGCTCCCAAGCCTGATTTCTGCACCTGCCCTTCCTGGCTGGTCTTTTCAGAAGGTCTAAGCAGAAAGCACAGTGGGTACTGAAGCCGACCGAATCAGCGAGAACAGCAAGTGGCAGCTCACAACTGCAGGACTTAGTGGGGACACCCTCAGGACCCTGATCCCCAGTCTCAAATGCCAGGGAAACATGGCTGCAGGGCCCCTGAGAACAGACTTCCCTCCAGGCCCATTAGACATGATGGGCTCCTACAGGAGAACCCAGCGCAGGAAGCGAGTTTGGGGGTTGATGTGTGTCTATTGCCTTGATGGTGGTGAGCCCTTTGTAGGTGGGTGGATGCCCCAAACACATCATGGATACATTCAACATGGAGAGCTTTTTATATATCAATTGCACCTCAATAAATTGGCTTGTGAAAGAAAATTTGACCATCTGACTTCATTGAAATTCCACCATTACAGAGTCATTCTTTTGGGTCATTTTTTTTTCCCAGAAGCTACAAGGGTCTGGCTGCTAGCAAGTGCCTGGAGTTACTGCAGAAGACGTGAGCCAGCAGAGCTGAGCCGCCTCTGCAGCCCTCCGCAGCCCTCCGCAAGACGTCAGGGAAGCCCCTGACAGGTGGACACGGGCAAGCTGGCCCAGCAGTGAGAACTGCTTCGGTGCACAGCTGCTCGTGGGCCAGCACCTCCTGGAGGCACAGGGTTTGGTCCCTGACCAAGATGGCCTGGGGTAAGGGTGGGGGAAGGGTGTGTGTGGGGGGAGTACTTGAAAGAAACGGTGTCATTGAGGCAGCAACAAAGTCTCTGCCTCTCTCTGTCCCACCAGATAAGCTCTCCCATCTCCTCCCTTTGCCCTCTTGCATTCTTACATTTTTGGGGAGAAGAGCAGAACCTCTCTCTTCTCCAGCTCCTCCAACTGGTTCTCCCTCGTCCGCTAACCCTGTGGACATGACGTCCAGAGTGTCGGTTTCTAGCAAGACTCTTAAAGGAGAGCTCTGTGGGTCCAGGCGTGTGTGTGTGTGTGTGTGTGTGTGTGTGTGTGTGTGTGTGTATGGTTGTGAGGGTGCTTCCCCTAATTGTTTCAGGTAAATATGGATCAGGATATCATTGGGCAGCGCGATGATTCTGGTCCGTTGTGAAGTCACAAGTATCAGAAGCCCTCTCTGGTGGCCGTGTGGGCTCAGCTAGACAGGACTGCACGCGCGCACACAAACACACAGACATACACACCCCCCTCCTTCCTGGCCTTTACCTTTCCTGCCCAAGAGGGGACGCAGGTGCGGTGGGACGCTACCGCCACTGTCCACCAGGGGGCAGGCTTGGCTAGAATTTGGCGCTGCCGGCGGCGGGAACGTCCGCAGGTGTCTGAGATTTAGAAAATCTGTTTGATCCAGTGGGTGTCTGTCCGCCCGGGTTTGAAGTCGGTCGCCAGCTATTTCACAGGCGGACGTCTTCATCTGAACTTGCACGTTCTCGGGACAGTGCGCGTGAGTGAGTCTGTGTCTATTTGCCACCCCCCCGTTATGCATGGAGGTGATAGCCGTGTGTGTGTGTGTGTGTGTGTGTGTGTGTGTGTGTGTGTGTGTGTGTGTGTGTGTGTGTGTCTGAGCAGCGCACATCCGGGCACCTGCCTGTTCAAAGAGGACGCCTGCATTTTTGCCTCTGTGGGTACGTGTTTCTGTTCATTTCTGTCTGCTTTTGGCATTTTGCAGGCTGGTCTTTGGGCTGAGGGTCTGTGGGTCCACACAGCCAGTTCTGTGCCTGTGTCTTGGAGTCACCTGCCCGCTGCTGGGGGTGGCATGTGCTTTCTGTCCGTGTCTCTGCGTCTGCTGCCCCCGCACCTGAAGGGGGGGGCTTTCATACTGTGAGTTCCTATTTGTTGTATTTTCCCCTGGGGCGGCGGGCGGGGGTCTATGTTTCTCCATGACAATCTGTAAGTTTGTTTGGCCTGTTATGGGGGGGGGTATCTTTATGTCATTCATTCATTCACTCCCTGGCATTCCTGAGCTGCCGCTTGCTGCTCACCCTGTGATATGCTGTCTGGACTGCATCGTGTCCAACCCTAACTCGTGTGTCAGCTTCCTCGCTCCCAGTGTCTCCCAAGTGACACTATTTAGAGATACAATCTTTGAAGAGGTAACTAAGCCAGAGTGAGGTAATTGAGTAATTAAGGTGTCCCCTGAGCCAGTGCGACTAGTGTCCTTGTAAGAAATGACACAGAGACACACAGAACTCGAGAAGAAACAGGGAAGAAGAAGGCGGCTGCCTACAGACCAAGGAGTGAGGCCTCAGAAGAAACCAGTCCTAACGCCTTGATCTTGGACTTCCGGCCTCCAGAGCTGTGAAGTGTCTGTGGTTTAAGCTCCCAAGTAGGTGATGCATTGTTACGGCAGCCTGAGAGAGCAAATGTGCCAGTTTTTGTGACTGAATCAGGCACAGAACTGCTTGCAAAGTGCAGGCAACTTAACAGGGGACCCTCAGCATCAGTTGGCACTTATAACACGGAGCTGTGGGTTTCATGCTTGGAGGACAGTGATGCTTAGGCCCCCGAGAATGAGTTCGTGACCTCGACCTCATCAACAGACAGCACCAGACAGCCCAAGCAGCCATCTTGGGTAAATCCCTGGGTGGCTAAGGGAGAGATGATGGGAGAGGTCAGAGGCCCTCCTAGCCACAGACTCTTTGTGACTCCATTCCCTCTCCAGCATCCCCTTCCCAATTTCAGGGTCCTTCCAACATGGCAAACACTTCACACCAGACTCCAGGGGCCAGGTCCCACACCTGGCGAGGTGCACAAGGCTGCCTGGGCACTGGCTTACCTGAGGTCAGGAAGAGAACTCGGATATACTAAAGTCCCTACCCCCCGTGGAGTGATGACTAAGAGGGTGACTTCACACTTATGAGGTCACAAACCAATCCTGTCCCCTTGTACAGTTCTCATCTTTCTGCATCAGGAAGGTGAAGTCACTTTCCCAACATGTTACAGCTAGTTTTATGGGTGGAGCAGGCCTGGGGATCCTCCTGCAGCCCTGGCCTTGAACTTCTACTGCCCAGGAAGTTGGCTTTGAGATGGCTTGGGAGAATGAAATGGATTGTCAGTACTAACCACACCAGGATAGTAGCCAGGACTGTCCGGGAAGACCAGGAGGTAGAGCCCCCCCCCACCAGGCCAGTAGCCTGCAGGCCCCAGGAAGGGCATAGAAAATGCAGGGGGCGACAAGGAAGCAGTGACATCTCCAAAGGCAGCGGTGAGACAGAAGATAGCCATGGAGGCGCGGCCATCTCCCCAACGCCCCCGTGCAGAGCCCCTGGAATTTAAACATAATCTTTTTTTTTTTAAGATTTATTTATTTGTGCATGCAAGAACTGGGGGACAGGCCAGAGGTGTGGGGGGTGAGAGGATTCACCAGAGACAGAGTGGGGAACAGAACAGGCAGATTGACCGAAATACACTGCTGAGGGGAGCAGCGGGCGAGACATGAGAGGTCTGCTGCGCCATGTGGGTCTCTCTCTGGCCGGCAGGGATCAAACTCGTGCCGCAAGGCTGCAGATTGCCTCACAGTGTGGCGCTCAACCCCTTGTGCCACCAGGGAGGCCCTAAACATAATCTTGGGGGAACGGGCTGAGGAACCCAGACCACATAGGTGGAGATTCTACCGCTCAGCACAACTGGAGGGGCTCCAAGGAGTACCGCAGTCCTACCACAGGAAAACGAATATGATCGAAATCTGTGAGTGTAAAATTCTTTCTTGCTACATGGGAACCCCATGTCCTTCTTTGGGTCTTATTTTAAATGGCAGGGGAGCGATAAAGCTGGAGGCCTGGAGCTGGCGAGTGGATTTTTGTCTGTGCCCAGGATCCCTCTCCTGTCTTTCCCCTCCTGGGCCCTCCAATAACACCAGCGGCTCTGTGCGTCATTTTATTAAAGTCCTCACCTTCCCGACAGGACCCAGGAAGGCAATATAAATTAAATCTGAGTGGTTCTCAACCCAGGAGCCCCGCCAACTGGATGCTGGCCTCCTCAGTTCATCTTGGACTCGGCCTGCTGGGACTGTCCAGGCCCCGGCCCAGCTGTCTTTCATCTGGGCACAGGACCTGGAGGCTCGACACTCTCCCAGCATGCCAAGGCTCAGCAGTATTCAGAATAGTCCTCCTCCACGTAGTTGGAAGGGAACCAACCCACCTGCAAAGAGATGAAGAAGTGATCAGAGCAGCCTCAACACAGTCTCTCCACCCCAGTACCTTTGCACCTGCCACACTTTTACCTGGAACCGCATTCACCAGATAAACACGCAGAAGACCTCTGCCTCTCCTGCGGTCTGCTATTCACATGTCACTTTATCAGTAAGGACTTCCTAACCACCCTATTTAAAACTCCAAACCCCACGCATCCAATAGTCCCTAGCCTCTTTCCACCCCTGTTTTTCTCCATAGCATTTATCACTATCTGATTAACTGTAGATGTTACTTATGGGTTTGTAATCTTTTCAGACATACAGACATACACACACACTCTCTCAATATGAACTCCACGAGGCGGGGATGTTTCTGTCCTACTTACCACTGTGTCCCTGGAGCCTAGACTAGTTCCTGACACACAGTGAATACTTCATAAAATATTTGTTGAAAGGATGAATGAATAGATGGATGATGGTGAGGTAGATAGATACACAGACAGACAGACAGGTGGGTGAATACTTTACAGCTCAGACTTTACTAAAGTAACCCCCAAAGGCTCTCTTAAACTCCACCTGTCCTCCACTATACACCCTTCACCCTCCACACTTCTTAACAAAATCGTTCACCTAACTAATTATTCAGATCATTTTTTCATGTTTTCGCCAGTAGAATGTAAGGTCCTAACCAGTGTCCTTGTCTTCATTTTACATATGTTTTTGAGAAACCATTATAAATGAGGGAATATTCTAGAGGCTAGGGTCATCAAGATGAGACAAAGATGTATCCGCCATTATGAGACTAAAGTAAGAACAGGCAGAAACAAACTTTCCTGAAGAATGTTGAGGTCCCTCTCAATGGTCCAAAATGAGCCAGGCAAAAGAACATAAAAGGCAAGAGTGGTTAGTCCCAGCTCTGCCAATCCATGCACTTAATATTTCTTGAGAACCTACTATGTGCCAGGCACTGTTCCCAGCACTTGTGATATTGCAGTGAACAAGTTAGACATCAGTCCCTCCCTCAGGGCTCCCCAAACATGCCCAGTAACTCTTTCAGCCCAGGGCCTTTGCACAGGCTGCCCCTCTGCCTGGACTATTTCCCCTGCCCCCTCTATAACTGCTTTACCTGGTTAACTTCACTTGCCCCTCAGCAACTAGCTTGGCCTCTCTTTCTGCCCCACTCCCAGGGTGGGGCAGAGGCTCCCCCAAGGCTCCAGGTTGCCCTGTGATTTCCCATCACAATATTGACCATGACCATTGTGACTGTTTGGCTATAGGTCTATTCTCACTAGACTGTGAGTTTCCTATTATATTGCACTCACTTTTGTCTCCTCGGTACCTGACATTCTACTGGCGAAAACGTGAAAAAATGATCTGAATAATTAGTTAGGTGAGCGGTTTTGTTAAGAAGTATGGAGGGGGGGCCTCCCCGGTGGCGCAGCGGTTGAGCGCTGGGTTGCGAAGCTGCCCGCGGCCTCTGCGGCGCCGGCTGCTCCCCGGCCACCGGAGGAGGGTCCCACATGGCGCGCGGACCTCTCCTGCCGCCCGCTGCTCCCCTCAGCAGTGTAATTCGGTCCCTCTGCCTGCTCTGCTCCCCGCTCTGGCTCTGGTGAATTCTCTCACCCTCCCGCGCTTCTGACTGTACCCAGTGCATGTATAAACAAAACAAACAAATAAAATAAATAAATAAATAAATAAAAACATGCCTCTATTAAAAAAAAAAAAAAACTATAAAAAAAAAAAAAAAGAAGTATGGAGGGGGAAGGGTGTGTACTGGGGGACAGACAGGTGGGGCTTAAGAGATTGCCCTGCTCACAGTAGGTGCAGTAAATAAAAGCAAGTTGAATAAGTTTAAGAAGCCTCCATGTCTCTTACCCCACTGTAGCCAGGGAAGACCTCCATGTGACCCGGTCCTCACCTGCTCTATCCCATAATTCCAGTGTAGCCCCACTATGGCCAGATCATCCCCAGGCCTCGCCCACATTGCTCCCTCCCACTCACCCTGCCATAGATCTCTCCTCGCCACCAGCCTTGTTGTCCCTTCTTGCTAAGGATCTTGATGATGTCGCCTTCCTTGAGGGACAGCTCTGATCGGTCCCGGGCACAGAAGTCGTAGCGGGCTTTGGCTGTGCCGAAATACTTGAGGCTCCCCACTGTGTAAGGGAGACAGAGCAGAGATGGGAAAAGGGCCAGAAAGATACCCCCCAATGGGTGGCGCCCCCAAACTTTCCCTCCAGTATGGTTAGGAGCTGGGCCCAAAGGCCCTGGCCAGAGAGCTCCTACCTGGAGGCTTGCTGATGGCTCTTCTTTCGGGTTCCTTGAAGGGGAACTGCAGGGTGGTGTCTAAGGACTTGAAGCAATCCTTCAGGGAGTTCTGTTGGTAAAAGTCCACTAGCTCCTGGAAGGGGCACAGTGCAGATGTTATCCTGGTAAAGCAGCCCACGGTGGGGCAGGGCGGGAAGGAAGCACACCCAGCTCCTCAGGTACTGCAAGCCCCCTTCTGTCACCCTGGCAAGAGGCTCCATGAATGTGCCCCATGATGGAAGCTCATTCTCTTCCTGGCCCAGGACCATGTCATGGGGGAAGAAACCACATTGCCTAAGTCAGTTTTCCTAACAGCCAATTCACTTCATGATAAATTTACCAAATAATTAACTTGTATGATGACCAGGTCACCAAAATCACCCTCCCCCGGCCCCGACACACACATACACTCTGGGCATCTGGAGCCTTATTTTTATAATGAATTATAACAATATTAAATAAACAAAGATCATAAAAATCTAATAATCCTGAGAGATGAGCATGCCCATGGCTCCCCTCTATAAAAGGGGATAAATTGCATCATAGAGAGCTGAGTGCCCAGTCCGGGCAGACCCAGGATTCAACCCCAAAGGAGACAGCAGAGCAGCAGCGAACAGTTGGTTTCTGTAATAAGAATGATCTGGATTCAGGGTTTCTAGATTTGTGATGCTTGTGAACATTTCTTCCACAAATGCTCAAGCCTGTTCTAATAGTGGGGAAACAAACAAGCAAGTTGAAATTAAGCGACATTCTGCAAAACAGAATGTCGTGTACTTTGGAGTTCTAGGCTCCGTAACTGCCAATATTATCAAAGAGAAAAAAAATACATAAAAGACCAGGGAACTACTGCAAAGTAAATGAGAGTAAGAGGATAAAAAATAATGCATATCCTGAGGGTAGGGGGAGAACAGCTATAAAGTGACATAATTGGGGCAATCGGGGAGTTTATATTAAATAATAATAAGGTTATGTAATAAGTAATAATTTTGCATCGATGTTCAATTTCCTTAATATGATAATTATTCTGTGATGAGATACAAGGATGTCTTGGTTCTTTGAATATTCTTTGTCTTGGCCAAAATATTTATGGATAATGAATCACAATGTCTGTAACTTTCAAATGATGCAGAATAAGTGTCTGCATGTGTGTGTGTGTGTGTGTGTGTGTGTGTGTGTGGAGAGAGGCATGTTAAAAAAAAAGACTAGTGACACAAAATAAATCTCCATGAAAAGTTCACAAATGTTCATTACACTATTCTAGTAGATTTTTTGAAATTTTTCAGAAATAAGAAATGGGTGGGGGAAATTTGGGAAAGCAAAAGTGTGCATGGAATGAATTAATAGTGCCTACTCTTCCTAGGGAGTCGAAGATTCATTAAGGATTAAGTGAAATCAGAGACATCTTCTTCCCTGCAAAATAATGAAGATATATACATACATACATATATATAGATATCCAGAAAACCCAGAATTATATATATACATACATACATACATATATATATATATATATATATACACACACACACACATATACAGCCACTGCAGCACGAGTTCGATCCCCGGGCGGGGAGCTGACCCACATGGCACAGCAGACCTCTCCTGTCTCACCCACTGCTCCCCTCAGCAGTATATTTCAGTAGATCTGCCTATTCTGTTCCCCACTCTGTCTCTGGTGAATCTTTGGCCTGTACCCCAGTTTTTGTATGCATAAATAAATAAATCTTTTTTTAAAATAAAAAAGATACATAGACCATGGGTAAGATCCATGTGCTTCATACTGATGGGCACCAAAGCAAGACACCAAAGCAGCAAAAACATTGGAAAAGCCACTGAATATTCATTCAGTGAAATGATCACCAAACAGTAAACAGGGTCTTGAACCCTGACAAGAATAGGGGTTCTGCTAGTCTACAGGACTAGATGTAGTTTGTCTGACCCATCTGTGAGATGGGAGCTCAGCAAGGCCACTGAGGGATTAAACTGAGTCCTGTCTGTATAACGTGCCTGTTGTTCAGCAAATGCTCTGAATAACTCACTGCTGCTGCTCTTCCTCTCACTGTCATCAGGTGAATGAGTGTAAGGCCAGTTGCTCTATAGCATCTTGGAGGAGGCTGCTGTGAGTTTAAGAATGGAGAGATCGCTGGGTGAGTCCTGCCAAGATAGTCAAAGTCTGGGCCCTTATGGTCCTTACCACAAGCCCGCGGAAAGCCTTCTTCTCCGTGATCCGGTAGAGTCCTTCCGCTGTCATGATTTTTATGTGCTTGACCTCAACATTATACCTGGAAGCAGGGAAAGAGAGGGCCAGATGGTACTTGAGCCCTGAGTCTGGAATTCAGGCTCTTCCCCTGCCAAGTCTCAAGCCCAGGCTCCTGCCCAACTGTGGAGGAAGAATTGTGGCCACTTTAGGGAGGGAGCAACCACTGAAGCCCAAAGACTGAGGCTGCCTCCTGCTGCCCCCAGAAGCTCCCCTTCTCAGGGACCCTTACTCTAGGCCTTCTCACTTTTTCCTGACTTCCTCTAATTTCATCTTTTCTGACTCATCAAGTTGTTGAAAGTCAAAAAGATGTTGTAAAGAAAGCAGTGTTCTAGAATAGATAAGGCAAGATCCCCACTTCCACCAATATGTGGTCCACAGAATCTAAAGGATATGAGAAAAAAATGCATTTCCATCAATGTGGTAGTCACAGAATAGGACTCATTTCCACCAATATGGCGGACCACAGACTAGAAAGGAGATAGGAGGACACATCTATTTTTGTCAATATGGCAGACCACTGAACAAAAAGGTATTGGAGGAGATGCCCACTTCTGCCATTATGGTGGAGGCATCCATTTCCACCAACATGGTGGCAGGTCACAGGCCAGAAAGAACAAGGAAGGGATATATCCACTTCCACTAGCATGAGGGACTACAGATCAAGAAGGGGGTGGGAAGAGACATTTACTTCTGCCAATATGGAGAACTAGATAACCAAAAACCCTCCTGCTATGGAAAACTGCTAGAAATGCAGAGGGGGAAAAAATTGCTGAGCTCCTAAAAATGTGTGGAAATCCCCAGAGGTCAAAAATAAGGATGAAACTAAACACCGAGAGTAAGCTGCTACCCTAAGGGGGTTGTTGATATTGGTAACCAAGGATCTCACAGAGATACTTAAGATAAGTTACTGGGAGGGTGGGGAGTTGGCTCTGGAACTCCCCCAGACCCTACAGGCTGGAATAGCAAAAAGGACACCCTCAGGAGAACAGTGACTTAGAAGAACCATTAACTAGGGGAGCAGGACCACAAGAAAGCGTGTCCACTCAGACCCAGAACAGGAAAGTCCCCCTTAGAAGTGTTGGGAACACACAGCAGCCTCAGGACATGCCGAAGCGCCTGCCTGATGTAGGAGACAGGCTGGCATCTGCCTGGTTATCCATCTCCCTGAAAACAGAAAATCTCCAGTGGTCCGGGAGGAGGGGGCAGCCTTGTCACCCTGGCCCAGGGCTCCGAGGTCTGTCCCCAGTGCCTGGGGAAATGAACCCTGACACACTCCTTTTTCTTCACATCGCAAACTTCTCTCTTCTGTTCTCTCTCCCCATTTCTAGAAACTATAAATGGAATGACCAGAGGTCAGGTTCCTATTGTGAGCACCCCCGCGGTGCTGCACATGTTATTAAAGTGTCTCTCTCTTGCTGGTCTCTCTGGTGTCTGTTTAATTACTGTCCAGCCCCTAGAGGTACAAGAATAGTGGGCGACCAGCTTCCTCCCCAAGGAGCGCATGTCTCCGGCCTGCCTTCACCTAGTTTTGGGGTTTGCACTTAAACCACCTGTGTTCTCAGGGAAACAGGACTTTTTTTTTTTTTACCCAAAAATATGTTAACCTGAAAAGGAATTGAACCTGTGGGTGAGCTCAACAAAACAAAGGTAAAACCTCTGGAGAAACAGGCAGTCAAGCAATCCCCATGGTGAAAGGCGTCCTTTTAGGACAAGACAAAATCACAAAACCCGAGGGAAGAAGAAGTCACCGGAGCAAGAAGTTGCCATGAACCAGCGCCTTCAGGCCCCGAGCAAGGGCCTTTCTGCAACTTCGGGAGAAGGTTAAGCGCCTCTCCCAGCCTCCCTGGCACCCCATCTTTCTTACGGACTGTCAGTCAATGAAAATAATAATAGCACTAAAACACCAGGACCTCAGGCAACTGCCCTGAGGCTGGCTCCCTCCTCCCCAGGCACCGCGGGGTGGGGCCGCCGGGGAGACAGGTCTGGAGGGAGGGATTACTTAATGCTGATGGCAAATTCCGCCGCGTCCTTCACCCTCTGCCGCACCAGGAAGGTGCCGTCCGAGCGGTTGGCGAGGATGCTCTCGGCGCCGGCGCGCTCCATGGGCCCAGCGTACCTGCGGGGACACCTGCGTCAGGTGCGCACAGCCCCGCCCGAGCCCGCGCCGAGGCCACCCCCGCCCCATCCCTGTGATTTTTTTTTTTTAAGATTTATTTATTATTTAACTTTGCGTAGAAAAACTGGGTGCAGGTCAGAGGCGCAGAGGGGCGAGAGGATTCGCCAGAGACAGAGTGGGGGGCACAGCAGGTGCATCCACGGAAATACGCTCCACGGGGGAGCGGTGAGGGGAACAGGAGGGGTCTGCTGCGCCTTGTGGGTCACTCCCTGGCCGGGGACCGAACCCAGGCTGCTGCGGAGGGCCTTCGCGGTGGTAGCGCTGAGACTTAACCCCTGGGCCACCAAGGAGACCCCCTGTGATTTTTTTTTTTTTTTTATTTAAGTTGGTTACAGCCTGGATCCAACAGCCACTTCAATGGCTCCTTTGATCATTTTATGGTCGTCAATTTCTCCACAATTTTCAAAGTGAGTGCAGGAAAAATCCACGACTAACAAAATCCACGACTAACAACATGTTTTAAAGGATCAGATCTAACCCTGGTGACCTCCCGCTCCAAGCCCTGCGGCAGCCTTATTTACAAGTTTTTTTTCTTCTTATCAGGGATTTGGGGACCTTGATATTTTTTTTTTTAAATAGAACACTAAAATATTTTGGATCTCGACGCCTACGTCGTTCGCATCGCTTCAACCTTGCACCCAAAGGGAGTGTCTCCTCTCCTCACCCCTGCCCAGGAGTCCATCCCACAGGTAAGGCGGGGCGGGCACACCCTCAGGAGGCCCCAGTTTGAATCCTGGACCTGCCACTTCGTTCCTTTGTAACCTCAGAAACTGATTTTGCCACTCAGCGCCCCAATTTCTCTTCTTTTTATGAGGAAGATAAAACTGCCCGCCACAGAGGGATGTTTTTGTCAAGCGGCAGTAACGCAGGGGAAGCATCGCCCCGGGCAGGGGTGGGGAGGGAGAGACTTGGAGCCAGGCCCACGAGGGCGGGAATCCCTCCTCCTTCCCTTGCTCGCTGTACACGTGGGACAAATCACTGCCTGTTCTCTGTGCCTCGATTTCCTCCACTGCATTAAGGGAGTCAGAATACACCTACTGCAGAGGGCGATTAGGAGGGTTAGTGAGCTGGGTGAGGCCTGCGGCAGGCTACAGGCTCCCAGGCGCATTGGGTCTCAGATGCTGCGGGTTGTAAAGGGCTCCAGTCTTTTGCATGAATTAAAAAAATCACTGGTCCAACCACTATGGGGAGCTGTGTGGAGAGTCCTCAACCTGCTAAAGATGGAGCTTCCATATGATCCAGCAATTCCACTCCTAGGTATTTACCCGGAGAACACAGAAACATCAATTCCAAAGAACACCTGCATCCCTATGGTTATAGCAGCACTGTTTACAATAGCTAAGCTTTGGAAACAGCCCAAATGCCCAAAAATAGATGACTGGATCAAGAAGATGTGGCACATATACACCATGGAATATTACTCAGCAATCAAAAAAGAGAAACTCATGCAATTTGCAGCAACATGGATGGAGCTGGAAGGGATCATGCTCAGCGAAATAAGCCAGAAAAAAAAAAGAAAAATACCAGATGGTCTCACTCATAGCAGGAATTTAGAAAACCTAAATAAGGGACCAGGAAAAAGACTAATTATAATAAAGTAAAAATCAAAATCAACAAGCAACTATAAACCAGAGTCACACTACAGGGTGGGGGGGAGGGAGCAGGATCAAAACAAGGGGGGTGGGAATTGTATGGGGACTATAACCAAGATGAAAAGGCATGCATTGTGCAAAAATGATGTAAAAATATATATAATTAAAAAATAATAAATTAGTTAAAATTTTTTTTAAAAATAAAAAAAAATCGAGGCCCCTAAAATTAGAAGACTGCGCTCCAGTGATTGTAAGAACCATTCTAAATGTCAGAGATGTTAAAACATAAAAAAATGTGCCATTTTAGAATTGATGAAATGTGGTAACTGCTGGTGCTAACAAAAACAGCTAGTAAAAGTCTTACTGTGTGCTAGAATTGGACTAAGCGCCCAACAGGTAGCTCACTAAAGCCTCATAACCACCTTGGGAAGGGACGCTGTTAGTATTTTCCAGAGAGGAATGCTGAGGCACAGAGAAACTGAGTCACTGGCCCAAGGTCACACAGCTGCTAACTGCTGGAGTAAGGATTTGAACCCAGGTCAGTGGGCTCCAGAGGCAACACTGCCAACTTCCACCAATATGATGCAGTGGGGTCTCAAAAAGGGAAGGGGATGCCAGCCCAGTGAAACCCTAATCTCCCAAGGTTGGGGACATGGTTTGTCTGCTGTCTCCTCAACAGCCCAGGGCTGCACCCAGCTGTCAAAGCCCAGGGCTTGAAGAATGAACTACCGATTGGTTTGGAGGTGGTTCCCATCTCCAGCCTGGGCAACCATCCCTGAGGTCCCCAAAATGAAAACAAGAAAGGTGTTTCTACTCACCAGAGATGAACAGACAGGTCCTGAGGGGGGCCCTGGGGACAGAGACAAGGCCCAGACTTAGGGCAAATAGCCCAACTTGGCAACAGACTGGAAGTCGCACCACTCACTCACTCACTCACTCATTCTCTCACTCCACCACCACTCGGGAGTGTCTACTGTGACAGGCACCATCTTCCTGGGAATACAGCCCAAGACCTGGTGGGAGAGACTGCCCATTATCACATAAGTCAGGGGATGCCTTGCCAGCTGTTTTTGCATGCCCTTCAAGCTAAGAATGGTTTTTTACAATGTTAATGGTTGACAAAAAGCAAAAGAAGTAGCATATTTCCTGGCATGTGAGGATTCCATGAAATTCACATGTCAGGGCCCATATGTTCAGCTCTGTTAGAACATAGTAATTTATGGCTCATCTACGGCTGCTTTGGCAGGGGACGTCTACACTTCTATGGCAGGGTTGAGTAGTCCACAAGGGATGGTCTGATCCTGGAGGCTCAAAACATTTACTCTGTGTTTATTTACAGAAAAAGTTTGCCAATCACTGATGGAAATAAATGGGCAAGTGCTTGCTTCTAAAACTTCACACCCATTAGGGTGGCTGCTGAAGAAAGGAAGCGAAAGAGGGCAGGGAGGGACAGAAGGAAGGACAAGGATGGACAGACAGACAAGGGGAAAGAAGGAAGGGGGGGTAAGGAAAGAAGGAAATGAAAATCACAAGTGTGGGCCAAGGGATGGAGAAACTGGAGCCCATTGGAATGTAAAATGGTGTAGTCGCTGCGAAGAACAAATGGAAGTTCCTCAAAAATTTAAAAATAGTGTCACCACATGACCTACAAGTCCACTTCTGATTGTGTACCCAGAAGCATGGAAAACAGGAACCCACAGAGACATTTGCACACCAATGTCCATGACAGCATTGTTCACAAAAGCAAGAGGTGGAAGCAACCCCAAGAGCCCATCCACAAGTGATGGATCAACAAAACGGGGTCCATCCACACCAGGAACGTTACTCAGCCTTGCAGGGAAGGAAATCCCGACACATTCTACAACGCCCTTGAGAACATGGTGCTCAGAGAAATAAACCAAGCACAGGAAGACAAAGACTATATGATTTCACGCATAAGAGGTCCCTAGAGGAGTCAAATCCATAGACAGACAGTAGAGAGGGGGGTGCTGGTGCTGGAGGGGGGAGGGTGGGGTTAGTGTTTAATGAGGACAGTTTCAGTTTCGAAAGATGAAAGTCTTGGAGTTGGATGGTGGTGAAGACTGCGCCACGTACTTACTGCCACTGTCTACTCACACAGTAGTTGAAAGGGTCAACTTCATGTTAACATATTTTAGCATAATTTTAAATAATAATAAAAAGAATATGAAAAACCACTACCTCTATCTAGTTCCAAAGCATTGCTCTAAAGAAAGCCAATGCCCATTGCCTGTAAAGGAGTTAATCCCAATCCCCCCACATCCAGCACCTGAACACCACCAATTTGCACCAATATGGATTTACCTACTTTAGATAGTTCATATAAATGGAATTATTGCAAAAGGGACACAATACCACTGCAGCATACACTTTAAAATAGTTCATTCTGTGTTGGGCAAATTTCTCCTCAATTCTTTAAAGGAAGAAAAAATGAAATGTTCTATGTACAGTGATAAGGAAGTATCCCAGGATGTATTCAGCATGGGGGGCAGGGCAGAGCCAAGCTGCAAGATAGTGATTAAACCTTATAAATAAACTGCGAGGGAAATGAGAACCTATATTTGCACCCACTTGTATTTTCATTAAAAAACTCCAGACAGACAAAGAAAAAACGTGAATAAAGTAATCTTGTAGGGTGGGTGGTACTGGGAGCATGGGGCCTGGAATGGAAAGGCAAAGTGTCATTTTTTCTCTCTTTTCTCAGAGCCTTCATTGTCATGAGAGAGGAGGAAGCTAGCGTGGGTATAGGGGAAGGCAGAAGTTGGGGAAATGTCCAGATCGTGGCTTCTGAATGCCACATCCCACAGAGAGGAGCAGAGCTCTTTGGAGAAATGGTTGATTCCAAGATGGGGGCAGGGACGGACCAGAGACAGCTGGTGTGGTACTGGAAAATAAGGACGAGCTCCAATAATGATGAGGACATGTCAAAAGAACAGAAGAGTTGACCCGAAGGACCTCCTGCTGGCCAAGGCTGAGACAATTAAAAGACTCCAAAAGCATTTCCTGAGAGACAGAGGCCAACTAATTGATTAATCAATAGATAGAGAGGATACATAGAGACACACATATACAGGATGCTAGATACAAAGATGATCATTAGACACATGGTGATTGATTGATTGATTGATATATCAATACACAGATGAGTGATATAAAAACACAGAGATACATAGCTGACTGATAGATGCACAGATATACACAGATGAGGACACAGATGATCATTAGATACAATGATCATTGATTGACTGACACATATATGATTGATTGATAGGTATATATAAATAGACACAGATGCATAGAAGATAGTTAGATATAGAGATACATAGATGATTGTTAGGTAAATATATAGAAGACTGATTAACAGGTGGATACATACATAGACAATTGATAGATACATAGCTGATCAATACATAGATATACAGGTGATCATTAGCACATGATTGATAGATACATAAATATCAGATACATGGATGCTAGGTAGATGCCTAGTTAAGTAGGTATATTCACACCTACATACACATACATAGATTACAAGAAATGACTCTTCCTTTCTAATGTTTCTATAGAACATTAGCTAATAAATTTGGAAGGAATGATGGAGTGGAAACTCACTATATAACCCCATAGTCTAGGGAGCTCCAGACCACACAAAAAAAAATCTGTAAAAGATGTTTTTTAAGAAAATTACAAAGTTTAAATGCAGACTATGGATTAAATAATAGCATGATGTCAACAGAACCATCAGCATGCTAGGATTGTGTGAGAGAAGGTTTTCAGAAAGTATGTAGGGGTATAGGGGAAATATGTCTGTAGACTGACTTTCAAATATTTCACGATTAGTAAATAATAAAAATTTTAAATAAAGGTTGCAGAGAAAGAGGTCAAACAGGACATGTCAATAACCAGTGAATCAGGGCTAAATGAGTGCATTATTCTCACTTCTCTGGCAGTCTGATATGATATAAAATTAAAGTGACAAAAATAGAGGGGGGTTTCCCTCTTCAGGCTCTGGTGTGGGTTATGACAGAGAGCGAAGGAACAGCTGAAGCTGGGGGAGAGTCGAGAAGATTGGAAGTCATCATAGTAAGTGAGGGAATTGGTGAGTGGACCACATGCAAAGAACAAGAGGTTGGGCAGAGAAGGTTTTTAGGAAGGATGTAGGAATGAAGGGGAAATATGTCCATAAACAGACTTTTCAATGTTTTTAAAAATATCTGGTGGGCGAAGAGGTATGGCTGGGCATGACAACCCAGGACTCTAATCAGCGCCTGTGAAGGAAGTTGGAGACTAGCCAGCCTTCTGAAACCCTGCTCCTCCCTGTATGAGGGAGAAGACCTTCCTACGAGAATAAAGGGGGAAAAGACTTAAGGGACTCACATGCACGTAGGGCTTGACCCTGTTACAGGGAAACCAGCCAATTTCATTGGTAGATGTATTCCTGCCCTAAAATGGCGGGAGGGAAAGACATGAACAGAGAGGTTACCATATACCCACATAAGTGTGCATCTTTCTACCCAGTGGCTACTCCAGCTGTCCTTCCATCTCTCTTTGACCTAAATGGCCCAGAAAGGTACAACCAATATCAATTTCCTGGGAAAATGGTCAGCCCAAGAAATCCCTGTCTAAACCACCCTCTCCAGCATATCCTCCAGAGCAGTCTTCCCTTGCAGGAATTCAGTGGGTCCATGGCCCCTCTTCCCAAGGTCACCAACACCTACAACCCCATACTTAGGTCCTTCTTCATCACTCCCAGGGCCCCAGCCTGTACCTCCCACCAGCTCTGCTCGGCCTCAGCCTTGGTGAGCTCCACAATGTCTCCATGGCTGAGTCGCAGAAAAGGTCCAAGGGCTCCTGGTGGTGGAGGAAGCCCATAGTATTCCTGACACACCTCCATTTTGGGAAGGCCTGGAGAGGAGGAAAGGTAGTGGTATGATGTGATTAGTAGTCATGGATTTCCAAACCTGAGTCTCACCACCCACCAGGATGCCCCAAATTTTAAAAACTGACAATATTAAGTGATGACAAGGACATGGAACAACTGGAACTCTCCTACACTTTTGGTGGGGATCCACTTTGGAAAACCATTTGGCAGTACCTATAATACTAAAAATCAATAAATTTCTACTGTGTGATTCAGCAATTCCTCTTTAGTATATAGTCATACATCTTTTAATGACATTTTGGTCAACATGTGTGAGAGTTGGTCCCAGTAGGCTCTAGCATATAGCCTAAGTATGTAGTAGGTTATACCATGTAGGTTTGTGTAGTTACACTCTATCATGTTAGTATGACTAAATCACCTAAAGATGCATTTCTCAGACCACATCCCCATCATTAAGTGACACACGTCTGTACTCCCAAGAGAAATGAGAATACATGCTCACCAAAAGTAATAGCCTAGAATGCTCACAGCAAATTGATTCATGATTGCCAAAAACTGGTAAAGAACCAAATGTCGTCAATAAGATGGATGAACAGATCATGATATAAATACACTATGGAATACTACACAGCAATGAAAAAGAGCAAATGTACTGGTACAGGCAACCACATCAATGAATCTCAAAAACATGTACAATAAGCAAAGTCAGAAGTAGAAGTACATGCTGCCTGATTTCATTTTTATGAAGTTCAAGGACAGGCAAAACAAATTCAAAAGGATAGAGGTCAGATAACAGTTCCCTCTGGGAGTTTGGTGTGTACCAACTAGCAGAGAACATGACCAGCCGTGCTGTCCAATAAAACTCTCTGTGATGACAGAAATACTAAATAATCAGTATTGTTTCATATGGTAGCCATTAGCAAGAGGTGGCCACAGAACACTTGAAATGTGGCTAGTGTGACTGACTCCATGGATTTTTAAGGGTATTTAATTTTAATTAATTTAATTAATGTATATCAGACAGTGAAATTCCAAAGTAATGGAAATATTGTATACTTTGATCTGAGTGTTGGTTACATGGGCAGAAATTCACTGAGCCATCCACTTAAGATTTATTCACTTTAAACAAACAACCCAATCAATGAATGGGCAGAAGATCTGAACAGAGTTCACCAAAGGAGGTATCTATAAGGTCAACAGATATAATGGGAAATGTTCAACTTTTAATAAAGGAGATGCCACCAAAACAGTGAGGTATCAGCTTACACTATGAAAATGGCACATATTAAAAAGACCCCCAACAAAAAAATGCTGGAAAGGATACAGAGAGAGAGCGATGGTCTTAATACATTGGTGGTGGGTTCCTAGGACTGGCGTAAGTGCTTTAGAAGCAGGCCATTATGTGGTCATTCATATAATTGTTCAGATCTGTCCCTAGGCCAGCACCACTGAAGCAAATACCTGATTTCTTCCTGCCCCACACAGCGATCCTGACTCACCCAGCTCATTCTTCTTTTTGTCCTGTGCCCTGCGATGTAGCTTGTCCTGGAGAGAGAGACCGAGCAATCAGTCATGGCTACCCATTCTCTGGCCTTTCTCAGTCCCTGTCTGAGCACCCAGTAAAGGACTATGCCCAATGCTGGGGTCTCCTGGGTCCTCTTCGCCTTACTCCCTATGGTTTTTCATGCACAGAAAGAAGCACGGAGGTCTTACCTTCTTCAGAGTCCCTGCAAAATCTGTGGGAGGGAAAAGGAAATAGTCAGGACGGGAAATCCCCCATACAGAACCAAGTCCGCCTCCCACCTCTCTCTCACTTGTACCTTGCCCAGGTCGGCCACACGGGGGAACCCTCCCCAGACACTCCTTGTGTGCAGGTGCCTTGCACCGATGACAACGGTAGCCCTGATAGAAAGTGCCTCTGGGATGCAGGGAGAGATAAAGAAAGTCAATGATTTTGAACAGACACGTCATTTTGCCAAGAATGTGATGGGTCCAGTTGGGTTCTTTTTTAGGGCAGGAAAGACACGGAGAGCCCGCCCACAACTCTCAATTCAAGGGATTGGCAACTGGAGGAGGCACTCTAAAGTTGACCAAGCCCAGGAACCAGGCCCATCCTCCCAGACTCCCACCTCAGCAGCATCTGGCAAGCCTTGCAGGATGCGGTCTCCTCGAAGGAAAACATCTGGAAGTCATGTCCATTGGCAGCGGCATTCTCGGGGTAAATGTTGGAGCTGGGGAAGGAAGATAATTCAGGCAATGAGATACAAGCTGCAACTCGGATGTATCAGGACATCTTTCCTTTTCATGGCTGAGTACTATTCCGTCGTATGGATATATTCTATTGTGTTTATCCATCCACCTGTCCACTGATGGACATTTGGGTAGCTGCCATCTTTTGGCTATTGTAAATAGTGCAGTTACAAGTATTGGTGAAGACAGAAAGATTAGTAGTTACCTGGTCCCGGGAGGCAGGAAATGGTGGGTGAGTACTAACAGGGGGTAGAGTCTCCTTTGGAGACAGAAATACATTAGACCTAGAGGTGGTGGTTGCACAACACTGTGAATGAACTAAATGTCACTGAGTCATGCACTTTAAAATGGCTCTATTTTTTGTTATGTGAAAAAAGAAAAAGAAAGACAAAGAAAAAGGAGGGAAAGAAAGGGGGCGGAAAAGAGGGTGCGGTAGGAAGGAATCCCAGGCAAGCACCTGAACCTTGCACAGAACCTGGATTCCGGGGACTGCAGCCAGCCTAAGCCTGCCCTTCCATTTCCCAGGGGAGGAAGCTAAGGTTCAGAATGGCCCCACAAAATGGCAAGGCAGAGGTGAGACTAGAGCAGAGAATTGCCTCCCGGTCCCTGCACCCCCGTGATAGCCCTCTGAGGCTGGAAAGATGGAGGAAAGGACTCACAGGGCCATCTCGAACTGCTCCATCCACTTCTTCTTCAGTTCTCGCGTCTTAAAGAAGAGTTCATAGCCGTGGGGGCCTTGGTCCTCAATCAGGAGAAACATGTGCGTCCACTACAGGGAAGCAGGGTTCAGAATGAAGCTCCCCACCCTGCAGAGGGCAGGAGCACACACCCACTCACCCCTGCTCTCCTGAGGGGTAGGGCCAATATCAGCCTCTCTGCTCCCAGGAGAACCAAGCACCGGTAGCCCTGTAAAGGAACTCCCAGCACAGCCAATTACGTAGACATGCTAATTACAGATCACATGTGGGCCTCCCTGGTGGCGCAAGAGGTTAAGACTGCACTGTGAAGCAATCCGCAGCCTCTGCAGCGCGAGTTCGATCCCCGGCCTGCCAGGGAGCAACCCACATGGCGCAGCAGACCTCTCCTGACTCACCCGCTGCTCCTGCCTGTTCTGTTCCCCACTCTGTCTCTGGTGGATCCTCTCACCCCCCCGACCCCAGGCACCTCTGGCCTGTACCCCAGCTCTTGTATACATAGATAGATAGATAGATAGATAGATAGATAGATAGATAGATAGATAAAAATCACACATTTGTACACACAGTCATATCACTCACACACACACGGGCATTGCAAAGGCCAAGTACACTGGGACTCCTAGAGCTGGATCGGGGCTCCCCAATAATGGGGCCCCCAATTCTGGCCTCCGAGTCGCACCTTCTTGTTGTCGCGATCTCCAGAAGAGTCATCTCGAACTTGGAAGGTGTGCAGGCTCACGAAGTCCTTGAGTTCATAGGAGTCTCCTCTGCGCTTACAGATGAGCAGAGCCTTGTCCAGCAGGAAGGCGTACCTGGAAGCAGCTGGGTCAGGGGCTCCTGTCTGGACCCTCCCAACCATCTCCACTGGCTCTCTGAGGGATCCCCTCCACCCCCGGCCCAGCGCCGCTGTCCATCTGGGGCCACTTTCCTCCTCTGCGCCCACCTGACGACGCTCACCTGTTCATGCCGCCCTCACCTGGCACACGGCCACGCTGGTGCTGCCCTGCCAATCTAGCTGGTCTCCCGCGCTCTCCGGGTGACCCCGCCCACCTGCCTATCTGCAAATTCAGCTCAAGTCCTGCGCAGGCAGCACCCTCCCCGTGTGGCTCGCCCCCCTGGCCATCCAGGAACTTGCCCCGCCCCTGCCCCGCTCACTGGCAGCCCCACGCCGGCTCCGCTCACCTGTCCATCTTGGAGCGCCGCTCCACCGAGGTAATCTTGAGCTCCCCGTCGATCTTGGGCCGGCCGTAGGTGGCCAGAGACTGGCCCTGTGCAAAAGGCAGGGAGTCTGGCAAGAGGCCACCAAGAAGAGGCAGAGATGCCCTCCCTAGTGGCCACAGCCCTGGCGGTCCCCGGTGCTCCCCCTCACCAGGTTCTCGATGGACAGCTGGAAGTTGGTGATCTGCCTCAGCGTCTCATTGTCCCGCTTGACCTCATTCACGCACTGCGCCAGATCCTGAAGGTGGGGCAGGGGTGAGCCGGGCCCCCCACCCCGCCTGGCCCTGGATGGGGGGTCAGCGCCCACCAGGGGCGGGCCAGAAGGCTGACAGAAAGTGTCCACGGCATGTCAGGGTCGTTAAGGGGTTGCCGCAAATAACTTATTTGTCACATGGGCTTGTCACCATGTGGCGGGGAGGTTTCCACGGGTGATGGTGTGGGGATGGCACCACCCGACTCTGCCTTGAATGTGTCCATGCCCACTCCCTGCCCCGCTCACCCTCATGGCATCCAGAGCCAGCCGCAAGTTCTCCTTCTCTCCGGGGTCTTGTGTGTGTTTCACCAGCTCCTACAAGGCCAAGGGAACAGACATAATCTGGGTTTGCCTTCCTCCGAGGGGCGGGGTGTGTTTCTTCCAAACAAGCCTGGCCCAGTGGCTCCCCCTTACTTACCCAGCTGTCCCTGGAAGCTGGGGCATGGCCTGAATGATCCCTCCCAGCCCTCACTCCTATGGCACAAGGAGGTAGCTATGCCAAGCCCATACTTAGGGGACCCCCTCTTGCACACCTGGAGAAGGAGGTGATACTTGAGCACCCGCTGCATTGGCACCATCAGCAGGTCCCGCAAGGTGAACCTCCCATTGTTTGCTCGCTGAGAACATTCCTGTGGGATCAGAGGAAGCAGGAGCAAGATGAAGGGGAGGCAAGTATGGGTTGTTCTAGAACCTGAAGCACTGTATCTCTCCAGGGAAATAGGAAGGAAGAATGCTGTGGGGTGAAGGGCAGTTTAAGACCCAACTGGAAGGCTGCCCAGGATGGAAGCCCAGGATCTGCCAGCTGAGCAGGCTGGAGAGGGGAGAGGGGCAGATATGGAGGGCCCCACTGCGGAGGCAGAAAAGGCTAGACACACACACACACACACACACACACACACAGTTTCTTATCATGCCTGCCATGTCTTTGCTTCCACTAGACACAGGGCTGCAGGCTGGGACTTGGTCCAGGCCTGGGGCTCAGTCTGGGATCTGAGTTTGGCTGAGATCAGTGCTCAGTATGAAGTTGGAGCTCAGCCCAGACTTCAGGCTCAACCCGGGGCTGAGGTTCAGTTTGGAGTTAGAGTTCAGTTCAGGGTCAGGACCTCAGCCTGGCATCGGGGGTCAGCCCGGAACTGAGGTCTAGCTGGGGTCAGGGCTCAGTTCTCTGGCCCATCCTGACATACTCCATTTCCCTGATATGGCTGCCTAGCACCTCCTTCCCACCCAAACTTTCAGGAGGAGACCCCTAGCTGGGCGGTAGCACAATGTGGCAACTCTGCTCCAGCTCAGTCTCCTCTCTGCTATCCCAGGGACCGGGAAAGAATGGGTGAACCCAGTTCCTACTTCCAGCTTCATTTTCACATCCTCCCGGAGTGTGGACACCTCGTCCAGGTGCCTGCTGGCCGACTCCACCTGGCTGCAGTAGCGGCCATAGATAAGGAACCTGCAGGAAGAGCACAGATAACGGCAGTGGGCACCAAGTTCAGGCAGTTCTGAGTGTTAGTCCAGGCCTAGCCTCTTCCCAGCTGGATGATGCCGAGCCTTAGGCCTCCTGCCTATTGAAGGACATAACCACCAACTCCCACGAGGGGTGATTACAGTGTTACTGAGGTATGCACAAGGTGCTCAGCCCAGCACATGGTATATCATCTCTTCTCAGTATTCATCTAGTTAACAAACACTTATTAAGAACTTACTGTGTGTAAGGCCCTGTGCTGAGCACTGTAGGCATCAATTTATTCAGTCCTCACCTCCTAGGAGGCATGTTCCTATGCCACCCTGATTTTGTAGATGTGGAAGCAGAAGCACAGAGAGATTGAACAACTTCCCAGAGCCACACAGCTCACAAAAGGCAGAGCAGGGAACTGAACCAGAGATGGGCAGTTCATGAGCAAAGGAAGAAACGCTCCTCTGTGTGGTGATCTCTGAAGGCACATCTCCCAGAAGCGCAGCCTGGGCAGGGCAGGGCAGGGAGACATCCAGGACTCTGGGCTGGTCAGCTGGGTCTCACCTCTCCTTGTATTTGATGAAGACTTGGTAGAGGGTGGGTGCAGCAGGCGTGGCCAGGGCTTCCTTCATCTCCCTTATGAAGTGGGTATGCACGTTAAGCAGGTCCTACTCAGAGAGAGGGGTATGGGTAGGGCCAAGCCTGGGGCTCAGGAAGCCAGGCAGAAGGGTATTACTCCCACTCTTTGTTGCTCCACTCCCACCCGCAATGCTCCAGGGACAGCTGGGGTCAGCAGATTATCCCTGCTAGACAGAGGCCTGGGAGGGCTGGGATCAGCTGGCTCACCTCGACATTGATAAAGATGTTCTCAATGTCTTGAGTATTGAGGAACCGCTGCAAGGGCTTCATGAAGTGCTACAAGGAGGGGAGAAGGATGAAGGACGGTGAGGTCCCTTCCTCCAGTTCAGTCCAGAGAGACAGAGACAAGGTAACAGAGATGGAAAGAGGCAACAGAAACAGGGGATGGGAGAGAAAGACAGAGACAAGGAAACAATGACAGAGACAAGGAAACAATGACAGAGACAGATACAAAGAGATGAAGACTGTTCACACAAGAACTTGCCCACAAATGTTCACAGCAGAATTACTCATAGTAACCAAAGAATTGGGAACAACCCAAATACCCATCAGGAGAAGAATGACAAGCAACACGCAGCTCATCCATACAGTGAAATATTACTCTGCCATGAAAAGGGAATGCCAGGCACACATAAAAGGAGACGAACCTTGAAAATACGATGTTTTGGAAGGGAAGCCAGACACAAAGGCTATTAATATGAAATATCCAAAATAGGTAAATTCATAGAAACAGGGATAGCACATCCAGTAGTTTTGCTGTAAATTTTATGCCATGTAGCTATTAGCTCTAAAGCAATTTTTATAAAAGAGAAAAGAATAACTGTTTAACAATTTGGTTTCATTTCTCCACTGACAAATTAATCAACCATCTTTTTTTAAATTTATTTAACCTAGTTATCTGTTTGGTTTCACTTCCCCATTGAGAAGAAACCAACTCTTTGCAAAGTGATAGATTATCATTTTCCAGTATAGCAGCGTGTGATCTGCCTTTACACACTCTGATTTCACACGTACTATACATTTGATCACCAAATATTACCCGCCAAAATGTGTAATATTATAAACAAACAAAAAGCTTATAAGCCACGTGCATAGGTACATCCCCCCCAAATTGCCATAAATATACATTTTTAAATGTACCCAAGTATTTTGTATTTGTATTTTTAATGTATTCATTTTTCAAGTTTCGTGACACCTTTCAAATGTCCCTCTTTTCTTTTTCATTCTTTTCTCTTTCACAGCAAACTTGCTACACAACAAGTAGTTACATGGCAAATATGTTTGTGGTATAACTACCTTGAACTGAAAGTAGTTTAGTGGTTTCCAGTGTCTAAGGGGACAGGGGCTGAGGGGCTGTGGTTATGGGATTCTCCGGAGGATGATGAAAATGTTCAAAAACATTTTCAGTAGTGACTATTGCACAGCCTTGTAAATGTACCAAAACCCAGTGAATTGTATGCTTTAAATGGGTGATTGCATGGGGGGAAAAGGCATGGTGAAAAAAATAGAAAGTCGGGAGATACCCAGGCAAAAAGAGATGGAGGAACAAGACAGAGACCGGGTAAAAGATGGAGAAAACCAGAGCTAAAGGGAAAGAAAGCGAGCCAAAGCTGGGGGCCGGGAGCGCCTAGAGTCACGTGGGCTGGACGGCGCCCCTCGGTGGGCCCAGCTCCCACACATGCGCCTAGCAGGGCTGGCCCGCGCCTGGCACCTGTTGGATGGAGCTCAGCGTGTCCGTGTACTTCTCCTCTGTCTGCTGGATCTCTCGTAGGCAGCAGTACCGCTTGTCATTCTCTGTCATCTTGGGCTGAGAGCGGGGGCGAGAAGCCAGTGTTGGGGGCGCCAATCTGCCCACACCCTATGCCCATCCAAGCCACGCACCCTGCCCCACGCACCGGCATGGGCATAGGCTCCGAGCGCATGAGGTCCTCGTAGATCTCGTCGCCCTCAGCCTCCTCGTTCTCCACGCAGTCATACAGGTCTTCATCCTCTTCCACCGTGTCGCTGGGGGATGTGCAGTCAGGGGGGTGTGCAATCAGGGGGGTGTGCAGTCTGGCGCTGCCACCAGAGCCCCCAGGCAGGGACCCCTCACCTCCTCCCAGATCAAGGTGTGTCGGGCAGACACCAGGGCAGAACTAAGTACCCTCACACCTCCTGGGCAGGCCTGGTTCCCTCAGACCCTAGGGCAAGGCCTTGCCCCACCGGGATCCCCAGGGCAGGGCCATGTCTCCCTCAGACCTCACAGCAAGGTCGCCGTCCCAGACACTCACTCAATCTGGTCAGACAGGCCGCTGTAGATGTCATCGTCACTCATACTCTCCTCCTCCGTGGGGAAGGGCCTGAAGGAGCCAGGAAGATGTGAGCAGAGGGTGGGGGGCAGGCAGGGAGGGGGCTTCCAGCAGAAGGATTGGGGCCAAGTAGGCCCAAGGCTGCCAGCTCATAGGGTTACTTACATGATTCCCTTGTTCTGGGCAATCGGGGTCCAGGACAGGGCAGACAGGGTGTAGATGACCTGGAACAAAAGCCCTGGCTGCTATGCGCCCCTGCACACCTGCTCGCCAGAACACAGCCTCGACTCCACGCACCTGAACTAGACCTTGAGGTGAGACCCCATGCTCAGGAGCCTAATTCAGGATTGCCCTCACTTTCTCATCCCCTGTGCCAGCTTTTCCGTGTTCCCTTCCCTGAACACCCCCCACTTGATCCCATTGTTCAATTTATTAATCCTCATAACCACTCGAAGAGGATGAAGGACATTATTCCCAAGCTACAGATTAGGGAACTAGAGCTCAGAGAGGCACAGCCACATATCTAAGGTCACACAGCAAGTGTCAAGGCAGGGGTACCAACCCGGTGACCCAGGTCTCAAGCTCAGCTCTTTAAGCACTTGGGATACAGTTTGGTCTGGCTCATCACTCATTGCCCAGGGTGGATATTCATTCAAATCCAATCAACCCAGCTCACCTTCCCAAAGTCCTGCACATCGAAAAGGTCAAAGACCTCAAAAAGCTCACTCCGCTTAAGGCCAAACTTCTCACAGCAGGTAGATAAGAAGGTGCGGATGTTCTTAAGGCACAGGAACTGTGGGGAGAGAGCGAGAGGAGGGTGGAGGCAACATAAAAGGACAGGGGAAGCGCTGAACCCCAGGCAGCCTGACTTGAGGACTGTCACAGAAGGGGAAAGAGAGAGCATCGACCCTCTCAGTAAGCCACAGCCTCTATGATAAAGATCAAGCTGTACCTGAAGTCGATTCTACCCTGAACCTTTTTTTTTACTGAGTTAAAATTCATATAACATAAAGGTAATCATTTAAATTGATAACAAAATGTGTTAAACAGCCACATGTCACTTAACAATGGGACATGTTCTGCGAAAAGCATCCTTACACGATTTCATTGTTATGTAAGTGTCACACAGTGTGTTGCACAAATCTAGATGGTACAGCCACAGCATACGTAGGATGGGTGGTGGACCGCTGTCTTATACCCCGGTCAAGTCCTTCCCTGGCCAAAGTCATCACATAATGCTTGACTGCACATGCAATGGAATATGATCAGCCACAGAAAGCAATGAAATGCTGTTTCCTGGGCCTCCCCGGTGGCGCAACACATTGAGCACTGCGCTGTGAAGCTGTCCGCAGCCTCTGCAGTGTGGGTTTGATTGCCGGCTGGCCAGAGAGCAACCCACACGGCGAAACAGACCTCTCCTGTCTCGCCCGCTGCTCCCCTCTGCAGTGTCTTCGGTCAGTCTGCCTGTTCTGCGCGCCCCGCTCTGTCTCTGGTGAATTCTCTCACCCTCCCGCACCCTGACTGTGCCCCAGTTCCTGTATAAATAAATAAATCTTAAAAAAATGCTGTTTCCTGCGTGAACCTTGATGACATTAGGCTCAATGAAAGAAGTCAGTAACAAAACACCACTTATGATATAATTCCATTCATTAAAAAGACTAGAATGGGCAAATCCTTAGACAGAAGGTAGATTAGTGATTGCCAGGAGCTAGTGGGAGAAGAAATGCTTATAGGTAAGGGAGACCTTTTTGGGGTGAAGAAAATATTCTGGACTTAGATAGTGGTAATGGTTGTACAACTTTGTGAATGTATTAAAAACCAATGAATTGTTCACTTTAAAATAGTGAATTTTATGGGTATGTGAATTATAGCTCAAATTTTTAAAAATGTATTTTCCAGAGCCTTTCACTCATATTTATCCAGTCTAATCTCCTGTGGACACCTGAGTCAGGTCCCATCCCTCCTCTGTCCACAGCCCTCCAGGACTGTCACATCTCTTGGATAAAAGTTCAACATCTCTGAAGCAAGCAGACCCCTGCAGAATGGCCTCTCTTTTCTCCTGCCACATTCATTCTGCTCCAGCCACTTGGGCCTCCTTGTTGTTCCTCCAATATGGGGCAGGCACAATCCTGTCCCAGGGCCTTTGCACTGGCTGCTTCCTCTTCTTGCAATGAACTTTTCCCTGTGTTGTGGACTGATTGTGCCCTTCTCCCCCACCCCCACCCTAACACACACAAACAAAATTCACGTTGAAATCCTAATTCCCAAGACCTCAGCATGTGACTATATTTGGAGATGGGGGCCTTTAAACAGGTAATCAAAGTAAAATGAGGTCATTAATATGGGCACTAATCCACTCTGACTTATGTCCCTATAAGAAAAGACTCAGACACACCCAGTAAGGAAACCTTGTGAGGATACAGGGAGAAGATGCTCAACCCTATTTTAAATTGCAGCACCTACTCTGCATTTTCTTTTTCTTTCTTTTTTTTCTTTTCTTATTACTCTGCATTTTCTATTCTCCCTAAAGTTACTTCAATTGTTTACTGTCCATCTCCCCCCAATAAAATGTCCATTTTAGGAGGGTGAGACCATTATTTTTTCCCAGGTGAATGTCCAGCATCCAGTGCTTATCATCAGTAAAATCCAGATAAATATTTGTTAATGGATGGATGGATGGCAGTGGAGCCTAGAAAGCTCCATTTTACAATAACAAGCTCTCCAGGTGGTTCCTGTATATGTGCCAACCCCTGCTTTGTGATTCTACAATAACAGTGTCTGCATTTCTCAGATGCCTACAACACATGATCGGGCACTCCGATTTATTCCATTGTCATGACAGCCCATGAGGTGTTTTTTTTTGTGTGTTTTTTTTTTGTTTTTGCTTTTTGTGGGACCGTCACCAGTGGCCGGGGAACGAACCGGCGCTGCAGAGGTTGTGGGCAGCCTCGCAGCCCAGCGCTCAACTGCTGTGCCACCAGGAGAGGCCCAGCCCATGAGTTTTTAATGTGCATTTTACCTACCAAGAAGTAGGCTCAGAGAAGCAAGGAAGCTTCCCAAGATAATTATTAACAGGAAGAGTAAGTCAATGAAGAGCTGAGATTTAACTCCTGGATGATGTGAATCTAGAGCCAACTTTCGTGACCATAACTTCAATGGATTGCTTTGCACAAACCCCCATGCACTCAGTTCCCAGCGCTGGCTCTCTATTATTTTTAATTTATATATATTTTTTAAACAAAAAATTTTATGTACTTACAGTGATGATTTGATATCAATATTCATAGTGACAAGAGTACTATAGTCACATTCATTAACATGTCATCTCCTCAGATAGTTGCCATGCTTTTGTGTTTGATGAGTTCATCTGAAATCTACTCTTTTGTGTATTTCCATTGTTCAGTACAGTATTATTAAGGATAGTCTTCATGCCTATATATTAGATCTCTAGACTGATTCATCCTATGTAACTGCAGCTTTGTACCCTTTGATCAATATCTCCCCTGATAAACACTCTTCTGCCCTCTACATACATGTATAGATATGGCATTCTTGCAAGATGAGTATGATTATTATCTTCATTTTACAGATAAGGAAATTGAGGCAGGAACAGAAAGAGCCAGGATGTGACTCAGGCAGCTTAACTTCAAGCCTTGTGCCACAGCTACTAGCTCAATCAATTCACTGCATGGTGTTCATTGTGTCTTTGTATCTCACACCACCAATTTCAGGTTCTATCTTTTTCTCAATTACTGCCACATGCAGATTATATACAGAACATGGAATTTAACATAAATGAATATATTTCAGAAGAGAATTTTGTGGCCTATTATCAAAGGAAACTAGGACCATTTGCAATGAACAGATGCAAGTGTAAAATAATAGGATGCAAATAGTGCTATTAGTCTAGCTGGATTGTGTTGCCTGCCAAAGTCTTGTTTTTTCTGTCAAAAAGAGATTAGCAATGGTAGTGATGCATAAAAGACACAGTAGCAATTCAACACCCATTCCTGATAAAAGAGTAGGGGATACAAATCTCCTGGCAAAGTTAGAATGGAAAGCAACTTCTGTAACCTGATAAAGAGTGTCTTGCAAAATCCTTGACATTCAGATGGCCTACAGACATATGAAAAAAATGTTCCCCGTCACTTATTATAAAAGAAATACAAATTAAAACCACCTTGAGAAAGCACTTCACCCCTGTGAGAATGGCCCATATAAAAAAGAATGGAATTAGCAAATGTCTGGCAAAGTTGTGGTGAAAAAGAAACTCTCATCCACTGTTGGTGGGAATACAAGTTGGTACAGACCCTGTGGAACACAGATTAGAGATGTCTCAAGAAAATAAAACTGGAAATTCCATATGACCCAGCAATATCTCTATTAGGTATTTGTCCAAATGACATGAAAACTTGAATACAAAAAGATTTATCTACATCTACATATATAGCAACACTGTTCACAGTTACCAAATCCTGGAACCAACCCAAGTGGCCTTCAACAGAGAAATTGTGGAGTATATACTCAATGAAATATTACACCGCTCTGAAGACAGATGAAATGGTGGATTTGGGTGAAAATAGATGGACCTCGACATGATTAGGTTGAGCAAAATCAGTCAAAAATAAAAGACAGCTCAAGGAGGGTTTCACTCATCTGTGGAATATAAATACCAAAAAAATTTATATACAAAGAATAGAAGGAATAATACTTGAAATCCGCAAAAAGAAAATGGTCACCAGAGAAAATAGGAGAAATCGGGGAAAGAATAAAGAAGGGAAGCAGATGGGATATGGGCAAGGATGGTTTGGTGGGGCTGGGTGGGGAGAACTGAGCCTTTGTTTTAAATAAAAAGCAAAATATTGTACCCTAATAGTGAAGTGCTGGAAATATTCTCTTTGAAATCAGAAGGAAGGCAAGGATGCCCACTATTGCGACTTCTGTTCAATGCTGTATTGAAGATCTTAGTCTGCACTTCCAAGCAAGATGAAGGAATGGAAGAAGAGAAAGAAATTCAGTGGTCATTTCTACAGATGATACAGTTGCCACCATAGAAAGCCCAAATGAATATACGATATATGAAAAGAATTAGTAAAATAATTTAGCTATGAGGCTGAATATAAAGTCAATATACAAAGTCAACTGTGTGTTGGTACATCACCAATACTCAATCAGAAAAGGGTTTTTTTTTTCCAAAAAAGATAACATTTGTGAAATCCTAGAATAAACACAACTACCCCATGCTGATAGAAATCAGATTGGTGGTTACTTCTGGGGTAGAGAGGGTGGTGGAGATTGACTCAGAAAGGCCACAAGCGATGGAAATATTCTATGTTTTGATAAGGGTGTGGGTTGCCCAAGTACACACATTTGCTAGAACCTGTTGAATGGTAAACTGAAGAATTGAGCATTTCACTGTGTGAAAATTGGACTTGGTTTTTTTTTTTTTATTTGTGTTCATTAAATATAACATCTTCTTTATACCATATTATCTTCTTATTTATTTTGGTTTTTTTATAAGATTTTTTATTTATTTATACAAGAACGGGGTACAGGCCAGATGCGAAGGAGGGTAAGAGGATTCACCTGAAACAGAGCCAGGAACAGAACAGGCAGACTGACGAAATACACTGCTGAGGGGAGCAGCGGGCGAGACAGGAGAGGTCTGCTGCACCATGTGGGATTCTCGGTGGCCGTTGGGGACAGAACCCGCGCTGCAGAGGCTGCAGACAGCTTCACAGTGCAGCACTCAACTGCCTGCTCCACCAGGGAGGCCCCTTATTTATTTTTATCTAAACTCACCATGATCCTTTTCTTGTGTTAAGTTCATGCCTATTTCCTGATCAATAATATCTCAAGAAGTGTATTTCCATGAAAGACTTAGCCTTCTCTTTGTACATACTTAACCACCACCAATGTCATCCCACTCCACTTTAAGTAGTGAGCATACAAATGCACCTAATTGTCTAAGGACAATTTTAGTTGTCAAGAAACTGAAAGGCAAGACCATAATGGCACTATAATACCAGATAGGGTGGTTACTACTCATCTGGTCTTTCCTCCAATGCTTACTGTGCCCTGAACTGGGCACTAGAGACAAAATTGTGATCCAGATAGACATGCTCCCTGCATCATGGACTTCATAGAATCTCATGGAGATACATCATAGAATCTTCATAGACCACAGAATCTTATGGAGAAGATAGGAAATTAAACAGATTCATTTAATAATATAGTCATTATATTTTTTCTTCTATCACTCAACTAATATTCAAGCTTTACATTCAACCTCTTTATTTTTTAATCACTTTCCAGCTTTCTAAAATTTCATTTTCTTAACTTCAATTTAAAAAGGATGCCATTTATCATAGCCTAAGAAATGTAAAACCAAATTAAAAAAAAAAACCAATTCTGGTAAGATCTAATAAATCTAACAAAAGGAAGTGGCACTCCTTTACGGAGAAAATTTTAAAAATTTATTGAAAGAAATGAAAAATCTAAACAGAGTGAAATAGATACTTATCCTTAACAATAAAGACTTAATGTTTTCAAAATCCCTTTCCAAAATTGAGGTATAGATTCAATGCCATTCAATTAAAGTCTCAAAATGTTTTTTCACTGAACTTGACCCATGAATCCTAAAATTTATATGGGAAAACACAGAGCCATGAATAGCCAAGACAAACCAATAGAAGAAAAATAAAGTGGGAGTATTAGTTCCACCAGATATCAAGACATATCATAAACCTATACTAATAAGACTAGAGAGATGGTAGCATGGGATTGCAGTAGTTACGTCCAAGATGACCTCTTATGGTCCAGAGACCCCTGTATGTATGCCTTTCTTGTCATCCCCCCAACAATATTGGCCTTGCGTGACAAAGAGAGTGTGGTAGAAATAACAATACGTGCGTTTTCAAGAATAACTATGAGAAAGAAAATATCGAAATCAACAAACAACTATGAACCAGAGACACTCTATGGGGGGTGAGGGGCAGGGAAAGGAGGGCTTGGGGTCAAAATATGAGGGTTGTAATTGTATGGGGAATATAAAAATAAAATTTAAATTAAAAGAAACCCATTAAAAAAAAAAAAAGAAATGATATGCGAAGATATGCAAATCGATATGCAAAGATGGCTAAAAATCAGGAAAATTTGGTAATGTAATGTACCATATTGGCATGTTAAAAGAAAAAAGCATTTTAAAAAATAAAATAAAAAAATAACAATATGTGCATTTTCAAGGCTAGGCGACTAAAGGCATTACAGCTTCTGGTTTGGGATCCTGCCTAGCTCACCTGCGGCCATGTTTGCCACTCAGCAGTCTTGAAGAGAGGGCCTAGGCTCCGTGTGATGAGCCATCTGTAAAGTGGACCCTCCGGTCCCAGCCAACCCTTCAGATATTGCAGCCCAGCCAACCTCTTACTGTAACCTCATGAGAAACCGCAAAAGAGAACAGTCCAGCCACGCCATTTCAAAACTCTCTATCCACATAAGTCACAAGAATAATAAATGGCTTTCTGGAGATAATTCTTTACTTAGCAATAGATAAGTAATACAGAGGTAAAGACAAACTATAATAAAGAACCCAGAAATAAACCACACATATATGAAAATGTGTTCTATGACTGAACAGGTATTGCAGATGCATGGAAAAAGAGGTATTTATAATCGTGTGTGGTCCAACTGGTTATCAATAAGTGCAAAAAGAAAAAAGCCAAGTAAATTCCTACCTGATACCCTACTCAAAACACTTCCAGATGAATTAAAGACTTAAATGCCAGGGCCTCCCCGGTGGCGCAGCGGTTGAGCGCTGGGTTGCGAAGCTGCCCGCGGCCTCTGTGGCGCCGGTTCGATCCCCGGTTGCTCCCCGGCCACCGGAGGAGGGTCCCACATGGCGCACAGACCTCTCCTGCCGCCCGCTGCTCCCCTCAGCAGTGTACTTCGGTCCTTCTGCCTGCTCTGCTCCCCGCTCTGGCTCTGGTGAATTCTCTCACCCTCCCGCGCTTCTGACTGTACCCAGTGCATGTATAAACAAAACAAAAAAAAACAAAACAAACCAGCAAACAAATAAATAAAAAAAAAGCATGCCTCTATAAAAAAAAAAAAAAAAAAAAAGACTTAAATGCCAAATGGAAGACGTTTAGAAGACAATTTAGGAGAACAAATATCTGTATGGCCTCAGAATCATGAGTGATTCTGAAACAATATACAAAAAACCCAAATTATAAAGGGAGAGATGTGGCTAAAATAACAAAAATAAAGTTCTGCTCATCAAAAAACCATCATGAAAACAGTGAAAAGACAAGACACAAGGTGAAAGTGGATATTTGCTGTGTATTAGTATATATTTGCTATATAATATATATTGAAGCATCCCTGATGCTTCAATAAGAAAAAAACAGGTGATTCAGTGCAAAAATTGCATGAACAGGTGTTTCACCGCAGAGGAATTACAAATGCCCTAAAATCCACGAAGAGACAGTCAATCTCAGTAGTTATCAAAGAAATGTGAATTTCACTCACTTGTGGAATATAAAAAGCAAAGCAAATGAACAAACAACAGAAAACACACCTTTAGATTCTGACAGTGGAAGAAAAGAAGGTAGGAGAGGGAGGAATTTGATGGTGGTGGGTGGTAACTAAACCTTTGGTAGTGTGCGTGTGGAGTAGCATTCATTTGAAAAATTGTGACGCTGTCCTCTTAAAACTTATACAGTGTTGTAAACCAATATTGCCTCAAAAATAAAAGAATTTCTAGAGAAAATAAATAACCTAGAACACTCAAGAAATTATCTGTCTAGCAGGTGACATCAAAATATTTGAACATTGAAAATAAATATGAAAAATGTAAAATAAAACGCAAGATACTATTTCCCACCCACCAGATATGTACATTTTTTTCAAGTTGGGCAAATATCAAGTGTTGGCAAAGGATGTAGGGTCCCAGAAACTCTTATACACTACCACCTGGAATGTGAATTCATTTCAAAACTTTTGAGAAACAGTTTGGCGTTATCGCTCCTTTGACCCCAAAACTCCTAGGTTTAAATAATAAAAAAAAAACTTGCATCTGCACCAAGAGACATGAACAAGAACACCCAGAGAGAGAATGTGTGTAAGAATCCCGTGGTAAGTGACTCTCATGCCGATCCACACTTCCTGATGTTCCTGGCCTTGAGTCATTCCCTTCAGCTGAATGTGAACAAGACCATGACTTGCTTTTAGTGAACGGAATAAGACAGAAAAGACAGCGTGAGACTCAAGGACTAGTGATGCATATCTAACTATCTATCTCTTTCTCTCACCCCCAACCACCCAGCCACCACCACTCTGGGTAAAGTCACGTTACAAGAAGCTCTACAGAGAGAGCCACACAGCAAGGAACTGAGATCTTTTGCCAAAAGTCATGTGAATAAGTCATCTTGAAAGATAATTTTCCATCCCCAAACTTCGGATATTGGGAGCCCAAACCACCATCTTGGCAGAACCTCATGAGCGACCCTGAATCAAAACCAGCCAACTAAGTTGTCCTCAGATTCTTCATCCCTAGAAACTGTACAGGACAATCAACATCTGTTTGCTCCTAAGTCTTGGGGTAATTTTTTACACTGTAATCACTGCTATTACTGGTAACTACCCAAATAGCCATCAAGAGCAGAATGAATAAATAAATAGGGTGATTTCACACAGCTGAATACAGCACTCCAAAAGGATCAGCCACACACACACACATTCATACAGATTTCTAAAACATAATGTTGATTAAAACAGCAATTTGCTATACATATTATAATCCCATTTATATTAAGTATAGAAATGGACAGATTCGGCAGTGCAATGGTTAGGGATACACATTTAGCAAAACTACAAGGAATATCAAGAAAATTATTGCCTGCAGGTTCAGGAGAGTGGCTTCCACTGGGGAACAGGGGAGGAGGAAGAAGAGGGAGGGTCTAAAACTATGTTTTCCAAACTGGATCATGACCCATTAGTAGGTCATGATATCAGCTTATTGGATCCCACTAGCATGGAATAAATTTGTGTTTCTGATATCAAAATGGCAGGAATGGATCCATAAAACTTTTCATGTGCTCTTGTGACAGTGGATTGGGAAGTAATGTAAAAAATATTACTTCTTACTATGACTAGGGTCAGAAGACCTTGAGAAATACTGCTTCAAAGATTCCCAAGAAGTGGTAATGTTCTAATTCTTACCATGAGTGATGGGTACAGTTTTCATTTATTATTCTTTATGGGCTTCATATACGCTTTACACGCCCTTGGGAATATATGATATATTTCACCTGAGGAAAAATATATAAGGCAAAAAATAGAAGTAGACTGAGACACTCCATGATGAAACTAGAAGGACTGAAAGGACATCAGATAATGATATTATCAGCGTGTGTCCTTTGTGGTGTATTTGTGGTCTATCTAAAACCATCTCAGGTGGTACCTGTGAAACTCTTGTCATACGGTGAAATTACATACATTACACTCACATTTATTCTTTGTATATTACAGTTATGTTACAGTCGTTTGGGGGTGTTCTTATGATCAAAATTGTGCATCATATTAAGGTTGGATCTCTATTTCAGTTTGGGTCCTGGAAGCAGCCCTGAGAGGAGAATTGGGGTAGGGTCCAAGCAGTTTAACTAAAATGTGATCCTAAAAAGTACTCATAGAGCAGCGAGGAAGTGGGAAGAGAAAATGTGGATACAGAAGGTGTTGATTAGGACCTGCTGGAATAAACAGGGACTCAACTGCTGTTGATCTCTGGGAGGTGGGATAGATAGTGCCCCAGAATTTTCCAATCTAAGAAATGGAATGTTGAGGTATTTATCCATCAACCCTCATCCATCACTGACTCTCATTTCCTTCCAACCTGACATATCCGGCAGACCGAGCATTTTTCTGTAGCTAGAAAACATTTTCAGAGACACACAGGGAACCAACTAAAAATGTTCTGGGGGTGATTCTAGAGTGGGCTGAGGTTTGTGAATGGGGCACCCAAAGCATATGCTAGAGCCTTGAACAACACTCCTTTATCACCAGCACCCTCCAACGCCAGAACTTCATACTGTGTTCACCACCAAAATGCCTCTCAAACGCCTGGAGAAACTGAGATTTCAGAAAGAGTCAAAGTGAGGAATTCAAGATCAGGAAAAACTTCCTAGAGGGGTTAGAACAGGACAGCAGGCATTGAAGGTGGGAGGAGGTCAAACACTTTTCTCTCATCAGTAAATTCACTCCTCACCAGGGTCATAGCACTTCCGGTGTGAATGTTGCTGAGTTCCAGATGAGAGAGACAGAGAGAGAGAGAGAGAGAGACTAGAAGTAGAATGTATTCAAGGCTACAAAGCAAAACGGGTTATCTCTTGTCACATTCTAGATCTTGATTCTGTTTCTGCTGCCTCTCTGTGACAGAGCCACTAAGGATCCACCAAGAGTTACGCTTTCTCTTCCACAATATAGAAATGCTGCTGGAAAATGGGTTGTCCAGCAAAGGATTACATTTCCCATTCCCTGCCCCTCCCCCGCCCTGTGCCCCCACCCCTTGCAAGTGGATGTGAGCTGTGTATGATCAGTTCTGGCCAATGGTTCTAGCTAATTTCCCCAAGCACATTACTTTCAGGGCAATGGTTTAAGAAATGGGATTGCCTTCTCCAAATCTTATTTTTTTTCCCTTGTTGTCTATAGGCTGGATAGAAATGATGCAGAGAATCTAAGGAATGACAAAGCCACAAATGTAAATGCCTGAGTCTCTGAAGCATCCCATGAGAAAAAGCCTCCCACAAGGCACCAAAGGAATTGGACTGTTACAGAAATAAATTTCTATTGTGCTAAGTCACTGAAATAAATTATTTGTTACAGCAACTAGTGTTATCCTAATACAACACTCTAAAGGACCAGAGACAGAGAGGTATGGTAGTTTTGCTGTAAGCATCCCAAGCAGGTTCTCTGAAAATATTTTTGCCACATAACTCACTGACCATAAGGGGGTCTATTAGTTGACCCCTTAAAAGAGAAAATAATGAAAAATAAAAGAGGGTACATTCAAAATAGACATCATGAAACATGACTTTTTTGTGTAGATTCATGGCAACACCATACAAGGCACTGAATTTCTTTTTGTAAATTATAACTAAGCAGTCATCTCCTAAGTCTTTCACTAATTCATAGTATTATACTTTTTTTTGTATTTTTAGTGATTAAACTTACTGGATATATGAGATCAAAGAATGTAAATCCAAGTTGCATACTATGTACTAGAAAATGATAACACATCAGTTTGCAAAAAGTTGGCTTCCTATTTCATCAATGGGGAAATGAAACTAAATGGACAACTACTTTAATGCATTAAATAAAGTCAGCTGGTTGATTCATCGATTCATCATTGGAGAAATGAAATTAAACTGTCAATCAGTTAGTTCTTCTATGATAATCATGTGGGGAAAAAAGTGCTTACAATAGAACTGCCTAGAACTGGATCCCACCTGTTGCCTGTCTGATCCTCAGAGACTCCACAGCTATACCCTCAGGCCCTCTTACCAATTGGTCCATTAATTATACACATGGAGATGAACAGAGGACTGATGTCTAGGCTAAAAGATTCTTTCACATCTGCTTATGGTGAATACCTGCTCATCCTTCAAGGCCCATGTCTAGTATCTCTTCCTACAGGAAACCTCCTCCAATTTCTTTGCCCAAATCAAGTCCTCGCTCTCACTGTTTCACCCCAAGTTCCTTAGAATAATGTCCCCCTAGGCCCACCCCAGGCCTGATCACAAGTCTTATGGTGAAGGCAGAGCTTAGGGTCGAGTCACCTCCAGAGCCCAGACATGTGGTGGGATGCAGTGGTGCCCCACAAATATTTATTCAATAAATAAAGGAACAACTTGAGGATAATTCAAAGACAACCTGGACATCTTTTCCACCCCAGGGTCAGGTTTTCAGAACAATCTATTCAATTACAGCTGGGAAAACATCACTTATTCATCAGTAGGCACTTCAAACTCAAGTTCAAGGCTGCCATCACTGCCACTCAAACTCACTCCTCCAGCATCTCCAACGCCACTCAGCAACTAGGATGATTCTCAATAGTCCCCATTCTTCATAATCAAGTCCTGTAGCAGGGTGGTCCCCAGGGAAAGGGGCGTTTCCAGGTTCCATGCCCCACCCAAGGAAGGGTGGAGCTGAGTAAGAAAAGAAGTGAGGGCCTCCTCCGTGGTGTGGCGCAGCGGTTGAGCGCCTCCTCGATGGCACAGCGGTTGAGCGCTGGGTTGCAAAGCTGCCCGCAGCCTCTGCAGCGCCGGTTTGATCCCCGGCTGCTCCCCAGCCACAGGAGGAGGGTCCCACATGGCGCACAGACCTCGCCTGCCGCCCACTGCTCCCCTCAGCAGTGTGCTTCGGTCCTTCTGCCCGCTCTGGCTCTGGTGAATTCTCTCGCCCTCCCGCGCTTCTGACTGTACCCAGTGCTTGTATAAATAAATAAATAAATCTTTAAAAAAAAAAAGAAGTGAGAGACACTGAGAGGGAGATCAGGAAGGAGAGCTGAGGGAGGCACATGGAGCAGAGAGAGACATGAAGAAGCTGTGCTTGCTTCTCAGCCTTGGACTTGTCCAGGGACTTGGGGGACTTGGAAAGAGACACTTAAAACAGACATGGGTGAGAGACTTGTGGGGAGACTCTCAATGGCAGCCTTTATCTTGATTTTAATTTTGCTATTTTCCTTCCAGACTTGCCTGGCCCCTTCTGCCTTCTCTCTGGGGGTCCCCACCAAAAGGTGCCTTAGACTTGTGGCAAGCCCTTGAGGCTCCGATGTTCTGCTTTGGGCCAACCCTGTTTGGCTGAAGACTTAACCACGAGGGTAACTTGAGGAAACTATTTTTACTATATTCTTTTGCTTCTCTTTATTGCACACTAATTGTGTTAAAGTTGTTTTCTATTGAAGGTCTTATGCACTAGAGTATGTTTTGTCTTTATGTGGTGGATGGCAGAAACTAGAGCAGGAGGGTTTTGGGGCTCTGGGGTGCCCCTCACCCTGCCCTATAATAGTCAGAGGAAGTTTTTGGAGTATGTTCTATAAGCCAAGAGTATTTCTAAGTGTTTTGCAAGTATCAATCCAGTTAATCCTCTGCTTTTGGCCAGTTTATAGGATCTTTGTGTTCTATATCCAAAATAGCTCTCAAATCCAAGCCCTTCTCACCATCGTCATGGTCAATCCTAGAACAGCCACCACCATCTTTGTGACTATACTTTTCTGCACTTGCCATCTAGAAGCAGATCTATTTCCCCATCTTTTGTACCTGGGCTAGTCTTCTGACTTGTACTGGCCAAAGGAACACAGCGGAAGGGACAGTGAATGTTGTCTGGAGCCCAAGCATCCAAAGGCATCCCAACCTCTGTCTTGGTTTCTTGGGAAACTGCTGCCAATTTAAAGAGGTCAGGTTAACCTGCTAGAAGAGGATGGAGCAGAGACAAACAGGCTGACCAACATTGGCAAGAGACAATACCTGGGCAGCCCCTTTGGGTGGGCATGGCACCTCCATCAGCCCCATCCAGTGGCCCTGCATATTTCACTTACTTTGTTATTGTCTGTCTATCTCCCCCTCACCTCCCAACACATTAGGATGAGACACAGGACAAGCTAGGAATTATACAGTTTTAGGGACAGTGCAGGAGGGGACCTCTGAAGAATTTAGGGAGGCTTCAGAGATAAGGACAACCAAGGAAAAGTAACCAATTCCACTAGGAAAAACAAACATCCCAGGACCAAGGACAACATTGTTAATGCTAGTCCCGGTTTCCTTCAGGTGGTAAAGGGAGACAGAGATTAGAGAACTAGAGAGTGGTTTAATTTACGGACAACTTAGAAGGACAGCTGTTTAACTTCAATGCAGGGATGTCCATCCAGAGGACTGGGCCATAAAAATAAAGATACAACAAATGGGAAAAAAAAAACTGTAAGATAAAAAATGTAAAGATCCCCCACTCAGTAACAAATTAAGTGAGACAGCCGAAAACTAACCAATCACAAAGAGACTGGTGGAGTTTTAGAATAATGAGGAAAAAAAGGTATATATTCCCTGAGACACGACTCCACTTTGGCTTCCTTGCCCCTCCCAGGCCTGGTTTCCTGGCCTGGGAGTCCCACTTTATTTCTGTTCTTTTTCTCCTCAATAAACTTTCTTTCTCTAAACAAACCTGCCTCTTCTCGCTTGCTTGCCTGAGCGTCTGCGAAGTTCCTGCTGCGGCTTCGTGAGACACCAACCCGTGGGGGGTCTAGCGGCTGGGGCTCAGCGCTGCCCCTGCAGCCTGGGATCCGTTCCTGGCTGGGAGACTAGGCCTGACAATTCCGGTATCAAGGACACCAGCTCTACCAGGGCAGAACTCCATATATTTTGTTTGTTGCACATAGTAGGTGCTCAATAAAAGTTGGTGGCTTGATTAATTCACTAACCACTATTTGACAGATGGGACAACTTGAGACTCAGAGTGGGGGCGTCACCTGCTCCCAGCCACACAGGAACGGGGTGCCAGATGCCAGGCCATAACCACTGCACCACCCCATCCATCTCTTTGAACCACACTAGGCTGCCTCCTTCATTGTACCACATAGTAGGCGACATAACAAGGGCCCAACAGGAGATGGGAACCACAAGCACGACTCTCTAGCCCAGCAGCCTTTGCAGAGTCATGGGGTGACTCCAGACAGCTTGCAGGTCAGCACGGACAGCAGAACAGATGGCACGGTGGTCGGCCCAAGGAAGTTCCTTCCTGACCTCAAGGAGATCAGCTGAGCCTTGCGATGGCTTCTCCCCAGTCACGTGAGACCTCAAAGGGGGAAAGAGGGTATGACTCATCAGGCCTCTGGGCTGGTGGGGAGGCCAGCTAGAGCATGGGGCTCCCTCAGACAGTAGAAGTGACTGAGGTTAGACCACCAGAAGGACTTCCCGGTACCTCGAACCTGGGTGAAGGTGACAAAAAGCGGGAGGGCCCTTTAATAAATGTGGGTGGGGTGTGTGAGAACATTTCCTCCCAGGTAGGGGGCAACCCCCAGCTCCCCTCCTCTTTCCACCAAAACATCAGAGTTGAGCTGGCACCTTGCCTTCATGCAAATCAGCACCCAGATACTTCCCTTTTGCCTGCGGGTCCTCACCAGCACAGCCTGCCCAAGATGAAGAAAGAGTGGGAAAGGTTGCAAATTCAGCACCCTCCTTCAGGGAATCAGGGTGCAGGGTCAGAGGCCCCTTTTGGTGGCTGGGACAGGAGATCAGGGGACTCAGAGCAGAGCACAACCACAGCACAACCCCCACCCCCACCCTAGCCCCAGGGAGTCTGCCGGAAACAGGAAATGCCTGTTACCAGTGCTTGTCGGGGAGACAGAGAGAGGGAGGGCTTCTGCTTTCATTTGAACAGCCCCTTACTCTAGGTGTGCACGACTCAACCTTGCAGACCAGAGAGCGCACTCACCATGCACCCTTTTTGAAGCCTGGAAGCAGAATACTGAGCCTAAATTCCTCACCCTGGTTTTCAAAACCCTCCTTGTGCCATCCTCTCTTTCTTCTCTCTCCTCACCAACTCCTCCAGCACATACTCCACATCTCAGGGCCAGTTGAGGGGGCTCACACAGACGGTTCATCTCCCAGCCCAGCTGCTGCAAGCTAAGGGACCTTGGATTGGTCACGCCACCATCTAGTGTCTCAGCTTCTCCATCTTCACTTTGGGGAAGTTTAATTTCCATTCTAGTACCAAACCCACCAGGCAGAGTTGTACATTTGTCCAGCAAGCACATTTTGAGTGCCTACTGCACACCAAGCCCTGGAACCTGGTGGTGGCAACACAGAGAGAACCCTGCTCCCTTCTCCCCACCCACCCCCCGCCCAGAGCTTACAGCCCAGCAGGGAGATAAACACGAAACACATAACAAATAAAACTCCAATAATTGGCCAATTACAACTGTGGTGAGCGTTCTAGAAAACAGAGTGTGGGATCTGGGTAAATGGAAAAGGGTTGTGACAAAATCAGGAACCAAGAGATAGTGAAGCAAAGAGAAACATCCCCAGCAACTCTCGTTTGCTGTCAAAAGGGGATGTCGGATGGTGCAACCACTTTGGAATACGGCTTGGCAGTTTCTGAAAAAGTTAAATATACACCATAGAATCTATTCAATCCCCAGGTGTTCAGCCAAGAGAAATGAAAGCAAATGGTCATGTGGACAGATGCACACAGAGGTTAACAGCAGCTTTATCTGTAACAGCCCAAACCGAAAACAACCCAAATGTCCATCAACGGGGTGCATAACCAAACTAGCATGCACATACAATGGCATACTACTCAACTGTAATCAGGAATGGGGCTGATACATGTAACAATATGAGGAATCAAAAAAAGAATTATGCCGAATGAAAGAACCAGATGGGGGAGGAAAAAAAGGGGTACATCTCATTTATAGCAAACGCCAGGCAATGCAAATGGAGCTGTAGTGAGCTTGCAATGCAAATGAAGCTGTAGTGACTGAAAGAAGGTAGGTGGTTGCCCAGGGGCAGGAGCTGAGGACTGAGAGGGTTAGGACAGCAGAATTACCAAAGGGTAGGAAGAAATATTTGGGGGGGGTGACAAATATATTTCCTCTCCTGATTCAGGGCAGGCTTCACACACCTGTCAAAGCTTACCAAATCCTGTATCTTTAACTATGTCATTTTTTGAATGGTGATATAGCTGGGGGCAGCCGGGGAGGGGGGGGGGACAGGTTAAGCCACAGTGGTACTAGTTAACCTTACTGTGTCTTTCCTATAAAAACTAGGACAGGGAGTGGGAAGGTGAAAAAGAAGGAAATAATGTAAGCCACCATTGGTCAACACTACAAAACACTCCTCTCACATTTTTGTTCCTACTCTTGATAAAACGTACTGAAGAAGGGCAAATGTGTGCTCTTCCTGTCCACATAAATTGTACTTAATGGAGGGAGGGTGTTCTAAGCAGAAGGAACAGCCAATGAGGAGACGCTACTCCTTCAACTACCCCTTTATCGATTCAATAAATATTTATTGAGCATCTGCTATATTCCAGTTGCTGGGTATACAACTGTGAACTCTCCCTGACCTAGAGAGGCTGACATTCTAGGAGACAAACAACAAATGTGTTGTGTGGATATGAACATAGATTATCAGAAGGTGGTAAGTTTTAAGGGGGACAGGTAGGTAGGAAAAGGACATGGGTTATGCCCAGATGGGGTGTAGTTTTAAATATGGATGCCTGAGAAGCCTGGTTGAGAGAATGCAATTTGAATAAGGGATTGAAGAAGATGAGGGACTGATCCAGATGGGCATCTGGGGGGAAAGCATTCCAGGCAGAGGGAACAGCCTGGCCCTGCCTGGGGCATTTGAGTAGGGAGTTCAAGGCCAAGTGGCTGGAGCAGAAAGAGAAAGGGCTGTGGAGGGAGTGAAGGCAGAGTGGTATGAGGTGCCAATTTAACAGAATCAGCATCCTGTCATCAAAATGGGGGAGCTGTTCTCACTCAAGTGTCCCACGGTCCTGCCACATCCTCTGAGCCCCTGAGAGACCAGCATAAATGACAGATGCCTTTTGAAGCATTTTTCCCAGCTCCTCCTGCCCCATACACAATCGCAGATTGCATCTCTTGGGGTGCTCAGATGCTGCACCCATCCGGGGGTCATTATGAGTCCCCCAGGATACATAGGCACAAACAGCCACCCCAAAGTGGAGTTATAGAAACTCACAAAGGGGTTGCACGTGTTTGGCCGGTACTAGAGGTGACTAGAGGAAACCCAGGGACATAATCTCAGTTTCCAGATCTCTGAGGGTCTGTCTGAGGAAGGCTGATTAGCTGTGTGCTGGTGGCCTATGATGATCGGAGTCCCAGGGAAGGCGATCTGGGCTTGATCTAAGCGTGGGCTAACCTCCAAAACCACAGGACCCTCAGAGCTAAGGAAAACCTTGTGAAGAATATAAAACCATTGCACATCATCAATTCTCAGACAAATAGCTGTGACAGCAGTTCCTGTTAATTGAGATAACACACTGAGTTCAAAGAAGAAGTCATCTGTTTCACTTCTACGAGGGTCTGTAGTCTCCTTGCTCTCGGATTCATCCCATACCGGCTCTTCCTTTGCTTTGCTCTATATTGGAGAGAACTGAACTTCCCAGACTCCTTTGCAACTTGGCACAGGCAGATTCAGCCAATGGGAGGCCCAGACATGAGATCAGAGGGCAGGAAGAGGAGAGAAACCAAGGTATTTCCCCTGTTCTTGCTCTGCCTCTCCAGCAATAACTATATCTCCTCTGTGCTCTCAGCTCCCTGAAAATAGCATTAGCCCAGGGGTCTTGCTCCCACTAAATGGCCCTTGGCCACTAGGTCCTCGTCATAGTACCTCCTCCTTGTCTCTCCACTCCAGACAATACCCTAGTATCCCCCATTGTCTTCTCAGCAACTTCATCATCCATTAGCCAATTCCCTGAGTTAAATTCTCTCTGAAAGACCTACAGTGATTTCTGCTTTCTGGCTGGAATCTTGACCTGCAGAAACAGGAATCTGAACCCAAGATTACCTCCTTAACCACTTCAAAGATTCATATGTCCCCTTGCCCCCCAAAAAAGGAGGCAACATTCATATAGTGTTTACGATCACAGGTTCATAAGCTGGGGTTCAAACCCCAGCAGGGCTAACTGTTCACTACGTAACCTTAGGCAATTTAAACTGTCTGAGTTTCCACCACTGTGATTTCCAAAGATGGCCACCAAAGGCCGCCCACCCTGCATGCGCTTCTGCTGTGTGACTTGTCACAGCCCATTAAGCAGTAGGACTGAGTCCCTGGAATCTGGGTATCTTCGTGACTTGCATGTCACTAAGAATGCAGCGAAATGACACCACATGGTCTGAGTAGATCCACCCCTTGGTCTCTTAAGGAAATCTTGTTCTCTCACCACACTTCTCAAAAACCAGTGGACTGACTGCGAAAAAGCCCAAGTGACACCTTGAGGCTCCGTGTCAGAGCCCCAGTCCACAGTCCCCACTGGGTGCACTGCCAGGCGAGTGAAAAGTCCTCTAGATGATTCCAGCCCCCGCAAAGCCAAGGCTTCTTATCACAGCGCTGACAAACCATCCTCACCGCACCCCAGCTGCTCTTGACTCACAGAATCGACAAGAGCTATAAAATAGCCACCTTACATCGCTAGGTTTGGGGTGGTTTTACAGTAACAGATCACTAAGACATAAAGTACATTCCCCACTTGTGAAAATCAAATGGGTTGTAAGGCATAAAGTACTCAGAACAAGACTGGCACATAGTAAGTGCTCAGTAAATGGGGCCCAACTCTTGTTCTCTATGATACTTTCTGAATCTGAAATGGAGGGTCCACTTCTTAAAGCTCCTTTCAAAGCAGCGACACATCGATGCGGATACATTTTCCTCTTTTGGCCTCTTCACATTACTTGCTTCTGGCTGTCTCTCTGTCAGGCAGTGAAGTCTCTTTTTCTTACTTTTTTGCTGCGGCGGCGGCTGCTGCTCCTGCTGCTGCTGCTTCCTCTTCTTGCCAGCCTCTCTATGCTGCTGCATTCTAGGGTTCAACCCTCAGACCCCCTTTCTTCTCCCTCCTCCCTCCTAAAATTAGCTTATCTACTGCATGGATGCATTTCCCAAGGGTTGACGGGTAATGCATGCGGCCCTTCGTGCTTCACGGCTTATTACTCAAGAGCCCACGAAGGTAGGGACTCTGGTTGCCTTGACTTGAAAGATGGGGAAACTGAGTCACACAGCGGTTCAGTAACTTGCCCAAGATCCTACAGCCAGGATTAGAATTCAGACAGACCCCCACGCAGCCGGAGCCCAGGCCCCTCAAACAGGGTCTCTTTGCTTTGGTTCCACTGATGTTAGGATGGCTCTTCAGAGCATAAGACATTTAGAGAAAACCTGGTCTCCACCCACAAGCTGCCAATAGCACACCACTCTCTCTAGCAGTATTGACTAAAACCAGACCAGGCATTGCCAAATGTCCTCCCACCCCGGTGAAGAACTGCTATGCTAACCATTATGCTGTGCTGCCTTCTGTCTCTGGTTTTACACAGCCCAATCCGAGCTCCCCAAAACCTGTTCCTCCCCACAACCTTCCCATCTTAGCAAATAACACCCCCACCCACACAGGCCACTAAACTACAAACCTAGACACGACCTTTCTGCTTTTCATTCACCTCGCACCTCCCCAACTGTCTGCAAGCCTGGTCAGTTCAACCACCAAAACTTGAGCTGGATCTGCTTTTCCTGGTCTAAGTCCAGGCCTCTACCACTTCTCGCTGGGCCTCCACCAACGCCCCCCTCTCAGGAGGCCTCGCTGCTACCTCGGTTGCCCTTATAGACCAGTGTCCACATAGCAGCCAGGAGGATGACTTCAAGTCACCTATCTGCTTCAACCCTCCAAAGACTTCCCACCACATTTAAATTGTATGTCCCCACAGGCGCTCAAGTGAAATGCTTTCCTCCCAAGTCTCATTTGCCACCACGCTCCCTTTGCTCACTCACCTCCCTCCAACAGAGCCGTCCTCCACAGCCTCCCACCACAGGGCCTTCGCACAGCCTTTGCTCTCCCTGTGCATTCTTCCCTGAGTAACTCCTCATCCTTTGACTGTTTTCCTTGACCACCCTCCAGAAAACATATCCCTTTTTTTTCCTCCATCTTGACCTCTGGTTTAATTCGTCTGCAGCATTTATTATAATGTTCTGGCAAGTAGCCTGCTTGCTGTCTGTAATGGGTTGAGTGGTAGCCTCCACAAAAGATATATTCACATCAAATCCCTGGAAACTGTGAATGTGATGTTATTCAAAAAAGGGACTTTGCAAGATGTAAGTTAAGGATCGTGAAATGAGATCCTCCTGTGTGACCTGGACTGGCCCAAAGTCCAGTGACAAGTTTCCCTGTAAGAGTCCCGCGGAGGAGCCATGCGGGCAGGAAATAGCCAAGGGAAGGTGGAGGGACGCAGTGACCACCAGGGATGCCTGGAGCTGCCAGAAGCTGAAAGAGGCAAAACCTTGATTCTCCCCTAAAGCCTCCAGATCAAGCACTGCCCTCCCCATACCTTCATTTCCCAACTCAGCCTGGAGACTATGCTGCATCTTATTTCTCTTGTTTTAAGCCACCCAGTTTGTGTTACTTTGTTACAGCAGTCACAGGAGAAATACTTTGCCTTCCCTTCCCCACCTACACACACACACACACACACACACACACACACATACACACACACACACACACACACGGTCATGAATTCAGGAGAGTGGACAATAACTGTTGTCTTCTTTCCCATAACTCCAGCAGTCCGCGGGTGCCTGTTGCTGATCATTAGAAATGATTTTTCTATGGCTGAGAAACTCTCAAACTCTTCCTCACTGTCCCTAGCGAGGGCTCATTTTTCCTTGAGTGCAGTGAAACGACCCTACACGGTCTAAGTAGATCCCAAGACAGGAAGCTCACTCCTTCCTAAAAAGTGGTTCTCTCGGGCAATGTCCCCACCCCAGGGGACATTTGGCAATGTCTGGGGACATTTTGTTGTCGCAACTCTGGGGGAAGAGGGCTAGTGGCACTGGGTGAGTAGAGGTCAGGGATGCAACCTAATATCCTACTTTGCACGCCCCCAGACAGAATGATGTGGCCCCAGATGGCAAGAGATGACCTCTGTCCAGCCTTCTAGCAACAGTCCCTCAGTTTCCCCTGTAGAACCCTCCTCCCTTCCCCCACCTGCCCCACCTCAATAAACTTCACTCCCAACATGAGAAAGGGCATGTGATCTACATCTGGCCATGTGATCTACACCTGGCCAATCCAGCATCCTCTTCTCCAGGCAGTAATTGTTTCAGGATTGACATGTGATCCCTGCAAAAATGCATGTCCAACAAAGATAGATTCTGGGTTGAGAGGCCATTAAATTTTCCATTGGACACAGCATTGTGGGAATATAAAAACTGGAACAGCGGGGCACCTTTGTCTGCCTCCATTAGGAGAAAAGATAACTAAGCATGGAGGGAAACAGCCAGAAGAAAGCAGAGTTGAAAAATGAGGTAAGGGCCCTAAAATATTGTCTGGATCGAGCAGGACCCAAAGGCATGTTATCCTATGTTTTTCAGTTATGGGAGCTAACAAATATTATTTTTGACTAAGCCAGTTTCAGTTGGGTTTTCTGTCACTCTTGGTTGAAACTTCTACACACTTAGTTCAGAATTTCCTCAACTGAAATGTTCAGTTCTCCAACTAAACATCCCTTATTTCTTATACTGTTCCCCATGGGACCTCACTCCCAAGTTTCTCCTAAAACTCAGATCTCAGTACAGCCTCCCCGATAACAAAGAGGGACAAGTCCATCTCTGCAATGTGATGAGATCTTTAGAACTCCAGCCATGCTCACCAAAAACACCCTTGGGTCCTTCTCACATCCTGGTAGGACTCATGTCAGTGAGGAAGACAAAAACTTCTTTTGCTTCCTCAAATATGCCTCCAACCTCACATACTCCCTAGGCTTGTCACCTCCTCCAGGAAGCCTACACTGATTGCTTGTCCCTACTCTCGGCTCCCACAATGCCCTGGGCTCTACCCACCCATTGTTGAATGTTCTTCTGTCATAACTGCCTATTTCCTCATTTCTTTCCATGAGTTGTATGAGGATCTATGTCTCATTCATCATGAAATTCTCCATCACCCAAATGCAGAGCCTCACACTAAAAAATGTCTACAAGTGGATGCTACTATCACTATCATCATCACCATCACTTCTCCATTTGATAAATGAGAAAATCAAAGGTGAGAAAGACTACATACTTGGCCAAAGTCACATAATTAGAAACTAGCATAGAAAAGGTTAATACCAGGCAAGCCATGACCCACCACCAACCAAGCACCACGAACCAAAACTAAGTAAGCAATCATACACCTTGTAAGTCAGGGATCAATTAGCAAACTCTCCCTGTTACAGCAGCTATTACATACGGGGACTTACATCATATCCTATAAACAACTTGGACCAAGTTAACAAAAAGAAAGATTTCCAATAATTTATATCACTTACTATGTGTCAATCATCAAGATAGTAATTTAACTTACCTTAACACATTTGATCTTGTTTAATTCACATACAATCCTGACATAATGATACTGTCTACATTCCCATTTTATAGGTAAAATCGCCAGAGATGAAATAGCTCAAGAAATTTATTTTTCTCCAAGATCACAAAACTAATGCCTGACTTGAAATTCAAACCAGCCTAATATATAAAGAGTGTTTAAAAATCAATAACAAAAAAAAGGTCAATTGCCCTTGAAAGAAAAAAATAATGGGCAAATGATATGAACAAATATTATTTCACACAGAGAAAATATAAATAACTCTCAAAAACAGAAAAAGAGCTCAATCTCACTTATAATAAGAGAGATGTAAATTGATCCACAATGAATTCCATTTATTTCCCATCAGGTTGGAAAAACTCCAAAAACTTTACAACAAAACAGTCTGTTGGCAAGATGATGGAGAACAAGCACTCTCATCTATTGCTAGTGGTAAAAAATTGGAATAATTAATATGTGAACAATCCTATAGGGAGAACAACTTGGCATTATCTATCAAAAACACAGGCTCATATGTTTTGAGCAAGCAAACCCCTCTCAGAATTTATCCATGGATATAATTGCTCAAGTTTATGGCAGCATTAATAATATTTATATGTTGCCAGGTACTTTTGTAAGTTCTTTAGAGTAACTTGTTTGTCCAGCACTTGCTTTCAGATAGGGATTTTTTAATTCCCATTTTACAGATGAGAAAATTGAAGCACAGAGATGTTAATGACATGCCCAACATCACACAGTGAGAAGCTGAAAAATGATTAATGGACAAAATTACTGATTACAGCATGCTTATCTGGTGCAATCAATAGAGGGGATGGTAACAAATGATGGCCCACTCCTGCCATGGATTATGGGTGGTTGAGAGTATTTAAGAGTAAGGACCTTGGGACCAGGATGCCCAGGTTTAATCCCCTGACTCTGCTACTTTCCAGTTGGGTGCTCTGGGACAAGTTACTTAACTTCTCTGTGCCTCAGTTTCCCCATACCTAAAAAGAGGATAAAGCTACAATCTACCTCAGAGGTTATTATGGAGGTTAAACAAGTCACTGTATAGAAAATGTTTAGACCAAGGATTAGAAAAATTTTTCTACAAAGGACTGAAGGACAGTCTCTGTGGCAGCTCTTCAGCCCAGTAGAAGTAGCTGAAAGGCAGCCAAGGGCTATACATAAATGAATGGGTGTGACCATGTACCAATAAAACTTTATTTATTAAAACACACTGTGGTCCAGATTCGACTCTGCAGTTTGTAATTTGCTGGTCCCTAGCACGATAGTAGTTTGTTTAACAAGTAGAGTGTCACATAGCCATTTCTTTACAAGAATGAGCACAATCTCTGTATTGATCTGGAAAGATTCCTGAGACAATGATTAAAGCAGAATATAAAATACTGGTTGGCGTGTGCCATCTTCCCCATTAGGGGACAAGTGTAACAAATAAGAACCTAAATTCCCATTTGCTTACGCTTGCTTAAAGAAATTCTGGAAGGATATACAGTCAACGTTTTTTAAAAAAGGCATTACTTAGGAGAGAAGGTAGAAACTGGACATTTGAGGGACAGGACTAGACGTTCAATATTTTCTATGCACCTTTTTATGTGTTTTCATATTTGAACCACACAAATATATTATTTAACCAAAAGGTTAAACTATTTTAAGGATTTCACCAGGTTCTGTCCACTAGCACAACCTCAGCTCTGTTCATCGGGGCGATGATTCCCTGCTGTGTGGGCGCCGGGTGCTAAGCAGCATTGCTGGCCTCGCTCCTCCCTGTGTCTCCCAGGGACACTCAGAAATGTCTCCAGACATCGCCAAATGTCCTTGGGGGGCAAAATCAGTTCTGTTGAGAACTGCTACTCTAACGCACGCTCCAACCTGCTGTGTTACGGAGCCCAACCCCACTACCCCACATCCTTCCTTAAAACAAACAAAAAAAAAAACAGTTTTTCCCTTTAAAGAGACATTATAATGAGTTTATCTGTGTCTGACATCATACCAAGCAGTGGTGAAATATCCTAACAGTCCTCTCAAAAAAGGTGTGTTTTTTTTTATCCAGAATCACACATGGGGAAACTGAGGCTCAGGAAGCCAGAAAATGGTAGAAATGGGATTTGAACCCACATCCAGGTCCTCCAAAAGACCACTCCCACACACGGCACCCCGTCCTGACTTTGCTGCCCTGTCCCTTCCCTGCCACAACCAGCAGCACCAAGTACACTGGGGCTGGCGACCTTGGCATCATCTTGGCCCCAGCACCCCTCCCTATGCCACGTCTAATCAGCGCCCATGTCCTAGTGTATCTTTGCCACAATGACTGTCACATTCATCTCTTCCTCTCCACTCCCTTGGCTTTGAAGCTTCAACTTGCAACCTAGAATTTGGACTCCAGGTCAGCAGCAGAGGAGAGTTGGGGTGACTGTTTACCTAAAATGGTATTGTCCTCTCTGGGCCTCAGATCTCAGAAGATCCATCCAGTTTGGAGGGCCACTCAATCTGACCTCCCTCCTGACCCATTCCCACAGCCAGGCAACATACCACTCTGAGTGGTAGCCTATGTGGGCACGGCGATTCTCTGTGCAACCCTGAGGACGCAGGCCGGGGCCTGCCCCCTAAGGTGCTCCCAGACTTGAGAAGACAGGACCAGACACCCGCCAGCCAGCCCTGTGCTGTCAGGATTGGGGCAGAGAGAGAAAGGTTTGGGCGACAGGCCCAGGAAGAAAGGCGAGTGCAGGGGGCATTTGTGCTGGGTATTGCAGAGAGGGCCTGCAGGAGCTTTCTGCTTGTTCTGGCTTCGTGCACTCAGGGGTGTCAGGCCCGAGACCCGGCAGTGGTGTTCCCTGATCCTGAATCCCACGCCCAGCTCAGGCCTTTGCCCTGGCAATGCCCTGTGCCTGAAGAGTTTTCCCCAGGTTGGCATGGCTCATTCCCTCGCTTTCTCCAGGTCGTTCCTCAAATATCACCTTGTCGGTGATGCCTCCCAGACCCTCTTCAAATCCGCAGCCACCACACCCTGGCATCTCCTGTTCTGCTCTGTTTCTTCTGAGCATGCGTCACCTCCTGGCAATGGGTGCGTTTCCTTCTTTGCTCATTGCTGGTCTCCCCGCTAGATTGCAGGCTTCTCTGTGTGACTGATTCCGACGGTCTCGGTACCAAGAGCACGGTGGGCATGTCTTGTAGCCGGGGGTGGGTGAATGGGTGTGTGGACGGATGGATGGATGGATGGATGATTTGGAGAGGTGGGTGGGTGGACGGATGGACGCGTGGATGGGTGGAAGGAAGGAAGGACGGAAGGAAGGGAGAAGGACAGAAGGAGGGAGATAGACAGATAAATGGGTGGATGGGCGGGAGAGCGGGAGGGCAGGGGAAGGGGTGTTAATACGCTCTTCCCACCCTCTACCCTGGAACAACTGAGCAAAACCATAGGAACTACGAAGAAGAAATGAGAAAGACTGGGAAGCACCCTGATTCCAGCCTCCACGCCGTTGTTTACGCCGCCCCCACCAGGAGTGCCTGCCTCTCCTCTCCTCCTGTCCACACCCTTGGGCCGTCCCTGGCTCTGGCTTAAATCTGTTGTCAGACAGGAACAAGCAAACCTAGAGAGCTTGTTCTGTGGCCCCTTCCTCTGGCTTACTGTGGCCACCTTTCCGCTGCACGCACACATCCCCCCGTCACCTGGACAGGGGGCCAGGCTCTGAAGGGAGGGAGAACGGGTGGCACAGGAAATAGAGCTCTCCGATGGGCAGGATCAGGGAACACCACTGCCGGGTCTCGGGCCTGACACCCCTGAGTGCACGAAGCCAGAACAAGCAGAAAGCTCCTGCAGGCCCTCTCTGCAATACCCAGCACAAATGCCCCCTGCACTCGCCTTTCTTCCTGGGCCTGTCGCCCAAACCTTTCTCTCTCTGCCCCAATCCTGACAGCACAGGGCTGGCTGGCGGGTGTCTGGTCCTGTCTTCTCAAGTCTGGGAGCACCTTAGGGGGCAGGCCCTGGCCTGCGTCCTCAGGGTTGCACAGAGAATCAGGACATGTCCCTGGGGGCAACTTCCCTCTTAGACGTGATGCCCTCCCCCTTCACCAGAGAATCAGCTTGAGACCAGCTCCGCACACAGAGGTGGAAGTTCATCCTCGAGTCTCACCAGTTTCCCATTAGCTGCTATCGAAACCTTACTGGAAACCTTGACTTCCTGCAAGGCTGCTGTCTGACAGATCCTAAAGCTACTTCCCCCTGTCCTGGAGGCCAGAAGGAGACAGGCAAATATAGGCAAATTTTGGGGTGGCCAGTGGGGGGCTGGGCACAGGCGAGGGAGGGTGCTTCCAGGGATCCTCCTCTTTTGGGCGGCTCTGACGGGGCTAAGGAGGTTGGGCCACTACCTGGCCTACCCATGCCCCTATCTCCAGGAAGCACCCCCCAGAGACCCCACTCCCTGAGCTTCCCCTCCCCCATTTGCACGTGGCACCTCCAACCAGAAAGGAGACAATGCCCCAGCAGCGCCCTCATTCCTAGAGACACCCCCCTCTCAGCCCATGACCAGGCTTCCATCCCAGAGTGGAGCCTGAGGCCTGATGGCAGAGGTTCCCCCAGACCCCAGGGCAAGCAAGACATACCCAGCCCCCACAGAAGCATACACCACTTCCACCCAGCACCCAGGAGGCCACAGAGAACCAGAGAAGGTGCTAGAGAGAAAGGATCCAGTCATGTTACCTCCCCCACCCCAACTATATTCAAATAAGGATTTGAATATATTTCCTGGGCCTGGTGTCACAGTCAAATCTGCCTCTCCTTGGACTCCTTGCAGAAGTCCCTGCAGGGGAAGAGCAGCATTTCTGGGTTCCAAAAGCACAAGACCCAGGCTCAGGGGCTGGGGGTCCTGCCCCAGCATCATCCCTGGAACAGATGATCTAGGAAGACCAGAGTCTGGGCCACAGGCCCCTTCCAGGGCTACCCTGCCCCAGACCCAGGCAGGAAGCCAAGGGGAAGAAGATGTGAGGGGAAGGAAGGGGCCCAGGGCCCAGGAGGACACATGTCGGGGGAAGAAGTTGGTGGAGGCCCCTCCCCCATAGCCAGAATCTGGGAGTGGGGGTCGAAGGAGTTAAAAACCTCAGGCATCCCAGGGGTCCCTGGGCACTCCCTCAAGATATCCTCAGGGTCCCATCTGGGAGCTTGAACCCCAGCAGTGTCAGCCTGGGGCTTGAAGCATTAACCCCATGTTTGCCAGTTCTCAGCTTAGAAGTGGGCAGACTCAGTCTATTAACACATTCAGGGTGCCAGTTAGGGAGCCACCCCAGAACCACCCCAGCTACCACTCCCACATCCCCACATGTCCCAAGTCAGCCCTGGACTAGGGAACACACTCCTCTGTAAGCTGCCAGCCAGAGGCCATGGTGCCCACTTCCCAACATCCACACACCAGCCCGCAGCAGCTCACCTGAGACATCTGGGGGCGCAGGTTGACCTCACGCAGGTTGATGGCATGGGGTAGCAGGTTGTTGAGCAGCTGACACAGGAGGACGCCATCCCGAAGGGCCTGTGCCAGCTCACACACCTGTGCCCCATCCCAGGTCACCCGGTGGCTGGGCGGCAGCACCCGGCACTGGATCAGCCAGTGAGTACACTGGCGCCACAGTTCCATGGCTACTGCCTCCCAGCCAGCCCGTGCACCCCGGCGCCTCCACCAATGGCTGTCTGCGGGGTTAGCTAGCTACCACTTCCTCTTCTTTGCCTGTAACTGTTGCCCTGAGAGGGGGTGGAGGAGGAGGAGCTCTGGAGTGAGGGGGAGGAAGAAGGAGGGGTGAGCACCTACAGCCCAGCCCCATCCATGCAGGACCCGGCCTCACCAGTGGCTGCGGGTGGAGTCAGGCTAAGTGCACTGAGGCCTCCTGCCTCCTCCAGGTCCCGCCCCTGACAGCGCCCGCTCTGCAATACCCAGCACAAATGCCCCCTGGACTCGCCTTTCTTCCTGGGCCTGTCGCCCAAACCTTTCTCTCTCTGCCCCAATCCCGACAGCACAGGGCTGGCTGGAGGGTGTCTGGTCCTGTCTTCTCAAGTCTGGGAGCACCTTAGGGGGCAGGCCCTGGCCTGCGTCCTCAGGGTTGCACAGAGAATCCAAGTCCCGCCCCTGACAGTGCCGTCTCTGAAACATATGTGGACACCTCCACCTGCCTCCACCTGCCTCCACCTTAGCCTAGCCCAGCCCCCATCTTCACCAGCCTGCACCAGGACAATGTCCTCCACCTTGCCCACCCCCCACCCCGCCAGCTTCCACCCTCACCCCCTCCAGTCTGTCCTCCCCAAAGCAGCTGGAGCACCCAAATCAAGATGTGATGCTCCTCCTCTCCTCACAGCCATCCCCCTGGGGTAAAAGCCCTCCCTTCAACCACAGGCCATATAGGCCCTGCCCCTGTCCACCGCACTGCCTTTGCCCACTCCACCTTCCCCTCACCCTCTGCCCCCCGCCCCCCCCACACACACACCTGCCCTTCTTGGTGTTCCTCCAACACACCAGCGTGGTGCCGCACAGGGGCCAGCAAGGGCAGCACTTTGCTCTCCCAGTGCCCTCTGCCTTGGGCAACATCACCTCCAGCTCACTCACCTTCTCAGAAAGCCTTCTCAAAGCCCCCCGCTGCAGATCACAGCCATTTTCCCCACTGCACAACATCCTTTCCTATTCCCGACGTTAAGTCCTAATCACTACCCAACAAACCTGATATTTCCTTATATCCTTGTCTCTTCGGAAATTTCTCTCTTATGTTCACTGCACCCCTGGACACCTCTCACCCCTGCACTTCGCATGCTCCATAATATTTGTTGAATGAGTGTAGAAATGAAAATTCTATTGGCTCTCTCTCTGACATCTACCCTAAATCCATCCTTTTATGACCCCCCCATGCCCACCACTCTCTCCTTATAGACTCAGCGTGGTTTGTTAATTCATTCGTCAAACAAACATTTGCTGTCCTCGTCGCCCTTATCACTACCTCAAACCACCTCGTCTGTGAGGTCTGTCTCCCCTCCTCTACCCCACCAAGCCGTGAGCAGTCTCCCCTGCCCCTGCACCCCACAAGGAGGTGTGGCCGCTAGGGAGCGCTAGACCCCTGCACTGAGCACACCCTGACGCCCTGCGCCAACCCTAGGCGGGAAGGGGTCGAGGTAAGCTGCCCCTCCTGAGCCTGGCGTCTTCCACACCGCGGGGAAAGCCCAATCTGGAAATTCCCAGCTTTAAAATCCTACTGGCACCAAAACATTTCACCCTCCACCATTCTTGGTCCTCTGTGAGTCAATTTCTCCGTCTGTCGGCGGGGGCAGTGGTGGCAGGGGCAGGGAGCAGGAAGGTAAGGCTGGACCCTCCAGCCTGCCCACTCAGAAGCCGGCCACCTGGGCCAAGTGGCTTAGCCGTCCAGGGCCTGTTGCTGCCTCTGGAAAACGGGCGCTGTGGCCGTCGGGCGGCCCACCTGTGTGAAAACGAAAGTCGTTGAGGCAGATGGAGCGAGTAGAAGGGCACGCAGCAGGCACCCGACACAAGAGTGCTTGCACACTGCTGTTTTTATTGAGCCCCCAGCACGCGGGGCCTGGCGCCCTCCTGCTGCTCCACACACCCCCCCTTTCACGCGCCGATCTCCGGGAGTGGGGCTCGAACCCGCGACTCCGTCCTCCCGCCTGGGAAACCACCGAGGGCCGCCCCTCCCCCCCGCCCGAGGTCTCGCTCAGGTCCACCGGCCGGCGCTGGGGAAGGCCGCCGCGTTTCCCCGTATCTCTCCGCAAAACCTAAATAGGGTTTCTTTCCGGAAAACCCAGGGGGGCGGTCTGGAGGAAGCGCACCCCGCCGCGTCACAGCACAGGCGCAGCGATCCCCGGCGGGCCAGGAGGCCGGGGGTGTCGCCCCGCCCCGGAACCCCGGGAGCGGAAGAGCGAGACGACGCCCCACCCCGGCCCCGAGGGCGCCTCGGGCGGATCCGAGGGGAGCGAAGAGGCCGCGCTCGGAGGGACCCGCTGTCGGGTGGGAATTCGGGGTGTATTCCCTGGGGGCGGGGCGAGGAGTGGGCGTGGCCAGTCGGAAAGGTGGGGGCGACACCCAATGGGGTAGGTGGATTCCTCAGGGGGCGTGGTCTGAGGCAAAGTGGGTGTGGCCAGAGCAATGACAGACTCTAATAGGCGGGGCGGAGCCGAGGGGGCGGGGCGAGAGCCTGGACGCCGCGGATGCCGAGGGGGCGGGACCGTCGGGGGCGGACCAGGTGGTTGGACCTGGTTCCCACCTGGCGCGCGCGACCCGGGAGCCTGCGCCTGCCTGCGGCGCGAAGGGAGGGACCCGGAGCCGTGCAGCGTCAGGCTGCGGCGCGCACCTAGTCTCGTGGTGGCTCCACGGGTCCAGGACGAGGTGAGTGAGGAGCCCGGGAGACCCCTGGACCGCCATCGGCTTATTGAGGTGGGAAATCCTCTCCTTTCCAGGTGGGTTCACGGACTTGCAAGGGGAACCTGGAGCGGGACGTCCCGCTCCGCGAGCGTCTGCGGACGTAGAAGGGGTCGCCGAGGGCCTGATGGGGTCGCGGAGCGTCCGTGCACCTGCACTTGGTCCCCTCAGCGTGTTTCCTGGGCAACGCGGAGCGCGTCCCTTATTTCCACGTTTGCTGTACCCCCACCTGGACAGCCCTTTCTCCAAGTCTTTGCATAACTCTCTCTCCTTCCCCTATCTCGGCTCCTGTGCCACTTCGTGGGAGAGACCTTCCCCACTACTTACTTGAAGTACCTGCCCCCTCCGGCTTTATCACATCTCCCAGCTTTATCACCTTCGTTGATTACTCTTAAAAATTGTCTTGTTTATCCATTGTGTGTTTGGAGGGTTTTTTTGTGTGTGTGGGTCTTACCCTCCAGATGGAGCTGGGCTGAGTCTTGGTCTTTTTCTTGACTGTATCTTGACTGTATCCCCAGTACAGAACAGCACACACTAATGCTCGATCAATCAATATTTGCTCAATGTCAAGTCTGAGTCCCCGTGTTCATATGTGTCCATGGGTCGTATGTGCAAGGGGCTGGCCCCCTGCATGTCTGCACATGTACATGGTCTGTAGGGCATGTGCTTGCCCCTTCCCAACATCCCTCCTGATTCTGCCCACTGCCTGTCTCCCCTGCCCAAAGACACAGAAATTGTTCCAGAGGACAGGGCAGAGACATGCCCGTGGCTGACCTGTGCCCACACTGAGCTCCACCCGCCCTCCCAAACTAGCCAGAGCCTTGTCCCGTGACCCACCTTCACACCACTAAGGGGGACACAAGATAGAGGAAACTGGGGTTGGGGGCTCTTGAGGCCCGAGCTGAGGCTGTCCTACCTGACAAAAGAAAGTGCACAGGCATCTGGGAGGCACACCTGGCATTCAGGTATGCAGTGCCTGGAGCCAGCAACCACCCAGCACCCCACCCTTTAGCCACCTAAGGTTTATCTGGAACTTTCTGGTCCTTTTAGGCCCTCAGCCAGGCTGACTCAGGAGGCAGGAATCCTGCAGACTCCACCAGGCCCAGAAGACCTTGGGGTGAGTGTGGTGTGGCAGACTGCCCCCCCATCCTCCCATTCAGGGTGATCTTTCCCACAGGGCACACAGAACCTGAAGCTTGTGAGATGATTGAAGGAATCCCAAAGGTTCTAGGGCCTAAATTTGACCATCATCATAATAACGAATTACAACCATTTGGAAATATGCAATTGCCGTTGGCTAGCATTTCTACAATCTGGGACCACTTAGTGCCCTTAATTTGGGAAGCAAAGTATAGGTTAGCTTTTCTTCCATCTAAGAATCCTTGAGTGTGCAAATATTAATAAATCGCTACATTGTGGATGTTAGTAAATTCAATTCCCCCTGTCTGGTATGTACTTTTACCCAGAGCCACCTGGCTCACTCCCTCAAAATCCTTCCAGTTGTTACTAAAAGAGAGCTTCCCAAGCCACCCTATGGGAAACATTTACTTGCATCTTGTACCACTTCCTAAATTCTTCACTTAGCTCTCTCTGATCTGTTTCCTCACCTCCTTATTTATTAGCTTAGCCACTGTCTCCCTCACTAGAATGACAGCCCACTAGAGTTGATTCAAACTTAGTTGATGAATCTTTACTGTCTACCCTAGGGGAGGGCAGGGACCCCAGTCTGTTTTGCTTGCTGCCATGTCTCTAGTGCCCAGAACAGCATCGGGGCCCACAGAAGGTACCCCATGAATATTGGTTTGATTAAATTGGTTAATTACATTTCTGCAAAATGTAGTATTATTCACCTGCATATCAGTGGCATTACTTTTGAAAGCCATGCATAGGTTAATACATCCAAGAATCCTAGGGAATGCATGATTGTTTTCATGTAATCACAGCCAATTCTAAAGAGACCCATAATCTGATTTTTATATATATATGAGAAATGTCATATAAGTTACATCTATATAATCTGTATATGAGTAATTTAGATTTCATATATATATATGTGCATATATACATATACATGGCATGGAGAGACAGCAGGCTCAAAATGGAGTCACTCGCACCCACATGAGTAAGTCAAGATTTAATATCTAAATTAATTCCAATCTCGGTCTTTCCCTAATGTAACATTTAACCAGAATTGCCTGGTCAGCATGATTGGGGTGATCTGTCCAACAGACCCCTCCTTCCACATAGAAAGGCAACCGAAGGTTACAGAGCCTAAACAAGTCCTTTTCGTATCTCACTACCTTTCTGTCTATAAGAACCTTCCATTTTGTACAACTCTTTGGAGCTCTTTCTATTAGTGGGCTACTGCCAGATTCATTAATCATTCAGTAAAGTTAATTAGATCTTTACATTTATATGGTCAAATTTTTGTTATTTAACAAATAACAGATAAGTAGACAAATAGGTACAGATAGATGGATAGACAGAAAGATGATAGATACGCATTTTAAATTTTGATAAGATATGAGCAGCTGTCTCCAAAACTGAGGGGATCATGGAAGGACCAACCTAGTCATTGAGGAAGCTTAGAAAGCAAGAAATAGTCTTCTGTTTTGCAGATGCGGAAGACTGAGGCCTATGGAAAAACAGAGCTCATCCCCAGCACCCTCTGCCCCCAAGCGCTCCATGCAGCTGCCACAGAATGAAGAGGACTTTGCCAGTCAGTCCTGGTACCACGGCCCCCTGTCTCGCCAGGTAGCACCTCTGAGGCCCTTGGCATTATCTTATGGGGCCTCCCGGGTCCTGGATGAGGGACAAAGGGTCAAGGGAGGCGGGGGACTGGGAACTGTTTTGAAGCTTGGTTGACGTGATAGCATGTCAGTCCTTCTGTTTAAATTATCACTGTCTTTGGGATGGTGTTGAGGATGAAGACTGAAAAGGGTCCTAACAGCCCCAGACCACCCTTTGGCTCTGTCTCTCCCTCTGGAGGCCATTAGGGTCATCTCCCTTCTAGCATCTTCCTCTCAATCCCAGTGCCCCACCCTCATCTCCAATTTAAGAGTCACCCTCAAGAGTCCTAGGACCCTGGGCTTCCAATCAAATCATGAAGGGCAATGTAGCTTAGTGATTAAAGTCCTGCACCCTGGAGTCAGGTATCTTGGGTTCAAATGCCAGCTTGACAGTTTATGTTCAGTGGGGCCTTGCGCAACGTGTTTGGCCTCTCTGGGCCTCAGTTTTCCCATCTGTAAAATGGGGATAATGGTACCTACTGCTTAATTTTAGTAAAGAATTAAAAGAATTCATGTTTACACCTAAAGTGTCTGGCACATTGTATGAGCTATCCATGTGTTCACTGCATGTATGACTCAGTACCCAGACCTGCTGCCAGCTCTGCTTTGCCTCTCTGTGTCATAACCCTCAGTCCATTTTAACATGAGCATTGGTGGCTGGCATAAGACTGCGTGAAGATTTTTATAAAGGATTTATGGGGCACAGTCTATCTGCAAGGATCCAGCTAATGACTTCTCTTGAAGCCACATATGTATAACAAAGCATTTATTCAGACTGGAAGTTGCATTAGTCAGCATCAGCTAGAGGCTGTAATAAACATTCCCAAGATGGTACTGTTAACACAGTAAACAGTTATGTGCTTATTCAGGTCATGCTCCAAGGTGGTTGGGAAGGGGGTAGGTGCTTCTCCAGAAATCAACAGGATCCGAGTCCTTTCCATCACGTGGCTCTGCCATCCCCCAGGGCTTTGGGGAGACTTAGTTGACAGATAGGGAACAGAACTTGTAGAATTGTGCAGGAGGTTTTTATGGGCCAGGTCTGGAGGCTTCTCACAGTGCTTCTGCCCTCATCCCATTGGTCAGGTCTTGTCATACAATGACTAACTGCAGGGGAGTCTGGGAAATGTAGTCGAGGCATTACCCATGAGAAAAGGTAGTTGGATGCAAAACTACCCAGTCACTTGGGTGGTTTTTCTTGGAGGGCGCATCTCACCATTAACTACTGATCTGGGCTCACACCTAAACCTCCTGCCCCCCTGGTCTTCACCCCCTTCTTCCTCCAGAAGGCTGAGGTCCTTCTTCAGCAAGATGGAGACTTCTTGGTCCGTGCCTCTGGGTCCCGTGGGGGCCATCCTGTGATCTCCTGTCGCTGGCGGGGCTCAGTCCTACACTTCGAAGTGCTCCGTGTGGCCCTACGTCCCCGACCAGGCTGGCCCACAACGCTCTTTCAGCTGGAGGATGAGCGTTTCCCAAGCCTGCCTGCCCTGATTCGCAGCTATGTCACTGGCCAGCGACCACTATCCCAGGCCACAGGGGCGGTGGCCTCCAGACCAGTGATTCGGGAAGGGTCAATGCGACGCAGCTTTAGCGAAGATTCCCTCCAAGAGAGCCCAGCTCAGATAGAGCCTCTCAGGTACACACAGGCGCTCTACCTCCCAAACAAAGCCCAGTCCCGCCAGCGCTTCTCGCCCTCAGCCCTATCCACAGCTGGGGTCACGTCATCATGGTGGTGGTGGAGGGCTGCCCAAGAACAGTAGAATGTTGAGCATTCACAGCCTCTACCTCCTAGAAGCCAGTATAGTCCTCCCAGCCCCACCCACCAGTGTGACAATCAAAAAATGTCTCCTGACTTGTTAAGTGTCTGCAGGGGGACAAGGCCCCCTGGCTGGAATCTACTGGTCCCAAATGACTGGATATAAGGATTTCTGAGCATCAGTGGGGGTGCTCTGCTCGGGCCAGGGCTATACATCTCCCCCATCTCTGTCCCACAGAGCTAGGAAACGGAGTGAGAGCCAGCCGGCAGGCTTGGAGCATCTAGGGCAGTCACAAGAGGACCCCTTTGTCCCAGGTAAGGCTCATCCAGGACAGCATGTGGCTCAAAGACTGGGTCTGTCACACTGCCTGAATGACCTTGGACAGGTGATTTCACCTCTTGGAAATGGGGACAATATGCTTTCAAAGTTGTCATACGGATTTAAAAACATACAGGAACTTTGTAAGTACTTAAAAATGTGAGTTTACAATTATTCCAAGAATAATTGTTCTTGGAATATGTGGCCTGACCATGGTTGACCTCTATAAAAACTTGCTACATCCCCTCAAGCACTCCAGTCACACAGTCTTCCTTTCAGTTGCCGGAACCTTCCAAATTTATTCCCACCTCAGGGGTTTTGCACTTAGTGCTTTTGCCATTGGAAAGTCCATTCCCTTAACCTTTCCGTGAGTGGTTCCATCTCTTCTAACATGGGTTCCTCAAAACAGTTGACCCTGACCATTCTACCTAAAGAAAGCGTACCCCTCTATCCTATCTACCCTATCTGCCCTTCCCTGCACCTCCAATTCAACATGAACCCTCAATGCATGCCAGGCACTGTATTAAGTGATGAACTAGATCAATGAATGAGAAAGGCAAAGATCGCTACGAGAGTGGAGTTAACCCCCTATTAGAGGAAGGTGGATCATAAACAAAAACGAGTCAAGTCATCTATGCTTTGAGGTAAAAATTAAAGTATAACAGAGTAAGGGAGGTTGGAAGTATGGAAACAGGAGTAAGTGTTGCAATTTGAAGTAGTAATTAGAAAAGGGCCTTGTGGAGAAAGATCTGAAGGTGAGGGAGGAAACGAGGTGGGAAAATGAGTGTGAGAAAGGTCTAGGCAGAAGGAGCAGCCAGTGCAAAGGTCCTGGGGCCAGAATAAGAGTTTTACTTATTCATTCAACCAAAAGGAGGTGAGTGCTGCTAAAGCAATGGAAGTGAATGGGAAGTCAGAAAGATCTGGGACTCAGAGTATGAGGGCTTTTTTGAATACTGTATGGATATTTTAAGATTTATTTATGCATACAAGAGCTGGGGTACAGGCCAGAGGTGCGGGGGTAAGAGGATTCACCAGAGACAGAGTGGGGAACAGAACAGGAAGACTGACCGAAGTCCGCTAAGGGGAGCAGTGGGCGAGTCAGGAGAGGTCTGCTGCGCCATGTGGGTTGCTCCCTGGCGGCCAGGGATCGAACTCGCGCTGCAGAGACTGTGGATTACTTCATAGTGTGGTGCTTAACCCCTTGTGCCACCAGGGAGGCCCCTATTGTGTGGATATTGGCCCTTACTCAGAAAGATCTGAGAACCATGGGAAGGTTTTAAGCTACAACAATACTGTCTATTTAATGCTTGGTAAATAGTCTCCCAAAAGTCTGGGTGCAGTTTCAATGGTAATAACCTCAGAAGTAAATGCATCACAAACTTAATAAAAGACACCATTTGAAAGTTTGATAATTCAGTTTCTTTGATGCTTATGTAAGTTTTGTTAATTTTGAATAATGTATTTTCATTTTCATTGTTTCATCAATGCTTATCTTCAGAGGGGCAAAAACAAAGAATTTACATTTTAAATATAGTATTCAGAATTCACAAAAGTGCATGTCAAGAAAGTTTGTTTCTAGACCATTTTTGTAAAGTGTGCAGCATTTATATTAATAAAGTTGTTAAAATTCAAAGCTGCACCAGGATAGATTGGGATACCTGATTATTGGCCAAAAAAGCCGAAGAACCAAGATGGTAGTAGCACTTGACCCCCCCAGCCCACCCCACCCAGCTATCTTTATGAACCCCCTCTTGTATGATCCCTAGGAGCCTCCACCATGCTCACATCTGTCCTGCCACGGATGGGTAGTGACCCCATGTTGCTGAAGGCCCCAGCTCCTGTGGGGACCACTGCCTACAGCCTCAGGGCCTCTGATGGGCAGCTCCATGCCAAGGCACCAACCAAGCCTCCTCGAACTCCATCACTGGTACTGCCTGACCCCCCAATGTATTGTGAGCTGGTGCCTCGAGTGCCCAGTGCCCGGAGAACATCCTCTGGCCACAGCTGCCCAGAGCCAGAGGCCCCATGGTGGAAGACCCATAAGAAGGAGGAAGACAGATATTTCCTAAGACCGCAAGCTGAGGTCTCCCTCTGTGCCCCTGACAACCTCTTCTGCCTGCTGGGAACCCAGAATCGGCCCCTGGAACCCAAAATCCTAGATACCCTCCGGGGCCTGTTCCTGAAGCATCATCCTGAGAGCACCGCCCTCCACTTGCTATTGGTAGATTGCCAGGTGGGTTACCTGCCAGGTCTCATCCCTAGGCAGAGCGGAAGCCAGAGCAAGACCCAAACACAGTTAGTTACAATCTAATTGCTTTCCTGATTCTCCCCTCAACCGCCAGGCAACTGGTCTCCTGGGAATGACCAAGTCTCATCATCTTGACCCAATGGGGGTCACCTCTGGCCTAGAGCTGCTCCTGCTTCCTGGTGGGCACTGCTTGAGACTGGAACTCCTAGAGAGGTGAGCTAGTCTCTTGGGATTTCCAGTTTCTCCAAATCTTCCCACATTCAACACCTCTCGCCCCAAGGAGGAAGTGGGATGGGCAGTGCCACCTCACATCCTCCCTCACCCCTGCTTTCCAAACCTCCCCACTGCCCGCAGACCCTTGCCCTTCACCTCACAGGCAGGAGGCGCTTTCTCTGGCCGGCGCGCTGGCGGTGCTAGGCTGCACGGGATCGCTGGAGGAGCGCACAGCTGTCCTGAGGGGCCTGGTGGAGCTGGCACTGGCACTGCGACCAGGGGCGGCAGGGGACCTGCCTGGACTGGCCGCGGTCATGGGTGCCCTACTTATGCCCCAGGTGCGGGGGACGCAGAGGTGGTGAGCGCAGATGACGAGGAAGAGGGGGAAAGAGGCATGTACGTTCAAGTCTCTTCCCCAGGTGTCCCGCTTGGAACGCACATGGCGCCAGCTGCGCAGAATTCACACCGAGGCGGCGCTGGCCTTCGAGCAGGAGTTGAAACCGCTGATGCGGGCATTGGATGAGGGCACGGGTGAGTAGAGCCCACCCAGCTCTCAGCATCATCCTTAACCAGTCCTAGGCCCCTCCCTCTGCAGCACTCCGAACCTGGAATTCCTCACCCCCCCCCTTAATCTTAAATTCAGTCCGTGCCCTAGGCGTGGCCCTGGACGCAGGTCTAGGTCAGTGCTAGGCTCTGGCCTCCGTGTCGGGCTCCAAGCCCTGCCCCTTTAGCCTTAGATTCTACCTGGGCGCTAAATTCCCTTCACCATAGGCTCGGCCCTCGTTGCCCTAGACCCCATCTATGTACGAGGCTTGGTCCTGAACCCCAGCCCCGCCCCCACTGTCCTAGGCACTGCCCTGACCTGTCCAGCCTTAGACCACGCTCCTGACCTGTCCAGCTGTTTGAGGTTTGAGGTTCCCCCTTCTTAGCCTGCTCTGAACGCTGCCCGTTGCTTCTGTCCTTGGGTGCCTTCACCCAATGTGCACCCTCTTCAACCTAGGCCCTGCCCTCTGCCCAGATTCCTTCCTCCACAGGCCCCTGCGACCCTGGCCAAGTGGCGCTGCCACACATGGCCCCCGTGGTGCGCCTGCTGGAGGGCGAGGACCTCCCCGGGCCGCTGGAGGAAAGCTGTGAGCGGCTGCTGCGCACTCTGCAGGGGGCACGTCAGGTGGCCTCCGACACACCCAAGTTCCAAGAGGTGGCGGCAGGGCGCCTGCAAGGTGAGCGCCCCTTGTGCTTCTGGCTGCCATAGGGTCCCGACTCCAGGAGCACCCCTCATGTGCTAACCTGTGACCCCAAACCAACCCAGCGAGACCCCACTCCGGCCACACCTCCCAGAGTCCCACCCTAAAGGGGACGGCCCCACCCCCAGCAGGCTCTCACAGGAAGCACTTGATGCAGCTGCAGTGTTGACAGGAACAATGCCCTCCTCCCCAAATGGGGGGAACCCAGAGCCGGTCCATGGGGTCTCCGTCCCACCTTTACACCTGGGCCAGCCTCCCCTCTCCTTGAGGATCTTAATCCCATTTGAACCCCCAGCACCCTCCAAAATGACTGTCCTCCAAAATGACAGCTTCCCCACCCCACCCCACCCCCACTGTGCTAAGAGCCATACTTCCCTCCTGTCCTGGGGCAGCCCAGATTCCAGAATCTTCTACCCGGGTCATTCTTGCCTTCCCTGGCAAAACTGTGGTATCGCCTAACCACGTCTCCCCAGATTTGTCACAGAGGGCATTAGAAACCCCAAATTCAGCCAGGACAGGTCCTCCTGGCACAGCCTCTAAGGTGGGGCCCAGAGCATCTTGCAAGAAACACTGCTCCAGTGCCACCTGGCAGAACCCCCTAGCTCAGAGCCCCACAGACACCCCCACCCTGCAGAGACCAAGAATCCTCTCCCTGCTAACCACACCCAGTTAGTTGTCCAGAGTACCTGGGGCAGAGTCCCTCCCGGCCCCTGCTGGGTCAAAGTCCCCAGGAGTGAAGGCAGGTGGCAAAGGCCCCACCTCCAGCCCACCTGGCCCCACCCCAGGATTCCAGCCCAACCCGCTGCTGAGGGAGGCCCTGACCACTGGCTTCCTGCGGAGACTGCTCTGGGGAAGCAGAGGGGCAGCCGCACCTCTGGCCTTGCGACTTGAGAAGTTCCAGCATGTCCTCAGCATCCTGTCACAGCGTCTGGAGCCTGACAGCTGAAAGCACACTCAGACACCCGGATGCCAGAGAACTCCAAAACTCAAGGAAGTAGTCCCAGGTTCGTCACAAACCAAAAGCAGGGGGGTTGTACACCCTGCCTCACAAAAGGGCGATGGACCAAATTATTAAGGACCTACCCTGCTCTCTAAAAACTCACAGGATCCCAGGGAAGCTTTTTCTCTCACACTAAACCACCCAGGTATTTGGAGGCTTCGGTGCCCTCTTCTACTTCCCCATTCCCCCAAACACATCCCACTAATTGTGAACATGTGGCTTGTAATGGTAAGATAACTTGCAGATCTGTAAGAGGCCAGAGTTCAAATGCCTTTTAAAAGCTGTGTGACCTCCTACAGGTCGCTTGAGCTCTCTGTGCCTGCCTTCAACATTTAAGACTACTTTTTAGGGGTTGCCCCAAGGATTAAAGCTCAAGTTTAAATGAGCACATGGTAGAGAATGACTGGTATACAGTAGGTGCTCAATAAACACTACCTGTTTCAGTAAGCTGCAATGGATATGGAAAGATAATTGGTACCCTTCTAACAATACTGGAGCCAGACAAGAACCCAACTTCCCAAAAGGGGCAGGCATGTGGCCAAGGGGTACCCCAGTCTATCTCCCCTTCTCATTCTTGGTGTGGCCCCTAAGGAGGGTGGCATTTGAATATCCAGTCCAGTATCTAAATCTAATAAGACATGGACTCTCCAAGGACTTTACATATATATATATATTTTTTTTATATATAAAACAAAATAACCCTCGCCGAGTGGCAGGAAGAAAAATTATTTGAAACAAGAGTATGTACATCAGTGGTAGAAGGCACAGCGGGTCCATCTGGGGTGAGGGGTCAGGGGGCAGCAGGCTACACAGGTCTCAGCCAAAGCCACGGAGGCAGAAATAAAGTGCATAGGTCCTGGGGGGCCCCCGTGGCCCAAAAGCAGCAGTCGACAGCCCCCCTCTTCCCGCCTCTGGCAGGGTTCAGTTGAGCGTGACTCGGAGATAGGAAGTGGGCACATAGCCCTCGCCTCCCTGTTTCCGCCTGACGCGGGTCCAGCCGTCACCCTTGTCCTCTTCCATAAGACTGAGGTCTTCGCCCTCGGACATGGAGATGGTGCCCTCACTGGACCCTATCATGGGGGTGGGGTAGGCTGAGGTCTGCTTCGATGGAATTTAAAGAGAACCCAGCTGAGGACACCCACCCCTCTCCAAGCCGCCAATGTGGTACCCAAGCTGGACTTACCTTCAAAGTGGTAGATGGCCACACAGTGACCTATGGGGGATGTGGGTTCCTCCTCAAAATCTTCATCAAACTCCGTGTAAATGGGGGCATCCTGGCCCTCCTCTGAGGGGGGTTCTTCAGAGCTAGTCGGGAAGAGTAAAACCAGTGAGAGCAGGTCCCCAGGGGCCAGACCCAAGCTCACCTCCCTACTCACCTGTCCTTGTTGTCCTGTGACCCACTGTTGCTGCTGCTGCTACTGTCCGGTGGGGCACTGGCTGGCGGGTCCGGGGGCCGGGTGTGCCGGCCCAGGCTATCACCCCGGTTGCTCAGGACCCGGCTCTCAGCTTCTGCCAGCCAAGTCTAAAAGAAGGAGAGCACGTGATCAATTCAGGGCAGAGTTCTGGGGTCAGCCCATTGAGCCGAGAGGTTTCCTGAGATGACCCATGCACACCCAAGGCTATGATGAGAAACAGCTGGAGCACCTCCCCCCACACACACACCTCCCTGTCCCCCACCCCCACCCCACCAGGCAGTGACTCAGCCTGACCCGCTGGTCCCCGCCCCTCCCCAGGGTCCTCCCTGACCTCATACTTCTGCACTTCCAATTTCAGCCGTTCAATGTTGCTCAGGGTCTCTGTGATTTTGGGTTCCAAGCTGGCAGGGTCCCCCATCTGGGGTGTCTTCTCATACACATCCTTCATTTTCTTCAGGGCTTCCCTTGGATGAGACAGACCAATGAGTCCCATGTGATTTAACAAGCAAAAAAATACAGGCTTGGCTTCAAGGAGCAAAAACATTGTAAGACAGTGGTTAAGAGCTCAAATGTGTTTTACTGCCTGGGTTCGAATCCCAATTTGGGTATGTCCTATTCATTTGAGTTTGGGTTAAGTAATCGAACCCCTGCCTCTTACGGTTATCTCGAAAAGGGGGTAACAATACACACATCTCCCGTGAGTTGTGGAGACTAGAATAGTGCCCGGTATGTGTGTCCAGGTATGTATTGAGCACCTACTACATATCAGGCATTGTTTTAGGAACCAGAAACTCAGCACTTAACAAAAAGAGTCAGGATCCCAGCTGAGCTCTCCGCCTCTCAGGAAAACTTGGGAATTCCAACAAGGCCACGCCAAGAGTTTAGAATACAGATTGCACTCTCTCACGAGTCCTTGCCCCTCATTTCCTCCACACCTATATACAGTTGGCTCTAGAACAACACAAATTTGAACTGTGCAGCGTCATTTATCTGATTTTATCACATTTTTTTTTCCATCCATGGGCTCCATCCACAGTCAGATCTGCATTTTATAGATAAGTCAATTTGGTTGAATCCTTAGATGCAGAATCCTTGGATAGAGAGGGCTGATTAAAAAGAACTTGAGCCTTCTTAGATTGGGTATCCCCGGGGATCTGAAGTCAAACCCCCTCAAATACCAAGAGACAACTCTAGTTAATTTTGGATGGAGCTAAATGTTAATATCCAGATTTTCAACTACCAAGGACAGGCACCACAACCCCATATTGTTCAAGGGTGATTTGTATACAGGCAGTATACTGAAAATGGATTCAACTTCTTTCTAGTCTTAATACCAAACAAGTGCCATAAAATGAGGAAACTGAGGCACAGAGAGGCAAAGCAGCTGGAATTCAAGATCAATCTATCTCACTCCAGAGTATGTAACCCACCTTATTCCTACCCCATAAACCTCTGCAACTGTAGAGTTCTGGAAAGAACTTTACACCAATACAAGCTGTTTTGTACAAGACAGTCTATGCAAACAGCAGAATATAATTTGGCTGCGAGTCGGCAAGTGGCAAACGTCATTCCTATTATGTAAGAAAACTGGGAAGAGGATTTTGTTGCCTGGAAGAGTAAAAAAATCTTTTTTTTTTAATCTGGCAGTTAACATTTTAAGCATTTGGATTACTAAATGGATAACCATATGCTTTTTTTTTTCTTTTAGCCAATTAAAACGGTGACTGAGACCACTAATAGATTTCTAATATTGAACATCTTTGCATTACTGGAATAACAACAAACGAAAGATGACTTTTTTAGCCTTTTTTAGTAACTTTTTTATTGCGATGAAATAGACGTAACATAAAATTCCCAACTGGACCATTTTTAAGTGTACAATTCAGTAGCATCAGGTACATTCGTGTGGTGCAATCACCGCTGCTGGTTGTATTCTTTTTCAATACGCCATTAGATTTGCATCTCAGATCATGAGTATAGCAAAATGATCCTGTAATTTTATTTTCTTGAAGTCTTGCTAACTGATTTAGGAATCAAGATTCCACCAGCCTCTGGGCAGGTGAGCTGGGCAGCTTTCACTGTTTGCTAATGACCTGACTAAGCTATTTCTTCTTAAGTGTGACAGGAATCACCTGTAAAGCCACCGGGCCCTGGTATGTTGGGGAGGTGATCTTTTGAGAACCACAGAAATGTAATTCACATGCTATTTTATTTTGTCCCTGCTCGGCCTGCCCCCTCCCCCACCTCACCTCTGGTCCACCTCCTTCTGTAGTTCACGATTACGTTCCTCCAGCTGCTGCTGAAGACGCTTTCTCTGCTGCTCTGGGGGCAAGTGGCTGAAATCCTCAGTCACCACTGTCTGCAAGGGGGGAAGCGGGCTGAGTCTGGGATCATGGAGTCTGAGCTTCCTAATTCACTCCTAAAGGCTCTGAGACACTCCTGAAACACACCAAGTCCACCTTCTCCCCCACCCAAAATTCCTGGAAGGCAAGGCCATGCACAGAGCAAAGCAGGTCTGGGTGGGGCAAGGGAAAGAGAAGGCCCAGCCAGCGGCAGGAAGCGAGCCCAGGGTCCTGCCACCCAGCCGCTGGGCGGGTTGGGGTCGCCCCCTCCTCCTCTCAGAGGAGGCCTCACTTACCCCACGGCTGCCTCGAAGGCTGCGGAAGGATGCTAGCCGCGGTTTGACCGACTTACTGATCTCACTCAGTATGGCCAAGGGGTCGAGGCCGGATCGGGGGGATGGGGGTCCATTGGGTAATACCGAGGGCAGGGGACCCCCCAGGGGGGAGAAGGGCGGGGGGCGCAGCTACCGGCGGGGGCCGGGGAGGGATGGATGGGCCAGGAGGGGTAATGGGAGGATGTAGAAAACAAGGACGGAGGATGAACAGACACAATAAAGAAAAAAAGGAAAAACAAAATAGAGAAAAGAAAAAAAATGGTAAGAAAACCACAACTCAAGATGCACAATCACACACAGAAAATGCATGCAAAGAGCAACACACAAATATGGGAGGTGGAGGGGAGGGCTTTAGACTGTGAGCCAGAAGGCCACACCTCTCCCTAACCCCAGCCCCCCTGGTCCCTTATAGCCTATGCCCAGTAACTAGAACGGGACCTTAGCACGGACAGGGAGGCCCATGGTTCTGTCCACCCAGCTTTCAGGGCTCACAGTCTAGAAGGAAGAGGAAGATGCATGCACGAATCCAGGTCTCCGACAGGTAAATGGGGCCATGAGGGTCAAAAGGGCAAGCTGAGAGAGGCGCCCAAGGCAAGGAACCCTCAGAGGGCTCACAGCTGGGCCTTAGGCTGGGGACTGCATGTATTCAAAGTCAAGGAATATCAAAGACTCAGTCATGAAGGACCACAGGTATAAAGCAGGGTGAGGGTGGGTGGTTGTCAAAGATATAACCCAGGAGTGTCCAGGTATATGCTGGACATTGAAAGCCAAAAACCCCAGAGTCAGAGGGTTGGAACACAGATCCACTGGCAGGACAGGGGGAGACTGGGAGGAGTCCCTAAGGCCAGTGTCCCAAGCCGTCACCCAGCCCTGAGTTCCATAAGCAGGTCTTCTCCCAGCATCCTGAGAAGCAGCAGACAGACGCCACAGGCCCCCCTCCCTGCCCCTCCTCAGCCTCCGGGGACTCCCAGGCCAATCGCCCGCCTGTCTTCCTTCCCTCCAGCCCGGGCCGGCAGCCAAGAGGAAAATTCCTGCCCGGGACTCAGCGTTCCAGCGGCTGGGGCTGATTCAGTGGGGCCCCCCTGCTGTCCCCACTCACACCCACCACCCTTCCCAAGGGCCCCGGTCCCCACCTTGTTCTTCTTGCCGAAGGGCCAGCGCTTAGCACGGCTACGGCCAGGGGTACGTCCTTCTGAAGGGGCGCCCAAGCTGCTGTCCGAGGGTGCTCGGTTCATGGGCTGGCTGAAGTCTTCAAATTCCACATCACCAGGACGGGCAAAGCCAGACTTGTGCAGTTCTATTAGGACCTGGGAGTCCTGGGGGCAGTAGGGGGCGGCGGGGAGAGGTGGGGAGGAGGCAGTTAGGGGCAAAGCTAGGTGCTTAACTTTGGAGGCTTTGGGGTCTTCCTTCTGCCCACCCCTTGCCCACTGGCCTGGACCAGGTACCCACGTTCTTGGCGTCCACAGCTTCAGCGGCCACCTTCATGCCCTCAAAGCACTTGCCGATGATGGGTACCACCTGCAGCTCGGCTTCTGACAGGAGCCCATACCCAGCCCCCAGGTGGGTGGTCCGGCGTTCATCCATGTCCTGCAGCTTCTGCAGGGGCAGGGGCGGGCAAGACTCAGGGGTGCTGGTGGAGGGACCAACAAGCAGAGTGATTCACTCCACAAACATGATGGGGATCCACACTGGTCCCAGCCCCAAGCCGTCTGGTGGGGAAAACAGAATCAAACACAGAGATTTCCAGACCAATTTATGCAGGGGAGAAACACGGGGGCCTGGGAAATTCAGAGACGTCAGATTTGAGGAACCTCCCTTGCCTGACCTGGAAAGGTTTCCCAAAGGTGACAAGGAGCCAGGGTTTTGAAGAAAAAGAAGACCCAGCACAGACAAAGCGAGTTCTGGGGCCAGAACTGAGTAGAGCGTGCGGCTAAAACACAAGAAGGGAAACTCAAGACCTTTAAAAGGAGCTGTTAGAGCTGTGAGAAGAATGAGTAAGAGTTTCAATAGGGAACAAAAAGAAGAATGGCTTAAGGAAAGGCAGGGCTCACTGTTACTATTTGTTTCTAATTCCCTTTCAATTTAGAGATGGGGGCACTGCAGTTGGGGCTTTGATAGCTGTGTTGGTTGATTGGGGGGATGTTGGGGGAAGGCATAACTGGGGAACTGAGGGACTCACATCGAATATCTGGGGCATCTGAGAGAAATAGAAGTGGGCCTGGTCTCTGTTGAAGCGCTGCAACTGAGCTGCATACTCGTTTTTGCTTTCTTCTGCCATGTGGCTCCGAAGGTGGGCTTGCTGCTTGGCCTGAGGAATATGAAGGCAGGGCTGCTGGCAGGTTCTGGCTTCGCCTCACCCTGACCCTCAAGCTGTCCCAGACCTCACAAGCACCTTTTCCACATCAGCCTTGGTAGCATTGATGTCCTGGTCTAGCCGCTCAGCAGTCTGGGCTGCCTTCTCAGCTTCCCGGCAGTCTCGCTCAAATTTACGTTTACTCTGTGCAGGGACAGAATCAGAAAGGAGTCACCATCCCGGAGATAGCAGGATGGAAACCAAGTTTTCAGGGACTAGCAGGAAGTCATCCAGCAAATGGGGAGCAATGGGCACGTTGGAAACCCATAGGAGAAAGGAGAGTCCAGGCCAGACTAAGGGGGCGGTTCCAGGGACCAGCAACCCTCACCCTGTTCCTTAGGGTCAGAACCACCCTCCACGTCCACAAACTCACATTCTCCAGCAGTTTGAAGCCATTTTCCAGCTGCTGCTGGGCACGACGGCCTTCTTGGAAATGCTGTGAAAAGGAGAAGCGTTATGATTCCCCTGGCTTGTGGCAGGTGCCTTTGGGAAGTCTCAGGGAGGAGATCGCTCACCATCTTTCTCTCCTGTTTCATCTCCTGTGAGTACTTGGACAGTTCGAGACATACACGGACACTGAGGTTCTCAGCCACCAGCTCCCGCTGGCCAGCAAAGTCATTTACTTCTTGGAGAATCTGCACGAAGGACTGTTGCTGGCTGAACCTGTGGCGGGATGTAAAGAAGGGAACTGGGGGACAGAGCCCCCAGAAGCCAGATGCCCCAGGACCCACCTCCAGATGAGAAAGGGTAAGATCCAAGAATATCACCCCAAAGCAACCATAAATTCTGCTCTAAATCCCTTACTCCTAACACTTGAATGGGATGCATTTTGGAACCAGAATTTTGGGGGCATTAGAAAGGGGAGATGGTGCTTTGCACCCTGGTAGGATCAGGGGTGGCATCCTGTAAGCAAATACCATAAATAATTTGCAGTGAAAGGTATTAATATTACAATAAGTTGGATAAAAACGAAGACCAAAAGTAATATCAAATCAGTTTATTTGCCAGAAGTTGCTGCCAAGCAAGTTACCAAAATAACTTTTGATTTCCAGAGATTTTTGGCTTCTGGAATTGGAAACCCAGAATAAAAGTGAAATGCTCTAATGGCACTTAATATGAGCCGGGCACTGTTTTAATACGTTGGCCTAGCGGATCTTCACACGAGTGCTACAAAGTCATGACCGTCATTCCCATTTCACAGATGAGGGAAACAGGCACAAAACTTAAGTCATTTGCCCAAAGTCATTTCACTGATTTATTAGCCAGTCCTCCCTTTTTAAATAAGCAAGGAAATGAAGGCACAGGTTTGAGGCACAATTGTCCTAAAGCAGTTCTCCCAGAAAGTAGTGGATTTAGGATTTCCATCCAGGTAACCCGGATCCTACGTCTACGCTCTTACTCCCAGGTGGGAATTGAGATGAAAAGGGAGGGACCTGCCTGGGTGACCCAGTTGCAGGAGAGGAAGTGGGGACCCACTGCCCCTGCCCCCCAAATCTTGCCCTGTTCCCTGTCCATCCTTACTTGGATTCAGGGTCATCTTTGGCAGGTCTCTTGGGCAAGTATTTTTTCACCAGGTTCCTAAGGGGGACAGAAAGGCAGGAAGGTTGAGTCCTGAGCCCTCCAGGGCCTTCCAGCCTCCCGCAAGGCCCAGGGCGAGGCTATCCTAAGGCCTCACCTCAGCTGCTTGGCGTAAGTTTGCTCCACCTCAGTCCGCTCTTTCACGAATTTCACGTATCTGTCCAACAGGTCCAACCCCCACTGCGTGTGCCTCTCGAGCACCTCAAACTGATCCTGGCGAGGGTGGGAGGGGAAGGAGGGTGCAGGGATCGAGACCGGGGGATCCCACAGCCGGCCGACGAGGCGACTCGGCGCTGGCGAAGAGGAGTGGCTTCCCGGCCCCTCCCGGGCGCGGCGCAGGGGAGGGGGGCAGGAAGCCGGCGGGAACCCCCTCCCCTTCCCGGGAAGGGCCAGGCACAGGGGCGGGGCCCCAGCCGGACGACGGGGTCCCCGTCTCCAGGCCGCCAGGAGGGGAGTGGAAGGGGCCGGGCCACTCCCCCTGCCCCGGCTCCCCTAATCCCCCCCAGATTCCGGAAAATCCGGCCGGCCCGGCGTGAGTCAGGGCCAAAGAGGCAAGTTTCCCCGCAGCTTCGGGGCCCCCACAATGGCCAGGGGGCAGGCACCGAGCTCCCCGACTGCCATGCTTCCCCAGGGGGTGACTCAATCGCACCCCCTCTGGATCCACGGCACCTCCAAAGACACTCCCGGAGGTGAGGGGGGCGAGTAGCTGCCCCGCTGCGCCCAGGAACCCGGCGATGCCGCCGCCCCCGGGAGGAGGAGGGATCAGAGGTCCAGGCTCGGGGAGGGGGGAATTTTTGTGGGGCTTCCAGAGCAGAGGTTAGAAAGCGGGCTCGGGCCGCCCCTCCCATGGCCCGGGGCGAGCTGCAGGAGGAAGCGACGCCAGCCCCGGGCCTCTGTCCCCTGGAGCGCCCCGAGCCCCGGGATGGGGGTTAGAGGAGATGGAAAGGGCGATCAGGACTTCCAGGTCCCACGTGGGGCTGAAAGTGGCCCAAGGGCCCCCTCCCCCGCCCCAGCCCGACAGGCGGGCGCGGGCAGGGACCCAGGGCCGTAAGATAAGCCGGCGGCCCGGCCAGGACGCTCAAAATAGGTGACCTCGCCCAGCGCCCCGGCCTGGTCCCGGGACTTCTGCCTCCTCGCGCTGAAGCCCGTGCCTCAGTTTCCCCGCACCGCTCCTGCAAGGGCGCCCCTCGCCCCCGGGCGTCCGTTTCAGCCTTGGGGGAGCCCCGAGGGTGGGCGGACGGGGGGGACCCCCGGGTCGGTGGAGGGAAAGCGCGGGGTGCGGGCTGCGGGACTGCAGGCGTGGAGAGACGGGGTAGGTCTGGACCTCAGCAAGGGGCAGTGTGAGGTCGGGCGGGTCAGACTCACCCACAGTTCAGTGCCCCAATCCATGCTGCTCCCGCCGATGCCGCGCCCGGCCCCCGCGCCCGCGCCCGCCGCCCGCCGCCCGCCGTCGGGAGACTCCGCTCGGGACTGCGAGCCGGCCCCGCCCCGCCGCGGCCACGCCCACCCGCGGGCAGCCACGCCCCTGCAGGCTGTGCCACGCCCCCGTGCGCTGGCCGGGCCAGCACCCTGAAGGCGGGGCCCAGGGGGCGGGGCCAGGGGAGGCCCCGCCCCCATGCTAAGGACGTAGCCGCTCGACGCCACTAGACCGACCCCTTAAAGGAACCCCACCCATTGTCCAAACCTTCCAGGTCCCTCTCAGCCTCTCCCACCTCCAGCCCCACCCCTGCTCCGCCGCGGGCTAGTCTCCCCGGCCTCTCTCCCCGGCCATTACTTAGAGGGCCAAGACGCTGAAACCTCAACACAGAAGGTCCTTCCTCCACCCCGTCGCGGGGAGAGCCTGAGGTCACCCTGCTCTTGCGGGCCGGCCCGGCTCCAGATGTCTACGTTCGTCCCACTAATGGTCTGGCCACTCCGGCCACAGCCGGATGGGAGGACTTCGATCCTGCTCAAGACGTGCCTCCGCCAAGGCCGGGTCCATTAGCGCCCCCACCGCATCCTGACTTCCCTCCCCCAAAAGGCTGCGCCGGGAAACTGAGGACAAGCTGTCCTTGGGGCTCTGGGCCCAGGCCTCTCCTCGGCTGCTGTCCAGCTCGCGCTTGCACCTGCCCATTTTCCAGGGGCATCCATTAAGGCCCAGTGAGGTTTTATTGTCTGCACCGACCCAGGGTCTCGGACTCCGCCCCTTCCTCAGACACTAGCCTTGGGGCTAGGAAGTCTGTCTCTACCCTCATAAAAGCCTTTCACACCTCGTTAATCCCTTTGAGGCACTGGGATGAAAGTGGAGGGATCCCAGTGGACCCCACCCTCCACCTCTCCCCTCTTTGGTGTTTTCTCTCTGGCTGCAGAGGTGACAGGCGCCCTGCCGGGGTCTAGAGCTCCCGCCCCGTCCCTCCCACCCCGCGGAAGGACTGGCTGGGCTCTGAGTCCCCAGGCTCTCAGCGCGCTCTCCGGGAGCCCACACTGAGAAAGAAGGCTCCACGGGGACAAAGGCTCTGCAGGAACCTGGCTGGCCCCACCTGCTGGTGACTTCTGAGCTAGGAAACTTCAAGCGGGCTCTGCTCCAAAGGTTGAAGGATCAGATAGGGAGTTCAGCCTGGGATCAGGGAACCTCCCCCTTTGCTGGGACCACCCTGTTACAGGTGACTTAGCCTGGTATTAGAGCCCACCCCCGGCTCAAACTCCAATGGAAATTGGGATTCACCCCAGGTCAGCGCCACAGTTAGGATGGGGTTTCGGGATGGGTTCAGAGGCTTAGCAGAGAGAGGGGTCAGCAAGCCAATTGCGTATCTGGGATTCAAACTAGGTTCCAGGGATCAGCCTTAGCCTGAGGTCAGGCTGGGTCCCGAGATGCGGTGGAGAGGGTGGCCGCTCATCCAGAGATTGGGCTCCGTGTAGGTCGAGGGCCAGAAGGGGTGGGGGACTTCTGATTTCAGGCTGAAGATGGCGCTCAGCCTGGGGCTAAGGTTCGACCCATGGTTAAGCCCAGCCTAGGCTCCGGGGGGGCCGGACCTCCGGTTGCCTCACTCTGAGACCCCACCTAAGGCTGGGGGCTCAGCCTGGGGTCATAGGTCATCCTGGAGTCAAGATTTAGCCTGAGGCCAGGTTTAGGCCGCTGCTGGATCAGAAAGATAAGGAGAACTGGTCAGGCCCGCAGCAGAAGAGACTGTTTACTAAAAGTTTGAGCTCTGGCTGGGAGCCACATCCCTGGGGCGGGTTGGGGAGGGAGGCGAAGTCCGCCTTTAAGGGACACTGGGAAATGTAGTTTTTCTGGTGATTTTTTTGGCGCTTGTGTGCGCCCGCTGCATTCTGGGTAATATAGTCCTGGACCAGTCTGTCAGTTAGAGCAGATGGAGGAATTCCGCTTCAGAAGCCGGAGACCAGATCCATCACAATTGGTTAGATGGGCTGTAAATCAAATTACATCCGGGAACGATCTCCCCAGTGATTGGTGAGACTGGAGGCGGGATTAGATGTCATCAGCACTCCCATTCGGAGAGCATGCTGTCCATTTGGTGTCGTACGGGGAGGGGTTTGAGAAGAGCTGGTCGTTGATTGGGTGGATGGGCGGGAAAAGTCGGAGGCTCGGACCCCACAGCGCGGCGATTGGCTCACTGGTAGGCGGGCCTAGGGGCGTCAGAGGCGGTGTCTGGGGAGGCGGTGGCTCCAGAGATGGCAGTGAGCGAGAGGAGGGGGCTCGGCCGCGGGAGACCCGGCGAGTGGGGCCAGTGGCCACTTCTACTGCTGCTGCTGGGCGGCTGCTCGGGGCGCATCCACCGCCTGTCGCTCACGGTGAGTCCGCCGCGCGGCAGCCTGGGGCGGGGGGGCGCCGCTGTGTCGCGGAGAAGCCCCTGGCTTGGAGTGGTCTCGTCCTACCTCCCCCGCTCCTGCCGCGGGGTGGAGCGGCCCGACGCCCCCCGCTTCCGGACCCGAGTGGTCGCGTCCGAGCATCCCCCTCTCGTCCTCCAGGTGGAGTTGCCGGGCCGGCCGCGCTGGGGTCGTGCCCCTCCCATCGGAGGCGGGGCCTCCCTCCCGGGACCCCAGACTTTTAATGCTTTGAATTCTTGAGATGACTTCGGGGCGGTAGCGCACTCGGGGGAGCCTCTGTGCGTTCTAGAATGGGGTCCTTGGGCCCCGGGGCCCTGGGTGCTCAGTGGAAACCCCACCATGCTAGACTCAGCTGGAATCTGCACATTTTTGCAATATTGAGGGCCAGGCACACCGAGCCGAGAGCCTGCTCTTCGGGGGGCTTTCACCTCGTGGGAGGGACTCCAGGCTTTCTCTTCAGCAGCCTGAGGACCCGGGGCCGCCCTGGTCCAGCCTGGAGCGGGTCTGGGTCTCGGCCTCCAGGGAGGCCCTCTCAGCCTCTCCTGCCTCCTTTGGGACCTGCCCTTTGAAAAGCAAAAGCGTGCCAGCGGGGGGCTGAAGCCTTTCGGGAAACCTCTTGTCAGGCAGGACCCTGGCGGGAAGAAGCCTGAGGTCGCTTTGCCTCGTTGGTCTCCCTGCAGGGGGAGAAGCGCGCAGACATCCAGCTGAACAGCTTCGGCTTCTACACCAATGGCTCCTTAGAGGTGGAGCTGAGCCTCCTGCGGCTGGGCCTCCAGAAGGGAGAAAAGACCCCCCTGGTGAGCGACTTTGGGGAATTTGCTGGAGGAAGTTGAGGTGTATAAACTTAGGAACACACACTCCCCCACCCCCAGATTCACATCCTAAATCTGACTCTCAGCACGTGATGTTGGGCGAATATTGGCTTCTCTGAGCCTCTGTTTCCCCATCTGTAACAGGAGATAATACCTCACGCCCTGTCATGCACTATGTGCTAGGCACTGAGCTCAGACTTCACTGGAGAGCGTGCCGGGAACTAGGCAGCCCCAGTTCCTGCAGTGAACATGCGCAACCAGCAGTTACTGAACACCCACTCAGCACTGGGTACTATGCAAAGCAATTTCCATGAGTCAGTTTCCTCCTAATCACCTCTCAGGGATGCAGTGAAAATGTGACCCAGGTAAACCCAATTTTGCAGGTTTTGCGCACAGGTTCAGGGGCACATGGTTTGCTCACAGTCACAGAACCTGGATGCCAGCCCAAGTGTGCTGGATTCCAGAGCGCAGGCCTGGGAGCCATGGCCATTTTAAATGGGGGTGCAGCGGGGAGGGAGGACAAGGTGGCTAGGTCCAGAAGACCAGCAAAGAGCTCCCTGAGGAAGTGACATCCAGGTTGAGTGGCCCTGGCTGGCCAGGAGATAAAGGAATAGGACTGCGGAAGGCAGGATGGGTCGTTGGAAAATTCGGTGAGTGAATGTGGGATGAAGTGCATAGTGAGTTCAGTAAATTAAAGGTTATGTTTCTGTTGCACTTGAAAGAAGTGGCTTGGGGAGTCCCTGCCGGAGTCCCTCGCATTCTCCCCTTTTCTTTCTACCTGCCAGGTGGGGTTCAGTCTGACCCGGGTTCGATCTGGCAGCATTCGATCCTACTCAGTGAGTGTGAATGATGGGTGGGGAGTGAGGCGGGGCAGTGGGAGGGAGGGAAGGTGTGTCCTCTGCATCTGGAACCCCAAGACTCCAGTTTTTTCCCAGAGCAGGAAGGAGAAGAAAGACTCCCTTGCATGGGTGGGTGGGGAGGGGGCAGGGGGCGCTGGGTGGGTGGAAGGCAGTAACCAAGACCCCCTCTTACCACTACTCAGACCCGGAACCCCCTGGACTGTCCTCTCCACAAAAATAGCAGCAACCTCCTGGTTCTCTTCCTCATCGACACCAAAGATCTTCGGTGAGTTGGGGAGCCAGGGGGACCCAGAGAGTGTCACTGTGTGTCCCTGGGTGTGATGCCCACGTGAGCTAGGAGGTGGAATGAGAAGTCAGCTGGGAACAACCTTGATGCCCTTAGGAAGAAGCTTCTCGATTTTTAATATCATGTTCAAGCCTTATTTGATCACGGAGCGGAGGGAGAGGAAAGGAGGGTGGGGTGCTCGGGGTCATTGTGGTGTCAGGGCAGAAGATCCAGACACAGAGGGTAAGAATCGTTCGTACATGGTGCTTCCTTTGTGCCCTGCAAGCCTCACAGGTGTTCCTTACAGATTCCTTGTGTCTTTAGTCTCCCCATTCCACGGATGGCAAAAGTGGGACCCAAGGACTAGGATTTGGAACCAGGCAGGTCTGCAGCAGCATCCTGTTGCTCCTCTGTCTATACAGTGTTCTCTTTTTAAACAAGTGTTTTCTTTTTAAATAATGCGCTAAAGTAGAGTGAGTCAGCCTCATGGGAAACGATCACTGTGGTGCAAACAGCCATCTTGATGGGTGGCAGCCCAGTGCTGCAATTTTGTGACTTCTGATTCAGCACAACACTGGCCCCCAAACAGGACACCCGGAGGGCCCGGGGGTTCTTGAAGCCATCTCACAGCCTGTGTGCCTGGCCCTAGCCTGCAGCTTCCCAGCCTCATTCCTCCTGTCCCACCCTCACCCCAGGGTCCAGGTGCGAAAGTATGGGGCACAGAAGAAGCTGTTTATCTTTCCCGGGCTCCTCCCTGAAACACCCTCTGAACCAGAGCTCCCCAAGCCAGCACACACAGTCACCCCCAAAGTGGACAGTGGTGAGTCAGGCGGGCTGCGGTGCAGGAAGGGGTGGGCGGGGCAGGGTTGCTCTACCTTCTCCCCCACCACCCCAGTTTCCTGCTGTCTGTCCATCTCTAAACTCACATGTCCCCCACAGGGACCACCGTGGACCTCAGCAAGGCCAAGTCAAAGCCCACGGTGTCTCAAGGAGCCCAGCAGGTTCGGGGCAGCCAGGTGGGAGGGAGGAGCCCAGCCTGGGGCTGACTGATGCTGGAAAGAGGTGTCTGTCCCCTCAGGGGCTCAGTGGGGAAGACAAGGAGCTGGTGTTGAGCCTGAGCCATTTCAACAACTCCTACAACTTCAGTGTGAGTGTCTGTGTGTGCCCCCGGCCTCACCCCTCCCCAGAACTAGAGCTCCCCCCCCCCAAGCTAAAGCCTCCTCTCCCCTCCCCTGCCCAGTTCCACGTGGTGATTGGATCTAGGGCTGAGGAAGGCCAGTACAACCTCAACTTCCACAACTGCTACAACTCAATGCCGGGACAAGAGCAGCCATTTGACATCACGGTGAGTGGAGAGGAGGGCCCGCAGGGCTAACTGCGGACCAGGTACTCCGTGGACCAGGTGCCTGCCAGTGGCAGGTACATCCCGGAGCGCTCCCTCTGAGCCACATGCACCACGCTGAGTAGCTTCTTCAGGCCCTCCCTGCAGCCACGCTGTGAAGTGAAAGCAGGCATGCCGGCTTGGGAGGCTGAGGCCTAGAGTTGCCTAGCTGGAGAGTGGGAGGCTTGGACGCCAACAGCTCTGCCGGTCCAGGGCCTCTCTGCAAACCCCATCACCACCACTGCCCCATTCCCAGGTGATGATCCGGGAGAAGAACCCCGAGGGCTTTCTGTCTGCCGCGGAAATCCCCCTTTTCAAGCTCTACATGGTCATGTCTGCCTGTTTCCTGGCTGCCGGCGTCTTCTGGGTGTCTTTCCTCTGCAAGAACACGTAATACCCTTGCCCCTGGGGAACCCCATCCGCCCCTATCAGACCTCCCCATCCATGCCTCTGACTTATAACCCTCTCCACCCACCTCTGTTTCTAACCCCCCACCCCCACCCCCAGGCACAACGTCTTCAAGATCCACTGGCTCATGGCGGCCCTGGCCTTCACCAAGAGCGTCTCCCTGCTTTTCCACAGTGTGAGAGCCTTGGGCCAGGGAGCAGGAGGGGGCAGCCTGGGTCCCTGGGTTTAGGAAGACGCTGGTACATGCCACTCCCCATGTCTTTGCAAACCCAGACCTCGGGTGTTCCATTTGTCCAGCCAACCTCCTTTCCATCCATGTTATTGTGTGGCCAGCTGCCCACCCACTTGACGTCTGCCTGTCCTCTTTCCAGCTGTGACGCGCCTCCTGTCTGACGGTCTCACTGTCTGCCCATCCAGCTGTGACCTTCCTTCCTCTGTAGCTGCCTTGACTGTTCATCCCTCGGTCCAGCCATTGTTCTGGCCCTCACTGTCCATTTCTGTGTCCACCCGCCATCCTGATTATAGCAGTCAGTTCATTCCGCTGACCACGACTGCCAGTGATTGTCCCTGTTCCTAAACCACTCCCTCCCACCCATCCGTCCTCCTGACCATCCATCTGTCCACCTCTAGATCAACTACTACTTCATCAACAGCCAGGGCCACCCCATCGAAGGCCTCGCTGTCATGCACTACATCACACACCTGTGAGTGCCCTTCTCTCCGGGCAGGTGGGGGGCAGGCGGGCGGGGAGATGGCTTCCCTGTCTCAACAGACGCCCTCCCCCCAGGCTCAAGGGCGCCCTGCTCTTCATCACCATCGCCTTGATCGGCTCCGGCTGGGCATTCATCAAATATGTGCTGTCAGACAAGGAGAAGAAGATCTTTGGCATTGTGATCCCACTGCAGGTGCTTACAGAGTCCCCAGGTGTGTGGGAATGCAGGCTCTCAAGGCACTGCCCCACCCACCCTGGCCCCTCCGCAGGTCCTGGCCAACGTGGCCTACATCGTCATCGAGTCCGGCGAGGAGGGTGCCAGCGACTACGGGCTCTGGAAGGAGATCCTCTTCCTGGTGGATCTTGTCTGCTGCGGCGCCATCCTCTTCCCCGTGGTCTGGTGAGGATCCTGACCCCCGCAGTCCCCCCAGGTGTGGGCGGGGTCCATGCTGACCGCCCTGTGTACCCCCCACCCCGCTGCAGGTCCATCCGGCATCTCCAGGACGCATCTGGCACTGATGGGAAAGGTAAGGTTCTAGGGAGCAAGGGACCCCCTGGGATACCTCCATGCAACCTCGGTCTCAGACACCTCCATCCACCCTCTCCCTCAGGCGCCCCTGTCTGTGCTCCCCTTGGTTGCCCCCTCCCTCCTCTCTCCCTCTCCTGACTTCCTGCCTCTTGGACACAATGTCTTTTTTGTCCCCAGCCCTCCCCCACCCTTCTCCCCTTCCTCCTGCTTCCCGTGACCCCAACTCTCTGTCTCCACCCCTAGTAGCAGTGAATCTGGCCAAGCTGAAGCTGTTCAGGCATTACTACGTCATGGTAGGAACCCCATTTTCACTCGTGGTGGGAGCATTGCCTGGGCGTGGGAGAGGACAGTTACCCCTTGGCACCCCCACCATAGCCCTCCACCTGCTGTCTCTGGCCCTGCCCTTCTGCCCAGGACCGGGGCCCCACCCTCCGCCTTCCCTGCAGTCAGGGGCCCCTGCCCGCCCTGTCCCCGCAGGTCATCTGCTACGTCTACTTCACGCGGATCATCGCCATTCTCCTGCGTGTGGCCGTGCCCTTCCAGTGGCAGTGGCTGTGCCAGGTGAAACAGGGACCCGGGTGGAGTGAGGGGGTGGCCAGACCATGGAGGTGGGGTGCGGGTGTGTGCTGATGCTCCTGCTCTGCCCCTCCACCCCCAGCTCTTGGTGGAGGGCTCCACTCTGGCCTTCTTCGTGCTCACGGGCTACAAGTTCCAGCCGGCGCGGGACAACCCGTACTTGCAGCTGCCCCAGGAGGACGAAGAGGATGTGCAGATGGAGCAAGTGTGAGTCCTGGGCCGGGCCGGGTGGGGCCTGCGCAGCTGTGGGGGTGGTCCCGGCACCCCTCAGCTCCTGGAACGCCTCCTTACTGTGTACCTCTAGAATGACCGATTCTGGGTTCCGGGAAGGCCTGTCCAAAGTCAACAAAACAGCCAGCGGACGGGAGCTGTTGTGATCATCCCCCGACCCGGGGCCGCCCTGCTTCGCCCGCCTTTGTCCTCTTCTCACACACACGCCATGCTCCAGCTCCTCTCCCCAAGCGTGTGGGGAGCGAGAGGGTGCCTGTGTGCATATGGCATCCAGCCCCCCGGGACCTGAGTTCTGGAACCCATTCAGGAGAAGACTGAAGTCCCCTCCCTCGTGGCAGCCCGGGGGCCACCCCCGACTTCAGTTGTACAATAATGACCACTCGTTTTGCTACCTGGCTTTCTTGCCTTTCTGGGAGTTGGGATAGAACAGGTGGTGTTTGCAGTTTGGGAACCTGCATTCGCGACGGGGGAGGGGTGTACAGTGTCCATTGCGCTACAAGTTCAATAAAAATGGAGAAACTGCTGGATGTGGGCCCTATGCCAGGTGCTGAGGACAGCAGTGACCGAGACCTCCCCAGTCCCAGCGCTCGAGCGGCTCACAGTGGAGATGGGTCACAGGCAGTTCCAGCACAGGGCCACCTGGCAGAGCTGCGGGGCATGCCGGGCTCTGGCCTAGCCTGGGAAGTCAGTGAAGGTGAATAGAGAAGGGGGTTGGTGGGGACCATGTATGTCCAAAGGGAGAGCGGCATAAAAATGCTGACTGGGAGACTCACAGTGGCTTAGGCTGGAGAGTATAAGCGTAACACAGCGATTGTGGTATGCCATGCCCTGTTCTAAAGCACTGGTTAAAAAAAACAAAGCTGAAGTTCAGAGGGCCTAAGTAACTTGCCCAAGATCACACAGCTGTGAGTTAGCCGGAGGCCTGGCCATACAACACTGGCCTGTGTGCGCTGCCTCTGCAGCTGGACTCCCTGGGACCACGCCTTGTCCCTGTTTACTGTGCCCCTGGATATGGAAACTGACCTCACTGTCTTTTCACATGGCAAATGGGGGCCTCATAAGATCAGAGTATCTCACACGTGAGCACGGATGCCCATGGCTCAGCACAGCGCCCAGCAACACAGCCTGACCTTCCACAGACTGTCCTGAGCCTTGAGGAGTGACCTCAGATTGGAGACACGTGTGCATGCCTTTGAGCAGACTCTCAAGATGCATTGTCCCCCCACCCCACATTTCAGCTGGAGGACCTGGGATCCATTTTGGCACTGTGAAAAAAACTGGGCCACAGGCATGGACACGGTAAGGAATTTGGCTGGGGTCAGCATATATCATGCAAGCAGAAGTGATTCAACAGGCCCAGATGAATAAATAGCCCAGCCGGAAGAAGAAGGAAGTGGGGAGACATTGCAGACTGAGGAAGTTGTGCGAGCAAGGCAGGAGCCCAGAATGGCCCTCTGCAGGGCTGGCTGGAGCAAGTGCAGGAAACAGAAACCTAAAGACAGGCAGACGCGCTTGGTCTTCATGCTGGGACCCAAGGCACCAAGCAAAAAAACAGGGAGGTCACGGCCGTACCGGGTCCATGTTGTATTCCTTACACTTGCCATGGTCAGCGGACATCCCCAAAGATGTCCATGTGTTAGTGGGCAGAATGAGGAGGACCTCAGGACCCCAAAACCTGCTCTAAATGGGTTCTGCCACCTGCCACAAAAAGAGGAAACATTTAGTGTGTAAAACTTTCAATAGAAAAGAACTTTAATACAGTTAGTGTGCAATAGAGGGAAAGAAAATACAGTATCCAAATAAAACTCCCAAAGTTACCCATTCCCTTGTGGATAAATGCCCAGGCAAACAGGGTTGGCCCAAAGCAGGACCACTGAGCCCCAAAAGCTTGCCACGAGTCTAAGGCCCCATCGGGTGAGGGCCCATAGGAAAGGGGCAGAAGGGGCCAGGGAAGTCTGCAAGGAAAGGAGCGAAGTCAAAATCCAAGTCAAGATAAAGGCTGCCATGGTCAGCTTCCCCACAGGTCTCTCACCCACATCTGTCTTTCAAGTATCCCCTTCCACGTCCCTCAAGTCCCTGGGCAAGTCCAAGGCTGAGGAGTAAGCACAGCTTCTTCGACTATCTCTGCTCCATGTGCCTCCTCCAGTCCTCTCTGCTTCCCTGCCTTCTCTCTCAGGTCCTTTTCCCAGTCTTTTCCAGCTTCTGATCGCTGCTCAGCTCCGCCTTCCCATGGGTGGTGCAGGGAACCTGGAACCTCCCCTTTCTGTGCCTGTCACACCGTTATACCTGTCCCAGTCCCTAGAACCTCTGCATTTTGCAGCTGTGATAAAGTTAAGGATCTTGAGGTGGAAAGGTTATCCTGGATTATCTAGGGGGACCCGATGTCATCACAAGGGTCCTTAAAGAGGAAGGGGGGGGGTCAGAGTCAGAAAGGGAGAAGTGACAATGGAAACCGAGGTTAGAGTCCCATGGAATACAGGTGGCCTCTAGACACTAGGAAGGGCAAGAAAACATTCACCCCTAAAGCCCCTGAAGGAACACAGCCCTGCAGACACCTTGATTTCAGGTGGACGCCCTCCGGAGCTGCAAGATAGCAAGTAGGTGTTCTGAGCCAAGCTTGTCATTTGTGGCAGCACCCATAGGAAACACATAGCATGAACTCGGGCCCTGCTACCTGGGCTCAACTCCCAACAGCTCTCACCAGCCAGAAGACCTTGGGCAAGTGGCCTAACCCTGGTCTTTAAAGTGGAGACAGTCATGGTGCCTGTGGCAGGGAGAATAATGGAAACGCATGAGACAGGACACGGCCTCAAGATCATTAGCACACGCTCACGTCCAGGCGCGCGTGGCTCCGCGACAGGCACACGCGCTGAGAAACGCGTCAGTTGGCCATTTCATCCTGCGAACATCAGAGAGGGTAACAGCTCAAACCTGGATGGCCCAGCTCACTACACACCTGGGCTCCACGGTGCCGCCTGTTGGGGCCCCCGGTTGTATGTGGGTCTGACACTGCTGGGAAGATCAAGTAATGTGTGACTGACGCATCGTCATTGCACAAGGTCTGCGAGGAACAGTCCCAGCGGTCCTGGGGCCTGGAAGAGGTGGGTCTGTAGTGGGGAGGCCAGGGGCCGCAGCGGGTAGAGAAGGGACAGCCTGGCAGAGGCCCCCCGAAGCTGGTGAGTGCTAGACACGGAAAGGAGGAAGAGGCACCCCGGCTTGGAAGTCTGACAGGGGCTGGCATCCAGGGAAGGCTGGCGGGAAGAAGGCAGGTGTTAGTAAAAACAAGAATACATTTCGTGCGCTGGGAGCGCTCGCTGCGTGCAAAGCGCCCACTGAGCGTTCTGCTTGCTCGATGCTTTTCCCTCTAGTCCCGAAGGCGAGTTTGGTGACTGTGAACGGCCACTTTACAGAGCAAGGGTGAGGCTGGAAGAAGGCAGACCTGAAAGCCAAGCCTCGGTTCCCTTTGTCCTGCTGGGGTGCATGTGTGAGGGTGGGGTTCCTCATGTCCAGGCCTCTGCTGAGTGTGTGCAAGGGGGGTGGAGGGAAGGGGCCAGGTCAAGGTTACCTTTCAGTTAATGAGTAATGAATCTGGGGGAGAAGGGAAACCCAGGCAGCCTGAAAGGGGGGGGGGGGTGGGAGGAGGGAGCTGACTGAGCGTCGCAGAAACAAGTTCCCAGAAGGCAGTGAGGTGAGGACCCTGGAACTGAAGGGCAAGGTGGGAGAGAGGCGCCCCAGCTGCTCTCAGGCCTGGCGGTGCCTCTGTGAGGAAAAGATGGGGGGTAGGCTGCACCCAGGTCCTACCCACCCAGAAATAATCATCTTTCCCCTTGTTCTCTCCTCGCTCTCCAGCTAGAATTGCCAGGCAAAATAGAGGACACCCTGTTAAATGCGAATTTCAGATAAACACTCTACTAGCACACCTTTGTCCTGATGCTTGATACACTTGGCATCAGCCCAGGTAAACAGATCTCCCTCCCTCCGGGGCCAGGATGCTGGGCCAGGTGATCCAGACAACTGCAAGCACCCTAGCTCCTTTCATTGTCGAAACAGCAGGAATTATTCTCAGTCCCATTGCTCAGCTAGACTGACCGAGGCCCCGGAATCGAAGGACCAAGCCCTGTATGGAGACGGCAGGAATTGTTCTCATCAGAGCCTAATGTTTAAGGCTGTCATGAATCCAGGAAATGGTATGGGTTTTGTGAGGGGTGAGAGGGAGGAAAATAGAGGAAGTACTGAAGGGTTGGGGGATCTTAGCAGGCACCTTCACACATTTCAGAAACTGAACCCTGATTCTGGAGAATAAGCTGGTGTTTGCATACTCCTCCTTAAAAAAAAAAAGGGTGTCGCAATCAAAAGCAGACAGAGGCCAGGTTGGTTCTGTTTCCCCACGCCTCCCCTACTATCGCCCAGGGACACAGCCAGGAAGAGTGTGGCTTACAGGAAATCAGAGCAAGCTCCCATTAACCCCTTCCACGGGCCAGGGGCTCCCCGCCTACACACCAGTCTTGCCTCCCGCACCTGGGCTTCACCTGCTCCCCCAGATGCTCAACCTCGCTGGGAACTGGGAGAGAAGCAAAATAAAATGACATTGGGGCAAAACTCCAAGTTGCCCAAGCCTGGAGGGAAAATGACGATTTTACTCAGGGCTGTGAGCATGTAAATCAATATAACTGTGGACCGGAATCCATGGATATCTAGAAAGATTGCTAATGCAGGGAACTTTGAACCAGGGTCGTGTCCTCTCATCGCTTAAGTGTCGCTTAAGTTAACCCCGTTGTAGATGAAGAACCTGAAGTTCAGAGTGGTTTATCAGCAGCGTACCCAAAATTCACCACCAGTAAGTGTCCAAGCTGGAAGAAGAGACAGGGTCAAGATTCTTCCCTGAGGAGAGCAGGGCTTGTGGCGATGGAGGTTTATCCAGTGGCAGAGGATCATGTAGTAGGAGGCAGTTGCAATAAGAATGAAATTCATGCACTAATATGAAACAACTCTCAGGTACATTGTTTATGAAAAAGCAAGGTGTCACCCAGGGAAACCAGGAAGGGTGCACCCATATTTGCTTTTAAAACCTGTAGGTGGTTGTAAATGCATCCATCTCTGAAAAGAAACTCAAGATTTGTTTATACGGTCCTGCCTGAGACCTGGCTAACTGGCTGTATCCACTCATGTACCTGTTAGATGTTGAACCGTATGAATATACTGCCTATTCATGCACACAGATTAAACTATAATTTATAATAAAAATATACTAAGGTAGCAATGGGAACTTTCATCAGTGATGACATTTGTTAACCACCATAGCCACTCAGGCATCCTGGCAAGGGTAGATGAAGGGAGATCCAGGCTCCCCTTGGCCTAGAAAACATGCTGGATAGTGAACTCCTGTGCATACATTAAAGCCCAGATGAAATGTCCCCTCCTCCAAGAAACCTTCCCTGATGGCCCAAGAAGCAGAGTTTTTCTTCTCCACTGAGGAAAACACCATACCATGGAGCTAGGAGTGTCAGCACTAGACTGGACTCCCAACCCCAGCGTGGCAGACTCTGGAAGTGGGACTCTGGCCACCAGCATACAGATGAACTCATAGAAAGGGTTGGGCTAACAAATGCACAAACAAAAGTGAGTTGGAAGGCAGATATATTGGGTGGGGGTGGGGGTTTCTCTGAACTTCAGTGTCCCTCCATTACAAAGTGGGTAGAACAGGGAAAGGCCCCTGTAAGCCAGGTGGCCATGACCTCAGGGTAGGGCACAACTGTGCTCGCATGTTGCAGAAGGACATGCCCTTAGGTTATTTGCCCCAGGACGTGCTGGCCCCAGGGATTGAAAAATGTAGGAAACAGTATTGAGAAATCTGGGGCAGCCCCAGAGGGGGGGAAGAGGCTGTGCAGAGCTGAGGGTTGGGCTGAGGGTTGGGTGTGGGGGAGCCATATAAAGGCAGTTCCAACTGGCTCTGCTCACTCCTCCCCATCCTCTCCTTTGTCCCTCTGTCCCTCTCCCTCACTGCCCCTGCACCATGGGGCCTGCCTCAGGTGCCAGCCTGCTGCTGCTTCTACTGAACTGTCTCCCCCTGGCCCAGGGAGATCCCATGTGAGTACTCTAGATCCCACCCCAAACAAAGCCACTTTGGAGGTGGCAGGGTATAGGTAGGTCCCCGCTAATTCAGGGTGCATTTGGGTGTCTGTGGGTGCAGAGGTTAATAGGTTGGAAAGTTAATACATTGGGGCTGCCTGTGAGTTCCAGTGTTGATGAGCTGGGTGTTTGTGAACGTCACATATTGTGAGAGGAAGGGAGAGTGTGGATGTTTATACAACCGCTCTGTAGACTTAGGGTGTTTGTGGCGTTCACACCACACACTGGAGAGGTTTGAAGTCTCAGAGGTATGGATGGACCTTACAGGATTTGGGAGTTTGCAGTTTCAGGATTTATGGGTTTCAGTGTTCATGGGTTTACAGATTTAATTTATGTTGGCTCAGGGTGGGAGCAGATTTGGTTGTACTTATAAGTCTGGAGTGCTAGAGGTCTAGGGTGTTTGTGGATTTGGGGTTTAGAGGTTTAGTGCATTTGAGTCCAAGTATGTAAATTTGGAGGTATATGAACGGACTTGGGGGTTTAGGTGATTGTGGCTTTGGAAATCTAGAGACTTAGGGGAGTTGCTGGTTCTGGCTTTGAGGTTCAGGGTTGAATGTCACACGTCATTGGATCCCGGCCAGGGCCAGAGGCTGGGCAGCTTGAATTAGCGAGGGCTGGAATCTCAGGGGTCCTCGGGATGACTGTTGCACCTCCATGCCTCCCACTGGCAGGTACTCCATAATCACCCCAAACATCCTGAGGCTGGAGAATGAGGAGATGATGGTGCTAGAAGCTCACGACATGCAAGGGGACATTCCTGTCACGGTCACCATCCACGACTTTCCAGCCAAGAGGCAAGTGTTGTCCAGTGAGAAAACCGTGCTGACAAACGCCAATGGTCACCTGGCCACAGTCACCATCAAGGTAGGTGCCCACCGCAGGCCGGCCTCAAGGACCACCCCCAAGGACCACCCCCTCTGTCTAACTCTTCACCCCAAAGCCCCTCCCCGCTCTCGGCCCCTCCCCCGAGGAGCCCGCCCCTTTTATCTGGGTTTCCGCCCCGTTCCAACCAGCACCTCCCATAGCCCCACCTCCAAGAGCCCCGCCCTCTTAGCCCCACCCCTACAGAACCCCACCTCTTCCGAGCCCCTCCCGCCCATGACCACCTCCCATTCTGAATCTCCGTGGCTTTCTGAGCTCCTCCCTCTCCACATCCCCCCCTGTTTCTGAGGCCCCACACCTGCCAGAGCCCCTCCCATCTCTCATGCTGCGTTTTCTCTGAGCTCCATCTCTCTCTGAGGCTCCTCCCCAAATTCAACCCCCTCCCCTGCTAGGCCCTTCCCTCTGTAAGTCTAATTTCCTTCTGGGGTCCCTTCCCCTCTGAGCGCTCCCGTCCTCTGAGCCCCCTCTCTGCTTCCCTAGTCCCATCTCTGATCCCTACCTTATCTCTTGCTCTTGCTCCTGCTCTCAAGACCACTTGTCTCCCCAAATCTGGGCAAACCAAGGGGCCCAGGGAGGATGGGTAGACTCCGTTGGAAGGAGGAGCAGGCCTGGACCTCTCCCAAGACCTAACTGTTATAGGGCAGCCCCGATATTGAACGGGTTGCCTGGCTGTGGGTCCTCACCCGCGCGCTTACAAGGGACTTATGAATACTCCACTACAGGCACACACAAAAGGTTAATAAAAGGTTTATTTTCAAGGGAAAAGGAAATAAGGAAAATGGACAACTCAGGGAGAAAATAGGGAAATAAAGTCTTTAATGCATCCTACCCGATCCGCCGACCTGGAAACCCAAAGTCACTCTCAGAGCTGGCCGGACGCTGCGAGCTGGCGGAGAGCCAAAATGGGGGACCCCCCCCCCCAAAGCCCACGTGTCTGGCTTTATCCCAACCTGGCTGCTTAACCCCACTCTCAGGTCCCAGCCACCTTCCCTTGGGTGGTGATGGGATGTGGAGTTCCCAGTGTCTTTGGCTTTGGCCTGGGGTGGGGGTGGAGTCCACAAAGCCTGTATGGAATCAGCTTTAGGACAGCCTTTCCCCCTAACATAAGGACTGGACTGTGGGCGAGAGGATTGGGCATTAGGGCCCTAATGGCGCCTTGGTCTGTGTCTAGCTCCCGGTCAGCCAGGAGTTGAAATCAAATAAAGGGCACAAGTTTGTGAGTGTCCTGGCGACCTTCGGGAACAATCCGGTGGAGAAGGTGGTGCTGGTGAGCCTGCAGAGCGGGTACCTCTTCATCCAGACGGACAAGACCATCTACACCCCAAGCTCCACGGGTAAGGGAGAAGGAGGGACTGGAGAGGGCGGGCTGGGGATGTGGGGAAGCACGGGACTCACCAGGCGCTCCCTTTTTCCCCCAGTCCTCTACCGGGTCTTCACCGTGGACCAAAACCTGCTGCCCGTGGGCCGGACCGTTATAGTCAGCATTCAGGTACCAGCTTGATGACAGAGGGTGCAGGAGGGATAGCCACAGGCGGAACAGAGACAGGAGAGACAAAGAGAGACCTTAAAAAAGCTCAGCAGTAGAACCTGAGGGGGTGGGGGGAAGCAAATATTGTTTAAAAATGAAAAATGATGTAAAAAGTTAAAAAAAAATAAGAAAAAATTAAAAAAAAAAGTTCAATAGAAACTCAAAGGCAAAGAAACATGTAGAGGCACAAACACAGGGTGGAGACCCAAGGAGACAGTATGGAGCGATGCGTGCTCCCATGTTTTGGTCCCGCATACAGCCCTGGACACTGCGTCACTGTGGACAGGTCACTCACCGTCCTGAGCCTCAGTTTCTTACCTGAACACTGGGGTGATGGCGGACAGGTCAGTGCAGCCTGTTCCGCCCACTGCCGCCAGAGGGCGCCTGCTCAAATGTCACCCATGCCCCAATTTTACAGTGGGGACTCCTGTACCCCCCTACCCCCCCACACACACTCCACTCTTTTCTTCCTGCCTTCTCTTTCTCTTGTGAATTGGATGTATTTGTTAATTTCCTCTTCCCCTATTTACCTTGATCTTAAGCTCCAATGGGAAGGAATTTTTATCTGTTTGTTCAAGGCCTCATTCCAAACCAGCACAGTCACTGACATGCAGTAGAGCTTAATAAAAACATACTGGAAGACGGGCAGCAGGGAGAAGGAAGGAGCAGAGAGCCCCTGGCAGGGGGAAGCAAGCGGAGAAAGAAGGGCAAGGGGAGGGGAAGAAGAAGCCAAGGCAGGAAGAGGCAGGTGTGACCCTGAGGGTCTTTCGGGGGTATTTGTCGAGATCAGGCAGAGAACACGCACTGTGCTCTGAATGCCCTGAGCTGGCTGCAGGGATTCCTGGGGACTGTTCTGCAGGGAGCAGAAAGCACAGAAACCTCCACGGCACAGGTGCTGCCGCCTGCAATCGGATGTCCGGGTGTCATGGAAGCACCATATCCACAGTTATCCTGATTTCCCAGAGGAGCCAGTAGGAACAACCATCTCTCTTTGGCTCCTGATACCTAACTGCGGGCAATGTATGAAATAGTATAGGTATTTGACCAAGCCACAGGAAATTGCTATTCTTATAGGTCAAAAACCTAAAGTAGGCAATGATTCAAATGCCCCAAAGTTGGTAATTATTACTACTTATTATTAGTTATTACTTGGTATTAGTAGTATTCAGAAAGAAAAACTATGTCCCAAGCCAATGAGGTAGGGATGAGATTTAGCTCCTTTTTCTAGATGTGTCCATTGAGCACAGAAATGTTAAGTAACTCAGCCAGGATCACACAGCTTATAAGTGGCACAGCGGAGATTTGAACTTGGCTTCATGTTCTTCATCACTGACCCTATAAGCATGGCACAGAGAAAGTCCAGACATGGAGAGGGAGAGAGGCTAAGTGTGGTCTCTGAAGAGCCATGTGCCTCCCTGTCTCCTCACAGACCCCCGACGGCGTTAACGTCAAGAGGGACTCCTTGTCTTCTAACAACCAGGGTGGTATCTTAGCCTTGTCTTGGAACATTCCAGAGTTGGTCAAGTATGTCATGCCCTCCCAGAGGGGGTTCAGGGCTCCCCAAACCCAAGAGAAGGGGTGGGGGGCTGCAAGGCCTTGTCAGATCACTCACCTGCGTTCCCTCCGCCCCTCCCCCACCGGCCCCCAGCATGGGACAGTGGAAGATTCTTGCCCACTACGAAGATTCCCCGCAGCAGGTCTTCTCCGCTGAGTTTGAGGTGAAGGAGTATGGTAAGAAGAGAATGGAGCTTGGAGCAGGGGTTAATGCTGGGCCCAGTGCTGCCCCCCAACCAGTGCCATCTCTCCTCCCAGTGCTGCCCAGTTTTGAGGTCCAAATAGAGCCTGAAGAGAAATTCTACTACATCAATAACCCAAATGGCCTGGAGGTCACCATCATTGCCAGGTGAGGAGCTGTGGTGGGAGCAGGTGGGGACCAGGTGAGGAGACAGGTAAGTACCAGGTAATGGACCAGGGGAGGGTGATGTGATGAGCCAGGGAACTCTGGGTCACTACAAGTAGATTTAGCTTTTCAGGAGGGGAGAATCTGAGACTCTCCTTCCTGGCAGGTTCTTATATGGGAAAAATGTGGATGGAACAGCCTTTGTCATCTTCGGCGTCCAGGATGGTGACCAGAGGATTTCACTGGCACAGTCCCTCACCCGAGTTGTGGTACCTGACAGAGCTCCCTCTGAGCTCACTCTGAACACCCTCCCTCTCCTCTGTGTCCCCTCCCTACCTGATCCTTGCCTTTCCCTGAGTCCCATCACTTCCCCCAGATCGAGGACGGCACTGGGAAGGCGTTGCTGACCAGAGAGGTTCTGCTGAATGGCGTGCAGCCCTCCGAAGCCAACGCCCTGGTCGGGAAGTCATTGTACGTGTCTGTCACCGTCATTCTAGATTCAGGTGAGACCTTGTCTGAGGATGGAGGCCCAGAACCTCCATATGGTCCAGTATGACAAGGGTGGCTTTGGGAGAAACTGACGGGGGGAGTCCTGTCTGATGGGAGAGGCCTGGTGCTCGGGGCAGTCCAGGAGCTCACCCTCTTGGCACCCCCTGCCTCAGGCAGTGACATGGTGGAAGCAGAGCTCAACGGGATCCCCATCGTGACCTCCCCCTACCAGATCCATTTCACCAAGACGCCCAAGTTCTTCAAGCCAGCCATGCCCTTCGACCTCATGGTGAGACACAGGGTGCAGCAGACCCTCACCCTGTTCCTGAGCTTTGGTCAAGCCTGTGGGTCTCCCTGACCCCACTTCACCTGCCCCTGTATCCACAGGTGTTCGTGACAAACCCCGACGGCTCCCCGGCCCGCCGCATCCCCGTCATGACCCAGGGCTCTAATGTCTTCTCCTTGACCCAAGATGACGGTGTGGCCAAGTTGAGCATCAACACACCCAACAACCGGAAGCCCCTGAGCATTACTGTGAGTCTGGACCAAGCCTCGGGACCCCACACCAGGAGGTGGGGGACTCTATTCATACAGTGGGGTCCTGACATTTGCACAAAGGGATCCTGCCAAGTGCATAGTGAAGTCTTTTTTGTTTGTATAATGGGATCACGCCATTTACAAAGAGCTACAGAGAGGTGCCTGCACAGTGGGGTCCTCCTTCTGCAGGGGGGACCTCTGTGATTACGTTCAACCAACCTGAGGAATCCAAGGTCATCTCCCCAGCTCCCCAAGATCCTCAACCTAAGCCATCTGCAAAGTCCCTCTTGCCACATAAATAAAGTACCATATTCCCAGGTCCCAGAGGTTAGGATCTGGGTGCATTTGGGGGGCCAGTGTCTATCCCTCTTTCCCCACCCAGGTACGCACGAATAAGGAGGATATCCCAGAGGCACAGCAGGCCACCAAGACCATGGAGGCCCAACCCTACACCACCCTGGGCAACTCCAACAACTACCTGCATCTCTCTGTGCCCCGAACGGAGCTCAAACCGGGAGAGACACTCAATGTCAACTTCCACCTGCGAACAGACCCCGGCCTGGATGCCAAGATCCAATACTACACCTACCTGGTCTGTGGCTTTCCGGAACCCCCAGCCTCCCCTCCTTTCTTTTCCAGCTCCCCCAAGAGCCCTCCCAGATCCTGGATCTCCCTCACCTTCCAAATCCTTGCCGTCTGTCCCCCCAGATCCTGAACAAAGGGAAGCTGTTGAAAGCTGGACGCCAGGTTCGAGAGGCCGGCCAGGACCTGGTGGTGCTGCCCCTGCCCATCACTACAGACTTCATCCCTTCCTTCCGCATCGTGGCCTATTACACAATGATTGGCACGAACAGCCAGCGGGAGGTGGTGGCTGATTCCGTGTGGGTGGATGTCAAGGACTCGTGTGTGGGCACGGTAAGCTTCACCGAAACTCTCTGAGCCTGTCTTGGGGCTCCAGCTGGCCGCTGCTTTCTAAGTCTTGCTCCCTCTGTCTCTGCCTCTTTGCCATCTTCTGAATCTATTTCTCTCCCATGTCTGCTGGGCCCCGGCCTCTCTCTCTCCCTTTCCTCTTCTGCTTCAATCTCAGTGCAGGTGCACCTCGTGCGGTTGCACTGGGCAGATACATCGGCTTTTTACACATTAAAGGTTCATGGCAACCCAGCATCAAGTATTGGCACCATTTTTCCAAGTGTGTGCTCCTTGTGTGTCTCTGAGTCACATTTAATACAGGTGTGTGCATTGTTTTATTTTTTAAGATTTATTTATTTATGCATACAAGAATTGGGGTATAAGCCAGAAGTGCAGGGGGTGAGAGGATTCATCAGAGACAGAGTGGGGAGCAGGAGAGGTCTGCTGTGCCATGTGGGTCACCTCCCTGGCCGGGGATAGAACTTGTGCTGCAGTGGCTGGCCATAGCTTAATAAAGCTGTCTTTAACCCCTGTGCCGCCAGGGAGGCCCTGCTTTGTTTTAAACAAACCACTATTAAAAAAATAAAATAGGGCCTTCCCTGGTGGCGCAGCAGTTGAGCGCTGGGCTGCTCTGCAGCGCCAGTTTGATCCCCAGCCGCCTGCGAGGGTCCCACATGGCGCGCAGACCTCTCCTGCCGCCCGCTGCTCCCCTCAGCAGTGTGCTTCGGTCCTTCTGCCTGTTCTGCTCCCCGCTCTGGCTCTGGTGAATCCTCTCACCCTCCCGCGCTTCTGACTGTACCCAGTGCTTGTATAAATAAATAAATAAATCTTAAATTAATTAAATAAATAAAAATAAACATACCACTATTATACACTTAATGGGCTACAATGTACAGCAGACCCTGTAATGAGTGGGTGGAAAAGTGGGTGGAAAAATGAATAAATGAATGAATGAATGAATGCCAATGATAGTTGACTATTGAAAGTGTTCTGGGTCTTTAATTAGAAGTTGGGTAATGTATTTGTGATCAGAAATATGCCATAGGATCCTATTGACATGTCCACATGTCAATCAGGCTAGGATCAAATTGGTTTCCATTAGATGTCTTTCACTCTCAAGAAACTACCGACAACATTCATGAGGATCTACTGCGGTGTAAACATAACTTTTATATGCACCGGGAACCCCAAAAATCACATGACTTGCATTATTGCAGTATTCAGTTTATTGCTGTTGCCTGGACCTGAACCCGCAATGTCTCCGAGGTGGGCCTGGCTCTGTCTCGCTCCTGGTCTGCTTTCTCCTCGACTTTCCACCTGAAGTTCTGCCCATCTCCCTTCTCTCTCCGTGTCCACCTTTCATCCCAGGACTGCTCTAGCTCAGCTACCCCAAAACCAGGGACTCGCAGGGCTGACACCTCCCTCCCGCCCCTCTTACTTCCCCACAGTTGGTGGTGAAAGGTAGTGGGGACAAAGAGAAGCAGCACCTGCCCGGGCAGCAGATGACCCTCAAGATAGAGGGTGACCGGGGAGCACGCGTCGGGCTGGTGGCTGTGGACAAAGGCGTGTTTGTGCTGAATAAGAAGAACAAGTTGACTCAGAGCAAGGTATGTCCTTGAATCCCCAGCTTGGCTAGAAGTTGGAGGCCACAAGATGTCTTTGCAGGGAGATGGAAATGATGCTGGGAGAGCAAAAGGGCTTGGGTGGGGTCGTTGAAGAGTCCATGGGGTGGAAGTTCAGGTTGAAGATGGGAGTGCAGATGGGCAAGGATCCACACCCGGGATGGTCAGGGAGTCCAGCAGCAGCATGTTCCAGAATCTTCTCTGGGTGCTGGGATGAGGCTGGAGGTGGGCAGGATGGACACGTTGGCCCCTGCCCAGAGGCATTTCTGGCGGGGCCTCACCCCACCCTTGCCCACCTGCACACTGAGCAGATCTGGAATGTGGTGGAGGCGGGAGACATCGGCTGCACGGCAGGCAGTGGGAAGGACTATGCAGGCGTCTTCACCGACGCGGGACTAGCCTTCCAGACCAACAAAGGCCTGCACACCAGCCAGCGGACGGGTGAGGCTGCATTCCCAGGGGCACAGCACCTCACCTCCCAGAGGCGGGAGCAATGAAGGGTCCTGGGGTCCAGTCCTGCCTCCTCTGCTACCTAGCAAGTCACTTCTGAGCCTCAGTTTCTTTGCATGTCAAACGGGAGCGGCAATACCCCCGCCTCCGGCCCACGGTGAGGAGTAAACTGAGGGAGCACAGGAGGTATTTAACCCATCTTGCTCTCCGCCCCCGGCCCAGAACCCGAGTGCCCGAAACCAACCGCCCGCCGCCGCCGCTCCGTGCAGCTCATGGAGAAGAGGACCGACAAAGGTGGGGTGCTCTCCCTGGCTGCCCTGCCCGCCCCACCCTGGCCACATGGGAGGGACCTGACCACTAGGGAGCCAAAGAGGAAGGGAGAAGGCCCAGCCCCGGGGAGTCCCTCCTGCTCCCCAGTCCCTCCTGCTGTGGCCTGGGCTGAGGCGTGACGGGTCTGCATGTCCACAGCCGGGCAATACCAGAACAAGGAGCTGCGCCGCTGCTGCGAGCACGGCATGCGTGAGAACCCCATGAAGTTCTCCTGCCAGCACAGGATCAAGTTCATCAGCCAGGGCCCTAAGTGCGTCAAGGCCTTCCTGGACTGCTGCAACTACATCACCAAGCTGAGGCTCGAGCACAGCCGCCTGCGGCCTCTAGGCCTGGCTAGGAGTGAGTCTGAGTCCCAGCTGAGGGGTCCTGGCCGGGGAGGAGCAGGTCCAGCTGCCGGGGAGGGAGGCCCTGTCTGAGGAGGAGCAGGTCCTGGCTGAGGGGTCCCTGTTGAGGGGGGAGGAGGCCCTGTCTGAGGAGGAGCGGTTCCAGCTGAGGCAGGAGGAGCTCCTCTCTGAGACTGAAAGAGCTGAGGAGATCAGTGACCCAGGTCTGAGAGAAAGACAAGGACCTAGCTTAATGGAGTTTGGGAGGTGGAGGTAAGACTGTCCCTGGCCTGAGGGAAAAGCATTTTCCAGTCTGGAAGGATGGTCCCAGCCCAGCCCACTTCCATCTGAAGTGTGTCCTTGCCAGTGCCCAGGACATCCACAGCCTGATGGAAAGTTCCAGATGATGAGGTTGGTCACTCTAGTTGCCATGGAAAGACTCCAGTGGATTTTAAACTTGCTTTTACCATTGCCTTCCAAAGAGAGGTGCCTGACTGGGTGCCTAACAACCAGTTGGTTCATTCAGTTCTGGATAAGACAGATATGTACACACTGGAAATAAATACATCCAAAGCGAAGTCAAGAGAAATTTATCATATAGTAAGCCCATTTAAAGCAAAACCAGAATGTTCTTCATCACCAGACAGCATTTACAGGACTGCTGGGAGGTTTTGAGTATTTATGAGGTATTAAATGCCTTTAATAATGAAATAATTATTTAATTTAAATAATTTCATTAAATAATGTAATTAAAATAATTAAATCCTTTTAATGCCTCTTAATTAGAGAAATACCTTTCTGCGAGGATGGATTTCATTGAAACTGACAATGTGGAAGGTTCAGGCCCCCAGAATCAAGGTCACCTTGGCACTGTCACAGTTCACCCTAACCTGTCCAGACTTCGCTTTGGAAATATTTAGGCAGAGCAGTCCTTGCTCTGGAGCTGTTCCAAGAAGCCCTTGGACACCTTTTTTTTGTACCTCTTGTTATTTTCACTGGGGACTGGAAATTTCACTCGTCAGTTGTGTTCCCAGACCGAAGACAAGTGTGGGTGACTCTTGAAATTGAGGGAAACAATGTCATCCATCACATAACCAAAAGTACTGAAAGAGAATCCCTTTGCCTAAAAACTGAGAAAGATTGGAAACCCTTCTCGGTGGCACAGTGGCAGAGCGAAGCAAAAGTAATCATCTTTTTTTTTCCCTTAAGCAATCTTGCACTTAGAGAAAAATTGGAAATACAGATAAAAGAATTTTTTCTCATGTACTGTTTGATGCCCCAGTATCCCCCACCTCCCACCACCAAACAGCTAAGTGCTCACTTTCTAGAAGCAAGATATTTTCTCCTACAAAACCACAGCATGATCATGAGATTGAGTCATTCAATTGCCTCTGTACCACCATCCAATCTTCAGGCCCCATTCAAGCTTTGCAGGGTTTTTTGGTTTGGCTTTGTTTGCCCCTTGTAGGGCCAAGAGCCTGTTCAGAATCCCACATTGCATTTACTTCTTGGGTCTTTCTATTCTCCTTCAATCCATCCAGCCTCTCAGCTCTTTTCTGTCTGTCCAGGACTTCATGTCCTTGCTGTGTGTGAAGGAGTCAGGTGAGATATTATGTGGTCGAGCCACATTTAGGTAGTCTGCTCTTTCTCCATTTTCAAGCTCAGGTTCTGCCTTCTTAGCAGAATTGTCACAAGAGAGACTGTGTCATGGGTGCCTCATAGCAGGGGCCGCCTGGCATTGACTTGTCCCATTATTGGTGACTGAACCTTGATCGCTTGATTAAGGTGGTGACTGCCAGATTTCTCCATTGTGAAGTTTCTCTTCATTCCTTTTGAGTTACTTTTTTAACTTCTCTTATCTCTCAGATCAGGCAAAATTTAAGTCAAGGGAGATTTTCCCCAAAACCAACTTTCATTATGCCTTTAAAAAAACAGGTGCGTGTGAGCTCCGTCTATGGTAATGTGTGGGTTTTGTCCACATTTGTATGTATCGTTTTTAATTTTCTTTTTTGCTGAGAAATAAATAAACTTCTCTCTAACACGTTGCCAAAGTGGACAAATATTTCTCAATTCTTCAGGCTGAAAAACCTCTCCCAAAAGGCACAGAGTTTCCCAAATCACATGAACAAAGGATTCTACTTTCAGTCTTGTTGCAAATTGCACTAATGTGACCATGCTGCTTTCTGCTCCAGTGACCTAGAGACTCTCTTTGACAAAGAAGAGATAAGTTTACTGAGAAAGTTAGACAAAAATCTGATCTGCTAGGATGCGGTTTACAAGCACAGGGTTCTTTCCCCACCCCACCCACAGCACTGTGTAATTTTTTTTACCACTTGGGGTGAGACAGAGGGTTGCTTAAATGTTGCTATTTCCAAGGCACCTTGATGGATTGATGATTCCAAAATCTGCGTGAATTGGGGCACCTATGGAATTCTACCTACTTTGTAGTGGGGAAGACACTGAGCCAAATTAAAATCTGTCCCTCGCTCTTGAGGAAAGCCACCCAGGGCTGAACCCCATTCCAAGCCTACCTGAGGGTGTCAGGCAGACTCCCTCTGACCTGGGCAATTTCTCAACTCACCTGATTGCTTTCAGATTGTACACGGGCGTGGTGCCTGTGGGTCTTGATGCTATAAGATGCTTTCATTTCTCTGCAAAATGGGGTGGGGATGAGCATAAGCCAACCTGGATTATGTTCACCTCTAACCAGCACAGGTGTAAGAGAGGATTTTAATGTATTTTTATGAAGGAAAGAGCCCTCAAAGGCAGACATGCTGGGGCCCCTGGAAGTCATCACCCAGCCCTGTGTGTTCACTGCTGGGAATCCCCCCAAGGTTGGAGAGATGAGTCTTTAGGGGAACACACCTGTTCTAATCCCAGATCGTTCTCCCCTTTTCCAGGCGACATGGATGAAGACATTATCCCAGAAGAGGACATCATCTCCCGAAGCCAGTTCCCTGAGAGCTGGCTGTGGACCATAGAGGAGTTTAAAGAACCAGATAAAAATGGGTAAGGCTGGGACACCCTCCCCCACTTTATTCCCCCAGGGCCAGCTCCTATCACTGCCCCCCCACCCCAGTCTGGGCCATTTGCCTCCACCCACAGCACCCCCTCTTCTGGAATTACAACCCAATCTAGAAAAACCAAGAGCTGGGCCACTTACTTGTGCCCACTCCCAGACCCCCTGCTTCCCCCGGGCCCCTCCTGCCATCTCTCCCCCTCCACCATATTAGGTGGCTTCTCCTAATAGCCCCTCTTTCCCCATCCAGAATCTCCACCAAGACCATGAATGTGTTCCTGAAAGACTCCATCACCACCTGGGAGATTCTGGCTGTGAGTTTGTCTGACAAGAAAGGTAAGAGAAGGAGGTAGGGACCCTAGCATCCCACAGCATTTTCTCTTCCCATCAGGACAGACAGAGCCTGTGTGTTTCTTACTGGCTTATTCCTTGCCTCCTGGTTAGGGAGGGGCATCAGAGTCTAGACTGGGGGTGACATGGTTAGTGCATTTTATAAACTAGGTTTTTTGGAGCAGTTTTAGTTCAATTCAGCAAAACAGAGTGGAAAGTACCTAGACTTCCTAAACCCCGTATTCCCACACTCACACCAGCTGGCCCACTATCAACATCCTGAACCAGAAGGAACATTCATTAAATCAATGTCATGGACATGTCACTATCACCCCAAGTTCATAGTTGACATTAGGATTCACTCCTGGTGTTCTCTGTGTTTGCACAAATGTATAGTGATGATGTAGTAACTTCGCACAATAATTTGCAACAAGAACTTTTAAGAGGTGATGTCAATCTGACAGAGAGTAAAACCATTAAGAAAAAAGAGGAAGCCAGATGAAATGCATGATTGAAATATCGATTGTCAGGTTGTACAACATTACCCCAAAAATGCATGTGTCCCCCACCACTGCCAGCAGTTAGGTGTGAAGACCTGACCAGGCTGGCGGGGCCCCTGAGCAGTCAGGGGCTGCGGCCGTGACTTTGAGTGCAAAATAGAAGCAGGTGCCAAAAATTCATTCATCACGATAAATAACTTTTTCATTCAACATTTTTTAAAAAATCAAAGTGAACGCAAAAAAAAAGTCCACGGTGAACAAAATATCTAAATTGCAAATAGAGACCAGTACCATTTGGACCTATGTTGGGGTCTGGAGCATGTTTTATGTACCTGCTCAAAGTCAACTTTTCCAGAGCATTAAAGGAGTTGAAAAATATTGAAACATTGAAAAGCGGGTATATTAAAACTCACATTAAGTGTAACTTTTTTGTTTCTATTCAAAGCCAGAATTTATCATGCTATATTGTAGTATTGTTATAATTGTATTATAAATCATACTTGGTGTCATTTTACTTTCCTGACTTCATGATTTCAAAAATCTGCTTCTTTGCTTATCTGGCTTTTAACTGAAGGAGTTGGCTTTTTCTGGCATTTTTTTTTTTAAAGATTTATTTATTTTTACAAGCACTGGGTACAGTCAGAAACACAGGAGGGTGAGAGAATCCACCAGAGCCAGAGGGGGGAGCAGAACAGGCAGACCGATGAAATACACTGCTGAGGGGAGCAGTGGGCGCAGCAGGAGAGGTCTGCGCGCCATGTGGGACCCTCGCCCGGCAACTGGGGATCAAACCAGCGCTGCAGAGGCTGCGGGCAGCCTCACAACCCAGCGCTCAACTGCCGCGCCACCCAGGAGGCCCTTTTTCTGGCATTTTTTTCTTGAACAAGCGATGATCAAAATGGAATAACGTACCCAACGCACATAATTTTCCTCTTGCCTAACACTCCAATATGGAAAACCTGCCCCTCCAACCCTTACCCCCTTCCCCTCGCCTTTCTGCTTCAAACCAGAGCGTCACTACACAGTCACACCCTGCTCGCCATCTTATGGGTCAGCAGAGTGGGTCCTGATGGGCTATTTCGCTTAGCCTAGGTGTGCGGTAGGCTCTGCCTCCTAGGTTTGTGTAATCACACTCTACAGTGTTCACACAGCAATGGAATCCCCTAACAACCCATTTCTCAGAACGTACCCACCACGTTAAATCTCTGTTCCAATTGTACGTTTTCATAACTGGCAACTGTTCTGTCCTGTCCTGTCCTCAGCACTGCAGTCATTCTGGGGGTAGATAATCCTTTGTTGTGGGCAACTTCCTGGTGCCTCCTAGGATGCTGAATTACCCCCAATGGCGTAGCACCCCCTGTGTGACATCCAAAAGTGTGCCTGGGGGGCAGAATCTCAAAGGGCTCTGTGATCTGGGACACCTCCCCAGCATCATTGAGTGACCAGGAACTGGGCTAGCTCCCTATGTATCATTTCATTTATTATTCACAAATATGAGGCTGGTATTATTATCCCTCAAATTCATGACACTGAAGTCAGGGAAGAAAGATGACTTGTCCAAGATCACCAATGGAGGAAACCTTCAGGAATCCAATCTTAGAGTTTCAGGAAAAAAAATATTTTAACATGGTAGCCCATGAAACTTGAAATTTTAGACTCTTGTGCTATTTGGAATTGAAGTCAGTAGGGTTATAAGCAGGGAGTTTCTTGAGCTCATTTCCCTACGTGCAAATCCAAGTTCCTCCCCTGGGCAACTGTGTGACTTTAGTCAAATTACTCAACCTCTCTGTGCTCAGTCATAAAATCAGTGTTGGCATATTATAAATGTTTAATGAGTGTGAGCTATTACTGTTACCGTCTGATATCAACAGGGAGATGCCTTCAGAAATGCAGACACTTTTCTTAAATAACATACATCATCCATCAGAAGTCATTCCTTTTCTTATTGATAGTTTTTTTAAAGATTTATTTTATTTATTTATGTATACAAGATCTGGGGTCTAGGCCAGAGGTGCGGGGGATGAGAGGAGTCACCAGAGACAGAGTGGGTGAGGGTCCCACATGGCGCGGCAGACCTCTCCTGTCTCGCCCACTGCTCCCCTCAGCAGTGTATTTCATCAGTCTGCCTGTTCTTTTCCCCACTCTGTCTGGTGAATCCTCTCACCCTCCCGCGCATCTGGCCTGTACCTCAGTTCTTGTATAAATAAATAAATAAATCTTTAAAAAAAATAAAAGAAAACAGGAAGCACTAAATCATGGCAATTCCTAGCTGCCACCATTGTTTGTATCTGATCATCACTCATAGTGTTTGATCCATGAGCTTGTGCAAAGAGCCAGAGCATCTATGTTGAGTGAGCACTGAGATGCTGGCCAGGACAAGCACTTGGACCTAACCCTGGAATCTGACCACCTCGCCCACCCTTCTCCCTGACACTCTGTGCTCTGTTTCCACTGAGCAGGGATTTGTGTGGCTGATCCCTACGAGGTCAAGGTGATGCAAGATTTCTTCATTGACCTTCGTCTGCCCTACTCTGTCGTGCGCAACGAGCAGGTGGAAATCCGAGCCGTCCTTTACAACTACCGAGAGCAGGAATCCCTCAAGGTGGGTCTCTGGGGCAGCAGTGGGGGCTTTGGAGAGAAATGGGGGTCGATGGCGCACACCTCTGACTTGATTCTCTCTCTCCCTGGCAGGTGAGGGTGGAGCTGCTCTACAACCCAGCCTTCTGCAGCCTGGCCACCGCCAAAAAGCGCCACCAGCAGACCCTGGTCATCCCGCCCAAGTCCTCCGTGCCTGTGCCTTATGTCATCGTGCCCCTGGAGATCGGCCTACAGGAGGTGGAGGTCAAGGCCGCCGTCTACAACCACTTCATTAGTGACGGTGTCAAAAAGACCCTGAAGGTCGTGGTGAGTCTTTGGGGACACCTGCTGTCCCTTGTCTTTCGGGAACAACTTCTGCCCTCCTCGTGATGTCAAGCCAGCTGCAGTCCCAGGCTCTGAAGCACTAAGAATAGTGTCCACCTTCAGAAATATAGGAGTTCTAGACAGTCAGAGGCAGGACTAGGATTAGAGTGAGGCAAGTGAGACTCTCTCCTCAGGTACGGGATCTTACAGGGCCCCAAAAGCTCAATAATAAAGATCAATGATGCATTTTTTCATTAAAACATATTTTAATATCAAATATGCTTTGTAATGTATTTCAGTATAGAAGGTTTTAACGTTAAAGATCTTGCGAAAACATATACTGCTAGTCTGTACCCCTTTGGGCTATGATGTGCCACTTGGGTGGGGGCTAAGGATGTATCTTGTGTCTGTTCCTGTCAGTGTACTGGCTTTTTTTTTTAAGATTTATTTTATTTATTTATGCATACAAGAGCTGGGGTGCAGGCCATAGGTGCGTGGAGAGGCAGGAGGGAGGTGAGAAGATTCACCAGAAACAGAGTGCAGAGCAGAACAGGCAGATTGACTGAAATACACTGCTGAGAGGAGCAGCAGGCAAGTCAGGAGAAGTCTGCTATGCCATGTGGGTTAGCTCCCTGGCTGGCTGGGGATCGAACTTGTGCTGCAGTAGCTGGCGACAGCTTCATAGTGCTAAGACTTAACCCCTTGAGCCTCCAGGGAAGTCCTGTATTGGTTTTTTCCTCCCAATCAATGATCTTAACTAAATTACTTTCAAAGAGAGCCTGAAGCAAAAGGAAGAATGAGTGCCCCCATATATTTATCTGTGTGTATTTTATTAATGGTTGAAATAGTTTTATGGTTAATTTCCCCCAAAATGTCAAAGTAGTTGAAAAAATATTGAAACCCTGAACAACAAACATATTAAAACAGACAGCATTATTTTTATATTGAAATGTTCTGTTTATATCCAAACCAGAATTTATTATAGCTTTTCTTTCCTAGTTTTAACAAATTCAGGTTCATATTTTTTCAAGTGGTTTAATGTTATGAAATAAAACTACCCATTAATATTTGTATATATTTAGGGGCACACATTTTTGCTTTTGATTTGGGCCCATGGACTGCCAGGTTCAAACCCCAGTTCTGTTTTACTAGCGGTGTGACCTTGAGCAAGTTACTTCACCAATCTGTACCCCAGTTTCCCCATCTTTAAAATGGGGTGATGGGCCTCCCCCGTGGCGCAGTGGTTGAGCACTGGGCTGCGAAGCTGCCCACAGCCTCTGCAGCGCCGGTTCGATCCCCGGCCGCCGGCAAGGGTCCCACATGGTGTGCAGACCTCTCCTGCCACGCCCACTGCTCCCCTCAGCAGTGTACTTCATCAGTCTGCCTGTTCTGCTCCCCACTGTCTATGTTGAATTCTCACCCTCCCACGCCTCTGACTGTACCCAGTGCTTGTATAAATAAATAAATAAATCTTTAAAAAAATAAAATAAAATGGGGTGATAGTAGCAATACTCACCTCATTGAATGTTGTGTTACATGAGTAACCCAAGTAAAGACTGCTTCTAAGCAGATAGGGAGATTTTGAAAGGTTTTGTTTTGTTAAGTTATAATCTTGTCATTAATTCCAAGAACAACAACATGAACTAGGTGTTTGCAATAGATTCCTCCTTGTAAAGGAGGAAGCTGAGGCCCTGAGAGGTTAAGTGCCTGGCCTGGTCACACAGCTAGGACAGGCAGGTGCCATCATGCCTGTCCTACAATAATCCCCAAAACAAAAGTGCCCTTATGACCATTGCCCATGTGTCTGTCTGTCCTTTTATTCACCGGACCTCCTGTACCCCTACACCACCCAGCCGGAAGGAATCAGAGTCAACAAAACTGTGATCGTTCGCACCCTGAATCCAGAAGTCCTGGGCCAAAGTGAGTTTGCACAGGACAGGGGTGGGGCCTGGGTGGTGATGCGGGTTTGGGGGAGCTGGCCCCATGGGTGTCTCCCATTTGGTCCTCAGACGGTGTACAGCGAGAAGAAATCCACGCGGCCAACATCAGCGACCAGGTGCCTGACACGGAGTTGGAGACCAGGATCCTTCTGCAAGGTGAGATGCACTTGACCTTGACCCCTATGGGGCCAGGAGTCTGGAGTCACGAGAAGGGAACCCAATTCCATCTAAGTCCCAGGGCATTTCATCACCATGCCTCCAGGTCAGCTTTATAGAAGGTTCCAGTGCAATCAGTGCAATCATCTCCCCTTTCCCATAGTCTCATTTTCCAAGGTTTTAGTTACTCATCATCAACCGCACTGGGGAAAATGTACAGTAAGATATTTTGAGAGCAAGAGAGACCACTTCCATGTAAATTTTATTCTATAATATATTGTCATAACTGTCTTACAGTTATTCATTATTGTTCATCTCTTCTTATTCCTAATTTTAGAAATTTAACTTTATCATAGGTTTGTATGTACAGGGGGACAAAACCAGCATATATAGGATTGGATGTTATCGGCAGTTCCAGGCATCCACTGCGGGTTTTAAAACGCATCCACGGTAGATAAGGAGGAACTGCTGTCTTTAGTTTGGCAAATAGCTTTTGCTGATGAAGATGTTTCAGTCAGAAGCAGATATACTGGAATTGCCTGGGATGGAGGGCTGGGAAAGAAGGGGCCAAAAGGGGCTGGAAAAGCACCTCGAGTTATAAGGTTGTGGGGGAGCAACCTTGAGTGATAAGGTTGGGGGGGGCAGCAATCCTTTGGCTCCTCACCTGTGGTGGGAGTGAGTAGTAATGTATAACAGGGCGGCAGGAAGGTTCCATGAGATACTGTGGAGTATTACTTAGATCAGCTCCTGGTAAGCAGCATCAGCACAACAGGAGCCTTCATGACTCTTGGTACTGGAACTACTTTTACCACTGGTGTAAAAAGACCACCCTGTGATGGGAGTTGAAACACAAGACCCCCTTCCATCTACCCTCCCCGATGCAGATCCCCCTCCTGCCTCTTAAGAGAGCAGCTCTCCCTTCCATTGCACCCCAGCCCCCTGCTATCCTTGACTCCTTCGTCCTGGCTGGTTGGAGCTGGGAGCACGAGGAGCCAGAAGGTCCTCGCCCAGCAAGGGCGAGGAGGGTGAGGAGCCCGTTGCTTGAGCTCTGTCCTCCTGCTGGGCTGTAGGGACCCCGGTTGCCCTGATGGCAGAGGAAGCCATAGATGGGGAGCGACTGAAGCACCTCATCATGACCCCCTCTGGCTGCGGGGAGCAGAACATGATTGGCATGACGCCCACGGTCATCGCCGTGCACTACCTGGACAGCACCGACCAGTGGGAGAAGTTCGGCCTGGAGAAGCGGCAGGAGGCCCTGGAACTCATCAGGAAGGGTGCGCCCCAGCCGCTCTTGAGACACCCTGAAAACCCCCTCTACCCGCCCCTCTGAGGCCCCTCTCAGAGCTTGTCCTCCCTGAGACCCCTCCCCTTTCCGAGGTCCTGCCCCTCCGCTGAGACCCAGGATTGCGGGAGCCCCCAGTCTCTCCTTCCTTTAGGCAGCCCCCCTCCCTGCCCCTGCGTTGAGCCCCCTCTTTCCTCTCCCTGCCCCTCATAGACACCACATCCCCTCCCTAAATCCCTCCTCCCTGGTGTACCCACACCCTCCACGCAGCCCAACCCCCACTCCCGCCCCTGCTCCCTGTAGTGACACTTCCCACTCCCACACAGGGTACACTCAGGAGCTGGCCTTCAAGCAACCTAACTGGGCCTACGCGGCCTTCAAGGACCGACCGCCCAGTACCTGGTGAGTCTCCACAGTCCGCTTCCTCACCCTTGGCTCCCCATTCCCCTGAGCAGGGCCTGCATGGCGGCCTGGGGGGCTTCTAAGAAGGCCTCACCCACCCTGTATGACTGGCCCCCTGGGCCCAGAGTCAGAGGGCACCCCGCGGAGACAGTCTGGACAACCCCTGTGCGGTCCAGGGTCCCGAGCCCCAGGAAGGGAGACCGGCTCGCCCCGCTCTGCATTTTGGTTGACTGGGAGGGCAGTTTCTGGATCCCAGGGCCAGCTGCCTGACACCCCGTGCTACCTCCAGGCTGACAGCCTACGTGGTCAAGGTCTTCTCTCTCGCCGCCAACCTCATCGCCATCGACTCCCAGGTCCTCTGCGAGGCTGTCAAATGGCTGATCCTGGAGAAGCAGAAGCCAGATGGAATTTTCCAGGAGGATGGGCCTGTGATACATCAAGAAATGACTGTAAGAGGCCAGGCTGGGAGAGTGCGGTCCTTGCATGTTCCAGCTGGGGAGTCGCTGCTTTAGCTCACCTTTCAGGCTTCTGCCCACGCAGCCTCCCCTGTCTCCCCACCTCCCATCTGGGCGGTGAGGGACCTGGCTCTCTTCTCCAAGGGCCTTTGCATATTCTGTTCCCGCTACCTGGCATGCTCAGCCTTGACTTCTACTCACTCTTCAGATCGTCACTCCATCTGTCATCCCTCAGCGATCTCTTTCCTGACCTCGCCAACCAGGGCACACTCCCACTGTCCATTGTCACTGCTGTGTCCTCTTGCACAACTCTCGTCAGTTTGTATTGAGAATGATGTATCTTGTGGGTGGGTTGGTTCATGTCTTTCTCCCCCGCTAGATAGGGAGCACCATGGAGGCTGGGGTGGGTGGCTGGTTTTCATTTAGCATCTTATCCACAGCACCAACAACATTACAAAATGAATGAATGGATACTGAAGAGTTTGTCCCTCCTGGGGAGACACTGGGAAGAGACCAGCCCTGCCCTGACCCATGATCCTACAGGTGGCTTGGTGGGCATGTAGGAACTCACTGGTCACCCTGTCTTTGCTTCTTGCTTCCCGCCCTAGGGTGGCTTCCGGGATGACAAGGAGAAAGACATGGCCCTCACCTCCTTCGTTCTCATAGCGCTGCTGGAGGCTAGAGATATTTGCGAGGCACAGGTCAACGTAAGTGTCTCCTGTCCTCTCTCTCCCTCCTCTCTCTGGGACACATTCATTTGGAGGGCGAGATGTCGTCTTTGGTCAATTTCCGGTCCTCCCCAGTTACAGTGGCTGCGCGGTTCATGATAATGCCTAACACTTGTCGGGCAATTAAGACTCTCCTCTAAAAGCTTCCAATGCTGAAGTCTTATAATCCTTGTAATAGCCCACGTGGTTGTTTACTCTTATTGTACCCAGTTTACAGAAGAGAAAACTGAGGCATAAAGAGATTGAAGAATGCGTCTTTTTACCTGCTTTACCATTTTCAGAGTTTTAGCCAGTTGCATATCTTCATACCTTCCGCTGTTTTCCACATCATTCGTACATCATCAGTGCGTTTGTATCCTCGATGCTTCAAGAGAAAACAGAGGCACAGAGCCTGAAAAAAAAAAAATCAAGACTATTTTCTTAGACTTAGATTTAGACTTAGTCTGGGGGATATTTCAGGAGATTTTCAAAGGGGTTCATGATCACAAAAGGAAAATGATTTAAAATATTGACTCATCGTCATCCCTTTTTTCTCTGGTTTGGGTTTTGCCGCAGAGAAGCTTAGGAAAACAGGTTCTGAGAGTCTGTGATCACATCAGCATCTCTGGAGTTTTGATAATGGACTGTTGACCTTTAGCTCCCCAAATGGGAAACCCCAGGGCCTACCTGGAGCTAGCTGGAGGGTAGAGAACCAGTGATAACAGAAACATCAGCAAGGCTCTTAGCTTTCATGCCCAAGAGAGACCAGGGCTTTTCTGGTTCAAATCTTGTCAAGTTCTGAGAAATAAAGGTAGAAAAGAGGCAGTGCTAGGACGCTAGGGTCAAACAGCTCTGACTTCAAATTCTGACTCTCAGGCACGTGCCCTCCCCAGGCCTTAGTGTGCATGCCTATAAAATGGGTATAATACTCTTTGTATTTTTAAAGGTTCTCTGAACTGGCCTAGATGTAACACACATGTGACCTAGATTATGCAAAAATAGGGGATTTATTTTAAGGATCCAAGAATTTATCAGGTGCATAGAAGTAAAGTGGCCTCAGGGACTCTGCCATGATGCTTTGTTCCTCCCTCCTGTGTCCTTCATTCCCTCGTGCCTAATAACTCCCTCCACCAGTCCACCTGGCTGAACATGGCTGCCTTCCTTCAGGAGATAGCCAAACCAAGGCCAGAGCTTTCAGATTCCAGGGAAGGATTCTGATGAGCTCAGCCTGGGTCAGGTGATCAACCCTGGACCAATCAGCTGAGTCCAGGACGTAGTGAGCAAATATAGCTACTTCCACTGTGGCGGTATAAATGGGAAGGAGAAAGTTTCTACAAAAGTCAAGGGCAGATGGAGAGAGCTGGACAGGGTAAAGGGTTTGTTTCTATTACAGCAAAGCAACCTTACAACAATGTCACATAAGCTATGGAACAGACTGTTGGAGTTCAGATCAGAGTGGGTAGGAACCAGCTTGTTAAAACCACTTGTTAAATTTCCAGGAATTTTGCAAGTGGGTTATTAAACACATCATGATTTAAAATTAAGTTTTATAAACATAGAGTTAAAGAAATTAAACTTTAAATGTTAAGCATTAAGGGCAAAGGGAGTAAATATTTAAGACTTATCTCTTCACAAGTATTATATATTATTACCTATGCTCTTGAGTTGATTTACGCTTGGTGTTCGTGTGTAGAGGAAATGCTGGATAATACTGTATTACTGCCCATCTCTTGCCACCTCTACATTCACCTATGCCACATTGGTAGGTTGAAGTCAGCATGGGAGTATTTACACCATGGAAATCAGCAAACACTGCAAATCATGTCTTTGTCCCTCATCTCTGTGGGTCTAGGTATTCTCATGCATGCGGTTAAGGATGATGACAGAAATACTCATATAGGATTTTATGAAGTTAAATGAATGGATATATGATGGGTACATAGTAAGTGTTAGCTATGGTGATGACGGTGATGAGGATGGTGATGAGGATTGAATAAGGGGCATTGCCAGTGCTGTTCTGAACTTGGAGGACACTAGCTCATGCTTGCCAATTTGGGGTATCTCTTTCCCACTCTACGTTCAGAGAAGTCACATTGGTAGCTTTAAATTGGCAATGATGGGAGTATTGACTCCTATAAACCACCACCAGCCCACTGGAGAGCTGTCAAACATTTATCAGCACACCCCTGGGTACATAGACTACCCCAGGCACATAGTAGATACTCAGCCCCAAAGCAGTTCAGAGTGGATGAAATGTCTGGGAAGCCCTCACAAATAAATAGATTCTAGATAGATAGGTCCCAAGGACAGAACAGCCCAACAACCCAGGAAGTGGTAGATACCATTGTCCATGGCAGTAATGCCCACCTGACCAGACTACCTCATCTCTTCCTCATAGAGCCTACCAGACAGCATTGACAAGGCAGGAGAATTCCTTGAAGCCAACTACTTGAAACTGCAGAGAGCATATACTGTGGCCATTGCTGGCTATGCCCTGGCCCAGATGGGCAAACTGGAAGATGTCCTCCTCGACAAATTTCTGACCACAGCCACAGGTGAGGTGCAGCCAGGTGGGGTAAAGAGGGCTGCATGGCTCGGGGCTGAGGGTGGCCATCCTGAGCTGGGCTGCCTGACTCTTAAGTTGCACTGGGATGGACAGCTCTGATGGGATAGATTGCCCTAAAGTGTGAAAAGTCCTCACTGTAAGTCACACAAGAAAGTCCATTGCATGATTCATTCAACAAGTGTGTGTGGAGCACCCGCTGTGATACAAGCAGTGAAGAACATGGACTCTGGCATCCTACAGACCTAAATCTAAGTCCCACTCTGCCACATTCTCACTGTATGACCTTGTACAAATCACTTTACCTCTCTGGACCTTAGTTTCCTCATCTTAAAATGATGCCTATACCATAGGGTGGTTGTGGAGGGTCTTGCATGCCAAGACAACTGAAGTCTAACATGAGTCTTGATCTGAGTTTTCTCTGGAGTCTCCAAGCTGGACAGAGGAGTGAGCATCATGGGTCGGGGGGCTCTCTCTGCAGACAAGAACCGCTGGGAGGAACCTGGCCAGAAGCTCTACAGTGTGGAAGCTACATCATATGCCCTCTTAGCCTTGCTGCTGCTCAAAGATTTTGACTTTGTGCCTCCTGTTGTGCGCTGGCTCAATGAGCAGAGATACTACGGAGGTGGCTATGGCTCTACCCAGGCAAGTGGCCCCACATCCCCCAAGCACCTGCATCCCTTCCTCCTTTGGTCTCCCAGTAGGCTCCCAGAGAAGACACCGAGACCAAGAGAGGCCTTTCTTCCCATCAGCCAAAGTGATTGAAGTGGAGTTGAAAAAATGAAGGATTTTTTTCATTGTTACAAACCCATTGATGGATTCTAGACTACATTCTGGGAGCCCCAACCTGTGTTCTGAGCCTCCTTTTCCCTCATGGTATCTAGACCAAATTCTTGGGGTTCAAGTTCAGGTGTGAGCCTCTCTCTCTCATGGGTTCTAAACCATGTTCTCAGTTCCACCAGACTCTCCATCTCACTAATGGGCTCTAGATCACGTTCTCAATGACTCTAAAACATTATCAGAGCTCCTTTCTCTCCCTGGTGGGTTTTAGGTCATATTCTCTGTTCCACCAGGCTCTCAGTGTTACCTTATATCCTTGGTGGGTTCTAAGCCATGTTCTCCATTCCATCAGGCTCCCCATCTTATCCTGTTTCACTGGTGAGTTCCAGACTGGGTTCTCAATTATACTAGAGCATTATCCAAACCTCACTCTCCCCTTGGTGGGTTGTAGACCATAGTTTTCAGTAACTTCAAGCTCCAAAAATCTCAGGCTCCAGTTTGACCCCCTCTCTTTTTGGTGTGCTCTCAATCACATCCTTGGTGCCACTTTTGGATTCTAGATTATATGCTCAGTGTCCTCGGGATCCAACTTTATTCTTTTTTCATAAGTGGGTTCTAGACACATTCTGAGTGTTCTAAGCCCTATTCTAAGATTCTTCTGGGTGGGCCTGAACCACTCTCAGTATTGCTAGACCTTAAGTTTTATGCCTACACTTTCTGGTTGATTCTAGATATGTTCTTAATGTCTCCAAATTCTGGTCTAAACCTTTGTCCCTAGGAGAATTCCAGAACATGTCCTCCATGTCTAGGTTGTTAGACTGCCACTTTTACCCTTATGTTCTCTGGTGGGCTCTTGCTTACCAAGCCCTGGTTTGAGTCTCTCTCACTCAGACAACTCTAGAATATGTCCTGAGTATCTCCAACCCTCAATCTTATCCTCCCTCTCTGGTGGTTCTAGGCCAGAGTATCAGTGTCCCAGTGGGTTCTAACCACTTCTCGGTCTCCAGCTCACCCTCTCTTGTGGGTTCTAGGCCACCTTCATGGTGTTCCAAGCCTTGGCCCAATACCAGAAGGAAATCCCTGACCATGAGGACCTGAACTTGGATGTGTCCATTCACCTGCCCAGCCGCAACTCCCCGGTCCAGCACCGCATCCACTGGGAATCTGCCAGCCTTCTCCGATCAGAAGAGGTACAGCTGGCAGCCTGCCTCCCTGTAACCCTCCACACCAGTCAGCGCTTGTTGGGAGGCAGGAGGGTGCGCAGAGAACCACTACAGCCAGGGGAGGTTGGTTCACAGCACCCTACCTTTGCTTCCTCCTTCCCTCTAGACCAAGGAAAACGAGAATTTCACATTAACAGCTACAGGGAAAGGACAAGGCACCTTGTCGGTAAGAAACAGGAACCTATACCGCCTGGCCTACCACCTCCTCTTGGTGGTTCTGCCAAAGAGGGGCCCTCCTGTTCCTGAGTCTAGTGAGGTGACTTCTTGTTGTCCCCCCTCTCATCTTGCCAGGTGGTGACAATGTACCACGCCAAGACCAACGGCCAAGTCACCTGCAAGAAGTTTGACCTCAGGGTTAACATACGACCAGCTCTTGACCAAGGTAAGAGGAATGAAGACCCTACCTGTGTCTTCCTCCAACCCCATTCTATTGCTTGCCTTCCTCCTGAATTGGGGTCCAGGCCCTCCTTGTCATCTCTCTGTCTTCTGTGTTTCTAGTCAAGAGACCTCAGGATGCCAAGAGCACCATGTTCCTTGAAATCTGTACCAGGTAAGAGATGGGCCAATTGGGTTCATCTTGGCCATTCCCCTGTCTCTAGCAAACCTCTTCAAGAAAGTTGTTCCCTGGCCTTTAAAATTTTTTTATCACATTGAAAGCTCTCAAAATTATAAAATGAAAAGTACAGTCAGGCGAGTATGTTTACTACACTGTAATTTAAAACATTAGAACATTGAGATTAATGTTGAGGTTTTTTCCTTTCTAAGACACTTACCAAAGCACTGTCATTTGGATACTGCCTCCTTTCTTCTCTCTGTGTAATTTGCAATATAGAGCAAGCATCTTGTCTATGACACAGTGGATTGCCACATCCTAAGCTTGGGTCAACACCCAACATTGAATTCATTGAACTGTCAATGTCATGAGACATCCTTACCTATGAAGAATTCCTTACCTATGAAGTTTTTTGCCTTTGTCACATCTGCTGCGATAGCTTCATCTTTCTGTCACAACCCTTTTTCTCATGTATGTTAATGAACTTGCCTTCATTTACCACTGGCCAAATAACTAGTCTCTCAAATGGCAGCCGAGTCAACATTTCCATGGCCTGCTTTTTCTTCAGAAGTTCCACTGATGGTCTGTTCAGATTTTACTCCCAGCCTTGTCATTCTCCACTTCTTTGTTGCACTTTCCTCTTTGTCAGCCAGGTCTCTCTTTGAGTTCTCCTGTTAATACTTGTTACTCGGAAATAAGGACGCAACATGACTACATACTTTGCTGTCTTTGCATGTACTGCATGATGCAACCTTGGGAAAACGGACATGATCAGCCATTGGTTGTCATGCACACCTGTCACTTATGTAGTGGTTGGTGGATGGAAGAGTTAGCAACAAAATTTGAACTTTATGCAATTGCACATGATTATTATACCGTGGTACTGAAATTTGAACTGTGTTGCTGGGAGACTGTTGTTATTGAACAAGACCATGTAACAGAATCACACAAAGGAAGGCCTGCCTGTGTTCCCTTCATTTTCCAGAAGGATGGAGCCCTAGAGCGGTTCAGTGGCTCATCAGATGTCACATAGAGCTCGAATCTGAACCCATGCAGTCGGAATCCAGACAGAGCCTGTGCAATTAGTTACCTTGACCATTACCTTTATTCCCCTTAGGGGAGTGTTTCCTAAAATCTAACATTCCTAAATGCTACTGGGTGGAAATCAGAAGCCTCAGCCCCAATAAAACCCTCAGGGCTTACCTCACCATAAGACCCAACTCCTTTCTCCTTGCTCTATCCAGGTACTTGGGAACACAGGATGCCACTATGTCCATCCTGGATATATCCATGATGACTGGTTTCTCTCCTGACGTTGATGACCTCCAGTTGGTAGGAAGGTCTTGGGTTTAGGGGCTCAAATTAATGGGAATGATCCTGGGATTTGGAAGAAACTAGGGGGAGAGAAGGGGATCCAGAAGGGATTTTTCACAGCATTGCCCTTCCTCAGCTGAGCAATGGCGTCGACAGATACATCTCTAAGTTTGAGCTGAGCAATGCCTTGTCCAACAAGAACACCCTCATCATCTACCTAGACAAGGTAAGGCTTCCATTGGGATCTTGACCCATGCCTGGCTACCCCTCCCTCTCCACCGACCTTTGTTTCCAGATAGGGTCAGCCTCAGACCAGGGAAAACAAGATCTGTGCTGCTGGGCACTGGAGCAAAGGGCATGTGACACAAGGTGGTCAACCCACCTTCTCTAAATACTAATATTCCAAGCTCATTTTTCACTTGCTTCCTCTAAATCCTCTCATAAGAGTCTTAAAACAAAGAGTCACTTTGGCTTTAAAAAGAAAAAGAAAAAGGGCCTCCCTGGTGGTGCAGGAGTTAAAGACACAGCTCTATCAAGCTATCAGCAGCCACTGCAGCATGAGTTCCATCCCCTGCCAGGGAGCTACCCACATGGCGCAGCAGTGCATTCCTGTCTCACCTGCTGCTCTCCTCAGCAGTGTATTTCAGTGGATCCACCTCTTCTGCTCCCTGCTCTGTCTCTGGTGAACGCTCTCACCCTCCTGCACATCTGGCCTGTACCCTAGCTCTTGTATAAATAAATAAATTTTTAAAAAAGAATATACAATGTCAGATTTGATATATGTATAAATTGGGAAATGATCACCACAATAAGGTAGTCAATGTATCTGTCCCCTCAAATAGTCATAACATGTGTGGGGGAGGTGTGACATGAGAACTTTGAAGATCTACCTTCTTAGCAACTTTCAAACACACAATGCGGTATTATTAACCATGGGATGTTTTTATGGGCCTAGACACCAATCCATTGGCTAGAACTCAGTCCCTTGGCCACACCTAACTTAAAGGTGCTAAAAAATGCCATCAGGTATGAGCCTTGGAAAAATAGAAAATGAATTTTTTGGACTGTTTGTTAGTATTTTGGCAAAGATTGCTGCCCCCCATCCTTGCACCTCCTTCCTGGTCCCTCAATTTCTCCACCATTGCCCCAATCCCTGCACCCTATTCTGGACCCCCTCCCAGGTTGCCACACTGACCACCCTTAATTCCTCCCAGATCTCGCACAACGAGGAAGACTGTCTGACCTTCAGAGTTCACCAGTACTTCAACGTGGGGCTTATCCAGCCTGGAGCAGTGAAGGTGTACTCCTATTACAATTTGGGTGAGCAGCAACTGGGAGATCTGTGAATCGAGGGTCTGGGGGATCCCAGGGATCTGTGAGTTAGGAGTCTGGGTGGCTCCAGTGAGTTGGCAGCCTGGGGCGTCTGAGGGGTCTGTGATTGAGGACCTGTAACTGGGAATCTCTGGGAGAAAGTCCTCAGCCCTCTGACCATCTGCTCCTGGTCCTACAGATGAGACGTGCACTAAGTTTTACCACCCAGAGAAGGACAACGGCATGCTGAGCAAGCTCTGCCACAAGGAGATGTGCCGCTGTGCTGAGGGTGGGTGCCCAGGAGTCAGGAAGGGCGCCCAAGCCCACGGGGTCCCCCGCCCCCCATGGGGCTGACCCAGCAGGTCCTGAAAGCCACATCCAGTGGACACCAAGGAGGATGGGCTAGTGGCCGGCCATCCCCATGGGTGGGGAGCCCTGCTGGAGAAGTAGGGCTTAGACTGAGCCCCGCCCCCGCCCCACAGAGAACTGCTTCATGCGCCCTGACAGCATGGCCTCCCTGGATTACCGGTTGGACAAGGCCTGTGAGCCAGGAGTGGACTATGGTGAGTGAGGGGCCAGGGCACATGCACGTCTGTGAGCAGTTGTGTGCCGGGAAGGGCTGTACGTGTGCCTGGCTATGTGCAGCTACAGCTGTGTGATTGTGCTTCAGGCTGAGGTTGTGGGTGTGCACATGCGTGTATGTGCATGTGTGCGTGCATGCCTGTGCACATGCTGTTGGGGTCACGATTACATAGGGAGCCGTGACTCTGTCGGCTTGGATATGCGTGGATTCAAGAGCGGGTGGTGTGGGTGGATGTGGCTGTGTGGTTGTGTGCGTGTGGCTGTGAGCCTGAGGTGATGGGGAGCATGCTTGTGTGAGACAGCGGTGCGGGTGCCAGGGATGTGTGTGTTGAGTCTGGGGCTGTAGGGGTGGATGGCTGCGTGCGTGTGCGCGGCTGGGTGTGATACAGGGGTCTTGGGTGACCATGGACAGAGCAGCTGTCGTGACTGCAGTCGTGTGCGAGACCATGATGTGCCGGGTACACAGTCATGTGGAGCTCGGTGTGTGTGCAGAGGGGCGGGACACAGCTTGCCCCGAGGCTCCTGCACACATCTGCCTGTGGGGAGCCTCGTGCCCAGAGTGTGCGCCAAGGGTGCTCCCGTGCCCCGCCCTGCCCGTGACTCACGCCGACCCCCACCCTCCAGTGTACAAGACCAGGCTGCTGAAGATGGAACCTTCCGACAACTTCGATGATTACATAATGGTCATCGAGCAGCTCATCAAGTCAGGTCAGCCCCACCCTGTCTCCTGCCGGCCGCTTCCCCTCCTCCCACCGCCCCGCCCTGCTGAGCTTCCTGCTCTCCCCTCCAGGCTCTGACGAGGTCCAGGTCGGGCAGCAGCGCCGGTTCATCAGCCACATCAAGTGCAGAGAGGCCCTGAAGCTGCAGGAGGGGAAGCAGTACCTCGTGTGGGGCATCTCCTCTGACCTGTGGGGCGAGAAACCCAAGTAAGTGCAGGCCGGGGCGTCCTGGGGATCACCTCTCCCCCCCCTTCCAGGCCTGTCCAGACCCCTCCAGGCCGCTTCTGCCCCTTCCAAACCCCCACTCTGCGCCCTCCTGACCTGCCGCCCTGCCTCCCAGCATCAAATACATTGTGGGGAAGGACACGTGGGTGGAGCTGTGGCCTGAGGCCGACGAATGCCAAGACGAGGAGAATGAGGAACGGTGCAGGGACCTGGCCAGCTTCAGCGAGACCATGGTCGTCTTCGGCTGCCCCAACTGACCCCCATCACATCCCCATTAATAAAGCTGGTTGCATTTCACGTGTCTCCCGAAGTCTGGAGGTCTTTGAGAGAGGGAGAGGAGCTGTGACCCCCAGCTGCCGCACCTCAGCCCAGCCCGGAAATCTCACCCCATGCCCTCCTCTGGGAGCTCACCTGCAAGTCCACAGGCATCCGCCCCCAAAGAGCCCGTGCCCCCTCCCCCGCCCCTTGTCCGAAGGGCACACGCACCTTCCCCTGCATCTCACCCGCTCCTTCCTCACCTGAATTCTCACCTGCATCCTCAAGCCCCTCCCCGAGTCCCACCTACTTGCTCATCCGCCTCCTTACTGCATCCTCAGCTGACTTCATACCCGCGTTTTCACCTGAATCCTCATCGCTCCCCTGTGTCCTCACCTGGCCTCCCCACCTGCATCTGTATCTATAAACTCACCTGGGCCTTTACCTACATCCCCACCCATCTTCCCACCTGCGTCCTCACCTCTATTTCCTCTGCTTCCTCGTCTGTGTCTTCACCTGCATCTCTGCATTCCTCTCTGGCTCTGTATTCTTGCCCGCACCCTTACCTACATTCTCCCCTGCGCCTCCCCTGCAACTGCACCAGCATTATAACCCTTCAGTCCCCCTCTGCCTCCTCGCCTGCGCTCTTACCTGCATCCCCCCTTGTCCTCTTCTCTTCCCCTCTGTCCCTCCTCGGAGCTCGCTCTCCCCTCTCACCCCCATGTGCTCTCTGGACTCTCCCGACCATCCCAACCATCACTTTCCACATGGGCCTGACCCAGCTGGGCCGGTGCTCAGTAATGTGGGCCGCGTACCCGGGAGGGGGCGGTAAGGGGCAGGCGGGTGATATTTCCGCAGGAACCTGAGCGAGCTGCAGGGGAAGGCATGAGTCAGCAGAGAGGCGTGCATGAGTCAGCAGAGAGGCGTGCAGGGGCTCCCACTGTCACAGCATCAGCAGAGCTGCGTGGGGAGGCTGGGGGGCGGGGGCAGCCACAGCAAGGAGGGGCGCTGGCTGACAAGGAGGGCTGGGATGCCAAGCCCCTCCTCTCACTCCCTGACTGCCCAGGGTGGGATTCAGGCTCCCAGCTCTGAAGCAAGTCATCACAGGAAAAAAAAAATGACCCAATCACCCCACACAGCTCCCTTCCCCTAAGATTTCTGGACACCCCTACTGCCAAGTCCAGGAATTGGGGGGGGGGCGCAGGAAATAGATTCACAGCCCACGGCTGCTCCCCCCCAGCCCCAGATTACCAGAGACCCCTGTCAAGCGGACACTGGATATCCCAGGGCAGAGCTGCCAACCACCTCCTCTGTAAGTCCGTCTTCTCATTTCTTCTCTTGCTTATTCCCCTTTTCTCCTGCCTGAGGTTCATCGTCTTCATTTATTTAACACACGAGCTGTCACTCTGTTTGACACTTATGATTCTGTGAACAACACGGGCAGGACCATGTGAAACTGACACCCCAGGGGCAGCATGGACTTGATTTCAGACAATGAAGATGTCCAAAGGGGGCGGGGGCGGGGCTGTCAGCAAAGGTCATTGAGATGGAGGCTGCTCCTGTGTCAGCTTCGGCTACAGTGACCAGCTGTTTAGTAAACGCCAGCCCAGGCCTTGCTGTGAAGCTTCCCTTTTTAGCTGTGATTCATACCTACGGTCAGCTGACTATTAAAAGCAGATTACCCTTCTTTTTCCATCTGACTTATTTCACTGAGCATAATCCCCTCACTTATAGGAGGAATATAGGGGAACCAAACAAGGGATCGGGGAAAAAAAAAGACAAAACTAGCAGGCAAACTATAAATCAGAGCCCTTGCGCAGGGGAGTGGCAGGGAGAGGGGTCAGAAGGGGAGGCAAGAGCACAAGAGACTGTGGTGAGGGTTCCCTGGCAACTTGGTGGCAGGAATGTTATGGGGATTACGCCTGAGAGGAGAAATCAAAGTTGCACAAAAATGAACAACGACGTAAAAATATAGACATAATTTAAAAAAAAAAAAAAGAGAGAAGTCAAACAGGAAAGAAAAGCAGATTGCCCTGATAACGTGAGTGGGCCTCACTCATCCATCCAGTCAGCTGAAGGACTGAGGAGGTAGCCTGAGGTTTCCTCAGGAGGAAGGAATTGAGGATGGTAGGGTAGAAAACTTGCTCCCCAGTGGAGGCACTTGTGCTAAGCCCACTAAGACTTAAAGCCTAAACTAGCTGGTTTCAAGGCACCTGCAGTATCAGCTTCCCCCAGGAATGTAGTCTTGACTGGTTCCTATGGAATTTCAGCATCATGTCGTGGCTTTCTCCCCAGATCCCGGCCTTTAGATATGAGTCTTTATAAGTAGCTGCCAGAAATCTTCCTGCCTGTTCCAGTTGAAACCTGACAAGATATTTGAAAGGATTTTTTTTTAAATAGGTCTATGGTCAAGGACTTCCCCCAAGGTAATGGACTTCCACGTTGCAAAACCAGAAACGCAACTCTTATTCCTGTCAGATATCATAAAAGTCTGACCTTTGGAAATAATTCAATGTTTTCCTGACAAAAAAATTAAAATTCCTATGTGAGACTTAACCATCAAAATGGGAAACTTCAGACAGAGAAGAAACATAAGGGAAAGAAGGTTCTGTTTAAATCTCAGCTCTCTCAGGTACCCTTGTAAGGACAGTCTCCTCAAATAGGAAGCTGAGCCCTGTCACGAGGAAAGCTCCAGCTTTCCAACTACCAGCTGCAAAATTAAAGCCCCGCTATTTTTTTATTGTAAATTAGTGAGTCTAGGCAGCGCTTTCTGCCCACTTGTGTCTATGCAAGAAGTGTCCTATATTTTTTCTCTCCCTTTTTATAATGAATCTGCTCTTTTGGAAAAAAATAATAAACTAGTGAGTCTTGACTCATTTTTGTTGACTCACTTTAAAGTAGTTAATTTTCAATGGACAATGAAAGTCAGAAGGTCTTTGTTTACTTCTGTTTGTATGTTTGTCTGTTGTTTGTGTCTGATTAAACTTGTTAATGTATTTCTTCCCTCACAAGGTACACTAAAGTTAATTTGCAAATGAGTTTTATTGCATTCATAAGGACTTAAAAGCTCAGAAAAAATATAGAAACTAATCCAAATATTTTCCCAGTTAGCATGATCTGGGATCATTTTGGTAAATTAAAGCTAGCTTAAATTAGTTGGGTTAATTTAAAACAGAAGTATCTTTACAGATACTAGCATGAAGTTAGGTATTTTTACCTGAATTTACTAATCAAAATAAGCTCAGGTTATCTAACAAGAAAAATAGCTTCAAATAATGACTGATTTACCTAACACTTCATCATGCTTGGGTAAATAGCAGTAAATGGTTTAGATATAAATAGGGCCAAAATTTCTAGATTAACATTACAGCAACAGTTTTATTAGTCACTCAATTTTTTTGGAAATGTGAAACTTCTGGGTTTTTCTAAGTTAAAGAATGGAAATGCATAAAAAATCTAGATTATTTCCAACAAGATAAAATGCTGAATCATAAATTATGTTATCAGGCAGGGTGAGGGATAAATCTGCCTGCTCTAGATAGGTTCTGTCATCTGCTGCATCAAGACAAAATATACTCTAGTACATGAAACCTTCAGTAGAAAAGAACTTTAATACAACCAGTGTGCAATAAAGAGAAGAGAAAGAATAGAGTTTCCTAATCAAACACCCGAAGTTACCCATCCCCTCATGGGTAAATGCCCAGCCAAACAAGGTTGGCCTGAAGCAGGACCACTGAGCCCCAAAAGCTTGCCACAAGTCTAAGGCAACATCTGGCGGGGACCCAAAGGAAGGGGCAGAAGGGGCCAGGCAAGTAGGAAGGAAAAGAGCAAAACCAAAGTCCAAGTCAAGATAAAGGCTGCCGTGGTCAGCCTCCCCACGAGTCTCTCACCCACGTCTCTTTTGAAGTGTGTCCTTCCATGTCCCCCAAGTCCCTGATACAAGGTCCAAGACCAAGAAGCAAGTGTGGCTTCTTCACATGTCTCTGCTCCATGTGCTTCCTCCTTGCTCTGTCTCTCTCTGCTTCTCCTCAGCCAGGTTTCTCTCCTCTCAGTCTTTTCTAGCTTCCCCGGCCTGCCCAGTTCCATCTTCTCTAGGGTGGGGCAGGGAACCTGGAATCTCCCCTTTCCCTGGGGCTTACCCTGTTACTGATCATAAGTTTACTAGCTTTTGACTTATTACTGAGAAATTTAAGATATTAGGGTCTACTGATTTTGTGCACATTGGGAAATTTACTGTAAGGAAGAATATACTGCTAGAAAATTATTAAAATTATACTTCTAAAAAATTATAAAGAATGTCCAAAAATATTATGAGTTTGCCAATCGACACACTGTGAGTATGATAATCCACAATTGTTTATTTTATTTCACTAGAAATTAAGGTTTTAGGGTTAAGAAGTGTGATTGACATATGTAATTAAAACGAATAGAAATAATATAAAAAATATTTAAATATAAATAAATTTAGATGTGTGTCTGCAGTAAGAAAGATGTAAGGAATAGAGAGCTCTTCTGTTGAAGGAAAAGAAAGTAATTTTGTTCTGAACTAAGGCTGGTTACTTACAGGCACAGGACAATATCTGAGTTTAAAGGGGAAGTTATGGAAAGTTTGTGGAAGAAGAATTGCAGAGAAGAAATTTTATGTGTGGTCAAGCTGACAAAAATTGAAGTGAATTTTATTTTAATTTTTTTAATATTTATTTATTTATACAAGCACTGGGTACAGTCAGAAGTGCAGGAGGGTGAGGGAATTTACCAGAGCCAGAGCAGGGAGCAGAGCAGGCAGACCGACGAAATACACTGCGGAGGGGAGCAGCGGGTGGCAGGAGAGGTCTGCACACCCTGTGGGACCCTCGCCTGCGGCCGGGGATCAAACTGGTGCTGCAGAGGCCGCGGGCAGCTTCGCAGCCCAGCGCAGCGCTCAACCACTGCGCCACCAGGGAGGCCCTGAAGTGAATTTTGATATCAAAAGTACACTGTTGCAAAATTAGAATTTGGTTTTCTCTCTGCTAAGGACAGTTCCTGGATTATTATCTCTTGATAACAGGTGGTAAAGGGTTTATCCTTACCTTTTAAGGAATCTACCTAGAAAGCAAAGATTTTGTGCTTTGTGTTATCTTTAACATCAAGTCTCTGTTTAAGTGAGTAAACCTACTCTTCTCAATATTAAGAGGTAAGTTTATCTCAGAACCACGTAAAGCTTCCTCATCTGCCTTTGAATTCTTTGTCAGTTCAGATAAATGGATAACTAAGCATAGTTTTCAGTGATCTGTCATCCTTTTGACCAACTGATTTAAACTCTTTTTTTTTTTTAAAGATTTATTTATTTATGCATACAAGAGCTGGGGTACAGGCCAGATTTGTGAGGGGTGAGAGGATTCACCAAAGACTGAGTGGGGAGCAGAACAGGCAGATTGACTGAAACACACTGCTGAGGGGAGCAGCGGGTGAGACAGGAGAGGTCTGCTGCGCCGCCTTGTGGATCACCTCCCTTTCCGGGGATCATGCTGCAGAGACTGCGGAGAGCTTCATAGTGCTGAGACTTAACCCCTTGAACCACCAGGGAGGCCCTGACCAGATAATTCTTATCTGCTTGACAACCAAATGTTATCATCAAAACCACACTCCAGACACCCCCCTCTCCCCACGGGGCCTTGGTTCTAATCTTATCAACAAGACATTCCACTGATTAGCTCTGGGGTCCCTTGTCATACATAGGTCCTCTTCACCCCCAGGCATTCCCGGTCACACCTCCTGATGCATATCCTTCCCAGGGTGATCAAGCTTTCTGCTTTTGATTGATTTGATAAGCACCTTTGTAAGGTTTCGATGCTATGACTGATTGACCCTGATTGACCGGGCAGTTCTGACCTTTGTATAGGATTGCAGAACTACAGGTAACAAAGAATGGTGGCCGAACAGTCTGCTTAAGTCTAGCAAGCCCACGTTTCACTCTGATACTTTTTGTTAATGATGATGTACGTGCGTTTCATCTTAGCATTTCATGGACAGGACTCTGATGAGGATTCCAGAATACAGGTTTCTGATACTGTTAAGACCATAAAACTGAACTGGATTTAAATAGATCTTTTCTCTTAAGCAATCAATGAATCACAGCATACCTTATAAACAAAGAGGAAACATTCACCTTTTCTCTGTTCTTAATCCCTCCAGAATTTTTGAGATTTAATACATGTTTACTGGAATAATAGTCTCAATGGTAGTTAGACAAAGAGTTGGTTAGATTATCAAAGTGAAGATTCAAACTTGGGAAATACTTGGATGGATTTTGAGAACTTTTCTAACAATCACAAATTCTAATTCAGTTCACCTAGGCGGGAAGAGTGCATCGGTGAGACGTGATTACCCTTAGGAGATTCTAAGTTGTTTTGACCTAAATAGGCTCCTGCAATCTATGAGCAAAGAAAGGCAAGGCTGGAATTTAATCTCCTTTGTAAAGAATGCACTGTGGAAATGCAGCCTGGCCGCTCACTGCTGTGGGCCTCCCTGGCAATGAGTGGTGTGGGAAGGCTGCATCTGCTGCGGCGTGGCTGTTCAAGTCCATGCAGATGGCCTTGCTCTCCTGTCTGCTAGAGCAGAGAGGAGCCATTTCCAGAGCATTGTATGGCATGTTTACTTAAGTATCATTAGCTTCGTGGCAATAAAACTCTGCTCTCTATGAATAAATGTTACAGGTAAAATCTGAGCAGCAATGCAGATTTAAAAGAATCCGTGAGAGTAATTTTGCTGTACTTTCGCAAGTAACCGGTTAAGTGTATTGAAACTAGATTTATTTTGCCAACAAATGAAGACTACCTTGATGATCTCTGATAGAAACGGGGATCATAGTAGAGAGAAAAATTATGCTTGCACCTTTGTAGATAGTAGAGCCTCATTCTGTTTTCTTAGAGGTGCTGTGTGCCTGTAAGCTGGACCAGATCCCAGATTCTTCTAGCTTCCTGAAATATTTGGCTATGACTTTCTTTCTTTAAAAAAAAAAAAAGAACTCATTCACTGCTTGGTTCTGATTTCTTTTTTTTTTTTTTAAGATTTATTTACTTATACATACAAGAGCTGGGGTACAGGCCAGAGATGTAGGGGGTAAGAAGATTCACCAGAGACAAAGCAGGGAGCAGAACAGGCAGACTGAGTGAAATACACTGCTGAGGGGAGCAGCAGGCGAGACAGGAGAGGTCTACTGCGCCATGTGAGTTGCTCCCTGGCCAGCCGGGTATTGAACTCGTGCTGCAGTGGCTGCGGATTGCTTCATAGTGTGTGCTTAACCGCTTGCGCCACCAGGGAGGCCAGGCTATGACTTGCTAATGATTCTAACGTTTCCAGTTTTCTCCCACACTTTTGAATGGGACTCACAAGAATAAAGATCAGAGAACAAAGATGGTCCCTAAAATCCTTGGGAAGGACTATACCAGAACCTCCCCCATTGTGCAAATAACAGCAGGACATAATGGGCTGTGGAGCTAGGGGTGCCTTGGGGTGGGTGTGGTGTGAGGATGTGTATCTAGGAGGTATGATCCTGTGCCTCTGAATCATTGAATGTTGTAAATCAGTGTTACCTCAATAAAAAAAAAATTTTCAAAATTAAATGAAATAAATAAAAGCAAATAGCCAACTCAGGGATTTGAACCCGGGGCCCCACAGACTCTAGAAACAACATGCCAGCTGGAAATTTTAATTCAATTGCCTAGAAAGAGCCCTCCTAGAAGCAAAGGACATCATATACGTATATATATATACATATATATACATCATTTTTCATTTTTGTACAATGTATGCATTTTCACCTCAGCTGTAGTCCCCATGAAATTCCCACCACCCATCCACCCACGATCCATCACCATGGCCCCTTGTGCTCTTCCCACCCTTGAGCAAACGTCATCTTGAGGAAGACAACTCTCCCAAGATGCCACAACAAGACTGGAGATGGTCCCTTCCTTTCTTCTACTCTTTCCTTCTTTTATTTTGGCAGCAGACTGAAAAGATAAAATCATCCTCCATGCCTCCCAAGTCACTGCTGCAGGGGGAACTTTTCAGAACGTTAGCTCGTGATCAAAAGCTCTGCTCTGTCCGCAATGTTGGAGACTCCTGGTCCTCCCCTGAATTTACACCGTCCAGTTAGAAAAGAGCTACCAGGAGGCATTCAGGATCCAGGATTCAGCTCCTCTGACGGTTCCTGTTTCCCTGGTTAGAGAAGAATATTCAAAGGAATCTATGATCAGAAATCTTTCCTAACTCTTGATGATATTGCAGATTCTTTTGCCAGGATAGTAACTGTCCAAAACTACAGTTTAGGTAACAAAGAATCTTTGACTCCCTGGCTAAGTTGTTCTTGATAATAAGATAGTCCCCCCATTATCTTCTAGCAGAGCAAGAAGGGTGGCCTTGGGCAATCGTGGCTTCCTCCTGGTCCACACTACCAAGCTCTACCCCAGGGTCTTGAAACCTCCACCTGCTCCAGCATGGAGGACACGGCGGCACAGCCATTGGTGATGGTGGCGAATGGACAGACAAATTTCCCCGTCAGGAGGCAGTCAGTGCAGGGAGACAGTCCTGAGGGCTGCCGCTGTGGCGGCCAGGCGGACGGTCGGGTGCTGTGTCCAGCGCCACCTGCCGTGGCTGGCTGAGCAGTCCCGGGGCCTCGAAACTGGAAACTCGGTTATGGAAGTCCCCGAATTAGCTGCTTGACTGAGGGTGATTCCTCACCAGGGCTTTTCTCTGAGCCTCTTAGATTTTGTTGCCTTTGATGTGGTTTATGGAGTGCAGGGCCCTTGGGTTCTCTCCGGGAAAGGTGCCACCAGAGCTCCCCTCTCAGCGGCACGCGGCGAGTTTCCAGGGAGAGTTTCTCCACGAGACAGAGACGTTAGTTATATTTAAAGAGCAGGTTTATTAGAGAAAGGGACAGAAGAGTAAAAGACACTTGCATAGACACACGCGGGCAGGAGGAGCTGCTGGAGAGGGTCAGGCTTGCTGAGAGAGGCCTGCATGGTTGCAGGTGGGCGGCCTTGAGGAGAGCGGCCTCCGCTGAGGGAGGTCAGTGAGGAGCAGTCCCAGCAGGTACAGGTCACGGACAGGCAGGAAGCTGCTGCCCTGCAGAGGGATGGAGGGTTGGTGAAAGAAGCACCTGCATAGTCACAGGTGGGCAGACGGACTGCTGCCCTGTGCCAGTGTGGAGACTGCACTGATACAGTCTTTTTCTCTTTGGGAGGGGTCAGTCCTTTGTGGAGAGGCCTAGTTGCTGCTGATTTTGGATAACTATGAGGATCCAAAAGGGACCAGAGATTCCAGGACGGGCCCGATCTCTATATCTTTACCCTCAGGTCTGTGCTCCGGACACTCCCCGCAGCATCTGCTACCTGCTTGGGCCTTATGCCTTGTGATAAGGCGCTGGCGCCTAAGGATCTTGATTTCTACAGCTGGGTTAATGGTCACGTTAATCCCCTCCACCCCCACCTCCTTGTGTGAGTTAGGTTTTAGTCTCATGATGCCTCCTTTAGGTTTTCTATTCTTTCCCCCATCACCTTGGGTCTTGGCGACCATGGCTCCGCAGTGCACGCCAAACGTTGGACAGCATCCTGCTTCTCGTGATCGGAGTAATAACCCTGGTGTCTGTCAAGAGTTTTAAATGTGTGTTTGCGACCATTCACCACCAAGCAAATGATCCCCTTTGACGTACATACATGGGCACATGCATGCTGTGCGTGGACACACACAACCTACACACATACGCCTGTGTCTACTTACACCTGTGTGCATGCACATTCATATACCACGCACAAGCATGCACACCACCACGTGCACTCATTCACACACCAGATACACACATGAACACAACCTACAGCATACAAGCACACGAACACAACCCGCAGGCACCCACACGTGTATTGCACAATCCGTGTATGTGTGTGTGAACCTGCTGATATCCACACGCACATGCACACAGCACACACGTGCAGTGCATAAACACACACCTGCACACACAGACCTGAGCACACACTCACACACACATCACTCTTTCACTCCACTCTTGCATTTCCCATGGCTCTTCCCACCATCTAAAACACTACACAGCAATATTATCTCCTTATTTATTAGGTTCCTGCTAGAATAGGAGCTCCATAGGTTGGGCACTTTTGAATCTCTTCTTCATGACTGTGACCCCCAAACCTAGAACAATGCCTGACATCATTAAATTCTGGCAGCCCTGTGAATGAAGTGGTCAGAGCGAAAGCTGGGGCCTCCCCTGTCCCCAACCCTACCTGCGTCATGTCTTCAGATGTCTCTGGAAATTGTGAGCTCATGAGTGAGAGTGAATTGGCCGGGGAGCGGGGGTTGGGGTGGAGCATAGGGGGACAGGAAGATGAGGGCAAGTGGGGAAAGGGGAGGGGCTGGACCGAACCACAGCTCAAAAGGCAGCCTAGGGCCACGCTCCCCCGCCAGTCTGCAGCACAGCCTGCAAAGCCGAAGAGTGTTGGGCAATCGCAGTTTCCTTCTGACCCGTGGGACCCAGCTGAGCCAACCCAGCCCAGGCATCTTAGAATCCCCACCTGCTCCAGCATGGAGGAGACTGTGGTCCAGCCCTCGGTGTTTGTGGTGGATGGACAGACCAACATCCCCTTCACGAGGCTGGGGCCCAGAAAAGGGAAACAGAGCTGCAGTGCTGCCCAGCTGAGCCTGGGCCTCCTGCTGCTGCTACTGCTGGCCGGGATGGCCGTCCAGGGCTGGTTTCTGATGCAGCTACACGTGCGCGTGGGCGAGATGGCCAGGCCCCTGCCGGTGAGTGGGGCCAGGGATTGTGGTGGATGTGCGTCCTGTTGCATGTGTCTGTGTGTGCACCCATGGAGGATGCTAAAGGACTAAAAGCAGTCCAGGGCAAGTTAAATCACCTCTTTGAACCTCAGCTTCCTCATCTGTAAAATGGGTATGAAAATAAGAGTACTCTGTCATGGGGAAATGTGCTGGTGTGGTGAGCTGCTGTGGTGACAAGACATGCGCTGGTGTGGTGCTGGTATGTGCTGGTGTGGTGAGCACGTGCTTGTGTGGCCCTGGCAAGCTTTTCTCTTTTTCACTAAGATGTAATTGACACAAAAGTTCATGTACGTGTAGGTATACAACATACTAATTCAATACACTTATGTTGCAATGTGATTGACATTGACTAACACCTCTGTGAAATGGTCTCATCATTGATTCTAGTGGTGGGAGCAATTAAAATCTAGTCTCTTGGCAAGTTTAATGTTTGTAATACTGTTCCGCAGTCTGTAATCACCAGCCTAGCATTCCATCGTAGCACTGCTGATCATTATTAGCCACAGCCTGATCATTCTTATTGAGGTTTTCAGTAATCCACTCAGACTGGACGAACCTCTGTCTGTCAGCTTCTCGTCAGCCGACACACGTGTCTGCTACCTGTCTGATGCTCCGTGTACCCCAAGTCGCGACCTTGCAATCCTGGTCGTCTGTGTCCTCTGTCTCATGTCCTTTCTCCTTCTGTCTGGATCTGGTGGCTTCATCTTGTGTCCACGTGCTCTGTCCCTGCACACGTGCTCGCACACACCCACGTCCTCCTGTGTCCACAGCCCCGGTGTCTTGTCTGGGTCTCTGGGCCAACATGGAGTCACACAGCACACACACACATATCTGGACTCGCACATATCTGGTCATTGTGTCACTTCAGTGTCTGGGGCTGTGCTGTGTCACTGGCCCCTCCGCCTTCTGGCTTCTGTGTCCATGAGTCCCGGTATCTGTAATGGTGCTTACGTAACAAACCCTCATGGTGCGCGTACCGTGTGCCAGGCCCTAGAATATGCTTTACACATAGGAATACACTAAATACTCTTTAGATGACCATTCACGGGGGCCGGGGGGGCACTGAGACACCAGGTGGTGACAAGGCTTCTGGGCACGGGCTGGTGGGAGGCTGGGCCCTGGGTCTCTGTCTTCGGGTGATGCTATGTCTGGTCTCATGTCTTGGTCATGAGTGACGCAGAATTCCTCACTCTGGGCTCCTCTACATTTTCAGGATGGAGAGCTGGGACCCCAGAAGCAGCTGACACATGGTGAGTGGGCGTCCTGCTGCCCAGGGAGGGGACGGACGGCTCCCACGCGGCCCTTGCCACTGGGGTGCATTGCCCAATGCGATTTGCACAACTAACCCAAGCCCCGCAGGTGCCCCTCCCCCCCGGCCTGAGAAGCAGAAGTTTGGGTCACTCCGGAAAGGGTGGGGATGACGCCAGGGGGTGGACTTCATGACCCCTTGGGAGGCTGACCCTTCCCTCCCCGCTGCCAGCCCCCCTCACCGCTGATCCTCTCTCCCCAGACCAGACTTATCTGCAGAACAAACCAGCGGCACATTTGACAGGTGAGGGGAACCTGGGTCCTGGCATGGGGTGGGAGTCAGGGCGTCTCGGGGAGACCAGATGGAGACCTCAACACGTCAGAATATTTGCTCGTTCACCCAATGCTTATTTAGATTTGCCCTGGGGTGACCCTGGACCTGTGTATCTCTAATTGTATTTATTGACTAAACCTTACAGACGCTGTCCCTCAGACGCTGCAGGACACTCTCTATCTGTTAATTCATCAAATCCTAAGCCCATTCTAGTCGCACCTCCATTTTGAGGTCAGAGGCACCCAGGGGTTAGAGGCTGCTGTCCCGGGGGTGCTCTGCTGCGGCTCCTTGCTCCTGTCACCGCCAGCTTTTGCTGCTCTGGGCAAGTCACTTATTTGCTCCGTGCCTCTGTTTCCCCACATGCAGAGTGAGGACAATGGGAACTGATACAGACAATGCCTACAAAGCCCTCAAGCAGCCTGGCACAGAGGCAGGGACTCAGAGAGTCTGTTTTAGGGTCACACAGCCAGCATGGAACATGTGCTGACCAGCCCCTCTGTCTCCCTCCCTAGGAGCCAACTTAAGCACAGAGGGCCCGGTGCTGTGGGAGACGCAGCGGGGACTGGCCTTCTTGAAGGACTTCAGCTACCGCAATGGCTCCCTGGTGGTGCAGCACGCCGGCTACTACTACATCTACTCCAAGGTGCAGATGGCCGACAATAACTGCCCAAATTATGCCCTGTCCATCACCCATGCCCTCCACTTGCGCACACCCCGCTACCCTGAGGAGCTGGAGCTGCTGGTCAATGTGCAGTCACACTGTCGGACAGCCAAGCCCCACACCTGGTGGCACAGCAGCAACCTGGGCGGCGTGGTGTACTTGGAGGCTGGAGATGAGCTGCTTGTCCACATAAAGGCCAACAGGGTGATCGGGCTGAGAGACAGCTCCCGGTCCTACTTCGGGGCTTTCATGCTGTGAGGACGGCACAATGGCCGATGGACTAGGGGTCTGAGAACTTGCAGGGGCAACCTCCGGATTGTGCACCAGGGAGCCCCAAACTCAGCATGCATTTAGCGGGCACCACCTCTGGAAGGCTGAAGACTACAGACTCCGGCACAGACAACACTCAAGACAAAGCCTGGAGACTTGGGGATCTTCAGGCTTCCTAAGCAGGGGTAATACTGATCTGCCTGGCATTTAGGGAGAAGGGGTGAGAGCTGGGTATTTATACTTGATTCAGAGGAATATGAGACTTGGGGGCTCATGATTTGGCTTGGCTGAGAACTGGGATATTACCACCCTCATCACTCCCACAAGTGTGGGCTGTCGGAGGGGGTGGTTGGGGACATTTATCATCAGAATTCATCCATGTGAAAAGCCCAGGCTCACCCACAGTTAGAGTCACACATTCAACCCCACCCTCAGCCTGGCCACAGAAAGTTACACTCACCCAGCCACAGGGTCATGCTGAGAAAAGAGTACTACTCACTCTCCTGGGAAGGGAGCAGTTTGGTAATGTTTGCCTATCTCCAGGCAAACATCCATCATGGCAGGTTTCTGGCTACCAAGATAGCACCAGCTGTATCCCTGCATTGTGAAGCACACTCGGCCCTTACCAGGACACCACTGCGTGTGCAGTCCAGAGCCTGGCACACAGTAGGTGCTTGAGAAATGTTGGGGGTGGGCAAAAGATGGGGTAAAGGAAGAAAAGAAGGCAGGAAGGAAGGAGAGAGAGAGAGAGAGCGCAAAAAGAAAATACAGTCACACCAAAGCGTCTGTTACAGCTCCATGATCACAGACTCACACACATCAGATGTTCACACAATCACACTGTCATAGGCAGCTTTGCAAACACTCGATCACAAATGCTGCATCACACCCAAATCACCATTACAACCACAATCACCCACACGGGTTGTACAGTCCCTCGCAGTGTGACATGGGGGACATACATTTATCCTATAAGACTTACATGGGCCGTGTCTCATTCGGCCACATCACACACACACACCATCACATCACACCCACCCGGCCTGTCAGTGCCACAATTTTCTCCTCTGCAAAAGGCAAGGTGATGACAGTCCACACCTGCTTGGTTTGTGGTAAGGATTTAATCAGATCAGTCATGGATAGAAGCTGTGAAAGTACCTGGTATACAGTAAGAGCTCAATTAATGTGCAAGTATGAATGGGATTGAAATATTAAGGAGGAAGAGCAAGCTGTGAAAGTATCTGGTATGCAGTAAGAGCTCAATTAAGGTACAAGTTTACATGAGATCGAAATATTAAAGAGGAAGTGCAAGCTGTGAACATGCCTGGAATACAGTAAGAGCTCAATTAATGTGCAAGTATACATGAGACTGAAATATTGAGGAAGAGCAATTGATGGCACTTTCTACACTCTGGCATCTCTCCCTGGGCACATCACTCTGGGCTGGAGCTCTTGTGCCACTATGTTCCAGCTGGATGGAGGCAGGTACCCTGAGCCCCTCCATCCTACTAGGCTTGTGACTTCATGTCTCTGTCCTTTCTGGGTGGGAAGGTATAAACACAATGTAAAATTTCCTGGGGACCCCACCCTTGGCACAGTGGGCAAGATAACAAAGTTCTTCGACTCCTTGTCATAGCAGGAATCTGCTGCCTGCAGGTGTAAATCAGTCTTTTCAGATGAAAAAAAATAATAATAACCTTAAATAATGGGCAGCCAACATGTGTGCAAGGCACACTTCAGGAAGAAGAGAGTAAATCCAGCATTGACTTCCTCTGGCATCAGCCTGTCTTTACATCAGGACAGTTTAGAACCTGAAGCTCCTCTTATCAAGAAGAACTACACTCTTAATGATTCACTGTTTCTAGCTATCAATATATAAATGAAATTCACATTTCGTGGAAAATCTGTCGGGCTGCTCCCAGGCTGGGATCCTCACTGTGATTATCTAATAAACTATTTGTGTAACTCTTCTTGAGACGCCTTTTCAGTTAACAGGGTGAAACATCCCCAAATGTCCGACCCCAGTCCCCACTGGAATTTCCTCTGCTCTCATCACAGTCTTTCTGTTTCCATGATGAGCAGACAGAGGTGTGGGGACAGTGCATTTATAAAAGCCACCAGCAGCCACCAATTTCCGCCTGGGGTTAGAAGCTAAGTTTAGCCTCCAAAGATCATTCCTCCAGCCTTGAGGAGGAGGTGGTGGAAGCAGGGGGAGGTGGGGAGCAGGTGGAGGCAGAGGAGGAGGGTGATGGAAAGTAGGGAGGAGGGAGATGCGGCAGAGAGTCCCCCAGGGGCAGAGGCTGGGGCAGCAGAGGACGGAGCCCCTCACTTGAGTTCAGATAAAGAAAGTAGGGGCAGGAAGCCCCTAAGCCAGACCACTGACCTACTTGACAAATTCTGAGAAGTTTATCTATTTGATTTCTGCTTTCATCTCAGCGAGGGCTCCAGCACCTTTTCAGATTTTAACCTCTCCACCCAGGCCCAATCGGCTCTTCCTTAAGGCCCTCCCCCACGAGCCCCCGAGCAGGAAACCGTCTGGTGCTGCGACTCAAATGTGGTAAAGTAATGACAATGAAGTCATTTATTAATTTTCTATTAGAATTCTATGCCTCTCCTGGTATGAGCATTTAAGTATGCTTCTAGGACTTGGCTCCACGATGAACTCTCAGATGCTTCCTGGGTATTCTTGTAGAGTTGTAGGCACAGAGAGATTAAGACTCTTTGCCTTCAAAGGTGGGGAAATACATAACAACCTGAGACCACAAGGATCAAGAAAGATAAGAGTTCATAACGGAATTCATTTCCTATTGCTGCTTCAACCAATACTAACTTATCACAGTTTGAATCCAGTGCACATTTAAATTTCAGATTCTTTTCAGTTATCTCCTCAAAGGCGACCTTACATCCGTAAGACACATCTAGTCACTGGATGTGTTTTTTAAATAGATATGAATGGCCACTGTTTAACCATCAAAAATCTTTGTACATGGACAAATCCAGATTTCTAGATTTTCTTGGAAGCTGTGACAACAGCCCAGTGGGATAGTAACTACCCCTTTGGATAGAGTATGAAATTACCAGCTCACCACAGTCTCCACCACTCCCATTGTCTCTCCCATACTGAGGCTGAATGTCAATAGTCTTTCATCATCAAGCTTATGCAGTTGTTTTCTTTTTTTTCAAGATTATTTTTTATTTATACGGACAAGAACGAGGGTGTAGGCCAGAGGTGAGGGGCATGAGAAGATTCATCAGAGACAGCGTGAGGAGCAGAACAGGTGGATCTAGTAAGATACACTGCTGAGGGGAGCAGGGGGTGAGACAGGAGAGGTCTGCTGTGCCATGTGGGTCAGCTCCTTGGTCAGGGATCGAACTCAGGCCACAGTGACTGGAGATAGCTTGATAGCGCTGAGACTTTAACCCCTACACCACCAGGGAGACCCTGCAGTTGTTTTTCTTAAAGAAATAATTATCATTAAGTTTAGATCACTTGTCTAATGTACTCACCAAGCGCTAGGTCCTGTACTAAGTGTATCATTCACGGTAACTCAAGGGGGTGGAGGGGATTGAGTGCTGTTACAATACCCATTTTATGCATGGGGGAAATTTAGGCACAGAGAGATTTAGCCTCTTTGTCTTCTAAGGTGGGGAAATACATAAGAAACTGAGACCACAAGGATCAAGAAAGATAAGAGTTCATAATTGAATTCATTTCCTTTCACTGCTTCAAACAATACTAACTTATCATGCTATAGTTCTAGAAGTCAGAAATTAGTCTTACGGAATTAAAATCAGCATTCCTTCTGGAAGAAGTATTTGTCCTCAAATCCTTTTGTCAGGGTTTGTCTCTATGGAAGCCCAAGCCCAGACACATGATCAGCAGACATGAATCTCAACTCACCAGCAGTGACAAAACTGAACTTCCTGTGTTCGCTATGCAACTTTATTGATGCAAGATCCCTTGCACCAGGATGCTGAGAACCTGATATCAGGCAATTGGAGGCTGTCCTTCTCGACATACTCCATTCCCAAGTCTATCAACACTACAAGCAGTTGAAGAAATGCCAAGACACTAAGAACCAGGAATTAAGGGAAGGATCCGTCTGACTCCACACATGAGCCCAACATCAGCCTGTTTCTGACCTATCAATGCTCTATTTTTGTGCTCAAGACTGCTCAAGAGTAATATAGTCTCTGCTACTCCTGAGCCTTTCTGGTGAGGTGCTTTTTGGCCAAGTTCAGGCACAGGAAACTCCTTGAGGCTCTCTGTGGCTTCAACTGCCCAGAGATACCATTGACTCATTTCCTTCTGGGGGACCTGCAAACTATGCTCTGCAATGAGGAGCAGGACTTAAGCCTCTTCTAATTTTGACACTTTCTGTTTTCAGGGTTTTCAGGGTTCATTTTTCCCCCAAAAGCGGAGCTCGGAAACTTCTCCCTTCTGCTAGGAGTGCTGAAAAGTGTCCTCCCAAAAGATATACATTGGAGCTCTGAACGCCTCCCCACTAGTATCTCAGAATGTGACTATATTAGGAGTTAGAATTTTTAAAGAGGTAATAAAGGTTAAATAAGGCCATTTGGGTGAGTCCTAGTCCAATGGGACTAACATTCTTATAAGAAAATATTAGGACACAGACACATACAAAGGAGAGACCATGTGAGGACCCAGGGAGAAGATGACCCTTTACCAGGCAAGGAGAGAGGCTTCAGAAGGGACCAGGGACTAGTCCTACAGGCATTTTGATCTGAAATTTTCAAGCTCCATGACTGGAGGGAAACACAATTCTGTTGCTGAGACCCCCAAACCATAGTACTTTGTTGCGGCAGCCAGAGAAAAGCCATACATCATGTCTCCACCTTCCACTAGTCCCAGGTAATCTTGCTCTTGACTGGAAGGGTAGAGAGGGGCAGTGGTAAAATTCTTCTAAGTGAAAAGGGAGGCAAAGAAGCAGAGGAGAGAAGGAGATGTGACTTCAGAAGCAGAAGTTGGAAGGTGCCCATACTGGAGGAGATTCAAGTCAAGGAATCCATAAACCAAGGAATGCAGGGAGCCGCTAGGTGCTGGAGAAGCCAAGGAAACAGATTCATCCCTCAAATTTCTGGAAGGGTTGCAGCCTGGCTGACACCTTGATATTGGCCCAATGAAGCTGATTTTAGAGTCTGTCTTCCAGAACTGTAAGTTGATGGATTTGCATGACTTTAAGCATCTATATTTGCAGTAATTTATTATGGATAGGGATAGCAAACTCATAAAGTAGCATCTCCACGGCATCCATGACGGTCGCCCCCTTATGCCACTTGGATGGATGTGCTTTGTAAAGAGACTTGCTGCACTGACAGCCACTGCAGAGTCTCACTGCTCTCTATTCCAGTAGAGGAAGTGAAAGTGAGTGGTCTGAGCCACAGCTTTCACTGTGGCTCACATCTTCACCTATGGCTCAATCTAACAACCTCAATAGGTGCTTGTTATCTCCCTCTCTTACCCTTACAGAGGCACCTCCATGAGAGGGGGAGGTACCATGTCCCCCACCACTTAATAAGGGGTGGAGCTGAGCAGCCAAGTGACACTGTCTAACATGCAAGGCAGGTTAAGGGAAGCTTTCCTTTCTTTCTTCTGCAGCCTACCATGCACACTGGTACTACCAAGAAAGAGACATGAAGGAGACCCATGGAGGACAAACATGTAGAGACACTTGAAAAAGACATGGGTGAGAGATACATGGGGAGGCTGACAATGGCACTGTTATTTTGATTTGTAATTTGATTTGGCTCCTTTCATCCCAGACTTACCTGGCCATTTTCACCCCCTTACTATGGTTCCCCACCAGGCGTTACCTTAGATTTGTGTCAGGTTTTTGGGTCTCAGCAGCCCTGCTTTTGGCCAACCCTGTTTGACTGGGTATTTGCCCTTGAAAGGATGCTAATTTGGGATGTTTTATTAAGATGCCCTTCTTTCTTCTCTTCTCTGCGCACACTAATTCCATGAAAGTTCTTTCACACTGAAAGCTCGCTTTGCCTTTGTGCACAAAGATAGCCAGACCCTCCGGGCCTCCCTGGTGGCACAAGGGGTTAAGATGCAACCTATGAAGCTCGCCGCAGCCACACAGCACAAGTTTGATCCCCAGCCAGGAAGCTACCCACACGGCGCAGCAGACCTCTCCTATCTCGCCTGCTGCTCCCCTCAGCAGTGTGTTTCACTCAGTCTGCCTGTTCTGCTCCCCACTCTGTCTCTGGTGAATCCTCTCACCCCCTACAACTCTGGCCTGTACCCCAGTTCTTGTATGTATAGATAAATAAATCTTAAAAAAAAAAGATAGCCAGACCCCTTTAGAATGTGTAAATTTGGGAGCCCCTGGGTGCCTCCTTGGTCACATGCCAACATCACCATCCATTTTCAAGTGTCTTTCTCCCCAATCAGCTCTTCTGCACCATGGGTGGCTATGATATTGTGATTTATGGAACTATGCATACATGTATGTATTTGCTCATTCAGATGATCAAAATTCTCATGCATATTTGGTCTTCATCCACAATTCCTGGCTCATAGTTCCCAAAAGACTTGGAATTTCCTAAGTGTTGAAAGTTATAAAGGTGTCTTTAGCTATGTTATAGAAGGTAATTTTGGGGGCCTCCCCTGGTGGCGCAGCAGTTGAGCACTGGGCTGCAAAGCTGCCCACAGCCTCTGCAGCGCCGGTTCAATCCCCGGCTGCCTGCAAGGGTCCCACATGGCGCGCAGACCTCTCCTGCTGCACCCACTGCTCTCCTCAGCAGTGTATTTCATCAGTCTGCCTGTTCTGGTCCCCGCTCTGGCTCTGGTGAATTTTCTTACCCTCCTGCACTTCTGACTGTACCCAGTGCTTGTAGAAATAAATAAATAAATCTTAAAAAAAAAAAAAAGAAGGTGACTTTGGGAAAACTCCCTGAAGATGGGGGAGTGGGTGAGGGGGATGGTGGTTACCAATGAAACCAATGTGAATAAAAGGTGAGACTTTTTGTTCCTTCCATTCTAGACTTGCCTGGCCCCTAAGAGAGAGATAGTGGAAAACAAGAATAACCTATGAGAATCTTCCTGGCTATCAATCTCCAAAAGCATAAAGTGAAAAGGTTTGGGATGTTTGAATAAATGGGTAGTTGGGTGGGTGGGTGGACAGATGGGTAGGGGATAAGTAGATGAGTGGAGGTGTAGGTGGGTGAGAAGATGCATGAGTGGGTACATGGATCGTGAGTGAATAGGTAGATGGACAGAGGGTGGTAGGGGGATGGTCACCTGGATGAAAGGAAGGAAGGGTGAATGGATGGCTAAGAGTAAATGGAAGGGTGATGAATGGATGTGTGACACACATATTCTAAATCAAATGCTAAATTTAGTAATGTCCTGTTTTGGCACAAATTAAGGAACACTATCTCATACAATGCAGGCATCCATTGTAGAATGTAACCAGATTTTAGGTTAAAATATGTGTAACTAAGAAGCAAAAAGAGGGCCTCCCCGGTGGCGCAGCAGTTGAGCGCTGGGTTGCGAAGCTGCCCGCGGCCTCTGGGGCGCCGGTTCGATCCCCGGCTGCTCCCCGGCCACCGGAGGAGGGTCCCGCATGGTGCGCAGACCTCTCCTGCCGCCCGCTGCTCCCCTCAGCAGTGTACTTCGGTCCTTCTGCCTGCTCTGCTCCCCGCTCTGGCTCTGGTGAATTCTCTCACCCTCCCGCGCTTCTGACTGTACCCAGTGCATGTATAAACAAAACAAACAAACAAACAAATAAATTAAAAAAATGCCTCTATTAAAAAAAAAAAAAAGAAGCAAAAAGACCCCCCAAAACAGAGCTAACACACATTTAGGATTTATCTCTAACTTGAAGCAAGCAATAGGTCGTTGTGTTACCATCATCCTGACGACAAGGAAGTTTCTTGACAAGGAAACTCCTGAGAGTTTCCTTCTAGCCCCAAGAGGAAGCCAGACAGACACTCTCCAGTCCATGGGCAGAGGTGTCTCTACCACACCAGCACCACATTTGTTAATATAATGAATATATTGAGTCCTGCTTCTGGGAGGGTGAGGCCGTTCTTATTCATCACCTTCAGAATTATCTTGGTTACAGAGTCTGTTACCCTGTCAACCATGAAAAACTCTTGTTTGTGGCCGTAACCATTGTTCATACCCAACAGCTCCCCAAGCATTTTTGCATGTATTTTGCAGTGACTTGGTACAGGTTCTATGTATGAGGACATGGGATCAAAGTAGCTCATTGTATGTTCAGATCTAGAACCTTACCTTTTGTCTGCTTGAGCTAACTATCAATCACAAAAAGGGTTGCTTTGAAAATCTCCCACTTTGGTGGTGTAATTATCCAAGGTAAGCTATTTTTACGTTCTTCTTGTTTCTTTTCATTCTAGGTCTTCAAATTCTGTATTTTATACTAATAATACATCTCCATGGATAGTATCCACATGTGCTATTTGCGTAGTGGATAGTGCTATTTTTGCTTTATTTTCAGACAATGTTTTTTCGCTTGTACACATTTAGAATTGCTATATTTCATGACAGGACTTTAGTTATCTCTAATGATAATTTCTACATTTACGCCTATGCTGTCTGATAATATGGCTAAGCCAACTTTTTTTCTGGCTACTTACATTCTTTAACTGACAACTTGCTATATCTTTTGTTTAAACGTAAGCAAGTTACTGGATTTTAATTTTTCTTATCTGACATGACAATGTTTGTCTTTTAATTTGAGTATTTAGACCAATGCCATTGAATATAAATGTAATATTAGACATGTTTTAATTTATTTTAGCAACAACAATCAAAAGGTTAAAAAATAATGGTGAACTTAATTTTAATAATATATTTTATTTAACAACATATTCAAGATGTTATCACTCCAAAGTATGATTGGTATAAAATGACTAATAAGATCCTTTACATTCTTTTTTATTTCACATCTTCAAATTCTTGGGGGCTTTTCACAATAACAGTACCCATTCACCACACATATTTCAAGAGACATGTAGTTGAAGGCCACTGTGTGGAATAGCACAGATTTATACCATCTGCATAAATTCCAATTACTGATGTGCTTGGATTTATTTTGTTTTTGTCTTGTCTCCTTTTCCTCTCTTACCTTGTTTTGGATTTTTTCCCCCTCATTTCAGTTTTTTCCTACTTCGTGAAGAAATTACACATCCTATTCCTATCCTTCTATAAGTTTTCTTAGATGTTTGAATTTATAAAATTGACATATCAAAATCTAAGGCAATTCAGTCTTTTTTTTATAATAAATTTTATTTTTATATTCCCCATACAAGTGCAACCCCTTATTTTGACCCCAATCCCTCCCCTCCCGCCCCCTACCCCCCATAGAGTGTCTCTGGTTCATAGTTGTTTGTTGATTTTGATTTTCACTTTCTTATAGTTATTCATTTTTCTGGTCCCTTATTTAAGTTTTCTAGATTCCTGCTATAAGTGAGACCATCCGGTATAATTCAGTCTTTTTTATCTCCTTCAGCCTGGCGCTGGTGTCTGTCTGTATCCACTCTCGCCCCCTGCAGGTGGTTCTGGCTCAGCGGTCAAAGTGAGATTTTTAGTAAACTTTTTTTTTAAGTGTAATATTTATTTAAAATCAAGCATAACATCACAGGGAGGCATCTGTTTAACCAAAAATATTTTAGGCCCAAAAAAGCTTTTCTATTCCAAAAATAAAAAGGGACAAAAAACAACTCAATTATCACAGAGAAGCAAAAAAGTAACAAAAGATTGTGAGTTCCCTTTATTTAGTAGACTGATCATCCTACATTTATTTTCATTGAGGTATGACGGGCATAGAAATAAGTTGTACATAGTTGGCATTTGTATCACTATGAGTTTGAAGATAAACACCATAAACAGCATAACCATTAGCTCTAAATGTTTCATCCCTCCTTCTTTGTGATAAGAACATTTAGCCAAAGATCTACGCTCTCTAACAAAAATTTAAGTAGAACATGTGTATTATACAATATAGAGCTCTCCGACTTATTCATCATCAATAACAGAAATTCTATACCTATTAAAAACTACCACTTCCTGCCTGAGCCCCTGGCAGCTATTCTACTTTCTATATCCATAAATTTAACCACTGGGATCTTCATATCTATAAAATCATACAATACTTGTCCCTTCACATCAGGATTATTTCACACAGCAGTATGCTCTCTAGATCCATTTGTCTTATAGCAAATATCAGAATTCCCTTATTTTTTAAGGTTGAAAAATATTCCATTGTGGAATCGAATAGAAAATCCAGAAATAAACCCACAGATTTATGGTCAACTAATCTTTGACAAAGGAGCAAAGAATATGCATTGGAGCAAAGAAAGTTTGTTCAATATATGGTGCTGGGAAAACTGGGTCGCTACATGCAAAAGAATGAAGCTTGACTACTACCTAACACCATGCACAAAAACCAACTCAAAACGGATTAAAGAACTAGACATAAGACCTGAAACCATAAAATACATAGAAGGAAATAGACAAAGACATCTTTACAGACACATCACCCAAAGCAGTGACAGTGAAGGCAAAGATCAACAGCTGGGACTACATCAAATTAAAGAGCTTCTGCACAGCAAAAGAGACAATAACAAAATAAAGAGAAACCCCACCGACTGGGAGAACATTTTTGCACCCAACACTAATGATAAAGGACTAATCACAAAAATCTACAAAGAGCTGATGAGTCTCAACAAAAACAAAGAAAATAATCCAGTCAAATAATGGGCAGAAGAGCTAAAAAGAAACTTCTCTGAAGAGGAAATGCAAATGGCCAAGAGGCATGTGAAAAAATGTTCAACATCACTTGTAATCAGGGAAATGCAAATCAAAACTACCATGAGATACCATCTTACACCAGTGAGAATGGCACATATTAAAAAAACTAGCAACAACAAATGTTGGCGAGGATGTGGAGAAAAAGGAACTCTCCTGCACTGCTGGTGGGGGTGCAAACTGGTCCAACCACTATGGAGAGCTGAGTGGAGATTTCATGACCTACTAAAGATATAGCTTCCATATGATCCAGGAATTCCACTCCTAGGTATTTACCCAAAGGACACAGAAACATCAATTCCAAAGAGCACCTGCACCCCTAGGTTTATAGCAGCACTGTTTACAATAGCTAAGCTTTGGAAACAACCCAAATGCCCAAAAATAGATGACTGGATCAAGAAGATGTGGTACATATATACCATGGAATATTACTCAGCATTCAAAAAAGATAAACACATGCCATTTGCAGCAACATGGATGGCGCTGGAAGGGATCATGCTCAGCGAAATAAGCCAGAAAGAAAAAGAAAAATACCGGATGGTCTCACTCATAGCAGGAATCTAGAAAACTTAAATAAGGGACCAGGAAAAGAATAACTATAAGAAAGAAAATATCAAAATCAACAAACTATGAACCAGAGTTACTCTATGGGGGGTAGGGGGCAGGGAAAGGAGGGCTTGGGGTCAAAATAAGGGGGTTGTAATTGTATGGGGAATATAAAAATAAAATTTAAATTAAAAAGAATTATATTAAATAAATAAATAACATATCACATAAAAAAAAAAGAAATAGGCACGAGAGAAGATTCTACCAAAGTGACTTTCTCGCAGTTTACATTATGCTTCCTATTTCAGTTTACTACATTTTGTTAAAATTCCCTCCCTTTAAATAATGCTTCCAATGAACTCTTATAACCAAATCACTTATGAAACAAAATTAAATTTAAAAAAATTCCATTGTGTGTGTACAACACATTGTCTTTATCCATCCATCCACTGAGGAGCACATAGGTTTTTCCCAAGTCTTTGTTATTGTCCATAATGATCTCAGTTCTTAAGTTTATACCCAGAAGGCTTGCAGGATGGTAAGCGAGTTGTAGCTTTAATTTTTTTGAGGAACCCCCATATTGCTTTTCATAACAGCCGCACGGTTTTTGCATTTTCACCAAAACACACAAACACACACACATACCCTGAGATGTTGATTGGGCTTGCATTGAATCTATAGATCAATAGATACTGATGTAGGATTGACGATCTCACGGATTTTCTTCTTCTTCATGACCATGGTATGTCATTCTATGTATTTAGATTTTCTTTTTCTCAATTATAAATTATAGTTTTTGTTTGGAATTCTTTTTTTTTTTTATTTTTTTTAATAAAAAATTTTATTTTTATATTCCCCATACAATTGCAGCCCCCCCATTCTGACCCCAATCCCTCCCCTCCCACCCCCACCCCCTAAAAGTGTCTCTGGTTCGTAGTTTTTTGTTGATTTTGCTTTTCACTTTCTTATAGTTATTCGTTTTCCTGGTCCCTTATTTAAGTTTTCTAGATTCCTGCTATGAGTGAGACCATCCGGTATTTTTCTTTTTCTTTTTGGCTTATTTCGCTGAGCATGATCCCTTCCAGTGCCATCCATGTTGCTGCAAATTGCATGTGTTTATCTTTTTTGAATGCTGAGTAATATTCCATGGTATATATGTACCACATCTTCTTGATCCAGTCATCTATTTTTGGGCATTTGGGTTGTTTCCAAAGCTTAGCTATTGTAAACAGTGCTGCTATAAACATAGGGGTGCAGGTGTTCTTTGGAATGGATGTTTCTGTGTCCTTTGGGTAAATACCTAGGAGTGGAATTGCTGGATCCTATGGAAGCTCTATGTTTAGTAGGTCCAGAAATCTCCACACAGCTCTCCACAGTGGTTGGACCAGTTTGCACTCCCACCAACAGTGCAGAAGAGTTCCTTTTTCTCCACACCCTCGCCAACATTTGTTGTTGCTAGTTTTTTTAATATGTGCCATTCTCACTGGTGTAAGATGGTATCTCATGGTAGTTTTGATTTGCATTTCCCTGATTACAAGTGATGTTGAACATTTTTTCATATGCCTGTTGGCCATTTGCATTTCCTCTTCAGAGAAGTTTCTTTTTAGCTCTTCTGCCCATTTTTTGACTGGATTCTTTTCTTTGTTGTTGTTAAGTCTCATCAGCTCTTTGCAGATTTTTGTGATGAGTCCTTTATCATTAGTGTTGGGTGCAAAAATGTTCTCCCAGTTGGTGAGGTTTCTCTTTGTTTTTGTTATTGTCTCTTTTGCTGTGCAGAAGCTCTTTAATTTGATGTAGTCCCAGCTGTTTATCTTCGCCTTCACTATCACTGCTTTGGGTGATGTGTCTGTAAAGATGTCTTTGATGTGCAAATCACGTAGTGTTTCACCTATATTTCCTTCTATGTATTTTATGGTTTCAGGTCTTATGTCTAGTTCTTTAATCCATTTTGAGTTGATTTTTGTGTATGGTGTGAGGTAGTGGTCAAGCTTCATTCTTTTGCATGTAGCGACCCAGTTTTCCCAGCACCATTTATTGAACAAACTTTCTTTGCTCCAATGCATAGTCTTTGCTCCTTTGTCAAAGATTAGTTGACCATAAATCTGTGGGTTTATTTCTGGATTTTCTATTCGATTCCATTGGTCTGTATGTCTGTTCTTGTTCCAATACCATGCAGTTTTGATGATTATGGCTTTGTAGTAGAGTTTGAAGTCTGGGAGTGTGATGCCTCCATTCCCTTTTTTTTTCAGGAGAGCTTTGGCTATTCGGGGTTTTTTGTGATTCCATATGAATTTCATCAATAATTGTTCTATTTCTTTGAAGAATGACATTGAAATTTTGATTGGAATAGCATTGAATCTGTATATTGCTTTTGGGAGGATGGCCATTTTAATAATGTTTATTCTTCCAATCCATGAGCAGGGGATGTCTTTCCATTTCTTTGTGTCTTCTTCTATTTCTTTTAACAGTGTTTTATAGTTTTCTTTGTATAGGTCCTTTACCTCTTTTGTTAGATTTATTCCCAAATATTTGATTTTTTTTGTTTCAATAAAAAAAGGGATGGTTTTTTTGATTTCTTCTTCTTCAGATTTATTGTTTGTGTATAGGAAGGCTACTGACTTTTGCGTGTTGATTTTGTATCCTGCCACTTTACTGAACTGATTGATGAGTTGAATTAGTTTTTCTGTGGACTTTTTGGGGTTCTCTATGTATATTATCATATCATCTGCAAATAGTGATAGTTTGACTTCTTCTTTTCCTATTTGGATTCCTTGGATGTCTTTCTCTTGTCTTATTGCTCTGGCTAGGACTTCCAGTATTATATTGAAAAGCAGTGGTGAGAGTGGACATCCTTGTCTTGTTCCAGATCTTAATGGAATTGCTTTCAGCTTTTCACCATTGAGAATGATACTGGCTGTTGGCTTGTCATAGATGGCCTTTATGATGTTGAGGTATGTTCCTTGTATCCCAAGAATTTCAAGGGCTTTTATCATGAATGGGTGTTGCACTTTGTCGAAAGCTTTCTCAGCATCTATTGATATTATCATATGGTTTTTATATTTCTTTTTGTTGATGTGTTGGATAACGTTGATTGATTTTCGGATGTTAAACCATCCTTGTGTCCCTGGAATGAATCCTACTTGGTCGTGGTGAATTATCTTATGGATGCATTGTTGGATTCTGATAGCTAAAATTTTATTGAGGATTTTTGCATCAGTGTTCATTAGGGAGATTGGCCTGTAGTTTTCCTTTTTTGTGTTGTCCTTGTTTGGTTTTGGTATTAGTGTAATGTTGGCTTCATAGAACGTGTTTGGTATTGTCCCTTCCTTCTCAATTTTTTGGAAGAGTTTGTGAAGGATAGGCACTAATTCGTCTCTGAATGTTTGGTAGAATTCATTTGTAAATCCATCAGGTCCCGGGCTTTTGTTTTTGGGGAGGTTTTTGATTACCATTTCAATTTCGCTGCTTGTAATTGGTCTGTTTAGGTGTTCTATTTCTTCTTTATCTAGCTTTGGGTGATTGTAGAGTTGTAGGAATTTGTCCATCTCCTCTAGATTGTTAAACTTGTTTCCATATAACTGTTCATAGTAGTTACTGATTATTCTTTTGATTTCTGCTGTGTCCGTTGTGATTTCTCCTCTTTCATTGATGATCCTGTTTATTTGTGCTTTCTCCCTTTTTTCCTTTGTGAGCCTGGCTAGGGGTTTGTCTATTTTATTGATTTTTTCAAAGAACCAGCTCTTGGTTTCATTGATCTTTTGGATTGTTTTTTTAGTTTCAATTTCATTTATTTCTGCTTTGGTTTTTATTATTTCTTTTCTTCTACTGGTTTTGGGGTTTTTTTGTTGTTCTTTTCTAGATCTTTGAGCTTCGAGATTAGGTTGTTTCTTTGAGTTCTTTCTTGTTTCTTGATGTGAGCTTCTATTGCTATATATTTTCCTCTTATTACTGCTTTTGCTGCATCCCATACATTTAGGATATTGGTGTCCTCCTTGTCGTTCAATTCAAAAAATTTTTTAATTTCTTCTTTCATCTCCTCATTAGTCCAGTGGTCTTCCAGTAGTGTGGTTTTAATCTCCATGAGGTAGGAAAGTTCCTTGCCTTCTTTTTATGGTTTATTTCTAGTTTGATGCCTTCATGGTCAGAAAAGATGGTTGATATGATTTCAATCTTGGTGTATCTGTTGATGTTTGTCTTGTGCCCCAGTATGTGATCGATCCTGGAGAATGATCCATGTGCGCTTGAGAAAAATGTGTACTCCGTTTTTTTGGGGTTTAGTGTTCTATAGATGTCTGTTAAGCCCAATTGCTCTAGGTCCTTATTTAGAGCTTTGGTTTCTTTACTTATTTTTTGTCTTGTTGATCTATCCATTGTTGATAGTGGTGTGTTGAAGTCTCCCACTACGTATGTGTTTTCTCTGATGTCTGTTTTCAGAGAGGACAACAGTTGTCTGATATATTTTGGTGCTCCTTCGTTTGGTGAGTATATGTTAATGAGTGTTATTTCTTCTTGAAGTATTGTCCCCTTGATCATAATGTAGTGACCATTGGGGTCTCTTTTTATCTTTTTGAGTTTGAAATCTGTTTTATCTGATATAAGTATAGCTGTTCCTGCTTTCTTTTTTGGCCCATTTGCTTGTAGGATTGTTTTCCATCCTTTAACTTTGAGCCTATTTTTATCTTTTGTAGCTAAATGTGTTTCCTGGAGACAGCAAAAGGTTGGGTTTTGTTTCTTAATCCAGGCTGCAACTCTGTGTCTTTTTATTGAAGAGTTTAGTCCATTTACATTTAGAGTTAATATTGATATGTTAGCATCTGTATTTGCCATTGTGTTTGTCTTTCCTTTGATTTTATTTATTTATTCTTTTAATAACTTTTTTTTTTTTTGGTCTTCTTTCATTGTTATTCGTCCCTCTGAGGTTCTGGCTTTAGGACTCCTTGTAGTATTTTTTGGAGTGGGGGTTTAGTTGCAATGAAATTCCGGAGTTTCTGTTTATCTGGGAAGGTCCATATTCTTTCTTCAAAGAGAAAGGAGAGCTTTGCGGGATAGAGAATTCTTGGTTGGCATCTGTTTTCTTGGAGTCTGTTGACTATGTCCCTCCATTCTCTCCTTGCCCGTAGTGTTTCTTCGGAGAAGTCTGATGTCAGCCTGATTGGCTTTCCTTTGAATGTTATCTGTTTCTTCCCTCTTGCCAGCTTCATTATTTTTTCCTTGTCCTGGATTCTTGGGAGCTTTACTATTATGTGTCTTGCTGTATTTTTCCTTTTGTCGTGGAAGTTTGGTGTTCTTCTTGCTTCTTGTATATCAATTTTCAGCTCCTTCTTCACATTTGGGAAGTTCTCTTCAATTATCTCTTTGAATATTTTCTCTGTTCCTACATCTCTCTCCTCTCCTTCTGGTATTCCTATAACTCTTATATTTCCTTTCCTCATGGAGTCAGATAGTTCCCGAAGTCTTTCTTCATTCTTTTTCCTTCGTACTTCTCTTTCCTTTTCTGTTTTGGTTCTTTTTATTTCTGTGTCTTCAAGATTACTTATTCGTTCTTCCATTTCATCTATTCTGCTTTCATTGCTTTTCCCAGAATTCTTTAGTTCTTCCATTAATTCTTTGATCTCCTGCATTTCTTTTACTTCCCTCTTTAGGGACTCAATTTCATTCTTCTGACCATTGTTTTCCCTCTCTAGGGACTCAATTGCATTCTTCTGATCGTTGATTATTTTTCCCTTATCATTGTTTTCCTTTATGACTTCTGTCAGTTTTTTAATCACGGCAATTTTAAATTCTCTTTCTGGAAGGCTCAGAAGTTCTTCCAAGTTACTGTCGTTGCAATCTGGGGGGCTGCTTTTCTTTTTGTGGTGTGCTTTTTCCCTGGGGAGTTGCTAGGTTGCGTGTTGTTCTTCTCCTCCCTACTGTCTGTTTTCTAATTTGCCGTATGCGTTGGGACACTGTGTAGTTGGGACTGGCCGGCATCTTGGGTGAGCTTCTCTGCTCTCCTCTGGTTCCTCTAGGAGTCATCTGTCAGTTTCAAGCAGTCTTTACTGGAGAAAGGTCCCTGTTCTAAAATGCCGATGTGGGGACACACTCCCCTGTGCGCCTGGTCTGCCCCGGCGGTGGGTTCCTGCTCCCCCTCTGGGCTTGGACTGCAGGCCAGAGGGGGTCTGGCGTGGGCGAACTTCCCCCGCTCACCTCTGGCTCCTGAGGAAGCCTTCTGCAGGTAGTCTTTACTGAAGAAATGTCCCTGTTCTAAGATGGTGATGTGGGACACACTCCCTGTGCGTCCGGTCTCAGGCACACTCTTCTGCGCACCTGGTCTGCCCCGGCTGTGGGTGCTCGCTCCCCCTGTGGGCTCAGACTACTGGTCGGAAGGGGCCCGGCGTGGGCTAACTCCCCAGCTGGCCACTGGCTCCTTTAGGCGCCTCTGCTGGCTTCAAGTCGCTAGGTGGCGCCAGAGATCTCTCCTGGAGCCCTTGGGGAGCTGATTTTCCACCCCGTGGGACAGGGAATAGAGCGGGAATGGTAGGGTACACCTCAACGGCTTTGGGGTGCTCTGTCTGCCTTGTGCCCCACCATCATGGGGAACCCACGCCCCTAGTTTTGTGCCCCGGGTGTCAGTTCCAAAGCCCTCAGTTCCAGGACTCAGGCTGTAGCCCAGTTCAGTGGCGCGGGAATGGCGCCTTTTGAATCCCGCTCCCGTGCCTGGGCGCCTGGGCCTGCTCACTCAGTGAGGGCCTCCGCGCATCTCCCCGCAAGCCTAGGTCGCAGGCGTGGGGACCTGGGCAGCTGCGATCTGGATCGGAGTTTGCTTTTCAACTGCACTGCTTTTCCGCGCGCGATCCCGATCCGCACTTGGTTTTCCAGCGCGCCGCTGTTCTGCGCAATCCTGACCGCGATCCGCGCCTGTTTTTCCAGCGCGCCGCCTTTCCGAGCGAGCTTACCGGGCAGCCCGGGGCTGTGTGCTGGTGCTGGCCTCCTCCCCGGGGGTGGGGTCTCTCTTCAATGGCGCCCGGAGACGTTCGCTCACCTCTGCGGCAGATCCTGCGGGGTTCGCCTCAGCTCCCGTTCACGGGGTGTGGTGGCTGCAATAGTTCCTTTCCACTCACAGTCCCGCTTGCTGCGTTGTTTGTTCTTGTTGGTCGTTTTAGTTTGTTGTTTCCTCCTCTCTGCCGGTCGGAGAGTGCCGCCCCTGTGGGCGGGGGAGGGGAGCAGGGTTCTGCGCTTCCCTCCCTTCTGGTCCTCTTTTATGGCCACTTTCTTCTTCGGGCAGTTTGCTGGCGTCACCCGTTTATCTTCCGTGTCCCAGTTCTCACTGGGACCTGCCGCTTTTCCTCCCTATTAACTTTTTTTAATGGGAGATCTTTGTATGGAATTCTTGCACTGCTTTCCCGGGATTTAGCCTCCAATATTTTATGGTATTTGATGCTATTGTAAATGGCACAGTTTTCAAAACTTTTCTAAAGTTATTGATACACAGAAACTCCACAAGAGTTTTCTTTCTTCATTCTTTTAGCAGATATCACAAATGAAGTTGTCTGGGCCTAATTTTTCTTTGTTGGAAGCTTCTTAATTACAGAAACATATTTTAAAACATGTGAGATTATTAATATTTTCTATTTCTTTTTGTGTCCACTATAAGTTGTATTTTTCAAGAAACTTCTCTATTTCTTCTAAATTTTTTTGCTGATGTTAAAAATAGTTTTTTTTAATCTTCTTGTATTTTAAGGACAGTAGACTATGTAATACAACCCTTCTTTCACTCCTAATGTTGCTTATGAATAGTAATATCATTACTAGTATATTACTCAGTGATGAAAACGAAAAGCTTTTTCTCTAAGATCAGAACTAAGACAAGGATTCCAACATCTGCCAGTTCTATTCAACATAATTCTAACCAGAGCAACTAAGCCAGAAAAAGAATTAAATGTCATCCAAATTGGGAAAGAGATAATGTAATCTATATTTACATATGATGTGATCTTATATGTAGAAAAATTTTTTAAATCCACCAAGAAGGTGTTAGGACTAATAAATGAATTCAGCAAAATCGCAGGATACAAAATCAACTTGCACACATCAGTCATATTTCTATATACTTGCAATGTTCAACCCCAAAGAAATTTTTTATTTGCAGTTTTATTCAAATTTGTCAAAAACTTGCCAAACTTGCAAAATATCCTTCAACAGGTGAATATAAAACTGGCGCATTCATACAATGGGATACTACTTAGCTATAAAAAGCAACAGGTGTGAATCTCAACAACATTATGCTGAAAGAAGTTCTATCCTCTATGATTCTATGCATGTGACATTCTGAAAAAGGCAGATTGATGGGGAAGACAGATCCGGGTCAGCGTGGTGGGGTAGAGGTTTGACAGCACAGGGGCAGCAGAAGGGAATATTTAGGGTGATGAAATTGCTCTGTGTCCTGACTGTGGAAATAGTTACACAAATATGTTAAAACACGTAGACATATGCATACAGAAACATTCATCGTCTTGTGTGTCAATTTAAAATTTTTTAAAGGGAAACAAAATAAGTCCAAGTAAATTTCTCTTTAAAAAATGTTTTAAAAGGAATTTCCCATCTGGGTTTCTTCTAGAAAGACTACTTTGTGAGGGCTCTGCCCAGCCAGCTCTGGGGTTTACAGTCCACAGCAGTGATTTTCTAGCTCTTTGCACCCTAAAATTGCATCCCTTTGTGAAAATGTGGTGGGGTAGTGGAGGGTAAATGATCATCAGGCTTTTCTGCCCTCCCACCATTAGGATTGATGATGGATCCCTGTGGTCCTGAATGCATGCCTGATGGTGGGCACCTGGAGTAGGGTGTGGGCATGCGTGTGTGGGTACACCTGGGCTTAGACGGGGCCTATAAGGGTGGCGTCACAGGGACGTCAGTAGAACACAAGAAGAACAAGCAAGAGAGTGGAAAGACCAGCAGAGAAGCAGAGGCCACGAGAGAACGCCAGAGAGCCCAGAAGAGAGTGAAGACTTGCCGGGGCCTGGGAAGCCTGCCAGCCTACCGGCCTCCTGGCACCCCTGCCTGCCTTGTACCTGATAAAGCCACAGAGGCCTCCAGGACTCCTTCACCCATTTGCTCGGGTCATAGAGATCCTGCCCTGTGCCCTTCCTGCCACTACAGGTAGGTTGGAGAGAGAGGGTATTTAGCCTTCAGTGGCTCTAAACCCACAGAACAGTTGTGCTTTTGTCTCTTTCGTGTATTGTTTGTCTGGATTAGAATAGCTGGCCTCGGTCAATCCTTAGGCTCTGGGAGGTGAACAATCTTGGCGTTCGGGGCCCCCTCATGGGGCCCACTCACGTGTCCCTTTGGCAAGTGCTTTCCATGAGCCCCGGTGGTTAGCCGGATGGGGGGTGCTGGCCGTAGTGATCAGCCACCGGAGCCTTTTGTGTTATGTTGAAACTGTAGCCCTGCTTTCAGAACCCCAGATGGCATATGGGGAGCTACAAACTCCAAAGGCTACAAACTCTAAAAAATCCTTCAAAGGGTGCCCAACCTCCAAGCCCATTTACAATCTGAATAAGGAACAATCAGTGGAAACCGTAAAGGCCCGCTCCCAAGCCCAGGTGGCTCAAACCCATTAAACTAAATGAGTAATAATTGATAGAAGCCAGATACCCCCAACCCAATTAAAAATGCAGTATTCAGAACACAATGCAGTATCCCAACTAAAGCAACGGGACAAAGCTGGTTCAATGTGGCCTCCCCGGTGGCGCAGCAGTTGAGTGCTGGGTTGTGAAGCTGCCAGCAGCCTCTGCAGCGCCGGTTCGATCCCCGGCTGCTCCCCGGCCACCAGAGGAGGGTCCCACATGGCGCGCAGACCTCTCCTGCCGCCCGCTGCTCCCCTCAGCAGTGTACCTCAGTCCTTCTGCCTGCTCTGCTCCCCGCTCTGGCTCTGGTGAATTCTCTCGCCCTCCCGTGCTTCTGACTGTACCCAGTGCATGTATAAATAAATAAATTAAATAAAAATAAATCTTCAAAAAAAAAAAAAAAGCTGGTTCCAGAAGGCAGGCCAGGTAAGGTGAGACACTCAGTGGGCCTCCGTAACCTGGGAGACCCCATGGGCCCCCCAGCCAGCAGGAGACACAATGCCAAGACACCCAACAGCCAACTCCCCACTCCTGGCACACTATGCCCATATAAACACCTGCTTTTCAGCCCCTTAGCAGCTACCCACTCGGGACCCCTCTCTGCTCAGAGAGCTCTCCTGTCCTTCCTCTTATCAATAAATCTCTTCCTTTGCTGCCTGACACTGCTCTTGAAGTTGACTTCTTTCCTCACTGGGACAAGAACCCGGAAAGGAGCTCTCAGGGGTCCCCAGGAGCCCAGGCCTGATTCAAAAGGATGTAAGCCTTTTTTTTTTTTTTTAAAGCACCAGATGCTAGAAGGTAGGACTTTGGGGTTATTTCTCTTAGACAGTGGTGACTGTCTTGCAAGCAGGAAGCAAAATGATCTGAGATTTTGGTGATTAAACGAGGGATCCTAATAGTTACTGGTTCCTTCCAACTACTATTATCAACTTCCCTTCCTGGCTCATGCCACTTCCCTGAATCTTCTGCAATGCCATCTGGGAGGGGGTATGACATGCCTTGTCAGTGTAAAGTGAATAATGCAGCATTTCAGCCTACCAGGAGCAGCCCTGCTGCCCACAGGAAATCACCTTCTGTTGTGACTACAGCATACATAGCCCGGCGTAGCCTCCCCTGACCAATATACAGTCTTCAGGGGAAGTAGGAAATCATGGTTTGATGATGAAACTAGAGTGTTTCTTTTTTTAGTTTCTGTCAAAGCAATAATCCTGAAAATTAAGTTTGGCAACAGAAAAAATTCTTTGAACTCTCATTATGTGTTGACATTCGGATCTGAAAGGGTTACTAGATGTAAACTAGAGCTGAGGTTGATGATGACGGTGATAATAAACATAGCAGGACTGATATGATAGCCCTGTGCTTAATGCTTTATGAATGGTAACTCCTTTCACTTTGATGGCAAGTGTAAGAGGTAAATAGCATTAATTCCCTCCAGGGAGTGAGGTACAGAGAAGTTAGGAAACTTGCCCAAGATCACAGAGCTGGTAAGTGATGGGGCAGGTTCCATGTGCAGAATTAAGGAAGAAAAATAAGTCAAGCAAGTGCGGGGTCAAATTCTATCTTTATTTTGAACATTTGGGCAAAGGGAATCAAAACATACAAACTCCCAGTTATAACATACAAACTCCCAGTTATAAAATAAGTTCTGAGGGTGTCATGTACAGCATGGTGACTAGAGTTCATGATACTGTGTCGTGCATAGTCAAGAACTGGGAACAACCTCAGTATCCATTGACAGATGGCTGGATAAAGAAGGTGCGTAAATATCCATAATGGAATACTGCTCACCTATAAAAAGATGAAATAGTGCCCCTTGCAGAACCAAGAGGTCCATCTGGCCATTTTTTCCTTTTTCTTTTCTCCTTCTCCATCACTGACTAGTGAAATTAGTCAGAGAAAGACAAACACTGTATGATCTCACTCATGTGTATAGATAAAGAAAGCAAACAAACCGATGAAACAAGTGTTTAGATTACAAGACCAATTTCATGATGCACACCGAAAATTATATAATTATATAATGCTTCTTCATTATGTTACTTCAATTTTTTTTAATAGTTTCCTTTTTTTTTAAGATTTATTTATTTATGCATACAAGAACTGGGGTACAGACCAGAGGTGTGGGGGGTGAGAGGATTTACCAGAGACAGAGTGGGGAACAGAACAGGCAGAATGACCGAATACACTGCTGCGGGGAGCAGCGGGCGAGTCAGAATAAGTCTGCTGCGCCATGTGGGTTGCTCCCTGGCAGGCCGGGGATAGAACTCGGGCTGCAGAGGCTGCAGACAGCTTCATAGGTTGTGTCTTAATTATTGCACCACCAGGGAGGCCCCTGTTACTTCAATTTAAAAAGTAAAAATAAATTTTAAGACTGTATATTTGGAAGTTACTGAATGGAGTTTAAAGTTCTTATCACAAGAAAAAACTCATCAAAATTTTTTAAAACCAAAAAATCCATTTTTATATTGTTTCTTATGCATTTTTTGCATTTATTTTTAAAAATCCAAAGCACTAGAATGTTATTTATCTTGATCACTGAGTTTTGGGCGTGTCCCCTTGAATTTTGCACCTATGGTACACACCTCACCCTTCTAGACTGGTTGGCCTTAGAGGCTGAGCTTTTAGTCTCTGGGTGTTACAAGCCCTGCCCTGAGAAATGGGGAAAATCACAGCCCTCCCAGTGCTGGTGGCTAATGACACAGAACCAGGGGACAGAGGTGGAGGTCTCCTGGTCACTCCTCTCCCTGAATGCCAGGCGTGGGAGGCTTGTTACTTCTGAGCTGATGCATAGATAGCGGTGAAAGTTTCCACGTACACTGTGGGAAAATCAGAGGCAGCCAGAACCAACCTGGTGGACATGAGGCTTCTCTTTGAAGCAAAGTGATCTTATTTCCTGTCTCCAGATTGCCTCCCAGCCCCCACCCCTCCCTCAACTCCCACCCCTGTCCTGCGAGCTGACTTCTCAGAAGTAATGAGAGTGGAAAGTTTACTGACAAGGAAGGGGAGGGGACCACCGTGTTCCCTCCCTGCAGCCTCTGGTTTCAGATTAGAATTGCAGTTGAGAGAGCCATCGATCGATCGAGCTCTCTGAAAGCACCAGCCTAATAATCCAGAGCAGTGGGAAAACCCAGACGAGCGTCACAAATGCCCCTTCAAACCCAGTCACATCCTCCCCCGACTCTGTCAATTCAGTTATGTCTATTCCTGTGGAAACTGGAAATCAGAGCATAACCCACTTCATAGGATTCTGGTGAAGGTTCGAGAAGGTGGCACTGCCAAATTCTTGGCACAGGACTCAACCCGTCACAAACGGATCTTGGGCTGGATTTTGTTTCTGTTATTAATGTCATGTCCTACTGAGTTCATGCGTGTACATCTGCATGTGTGACTTGTGCCAGGATGTGAATGAAATAAAATCCTTCGTTAAACTGCTGGGTGTTTCAATATCTGGATTAACTTCACCAAACCGTCCTTGCAAATATTGGCTCCCTTTCAAATCCGTGAACCCAGGGATTCACGGTGCTTCTCACCCACACCCTTGCAACGTGGTAAAGCAGTCAGCGTTTTGCTCTTTTACCAAATCATAGATGCAAAAGAGAAAGTGTGATTTTTGTGCTTTAATTTCCAAAGATCCTACTGTGAAAGGCTTTGTTTCAAACACGTGTTTCTTTTTATAATGATGGACACCTGAAACATATAATGTTATAATGCAAAGTTGCTTAAAAGAGTTTATTTTTAAAATGAAAATAAATTTCAAATTCTTAAAGGGAAAAAAAAAAATCAAACGTGTATTTCTTTAGATGACCTGGCTGCTCCTATTAGCTTTATTTTTCTCTTAGTCATTTCGTAAAGACTTAATTTCTAAGGAAATTAACTTTTGGTGTTAGTTTTTCACTTTTCTCTCTCTTGCTACTTATCTTGTGTTTATCTTGCTGTTTATGTTGTGTGGGTATGTTTACGTGCCTATGCCTTTTAATTTAAATTCAATTTAAATAAATTCAATTTAATTTAATTCAAAATATCAATTTTGAATGGAAGAATTATTAATTTATCCATGAAACATAGTAACGTTCTCTTTTAAAAAAACGTTTATTGAAGGAACGTTAGTTGAAAATACGGTTCCGGCTCAGGTATACCAGACTTTCAACATTTTCCTCGTTTTGATTCTTTTTTTCACACTTCAATCTTTGATCCAATATTCGAGTGACTGGTATCATTTGCATTTTATTGCTGAGCTGAGCAAGAACCGAACCCTTTTTCTGAATTTGAACTTTCTTTATGAAGTATCTGTTTTTCTCTCTGCCCATTCTTTTAACGAGCATTTTCTAGGGAGAAATAATGAAACCGAGAGGCAGCCTTGTGTCTGACTGTGCCCAGGCCTCGCGGCCCTCCTGCCTAGACACCCCATCACAACCCATTTTACGGATGAAAATATGGAGCGGAAAGCAGAAGACATGAAGGTGTTCATTTCCAAGAGGCTCGGGACTGCAAGGTCAGTTCAGAAACTGCCGTCCAGCTGTGTTGTGGGGCTCATCATTCGCCGCCCTCTGCAGCACTTATTCTTAGTGTGAAATGGCTTCTGGTTAGATGGTGCTTGAAAAGGGACACACATGAGCTTCAGAGAACCATCAAATACCCAAGTGGGTGATAGGGCAGGACGGTGACTGGAAGTTTCTGGAAATGGGACTATGGGGAGAGATTGAACTTTAGAACACAGTGGGGGGTTTTATACAGTACAATAACAGGTTGAGGGAAATCCCTAGAATCATGCCATCATGCCCAGAAGAGTTTGAGGTATATGTGTAGGGGCGGGAGAAGAGACGGATGGGGGCCTTTGGGCTGTTAGTTCTCACCTTCTTCAGACCTAGAATTTAATAATGAAAGCTTCTATGATTAAACTTCACTTTGCGGGGGGCCTCCCCGGTGGCGCAGCAGTTGAGCGCTGGGTTTCGAAGCTGCCCACAGCCTCTGCAGCACCAGTTCTATCCCGGGCTGCCAGGCAAGGGTCCCACAAGGCGCGCAGACCTCTCCTGCCACCTGCTGCTCCCCTCAGCAGTGCATTTCGTCGGTCTGCCTGTTCTGCTCCCGCTCTGGCTCTGGTGAATTCTCTCACCCTCCCGCACTTCTGACTGTATCCAGTGCTTGTATAAATAAATAAATGAATGAATGAATAAATATTTTTTAAAAATTCACTTTGCGGTGGGGGGGTGATCCCAGAGAGCGTATATGCTGATCATCTGGATGCCAAAGATGCTGGACATCTTTGACTCCCCTCTTTCTTTCCCCTGCCCCCCAATATCAGCAATGCTGTTGACTCAAGCTCCAGACCAGACTGTTTCCACTGAAGGACAGGGCTCCCCAGGATCCTCAGATGGCTCGCTCCAACTCTGTCCCCTTCGCATCGATGAGCCCCAGACATCCCCCAAGGGGTCCAGAACAAGCCTCCCCATGCTGTGTCACTTGGGCGTGTAAATTATTTCCAGCTTAGGTCAATGGAAGCCCCACCGGTTCACAAGGAAATGTCACCACTCCCTAATGACCTGGAAGAACAAAAATTGGGGGCAATACCCAGAATTAGAATTTTACCAGAAATAACCTTTCTATTCAAGAAAACTCCATGGTCTTTGTCATTGGGGTCACCTTCTCCTCTTCATTGCACCCCCCTCCTCTCTCCTAGTAGCCCCAGGACCCTATCCCATTCCTTGGCCCAGGAAGCTCACCCACATTTCACTCACTGAAAGGGAACCCACATCTATGTTGCATCACTATATGTGTGTTAATAAATTTCTCTTTTCTCCTATTAATCCAATGCTCACTTGATTTCTTATCCCAGCCTAAGATGAGCCCAGAGGGGCAGACATTTCTCAGCCAACCTGCTGTCCAGGACACTCTCACTCCTGACTTTGGAATGAAATTTTCAACTTTCAGCAAAACCTAGAACATGGTCATGGGCACTTGTCTCACACAGCCCATGACATTATCCACGCTGTGCGCTTTGATTTACTAGCTCCACTGTCACGATTCTGTAAGGTCCAGGTGGTCTCACAATCTTTTTTTTTTTTTAAGGTTTATTTATTTATGCATACAAGGGCTGGGGTACAGGCCAGAGATGTGGGGGTGGTGGTGAGAGGATTCACCAGAGACAGAGTGGGGAACAGAGCAGGCAGACTGACTGAAACATACTGCTGAGGCGAGCAGCGGGCAAGGCAGGAGAGGTCTGCTGCACCATGTGGGTTGCTCCCTGACTGGCCAGGGATCGAACTCATGCTGCAGAGGCTGTGGATTGCTTCATAGTGTGGTGCTAATGCCTTGCACCACCAGGGAGGCCCTGATCTCGCAATCTTGTAGCTACATCACTGTTATTACTTTCCTATGGCAAAGTACCACAAAGCAGGTGGCTTAAAACATTAGAAATGTATTCTCAAGGTGAGAGGCCAGGTGTCTGAAATCAAGGTGTCTGCAGGGCCATGATCCCTCCAGAGACTTCAGGGGATCCTCCTTCCTTGCCTGTTCCCAGCTACTAGTGTCTGCTGTCAGTCCACGGTGCTCTGTGGCTTGAGGATGCATTCTCCACATCTTCACGTGGCTGTACCCCCTCTGCAAGGTTCTCCTTTTCCTCTAAGAGAGCACCTGTCATTGGATGTAGGGGCCACTGGAATACAGTATGACCTCATCTTGGCCTAATTACATCTGCAAAAATCCTATTGTAGAATGACCTCATCCACCTTATGACACACCACTGTGTTTTTTTTTAACTTTTTTTTTTTTTTTTTTTTTTTTTTTTATAGAGGCATGTTTTTATTTATTTATTTATTTGTTCGTTTGTTTCGTTTATACATGCACTGGGTACAGTCAGAAGCGCGGGAGGGTGAGAGAATTCACCAGAGCCAGAGCAGGGAGCAGAGCAGGCAGAAGGACCGAAGTACACTGCTGAGGGGAGCAGCGGGCGGCAGGAGAGGTCTGCGCACCATGTGGGACCCTCCTCTGGTGGCTGGGGAGCAGCCGGGAATCGAACCGGCGCTGCAGAGGCTGCGGGCAGCTTCGCAACCCAGCGCTCAACCGCTGCGCCACCGGGGAGGCCCACCACTGTGTTTTATAAAGCAGGACATCTAAATGAAACTTCATCAGCTTCTGCTCTTCTCCTAAAGGGCAGGTCAGTCACCAGGTCCCTACCACATGCCACGAAGGCTGGGAAGATGGAAATGGAAACATGGATAATTTGGGGAGCCCTCCTTACCATCCCTGGCTGCTTACTGTACCCCTAGCACCTGATACAGTCTTTGGTGCGTAATGTATGCTCAAAAAAAGGTTTGTAAGATGGATGGGTGGGTGGGTGGGTGGATGGGTGGATGGATGGATAGGTGGATGGATGGATGGATGAATGGGTGGATGGATGGATGGATGGATAGGTGGATGGATGGATGGATGGATGGGTGCATGGGTGGGTGGATGGGTAGGTGGGTGGATGGGTGGATGGATGGGTGGGTGGATGGATGGATGGATGGATGGATGCATGCATGCATGCATGCATGGGTGGGTGGATGGGTGGGTGGGTGAGTGGATGGATGGATGGGTGGATGGGTGAATGGATGGGTGGATGGGTGGATGAGTGGATGGATGGATGGATGCTAGAATGAGAGTGGAAAATCAAAGGAGAACATTAGGGCAACCTTAAGATTAAGGATTTATTTAACCCTAGCTACTCCAGATCACTGGGTGTTTGCAGAAGGCTGAGGGGATTTCCCTGCTCTTCTAAGTAGTTTTTCCCCTTTGCTGGATATCCCCAGAACGGGGCGGGGCGGGTCCTAGGCAAGTTGAGACAGGCAAAGTCCCCACAGCTGCAGGAGGGCTGAGGTTTCCGTCCTCTCTGGCTGCCCTCCGCGCATCCCTTAGCCGCCAGCTCTCAGCGGATGCAGCGCCAGGCGAGGACCACGATGGCGGAGGAGCGCTCCGGCTGCCCGCTGCCCCGGCTGTTCATCCTGCGGGTGGTGTGGCAGCTGTTTTTCCTCGGCGCTGCGATCTTCTGCTTCTGCCGGTGCCTGACACGGCAACAGCAGTTCGAGCCATCAGGGGTGAGTAGCGGAGGGACGACGAGAAACACACACGCCCTTTGCTCGCAGAGCCTGAGGAGCTCGCGACCGCACCGCCTCGCCCGGGCGGGCGCAGAGGGGAGGCGAGAACTGGGAAGGGAATCAGATAAGGCAGAGGGACCGCGAACCCGAGCACAGACTGCGAGGCAGACGGACGGCTCAAGTAGTTCTTTTAAGACAAAATCAGAGCGGAGAAAAAGGCAGTGGCAAGACCTGCAGGTCCTTGCTGGGGAGGGTCAGCTCTGCCCGGGAGGTAAATCCCAGGTGGGGATCCCTGGGTGGGGTGGATGCATCTGTGAAGGGCGCACCGGACATGAGCATGGGAAAAAAATGATTTGTCTTTGGTGTTCCCCAGCAGGCTGACTCAGAGGCTGCTGGGGAGCTTCAAGAAGCTGGGAGGGAGGGGATTCAGGGCAATTCCAAGGGCAGGATGAGCTGGTCACTCCCCCGGGAGTCCTGGGCACCCACCCCAGGGGCGTCTTGGAGGGAGTGCGCAGGGTGGGGGGCTTGGAGTACAGGGAGGCAAAGCTGTGTCCCCATCCCTGTTATGCCCTGGAAATGAAGCTCTTTTGAAGTCTTTGTGTCTTTATGCTCCAGACTGGTTCAATCTACTTCCTCTTTAAGAGATCTTTTTTAAAAAAGGCCAGTGAGTGCAGTGGGAAGGTGTGTGGGAGAGTGGCCCAGTGCACTGAAAACCGTGGTGCTTACCCCACCCCCCACCCTGTTGTCTCCTCTTTCTTCCAGTGGGACATCGCTGAACTCCAGTTAAATCACACAGGTAACAAGTGCGCATGTGTGTGTGCAAGAAAAAGAAAGGGAAGGCCAGAGAATGAAGAGATAGAAGCCATTAGGCTGCTGAGATGGAGCCACAGACCAGGTGGCTTGTAGCAATAGAGTAACTTCTAGAGGCTGGGAGGTCTAAGGCCAAGATGCTGTAGTTTTGGTATGAGCCCTCCGCCTGGTTCTTAAAAAACCCTCTTCTTGCTGTATGCCCACATGGCAGAAGAGAGAGCTCACTGGGGTCTCTCTTTTATTTTTTTTATGGTGATAGTATTGACATATAATATATTAGTTTCAGTATAATGATGATTCACTGTTTCTATCCACGGAGAAAGGATCACCACAGGAATTCCAGTTAACATCCATCACCACACACAGTTACAAGTATTTTTCTTGTGCTGAGAACTTTTAAGAGCTACTCTTTTTGACAATGTTCACATAGGAGCACTATAGTGTGTGTGTCACCATGCATTAGACACTGGAGCCACCCGGCTGCCCATCACCCCTCCAGGACATTTTTGATTAACCACTGAAGGTCTGTACCTTTTGATCACCTTCACCCATTTGGCCCATCTCATCTCCAAACTGCGGAAACCACCGATCTCATGATTTGGTTTGGGGGCATTTTTTTTAATTTCCACATGTGTGTGATGTCATATGGTATTTGTCTTTCTCGGAATCACTTATCTTACCTAGTCTAATGCCCTCAAAGTCCATTCATGTTGTCCAAAATGCTTTTTATGGCCAAGTAATATTCCATTGCATATACACAGTCATGTGCAACATAATGACATTTCTGTCAGTGACAGGCCACCTATACAACAGCAATCCTAGTGGGCTGTACTGTCTAGGTTTGTATAATCACACTCTATGATTTTGCCCAACAAAAGCACCCAACATTGCATTTCTCAGACACTCAGAACTTACCCCAGCTATTAAACACATATTCTTTATCCATTCATGCATCCATGGACATGGGTCTCTAGTATATGGGCATAATCCCACTCAGGAAGGCTCCACTCTTATGCCCTAGTCCCCTCCTAAAGGCTCCACCTCCTAATACCATCTACTTGGGGGTTAAGTTTCAACATAGGAATTTTGGGCATTCAGTCTATAGCACTCATTTTCCCTAAACTCCCATCCTTATACACACACCCCCATCCCTCTGCCTCCAGGACCACGGCAGGACCCCAGGCTGCTCTGGCAGGGAGGCCCGGCCCTGGGCCGCTCCTTCTTACATGGACCACAGCTGGACGACGGGCAGCTGCGTGTCCAGCGCAGTGGCATCTACAGGCTGCATGTGCAGGTGACACTGATCAACTGTTCCTCCTCAACACAGACCATCAGGCCCCACAGGGCCACCCTGACTGTGGGCATCTGTTACCCCACTGCCCGGAGCATCAGTCTGCTGCGTATCAAATTCCATGGAGGTTGCACTGCCGCCTCCCAGCGCCTGACACCTTTGTCCCAAGGGGACATGCTTTGCACCAACCTCACTCTACCACTGCTGCCATCCCCAAATGCTGATGAGACCTTTTTTGGGGTTCAATGGGTACAACCCTAACCATTGCACTATGTTTTTTCTTTTAATAATGAACTACCTCTGTTGGGCCTCTCTGGTGGCACAAGGGGCTGTTTTACTTGTCATTACAGCACAAGTTCAATCCCCAGCCAGGGAGCCACCCACATGGCACAGCAGACCTCTCCTGTGTCATCTGCTGCTTCAGTACCTCTGCTTCTTCTGCTCCCCTCTCTTTCTCTGGTGAATCCTCTCATCCCCCACACCTCATTTGCTGCATGCATAAGTAAATGAAATAAATCTTTTTTAAAAAACTACCTGTTATACTGTGAATTATAGTAAGTAAATAAATATATATATATACACATATATCTTTGGTCTTCGTACCATTTCTGGCACAGAGCTCCCAAAACCCTTGGAGTTTTCTAAGTGAGGCGAACCATGAAGGTGTCTTCTGTTACATGAATGAGGTGACTTTTGGAAAGTACCAAAGGATGGGGACTTGTTGCCAGGGTTCCCAAGCATATGATTAGAGGATTGGAATTTTCAGTCCTCACCCCCTGTACGCTCCTCTCCCCCCAACTTCTGGGAAAGGCAGAGGGACCAGAGGTTGAATCAATCTCCAATGGCCCATTAGCTCATCAGCTGTGCATCTGTCACAAAGTCTCCATAAAAACTCAGAGGGAGGTAGTTTGGGGAGCTTCCAGTGACCAATGGATCAACAGAGAAATACAAAAAAAAAAAAAAAAGAGAAGAAACTAAGGTCAAAGTTAGTAGAAAGAAGGAAAGAAAAAAGAGCAGAGCAGAAATAAATGTAATAGAACCCAGGAAAACAACAGAAAGAAGTACACACTGAAGAGCAGGTTTCTTCAAAAATATAAATAAAATAGACAAACATTAAGCCAGTTTTTTTCCCCAAGAAAAAAGAGGATTCAAATAAATAAAATCAGAAACGAGAGAGATGTCACAAGTGACACTACAGTCATACAAAGGATCATAAAGGACTACTATAAACAATGCCAATAAATTAGACAACCTAAAAAGATGAATTAATTCCTATAAACATCCAAACTATCAAGATTGTAATCATGAAGAAATAGGACAATAGCTAGTGAGGAGATTTAATCAGTAATCGAAAACCTCTCAACAAAGTCCAGGACTAGATGGTTTCTTTGGTGAATTCTAGCAGACATTTAAAGAACTGCTACCAACTCTCAGACTCCTACCAAAAAAAAAAAAAAATAGAAGAGCAAGGAACACCAGTTACTGGGGAAGTGCAAATCAGATTCCTGATGCACTATTACCTCAAGCCTGTCACACACACACACACACAAAGCAATAATAAGTGTTGATGAGAATGTAGGGAAAGGAAACCCTCGTGTGCAGTTGGTGAAAAGATAAATTGGTGCAGACATTATGAAAAAGAGTATGAAGGTTTCTCAAAAATTAAAAATAGACCTGCCAGGCGCCTCTCCGGGGGGTTGTGAGCTAGAGGGTGGGGAGCACTGAGTCAATTAAGGTGGCCGGTGCTGCCCAGCCTCCCGAGCAACCCCATCAGGACGGTCAAAGGTGATTCCAAGAATCCAAAGGGCTGGTGTGTGCTCAGGTCTTTGACAGGCCGCAGAGAGGCACACAGAGAAACCTAAAGGGCCCTGTCAGTTTCTCAGAATTTCCTAAGACGAGCTCTGACCAGTTAAAAACCACGTCTGGGAAAGAAAAACCTAAATTTGATGAAGTGGTAGAGGTGGATGAAATACCTATGATATGATCTGGCAACGAAGGTTCTGGAACAGCTGAGGGAAGCAACAGGAAGGACCCTAATGCCTCCAAACGTCCTGGCCCCTAAGAAGCCAGGAGGAGGGGTGAAGGAGGAAAAACCACACCATCCATCGCAGATCTAGATCTGGCAGTCTCAGAATGCTCTAGACTGTCATTGGTTCACACGAAGAGGCCAGGGGAGATCAAGCACCCTGCAACTATGTCAAAATTTACACCTTTCTATGTGACCTTGCTATTGATGTGACAAGGCATTTAAACATGTTTTCTGGCATTTTCTTTCATTTATAAGGTGGTGCCATCTATAGGGTTATTGGCCAGGAATCCTGAGTTAGCAACTGCACGTATCTATAGTTCATAAAAAGAGCAAAATGCTGGAGACAGACGCTCTGTGCTCCCCGTGTGGCGGTGAGGCTGTGGGGAAGGTGCCTTTTGGGGTGGGGTCCCCTAGGGGATGCTCTGCAACCCCAAACCCATGGACATTTAGGGGCACCCATTGAGCTTCAGGTTGTCTGGTTGTGTAGACAGTGACACAGCCTCCTGCCCTGTTCTTAGCTATGGCAAAGGGAGGTCAGTTTCCTGTTTTTAGCTCAGTTCTATTTGCTTTTTAACAAACAACAGAACTTCCTCTGAGTCAGCTCAGCGAATGGCCAGTGTATCCATGAAAGTGCTAGAAACTCCTAAACACAATTCACAATATTTTTTTTACTTTATGTTTAGAATTCTGAAATGTTCTGAATTATTGAATGAACAGTATTACTTTAAAAAGTCTAATCACAACAGCCAAGACAGGGAAACAGCTTGTGCCTTCCGTGAATGAACTGATAAAGAAGTAAGAAATCGTGGTATGGATAATATATGGAATATATTATTCAAACATTAAAAAAGAAGGAATTTAAAACAATGTGGATGGGCATTGTGTTAAGTGTAATAAGCCAGACAGAAAAACACAAATACGTTATGGCCCCATTTATATATGGAATTAAAAACAAAAAACAAAAAACACGTAAGTCACAGATACAAAGGACAGATTTGTGGCTGCCCAAGGTGGGGATGGAATGTACTTCATGATGACTAAAGTGGCAATACTGTACTGTATATTTAAAAATTGCTGAAAGAGTAAATCTTGGGGCCTCCCTAGAGGTGCAAGGGGTTAAAGCACAGCACTGTGAAGCTGTCCGCAACCTCTGCAGCACAAGTTCAATCCCCGGGCCTGCCAGGGAGCTGACTCACATGGGGCGGCAGACCTCTTCTTGACTTTATCTTTTCTTGGATTTTGATTTTGCTGTCTCGCCCACTGCTCCCCTCAGCAGTGTATTTCAGTCAGTCTGCCTGTTCTGTTCCCTACTCTGTCTCTGGTGGATCCTCTCACACACACACACACACCCCGTACCTCTGGCCTGTACCCCAGTTCTTTTATATATAAATAAATAAATCTTTGAAAAAAAAACTTAAAAAAAAAATAAAAGAGTAAATCTTAAAAGCTTCATCACAAGAGAAAAATGTTTGTGACTATGGAGAATGGTGGATAGTAACAACTCCTGATAACTCTTTCACAATATCCATATGTATTCAATTGTCACATTGTATGCCACCTAAAACTAATACAATGTTAGATGTCAATTAGATCTCAGTAGAACTGGCAGAGGGAAAGAATGCCTGCCCAAAGCCTCTGTTGATACAGTGGTAGTTTTGTTAACTGGGGGACTGAGGAGCACCCCAGGCCCCCCAAACCTGCCTGCTCTAAATGGGTTCTGCCATCCACCACATGAAGACAAACATACTCTTAGTGCATAAGAACATCAATAGGGCCTCCCTGGTGGCGCAGCGGTTGAGCGCAGGGCTACAAAGCTGCCCACAGCCTCTGCAGCGTCAGTTCGATCCCCGGCCTCTGCAGAGGGTCCCACATGGCCCACAGACCTCTCCTGCCGCCCACTGCTCCCCTCAGCAGTGTATGTCATCATCAATCTGCCTCTTCTGTTCCCCGCTCTGGCTCTGGTGAATTCTCTCACCCTCCTGCGCTTCTGATTGTACCCAGTGCTTGTATAAATAAATAAACCCCTTTTTTAAATAAATAAATAAATAAATAAATGTTAACAAAAGAACATCAAAAAAAGGAATTTGAATAGAAATATGTGCAAGAGAAATAAGAGAAGAGAAGAAAGAATATAGTTAAAATAGTTTTGGGCCTCCCCGGTGGCGCAGTGGGTTGAGCACAGCGCTGTGAAGCTGTCCACAGCCTTTGCAGCACCGGTTCAATTCCCGGCCAGCCAGGGAGATTCCCTTATGGCACGTCAGACCTCTCCTGTCATGCCCGCTGCTCCCCTCAGCAGTGTATTTCAGTCAGTCTGCCTGTTCTGTTCCCCACTCTATCTTTGGTTAATCCTCTCACCCTCCCATACCTCTGGCCTGTACCCCAGCTATTGTATAAATAAAAAATAAATCTTAAAAAAAAATAGTTTCAGGCCTCCCCGGTGGCGCAGAGGTTGAGCGCAGGGTTGCGAAGCTGCCCGCAGCCTCTGCAGCGCCAGTTCGATCCCTGGCTGCTCCCTGGCCACTGGAGGAGGGTCCCACATGGCGCGCAGACCTCTCCTGCCGCCCACTGCTTCCCTCAGCAGTGTGTTTCATCAGTCTGCCTGTTCTGCTCCCCGCTCTGGCTCTGGTGAATCCTCTCACCCTCCCGCACTTCTGACTGTACCCAGTGCTTGTATAAACAAATAAAAATAAATCTTAAAAAAAAATATAGTTTCCCTTTGAAACATGCAAAGTTACCCTGATGGGTAAATGCCCACAAGGGTTGGCCCAAAGCAGGGTCACTGAAGCCTGAAACCTTGCCGCAAGTCTAAGGCACCTTCTGGTGGGGACCCATAGGAAAGGGGCAGAAAGGGCCAGGCAGGTCTGGATGGAAAAAAGCAAAAGCAAAATCCAAGTCAAGATAAAGACTGCCGTTGTCAGCCTCCCCAGGGGTCTCTCACCCACGTCTTTGTCTCTCTCCCATGTCCTCAAAGGCCCTGGCACAAGTCCAAGGTCAAGAAGCAAGTACAACTTCTTTTTCACATGTCTCTCTGCCCCATGTGCCTCCTCCAGGTCCTCTTCCTGTCTGTCTTCTTCCTAAGTCTTCTCCCAGTCTTTTTTAGCTTCTCCCAGCTCAGCTCCCTCCTACCTTGGGTGGGGCAGGGTACCTGGACTGTCCCGTTCTATGAATATCACACTGTTCCAATTTCTCCTTTCAATTTACTGGGTGAATGAGCTATATATTGACGGATTTCCTAATCTTCAACCAACTTTGCCTTTTTGAAATAGAACATATTTAGTTATAAGATGATATACACTCAGTACATCTTTCAGAATTCCATGCTTTAGAATGGATAATATTAAGAATTCTTACATCCAGGGCCTCCCTGGTGGCACAAGGGGTTAAGACACAACCTATGAAGCTATCCACAGCCTCTGCAGCACAGGTTCGATCCCCTGCCAAGGAGCTGACCCACGTGGTGCAGCAGACCTCTCCTGACTTGTCTGCTGCTCCCCTCAGCAGTGTATTTCAGCCCATCTGCCTGTTCTGTTCCCCACTCTATCTCTGGTGAATCTTCTCACCCCCTGGACCTCTGGCCTATATTCAGCTCTTGTATGTATGTATGTATGTATGTATGAATAAATAGATAGATAGATAGATAGATAGATAGATAGATAGATAGATAGATAGATAGATAGATCTTTTTGAAAAAAAAAAGAATTCTTACATCCAGAATTCTTTGCCAAGTTATCAGGCCCAGACAAGCCTACCTATGCTTTGACTATAAATGACGTGGACTGTCTGTTTTGTGCCTTTTTCAATATCATCTAATGATCTGGTCTATTCAAGTTTTCTCTGGAAATTAAATTTAGTTATAGAGTAGGGGAGTATTTGGGTAAGACCAGGAAGTAATTCATTGGCTCTATGTTTTCAAATTTATTGCCATAAAGTCATATGTTTATTTTAATTTCTATAACCTGGTTGAAAGCAGGTTTTTTCTCATTCCTAATCTTAACTTTTTTGGTTCACTCTCTCTTTTTCTAAAGCAAATCTTTTGGTTTTATTTAGTCTTTCTGATGTTTTTCCCTTTGGTTTCATTAACACTGTTATATTTATTAACTCCATTTTCTGAAATTCTTTTGGTTAACTTTGTTGTTCTGACAATTAAAATTTTTTCTGCCTTTTTAAATGGTGAAAGCATTTAATGCTAAAATTTTTGTGCTCCCTGATGGGGATCACACAAGACCAGAGAAGGCAAAAATTCATGCTGGCAACACTGGGACAGATTCTTCTATGCTCTCCTCGTACCCAAGATCGTATTACAGTCGTGAAGCTCTTTCGGTCTTAAAATTAACTCCATGCTGTAATAACTGTTTTTTGTTACTATGCAAATAGACCCAGACAAGGCCAAGCATGCCAGAGCTTTCTTTAGATTGAAATACCATCTGGACTCAGGTTCATATGGGGTTGAAAACACCCAGAGACAAATGCAAAACCTCTCCTCACATGCATCCAGTTCCCACACACACGCTTTTATAAGAGTGGGGAGTTTCCCAGTCCTGTAACGCTCGATGTGTATGTTGGGATTGTGGACTAAAATAATCACTACTGTGACTTCAAAGTCAAAAGAGAAGTTAATTATTAAGAGGTTTTTCAAAACCAAACTGAGGAGCCAGTGATGAGAGCACAATCAGGCCCCTCATAAAACCTGCACAACAAGGCCAGGGAACCTGAGATAAGCAGAATCAGAGATAGAGCTGGCAAGAGTAAACAATTTCAGCAGACCTGCCCCCTTGTCTAAATAACTCCAGTGGACCCCCTCCAGCAGAAGAGACCAGACCCCTCACATACACCAAAAATCCCAGCAGTCACCTAACCCTGTAAAGACCTGCGCTCCCCATTTGGTGTGGGGGGGAGTGGACTCTCAGCCCGCAGGGTGTCATCCATCACAGACTTTCAATAAAGCCCGCTCAGTCTGAAACTCTTGGCCTCCTCCTTTCTTTTTTAATAGCCAGGCCCACAGAAGAGTGATTTCTGAGTGACTCACCCGCCTTGACAGGCTGGTCCTAAGTTTATATAGGTAAATGTACATGTACAGAAAAAATATGTCATCGTTCTTTAGAAAACAGCTATTTTCTAAATTTCCAGTTAACTAAAGGAGATTGGTTTCTAACATTCTTAGTTAATGATCAAAGGGAAGCATTATTCATAACTTTAAAGTGATCCCTTTGTCTTAGAAAATCAACTCAGCCGGAACTATCCGTGTAGGGGAAAGTGTAAGGGCCAAAAGCTTATTTGAACCTATTATCCTAGAAAACACCCCTGCAGATGTGAGACACTGGCATTCGGGCTTCTTCCAACTCCTTAATATGATGGGGGAGATTCGGACTGTGAACTTTCCAGAATTTTCCTTTACTTTTTGCACAGGGCTGGTTCTTCACAGCAAACAGTCTTGCTCCTTCCAGCCTCCTGAGGCAGCCCCGTGGGGACCCAGAAGATATTTCCAACAGAACAAAATATGAAATTTTCTCTTTTTTTGTTTTGATCTATACACTCAAAGACAGTCTACCCTAGGGGGTGCCTAAGGTGCATGCTGATTTTTTTTTTAATTGAAAGAAACTAACTGACAAAAAGACCCATAAACCATGTTTTTTTATCCCAAGCTCATTTTTTAATATACTTTTTACATCATTTTTCATTTTTGCACAATGTATACATTTTCATCTTGATTATATTCCCCATACAATTCCAACCCCCCTATTTTAACCCTAATCCTTCCTCCCCTCCCCCCCAAATAGTGTGTTTCTGGTTAATAGTTGCTTGTTGATTTTGATTTTTACTTTATTATAATTAGTCTTTTTCTTGGTCCCTTATTTAGGTTTTCTAAATTCCTGCTATGAGTGAGACCATCTGGTATTTTTCTTTTTCTTTCTGGCTTATGTGGTACATATACACAATGGAATATTACACAAACCATGTTTTGCCTAATTCTCTATGACCCTGAAAACTGGAAACCTCAGTGGGTGGTCCCAGAGGACGGGTTAGGCTGATAGAATGATTATCCCAGGTGAGGGCCTGCAAGGTCTGTTTTTGATGCATATGTAGCTAAAACCACAAGTTTCTTTTTCTTTCATTTGAAAGTTCTTTATTTTTACCTCCCAAATGTATTGCCTCCTTTCTAACAACTAGAAAATTCTCGAAATGACCAGATAAGAGGTTTCATTATTCTATATGTGATCCTCCCTATGAAGGGAACTGAAAAGTGACTCTTTTCTCTTAAAAATCACTTTTGTGCCAAGTTGCCTATCTAAGTGAGCAGAGGAAGATTAGCTCCCCCCCCCAAAATACAGCATCATTACACATTATGTATTATATACTGTCTATATCATATCATATGGTATGTTATATTAATTATGTTATATATGACTCCACTTCCTATGCCTCCTTGGTTGGTTTTTTTCTGTCTCTTCAATAGTACTAAAGCAAGATGCTCCAAGAAGATCTATTTCCTACTTTTAGAAAGATAAATAAGTAAGCAGGATATCATTCATGGGTGTACATATACATATGTATATGTTACAAAATTTATTGGCAGCAGAAATAAGTTTAAGATGATGACTAACTGTCCAATGTTTCATGAAATGTTCACAAATAATCTAAACATGATTGTTAGGAACAAGCAAACTAAATAAATGTATGAACAATTAAAGTTTTCCAATGAACTTTTCAGCAAGTAGTATGTTTTATAAAATACACCTTCTTTCAAAGAGTTGCCAAAATCTTTGGAAACTTGAAACAAAGTTCTACTAAGTTAAGTGACAGTTTGTCATTAAATAGCTAGATCATTACTAAATGAGATAATTTACTGAAACATTAAGCTGTAGAACCAAACGAAAATGAAGCCATTTACATCAAGGACAAAATGGAGATGACCATCTTCAAATGTGTACAAAGGAACCTAAACTTCACAGGAATATACAGGTCTTAGGAATTAGTGGAGGAAGCTAGATAAGCCCCAATCCTTGTACCTGGCTCAGCTGACCTCATCCAAAACAGAAAGCCCAGTGGGCAATCTATGAGCTGAAAAGGCCGAACAACTCCTATACATCCCCCATTGAAGGATAGCTCCCCGCTCCCACCCCACAAGATGACCAGATAGGCCTCCCCCAAGATGTCCAGATATGTTGCTTTGGCATGGGGCTTATTTTGAGCTAAGATCAATAGAGGCCCTGAAGTTTCGTGAGAAACTTTTACCATTCCCGTAGCTAGTATATTCTTCTAAAACGAAACTGAAGGTGTTAACCAGAAGTAGAAATTAAGCCAGAAAAAAAAATTCTGTTAAAGAAATCTTCATGGCAGGGAAACATCTGATGATATGGTGGATCATCTGGTCTTTATCTTGTGAGTCTCCCTCCTGACTCCTTAAAGTCCCAGGCCCCATCCCATCCCTTAGCAAAGGAAATAAATGATCTCATTTTACCCCATTGGCTTTGGAAACTTTACATTCATATAGATTCTCCACATGTAGGTGATTAAATGTGCTCTTCTCTCCTGCTAACCTGTTCGATGTTAATTTGAGTGCTTGATCAGCCCGAGAACCCAAAGTGATAAGGGGAATTTTTTCTCTCTGCCCCACCCCATAAAAATTTCTCAGTCCGTGAGAAGCTCGAACTCATTGTCCCCGTAACCTTGAATTTCTAGGCTGGCAGATCTAAAGCCTGCAGTAAATTTTATCTTTTTGTTTTATCTTATTCGGTATGCAAAGTTTGGTTTTTTACACGTCGCAGCATAAGTCTAAGTTGCTTTGGGCTTTATATATGAACTAAAGATATCTGAGTCTGTTAGTAAACAAGGGTTGTGCCACATAGGAAGTTGTAGGAGAAGGAACTCTATGCTTCTAGAAATAACGAAATAGTGCAGCATTTCATTGTACACTATATTTCAATACTTGCAGTAAGCAGTATTCCTTTAACATAAAGGGAAATTTGTGGCAGGAGATTTCTTAACTTTCAGGTAAAAGTAACCGTGGCCAGTTCTAGCAGAGGATGAACAGATGTCTTCAAGAAACTGCAAAATATCTGTCATGGTGAGCCGGATCCCCTCCATTTTGCAGCAAAGAAAGCCTCCCTCTGACTAAAAATGAGGAATAAGGGTGATGGTAATTAAAATCTAATTACCCTTTGTTCTCTCTTCTTCTACCTCCTCCTCATGATTAACCATTAACTGCTCCACCTGCCTTCCTGGGAACTTGGAAAAGTGACTGTGTTGCATTCCTCGTAAAATTATCTGTGCCCCTCTGGGCTTGATAGTGGCATCTGAAGTAAACATCTGCTGATTGCTACGAAAGTCAAACACCTTGATTCACCACCCCTAAACTAGCCAGCACTTCCTCGGACTGAGAAATATAAAACTCCATGCTTCCTTCACATTCCTCCCCCTCCTATATCATCCCAACACCCCTGCCATTTGGGGAGCTGTATTTTAGGGGGTACCTATCCCACCAACTCCTTTGATTCCCATCTCAAATAAACTCTTATGTAAGACATTTCTCATGGTTCAGAGTTTGACTTTCTGGGCATAAGCAAAAAGCCCCACTTTGGTCTTATACTAGTATGTCCTCTGATTTCCTTTTTTTTAAGATTTATTTATTTATGCATATAAGAACTGGGGCACAGGCCAAAGGTGGGGGGTGGGTGAGGGGATTCACCAGAGAGAGTGGGAAGCAGAACAGGCAGATTGACTGACATACACTGCTGAGGGGAGCAGCAGGCAAGGCAGGAGAGGTCTGCTGTGCCATGTGGGATGGAACTCATGCTGCCCAGGCTGGTGATAGCTTGACAGCGCTGTTTTTAACCCCTGCGCCACCAGGGAGGCCCCTGTCCTCTGATTTCTTTACCAGTGTTAAGTGAGGCCCTACTATGCACTCCTCTGTTTCTGCTGGGGATGCAGCAGAGTGCTCTCTGCATTGTTGGTATCACTCAGGATCAATCAGGTCCAGCTGGATAACAACAGCACACGCACAGTATTCAGAAAGGGGATCATGTTCAGCAGTGAGGACAGGGTTACAGGACCCCCCAGGAATGGTGTAGATCCCTGGGGCTCAACCACAGCCACATGGGCCAGAGGAGGAAGAAGTTAACAGAACACAGGGAAAACAGCTGTAGTTGTAGCAAAAAGCTGCTGGAGAGGAACTATGAGTGTTCAGGTGTCATTTTCAGTGGGCATGCTGACACAACGTGAGCCCTTGTCAATGGATTTTATTCCATTTACTCATTAAGGACGGATCTGGTCAAAGATTGGGCGGCTTCATATTCAAGGGGCATAATTTATATATCCAAAGAAAAGCTAAAAAAATGCTAATGGATACAAAACCAACGGTGGCCAGGTGCATGAATGTGTGATCAGCACTGGTCAGACAAACAACCTAAATGTCCATCCGCTGATGAATGATGCAAATGTGCTACAATATTACCATACAAGGTAATACTGCTTTGGCATAAAAGTGAGTGGATTAGGGGAGGGACATCACCAAGATGGCAATACAGGTCATTGGCTGAGGCAGCCCCTGCCAATCCCAGAGAGCAGGATCACAGCTTACAGTAGAAGGAACTCACCAATGTAAACCTTGCAGGGTTTTTTTTGTTTTTTCTTATTTTTTCTTATTTTATTTATTTTTTTAAGATTTATTGATTTGTGCACACAAGAACTGGGATGTAGGCCAGAGGTGGGGGTGGGGCAGGGTGAGAGGATTCACCAGAGACAGAGCGGGGAGCAGCACAGGCAGATCTACTGAAATACCCTGCTGAGGGGAGCAGCAGGGAGACAGGAGAGGTCTGCTGTGCCACGTGGGTAACTCCCTGGCCGGGGATCTAACTCACACTGCAGGGGCTGACGATAGCTCGATAATGCTGTGTCCTTAACCCCCTGCACCACCAGGGAGGCCCGGCAGCGGCAGCAGCGTGGTTTATAAGATATACATATTTGGTCTTCATCCACAGTTCCAGACTGACAGCTCCCCAAAACCTTGCAAATTTCCTAAGTGCTGAGAGTGATAATGGTGTCTCTTATGATGTGAATGAAGTAACTCTTTGGGGAAACACCTCAGGAGGAGAGCTACTCCCTGGAGAACCAACCTGGCCATGAAAGGGTTAGCCCTACCTGTCCCATTGCCAGATCTTCAGGGAGGGAAGAGGCACTGAGCTTTGAGTCAGCTGCCAATTGCCAATGAACTAATCAAGCATGCTTAACAAATTTAACCTCCTTACTCCAACCTCATTGCCTTGGAAAAAGCAAAATGACTTACCAGCAGCCCAACTGGAACCATCAGAGAAAACTTGGCCAGGGTTCTCCCTCTTGCCCTGCTCAAAACAGCATGGTCTGATCTGGAAATAAGGCCTCAATACTGTGCTGGCAGTGTCTGCACAGGAACATAATCGATAGAAGCTTCTCTAGGTTCAAATACATAAACTTCCTTGAATTGGTCATCCAAGACAGGTATCTTACAGCAGAAGCAATGCTAACAGCTTTTTGTACTAAAGTAGAGAAAAAAATTGCCATTTGCCAGCCAATAAATCTTCTCCGCGGTCTTAGGTCTTCATTTTCTCACTCCCTATGTAATTAAATCCTTTGACGTTGCTTCTTATTTCTCTCCAGGTGTCTGCTTTTGGGTTTCGTTCTGGATTCTTAATGACACACAAGCATCACCCCCTTTCTCCCAGGGTTTGTCCCAACACCTCTCTGCTTTGCACAAGAGGCCTGGGAGTTTTGAAGTGTGATGTCGTGTAAGATGAATGTGTTTTCCTTTTCTTTTTTAGTTTTGGTTTTCTTTTAGATGAAAGCGTTTTCAAAGGATACTCTCCAGGACAGGATATGAAAGTTGAAAATGATGTGACCACAGAAGGGGAGAAAATTTTTCCATCTCAAGATATTCCTCTTGGGCAAAGGGTTTATTTTGAGTGGTTTATTTTTAAGATACGACAAACGGGAGTAACTCCGAAAGTGAGTAAAGTTACCCTCTTGTGAGAGACTCTCACATTCACAAGGGAAATCTCCATTTTAAGTGTGTCTCTCGCTCTGTACCCGAAAGTGGAAAATGACCACATCTCTAGAAACTCTTGCTAATGGAGAAGGCTGCAGCTTAAATCTGCATGGCAACTATGAATGTTACTTTGCCTTTCCTGGCAACCTCCCATAACAGTTATGCCCACCAACCCCACCACCTTCTGTCTTTTGCTGAAAAGGTTTTTTAAGGAGGTGACTTGGGCCATTTCAGGCAATTACTCAGTTTGTTTTTTTTTTTTAATAAGTTTTATTTATTTATTTATTTATTTTTTAAAGGTTTATTTATTTATTTATACAAGCACTACGTACAGTCAGAAGCGTGGGAGGGTGAGAGAATTCACCAGAACCAGAGCGGGGAGCAGAGCAGGCAGAGGGACCGAAGTACACTGCTGAGGGGAGCAGCGGGCGGCAGGAGAGGTCTGCGCGCCATGTGGGACCCTCCTCCAGTGGCCGGGGAGCAGCCGGGGATCGAACCGGCGCTGCAGAGGTGCCCGGGCAGTTTCACAACCCAGCGCTCAACCGCTGCGCCACTGGGGAGGCCCCAATTACTCAGTTTTCCTGGGTCTTTCCCGTGTGTACTGGAGGTTTTCATGTTATTAGACTTCTGTGTATTTTTTTCTGTTAATCTGTCCTTCATTGCAGGGGGATGTCTCAATCAAGAACATAGAAGGGTAGAGGGAAATTTATTTTTCTTCCCTTACTTAACTCATACTCCTGTTTTACCAGGAGAGAAGCACTGGACAGCTTCCAGAAGCTGACATTGTCTTCCCAGGCTGGGGATGTCTAGAGGGCCTGATTCCAGAATGGGGAGGTTTCACAAAGTGTGACTCAAGCCAAGTCTGTATGACCACATTTGAATTTATTGGGGTCATGGCATCCACATTACAATAATATCAGCATGCAATTAAATTGGCAGCCAAAAAGGTGGGAAATGAGCAGCCAGAGTGCCTGGGACCAGGAGTCCATCGCCTGCAAGGAGCAGAGACTGCCACTTCTTTTTTTTTTTTTTTTAGTTTTAAATTCATTTATTTATTTTCTTTCATCATTGTTCATTTTTGTACAGTTTTGATTTCTCCCCTCACTGCAGTCCGGATAGTTCTCCCACCACCATAGCACCCACGATCCATCACCACAGTCCCTCCTTCCCCTCCCTGTTTGGATCCCTCTCCCTCCCCCTCCCCTGCAATTTGCCTCAGAACTATGGTCAGCTTGCAAGGTTTGTCTTTTTCCTGACCCTTTGTTTGGTTTCACTATATTCCTCCTATAAGAGATACTACCTGATAGTTATCTTTTTCCTTCTGACTTACTTTGCTCTACTTCATACCTTCCAGCTCCAGCCATGTTGCCTCAAATAGCATGAGTTTTTCTTTTTTGATCGCTGAGTAGTATTCCACTATGTATATATACCACAGCTTCTTAAGGTCAAGTAACCTGTGGCCTTCACCAGACTCAGAAGGAGGTTTTAAGTCCACAGACACGGGGTCCAGAAGCATCTCAAATTGCCTCAGCCCTAGTGTCCACTGTGCTGACCCTTTCCAGAGACGTCTTCGGCAGGGCCTCTCCAGACAGCCAGCTGTTTCCTGTTCTTGTGTTTGGCAGGTCTTGTTAGCAGTGTCCTCATAAACAAGTGATTGCATTTTATTGATAATTTATTTATTTATTTTTAAAGATTTGTTAATTTGTGCATACAAGAACTGGGGTACAAGCCAGAGGTCCGGGGGGGGGGGGTGAAAGGATTCACCAGAGACAGAGTGGGGAGCAGAACAGGTGGATCAACTGAAACACACTGCTGAGGGAAGCAGCGGGCGAGACAGGAGAGGTCTGCAGCACCATGTGGGTTGTTCCCTGACCAGCCGGGGATTGAACTCATGCTGTAATGGCTGTAGACAGCTTCACAGTGCTGAGACTTAACCCCTTGTGCTACCAGGAAGGCCCCTAATTGGTAATTTAAGTTTCTCTGTCACAGTTGCCTCCACCTTTTCATTAGAGTCATGACAGTGTCAGCAATACGACAGGAATCCTACAAGGTAGCTAACCAACATGGCTCAAAACTGGTCAAAGACAAAACTTGTCACAGCCAAGAAGAGCCCACAAAAGACATGAAAATTAAATGCAGCGTGGGCTGGGATCTCGGAATAGACACAGGACACTAGATAAAAACTAAGAAAATTTAAATAGACAATGGACTTGAACTCATTAAAAAAAAAAAAAAGACGGAAATGCTGATACATATCACAATGTAGACAAGCCTGAAGGTGTGACTTTAAGTGAAGGAAGCTAGACACAAAAGTTCACACAGCATATGATTCCATTTATATAGAATATTCAGATTAGGTGAATCTACAAGGCCAGAAATAGATTCATGGTTACAAAAAGAGAGCAAACAGTTAAGGGGCAAGAGGGGTGGAAGAGGAAGACTTGGAAAGTGACTGGAAACTTCAAAAATGTATTCTGTGGCCAATTGCACAACTCTGAATATATTAAAGGCTGAGTTATACACTTTAAATACCATGAGAGGGGCCTCCCCGGTGGTGCAGCGGTTGAGCTCTGGGTTGCAAAGCTGCCCGCAGCCTCTGCAGCGCCGGTTCGATCCCCGGCTGCTCCCCGGCCACTGGAGGAGGGTCCCACATGGCGCGCAGACCTCTCCTGCCGCCCGCTGCTCCCCTCAGCAGTGTACCTCGGTCCTTCTGCCTGCTCTGCTCCCCGCTCTGGCTCTGGTGAATTCTCTCACCCTCCCGCGCTTCTGATTGTACCCAGTGCTTGTATAAAATAAATAAAAATAAATCTTTAAAAAAAATAAATAAAATAAAATAAATACCATGAGAATGTGAATGTGAATTATATCTCAATCAAGCTGTTACCAAAAAAATGGTTAATAATGTCCTAAAGGGTGGAAATAAAACCCTGTAACTTTCATGTTTTCTTCTGGAAAGAATCTACAAATTTTACACTTTGTTTTCCAATAAAGTAGAAAATAAATAACTCAAGCACAGGTGCATTTACTACTTATATGACAATATGAAAAAGAAAAACCATCTACAGGGACAAAAATCAGGTCTGTGGCTGCCAGTTCCTGGGGGAGGACTTGAGGACAAAGGAATGAAGAAATTTTGCACCGTGGTGGGAACAGTCCAGTCCAGTCCAGTTCTTGGTTGTGATAAGCGTTCAACTGACACTATATTTGAGTATATTGGTATACTCAAGACATGGGAGGACGTCCCTGGTGGCACAGGGGTTAAAGTCTCAGCACTATCAAGCTATCTCCAGCCACTGCGGCCTGAGTTCAATCCTCAGCCAGGATGCTGACCACATGGCGCGGCAGACCTCTCCTGTCTCACCTGCTCTCCCCTCAGCAGTGTATTTCAGTAGATTCACCTGTTCTGCTCCCCACTCTGTCTCTGGTGAATCCTCTCACACACACCCCACCCCTGCACCTCTGGCCTATGCATAAATAAATAAAAATAAATCTTAAAAAAAACAAAGACTCATGAGAAAGGAAAGGATGAATCAACAGAGCTCAGGGAATTTTTAAGCCAGTGAAACTATTCTGTGAAATATTGCAATGGTGGGTCCGTGTCACACATCAGCACAACAGCAAGAGGGAAACTTAATACAAACTATGGTGATAGTAGATGTGTACATTCCTCAGTTATGGTGGTGTGGGAAGTAGGAGAAGGGGCAGGAGTATGTGGGAACAGTCCCTTTTGTTCAATTGTGCTGTAAACTTACTATTGCTCTTTTTTTAAACTGTTTACCTAAAATCCTGAATTTGACTGCCAATAAAAGAAAGCTCAATTCAGATGCATTTTCCAGATGATTAGTAAATTTTGAATAACATCTTGGGATCTGGTGGAAGGATTTGCCAATTGGCAAGGAAAACTTGTCGGTTTCAGTTAACTGTTCTTCTCGGCAGCCTAGCCATGGTTAATGTAGGGCATAAGGACTTCTGACTCAATCAGGGTTCCTTAAATAGTCATTTTCACTACCAATTTCCACATTGACTCGCTTGGGACGTGGTCAGGCCTGGAGTATAATCTGAGGTCCTTTCTGCTCAATCCTGCTTCCTTCCCATTTACATGGGTGAGAAATTCTCTCAATAATTCACTTACACTCCTGACCCAGTCTCAGCTTCCACTTTCTAGAAAACTCAACTGGCAGACATGTTAAGCAATGACACTCAAAGAACATGTTCATGCACCTGTTTTTCCCCTAAGTTTTAGGAAACTTTTTCTTAATACAGTATGACCTGGCAGAGAGGGTGTATAATATTGTGCTTGATAAGAAATTACATGTTTGATCATATAGAAATATATATTTCTCATAAATTGTTGGGCTTCACCCACAATTTCTGACTCACAGATCCCAAATGCGGGAATCAGGGGGAGGGTAGATGGGAAAAAGGAAAAAAAGAAATGAATAAACAATGCCAGTATTTAAAACAAAGGGAAACCAGCCTTGAGAAGGCCTGGAGCAAACAAAATTAAGTTAGCCATACAAAGAAAGCGTAATTCATTTTATAAGACTATATTGTAAGACTAACCTGGCATGGGTCATTTCTTATTCATGCCTCAGGAAGCCATAAGCAAAAACTTCAACTTTTCCCAAGGTTGATAGGAGGCAAACCACTGGAAAAATCTAACATTACAACCTATCACTGCAAAGAGTTACCATTCACTGCTGCACAGATAACCAGGAAATCATGAAATTAAAGTTGGTAAAGGGAATGTTGAAAATGGAGTCAGAGGCCCCTAGGAGAATAGAAGCTCACAAGCCACCCACGCCTGCCCTTTGGTGGACTGAATTTACAAGGGTGCATGTCACCGTTAGCAAGGCAGCGTCCTAACACCTGGCACTGGGGAATTTGGAAAGCTGTCACCAAACCTTCCGACAAACTGATAAACGCCCCCAGACTCAGTCTCAGAGGACAATCTTTGACCTACAGTGGCATGCAAACCTCTCACCCTTTAGCAGGTTTTTCTTTTCCCGTCTAAGAAATTTTATTGCTTTACCCGTAAGAGGCAGCTCTGTCTATATAAACTTTGTATATTCCCGCCACATCAGTGAACACTTACAGGATTTTGCCAACGGGTGTTTCCAAGTTGCAACTCCCTAGAGATCTCAAATTAAAGCCTTGTTTTCACTTGCATGTCAAGTGCCGAGTCAAGCCTGAATTATTCTTTAACACTGACTTCTCACCATACGAGCTGCTTCTGAGCAACAGCTTTCTGAGTCTCATTCTCTTGGTTTGCAAAACTGTCTTCTTGGGGTGTGTACAATAAACTTATAATGATTACGGCGTTAGTGAGGTGTTGGTATTGTCTCAGCTATTTTGAAACTTTTTTTGGTAAGATTTATTTATTTATACAAGCCCTGGGGTGCAGGCCAGAGGCAGGGGAGGGTGAGAGAATCCACCAGAGACAGAGCAGGGAGCAGAACAGGCAGACAGACTGAAATACACTGCTGAGGGGAGCAGCATGAGAGACAGGAGAGGTCTGCTGCGTCGTGTGGGACTCTCCCTGGCCGACCCGGAATCGAACCGGCACCACGGAGGCTGCGGACAGCTTCACAGCACTGCGCTCAACCCACTGCACCACTGGGGAGGTCCCTATTTTGAAACTTTTGACAGCAGAATACATTGGAGAGATAGAAAGGGTTATAAGGACTTATCTACAATAAAAAAAAATACTCAAAAACAAAAGCTTTGTTCAAAATCATTTTTAGGTTTTCACAGTTTATAGATTTCTCCCAAAGTTAAAAAAAAAAATACCAGAAGTAATGAAGAAATGTGAATGCAAAAATGGAAGAGTACAAAATGAAGAGTCCCAGAGATATTTGATGGTGATGATTACACAATATAAGAGTATTTCATACCACCAACCAGTACATGTTAAAATGGCTAAGAGAGCAAATGTGCTATGCATTTACCAAATAAATATTTTTTTAAGATTTATTTATTTATGCATACAAGAGCTGGGGTACAGGCCAGAGGTGTGGGAGGTGAAAGGATTCACCAGAGACAGAGTGGGGAGCAGAACAAGCAGACTGAAATACACCGCTGCGGGGAGCAGTGGGTGAGACCGGAGAGGTCTGCTGCACCATGTGTATAGCTCCCTGGCAGGGGATCGAACTCATGCTGCGGTGGCTGTGGATAGCATCATAGGTTGTGTCTTAACCTGTTGCGCCACCAGGGAGGTCCCCAAATATATATTTTTTAATGAGAAGTGACGCAGTGAGTCATGTGGTTGTAAAAAAACGGTAACACATGAGTGCCACATTTTTTGAACAAATGTATATGTGTGCTTTCAAGTTTCTGTTTCTATTTTTTAATGACTGTGTTCTAAATAAAACTCATGATTTGGATCTCATAAAATTAAATTTGTACCAGTACTGTAACTGTGGTCAAACAGTTATAATTTCACTCGAGGTATTTCCCTGAAAGAAAGAAATATGTACTAATAGACACCGGAACACAGCATTTGTAGAAGCTTTATTCATAATATGCAAAAACTGGAAACAACCCAAACGTCCACCAACTGGGAAATGGATCCATTCATACAGTGCGATTTTATTCAACAATAAAAAGAATGAACTGCTGCTTTCCAGAAAGCGGACAAATGTCAGAAACATTTCGATACTTGAGAACTTCCTACTGTCACCTTATTAACTGTTTGTTGACCTTTGTGTAGCTGCTTTGAGTTTTCTTCCTCTTTCACTGCCTTAACTTCAATCCTATTTTTAAAAAAATTCTACTCTTTGGGCCTCCCCTGGTGGCGCAGCGGTTGAGCTGCCCGCAGCCTCTGCAGCGCCGGTTCGATCCCCAGCCACCGGCGAGGGTCCCACATGGTGCAACAGACCTCTCCTGCCGCCCGCTGCTCCCCTCAGCAGTGTACTTTGGTCCTTCTGCCTGTTCTGCTCCCTGCTCTGGCTCTGGTGAATTCTCTCACCCTCCCGCGCTTCTGACTGTACCCAGTGCTTGTATAAATAAATAAATAAATCTTAAAAAAAAAAAAAAGAATACAGACAAAGATGAAGTGAAGTAGAACCGAGAACAAGATTTAAAAAAAAAAAAAAAATTCTACTCTTTCACTTCACCCTCACCATATCTATGGTTTACATGTCAATTTACATGTTTTTGTATTGTGTGACCACTCACAAATTGTTGTAGCTACTGTTAGTCTTAATACTTTTTGCTTATAAACTTTATACTAGCATTAAATGGTTTGCTATATCATTTCAATATTAAAGTATCCTGAATTTGACTATATACTTACCTTTACACCGTTGAGTTTTATACTTTCATTTTTTCATGTTACTAATTAGTGTCCTTTCATTTCAGCTTGAAGGACTCCTTTTAGCCTTCCTATAAGGCATGTATAGTGGTAATAAATTCCCTCTGCTTTGTTTCTCTGGAAAAGTCTTTGTCTCTCCTTTATTGCTGAAGAACAATCTAGCCTGGTAAAGTATTCTAAAAAAAAAAAAAAAAAAGATTCATTTATTCATGCATACAATAACAGAGGTACAGGCCAGATGCGCAGGAGGGCGAGAGGACCCACCAGAGACAAAGCAGGGAACAGAACAGGCAGATCGACTGAAACACACTGCTGAGGGGAGCAGCGGGCATGACAGGAGAGGTCTGCTGCGCCATGTGGGCATTAAATCCCAGACAGTACAGCCCACGTTTCTTCACTTCTATCTAGTTTTACAACCACCATCCAAGTCCAAGCCAAGACAATCATTCTTTTAGAGATGTACGTCAATCTCCCAACCACATTTCTGCTTCCAATTTCCCCACCACAGTCCTAGTGTAAAGCCCTCCACACATTTCAGGTGACAGTCACAAATCCAGCTTATTATCTGTGTTTCTGGCTATAAATTTGAGGTCCAAACACTCCCCTCCACAGGTTCAATGAATTTGCTACAGCAACTCACAGAACTCAAGAAACCCACCTACCCATAAATCACCAATGTGTTACCGAGAATGTAGCTCAGGACCAGACAGATGCAAGCAATACATAGGGCCAGGAACAGAGGAAAGGTGCAGAAACTCTGGAAACTCTAACCCAAATCTCCACATACTCACCAAATCAGAAGCTCTCTGCACTTCCTCTTTTCAGAGTGTTATGGAGGCTTTATTACTCAGGCTTGATTGACTATCTCATTGGTCATTAGCAAATGGATCTCCAGTTCTTCCTCTATCTTCAGAGGTCAAAAAAGAATCAAAGCATCCCACTATGGGAAATCATCAAATCAAAAAGGAAGTGAGTCAGAGAGGAAGAGACGCACAAAGAAATTTCACAATAGCCAGCAAACCCCAAGAAGATGGCGCTAGTAAGTCCCCAATATCAAAATGCTTCTAATGTTCATGGAACTGAAAATTCTAATCAATTTTTTTTAATTGATTTATTTATGCATACAAGAACAAGGGTGCAGGCCAGGGTGTGGGGAGTGAGCGGACTCACCAGAGACAGAGTGGGGAGCAGAACAGGCAGACTGACTGAAATACACTGCTGAGGGGAGCAGCAGGTGAGACAGGCGAGGTCTGCTGTACCACATGGGTCAGCTCCCTGGCCAGGGATCAAACTCTGCTGCAGTGGCTATGGATAGCTTCACTGTGCTGTGTCTTAACCCCTGGCACCACCAGAGAGGCCCCCCGGAACTGAAAAGTCTAACCCTCTAATCACGTGGTTGGTTCTCCTGGCAACCAGCCCCCATCCTTAGCTGCTTCCCCAAAATTCACCTCATATACATAACTAGAGAAACTATTATCACTCTCAACACTTGTGAAATTCCAAGACTTTTGGGGGGAGCTGTAAGGACCTGTGGATGAAGACCAAATGTATATGCCAAAGATATTTGGTCTGAATGACCAAAAGTATATTTCTTATCAGTCACAATATTGCAAGGACCCTCATAATATCTCTAACCTTATTCTTTTCTACCATCACCTCACTACTCCCCTCTAACCACACTGTTGTGTCTGGGCCCCCAACAGATCTGCTTGTTCTCACTTCAGGAACTATGTTGTGCCCTCTGCCTAGAGTCCCCCCCCACACACACTGCCCAGATATTCCCAGGGCTGCAATTTGTCATCATTACTCTATAACATTTGTGATGGTTCATTTTACATGTTTTTTTAAAGATTTATTTATTTATGCATACAAGAACTGGGGTGTAAGCCAGAGGTGGGGGGGGGTGAGAGAATTCACCAGAGACAGAGTGGGGAGCAGAACAGGCAGATCTACTGAAATACACTGCTGAGGGGAGCAGCAGGTGAGACAGGAGAGGTCTGCTGAGCCCTGTGGGTAGCTCCCTGGCCAGGAATCTAACTCAGGCTACAGTGACTGGTGATAGCTTGATAGCCCTGTCATTAAGGGAGGCCCATCATTTTACATGTTGACTTTGCTAGACTGCTGTACCCAGATATTTGTCAAGATAGCAGTCTAAATGTTGCTAGGAGGGTCTTTTTCCAGTAGTTTTTGTTTTGTTTTGTTTTTGTTGTTGTTTTGTTAGATGTGATTAATATTTATATCAATAAACTTTGAATAAAGCAGATGGTTTCTCTACATTCAATTTTAATAGCTCCCGCTGAAATTTTGAAAATTGAGTTTAACTCAAATTTGAGGGACTGTTTTTATAGATTTTTAATCCTGGAGCATATAACTATCATTTCACCTAAAATAATATAAAACCTTTCTAGAAAAATGATTATGATTTAAATTTCTTTCTTCTATTAGCTCTGTTCATTTGGGTATTTATTCTCTCTGCAGTTGTGGAGATCAGGATGTCCCTTCTGGTGTTAATTCTAGTAACCTGACTGCTAGTTCTTAGCTGTTTGCTCATCTTTGTGTCTGAAAATTTCAGTTATCCTGCCTGTTCTTTTGCTATTACCAAACTCAGGAGAGGGCTGCTGGTGACTTGACATTTCACACCCACTATTTAATCTAAGGGAGACGTACACCTTGGGTTCTGCTTAATACATGAGCCAGAAGAAAGGCCAAAATTAATTCACCTAACCCCGCGTTTCTTTCCAAATTATCATGATAAATGCCCCCAAAACTTCTTCCCATTTTTTTAAATCTACTAACACTACATTTGGAATTTCCTAGAACTGCCCCAGCCTCTGATGTTGTGGCTTCCTCTGGTTTTGTTTCTTCATAATCCTAAATCTTGTCTGACTCATCTTAATAAATACTTCCAAATTATATTCACAAACAGTCACAGGGGATGTCCCTGAAGGGGAAGGGGATGTCCCCAGAGGCAGCAAATAACAGCAAATGAGACAAAATGTTGCAACTGATGAATCTGGCTACAAAATGTATGGGTGTTCCTTATACTTTTCCTATTCATGTAACTTTTGTTTAAATGTGAAAGTGGGGCCTCCCTGCTGGCGCAAGGGATTAAGACACAACCTATGAAGTTCTCCTCAGCCACTGCAGCACGAGTTCCATCCGTGGCCAGGGAGCAACACACAAGGCGCAGCAGACCTCTCCTGTCTCGCCCGCTGCTCCCCTCAGCAGTGTACTTGGGTCAGTCTGCCTGTTCTGTTCCCCACTGTCTCTGGTGAACCCTCCCACTCCCCACAACTCTGGCCTGTACCCCAGTTCTTGTATGCATATAATAAATCTTTTTTTAAAAATGTGAAAGTTATTTCTAAATGTTAACTTTTGAAAGGAGCTGTCTAGAGAGGTGGTCTCACACTATTCACTTGCCACTAATTCCTCAGGCTACACTAAGGCAACTCGATCCATTCACACCCCTGAAAATAACCCTCATAAAACCACCGATGGGTCTGATGATTCAAAATCTGGTAAATATTTTCAGTTCTCATGTTAACTGATGGGACACCATTGACCACAACTTCCTTCTTGAAACAGATTCCTTGGAATCTTGATTTACCTTTTTCCTGTCTGGTTGCTCCTTAGGTTTTTATGCATATCTGACCCCACCCCCTTACCCCCTGCCACTGAACCATCATCCACCAGAAGTCCTTGGTGCTTAATCTTATATCCTCTCTACTGCTACATCTTGTTTCTAAGAGATCTCATCCTTGCTCAAAATATCCTTTATAAAAATACATCAACAACTGTCAAATTTCCATCCTACATAAAGAGCTCACCTAGTCATGCCAGGAGCCTCACCTAGGCACCTGGCAATTCCACATATCCCAAAGTGACCTGTGCTCTTCCAGAGTCCCCAAATCCATGACTGCCTCCAGCATTTTTCTAGTTGCATAGAGCAAGTCAGCTCTTCCTTCTCACCCATATCCAAAGTCTTGCCAATTCCTACTCCCCTTATAGCTTTCAACTCTTCTCCATCTTCACAGTCAGCCTCACCCCAAAATTCCCCCCTCTCACCTGAGTGATTCCACAGTGATTCTCACTCGCTGTCTGCCTTCAGTATTTTGCCCCAATTTCAAACTCTAATCCCTGCCAGAGAGATCTTTTAACAAGCTAATCTGACCTTTTGTCTTCATAATACTGTTACCAGGATAAATTTGTGGCTGGCATCTTTAAGCCTACATGCTGTGACCCCCTATTGATGTGCTCACCCCCATCTTGCATTACCCTGGCCACTCTCCTACCTCCAGTACTTCACACATGTTGCCCTTCCTACTTGAAACTCGCATCCCTAAACCCTTTCTTTACCTGGGGTGACTTCAGGCTTTATATATCATCTACCCATGACCCAATAATGTAACAGCTTCTACCTCTCAAATCAAGTGTCAGGCACTGTGCTATTAAACCCACTAACTCACAAATACTTCTAAGTATTAACTCCTAAATACTTCTAAGACCCCATGAGATACAATTTTTTTTGTCCGGTTTTGCAATTGAAGGCACTAATCCCAGAGAAGCAAAGCACTCACCCAAGTATGCACAGCTTAGCTAGCACTGGCAAAAGCAGAGTTTGAACAGTTATGTGTAATTCTAAAATGCTTGCTCTGTATGATCCAGCAATCCCACTTCTAGGTAATTGTTAGGACATGACCAAGGGGCACCCAGAACCCCCAAACTTGTATACTCTAAAGGGGTCTGGTCATCTGTGCACACAAAGCATATTTACCATAAAAGAACTTTAATGGGATTAGTGTACCTAGAGAAAGAAGATAATAATTTCCCAATAAGGGCCTCCCCGGTGGTGCAGCGGTTGAACGCTGGGTTGCGAAGCTGCCCGCAGCCTCTGCAGCGCCGGTTCTATCTGCAGCACCGGTTCAATCCCCGGCCGCCTGGCAAGGGCGCGCAGACCTCTCCTGCCGCCCACTGCTCCCCTCAACAGTGTGCTTTCATCCTTCTGCCTGCTCTGCTCCCCGCTCTGGCTCTGGTGAATTCTCTCACCCTCCCGTGCTTCTGACTGTACCCAGTGCTTGTATAAATAAATAAATAAATCTTAAAAAAAATAATAATAATTTCCCAATAAAACACCCAAAGTCACCCATCCCCTTGTGGGTAGATGTCCAGCCAAACAGGGTTAGCCCAAAGCGGGGTCACTGAGGCCTGAAAGCTTGCTGCATGTCTAAGGTACCTTGTGGAGCGGGGTGAGGGGGTGGTAATCCATAGGATGGGGGAGTGAGGGGCCAGGCAAATCTGGGACAAAAGGAGCAAAATTAAAGTAGAAATCAAGATAAGGCTGCCATTGTCAGCCTCCCCTACAGTGTACCCGCTTTAGGCAAGGCTGGCTTTATTACATCATGGCTGTGTCATTGTAACCTCTCACCTGCAAACTATTGTTTCTTTGTAACAGGCCCTTAGTTACTATAGAACCACTGCATATTGCGTCACTTCTTGAGAATTCCATCTTTACATTGTTTTGTTCTTGTTCTACTTCTTCTACAGCCTGTCTATTTTCACTACATACTTTTTATGGCTGACCTTGTCTATCAACTCAACATCCCCTGTGTTGCATCACTGTGTTTATGTAACATTGTTTCATCTATTTGGTGTTCTGATAATAGCCCAGACTTGCTGAGTATTTACCAAGGGCCAGGCACTGTGCACTGAGGTGTGTTAAAGGCATCCATCCTTGAACCCTCTGGATTTGTCTGCTAACGCTTTTGTAATACACTGGTTGGTTTCAACAATAGAAATTTACTGGAAGTTCAAAATCAAAGCTTTACCTTGAAGGAAGAATCTGTTTCAGGCCTGACTTTCCTTGGCTTGTAGCTGTCCATCACATCCATGCAATGTTCTCTGGATGTGTATCTCTGTCTCCAAATGTCCCTTTTTTAAATGTTTTTATTGAAGTGACATTTGATTATAACATTAAGTTTCAAGTGTGCATCATTATATCAACATCTGTATATCCCACAGTCAGTTCACCCCTAGAAGTCCTCTCCTAGCCTTAAAACAATTGACCCTTTTTTAAAAAAAAAAAATTTATTTATTTATGTATACAAAAGCTGGGGCACAGGCCAGAGATGCAGGGGGTGAGGGGATTCACCAGAGACAGAGTGGGGAACAGAACAGGCAGATATACTGAAGTTCACTGCTGAGGGGAGGTCTGCCTTGCCATGTGGGTTGCTCCCTGGCCAGCCAGGGCTCGAACTCAGCTGCAGATTGCTTCATAGTGCGGTGCTTAACCCCTTGTGCCACCAGGGAGGCCCCAAGTGACCCTATTTTTTAAAGATTTGTTTACTTATGCATACAAGAACTGGGGTACAGGCCAGAGGTGAGGGGAGGTAAGAGGATTCACCAGAGACAGAGTGGGAGCAGAACAGGCAGATCTACTGAAATACACTGCTGAGGGGAGCAGCAGGTGGATGAGACAGGAGAGGTGATAGCTTCATAGTGCTGACATTTAACCCCTTGCACCACCAGGGAAGCCCCCCATTTTTTTTGTGGGACACTCGCCGGTGGCTGGGGAACAAACAGGTGCTGCAGAGGCTGCAGGCAGCCTCTCAGCCCAGAGCTTAACCTCTGTGCCACCAGGGGAGGCCCAGGAGGCCCCTTTTTACCTGACTTAGCTTCCCCCTCCCCTCGTGGTAAACTCTAATTTGGCCTTAAAATATATAAGTTTATTTTCATTTTGTTTAGTTTTCCATTTGTTTGGTTTCTCTGCAAGGCAAGTAAGACTAAGGATGGCAGGCAACCCCTAGCAGCTGGAAGAGGTGGGGAAGGCATCTTCCCTAGAGTCTTTGGGGAGTGTGACCTTGCTGACTAGTTGATTTGACCACAAGTTCCACAGTCCTGACTTATAGAACTGTGAGGTGGCATCTGTTGTTTTTGTTTTTGTTTTTAATTTTAATTATTTTATTTTTAAATATTTATTTATTTATACAAGCACTGGATTCTGCCAGAAGCATGGGAGGGTGAGAGAATTCACCAGACCCAGAGTGGGGAACAGAACAGGCAGACTGACAAAATACACTGCTGAGGGGAGCAGCGGGTGAGACAGGAGAGGCCTGCGCGCCGTGTGGAACCCTCGCCAGGGGCCAGGGATCAAACCGGCGCTGCAGAGGCTGCAGGCAGCTTCTCAGCCCAGAGCTCAACCACTGCACCACCAGGGGTGGCCCTGGCATCTGTTGTTTTAAGCCACCCAGTTTGGAACCCTGTTAGGACAGGCCTAGGAAACGAGCACCCTGGGGCAGCCATGTCACTGGAGAGAGGCAAGTAGGAAACTAAGCTGCTCTCCTGGCGAGAGCTCTACAGTCTCATCTTCCTCTTTCATGCTTCTCTCTTACATCTTCCAATTCCTTACTAATGTGGTTTGGGGGGGCCAGGCCTGCTGCATTCCTACTGAGGAGATCTAATTGGCCCAGCTTGAATCATGTGATCGCCCTGGCCCAATCAGTTGTGCCAGAGGAGTGACATCATCTGGCGCCAGGGCTGCTATTCAAAATAGGCAAGACCCAGTAACCTGTGACAGATCTGGCCACTGAACCAATCAGATTTGATGCTGACCTGTGGACCACTCTTCCCCCACCAACCCTGGGGGTTACAGCTTTGGATGATGTATCTCAGGGTCATCCTAGTGGTCCAGAAGAAGCGTCTGGCAATGGGGGTGGGGATGAATAGGCATTTACCAACTAGTATGGGACTAGTTTAATGACATTTTATATCTTTTTAAAGATTTATTTATTTAGTTATACAAGCACTGGGTACAGTCAGAAGCACGGGAGGGTGAAAGAATTCACCAGAGCCAGAGCAGGGAACAGAACAGGCAGACTGACGAAATACACTGCTGAGGGGAGCAGCGGGCACAGCAGGAGAGGTCTGTGCACCCTGTGGGACCCTCGCCAGCGGCCGAGGATCGAACCGGTGTGCAGAGGCTGTGGGCAGCCCAGCCCACAACCACCGCGCCACCCAGGAGGCCCAGTTTAATGACATTTTAATGACCAGTATGGCCATATGGATGGCTGTCAGCAATGTCCACGCAGGAGGAACATGGAGAACAAACTCTTTAAGAAGGAGTAGAGAGCATGCTGTTTTATTTGAGTGACCGAAAGTAAGGGTGTGCCCATTGTGAAAGAAAGAGTTACAATCTTTCTGAGAATAAACATTGATGACCTAAGAAAAAAAAAAGAATAGAGATAAGTCACGCAAATATTTCTCACCTCCATATCACACTCCCACCTCTGACGCACTCCTTACCCCCACCCTTTCAGACCCATCAAGATACACTTCTCTGTAACTCAGCCCCTTCTGTCCTACATCTGTAAGAAGTCAACACCCAGCTGGTTGGTATGGACCAGTTGACAAACTGTCTGTTTGGTGAGGCCATGGGGAACTAGTCAGATGGGGAGGAAGGGCCTCCCTGGTGGAGCAAGGGGTTAAGCACAGCACTGTGAAGCAATCCGCAGCCTCTGGTTCAGTTCAATCCCCGGCCGGCCGGGGAGAAACCCACATGGCGAGGCAGACCTCTTCTGTCTCGCCTGCTGCTGCTCCCCTCAGCAGTGTATTTCAATCTGTCTGCCTGTTCTGTTCCCCACTCTGTCTCTGATGAATCCTCTCACCCTCTGCACCTCTGGCCTGTAGCCCAGTTCTTGTATGCATAAATAAATAAATCTTTATAATATTTAAAAAAAGAATGGAGAGGAAGTGGGGTGCAATAAATGTTTAACAGTTAGCTCTCTAGACAGGGGGTAAATGAATATGTGTGTTTATTATAAATTGTACTGGCAGAAATGATGTGCAGATACTACTTATAAATAATAAAATATGTTCTTCATTGCACATTCTATATACTCCATTAGTGCTCACAACATGCATCTTTGAGGTTCCCACTCTTGTACCCAGTCCAGCCATGGCTGCAAGTGACAAACAAGTGAACACAGATCGTGTTGCTTTGAAGACGAAGATGAAATGAAACAAGCATGCATGACCACACTGCGCCTGCTGTCAGCAACTTCTTCACTAAATCAGATAATGGTTTGAAAACACTAAACGACTTCCTCAAGTTCTTGTGTGTTATTCACAGGTAACAGTTATTGACGAGACACATTTAAAGTCTAATCTGCATATTTAGCATCATTCTCTCCACTCACTCAAGAGGCCCAACAAAGGAAAACTCAGACCCGACCTGAACTATCTGCAGATCCCTGCAGTGTAAACATTCGTTAGTGTGACATCACTGAGCACAGTTGGAAAGCAATGCCCTGCAGGATGGCATGATGCAGTATTTCCATCACACAGAAACAATGAAATAACCCGAGGCACACAGAGTAAAGTGGGAATAATAAAATCCCTAAAGTATAGGGTAGTTATAGTTATGCGTCTCTAAAAGATAATTCACACTGTCTGGCATATAATAAATACCAAGTAGTCATTAAGTTTATAAATATTGTATCATCCGGGACCATATACCATCTCGCACGCTCCCCACACGCTCCCACACGGCCCAGCTACCACACACAGTCATGGCCACGGTGCCAGACTGTCAGTTTGCCCAAAACTGTGGTTTTGTCTGTCTTGCTCACAGCTGTGTCTCCAACATCTAAAACAGCATTTGATATACAGTAGATGCTCAATAAAAGTTAGGATGAATGAATGAAACTCACACAGCAGTTAGGTGGACCCCAAAAGTTAACCCCATGAATCCCAAAGGGGGGGCTGGGGATGAGTCTTTATTTTTCATATATTAACATAAATAAGGATTTTTTGGGCCTGTTTTGTTTGCTGGTGTTTCTCTAGCCCTGCACGGTAGCAGATGCCAATAAATATAAGTTGAATGCATTAATATAAAATACTGTCCGAGCTCAGACTCAGAATAAATACCAAGAGTTCCACTCGGGGCAGGAGTGATAGTGACCTGGAGAGTCCTCCAAGAGCGGTCAGCAGCGAGAACCCCTGCCCAGCTAGATGAGGTAGAGTAGGGGGTGCCCCATCACCGGGGACCCCAAAGAAGAAAGGCAGGGCTCAGTCTCCATTGGTGAGGGGGGGACAGCAACTGGTGGGGTGTCACGTGGACTGCTGTGAGAGGCGTTCAGGGGGGACGTTGGTGGTCACGCGGAAGAGGCCCAAGACTGTCTTCCTGGAGAGCTGCCAGTGGGAGTACGCCTTCTGCTCGGAGGCTTTCAGGTGAACGCTCAGGCGCTGGCCGGCGACCAGATCCAGCTGGCCACTCTGGAAAGCAGCTGTTGAGTTGGCCCAGGAGAGAGGCGGCAAGGTCAAGGTCAAGGGCAGGGCCTCTTTCTGAAAGTCCGGTGTCTGCAATTGCAGGGATGCGGATACGGAGCCGGAGCGGGAGGCAGAATCCTCTCTGACCATCACCACGCGCTGCAGCTCCAGGTGCAAGTAGACGTGGTAGCGCCCACTCTCCTGCACCACCAGCTGCCGCGGCTCCTCCTCATAGCGCAGGCCGGGCGAAAGGAACACGCCCTCCATGCCGGGGCTGCTCCACCAGCTCAGGGGTCCTTCGGCCAGTTGCACTGGGGGAGGAAGAAGGGGGGTCTGGTGAGCAGAGGAGTGGGGGGCCAGTCCAGGAGGAGGACTAGAGGCCAGGCCGGGAGGAGTTGGGGAAGTCTAAGGGGACTCCCTAGGTAGAGGCTCCCACAGAATGGGGTGGGGAGCAGGAGAGGTGGAAGGAGGGAGAGACCTGCTGAGGGAGGGGACATGGGGGGGGCAAGGTGGGACAGAGACAGAGAGGGGGAGGAAGAGGGTGGGAAAGCATCTCTGGAAGGGGCAGGGGAGAAAGACGGGGAGAGGGTGGGGAGAAGACTCTGGAAGGGGGAAGGGGCAGAGGGGAGGGTCTCCTGGGAAGACGCAGGAGGAAAGAGAGGGGCGCAGGGTGGCAGGAGCGTCAGAATGGGGAGGGGTAGAGGGAGGGTCTGCAGAGAGCAAAGAGGGTAAGAATCTGGAAGTGGTGGGGAGCGGAGGGCGAGGAGGAGGGTGGGGAAGGGCATCCAGTGGGGGCGCAGGGAGGGAGGGAAGAGTCTGGGGGACGGAGGTTACGGGGCCTCGGAAGGAGGGAGGGCACATGAGTGGGAAGGAGGCCCCCCCAGGACGTGAGGTGCAGGATCAGGCCCCAGCAGGGATGGGATGAGAAGGAGACAGCAGTTCTGGGAAAGTCTGGAAGAGGGACAGCCGAGGCTGGAAAGGGTGAAGGAACAGCTTTCAGAAAGGGGGGTCAGTGACCAAACCCTCCCTCCCCCCCACTCCTAGTCAGTGCCCCCCCACCGCCCCAGGGGAGTGGCGCAGGACACTCACCATCTTTAAGCACCAGCTGCACGAACAAGCCCTGAAGAGAGAAGAAAGGGGGAAAGTGGGTGAGTGTCCCCCATCCGGCACTGGCAGTTCCCAGGAAAGGGGGCGGGCAGGGGAGCAGGTTGGCACAGGCCTCGAGCCTACCTACCCTGCCCCTCTTCTCCAAAGGAACAGACGCACGCCCGAAGTTGGTGGCTCAACCTGTCCCAACCCAGGCTGTCCGCAAGGGGAGAGCAAGGGGAGACCCCACTCCCGCCCCTGAGGTTGCAGGAGGGAGCGCTCCAGGGGGGCCGGGAACAGGGAAGCCTCGGGAGCAGAAGGAAGACAGGGCCCTGGAGAAAACTGAGGTTCTCAGGGAGTTAGGAAAGACAGGGGGATCCCCTAAATGGATCAGGACAAAGAGGCGTCCCTCCAACAAGTCACTGGCACCGGAGATTGGCTGGAAGGTGGAGTCATGTTTTGGTGGGAGGCAAATAGTCACGTGTACTATGGATGTGGTCACATGTACCCCCAAAGTTACACAGACAGGTAATAGGCCGGCTAATTAATTTTATCAAAAGGTCGGGAGGAAAATAAGATTCCCACCTGGGGGGGGGGGGGGGCAGGACGCAACGGGGCCTCCCGGCGGCAAGACGCAGAAGGGGCTCCAGAGGGCGGGGAAGGAGCTCTCCGGCGAGCCCAAGTCGGGGCGCACTCACCTGCGAGGAGTCCAGGCGGGCGCAGGGGCCAGGCTGCGCCTCGGGGACCTCGGGCCGCGTCGGGCTGGGCGTGGGGTCCCGGCGGGGCTCGGCGGGGTCCCGGGGCCAGATCCAGGTGCAGGCGACGAAGGCCGCGCCGGTGCCCGAGAGCAGCAGCAGCGCGGCGCTCAGCGCCCAGGGCAGCGGGTGGCAGGCGCGGCCGGAGGGCTCGGGCGGCCGCTGCGCTTCGGGGTCCCGGGCGGCTTTGGCGGGGCAGGGCATGACCAGAGGCAGGCGACTGCGGCCCGGAGCCCCGCGCGCCCCGCTTTATACCCCGCCCCGGAGCCCAGCTTTCCGGGGCGGAGCTGGTGGGGATCCCGCCCCCCCTCCGCCCCCCCTCCGCCCCGCTTCACCACCGGGCCCGCCGCCCTGACTTTCTCTCCTGCGACTCTCGGCGTCTGGCCCTCGTCCCCCAAGCTCTGCTCCACTCTCTCTTTTCTCCCAGGTTCTCTCCCCCTGTCTCCCCGGTTATGTCTGCCTCTCTGGAATTCTGATTGGCCCTTTTCTCTGGATGTCCCGCTTGGTCTCTTGTCTGGGGTTGCTTTGGGTCGGGGGTGCCTTTATTCCTTGGCCCCCTTATTTCTGCACCCCTCCGTGTCTCCCCCTGTCTATGACTCTCTCTCTCTCTCTCTCTCTCTCTCTCTCTCTCTCTGGCATTTTGAGTAGCTCAGTATCTCTCTTTCCACTCCTGTGGCCACCCCTTACTGTTGCCACTCCATTACTGGGGTTCCACCAAGGTTTCCCTAAACCCAGTTCTTCTGCAGAAGGGCCAGAGGCTAGCCAGGCCTCAGCCCCCTTCTCTGTGGAGTATGAGCCCCCAGTGGAAATGTGTCTTCCCCCAACCCTGGGGTTCCCGGGCTACCCCCCACCCACCTGCCTGGCTGCTTCCCCTTAGGAGCCCTCTGTGGACCCCACAGCAGCAGGCTGGAGAGTCCAAGTGGAGAAATCCCCGTGGAGGAAGGAGACAGTCTTGAGTAAGACAGAGGAAATTCAAATTTCCCGTTAGTTGGCTCTCCCCTGGCAGAGGCGGAGGGAGGAGGAGCAGAGATGGGCCAGCACAGGCCCGCCGGAAAGGGGAAGCTGCGCCCCGTGTGAGAAATGGGCTGGGCCAGACCATCCAGGGGGACCCGCCAGGCCCCTGAGCCTCCCCAGCTCCCCCTCCCCTTATGGAAAATGGGAGGGTGGATGAGACAATTGATCTTAACTCTCAGCCAGAGGACTCAATGCCCAGGAAATGGGGGGGTGGGGGGTGGGGCCGGACTTTGGTTCAACTGAACAAGTGTTATCTGTATTGGGTCTTGTGTTGGGTTTCCCTGCAGAATTATGGGGTGAAAACAGTCATACTAGCTCATGTACATACGCAGGTGCTAAATGTTTCCATGACGCCATGGTTTATGAAGTGAGCTAGCCAAACCAAGGGCACATCACCTGGAGACTTCGCCATGCAAACTTTAGCAACTCAGCCCACACCTCCTGAAACCCCGGAACCCCACCATCCAGGTTTGAATGAGCCCTCCACAGGATACTGATGCTGGCCCAAGTTTGAGAACCCCTGCCTCAAAGCAGACAGTTGGCTCCTACCAGGCTTCTGGGCAGAGATGATGAACACAGCCCCTACCTCACTCTCTCCTGAAACTCCACTGTAATTAAGTGATGGTTTTATTTATTTGTTTGTTTGTTTGTTTAACATTTTAAAGGGCAGGTTTAGTTGGAAAAGGAGAGAGAAAATGAGAGGAATGCAGGAGAGCTGCCAATAGTTTTAAACCTTAAACTGAAATTGTAAGCAAGCAGGGTAAAAAGCCAAATAGAATTCCCTTAGCAGAATTCCACCACCACTCTCCAAATAGTTTTTGGTGACTCTACCAACTCTGAAAGACAGTGTGGTGAGTAGCAACTAAAATTGAAATGTTTGCTCAAAATAAATTTGCCAGAGACACCAGATGATCTTGTCATCAGAGTGGAAAAGCAACCTTCTTTTTTTTTTTTCCTCAAGAGAACGGAAATAGCAGAGTTTCTGGTGGAAGAATACAGTTAAGGGTAGAAGAATCATGCTGAAAACAAGTGTTAAGTAAACCTGTGAACTTGAATACAGGAGCTAAATTTTCCCCCACCTCAACCCTCATAGCCACTCAACATTCAGGACCCACAGGATGAGATGGTGAAAGATCCACTGCCATTTGGAGAAATCTGGCGAGCCAGAAAGAAATATTTAAAGATACAAGAGCACATATCACCCTGCCAATAAGCTCAGGCCATGGGCTAGTCTGTTGATTATTAAGTGCTACCCCACAGCAGGTCACAACCAAGGATTGCCTGAACTCACCTAAAGGACAGAAAGTGGAATCTGGAGTTCTAGCACCTTCTCAGACAATCCAAATAAACCCCTCAGGCCCCTAGTTACACCACCCAAATTCACCAGAAGTTGGACTATAAGTGGCACCTTCTCAGATAATCCAAATGAAAGTGTTCCACCCTAAAGCCCCTATTTATATTGGATTTTCTTACCAGCATCTGAAATAGTCTTGTGACTTGCTTATAATTGTTTTCCCCATGAAATTGTTGTCTCCTAAAGAATAACTTCGTCTGCTTTGTTTTCATTCTACCTCAAGTGCCTAGAAAATTGCAGTCTCTATAATATTTACTGAATGAATGAAATAGCATTCTTGTTAATAGCACAGCTTCCAGAGGGCAACAAACCATAATCCATGAACTACAAAATATTTGTCTTAGCTTTAAAGTGACTAGAAAAAGTCAAAAGAAGAATGTTTCAAGACATGTGCAAATTACATAAAATTCAAACCCCAGTGTCCACAAATAAAATTTTATTGGCACAAAGCCTTGTGCATTCATGTACATACTTGCCTGTGCAGTTGGCTCATAACAGAAGCTGTCTGGTTCACAAAACCCAAAATATTTTCTCTATGACTCCTATCAGAGAAAAATATCCTGCCTCCTCTCTAGACTCTTAGATTTCAATTCTCAGATTTCTTGCTGTGTGGTTTCAGGCAAGCTGCTTCACCTCTCTGAACCACAATTTTCATATCTGTTAAATAATAATAGCTCTCAAAGAGTGATTGAAAACTGGTTGCAAGCAGTGCCAGGCAAAGAGTAAATACTTAGTAATGGTGAGCTGGCGTCATTATGATCCTTGAATCTTTTGTACAACTCTAGTATACCATCACCTCCAATACATGGGCATAGAAACCAAGACCCCAAAAGGTGAAGGCACTTACCCAAGGACTCAGAAGAGTGACTGTTCTGAATTCCTCTCTATGCTGAGGGGTTGGCAGAGTTCTATACACCCACTCCAGGGCAAGGAACAAGCAGGCTGAGGAAGGCTCAGGCCGCAGCCTGGGAGCACCATGACGTGCTGCTGTGGTCAGAACATCTGAGCCGGGTGGCCCCTCCCACCAGGGAGCGCTTGGCGTCATCCTCCTAGTACATCACGTTCGATGGTATCACACCTCTGTGCTCAGCTCTCTCCCCAAATGGGTGCTGGCCCTTTACCTCCTTTTTAGTGGTAAGGTCGAATCCCCATTCTCATCGTCATGAGACTCAAGGGAAGAATTAGGCAGAAAGTAATTAGAGGGGGAGCACTCCTCTTTGGCCTTTGAGGCCCAGTAAATAGGCACCTCCTCCAAGAAGTATGCCTTGATTTTTCCTACTTTTCCCAGCAAAACCCATCTCCCCTCTGCCAACAATTGGTTGGCCTGGATCCTCTGTCTACCAGAATTTGCTTTTTACTGAGCAAGTACGATATTAAGAAAGTGAGTAAGCAAGGAACCAAGTGGGGTGAGGGTGTGAACTGAGAATTTTTTTTTTTAATGGAGGGGGAGAAAATGGAAAGAGCTTGGTCTTGAGCTGTTAAAGTACATCATCCAAGTTAGTCAAGTCTCTGAAAAAGTGGAAAAAGTCAAGCCGCCACAACCCCGGAGAAACTGGGAAAACGCAGACTCAGCAAGAGAGTGTGTGCACCAGTATAAACATTAGAAGGCATGTTGGCACAAAGTAAGTTTTGCAGAGTTGGGACACACATCCGGCTACCCTGGAATTGTGTGTTTCCAATATGCTGTTGCATATTCAGGAACCATAAAGGGGGCTCCATGTACTCACAGGTATGTTTCTAGTTGAGGAACAGCAATAACACAAGATCCAAACCACTTGACATTCAATCCCAGTTCTGCCTTTTGCCAATTGGGTGATGTTGAGCATATTCCTTCACCTCTGTGCATTGCTTTTCCTGTCTGGGAAGTGTGGCTAATACCAAAGACCACCTTATAGGATTAGTATCCAGAATACAGAGCCAGACCAGTACCAGGCACACAGTAGGTGCTCAAGTAGGATTAGTCATCATTGCTGATAGCAGGCTGATGATTCGGTGTCAGCATGTGACTGCACTCTAGGGTTGCTCTTGAACCAGGAATACAGTAAGTACTCAAGTAGGATTAGTCATCATTGCTGGTAGCAGGCTGAAGATTCGGTGTCAGCATGTGACTGCATTCTAGGGTTGCACTTGGAATGAACCTCCATAGCCCAAAAACCAGTGTGAAGATCTGGGCAAATAGAGAGACTGAAATTACAGAAGCGTTAGAACGGAAATAGCCAAAAATTGTCATGGAAAGAAAAACTATCAGATTCACAATCAAGCCATGGAGTAGTAAGGAGCAGGATGCCACATACAAAACATGGGTTTTTATTACAGAGGAGAGATATATTTGCATAGTGTATTTCTAGAAGTTATGTTAAAACTTCTAGAGGGAGGTGTTAAGGAGTCAAGAACGTGGTGTTTTCACTGTACATGCTTTTGCGATTTGCATTTTCCATGTACTTTGCTTTGTTTTGTTTTTTTGATGTTAAGCACGGAACTGTGGTCAGGTCTGCACACACACACGAAGAAAGAAACTGTCAGCCTGAACCGTTCGAAGAAGGGAAAATTTAATCAGTGACATCAAAGGCAGGAAATGGTGTTTCCCTGCTAAGTACAGTGGAAGCACGAGAGGATGGGGAAGACCCTCGAGGGGCTGTGGGTGAGAAGCCAGTTCATTCTGCTGGGAAACCAGCCATGTGCCCCAAGAAGGAAATCCCAGCCTGGCTACCACCGGGGACTCTCCTAATAGCCCAGGAAGGCAGGGACTAGACAGACAGGCATAGGGACACAGAAGAGATCAGACCATACACAATCACACAAACTGAGGCAGACATGGAGACCAGAAGTACACACAATCACGCACCAAAACAGACATGGAGATAAACAACTCAGGCATACACACAGTCACGCACTCAGATGCCCAGACAGCATCACAGATACACAGGAGCAGTCAGCAAAGCTGGCACACACAAGGACACAAACAAGGCTGCGGCACACATACCCACTAGCATGTAAACAGCCCCCAAGAGACTCAAAGACTCTGCCATGTGCAATCAGAGACCACCAAAGGCATGAGTGTCACACACTGCCTCAAGCCTCCTGGAGAGATGCGCAAGACACTAAAAGCAAAGATCCACCCCATCTCCCATCCCGGTGCAGACCCTGCCCCGCCCTTCAAATCGCTCAAGATCCAGCACCCCTGGAGGGGATCCGGGCTCTCCTCCGGCACTGTCCTCCCTGGAGGAACGCGGGCGCCCCTGGTGGACCAGGCGCCTCCATCCAGAGTTGCACGGGGTTGGGTGGAGAAGTCCAGGCAGAAAGGAGGAAAAGGTGCTTCTGGGTCTAAGAATCAAATGCGCACACGCGCGCGCGCGCACACACACACGCACATGCACACACTCAAAATACACCCACACAATTCAGTCTCGGTCTCCGCCCGGAGGCTGCAGCGGGTCAGACAGCGCGAGGCAGAGCGAGCCCGGAGGGGGATCGCCACTGGCACGAGCCCCACCAACAAGCCGAGCCGAGGGCGCCAAGCGGGGCGCGGGGCGGCGCCAGGACGGCCACCCGCGTCTCCCAGCCAGAAAGTGCCCGCAGGGCGTCGCCGCGGCCCGGCCCGCCGGCAGGGAGAGCCCCGGCGCGGGGCGCTGGCACCTCCGCGGGCTGGAATTTGGCCCGCCAGGAGCTTGAGAAAGGTGAGCCCGCACCTGCCGGAACCGAGCTGGTCTTCGCATCCTCGCCAGGCCCCCTCGCTTCCCAGCCGTCAGTTTCCCAGGCCTCGCCCCGCCCACTTCCCCTCGCCCCGCCCACTTCCCCTTCCGCCCCGCCTAAGCCTTGTCCACTCCCAGGCCCGCCCACTTCCCGTCACTCTCCGTGAGCCCCGCCCACTCCAGGCAGCAGCCTGCCTACGTCATCTCCTTTTCGTCATTGTCCTTAGGCCCCGCCCACTTCGCTGCCCTCGGCCTTCCAGGCCCTGCCCACGCTTCCACCCTGACCCCCACTTTTCTTTTTTTTCTTTTTTCTTTTTTTTCTTTTTTTTAAATAAATTGTATTTTTATATTCCCCATACAATTGCAACCCCCTTATTTTGACCCCCTCCCCGCCTCCCCACCCCCCATAGAGTGTCTCTGGTTCATAGTTGTTAGTTGATTTTGATTTTCACCTTCTTAGAGTTATTCATTTTCCTGGTCCCTTATTTAGGTTTTCTAGATTCCTGCTATGAGTGAGACCATCCGGTATTTTTCTTTTTCTTTCTGGCTTATTTCGCTGAGCATGATCCCTTCCAGCGCCATCCATGTTGCTGCAAATGGCATGTGTTTATCTTTTTTGAATGCTGAGTAATATTCCATGGTATATATGTACCACATCTTCTTGATCCAGTCATCTATTTTGGGCATTTGGGCTGTTTCCAAAGCCTCCCAGGCCCTGCCCACGCTTCCACCCTGACCCCCACTTTTCGACCCTTCTTAGATCATCACCCTCCTTGTCCAGGCTCCATCCTTCAGTTGTCCCTTGTGCAAAATCTTCGCCCCTCCCCAGGGTTCCATCTTTCCAGAGATCTGAGCTCCACCCTCAGTCCAAGGCTGGAACCATCCCCTTCCTAGTAGGCTTCCCTGGGGGCCACACGACCCCGCCCGCAGCAGGTCTTGTTTTGTCTTATTCTTCTGTTGTAGAAATGAAGTCTAGCCTTTTCCCGGGCAGAGGAAGAGCAAGCAGCACTTCAGGAATGGTGAGGTCAGGAGAAGCTTTATTACTCATGCATGAGGTCCTAGACCTGGGGAGACCCGTAAGGTCTGAGCACTGGTTTAAAGACCAAGGTTCCTTTTATACACAACTGTGTCCATATCTGTTACATGGATAGCATGGCTTTTCAGCAGACACAACCATTTGTGGCAAAGTCCCCAGACAAGGGGGCAAAGCAAGGGGGGAAGATGCAGGCATTGGGGATGGCCTTGGAGAGGGAGACCAGCTGGTTGGCTGCCCCACCTTGTAGGTAAGAGTGCTGAGGCCCTGGCCATGAATCTTGGAAGGGAAAGAGCTGGAAGTCAGCAAGTTTGTTGATTATGCCTGCATGGGAGTGTTCATTGCACCTGGGCTGGAAGTTCTCCTGGAATCTTTATTATATTCATTTGCTCGATAATATATTTTCGCTTCACTTCTAGGCCCCGCCCCTTTTATTCAGTCCTGTCTTCTTCCAAGCCCCACCCACACTGTCAAGGCCCTACCCCAAAACCTCCAAGGCCCTAACTAATCCAACGAGGGAGGCCGCGCGCTTTCTGAGGCGGCGCCTCCCCCTTTGCCTGCAATGAGACTCGCCCCAGGATCAGGACAGGGGTCTCCCCGCTATGGCCCCGGGACAATCTCCAACTCTAAGCCCAGTCGTGGTGGAGGCGCCCACCCGCTCTTCCCCAGCAACTGACAAATCTACTTCTTATGGTCTTGCTCCTGCCTGAGCTGGTGATCCGGTACGAGTGCCTGTGACCCAAGCACACACCCCTGACCCGTACCCACCCCCGCACCCCCACCCCACCCCGCACTCCCGGACCGCCAACAGGTTGGTGGCTCCGACATATTCTGTCTGCTGCTGGCTGGGCGAGCCCCGCCCCCCCATCATAGAGCGCCCCGCCCCCCAGCCTTGAGCCCCCATCCACACCCAAGGGGCTGGGGTGAGGGAGCTCTGCCCGTCTTTATACGAGGGTGACTAAGCTGGGGCCTGGCAGGCTGCCTTGGTGTGTATACGTCAGTCGTGTGTCTTCATGTCCATGTGTTCATTGGCATATTGGGGGGTTGGCTGGTCAATGTGCACCTGCGCAGTTCTGGGAGAAGGGAGTCAGGACACAAGTGTGACTTCTGTGCAGTAACTTTCTTCCTGGGTCTATGGAGGGCGGTCGGCATCTGGCTGTGGGTCATCTTGGTCTTTTTTTCCTTCTTTCAGTCTTTCATATCACTTTATTTTCTTCATTTTTTTTCCAGTTTTTCATATGATTTTATTTGCCATGTTTCTTTTTGAGTTATGTACCTGGGGTCTCTCTGTGTGCCTGCAGTCAGGGAGGGTGGCCTTTTGTAGTATGTGTGTTCGACTGTGTTTATATTGAATTTGAGTCCCTGTCTGGTGTCTGTGTTGTACTTAACGTCGATGTGGATGTTTGATTCCGTGTGTGTGTGTGTGTACATGCATCTGTTTCTATATCTGACTGTGTCTATGCTGGGGTCTGGGTGTAGATCATATCTGTGTGTATCTGATTCTGTGTATATGTGTGTGTCTCTCTCTGAGTCTCTGTGTGTTTTGTATTGGCTTGGGGAAGGTATGTTTACTGTGGGTGACTTCTGTGCATGCACTTGATCTGTGTTAGCCGGTGACTGTGCATCTGAGTTGGGAGTAGATCAATGGCATTTGTGTAGCAGGTGTGTGTCTGGGTCTAATGGCCCTTTGTGTGTTGTGAGTATATTGTTGCACTTTGTGTCCATGTGTGCATATCTGAATCTATATGTCTGTGTTAGAAAGTACGGTTGCAGGGGAGGGTGTCTGTATTATGTGACCCCTCAGCAGTCACCTCTCTCCCTTTAATATGGTCACACAGATCAGCCTGGATGACTGGAGAGATGATCCATGTCCAGGGCCTGAAGCTGAGCCATCTTCATACACAGCACCTTCATGATCTTGATCCACAAGCAGCTGGGCACCTTCATGTTTGGTGGCATGGTCTGCTGTTCCCTGACCAGCACAGCCAGGATGGCCACAGGTCACTGCAGCCCCACCTCCTTCAACTGTGAGAGCAGCTACATCACCCACTGCACCTGCACAGTATACCTGAAGATGTCTTCAATTCCAGGCTAGTGGCAGGGGCGGGAGGGGGGGCAGGAAGTATCCCCACCCCACCTGCAGCACCAGTTGATGTCAGCTCTTCCCCTGACCATCTCCCAGGAAATCCTTCTATTTCCGAGGACATTTGCTTGGGATGCCATGATGGTGAGTGTTGGCAGGAGGAGGGCCACACAGCCGGCAAAGTCAGAGAATGCCCCATTGTCCCCCACCCCTACCCCATCTTGGTGCCGGCAGTACCAGGCACAGCTTCCACAGATCCTGTGTGTGCTTCTGGAGTTGAGAGAGCAAGAATGGGAGGGTCTATCTCCTCTCAAGGCTCATTCAGCATCTCTGTCCCAAAACAGCAACTTCCAGAACCCTCTGTCTCTCCCTTCCCACAGCTGGAGAGGCCCCTTGCCAGGTTGGGTCCATGCCCAGAGCTGAGCTCTGCCAAGGGCAGGGAAATGGGAAATCAGACCCAGCGGAGGTGTAGGTTTCAGGGCTAGGCATTGAGGTGGCAGGAGGAAGGGGGGAAGGGAAGAAGCCAAGGACCCATGGGTCCAGTGGACAAAGACAGCATAGACTCGCGTGATGGAAACAGATCACACCCACTGGAGCCAACCAGAGGGCCCAAGCACTGACACAGACAGAGACCCAGGCCACCGGGCACGTGACTGTCACAGGGCTGCCTTCATACCAGCAACACTTTCTTCCTGAAAGACAGCCCATTTGATTGTGTCTTTTTATTTTTTTTTTAAGATCAAGTAACACAGTAACTACTGGGAGTGATCCAAGCCCAAGGACTTTGGAACTGGAATGTGCTGGGCTTCTTTCCAGCCTCAATTATGTGTAGATGACACTGCATAAGATACTCAGCCTCCTGGGGTCTCTGTTTCCTCTCTTGTAAAATGGGCTTGCAAACAGCAGCTGCTGCCTAGGGTGGTGGTATCAAGTGTTAAAAAAAAAGAAAAAGAAAAAACAAGCAGACACACTCAAATCACTTAGAACAGGGTCTGCCTAAACATTACTGTGATGATTAATAATAAGCAAAGCAAATGCCTTCCCCCAGGGTGCACTGGGGACAAGAGCACATATCCCATACACTGGGGGACAATGAAGCCCCCCAGATAGCAGACAGATGACTTACAACCAGGAGGTAGGCCTCTCCATGCCTTGTGGACCTCAGGAAGGGCAGCCAATAATATGAACAGTGTTCTGGATATCTGGGAATTCCCCCACCTCATGAATCCCCCAAATGCCCACACCAGATGTCTTCTAGAAATGCACCACACCCACCTTCCTGTTCTTCCTGCTGGTCTCAAGGAAGTAAATAAACCTGGGGTTTAAAAATGGGATTCTCTCCCCCCACCCCCAAGCCCTCCATTTACCATCTATAATTCCCCTATCAGGGTGAAGAGGAAAGTCCCCTAACCCTGTGTTCTTCTCAGACTAGCTAATCAATCAAATTAACATGAGAAAGATCAGTGGGAGAAAATAACAAATTTAATTTGCAGAATGCACATGGATGTAGAGTCTAAAACCAATGGGCGATGTGAGGGTATTTGTACCCTGAGCTAAGGAATGGGATAGGGACCTGGGGCTTCAGGAAAACAGGTGGGGGTTCATGTGGTGAGAAGGTGACTCCTATGACAAAGACCAAATGCTCTGTCACTTGGTGCTTGCCCTGCCATGTAGACAGATTTCTCAGATGGAAGGTTCACTTCTGGTAAAAACCCTAAGTCTTGGTAACACCCCCAATTTTCCTTCTAGGTAGTTAAGGGAGTGATTAAAGTTTCTCATGAGCCTCTAGGGCCTCAATTGACCTCAGCTCAAAAGAATCTGCATACCAAAGTTATAGGTCTTAGGAAGGCCTGTTATGGACAGCCTGGGTAGGCCTATCTTTCACCCCCAATGCTGGCTTATAGTTAATAGCACAAAACTGCTACAATGGTGGTTTTGGGGACCATAGCCAACCCTCTTTAGAGGATATATTCCATTCCCATATAAAAGCTACAAGCTAATGCTTCAAGCTACCCAGGATTGGACTGAAATGTAGATGCAAAAATGCCATTCCTGCATGGGGGTCACTCTGCATACCTGCTGCAGGCACTTCGAGGCACTGCCCGTGTTCCCCAGCTCTACCTGCAGTCCTGGTCATGGGGATGGAAGACTTCACCCTTGTGGCTCATTATCCAACTCCTTTTTTTGGCCCTGATTGTTCACTGGCCACAGCCACATCTTGAGTCTACGATATAGACTTAGGATTCCTATAGGGAGCTTGATGGCTTTCTGGGTGGTAGGAGATGCTATGAGATGCCTGGGCACCAGGAGGATCTGCTTGCTTGGGACATATGAGTATACCTGGCATACTACTACCTCCAGGATGGGAGCTCAGGAGAGGTCAGATGGGTCCATCATGGGGTTCAGGTGATGTCAGCCCACCCTAAATTCCTTTCCCCTTCTTCCAGGCTTCTACATCTCTGCTCTTTCTACATCTCAGGTAATGCCTAGTCCAGCAGCTCCAAGACCTAGAAGTCTAGCCCCTGCTTTTCATTCTCTTCTGCTTTACCCACTCTCTGTATTCCTCCCCTTGGGGCCATCAGGGAGCTCAAGCAATGCCCTGCTGAAGAAAGGGTACCAAAGGGCATGTCTCCACCTGGAGAGTCCCTTCTGGGGTGGGCTAACCCAGAAAGCCCCATCTCTGCCGTGGGGCTCTATCCACACCCCAAATCAGCCCTCCCCTAGCAGAGTGGCACAGGAAACTCCATTTTTCCAGCGCTGATCCCTAAACCATCCCCTTCCAACAGGGCCTCACCCATTTTATGTTTTTTAAGATTTGACATATTAAAAAATTAAGAAATACCAACACAGGCTAATGTATTCTTGGTATACATTAACGTGGATTGGTGGATCTCCTATTTCAATCCAGAAACCAGGTCTCAGGAATCAATTGTGACAATGCATTGGCTGATGACCTCAAAAGTCTACAGCATTGTTGGCATTGGTGTTTGGGGTGGGTAATTGTTTGCTGGGGGTGGGGGGCATTCTGTGCAGCATCTCTGGGCTCTATCTGTTAGATGCCAATAGCAGCCCGAGTTGTAAAGATCAAAGATGTTTCCAGACTTCTCGGCCAAGTGTCCCAGGGAGAGCTAATCACCCCCAGCTGAGAATTCCTGGGCTAAGTGATTTTATTAAGCCTCCCCCAGAGAATGTCTCCCACAATCATCTGAGCTACTGAGGTCTGGGATGCTGTGCATATTTAAATACACAAACCGCAGAGAGGTGAGTCAGAGATCCTGGGGGTCACCCTGGTCCATAACATCTAACCCGTTGGGAATTTATTCTAGAATATAGTGTGAGCTAGAACTCTAACTCAGTTTTTTTCCCAGTCCTCAGCATTATCACTATTTGGGATCAGGTAATTCTTGGGAAGGGGGGTGGGGAAGGACTGTCCTGTGTACTGGAAAATGTTTCAAAACAACCACCCACTAGATGCCACATACCATCCAAGCATGACAACAACAGAAAAAAAAAATCTCCAGTCATTGCCAAGTGTCCCCTAGGAGAGCAGAATCATCCCCAGCTGAGAACCACTGGTCAAAATTGTAGTAACTGGCCATCACGAGGTGCCAGCCGTAGCTAATCTGGCCAGCCCCATGCCCCCGCCCTCACCCCCACATTAGCCAGAAGCCATCCTGGGTAAGGGGGAGGCTTCCTGACATGATAGAACCAGAGGCTGCCTGCTGAAGGTGGCCCCGAGAAGCCTGGCCTTCATTAGAGGGTCAGTGCCGGAAGTCTGGTCCAGTCCCTGATAATAACTGCAATACTATTAGCTACAATTTATTTATTGCTTACTCTGTGCCAGGGGAAACTGGGGCCATCTTGTTAACTGGGTCATCTCACCGGACTCTCCCATTCCCCTCAAGGGTGGCCATTCTTGATTGCACCCTGCTTGCAGATTAGGAAATTCAGTCACAGACAGTTAAAGGGACCTGTGCAAGGTCATACAGCTAATAAGAAACATGAAGCTGGGAGGAGAGGGGGTTTGTAATAACAGCATTGAAGCAGAGGGGTGCTGATCTGGGAGGAGCAAAGCAGCTCCGGGGAATCACTATCCCCTCCCTACACCCCCCACCCCAAGATGTAATCCAGCTATGAGTCTTCATTTTCCACCCCTGGCAAGGCTGGGATGACCACATCTGCTACGAACCCAAAGCCAGCAGAGGCATCCAGGGGGAGCGCCCAGTTCCCCGCAATCTGTCAGCTTCCACAGCACCCCAGTCAAACATGGAAGGAAATTGTAGTTTTACTTACTACGCAGCTTCAAGATAAGTCCTCCAGGAACCGACCGCCCCCACCCCTCCCGAATAAATCGCTGCTCCGGCGCCCCCGGTTCGAACCCACTAGATGACCCTCCCAGTTAACACGAAGATTCTGGCGAATGAGACCTAAGTGGGGTGCAAGGGAGGCTGTGCACAGACCAACTGAGGCCGGGCGGCCGGGCCCGGGGCGCGGGCGGGAGGGGAGCAGGGAGAGGCAGGCGCTCCCAGTTGCTTGTTTACTGGGAGCTCGCTCTCCCCCCTCCCGACCTCTGCAAAATCTGGGTTGCCAGATGTGCTGGGGAGTGGGGACGGATGGGGGGGCGTGGGGAAATGGTGCAGACGAGCCCGAGGGGCCTCCCCCCAGGGTGGGCGAGGTCTCCTCGCCGCAGAGGAGGGCGATCCCTCCACTCCTGCACCCTCCGTCCGGGGGCGGGGCCAGGGGCGGGGCGGACCTGTGACCGGCTGTGACGAGGGCCGCGCCCGCTCTTATAGCGGCGCCCCCGGGGCGCAGGGACAGTGCTTCGCCGCTGCCGCCGAGCGCCCGCCGAGCGCCCACCTCCCGCCCCGCCGCCGCAGCCCCAGCCTCCGCGTCACCCCGCGTTCGCTGTCAGCGCCTCCGCCATGCGGGAGATCGTGCACCTGCAGGCCGGCCAGTGCGGCAACCAGATAGGGGCCAAGGTGTGCGTGGGACCCGGCCCCGGGAGGCGGTCGAGAGGAGCGGAGCGAGGTCGTTCAGCCTCGCAGGGCTCCCCCACCTTGGGTCTTTGGGGGTTACGGGTCCCCTGGAGGCCAGCACCCCAGGGACGGTGGGGGAGGAGCCCTGGGGGGCAGGGCCAGGCTGGGAACAAAGAGGCCAATGGGGGTGGGGCCTAACCTTCTGTCCGCTGACCACAGCTGTCTTCACAGCTGGACCACTGTCCCCTGCACACGCACAAAGAGAGGAGCCGTCTCCCCTCGCCGCTGCAGCCAGAGCCACTGACAGCAGCCAGCTAGGCTGGGGGTGGGAAGAGGGGGTAACTCTGCTTCACCCCGCCCCCACCACTCCCTTCTTGCTGCCTCATCCTTGCCTCCCACTATGCCTCCAGGTCCCCCATTCTTTTTGCTGGAGGGGAACAGGTGCCATCTAGGCAGGTGGTGTGGCATCCTGGCTCAAGAAGATGGAAGTGGGCTCTCTCTCTCTCTCTCTCTCTCTCCCTCCTCTTGCTATCATCCCTTTAGTTTTGGGAGGTGATAAGTGATGAGCATGGCATCGACCCCACGGGCACATACCATGGGGACAGTGACCTGCAGCTGGAGAGAATCAATGTGTACTACAACGAGGCCACAGGTAGGATGCAGGGGCATCTGTGGGAGTGGGGGTGGGGAGGAACCTGGAGAGAGAGGATGCTGGTTCCTGGCTCTCACCCCAGCTGCCCTCCATCTGCTTCCTTACAGGAGGAAATTATGTTCCCAGAGCAGTACTGGTGGACTTGGAACCAGGCACCATGGACTCAGTGCGCTCAGGCCCTTTCGGCCAGATCTTTCGGCCAGACAACTTTGTGTTTGGTGAGTCCCCAGCACGCAGCACAGGCAGAAATCCCTCCTGTTCCCCAGCTCAAATCAGGGCCTCAACCACGACCACAGCCCAATGAGGGCAGGACCCAGCAGTCAGGTCTGTGATAGGGGAACCACAGAGCACTGTGGTAGTCCAGGAAGCCTTTTGATGAAGGATGAGTGGTCAGGAAGGCTTCCTGGAGGAGGTGATATTTTAATTTAACAATTATGAACTGGAGCCAGAGTGCCTGAGTGCAAATCCCAGTTCTGTCACTTCATGCATTTGACAAATACTAATTGAGTCTGATTGCATGCCAGATTCCACTGTATCCCCTGGGGAGACAACCAAGGAACAAAGCAGACAAGGTCACGTCACCCCTGGAGCTGACATCCTGGTGGAGGGAGATGGGAAGCAAAGATAAGTAAATGAAACTCAGATAAGGACTGAGTCAGCTGGGTGACTGTGGATGGACCCACCCAAATTTCTCAGACACATCATCTTTAAAAAGGGATTATAGAAAAGACCTACTTTTCAGGCACATGATGCTTCAAGAGATTAGTATGTGTAAAGAACGTAGAATAATGCACAGAGAAAAGGGTAAATAAGCAATCATTGTGGATGCTTCATTATCATAGTATCTGAAGCCTAAAAGATGAGTAGAACTTGGACTGAGAAAAGGTCCTTGAAGGGAGAGAGGTGTCCCGACAGAGGCACAGCATGTGTGACAACAACAGGCACGTCTGCAGTAGGGTCAGTGGGCACGCACACTCTGATATTCCTCCAGGATCTTTCTTGGTGCCTCCTAGGTCAGGTTGACCGCCCCCACCTGGCTACTCAAGGTTCCCCCAACATCCCAGCACCTCTCCTCTTCAGGGCGATGTTGTTTAGAGTCTGGAGTCCAGGGAGTGATAAGAAAAGCTGTGTGACCTTGGACAAGTGACTTCCCCTCTCTGGTCTATGCAAAGATTCAACAAAATAATGAACCTCTGCTGCAGCGTTGGTGCACAATAGATCCTCAGGGTTGTAGGATACTCCAGTGGCTCCAGTCAGGCCAAGAGACTCTGTGACCTCTGGGAAACAGGGTAGAGGAGGTGGTAGTGAAAGTATCCTCTGAGGAGGTGACAGTGCACAGCCACCTGAAGGAAAACACAGCCAGGTGAGTACCAGGGAGGACAGCATACCAAGCAGCATGCACAGCCCACTCAGAGGCACTGAGGCAGCACAAGAGCCTGGTGTGTTGAAGGATCAGTGAGGAGCAGCTGATCCTCCTTGTGTCAGAGCAGCTGAAGCAGAGAAAAGGCAGGGAGGGGAGGGGAAGACAGGGAGGGGCTGGGGTAAAGGGTAGGTCTTTGTAGGACCTCCTAGGTGCACCAGGAGGAAGGTGGATGTGGGCTTTTGCAGGATCACCCCAGGGCTGTGGGCACGAGAGGGCCAGGCCTGACTCAGGTGCTCCCTGAGCCCTCTGGTGGCTGATGGGGGAAAGTGTATGGAGGAAGGAAGCCCTGGATCAGGGGCCAAGGCTAATAGGGCTGAGCGGATCCAGATGGGTGATGAGGGGGCAGGAGCAAGTTGGAGTCAGGGAAGGGGTGAGAAGAAATGTGAACTACTCACAAAAATACCAGTCAATATTCTAAGACTAATCCTCATCCTCCTGGAGCTTGCTTTCCCCTGTGAGATTATAGATGAGATGATTAGTAAGAAAGCATAGATTTGTCAGTGCTATGGTGAAAATCAAGTAGAAAAGAGGAATAATAAATGTGGAGGGGTTGCAGGTGTTTATAGAGTGACCAGGGGAAGGCTCGTTGCAGGTGACAAAGTCCTGAAAGAGGTGAGAGAGGGAGCCACGTGGAACTCTGGGGGAGGAGCATTCCAGGTGGCAGAAACAGCCTGTGTAAAGGTCCTGGGGCAGAACCATACCTGGCATGTTGGAGGATTAACAAGTAGGCCCATGTGGCTGAGGCAGAGTGATCAAGGGAGAGGATGAGGCAGGTTGTGTGGAGCCATGTGGGCACAGGGAGCACTTGGTCTTCTACCCAGACGCAGGTGGGAGGCCTGGGATAAAAGATGGTAGAAGTATTCAAAGATGGGAGTACTGAGATGATTTTGAGCCAATGTGGGCCATAATTAGATCTAACTTTTACCAGGATCCTCATGGCTGCTGGGTAAGGAGGGGGAGGATGGAAGCTGAAAGAACAATTAATAATAAAAATAATAGTAGTAGGGCCTCCCTGGTGGCGAAAGGGGTTAAGACGCAACCTATGAAGCTAACCACAGCCACTGCAGCACAAGTTGGATCCCTGGCCAGGGAGCTACCCACATGGTGCAGCAGACCTCTCCTGTCGCGCCCGCTGCTCCCCTCAGCAGTGTATTTCATCAGTCTGCCTGTTCTGTTCCCCTGCTCTGTCTCTGGTGAATCCTCTCCCGCCCCACCCCACCCCCACACCTCTGGCCAGTACCCCAGCTCTTAGATGCACAAAAATAAAATAAATATTAAAAAAATAATAGTAGTAATTAACATATTATTATTATTCAACCCCTGGGATGGCTGGGGTTGAGGGTGGGCTCGTCCCATAACTGTCTGTGTCCCTGCCCCTTCTCTCTCTAGGCCAGTCTGGAGCCGGCAACAACTGGGCCAAGGGTCACTACACCGAGGGCGCAGAGCTGGTGGACGCCGTCCTGGACGTGGTGCGGAAGGAGGCTGAGAGCTGTGACTGCCTGCAGGGCTTCCAGCTGACCCACTCGCTGGGCGGGGGCACGGGGTCGGGCATGGGCACGCTGCTCATCAGCAAGATCCGCGAGGAGTTCCCAGACAGGATCATGAACACCTTCAGCGTGGTGCCCTCGCCCAAGGTGTCGGACACGGTGGTGGAGCCCTACAACGCCACCCTGTCGGTGCACCAGCTGGTGGAGAACACGGATGAGACCTACTGCATCGACAACGAGGCCCTCTACGACATCTGCTTCCGCACCCTGAAACTCACCACCCCCACCTACGGGGACCTCAACCACCTGGTGTCGGCCACCATGAGCGGGGTGACCACCTGCCTGCGCTTCCCGGGCCAGCTGAACGCGGACCTGCGCAAGCTGGCCGTGAACATGGTGCCCTTCCCGCGCCTGCACTTCTTCATGCCCGGCTTCGCGCCCCTCACCAGCCGGGGCAGCCAGCAGTACCGCGCGCTGACCGTGCCCGAGCTCACCCAGCAGATGTTTGATGCCAAGAACATGATGGCCGCCTGCGACCCGCGCCACGGCCGCTACCTGACCGTGGCCGCCGTGTTCAGGGGCCGCATGTCCATGAAGGAGGTGGACGAGCAGATGCTGAGCGTGCAGAGCAAGAACAGCAGCTATTTCGTGGAGTGGATCCCCAACAACGTCAAGACGGCCGTGTGCGACATCCCGCCCCGGGGCCTGAAGATGGCCGCCACCTTCATCGGCAACAGCACGGCCATCCAGGAGCTGTTCAAGCGCATCTCCGAGCAGTTCACGGCCATGTTCCGGCGCAAGGCCTTCCTGCACTGGTACACGGGCGAGGGCATGGACGAGATGGAGTTCACCGAGGCCGAGAGCAACATGAACGACCTGGTGTCCGAGTACCAGCAGTACCAGGACGCCACGGCTGAGGAGGGCGAGTTTGAGGAGGAGGCCGAGGAGGAGGTGGCCTAGGGCTGCTCCCTTCACCTCCCGTTTGCCCCCCACCCCTAGGCTGCTGACCTCTGACCCCTAAGAGTGCTTGCAGACCCCCGCTTCACCCCAGAGCCTGACTCATCTCTGACCCTATCAACTTCTCTCCACCTGACCCTAACATGGCTTTGGAGCCCACGAACCTCACTGCACCTCTGACCCTGGCTCCCTCTGACCCTCAACTCCACTTCATCTCCAACCCCCTGAGCTCTTCCAACTCTAACATTCACATGAGCCCTGCTTCACCTCAGACCCCTGAGCCCTACCTTGAACTCCATGAGCCCTTCTTCACCCCAACCTCTCCTTCACCTTTAACCTCACCCATGAACCCCATTGCACCCCGAGACTTGTAAGACCCAGTTTACCTTTAACCTGCCCTCTAAGCCTCGCTTCACCTCCAGCCTGACCTTGCCTTACCTTTGATACCAGTTCCTGAACCTACTCCCCTCAGGTCCTGCCCACCTGCCTGTCCAGGGGTGTAGAGCCCTGGAGCAGGTGGGCACGAAAAGTTGTGCCCCTCCCCATCCTCTGCCCCCCGCCTCACCATCAATAAATGAATTATCTGCCACATTCCTTCGGTGTGCGTTTCCCTGTGGGAGGCCAGCAGCAGGGACCTCGCTCAGGGGATGGATGTAGGCATTGAAAGGGCATCTGACCCGAGAAAGGGGGCAGAGGTTTTGGAGTCAAACAGACCAGGCTGTGCCATTAACTCGCTGTAGAGTCTTGAGTAAGTCACCTGCCCTTCTGAGCCTTGATTTGCTTACCTGTAAAATGGGATCACATTGTCCCCCATCATCCCCACACGCTCACCTCGGGAAGGTTTGAGGACTTGAGGTCTCACGGGCACCATCCCTGGCACAGAGTGGGCATCTGTGGATCAAGCCACTGCCGTTCTCTTGGCCACTTACAGGAGGCATCTCCCGAAATGAGAGGATACAGGAGAGGTTTGATTCAGGCTTAGCCTCGACCTAAGCATTAGGTGACTTCTCAGGGACGCTTCATGGGGTTGCTGAGACAAGAACCGTGTCTGCTTATGTTACACAGGCAGAAACAGATCTCGAGGACATTCCACTTTGAGGTCATACATCAGGAATAGGAATTCTTCTTTTACCTCTGTCCCCACCGGTTTGTCATTGGGTGTCTGTCCTGAATTAGAGTGAATCTCAGAAATGAAGAGGGCTGGGGGTGGGGGGGGCTCTGCGGAGTCCAAGTCTGTCTTAGCCCAGTTGGGCCACTGTCACGGAATCCCACTGACTGGGTAACTCATCAACAACAGACATTTATTCTCACAGTGCTGGAGGCTGGAAGTTTGAGACAAAGGCATCAGCAAAGTCTGGTAAGGGCCCACTCTGGTTCGAAGACAGTCATCTGCTGGTTTGTGTCTGTGACTGCATTCTGCCTGCATGACTGTCTGCCATAGGTCACTTCTTGGCTGTGTGTGTGTGTGCGTGTGTGTGGTCTATTTATGCCTGTATCTGATTGCTGTGGTCAGAACCACACGGGGACTGTCCACTCTCCAGCCCAGCTCCCTCTGGTGGTCCTTAAGGGAATGGCCAGTGGGCCAGTGTGGACAGACCATGAGATAGAGTTGAGGAAAGAGGAAGAAAGCTTTTGTGAATCCGTGGCTGCCACAGAGAGGGGACAGCTTGTGCATGATGGCAAAGACCAGAAGGGGCTCACCCTGGCAGGACAGGCCTAGGGGCCTGGCCCTGAGCCTGCACTAATAGCCCACCCGAGCCTGGGAAGGTTGGCAGGCAGGATGCCTGGGTCTCTTGGAGTGGGTGGGGGCAGGGGCCTCCCTCCGGGGACGTCACCCACTAAACTTCCTCTCTCAGCCACACAGGAAGCAGAGCTCAAGGCCCAGCTTCACTCCAGCACAGGCCCCCAGGACCCTGGGGAGAGGGCTCCACTGGCCGGCCCTGCAGGGACCATGGGATCCAGAGCTGAGTAAGAACTGCCCCTTCCTCCATCCCCCACAGTAAGGTCTCCACAGCAGGCCTGGGCCAGGACGTAGGGGTGCGGGGCTGGCGCAGGCCCCGGAGGGACCAAGAGACACAGAGGCAGGTCACCGACTCTCAACCGCCCACAGTATGGATCCCACACACAGGCACACTCAGGCCTCTCAGCTCCTCCTCGCTCTCTCCCCAGCTCCGTGTGACTCAGTTTGTAGCCCTGAGTGTGAGCCTTTTGGTGTACCTGAGTGATGGGGAGCAGGGCTTACGGGAGGATGGGAGTCTAGGGGTGTCCATATGCGTGAGTGGCTGAATAGGGCTTGGATCTGCGTGAGGGTGAGGTGCAGGGTGGGCGGGGGGTGGGAGGGTCCCCCTGTCAGGTTCTGTGTGTCTTTGCCAGGACGTTGTGTCTGCATATACTCTCCATCCCCTTCCTCTGCGGCCCTTCAGGTCTGACGTTGCTTCCCCAGCCCAGTCCCAGCACCCTCTGCGGGGAGGGAGGAGGAGATGAGGGAGGGAGGCAGGGATTACATGGCTCACAGAAGCCGGGGGGCAAGCTGCTCTTCTTTCTCTGATGAGGAATTAGGCATCAGCACCCAGGGGCCCACAGAGTTTTGCACACGGATGCACGGCCAGGCCCCTCGTTCTCTGGACCACAGGCATCTTCACACCCTTACTCAGCCACACTCACAGCCATGCAGGAAAAAGGTGTTATTCGCCCTTACATTAGCTGGGTCACACATACTCACAATTCCACCTGACACATACACTGGGCACTCACGTGCTCAAGGTCACACATACACACGCCCTGTCTCTGCATCCCACTCCCAGCAGGCACACAGATGGACACGCACAGCCTGCACACTGCTGCCATAGCTCTCGGGGTCACACACACACGGGTACCCCAGTCACACGTGCATACACAAACACACATTTGTGCAGAGCCCACACAGACATAACCACACACAGAGAAGCAAGTCACTGGACCCACTAAGCTGTCTCCTGTCCCACAGAGGGGGTCCCCCTGCCATGTTTGATTGGTTCTTCGAAGCTACCTGCCCTGACTCCCTGCAGGAGGGTGAGTTGGGGTATCAAGTAGGGGTGGGAAGCTGGAGGGTAGGTCTAGACACCCGAATATAAGACCTGCTCTCCTCACAGATCCCCCCATCCTACGGCAGTTCCCCCCAGACTTCAGGGACCAGGTATGCTTCTGGTTCCTTGTTCCCGGGGTGCCCGGCCATTCCTGCTGGGGGAGACTATGTCTCTGACCTGGGGCCCAGGGGTGGCACCAGACCCTGGGCCCCAGGCCTCAATGGGGCTGGAGTATGTGTTTCTCTCTACCCCCCAGGAAGCTATGCAGATGGTGCCTAAATTCTGCTTCCCTTTTGATGTGGAAAGGTACGGAATAAGGAAGTGGACACCCCAGGAGCCAGGGGCTCACACCTCTCAGGAACTCCAGGGGTTCAAACACCCGGGGACTCAGATATCCAAAAACCCACACACGCAGAGACCATGACACCCTAACACCTAGGGACATAGACGCCCCGGGCTCTGAAAGATAGTGATCTGTACACCCAGATCGCAGACACAGGAGCACTGTTGGGGGGTCAGGGAGCAGGGATGCCCAGGTCTGAGAGTCTTTCCTGCCTCTAGGAAGCCCCACATCCCCGCTGTACAGCACTTCACCTTCACCCTGACCGACCTGACTGGCACTCGTAGATTTGGCTTCTGCCGCCTTCGGGCTGGTGCCCAGAGTTGCCTCTGCATCCTCAGGTGTGGGATATGGGATCTGGGGTGGGAGGGGATGGAGGGGTGTCCACTAGGAGCACTTCAAGGAAACCGTGCCCTCTCTCCACAGTCACCTACCTTGGTTTGAGGTGTTCTACAAGGTGCTGAACACAGTGGGGGACCTCCTGGCTCAAGATCAAGTGAGATCAGGAACCCCCTCACTCCCAGGGGAGTTAGAGCCGTGCTCCCTCACGTCCCCAGGCCTGACCCTAACCCCTTGGCTCCTCCCAGACCTCTCCGTCTAAGTCAAAGCCCTCAGTTTCCCAGCCCATGTTCTGTCTCAGACATCCCACCCCCACCCAGGTCTCTGAGGCTGAGGAAATTCTTCTAAACGTGCTGCGGCAGCCCCTGCCTGGGCCCCAGGCCTCTATGGGGCTGGAGCTGGTGAGTAGCCCCAACCCCTGGGTGTCAGGCCCCAGGTAGGTGGGGAAGCTCCTCAGTCCTGAAGACTGCAACTGCCTCTCCCCAGAACAGCGGAATGACCATCTCCAGCGCACAGGGCATCCTGCCCCCGGCCCCGGGGAAGAGCAGGCCGGTGAGTGGGGCTCCAGGACCCCGGCAAGTAAGGCGTCCGAGCAGGCCAAGGCCTGCCTGACCGCTGTGCTCCCAATCCCCCACCAGCTTTCCTGCTTCGTGGCCCCGGACTCCGGCCGCCTGCCATCCATTCCTGAGAACGTGAGCGAAAACCGGGCAGGCACCCCTGGGGGTGACAGGTGTCCAGGCCCCTGGGGGCTGGAGGGTGCCAGGTCGTAGGGTCCCTCGCGCCCAGCGTTGCTCTCTGCTCCTCAGAGGAACCTAACGGAGCTGGTGGTGGCGGTGACCGACGAGAACATCGTGGGGCTGTTCGCGGCGCTCATGGCAGAGCGAAGGGTCCTGCTCGTCGCCAGCAAACTGAGCACCGTGAGGCGCGGCCGAAGGGCCAGTAGGGCCGGGGGAGGGACCGAGGCCGGGCTTCGCCCCTGGGGGCGGGACAACGGGCCAGATTCCTAGCGCTGACCCCACCCGGCTCCATGCTGGCGGGGCCCCTTTGGAGGTGAGGGTTCAGCTGAACCCTGGATCCGCCCCCATGGGGGTGGGCGCGCGGGGGGGGGGGGGGTGCATCAGGGGAGGCTGCGCAGTTGCTCTTTCTCTTTGGAACCGCTGAGCTCAGATTCCGCCCACTACGACACAAAATAAGGCCGACCCCGCCCTCCTGGGGGTGAGATTAGGTAAAACTTCCCGCTGCGGGAGCTGCGTGTTGGCTCCACCCCGGGGGCGGCGCCGGGGCGAGCTCACTCCTCGCCACGCCTCTCTATGGGGGTAGTGGGGTGAAAGGCGCCCTAACCCTGCAGTCCCAGAGAGAGGGACCAGGAGCAGCTCAGTCCTGCCTTCACCCGTTCCAAGTGCTGTAATTCGTCGAATTCTGGGTCTCCACATGATCCCAAGGGCGTCTAGTTTCCACCCCGACCCAGCAGCGGGTGGGGAGGGTTAGTGACAGGAGAAGGCGACTCAGGAAATGAGGTGGGAGAGCCCCCGTGTCAGAGAGGGTCGCTGAAGGGTCCAGGCCCTAACCCGGGGCCCCCACCCATCCCCAGCTGACATCATGCATCCACGCGTCCTGCGCCCTCCTGTACCCCATGCGCTGGGAGCACGTGCTAATCCCCACGCTGCCACCGCACCTGCTGGACTACTGCTGGTGAGGGGCGAGGCCTGGGAGGCAGCAGGGTTGGGGAGGAGGGCTGGGGTCCTGGGGATCTGGGGGCAGCACCTGCATGACCCGCCCCCCTCAACTACCCACAGCGCACCCATGCCCTACCTCATCGGAGTGCACGCCAGTCTTGCCGAGGTGAGCGGGAGCACACCTGGTCCACGCAGGTGGCAGTGAGGCCGGGAGGGTGTCGGGACCCCTTCCTCTGCATCCCCAGATACCCTTCCCCGCCAGGAATTCCTGGGTTCTGAGCGTCTGCTCCCCAACACAGAAAGTTCGTGAGAAAGCCCTTGAGGACGTGGTGATGATGAACGTGGACTCCAACACCTTAGAGACCCCCTTCAACGACGTGCAGGAGCTGCCCCCAGAAGTGGTCAGTGTCTCCCTCCCACCCCTGTGCAAGCGTATGGGAGGCGTAGTCCTTGTCCTGCCGCTCAGCCTCCGCTCTCTCCCCCTGGTCCTCCAGGTGTCCCTACTGAGGCTACAGCTGAGGAAAGCCGCCCTGACCCCCGGGGAAGGGGTGTCCCGTCTCTTCCTCAAAGCCCTGGTCCTGCTCTTTGGGGGCTACCGAGATGCTCTTATCTGCAACCCGGTGAGCAACGGAGACCCTGAGGGAGAAGACTCGGGGCTTGCCCAAGGGAGTCAGAATAATGCCACCTGGAGTCTGCAGAGTGCTGACTCTGCTTCCACTTGCTCCTTGTGAAAGGAATTCTCAAAGCTGTTGTGTCCCCATTTTACACGAGGGAAAAACAGGGGCTTCTTGGAGAAGCCCCACAGGGGTTAATATTGAAACTGGAAACTGGACTTGGACCTGACTTTCAACAACACACACCTGAGTTTTTTTCCAACTTTTCCAATCAAAACTTGGGGGGAGGGGTCCATCCCTTGAGCGGTGATGTGCCTTGACAGCACATCCAAAATCCGCCCATGCCTTCCCTTCCTCTATCTCCATCCCGGTCTGGCCCCCATTATTGCTCGTTGGACGGGTACACTGGCCTCCCCCAGGAGTCCTCTCTCCTGAGCTCCCACTCCCATTGCCCAGCCTGTCCTCCCAGCGGGGCTGAGAGGTCACTCTGCATGAGTCAGGTCCCCCTCGACCTCAGCTCACAGGCCTCCCAGGGCTCCGCCTCCCTGGGACCCACGGAGCCCTGCACAAGATGGGGGACACAGAGGTGCTCACTCAACATTAGATAGATCTATGGTACAGTGAGGAGGCAGCTAGGATGAGAGCACAGACAGCTAGGTCTTTCTTCCAGGGCCAGCCTGTGACCTTCAGCGAAGAAGCCTTCTTGGCCCAGAAGCACGGGGCACCCCTGCAGGCCTTCCACCAGAGGGCTGTGCACCTGCAGCTGTTCAAACAGGTGTGTCTGAGCCTGAGGGAGAGGCCGGGGCGGGGGGGGGGGGGGGGGGGGGGGAGGGGGGGGGGGGGGTATGTGTCTCTGAGGGTGGCACTAGGGCTGAAGGGGTGGACCCCTGAGTCCTATGGGTGAGGCTATAGAGGGTCCAGTGGCACCCTCACTCCAAGTTCCCCAGAATGGAAGAAGCAGGACTCAATTCTTAGTCTCGAAAAATGGGAGCCCCTGACCTGAATTTGTGAGGAATAAGATCTACTTCTAGGTCCCTGAGAAGATGGATTGGGACCAAATCCTCAAGTCCCCAAGGGGCTTAACTTCCTGGGTCAAGGTGGAGGGGACTGGGGTGGGGGAAGTGGGGCTGAATTCCTGGGTTCTTGGGAGAAGGCAGGCTGGTCTCCAGGGCCCCTCGGGGCAGGCTTGGGTCCTGGGTGGGGTCCGCCCGTTCCAGGGTCTGAGGGGCAGTCTGACGACCACATCCCTGTGATGGAGTCTGGTCCCTGAGAGGGCAGGGAGAGGGCTGAGGCCGGCTTCCTACCCCCAGGTCCTGAGGATGGGTCTCTGGAGGGGTGAGAATTGCTCCTAAACCTCAAAGACGAGCAGACTCCTGGACCTTGTTTCGGATGGGTGGGTGGCAGTCTCGCATCGGACTCACTGTCTCCCCCCACCCCCCACTCCCAGTTCATCGAGGGCCGCCTGGAGAGGCTCAACACGGGAGAAGGCTTCTCAGACCTCTTTGAGCAGGAGATTACTCGTGGCGGGTCCTCCTCAGGTGAGCCCTGTGCCCCAGGGGCCCCACACCAGCCCCCTCATCCTGAGCCATCCTGCCAAGACCACTCTCCTGTTCTAGGAACCCTGCGCTCCTACCAGCTCTGGGCGGACAGCCTAAAGGTAACAGCCCCCAGCACCTGCTCAGTGTTAATTCTTGGACACATTTAATCCGCAACAGTCCCCAGGCTGGTTTGTAGATAGAGGCGAAGAAATGGAGACTCAGGGAGGGAAAGGGACTCACCCAGCCCCACACTGTCCGGGGTGGGGAGGTAGCATCTGGGGTCACCCTAGGGGCCTAAGCAGTGACCTCCCTTGGCATTTTCTCTCTCCAGAAAGGTGGCGGTGCCCTCCTACATTCGGTCAAGGCCAAGACCCAACCAGCCGTGAGGAACATGTATCGCTCGGTGAGGCTGGACTAGACAGGCCACTTGTGGGAGTGACAAAGGCAAGGAAAGAATATGTCAACCCCTCGCGGTGGCAGACATTTTAACCCCAACATTTAAAGTGCAGACACTTTATCAGAACTGAGCCAGTGGTTAAGCCATTAACAATTCTTCCCACTTTTACTTTCCAATCACCAGACTCATTGTCAGCATCATTTTTTTTTTATTTTTTTTACTTCTCAGCATCATTTCTTTCCCATTTAACATTGACAATCAAGACGGATTGGTGAACATCTTTTGTCCTCAAACATTACAATCATTTTTTGCAGCTTAGAATTGTTGATTTCATTTTATTCTTTGCTCAGCTTTTGAACACTGACACATTTGTATGAGTTTTTTGCCACTTCCTGTTTCATATGGGGACTATTCCTTTTTATATGTTAGTCAAAGGGGTGAGCGCTTGTATGACCTCACACATAGTGCACAGGGAAGTGTGAATATACTTGTAAGACGCAAACATGAACACATGACAAGATGAAGCTGGCCTAGAGGATGGAGGGCAAGGCTCCTGAATGCCCCTGGTCAAGTCACCCTCTAATTCCTCTTTGGCTCCTCCACAGGCCAGGAGTGGCTTGAAGGGTGTGCAGAGCCTTCTGATGTACAAGGTAAGACCAACAGCCCAATGCCTGGAGTGGAGGGGAGGGGCTCCTGGCTCATCCACCCACTTCCTAGGATGGAGACTCTTGCATGAAGAGAGGGGGCTCCCTGAGAGTCCCCAGTCTCACCAGCCGCTCAGATCGCCTGCAGCAACGCCTGCCTATTACCCAGCACTTTGGACAGGTAAGACTGTGTCCCTACCACCAAGGTACACACCTGGATTGATCACAGAGCCCTCCTCCCTCACTCCGTTTCCATCCAGATATCTTTCCCTTCAAATACCCAATATTTGGTGCCGATTTCACACTCACCCTCCTTCTGAAAATCCCTGATTGTGTAGCTCCTGAGGTTCCACCCTCAACCCCCCAAAATCTCTCCTCTGCAGAACCGGCCCCTTCGCCCCAGCAGGAGACTCCTACTGGAAGACAGACCTTCGGAGTTCCTGGGGGAACAGTAAGGCTCAAAGGCGGGAGAGGGCAACACAGACGGGGGAGTGGTCCCTAAACCTGAGCCTCCAGAACACCTGGGCCACGACTGGTAGTCTCGGGCAGATAGTTGACATTGCCCATCCCTACCCAGGACACCCCCAGTGAGCCGTGAGGATGCCCCAGATTCATGGGCAGAGGACGCTCTGGACAGCAGCTTCCTGGGATCTGGGGAAGAACTGGATTTGCTGAGTGAGATTTTGGACAGTCTAAGCACAGGAGCCATGAGTACACGCAGCCTGCGTCCCAGCCAGAGCTTGGACTGCTGCCATAGCGGGGGCCTAGACAGCTGCTGCAGCCTGGTGAGAGCCCCCAATCCCCCCACTTGCCCATCCTACTTGCCAGCCCTTCCCTTAGCTAAAGCCAGTAACTTACCCATCTCCCAATCCTACCCCAGCCGGACATACCAGGAAGACCAATATGGCAACCAGATGACGAGGAAGCACTAGAACCCCAGACCCTGTCTATGCCTGCCAGCCTTCCGTGTCTGCAGACCCTCCAGCCGTTGGATACCACACTCTCCTCAAAGAACCTCACTTCTTTGCTTCCCTCAGAGGCCAGCCAAGAAATTATTTCTCCATCTCAGTCTTCATCTGTAGACCCAAGCAGCCAAAGGGACCCTAAATTCTCTCTCCCTGAGCCCCAACCCCTAATCCTACATCTCTCCCCTCCCCACAACGTAGCTGAAGATCCCAGAGCACAGGAGAGCCCCTGCTCCCAGCTCTCCACAACACAGAGCCACCCAGAAAGCCACCAACTTCTGGCCGTGACAGAGCCCGGATTGGATATTAACTGGACAACCCTTGATTCTTCCTCAAGTTCTGGCTCCCCAGAGCTCCCCAAAGCTCAGTCTTCTAAGGTTCTGCTAGCAGAGAATGTTCACTTCCAGTCCCTGGAGGGGTGGGAAACCCCCAAATCTCCTGCTGCACCCACAAGCACCTGGAAGGAGCCCCAGGCCAAGAGCCAGCCCAGAGTTGCTGAGCTTAAAAAGTGTTTTGAAGGTTAAGGATCAGAGGTCTTCAGGAGACCCCAGGCCTTCAATAAAGCCTCAAGAGCCCAAGCCTGTTTTTTCCTAGTGAGTTTATATGGGGCCTCTATCTGCTCAAAAACCCGCTTTATCCATCACCTTCCCTCCTGGGGCAGCCTCCAGCTGGCTCCTAGTAACACCAAAAAGTGGCTCTCTTCCAGAAAGTTCTCCCCACCCCTAGGACCCTTGTAAACTTATAATTCATCTCTCAACAGTCTATGAGCCCTGCATTTACCTCCTCTATCCTGCCCCCACCAGCTCAAAAAAAGGCTTTATTATATTTCACCACCAATTATATATATAAAGTGAGCAGCACCACCCTCCCTCGCCCTAGGAGCAGAGTCTGTGAAGCACCTTCCCCTTCTATTATTAAGCACTGTGTGGGGCTGACTGCCCGGAGTGGATTCTGCCTTCTCCCAAGTTCCCACAGCAAGGAAGGGAGATGGATAAAGGGGACCTAGATGGGCAGGCATCCCCGCACCTTCTCCTTGGAGTCCTGGGGGGCCCGGGCCTCGGCTGCATGGGTGAACTGAAAGGAAAGGAAGAGGGAGTTGTCGGGCCCGTGCAGCAGCAGGACAAACGGCCGAGCGAAGGTGCTGCAGCAAGCGGGGAGGTGGATCCCCAGCCCCAGCACCCCCAAGTGCAGGCGGAATCAAGCAGAGATGGCATGCTTCGCAGAGCCCACCCAAGAGGTACCCCGTGGCCCCCCAAGTCCTCCTGAACCATCAGAGGCCGGTGTCTCGGTGGCAGCTGCTGTGTGTGAGCGCACGCCGGGCGGTCCTGGGCAGTGGTGGCTGCTGCGGCGGGCCCCAGAGTTCAGATGAGTCGCTCCTCAGGTGGGAGCTTGAGGTTGGGGGGCGGTGGCGCGCGGGCACCCACCTGCTCCTCACTGCTGGGCCGGTAGGTACCCTCTGTCTGCCGCTTCTCTCGAAGTTTTCGCACCAGCAGTGCCAGCCCCACAGCAAGAAGCAGGGCACCCAGGAGGGAAAAGACCACAATGATGGCGGTGATGGCCCCCGGAGACTGCAGGAAAGGGGATCAGTGTGACGCTCCCTCCTTGGAGGAGCTGATCTCCCCCTAGACCTCCCACATGAAAACCATGTGGATTCCTAATCCCCATCGTCATGCCCACCACACGCACACATGCGCGCTCACCCCCCACTGTCACTTTCAGTCATCTGGTTCTTCCACCCAAATTCCTGATCCCCATGGAACACATCTGGGGCTCCCAGACTCCCGCACCAGCCATGTCTAGGATCCCCCTCCCAAGCACCTGCCTCATTCAGGCTCCTACTACTCTCCTCCCCATGCTGGAGAAGCATGAGGGACTCCTGCCCCCCCCACACTTGCTGTGTACAGTATTCTTATCCATCCCCTTCCTCAAACTCCCTAGTCTGGGGCCCTGGATCTCCCTAGTTGCCATTTTGGTATTCTGGTGTCTGATTCCTCCCCCCAACCCCAGCCTTCCACTTCTGGGGGTGGGGATGCTCTGTGTCCCTTCCACCTGCTACACAAGGAACTGCAGAATAGCATCCCTGCTGCCCCCCTCCCACATATACCCCCAACTTACCAGGCCCCCATTAGAGCCAGAGCCTGGGTCAGGGGGCGTAGTGGTGCTATTCTCCTCATTTGCACGGGGGTCCAATGCTGTGGAGCGATGATGGGTAGAGAGGATAAGTGAACCCCCACCTATATTCTTTGCACCTCATGCATCTGCCCCTTCCTGAGGCGTACCCTCTCTCATCTAGAGCTCTGCCCTCCTGAGTGTTCATTCTCATAAAGATTGTGGGTACAATGCTGAAAAACCAGCCAGCTGATTGTGCTCCCACCAGCCCAACAGAGCCCTGCCCGGAGAAACCAGCAAAGAGTACTTTGCAGTTTTGCTTGCGATGGGGGCTGTTACAATAAGGTTCCGGAAGACCAGCCCGCCCTCCTTCCCTTCCCTTCCCCCCCTCCCCTCCCCCAGGGCTCAGCCCTCCTGCGGGCCTTAAGGATCTGGGCGGGTCCTGCCTTTTTCCCTGCAGTGTCTGACTCACACCTCCCCCCAGGCTCCCGAAACTGGAATATAAGGCCCACACCTAGGGCCCACCTGGTCAACCTGTGTTCGGAGCCCCCAGGCAGGGCTTCTCCTGGATTTCCGTCGGTCCAAAACACCTCAATTAGGAGGTGCACTCAGACTCACTGTTCTCTCCACCCAGCTCACGATCCCTCCCGGTTCAGGAACCCAGGAATTCTCCTGACCAACTCCCTCGGTCCAAAAATGGCTCAGAACTCTAAATCCCCAGCCTTGATCCGTAGACGCCTGCCCCGCTTAAGTTATGCCATGCCGACCCCCAGTTCCTGACCTCTCAGGGTCCCAGGTATCCAGCGCTCCTCGGGCCCGCCCCCAGCACCCTCCCCCACCCCCCACCGGTACCTACTTAGCCCCCAGACCTGGCCCCAGCCGGTCTGCAGCAGCTGCAGGCCGAGGGCGAGGAGCAGCCCCAGGCCGGGGCTCGCCATGGGCCGGCGACGTGCTGGTGGCACCCGGGACCCGGCTTCTCGCGCGCGCCGTTCCTACCGCATCTCCGGCCCGAGGTACCTGCGACCCGGCACCTGGGGACGGGAGGAGAAAGGCCGGGTCGTGGGGGAGGCGCAGGCCCAGAGGAGGGGCACCCGTGCCAGGGCACCCCGGAGTCCCGCCCCGCCCCCGCCGTCAGAGTTCAGAGATTAAAGATTAACTCCGGGCGGGGGCGCGTTCTTGTGCTGGAGAAAGGGAAGAGGGGAGGGGGCGGCAGGTGAAGCCACGCGTCTTATCTCCTTACCTGCCCCGGGAGCCTTCGACTTCGCTCAGGTTCCCGCCCGGGCGCCTCGCTCGAACCCTCGAAGAGTCCGTCGGTCGCCCGGTCGGACTCCACCAGCTCCTCCCGCTCACGTGACCCGGAAAGTTTAGTCACTTACCTGAGAGGGGAGCGCACTTCCGGCCTGTGCACCTGAGCCTAGATGAGAGGGCGGAGTCCCGCAGGGGGCGGGGCGGCGCAGGAGGCTTACCTGTAACGGGAACCCAATCCAGTAAAAGGAGGAATAAAACGGGGTGGAAGCGCGCAGGTGCAAGAGACTTCCCACCTGTATTGCGGACACAGCTGTAGGATCGCACAGGTGTAGCGACGCACCGCGCCGGTGTTTGGGTGCTCCTGTCTGGGGGAACTCTAATAAAGAAAACCTGTGTGTATACACCTGCATGGTTTCAAATCTGTACAAAAGACATATGCACGGATACATAAGAAAAACAACTATAGGAGACAACTGCATTGAATCACACCTGTTTGGTGTAGACTGAATAGAAGCATACGTGTGTAGAAAACTGCTATATCGAATACACCTGCATCATACCAAACACCTGGTTGAGGGACTCTGGTATAGGGTACACCTGTTTGGGAAGTGAATCTACATGGCTTACTTATGACACGAACAACACTTGTATGAGGAATTGCTGTGTGGAAATGTATTGGAAATACCTATACGAGACATGCCTGCATTTAAGTACCCCTGAATGGGCCCCAGTTGTATGGAAACAAATCCATATGGGTGTATATATAAATGGAACACACTCAGAGGGGGTCTATATAACACGTCCCTGGATAGAGGAACACCTGTTAAGAAACATGCCTGTGAGGTGAAGGAAGCGGCCTTGTCTGAAGGACATCTGCATATAATTGAACTCAAAGGAGAGGGAAAACTGAGAACATCAGCCTGGGGCACAATCCCATTGAAGCACATCTGGCTGAGGGGGGCACCTGGTCAGAGGCTCAGGTGTACAGAGGCTACCTGTCAGATAATCAGATGCATCTGTGAGAAAACATTTGTTTGGGGCATTTCTGTGGGAAGACATCTGTATCCCCTTTGCTGTAGAGCACCGACAAGAACCATCTTTGAATGATAACATCTCTTAGAATACCCTCCTTCTCTTCTTTTTTTTAAAGATTTATTTATTTATTCATACAAGAACTGGGGCAGAGGCCAGAGGTGTGGGGGTTGAGAGGATTCACCAGAGACAGAGTGGGGAGCAGAACAGGTGGACTGACTGAAATACACTGCTGAGGGGAGCAGCGAGCGAGTCAGGAGAGGTCTGCTGCACCGTGTGGATTTCTCCCTGGCCGGGGATCGAACTCGTGCTGCAGAGGCTGCGGACAACTTCATAGGTTGCATCTTAACCCCTTGCACCACCAGGGAGGCCCAAGAGGCTCCTTTTCTGGCACACACCTTCCACAGCACACCTGTCTGAGCAGAGCTGAGTGGGAACCAAACGTACCCTTAGGGATATATCCTGTGCTGAAGAACGATAATAACACGAGTCCCTCCTGGAGTCTGTAGGGTGAAGAGTGATGGCTTAGGGAAAATTAATCCCTTCTAGGGTATAGAGTGAGGGGTAAGAATCCCAGGTTTATTTAATCCTTGCAGGGCATGTGGACGGGCGAGAGCACTTAACCTCCGGTTTCCTCACCTACCTTATAGGGTTTGGGCGAGGAACACACAAGAGGTGAGTAAAAGGTCTGGCATGTGCAACCACTGAATCAAAGTTAGCTATTGTTATTATTCACTGTCGAGTGGCCTGGGTACGCCTCCCCCTAATGGTGAAAGGAGACACTGCGCCCGAAAACTAGTGGGAGGGCCCTTGGGCAGGTGCAGCGAGCGCGTCAGGCTGGGGCTCCGCCTTCAGCGCTCGCCTACCGGGTCCTCATGCCCCGCGGGGGCCGGGACCCTGCGACTCCGGGACCGGCGGGCGCAGTACGGAGCCGGCAGTCACTCCGGCCCAGGAACCCAGCGGCGGCCTCTTTAAGATGCCGAGCGCGCCCTGCACGGATGGGCCCCGGACTGCCAGGGTCGGCCGACAGGCTCCGCCCCGGCGGGTGGGCGAGGCGGGGCGGGCGGGCGCCGCTCAGGAGCCTTTGGCCAATAGGAAACCGACTTTGTTGCTGCGCCGTGCGTTGATCTTCCGTTTCCCGGTCTGAGTGGGGCCGAGAAAGGCGGGTGCGGGCGGGATAAAGCGAGCAGGAGAGCGGGCGCGAGCGCACCGCGCCTTGATCATCTGTTTCTGCGGCCGAGCGGGGAGTGCGAAATGGGCGGGCGGGCAGGTGGAGCGCGGGACGGCTCGGGGGTCGGTCTTGAGTTTTTACCTGGGGGGGGGGGGAGCGAGATCCTTAGTTCCTAAAGGGGATTCCTAGGGGAGGGAAGGCAAATGCAAAGGGCTTATGACAGCCAATCCCTGCTATTTCCTTACTTTGTCCCTATGGCCATAGGGTAAACTGAGGCACAGAGGCGGAACTCAGAAACCAGAGCCGAGACCACTGACCCCGCTGGCAAACGCTCCTCCCAGACTGAACCCTTTGCCCTCTAGGTTGTGCAATGCCAGAACATCCCCGACATCCCACCCCCCACGCACCCCAGCTCCGCCCCCAGCCCCCACCCCTCTGCGGGCGGGGGGAGGAGACTCAAGTTCTGGCGCGGGCGGCGACGGCTAGCAGTCACCGCCTCTTGCCGGTGCCAGAGCCAGACGGGCAGCGCGGAGGCAGCAGTGGCAGTGGCCGCGGAGCTGGCCCTGCGGGGCCGCGGGGGGGAGGGGGAGCCGCGAAGCCCCCGCTGAGGCCGCCGCAGCCGGGCCTCCCTCCCCCCCACCCCCGGCGGGCGCCATGCGGGGGGGTCCGAGCGATGCCGAGCGGCGGCAGCGCTGGGGTCGCCTCTTCGAGGAGCTGGACAGCAACAAGGATGGCCGCGTGGACGTGCACGAGTTGCGCCAGGGACTGGCCAGGCTGGGCGCGGGCGACCCGGACCGCGGAGCCCAACAGGTACCCCCGCCCGGAGCCCCCGCCGGGAGCGCTGCGCTGGGGCCCAGCCCGCAGCCGGTAACCCGAGCTCCTGAATGGAGCGCCCGGAGCTGTCAGGGACTGCCTGTGGCTGGACACCAGGATTTGGACCAGCCTGGGAGGCGCTATCCCCGTGCCCCTGCCCGCCCGTGCCCGGGCCTAGCGGGCTTGCTCGGGGTAGTGCTACTGACCCCCAGGCCTGCAGCTCCGCTTCCAACACCCAATTCTGTACACTCCTCTATACTTTGCCCCCCATCCCCCTCCGCGGGGGGATGTGTGCCAGGGAATAGAGCCAGGTTGATATTCTGGCCACTGAACTGGACACACTTTCTGCTGAACTCTGCCCAGCCCAGGACCTGCCCTGCTCCCGCCTCCTGGATTCACACGTCCACACCCTCCACTGGGTACCCACTGCCCTCCCAGCCAGCTGCCCCAGCCGCTATGTTTACATTCCCTGGCCTGCCCTTTCCAGGGCTTGGCTCAATGCCCCAGGCCCAAGCAGGGATCCCATCTAGTGTGACGCTCCCCTCAGCTCAGGGTACACCTGTCAAAGGAGGAACTTGCCCCTGAACCAGGCAGGTATGTCCCACATTTGTAGCCTCAGATGCCACTGGAGTATTTCCACAGCATCGTGAGACCTCCAGTCTAATCTCCCACTTACCAGATGGGAAAGCAGAGGCTGCTGAGCTTGCATCTATCATTGTCCCATGTTACCCAGAGCTATCTCTGACAGGCGCTCCTAAAACTGCTATGTGGACAGGTTTTTGTAAGAGACAGCTGGAAGGACAGGCTTTCAGGGACAAGCGCCCAGGGCTACCTTTCACTTCCCAGCCCTGTAACCTTGAACGAGTTATTTGACCTTGGAGAACTCAGTTTGCTCACCAGGAAAACTGGACAACTGCCGGCCAACTCACAACCTACTGGCCTTGGGCATCTTGCTGATTGAAGGAGGGTGATTTCCTCTGTCTCTGGCGTCTAGGCCCTAGAGGCCGTAGTTCCTGGGGCACAGCTAGTCGCACCCCTTCCAGATTGGGCAACAGCCTCCTAGAGCTCCATGTGTCTCTCCCCCCCTGCCAGGGCATCTCCCTTGAGGGGGACAGTGACCCAGATGGCGGGCTGGACCTGGAGGAGTTTATCCGCTACCTGCAGGAGCGGGAACAGCGCCTGCTGCTTCTGTTCCACAGTTTGGACCGGAATCAGGATGGTAAGGCCCAGGGACAGGGCTGTGCCTGCCTCCCCCCACCACCACCACCCCACACACCAATGGGGTTAGAACTGGCAGAGCTAGGAGGAGGGGGAGGGCCGATTTTCCCTGATGACTCACAGGCTATTTTGGGAGCTCTCCTTACCCCCACCTAGGTGGTTTGAGGCTCAACCAGCTGATCCCACCTCCTTTTCAATTCCCTGGTGGGACCCCCTTAGATTTTTCTAAGGGGCAAAGATTTCCCCCATAGTGCTCATGGATTCCCCATGGGACAAAGACCCCTCCCATAGCATTTGCTGGATCCTCATTTTGCCTTTTGATCCCCTGTGGCATAGGATCCCCCACAATTATCTAGATTCATGTATTCTTTCATGAGAGAGGAACCCCCAATATTGCCCAGTTCCATCTCTCTGATCCCAATGGGGTAGGGCAGCTCCCAACCATGTCAAAACCTCACCCAGGGTTGCTAGATCCCCTGGCTTTGCTAGACCAACCATTCCCATTCCAAGCTGTCCTGCTTCTCAGTCCCAGCATTGCCTAGAGTCCCCACACACACCCTTCCCCACCTTGGGTCCCCTCCACAGGTCATATTGATGCCTCTGAAATCCAGCAGAGCTTCCGAGCACTGGGCATTTCCATCTCACTGGAGCAAGCGGAGAAAATTCTGCACAGGTGAGTAGCTCGATGTCCCAAATCCCAGGCAACTCAGATCTGTGGGACCCTTCAGCCACCTTGAGCCCCTGAACCCAGACCTAGTCCCAGGGTGGGTGTAACTGAGAATTTGGCCTTTGGAGTCTGGCAGATCTTGGGGCAGTGGCTTCTCCTCCCTGAGCCTTTTTATCATCTGTAACATGGTGAACTCTCGGTGTAGAGAAACTGTCATTGTCCCACCCCAAACAGAGCACACCCTCAGTCCAGCCAACCCCCAGTCCCAGGCACTGATTCTGTCCCACCTACCATTCCCCCCCAGCATGGACCGGGACGGCACGATGACCATTGACTGGCAGGAATGGCGTGACCACTTCCTGTTGCATTCATTGGAGAATGTGGAAGATGTGCTATACTTCTGGAAACATTCCACGGTGAGGTGGGAGGGCTTTCCCATGGGGGACTGCTCTGCTTCCCCAGGGCATGGAGGGGCTGATTCAGGACTCTCTAGAAAGAGGTGCCACTGGGAGCACCTCCCTTCCTCCATTTGGGAATCGGGAGACTTGGGAACCATTTGGGGAAATCTCTGCTCTCTGAAGCTCTCTGACTGGAGCCCTTCCACCTCCTGCTGGACCCCTGGGGATAGGTTGGGGGTGTTGGGAGCACAGAGTAGAAAGAACTCACCAGATGAGACACCCGGCCTCCAACCCTCCACCCACACACACGGCTCCACTTCTGCTGGTTTCTGTCTGCCTCATTAAAGGATACTGCTGCCGAACAGACAAGTTAGAAAGGCACTGTCCTCAGAAGATCCCACAGGATCCAGAGAATTTGGGGGGGGGGCTGCTCTAGATCACCAGTTTATGGGTGAGAATCCCTGAACAATGCTTCTAGTAGTATCTGCAGGGGGATTCACCGGTGGAATCTGGTGAGAGCCTCTTGGGAGATCCAGAGATTTCCCCACCCCCCTGGGGAATGCATGAGGGCTTGGTTGGGAAGTCTAAAGAAGAGGGATGAACCCCATGGAGGAGATCACTGTGGGACCAAGATCCTCTGGGCACAACAAGTTGGTCTACTTATATGAGAGATCTCTGGACACATCTTGAGTGACCCTGGAGGGATCTTCTGGAATCCTTATATGGGAGACCCTTGAGTGGGATCCTTCAGAGAGACCTGATTGACCTTGGAGGGAGCTTTATGGGGTTGATGCTTGGGTAGAATCCTTTGATAGGGTTTGGTAGAGATCCCCAGGAAATCTGTTGAGATCTTATTGGGGTGACCACTGAGTTGGATGCTTTGGTGGGATGTGGTCTGGTCTGAGAGGAATCTCCCATACTTTCCAAATGATGTTCCTTGTGGGGGCCTCTCTGGGTGGCCCTGGGTTTCACAGGGGAGATGCCTCATTTTGAACAGGGTCACATCACTATGCCGTGATACTCCAACCCCTGTGTCCTCAGGTCCTGGACATTGGCGAGTGTCTGACTGTCCCTGATGAGTTCTCAGAGCAGGAGAAGCTGACGGGCATGTGGTGGAAGCAGCTGGTAGCAGGTGCAGTGGCAGGCGCCGTGTCTCGGACAGGCACTGCCCCACTGGACCGCCTCAAGGTCTTCATGCAGGTGAGAGACCCTGGAAAGACTCATCCTCTCCTCCAGGCCTGGGCCCCAGAAGGGGACCCCAAAACCACCTTGTCTCCTCCCCTAGGTCCACGCCTCCAAGACCAACCGACTGAATATCCTAGGGGGCCTGCAGAGCATGATCCGAGAAGGGGGCATGCGCTCCCTGTGGCGTGGCAACGGTATTAACGTGCTCAAAATTGCTCCTGAGTCAGCCATCAAGTTCATGGCCTATGAGCAGGTGGGGTAGGCTCAGGGAGGGCTAGACATGAGGCCTTGAGGGATTGGCTTGGGAGTGGGGGGTGTCTGCAGGTCCCCAGGAGTGGGTGTCTGCCCCCCTGCATTATACCCACAGCAGGAAGTCAGTAAAGAGGGGCCTCAAGTGCACAGAAGGCTCAACCCCTGAGGTCCTGTCATCTCTGTGTCTCCCTCCTGCAGATTAAACGGGCCATCCGGGGGCAGCAGGAGACATTGCACGTGCAGGAGCGCTTTGTGGCTGGCTCCCTGGCTGGTGCCACAGCCCAAACTATCATTTACCCCATGGAGGTGAGAAGGAGGGGTCTGGTGGAGGCTCCATCGAGGGTGGGGAGGGGGGCCTGCATGAACCATTCACTCTGTGGGGTGCTCAGCATTGGGACTGTGGCTTTGCCTCTCCCTGGTTTGGACTGTGGCTCATTAGAGCAGTGCTGTTTTCTGGGTGGCCCGTCTATGTGTCACCATTTGGGATGTGACTTCCGGATATGGTGGTGTTGACTATTTAGAGAAATTGTGTGGGCCAGTCATTATAGGCAAGCCTCTCTGAGGAAACTGATTTCCAGGATGTTGGTTCTCAGGGTATCATTTCAAGGTGAAACTATTTCCAGAGAAATCAGGCATGTATAGTGCATCAGTTAGGACTGTGAGTGATGGAAAACTCAAATCACATGGCTGCAGCCTGGATGTGAGCAGCACTAGAGACCAAGGTCCTTCCCACTGTCTCCTTATTCTACCCTCTCAGTGTGTAGCATCCACCTCACAGAGCAAAATGACTGCTTCTGTTCCAGCCATCACATCCATATTCTAGCCTAAAAGGCAAACAAAGGAAGGAGCCCTCCCTGCCTTTATGGAGCTTTCTGAATGTCACACATACATCTTCTGTTTCATTGGCTAACTTAGTCACATGGCTACTCACCTAGAGAAGCAGAGAAATACGATCTTTATTTCAAGAAGCTGAGTGCTTGCTAACATAAATACTTCCTATTATTAAGGCAGTAAGTAACAGGATGTTGGGAAACTGCGGTGGCTGCCACATGCTCCTGACATAAGTAATAGCTTCTGGGATAGAGTCTGGGGATAGAGAGAGATTCTAGAGAAAGTAATCTTTTAATATAACCTCAGTCATGTGTGGCTTGATGACATTTCAGTCGACAGCAGACAGTATATGTGACATGGCCCTGGAAGGCTCTACGATTCAGCTTAGGTGTGTCGTGGGCTGGACCACCTAGGTTTCGTCATTTTGCTGTGACATTTGCAAACAATGAAATTGCCTGACAACATGTTTCTTAGCACATACCCCATTGTGAAGCCATTCACAATTGTATTCTTAGGGTATCTCCTTCCAGGGGTAGCTGTCTGGGTGTCTCCTTCCTGAATGTTGTCATTCTGGAGGCAGATTGTCTAGGGCTAACTAGATTCTCCTTAGGTGCTGAAGACACGGCTGACCCTCCGTCGGACAGGGCAGTACAAGGGCCTGCTAGACTGTGCGAGGCGCATCCTGGAGCGAGAAGGGCCCCGAGCCTTCTACCGCGGCTACCTGCCGAATGTGCTGGGCATCATCCCCTATGCGGGCATCGACCTGGCTGTCTATGAGGTCTGTGGGCAGCCCGGCCCCCCGCTCCCTCCCCCTCCTGGGATTTGCCTGCAGGAGACCCCTTTCCTGTGGGTCTGTCTCAGCTGACTCCCATAGCTAGGGGACTTATTGGTGGGATGGAGAAACACCACTGGGCTTGGGCTCCTGGCCACAGGCACTGGACTCCTGCACTTAGCACTGAGAGAAATTCCCATTTGCAGTTCAGCCTGCATGGGCTCAGGACACAGGAGAGTCGAGGCCCACCCCAGCTCACAGCATCATAGGAGCAGGGAACGCTGAGTTTCAAAGATGCCCATTTTCCCCAATGTGTATATCAAACCTGGCCCCTCTCTCCAGGCAAGTGTGTTCTTTAGCGGCTGCCATTACCCTAAAATGTGCATCTTTGGATCAGCATCTTTATTGGGAGAGGCAGGAACAGGGAGTTTCTGCTGTTCTCTGCCAAATAGCCTCAGCTATTCTTTTACTTTCACCAGGTTCTCCTAATTAGCATAGCCCTAGAGGCCCCCCAAAATCTTTGACTCTAAGACAGGGCCAACTTCATGGGCAGATGACCCGTGCTGGGTGTAGTGCTCTGCTGTCATGTCTTGAAATTCCTGATTATTTTAAAACAAGGGACCTCATACATTTCTATTCTGCATTGGGCCCTGAAAATTATGAAGCTGGTTATGATCTAAGAGACTCCATGCCTGCCATCCATCCCTGCCCTTCCAGCATCCAGCATCTACACAGCCAAATGAACCAGAGTCATCTCTCATTCATTTGTTCATTCATTCATTCACTCAGTGTCTTGCTTGCTTAGCTGTTTTTCACTAAGCATCCTCACATGTCGGGCATGGTGCTGGGTGCTGCAGCTATGGCATTAAATGGGACCAGTGCATTCCTGGAGGTGCCAGTGTTCCACTCACTGGGCCAGGAGGTCAGTGAGCCAGCAAATAAGATAGTTTCAGATGCAGATAAGTTCTCAGAAGATGATAAAACGGGATGTGTAATTGAATGTAACAGTGGTCAGGAAAGGGGGTTGTCTCAGAATACCTCTTAGAGGTGACATTGACTCTGAGTTAGGCATGTAACGGGAGGGGATGGGAACAAGCTAAAGGCACAGGGAAGACAAAGGTTCAGAAGCAGGAACAAGTTTGACTGGTTGAAGGCATGGGAGTCCTGAGGACAGGGGGATTGGAGAGGCAGCAATGACTCAGGGAGGAGGAGTTGAATTATCTCAGGTACAGCAGAGAGCATGAGAACATGAGCGGAAATGAGGTGCAACCTCATTTAATCCCAGTCTTCACCAAAAGAGAGAATCTGGAGGTCTGAGAAGTTTGAGAAAACCTGAGACCTCTTGGGGTTTCAAAATTTATGTTAGTTCCAGAAAGGCTCTGAGAAGTCCCGCAGAAAAATGATTTTTAATTTTTTTCTTACAAGATTTATTTATTTATGCATACATGCAAGAATGGGGTATAGGCCAGAGGTGTGGGGGGTGAGAGGGTTCAGAGTGGGGGAGCTGAACAGGTGGAAACAGAGTGGGGAGCTGAACAGGTGGATCTACTGAAATACACTGCTGAGGGGAGCAGCAGGCAAGACAGGAGAGGTCTGCTGCACTATGTGGGTCAGTACCCTGGCTGGGGATCAAACTCATGCTGCAGTGGCTGCTGATAGCTTGATAGCACTGAGACTTTAACTCCTGCACCACCAGGGAAGCCTGATTTTTAACTTTTTTTTTTTTTTTTAAAGATTTATTTATTTATTTATACAAGCACTGGGTACAGTCAGAAGTGAGGGAGGGTGAGAGAATTCACCAGAGCCAGAGCGGGGAGCAGAACAGGCAGAAGGACTGAAGTACACTGCTGAGGGGAGCAGCGGGCGGCAGGAGAGGTCTGCGCGCCATGTGGGACCCTCCTCCAGTGGCCGGGAGCAGCCGGGGATCGAACTGGCGCTGCAGAGGCTGCGGGCAGCTTTGCAACCCAGCGCTCAACCGCTGCGCCACCGGGGAGGCCCTTTAACTTTTTTTTTTAAGATTTATTTATTTTTATACAAGAACCAGGGTACAGGCCAGATGCACAGGAGGGTGAGAAGATTCACCAGAGACAGAGCAGGAAACAGAACAGGCAGACTGACGAAATACACTGCTGAGGGGAGCAGCATGCGAGACAGGAGAGGTTCTGCTTCGCCATATGGGGTCCTCGCCGGCCGGCCGGGATCGAACCCTTCCTGCAGAGGCTGCGGACAGCTTCACAGTGCGGCGCTCAACTGCCTGCGCCACCAGGGAGACCCTGATTTTTAACTTTTTTAAGACCAGGTTAACTAGACTTATGCAGTCATCAGAACCTCTTTCAATTGGACAACTCTTAAAATTCATTAAACATCTGTTTAACAAATGCTCCTTCAGAGGCAGAAAAAAAGGCTATTAAAATTGCCAAAGTAATAAAGATAAAACACTTGTTTCCTATTTGCCCATTCTGTCCCCAGGCCAGACATTACTAATACATCACAACATAGAGTTCCTCTCAATACAGTCCCAGCCAGTCATTACCAATGGATTAGAACTGAGTAGGGAATGAAATCTAGGAACCACCCCCATCCCTAAGCAATAAAGTAGGTCCTGTCTTTACAAAGGGCCTTGCAGAGGCTTCAGAAGGGACTGACCAAGTACATAGTTCTGGTCATAGATATGACTCTCAATGTTGATTTTCACCTTAATTTGTGACTTTGGGCAAGTAACTTCCCTTGAGCCTCTGTTTTCATCAATAAAATGGAGATAACAATAATATTCATCTTAGTTTGAAGTTTTAAAAAAATTTTTAAGGGGGCAATAAGACATGGAAGAGAAGGCAATCAAAAAAGGAGCATGGGAGACTCCCTGATGGTGCAAGAGGTTAAGACCCAACCTATGGAGCTGTCCACAGCCACTGCAGCATGAGTTCGATCCCCAACCAGGGGGGTGACCCACATGGTGCAGCAGACCTCTCCTGTCTCGCCCGCTGCTCCCCTCAGCAGTGTATTTCAGTTCTGTTCCCCACTCTGTCTCTAATGAATCCTCTCACCCTCCGCATCTCTGGCCTGTACCCCATCTCTTGTATGCATAAATAAATAAATCTTTAATTTAAAAAAAAAAAAAGGGAGCATGGAATAGTTTCCGAGGGCTGATATAACGAAGTGCCACCAACTAGATAGCTGAGAACAGACATTGTCTCAGTTTGCCAGGCCAGAAGTCCAAACCTGAAATCTGCGGGGGAGAATCTTCCCTGCCTCTTCCTAGCTTCTGGTGGTTGCCAACAATCCTTTGCCTTCCTTGCCTTGTAGCTGCCTCCCTCTGTCTCCATGTAGCGTTCCTCTCCCTGTGTCTGTGTCTTTCTTGTCGCTTCTCATAAGACAAGTCAAATTGGATTCAAGGGCTACCCTACTCCACATCATAACTCATGACTTCTGCTAAGACAGTGTTTCCTAGTGGTTTCCTTCCCAAGGTCCTGGGGGTTAGGACTCTGTCCCATGATGGCACACCATCAAAGTTGCCATGGTGGGCAGTGGCACTCAGTTCTGGAGGCAGCTCAAAACATGCCCACCAGAACATTGCTTGGGATTGATGCACCAAGTCAGCCCCAATGTTCAGAGTGGGGGTGCAAATTCTCCTGCACATCCTCTCCCCCCTCTGCTCTTGTGTGTTTAGCGCAGCCTTGTCTTGGCCCAGAGGAAGGCCTTGGGTTCGGCTGTGAGTGCCAGCCGTGGGAGTGGGCAGGTAGCTACTGAATGGTGAGGAAGAAGGTCATGCCCACCACGCGGGGCACATAAGCTTCCTGCTCAACAGTGACCCCAAATGAAGGGCTTAAAACAGCACCAACAGATTACCTTAGGAAGATCTTTAGGGTCTGGGTAGGCTAATATCAGGTGTGGGCTTGGCTGTGTTCCTTCTAGAGCTTCAAGGAGAAAACCTGTTTTCTTATCTTTTCCAGTTCCTAGCAGCACTCCCACATTCCTTCCCACATCTTTGTTTTTGTTGTTGTTTTTTAAAAAAGATTTAGTTATTGCCTTCTTCCTGAAAGCATAGCATCTTCCTCTCTCTCTCACACACACACCCTCTGCTTCCATCATCACATCTCTTTTGAGGGGCCTTGGAATGACATTGATCACCTGGACACTCCAGGATTATCTCCCATCTCAAGGTCCTTAACTTAATTCCATCTGCAAAGTCCCTGAAGCCACATAAGGTATTATGTTCACCGGCTGCAGGTAGCAGGGCATGGACGTCATTCCACATACCACAGAGGGCAGAGGTGAGGGCTGAGTGAGCAGATGCTGGCAAAGACCTTGCACAGGCCCTGGGAGGCACCAAGTACCCAGCTAGTACCAGCAACCATGGGCTATGGAGGCCAGCCAGTGGGAACCCTGAAACCAGGCTCTTAATGTTACTCACTTATACCCACCCCACTTTCTTCACCCCACCAGACCCTGAAGAACCGGTGGCTCCAGCAGTACAGCCATGACTCGGCCAACCCAGGCATCCTGGTCCTCTTGGCCTGTGGCACCATCTCCAGCACCTGTGGCCAGATAGCCAGTTACCCCCTGGCCTTGGTCCGGACCCGCATGCAGGCCCAAGGTGAGGCCTGGGTGGGCGGAGGGGTCAGGGTTGATCTCCCAACTTCAATCCCGCCTTCACCTTCCTGGCTTCTCCTCCTGGGTGGCAGAGTCCCAGGCCTGGCTCCTTGGGAATTTGGATGGTGTGGGTCCCCACTTTCTTTGAGCTCCCCTTCTCTACAGGTGATAGGATGGGAGCACTTTCCTGAACTAAGACAGCAGATTGCAATAGGTGCTGGGAGAGTAGCTCCCTGGGGATCTTAACTGGGAGGCGCTGTTGGCTTCTGGCCAGCATTTCCAGGCTGGTAACTTGAGCTCTAATTTGCAAGGCTGGGTTATATATAGTGAGGGGAAGGTTGAGGGGGGCAGGCCGCAGGTCAGACTAGTTCTTATTTTATTGTCTTTCTCTGTATTTTTCTTTTATGGGTTCTTTTATCTACCCTTCCCCCCCCCCCCCCCACACACACACCCTTATCGTTATCAGGAATTTTAGCATTTGTGTTACGTGATCTCTGCTAGGGGTGAGGCTGGGGGTGTTAATGCGTAAGACAGATGTGGCCCCTGTCCCCCTGTCCAAGTTCAGATGCTGGAGAGGAAGAAAGATGCCAAATAAATTGTTCCACAATTAAGTATGAATTTAGGATTGAATGAAGGGGAGAAGGAAGTGGTGGATTTTGATAGGGGACAGCCAAAGAGGGCTCCCCTGAAGAGTTAGCTTTGGAAAGGAGGTTGGAAGGATGAGAAAGCATTGGCTGGGAGAAGAGGGAGTTTCAGGGAGAGGGAATTCCAGTGCCTTCTCCCACTGCCTCCACACACGTATCTGCTCTGTTTCTAATTGTCCCCAAACTTGGGCCCTCCAAACCGGGTGGAAGAGGTGCGCAGCCAGTTTCAAGGCCAGGAGAAATCCTGACTCTGAGCAGGTCCCTCTTTTAGTCTCACTCTCCCCTGCTACAGTGGCCGCCCAGCCCAGCCCTAGACAGTAGGAGGAGGAAGTGAGGGGAGGAGTTTTAACCTTACCTGGCCTCCCCATCCCCCCCAGCCTCCTTCGAGGGTACCCCCCAGTCGTCCATGCTGGGTCTGCTCCGACATATCCTGGCCCAGGAGGGCGTGCGGGGCCTCTACCGGGGCATTGCCCCCAACTTCATGAAGGTGATCCCAGCTGTGAGCATCTCCTATGTGGTCTACGAGAACATGAAGCAGGCCCTAGGGGTCACGTCCAGGTGAGGGACCCAGAGCCCGCCCCCCACAAGATCCCTCACCTCAATCATGAGACCGATGGCCCAGCCAATGGATCCCAGGTTCCCTCTCACACACACACTCAAACCACAGGATCCCCACACTTCAGCCACTGGGTCCTGTATCCCCACATTCCAGCTACTGGATCCACATTGCCCTGCCCTGCCCACTGGGTCACGGACCTCCATGTCTTAACCACGGGGTCAATCCCAACTCAGCTGATCCTGATACTCCAACCACAGGAGCATATATCCCCACATCTAAGCACCCAGACCCCTCTCCCCAGACACCAGATCCAGTGTCCTTGTGCAACACTGGATCCCAGATCCACAACCCCACTGGCGGATCCCAGATCCCCATGCTTCCAGCCCTGGATCTCCACGTTCAGCCACTGGATTCTGGATATCAAGAAACCTCAGCCACCGGATCCTGACAGTGCAATGCCTAGATCCCAGGGCCCTGACCACTGGATCCCAGATCCCCTCACCCCAACCACTGGATCTCTGAATTCCTTTACCTCGACACTGCGTCCCAGATCCCTCTGCTTCAACTACCGGATCCCTACATTTCAACCACCATAACCTCAACCCCCAACCACTGGATCCCAGATTCCCAAGTTCAGACCCACTGGATTGTGACTCTTAAAAAATCATAATCATGAGAGCCCAACGGCAGAGCAAGTGGGTCCTGGCAACTGCAGCTGCTCCATCCCAAATCCCTTCACCACGGGCACTGGATTCTGAAACCTCACCCTTAGGAGGCAGCCCTGATCTTTTCAGGCACTGGATCCCAACCCCCGAATCCCTGGCTTCTGACCTGAGTCCCCCAGGCTTGAATCCCAAGCACTCAAACCCCAAGTCTAGATCCCAGTAACCCAGTCACAGCTTCCTAATCCAGCGAGTCCCCTCCTCCGCCCCCCACCCCAGACACACACCAGAGCCCAGACACCTCCCCACGACATTCACCCCATGGTCTGAGGAGCTGCAGGGAGCCCAGGTACTGGTCTCCTGGCTCCAGAAACCCTACGGGACATGTCTATTGTCCTGACGTGACAGGTGCCAGGCAGCATAGAGAGGAGATGCCCCTCCCACACCTGCACAGGCACTCGGTGCCCCCTCCACCTCCCAGCATGGCTGCACCTTTGGGCTCTGTGCAAAAGCTCCTCCTTCAAATTCATCCCCCAATGATTTGCAGGGTTCTCCGACCCCTTCTCACCTTGTAGGCTGATAACCCCACAGCCTGGGTCCCTCTGAAGGATCCAGTCATTCTTTCTTCAGGACTGGCAAGGAGGCAATCTAAGGCTGGGGGACACATAAGGGGACCCCCAACCCCAGCACTGCCAGCCCCTCTCTAGCCTTCAGAATTGGAAGCCAGAAGCAAATCTACACAGACTACTCTTCCCTAAACCCAAGCCTCCAATTATGCAAAGAGACAAACAAGCTAAATACCCCAAACTTACCCAGTCTATTTTTCTACCAGAAAGGAGCAAACATGCCCCCCTCCCCAACCAACCCACGCCTCCAGCACCCTGCCCGTATACATTCTGCACTTTATAGTTGGATGCTGAGCTTAGGGTAATTGGGGGACCCCTCTTGCCACTCCTCCCAAGTCCTTGAGGAAACCCCATTAAAGGTCCACCAAAGGAACTGGGATATTTGGGAGGCTGGAGGACACCCCCCCTAAGACTTCTAACTACCCCTCACCCCACCTCCCTGCCTGTGTGTGTTATTTCAAAGGAAAAGAACAAAAGGAATACATTTTCTAACCTCTTTCATTGTGGTTTTTACTCAAAGGGAGTGGGTGGATGTGGGACCACTGTACCCACAGAAAAGGGGTGCAGGTCATCCCCCACCACACACAATGCCAGGACACAGGAAATGACACCTTCTTGGGGCCTCACTTTGCTTCCTCCACTGTAGAGCAGGGACAGAGAGAAGTGCCTGTTTATCTTCTCTTTTTCCCTGTATTTTTTCTTATCATACAAGTACATCTATTTCCCAGGGCTGCAATAATTAGTTACCACAAAGAGGGAACTTAAAACCAACAAAATTATTTTAGATGAGTATGCTTTTATTGTGTAAAATATACAAAGCATAAAAATGGACCATGTGAAATATTTTTAATTGTACATTTCGGCAGCTTTAAATATACTGACACTATTGTGCAGCCATCCCCCTGCAGCTCCAGAACTCTCTCGTCTTCCCCAACTGGCACTCTGTCCCCATCAAACATTAAACCCCCCTCTCCTTCCCTGGCCCCAGCCACCCATATCTACTTCCTCTCTCTATGGAGGTGACTCCTCTAGGGACCTCCTATGAGGGGATCACACAGGATTTGTCCTTTGTCTCTTATGTTCTTGAACAGCATGCCCTCAAGGATCATTCACAGTGTCACTGGTGTCGGGTTTTCATTCCTTTTTAAGGCTGTATAATATCCCATCGTGTGGGTGGACCATTCTGTGTTTATCCTGTCTGTTCTAGGATCCTTGGGTTATTTCTAACCTTTTGAGTATCATGAATAAAAACATTCATTCTCATAGTTCCCGGGGTAGGCGTCTGAAATCAGGGTGTCAGACTCCCTCCGAAGGCTCCAGGAGAGCTTCATTCCTTGCCTCTCCCACCTTCTGCCAGTTGCCAGCAATCCTTGGTGTTCCTTGGCTTGTAGACCCATCACTCCAAATTTACCTGTCACCTTCTAAAGACGTTCCCAACAACTTGTGCCTCCTAGCATGCACTTGCTTGTTCCCCTCTCCTGCTCTGCCAACCTGGGTCTGGATACCCCAGAGGACACAGCAGAAGTGGTAGAACATTACCTCCGAGATCAGGGAAGAGAAGACACTGCTGTTACCATCTTGGTTGTGTTTTGAGCGGCTACTCTATAGTGGGGATCATTTGTTAGGCAGCAACAGCTGTTTCAATGACGGACAGCACACACAACAGAGGTCCCACTAGGTGGTACCCTTCAGCCTAAGTGCATAGTAGGCTATACTATCTAGGTGTGTGACATTCACATAATTCAAAATTGCTTCCCAATGTATTTCTCAGAACGTGTCCCCATCATTAAGCAACATACGACTGTACATAGCTACGATTTTCACATACCCAGAAGAAGGATCAAGCCTTGCTAACTATTTTGTATTTTATATCTTTTTTGAATCACGTCCTTAGGATCAATTCCCAGGAGCGGAATTGCTGAGTCTAAGGATAGCGCTATCTCAAAGTTGGGCCACCAGAAAACTTGTATGCAACATATAGCAGGTCCCTGAATAACACTGTTATTCATTGTAACATTGACAAGAAAGAAGAATCCCAACCAACACTGAACAAAAAAAAAGCTATTTGAGGGCTTGATTTCCTTATACATAGTTGTGCTTAAAGTGAATTTCCAAGAACCTTTCAAAAGTATTGCGGACATATTGTACGCAGCTACCAGTGAGGAACTGGCATTATCACTTTTACTGCAGCTATATCAGCATCAGTGTTACTTGAATGGGCCAGTTAACATGTGTTTTCTTACCCTAGATCTTCTATCCCATTATGCTATGTTTGGGATATGAGGTTCTATTGATGATGTGCAATGAGTTATCCAGACAGGCTGCCTTTGTTATCCTAAACCTTAGTTTCCCCACCCGCAAAATAAGAGGTGTTTCTGCTCACATCTTTAAAGGGAAAAGAACTTAGATTTATTGAGCAAGTACTATGTGCCCTTGTAACATGATAAGCCCTGTCAAGTATTATCTCCTTCACATTGTCTATTTGTCTAACACTTATTTTGCACCAGACCCAATTCTTACATGGGATACAGCAGAGCCTAAAACAGAAAAAAACCTCTGCTTTCAGAGGCCCTACTTTACTGTGGGGGGAACTAACAATATATAACATAAGCAAGTGAACACGCAGAAAGCAAAGGTGCTGTGGATAAAAATAAAGAAGGAGGATAAGAAATACCACAGTTTCGATATTAGAGTGGTGAGAGAAGGTCTCACACAGAGAAGCTGACATTTGAATAGAGATTTAAAGATAGTGAGATCGGGAGTCAAGGAGATGTCTAAGGGGGAAAAAATCTAGCCAGAGGGAGCAGCCAATGCAAAGGTCCCAGGGCAGGAACATGCTGGCAAGTTGGAGGACCGGAGAGGAAGGCTGGGGGAGAGAGGCGGTGAGGGCATGGAGGGTGCAGGGAAGATTGTGCAGGACTGTGGGGACAGGGGAAGGACTTTGAACTTCTACCCTGAGGGAGGCCGCAGCAGCCCAGGAGGGCAGTGGGCAGAGGCGGGGTGGGACGAGACTCACGTGCTCATGGGTGCCCTCTGGTGGCTACTGCAGGGAGCACAGGCTGGGCAGGGGCAGAGAGGATACGCGGGCAGCCAGATTCTGGATATATATTGAAGGTTGAATCTACAGGATTTGAAGACAGAGGGGAGGCATGAGAAAAAGAGAGGAATCAAAGATAACGTCAGATTTTTGACCAAAACAACCCAAAGGATGGAGTCTCTCCTTGGATCCTATTGACAACACTACATGGTAGTGTCACCATTTCCAGTTTCCAAATGGGGAAACAGAGCCTCCCAGTGGCGCAGCGGGTTGGGCGCAGCTCTGTGAAGCTGTCTGCAGCCTCTGCAGCGCGTGTTTGATTCCCTGCTGGCCAGGGAGCATCCTACAAGGCGCAGCAGACCTCTCCTGGCTCTCCTGCTGCTCCCCTCAGCAGTGTACTTTGGTCAGTCTGCCTGTTCTGTTCCCCACTCTGTCTCTGGTGAATCCTCTCACCCCACACACACACCTCTGGCCTGTACCCCAGCTCTTGTATGCATAAATAAATAAATAAATCTTTTTTAAAAAATGGGAAAACAGCTCAGAAAGGTAAAGCAGATACCACACAGCAAGAAGTGTCTGAGATGGAAATCAAACCCAGGTCCCTGTGACTCCAAACCTATGCCTGTCTTATTTTCAAGTCAACTTTTTTTTTTTTAAGATTTATTTATTTATGCATACAAGAACTGGGGTACAGGCCAGAGGTGTGTGGGGGGGGGGTGAGAGGATCCACCAGAGACAGAGTGGGGAACAGAACAGGCAGACTGACTGAAATACACTGCTGAGGGGAGCAGCAGGCGAGTCAGGAGAGGTCTGCTGCGCCATGTGGGTTTCTCCCTGGCTGAGGATCGAATTCGTGCTGCAGTGGCTGCAGACAGCTTCATGGTTGTGTCTTAACCCCTTGTGCCACCAGGGAGTTTCCTCAAGTCGACTGTCTCTTTCTTGGTAGAACCTTCTCATTCTCCACTCTGCCATCTGTCACTAAGACAATGAGCCCCAGTACATTTGCTGACTAGTGCACTGTAACAATGACCGCAAACTTACTGATTTAAAATAACACAAATGTGTTATGCCGAATGAAGGTCAACTCTGACATGGACCTCACAGGACTAAAATCAAGGTGTTGGCAGGACTGGCTGCTTCTGGAAGCTCTCGGGAGAATGCTTCCTGCCTTTCCCAGCTTCTAGTGGCAACCTGCATTCCATGGTTCTTGACCTCTTTTCATCTTCAAAACCAGCAAAGACCACTTGGTATTTCTTAGGTCTTATCACTCTGATGCAGACTGTTTCACCTCTTTCTTCCCCGTGTAAGGATTTATGAGATTACATAGGGCCTGCACAGTCCATTTAGAATAATCGCTCTATCTGAAAATTTAATTCCCCTTTTGCCAATGTAACATAACAAGTTGACAGGTTTCTAGGGATTAGGTGGCATTTGGGGAGAAGACCCTCACTCTGTCCACCATATTCATTGAGGTCACAAGAGCTTCTATGACCTCATTGTCCCCAGTACCAAATTTATAAGGTGGCCCTGCCACAGCTGCTGTAGGGACAAACCTCTCCCTGAGGATTTGAACCTAGTTGTCTTGAACCTCTAGCTCCATGGGAGCCCAACCTGAGGAGACTCAAAATTCTTGCTCCAGATTCCAGACCCTGTTTAAGAGGGTCAATGCCTTATTCACCAAAGCCCCTTCCCCACCTTCACTCACCAGCCCCTCCCCGGAACCCAGGCTGTACACATGTGTATGGCTATGTGTTTGGGCACGTGCGTGAAAATGAGCTAGAATTCCTCCCATCACAACAGGTGAGTTTGGAACCATGGGTCTCCCAGTACCTCCAGCCTGGACCACAAGGGGAAAAGGCAATGCTTCTCTCCCTTCAGGCAGACCTCCAATTCCATCTAGAAGTAGAGGGAACCAGGCTGGGCCTTTCACTTCAGCCTGCCTGGCTGAGTTGGGAAGGACTTGGGTCTGCACTGCAGGTGCTGGACACAGGAGAACAACTGATGGTCCCTGTGGATGTCCTGGAAGTAGATAATACAGGAACCCTGTGGAAGTTTCTGCTCTCAGGAGCCATGGCTGGCGCAGTGTCTCGCACTGGCACAGCCCCATTGGATCGCGCCAAGGTGTATATGCAGGTGGGTGGGGAGCACAGCCCTGGAGGCCTTGGGTTGGGATGGATGGAGGTGGAGTTGATGGAGTTCAGGGTGAGGATGGGGGTTGGCACAAGGATTGAAGTAGGGAAGCTGAATGGAGATGGGATAGAGTTGGAATTAGGGATGACAGTGGAGCTGATGTGGATGGAGCATGGAGTTCAGTAAGGGAAGGAGTTGAAGGAATGGAACCAGGGACAAGGTTAGGGTTGGGGGCTAGGAAATCAGAGATGGGGCTTTGGATGACTGAAAACAAAATAGGACAGAGAGATGAAAATGAGGGACGAGATGGTAATGAGGGTCGGTGTTAGGGTGAGTTAGAGAGTTCTAGGGCTAGTCAGGGAAGGAGATGGAGAAAAAATAGGGATGGGAGAGAAACAGGGTTGGGGACAGGACAAGTTTGGGCTCCAAACCGGGATGAGGATGGGACGGGGTGGAGGGGTCCTCACAGGGTCAGGGACACCCCACCCCCAGGTCTACTCCTCCAAGACTAACTTCATGAACTTGCTGGGAGGGCTCCGGAGCATGATCCAGGAAGGGGGCATCCGTTCCCTCTGGCGGGGCAACGGTATCAACGTTCTCAAGATTGCCCCTGAATACGCCATCAAGTTCTCTGTCTTCGAACAGGTGTGGCATGGTCCTGTCTCCCTAGCCCCACTCTCAAACCCAAACCCTTCCTGTAGTCCCACCTCCAAGTTCAAATCCTTATCCAAGAAACACACTGCCCACCCCCCACCCCGCCAGGTCCCATATGTCACCCCCTGGATGGGTTTTAGAAAGGAATATGGTTCGCTTTTCTCTCATGTTCCTCTCTCCTGTCCAGTGTAAGAATTATTTCTGCGGAGTGCATGGGTCCCCACCCTTTCAGGAACGTCTCCTTGCTGGCTCCCTGGCTGTAGCCACCTCCCAGACACTCATCAACCCGATGGAGGTAACAATGTCTGCCCCTTAGAAGATGAAAGGTAGTTGGCAGTAACTGCGAGAGCTTCCTCATTTCCTCCTCCTCCTCCCTCTGCCCCATCCCCCCTTCCTTCCTCTTCCTACTCCCCCCTTCCTACTCCCCCTTCCTTCTCTCGCCTTCCTTCTTCTACTTGTGAGAGATGTATCAAGTTTTATCCCAGCTGACTACCCAGGCTTCACAACACATCTTACTGGATGGGCCTCACCCTTTCCCCCCACAATGATCCAAGATGGCACCTTTATCGAATTTCTATATATTTTTTATTTCCAGTCTTTTTCTCCTCATTGCTCTGGTGTCTGTTCATGTGCCACTGTCTTCTAATTTTTTTTAGACTTTTTTAGACTTTTGTAAAGCAGTTTCAGATCTACAGAAAAATTGAGTAGAAAGTAGAGTCCCTATAGACCCCTTCCAACATTTACATCATTTGTTACAACAGATGCATCAATATTGATACAAAGTCATTAACTGAAGCCCATAGTTTACATTATTGGGCATTGTACCAGTCCATGGGTTTTGATAGATGTGTAACATGTGTCCACCATTATGGTATCATACAGAATAGTTTCACTCCCTAAACAATCCTGTGCTCAGCCGGTTCACCTCTCCCTTCCTGTTTTGCCTTCTCTTTTTAATTTCTGAGGCTTGATTTTGACATCCTTGCTCTTTTAAAATCTGTTTTCCAAGTTATCATCCTTTGTTGATTTTTCCATATAAACTTTAAAAGCAACTGTGTAGTTCAGAACACAAAATCACCTACAGGTACTTGTTTTTTTACTGGGATGGTATTCAACTCACAAATGAAGTTAGAGGTTATTGCCAGCTATATGATGTCTAGTATATGCATCCAAAAAATATTCCATTTGTTTAAGCCTTTGATGATGTCCTTTAATGGTCTTATAAATTGTCTTCAATATAATTCTTGCCCTCATCTGATTAAGTTCCTTCCAAAGTGTTTTGGTTTTTTATTGCTGCATAAAAAATAACCACAGACTCAGGAGCTTAAAATACTATCGATTTATTATCTCATTGTCTCTATGGGTCATGTCTGGCTAGTAGAATCCTCTGCTCAGGTTTTCATTAAGCAGAAATCAAAGTGTCAGCTGGGCTGCCAATAAATCCATCTGAGGTTCAGGTTCTCTGCAAACCTCCATAGTTGTTGGCAGGATTCATTTTCTTATGGTTGTAGGACTGAAGTCCTAGGCTCCTCGAAACTACCCATTGGTCCCTGCCATCTGGTCCTCTCCATAATAGTTTACTCATTTAAGATCAACGGGAGAGTGTGTGATGCTTCAAGCTCTCTGATTTCATCTGTCTCTGGCTCACCGGATTAGGCCATGCTCACACAGGACCATTTATCTTGCAACTTGGTCTGGTTTGGAGCCTTAAATGTATCGGCAAATCACCACTCTCCAATTTTGTCATATAATGTAACTTTAGCAGGGAAGTGATATCCCATAGCCCATGTTCAAAGACGGGGGGCAGGGGAGGCATCATTGTACAGAGTATGCAGCTACTATTTTAAATTTGGGGCACTTTGCAAAAATCCAATTTTTGGGCTGCTTTCAGAAAACTGGCAGACCTGGGCACCTAAGACCTGTGCTATAGTGGCATTTACTTGGCTGGTGGTACACCAAAGCTGCCACAGACCCAACTCAGCTGATGTCACTTCCCTTCATCTCTTGCCCTCAGTTAACACTTGAATTTCTAAACCTTGGGTTAGGAGCACAGGCAGCCCAAGGAATGGACAGGTCTGGGTTTGCAACTTCTGTGCATCCCCGAGCCTGAGTGTTCTCATTTGTAAGATGGAAACAATAGTCATTGCTGAGGGTCACTGAAGTGATTGAAGCAAATGAGTACCACATTCCTTACTTTCCCCAGGTGCTAAAGACAAGGTTGACGCTGCGTCGTACCGGCCAGTATACTGGGCTGCTGGATTGTGCGACACAGATCCTAAAACGGGAAGGCACCCAAGCCCTTTACCGCGGTTACTTGCCCAACATGCTTGGCATCATCCCCTATGCCTGTACTGACCTGGCCGTCTATGAGGTGTGGGTCCTGCAGACAGGGTGGCAGGGGTGGTACAAACCCAGGCCTGTAGTGAGCACCTTCCTGATCCCCTTCTTTTTCAGATGCTCAGGTACCTCTGGCTGAAGTCAGGCAGGGACATGGAGGATCCAAGTGGACTGGTCAGTTTGTCATCTGTGACACTGTCCACAACCTGTGGCCAGATGGCCAGTTACCCGCTGACTTTGGTGCGCACCAGGATGCAAGCCCAAGGTCAGTCTGGCCCTAGTGGGATGCCACACTTGCCCTTTCCTGCCTTGCCCCAGCTCTCTGAACTTTCTCCTTCCCCAAAACTGACTCTCACATTGATCCTGGTCACCTTTGCTGATCTGAAACTATCAAAGCTTTGATCACCCCCTAGTCTGATTGCAGTCCTCAAATTAACCCTACAAATCACTAAAAGGAACATCTATTTCTAAAGTGACTCCCTGCAATATCCCCCCAAGGGGCCCACTCCCCCGCAATGGGCCCACTCCTCCCCAATGGGCCCACTCCCCCCCAACGTGACCCATGTACTGATACTGACTTCAAGCCATCTACTCCCAAAATGACTTACGAACTCCTCCAAATCTGATCCAGCTCTCAATTGGCTCCAAAAGGGAAAACGGTTCCTAAATTTGTCCCTGATACCTTAGGGATGCCTCAAATGTTACTCGCCAAATGGATTCTCATTCCCTAATCCAATCCTCAAACATCAGTGAAGATCCTTAGCAACCCTGGTCTTCACAAGTACCCAAACTGGGCCTCCCTGATGGTGCAGAGGTTAAGTCTCAGCGCTATCAAGCTATCACCAGCTACTGCTGCACGAGTTTGATCCCCAGCCAGGGAGCCAACACACATGGCGCAGCAGACCTCTCTTGTCTCACCTGCTGCTCCCCTCAGCAGTGTATTTCAGTAGATCTGCCTGTTCTGCTCCCCACTCTGTCTCTGGTGAATCCTCTGCCCCCCTCACCTCTGGCCTACACCCCAGTTCTTATATGCACAAATAAAATCTTTTTTAAAAAGTCCCCAAACTACCCCTTAGCACCCCTCCACAAACTTCCAGTAAATCTTAGAAGTTTTCGCCCATATAAGCTGAGAGTTTTGTAAGATATACTAAAAAATGAATACTGAAAATTCCTGTCTAAATTGATCATCTCACTCTCCTAAATGGACCAATTTTCTCTTAAAAGTCCTTCTAACTCCTTTCCAAAGGACCCTCACTATGCCCCTGCCCTTGTTCTCATCTCTCCCCACCCCACCCCTACTCTAGCCCCTCCAGAAGCTCAGGTCATCTCTGGCTGAGGTCCTAAGCCTGCTCCTGTCCCTGCAGACACTATTGCAGGCTTAAACCCCACCATGAGAGGAGTGTTCCGGCAGATCCTGGCCCAGCAAGGTTGGCCCGGTCTATACCGAGGCATGACCCCCACATTACTGAAGGTGTTGCCAGCAGGCGGCATCAGCTACGTGGTGTATGAAGCCATGAAGAAAACCTTGGGCGTATAGGCAGAGTTGGGAACACACCCTGGGCAGAAAATGGACAGAAGGTTCCATTGCCCTTGGCCTCAAAGAACTCTCCAGATTCCAGTTCCGAGGGAAGTCTTTTGTCAGAAGAAGCAGACTGGAAGTCTGGGTCATAAGATTCCTGACCCCCACCCACCCAGGGTACAGTCTGGAACTAGTCGGGACTCCAGTTTGGTTTGTCCTGGCACCAGGGTGAAATGGTGAACCTGTGGGGACAACTAGGAATAAAGAGATGGTTTCTGCTGGACGTGTCTGGGATACCTGAGAGCATTAGTAGAGTTGGGTTCCTGAGATCCTGGGCCCCAGAGGTACCTTGCCTCCTCCTATCCCCCAGCTATAGAATAGTAAAAGTCTGAATGATGCCAGGGTTTAGAAGAAAAGTTGACGGATGATGCCTGGGCTCAGAAGAAATTAAGGACCCAGCATAGGAGCTTGGAGTTCAGGTCCCATGTCCTCATGCAAAGAGAGTGTGGGATGGAGAATTAGGAGCTGATATCCCTCGGTCTTGGGAAGGAAGCAATGGCCCCAGACCTTGAGTTGGGGAGGGGAGCTGTACAGAGGAAATCCTGGAAGAGAAAGGGGAACTCTAGATCCCTGATGGAGAGAGGAAGGGGTGCAAAGAATCCCTGGATTTCCTCCTGCTCGTGCATCACCCCACCACAGGAAGTGCCCGATCTCCGAGACCTCAAGCAGGCCACGTGCCAGGCCTACCCAGCCAGGCTCCTGGGACACAAACCCAGACGTCAGTTCTGAACTCCGGCAGTCTGTCGCCAATGCCCACGTCGGCTGCCATTCACCCGGGCTCCCGCTAATCCCCTCTCGCAGGCGGGTAGCGGGCTCCGCCCCAATGCAGCTAAGCTTTCACTGGCTCCCACCAAAATTGGGCACCTTTATTTCCTTCGTCGTCATTTGCTCTGAGCGATGTCAGTCATCTTACACCTGCCCCCGGACCCCAGTCATTGGCTAAGAAGTCAAGCCTAGAAAAGGATTCTGGTTAAGAAGGCAAGCAAACCAGTCCCGCCCCGAGGCTATTCCCCAGAACTAGTCGGGGATTGGAGCAAATTGACTGCCAATCTCCACAAGGCCCGCCTTTTGCTTGTACTCATTGGTTCGCGGTCACGGCTCACCGGGTGCCCCGCCCAGCCCGTTCAAAGGGGCCTTTCGCCAAGCCCCTCCCTCCAGTCCACCTGACTCGCCGCAGGAGTCAATCCGGTTCTGAAGCCGCCCCGCGATTCTGGAACTCCCGCTTCATTGGGCCTCCCCCCTTCGCGATGGCCTCGATTTGCCCTCCCTGCGCCCTCAGCCCGCCGCCCATTGCCTTTTAGAGCTGTCGGTCACCCGCCACCGCCCGCCCACTACCTCTTTCTGCACTCCGATTGGCCGCTCGTCTCCAGAGCCCGCGATAGGTGTTCGGGGAACGCCGGCCGCCTCCTATTGGCCCAGCTCAGCCGTCCGTCACGCCGGCGGCGGGAGGGGGCGTCCGTCTCCCCGCTCGTCGTCTTCCCAGCCGCTGGCTTCCCAGAGTGCTCCGCGGCCGTGTGGAGCGAGGCCTTGTTCCCGCGTTGAGCCGCCGCCGCTGCCGCCGCCGCCGCCGCCGCCTCCTCAGCCTCAGCCTCCGCGCCAGGCCCGGCCCCGCCGCGCCATGTCGGACTACAGCACGGGAGGACCCCCGCCCGGGCCGCCGCCGCCCGCCGGCGGGGGCGGGGGATCCGGGGGGCCCGGAGGCGCCGGGGGAGGCCCTCCGCCGGGCCCGCCGGGCGCGGGGGACCGGGGCGGCGGCGGGCCCGGCGGCGGCGGCCCGGCGGGGGGGCGGCCGGCGGCCCCTCGCAGCCCCCCGGCGGGGGCGGCCCCGGGATCCGCAAGGACGCCTTCGCCGACGCCGTGCAGCGGGCCCGCCAGGTGAGGAGGCCGCGGCCCGAGGGGCGCCCGCGCGGGCGGCGGGGGGGAGGGGGCGGGGGTCACGTGCGCGCGCGGGGTCGCGGGAGGGGCCGGGGCCGCCGCGGGGTCACGTGGGGCGGTAGGCGGGGGCCCGCGGGGTCCCCTCGGGGTGACCCCCCCGGCGGGGGCAGGGGCGCCCGGGGTCCCCGGGAGCGTCCCCGGGGTGTGGAGAGGCCGCGCGCGCGGGGACCCGCCTGGGGACCCCGGGACCCCCCCGGTGGGGTGCCGCGGGCTTCTCGCTCCCGGAGGCGAGGCCCGCCCTCCCGGGGGAGGGTCCTGCGCGCCCCCTCCTCCCGCCGAGGCCCGGGGCTGCCGGCCCCCAGCCTGGCCCCGGCTCCTCGCGCGCTCCTGGAGGAAGGGGCTGGGGGAGCAGCGGTCCCCCCCGGAGCCGGGCAGTGCAGCGGGGCCCCTCCGCCGCCGGGGTGGCCGCGCGCTCGGGCGGAGTGGGGAGGAGGAGGGTGAGGCTGGCCCTCGGGTGCTCCCCAGACGGGAAGGGGGCCTGTCTCTGCGCGGCGGGGAGGGTCGCGCCAGTGTTTTCGGGCCGGATGACAACATGGAGTTGTCACATGCCGGCGTGGCTGACCTCCCCGGCTCGCCTGCAGGCCCGAAGGGGAGGAGGCTCGGGGAGAACGGAGGACTTTGCCGCCTTTCGGGAAGGGGACTGGCCCGGGCCGGTCGCCTCGCTCGCGGCGGTCCAGCCCTCCGGGCAGGGTGGGAGGCCCGTTAGGAGACGCCCTCTTCGGGCCCAGCGTGGGCTGCGGTTTTCTCACCCCGCGGTGGGGTAGGCTTCCAAGGTGCGTCTGAGCCGGTCACGCAGGGGACTGCCTTGGTTCAGAGACACCTACAGCTGGGGGAGTTGGTGCTTTGTGTTGAGGTGGGAAAAGGCCCGTCTGGGCATCCTGAGAGCTTTGGCTCCAAGTCAGTGGCGTGGAGGAAAATCCGGAGAGGTGAAAAGATAGAGCCTTCAACTCAGGTTGGTTTCTTTGGAAAAACTGGAGTAGTTTTGCAGACACACCTGTCTTAAGTTTGTTGATTTTGAGTTCATTGGAAGTTGTTCATCGTGTGTCTAAAATGTAGCCTGTGTTCCAAAAGGGTCTTTTGTTTCGGCCAAATGAAAATTTCAGATGCCTTGAAACAAAAACTTTTCCTGAGATTTCTTCAACAAATGCAAAGATTGCATGGCGAGAGCCATAAGAGGTAGCTGTGCTCTTCAGCATCCCAGAAGAACCAGGCTAGAGTCAAGCTGTCTGGTTCTCTGCCCTGGGTCTCCAGGGTGAGGAGGGAAGTGGCTGAAAGTTTTGGTTCGTGGACATGACCTGAGTGAGGACCCTTGTCTGCACCTGAACTTTTGTATCTTTCACCCCCAGATCCAAGTCTGCATAGATTACCTCATGGATAACTCTAGAACTCTGAGTCTTAAGACTCTTTCCAGAACAGTTGGCGCATCCCTAAATTGGGGAGGAAGCTACTCCCAGACCTAGTGGATTTTCATGAATCAGGGGTGTTCAGGGAAGTTGATCTGAGTGCCACAGAGGGTTGGTTTGGTAGTAATTCTGTGTTTACTACTTTATTTTTAGATTGCAGCCAAAATTGGAGGTGATGCTGCCACCACAGTGAACAACAGCACTCCTGATTTTGGTTTTGGGGGCCAAAAGAGGCAGTTAGAAGATGGAGGTAACTACCTGCTGGGAGCAAGTTCTGGGGAGTGAGAGTGAGGTGCCTTTGTTTGAATATGTTGGGGGTGGGGGGAGCCCTACTGCTGTTTGGTCTTTTAAAACCTCAGCAATCCAAGCTTTGTTCGTTCTTTTTGTTCAGTCTGCCATCCTGAGGTATCAGGTAGCTGAGAGGAGGGCAGATTAATTGTGACTGGGTCCAAGTTGTAAGTTTTCAACATCCTTCTCCCCCTATGGTAGGCTGGGGAAAGGCTCTCAGTTTTATTGAGGCCCCGCGTAAAGTGTAGGGTTGACTTGACTGCAAGTAGCATTACCTGCAGAAGCCAAAATGACAGGCTGGTGATCATTTCATCTCTTTCATCCACATTCCTTCCCTTCCTGGGGCAGATCTGGTCCTAAACTGGAAGGACCCAGTGTGTGGTCATCATTGTTCACCTATAATAAAGATCTTTTTTACCCTGGATATTGGTGGGATTAAGGAGTTCTGGCCACTTTCTGAGATTGGTCTCTTCTCTCCTGTCTTGGCTTTCATATTAGGGGTGGGGGAAGTGGAATGGTTTGCCAGGACATGTGGCACCAGCATCAGATTTGAGGCAGCTGTGGGTGGGTGGGTGCTGCATCTGACATATCCTCTCTCTTTCGCAGACCAACCGGAGAGCAAGAAACTGGCTTCCCAGGGAGACTGTAAGTCCCTTGAAGAGGGCAGCTTCAAGGTCTTTTAGGAACGGGGAGCTAGAAGCATGGAGCATGTGGTAGCTTCTCCTTATTGGCAGCTCTAGGTGTTCATCATCTGGGCTTCATGAGCTTTAAGGATCCCAAAAAACCTCCAAATTGGGGCAGAAACTCTCAGAGTGTATGTGTGCGTGCCGCGCACGGTCTGCTGTGAAGAGGGGTCTGTGGTGCGTGAGTGCTTAGAAGCCCAGCCTGAGGTGCTAGTTCCAGAGCGCTGCTGGAGAACCTTGGGGCCAGTAGTAGGCAGGGTCCCTTAAAGGAACAAGGCCAATCTTTCCTTTGGGTTCTCTCTCCACAGCCATCAGTTCTCAGCTTGGACCTATCCATCCTCCCCCCAGGTAAGTGGTGACTTGAGCATGGCATTTCTCTATCTCTCATTTGTCTCTACCTTCTCTTAGTCACTTGGGAGAGAGGTCTGTCTTGGGGCTGCACCATGAAAGGTTTTGTCTCCATTCCTGGTCACTCAGAGAGGGGACTGAGCAGCATGACTGTCTGCGCTTGGGTGTCTTCGGGGCTGTGGGGGTGGGTGGGGCAGTAGCTGGCAGGATGAAGGGTGGGCTCTGCGTCCTGTTTGCTGCCTGCATCGCGGCGGGCATGCTCAGAAACAGGCTTATCCCCTTGAAGAGGTTGTGGAAGAACCTTGATTTTTCTCTGCAAAAGCTGTTTCCTGGGAGCTAGTGGGACCTGGGAAGTTGTCCCGTTGACTTTAGTGAGTCTGATGAATTCTTTGTCAAGAACTACATTGTTGCTGCTTTTTTTTTTTTTTTTTTTTTTTTAAGTTTGGTAGTTTTGTAAAGTACAATAAAAATTACTTATTGGAAAATAAAGTGGAAGATAAAAGTCAGATTTTTATATTTAAGATGCGCAGATGTAAAAGGACTTTGTTAGATTGCTTTAAAAGTACCTCCTTTGCCGTGAGACAGCTAGGGTACAGGGGCCCAACTGCCCCAGACCAAGCCTCTTAACTCCATGAGGAAACCGGGGGGTGGTTGGTGACTTGTTGTGGCAAGAGTGAGCCTTGTGCTATTGTCAGGCTCCACTTAGGTCTTTGGGGACTTGGTACCCATGTCATGGAAAGCAAGCTGAGGGGTCAGAAACATGGCTTTGGTGGGCTTTTTCTTAGGCGACCACCTCTCACTTGTCCAACTTCTGCTTCCTCCTTGAAACTGACTTTCATTATTTCTCTTTGAAGGACTTCAATGACAGAAGAGTACAGGGTCCCGGATGGCATGGTGGGACTGAGTGAGTATAGGTCAGGGATGCCCATTCTCTGCCACACCTTCTCCCCCTTGGGGCTGTGTCCTGGGAGGCCCCACCAGGGGGCCTCCTCTCTCACTCCTTTCTGAATGGGTCAGAGTCTCAGCTTCAGCCCCCTTTTCAGTCTGTTTTTCTTCCTTCCACCTAGTCATTGGCAGAGGTGGTGAGCAGATAAACAAAATCCAGCAAGATTCAGGCTGCAAGGTCCAGATCTCTCCAGGTATGAGAACCAGGTTTATGCCACAATGGGAGCTGGTTTGGGCTTGTGGTCTTTGCGCTTTTTTTAGTAAACATCTGAGTTTTGCCTTAACTGGGTAAACAGATATAAAATGGACTGGTTTGTTGAGCCGTTTTTGTGTGCTAGGCCTGGCGCTGTATGTCAACTTGGGCAACTCCTTGTGACTTTTTGTCTGTCTTTCATTTCATAATTGGGGAGGGGGGCTGAGGTGGAAGGGCTAGAACTGCAGTCCGGAACCTCACTTCAGGCTTCTGCTCTGGAATATGATGTGAAATTGCTGCTTAAACCCCTAATAGAACACCAGTGGGAATATGGGGGGCAGGGAGAGTGGCAGAAAGAACCACTGTGCAACTGGGCCTAGGTGTCAACCCCAGGTCTGGCTGCCCTTCTGCAAGTGCCTTCCTCTCAGCGTTCCTCAGGACTCTTCTAATGCCTGAACTCCTTGACTATAGGGGGCGGGGGCTCGTGTAACTATCAGGGCTGGTGGAATGGCCCAGATTTCGGATCTTCTGGAAAATCCCTCTTTTACATCGTCTCTTTCCCTAAAACTTGCCCCCTCCCCCCCTTACTGGACTTCTAAGTTTCCCGAATCTTTTGGTCTTGCCTAGAGTGGCCTTCTGGGGTCTTGGGGGGGTAAGTTGAATGGCCAGAAGGCTACGTGGTGGCGGAAGTGGCTGGTGGTTGCTCTGGAAGTTTCCTCGTCTCCACGGAAGGCCTTGGCAGGCTCGCAGGCCCCAGACAGATGTGGACCCTGTTTCCTCTCTCCTCAGACAGTGGCGGCCTACCCGAGCGCAGCGTGTCCCTCACGGGAGCCCCGGAATCCGTCCAGTAAGTCCCCAACTGAGGCTGGGGTGACTAGGGGGATGGGTAGAAGCCTTCTTGACCCTTTCGAAAATGGGGGATGACATCTCGCATCATGCCCCTCAACGCCCTGCCCTCTCAGGAGGCTCCTGGCACACTGGTTTTCCTGAACCACCCCAGCCCTGCTAACTGGACCCTCTTCCTTGTCATCCGGCCAGACACAGACGTTGGCATTCCTTTCTTCCTTTTGAGCTGGGTGGGGCTGCCAGGCCAGGAGTAGGAAGTAGTCTTTTTCAAGTGACAGTGTTGTTCTCCCCTTCCCAGAAAAGCGAAGATGATGCTGGATGACATCGTCTCTCGGGGTCGCGGGGGCCCCCCTGGACAGTTCCATGACAATGCTAATGGGGGCCAGAATGGCACAGTGCAAGAGATCATGATCCCCGCAGGGAAGGCTGGCCTGGTCATTGGCAAGGGCGGGGAGACCATCAAACAGCTGCAGGTGAGGGGACAGGACAGCGGACAGAGACTTTCCAGCCCAAGAAAGTTTCCTTCCTGTGGTCCTATGGCCACACGTCCCCACCCATTGCTTTGCCCCAGAGTCTTACCCTTTTTGGTCTTACCCGACCTCCATCCCCAAGTACATCAGCCCTAAAAAGTCTTTGGGGAACTCAGCACTGACTGTCAACACTGGTTGTAAAGGAACGAGCTGGAGTGAAGATGATTTTAATTCAAGATGGGTCTCAGAATACAAATGTGGACAAGCCTCTGCGCATAATTGGGGATCCTTACAAAGTACAGGTGAGCACCTCCTGGGTGGGATGGTGAGGATTTCTGGCAAAGGGATGGTGTAAGGGGGGACAGGGGTCTGCATTTACTGGAGGTTTGTGTGAATGGGCCGAAAGTGGGGAGGTTTCAGGAGTGCCGATGTCGAAATTCGCCCTGAACTCATACCGGTGCTGAACTACCTCCCAGTTGTATGTGCGCAAACCAGAGGCCTGAATGCTGATCTGTTTTCTTGTCTGGAAAACGAAGGGTTTCTGTGTTGAGCGCAGCCTGTGTGTGCTGTCCTTAGTTTAGGCCCATGACCCCTGGGGACGTGGGAGGCAGGGGTGGAATACAGTGGGGCAGCAGCCTTGCCTGTGTGCCCACATCCTGTGTGTTTGCAGCAAGCCTGTGAGATGGTGATGGACATTCTCCGGGAGCGTGACCAGGGCGGCTTTGGGGACCGGAATGAGTACGGATCCCGGATTGGCGGGGGTATTGACGTGAGTGCGGGCTTCCCTGAGGAGGGGATAGGTGATCTCACTGCCAGCAGCTATGGGGACTGAGCCTTACTGATTCTTTTGCCTCTTTTCCTCCCTAGGTGCCAGTGCCCAGGCATTCTGTTGGCGTGGTCATTGGCCGGAGTGGAGAGATGATCAAGAAGATCCAGAATGATGCCGGTGTTCGGATACAGTTTAAACAAGGTCAGCGCCTAACCCAGGATATCAGCAGCGGGTGTGGGTGTGCTGGCTGACATTGTCCTCTTTGGGTCACCATTAGGGTCCTCAGCAGGCAGCTTGGACCTTGGTCGTCCTCTTTGTGGTGTCTCCAAGACAGGCCACTGGAACATGTCTGTCTCTGACCCCTGCTGTGGACGGCCATGGGGGAGTTGGTGACGGCCAACTTTTCAAGTTCCCACCAAGTGGCCTGTCTTGATGGGGCAATCTGGGGCTGGATCACAATACTCTGCCATAGCCCTGGGCAGCAAGCAGTCTCAACGCCGTATGTCTGCAGGGTGGAGGAATCCCTGTTGCTGCTTCTGGGGTGTCACACGAAGAAGGTAGTTTCAGCTATTGCCCTGCCTTAGCTGGTCTGCTTCAGAGAACTTGAGCTCATCTGCCCACCCCCTGAGTATGGTTTTGGTAGCGCAGCATCTGCCCTGAAGAGGGAGTATGACGGTGATGGAATTGCATTTCTCTTTTCAATTTGTCGTATTGCTGCCTGGGTGCTGACCTCAGATGACGGCACGGGTCCTGAGAAAATAGCCCACATAATGGGGCCCCCAGACCGGTGTGAGCATGCAGCCAGGATCATCAATGATCTTCTCCAGAGCCTCAGGGTAGGTGACGCGGGTCATGCTGGGAGGAGACTGGCCTGTCTCGGGAAGTCCAGGGACCAAACTGACTTCTTGCACTCATCCTCCAACTCCTCCATGTCTTGCAGAGTGGTCCCCCAGGCCCTCCAGGGGGTCCTGGCATGCCCCCCGGGGGCCGGGGCCGAGGAAGGGGCCAAGGCAACTGGGGCCCTCCTGGCGGGGAAATGACCTTCTCCATCCCCACTCACAAATGTGGGCTGGTCATCGGCCGAGGTGAGTAGGGCCCCGGCACACCATCCCTCACCCGTTCTCTCCTCCTCCTGCTCTCCCCTTCATTGCCTGTGGCACCCCTGGCAGGAGGTGAGAACGTGAAAGCCATAAACCAGCAGACAGGAGCCTTTGTAGAGATTTCCCGGCAGCTGCCACCCAATGGGGACCCAAACTTCAAATTGTTCATCATCCGGGGCTCGCCCCAGCAGATTGACCATGCCAAGCAGCTCATCGAGGAGAAGATTGAGGTGGGCTCAAGGATGGGTTCTCTGGGATCCCCAACTTGACTCTTCCTTTTCTCCACCACTATTGACCTTTTCCACTTCTTCCCTCAGGGTCCCCTCTGCCCAGTCGGACCAGGCCCTGGGGGACCAGGCCCTGCTGGTCCTATGGGGCCCTTCAACCCTGGACCTTTCAATCAGGGGCCACCTGGGGCTCCTCCTCAGTGAGTATTCCCCTCTGCTTCCTGAGGGATTTGGGATGGGAGGTAACATCCCCATTTTCATACACCGCCAGGAGGTCTAGTTCTGTGTTTAGAGGCACTGTTTGTAGGATCAAGCCCAGCTCTATCATATGGACACTCTGGATTTAAAAGATGGCCTAGATACCCATCCTTGTCTCCTCCTCATTCTAAATCCACCTCATACTCAGATGTCTGTCCAAGCCTGTTGGATCTGGGAGACTTACCTGTGCCTTTTGCTTTGCGGCCCCACCCAGGCAGTGACCTGGGACTGTGCCCCCTTTCTAGCTGCAGCCAGCCTTGCCCTCTTAGGGGTATAACCACTGCTCACATGTACCTCTTCCTCCTGCAGTGCTGGGGGCCCTCCTCCCCATCAGTACCCACCCCAGGGCTGGGGCAATACCTACCCCCAGTGGCAACCGCCAGCTCCTCATGACCCAAGTAAGTACAGCTGGGTGAGGGGGAGGGTGGCTCTGCATTTTTATGGGGGCAGGACAGGCTGGTTTCCTGTGCAGCTCCTCAGCCCCACTCCCCTTTTATAGATAAAGCTGCTGCAGCTGCCGCAGACCCCAATGCTGCCTGGGCTGCCTACTACTCACACTACTACCAGCAGCCCCCGGGTCCCGTGCCTGGCCCTGCGCCAGCCCCTGCGGCCCCACCTGCCCAGGGCGAGCCGCCTCAGCCCCCACCTGCCGGCCAGTCGGACTACACTAAGGCTTGGGAAGAGTATTACAAAAAGATAGGTGAGTGTGAGGCTGTCTCAGAGGTCCAGTTAGGCAGAGGCAATGGGGGCATCGGTACCCATGTTCTCATTCTGGCCTCTGAACTCTGGGTGCCACTTTCTACAGGCCAGCAGCCCCAGCAGCCTGGAGCACCGCCACAGCAGGACTACACGAAGGCCTGGGAGGAATACTACAAAAAGCAGGGTGAGTCAGATGAGGCCATAGGAGCCAGGACCAGGCTGCTCGCGCCAGCAGGATCCTCTCCTCTAATCTGCGCACTACCTTCTAATCCCCCACAGCTCAAGTGGCCACTGGAGGGGGTCCAGGTGCACCTCCAGGCTCCCAGCCAGACTACAGTGCTGCCTGGGCTGAATATTACAGACAGCAAGCCGCTTACTACGGACAGACTCCCGGTCCTGGCGGCCCCCAGCCACCACCCACACAGCAGGGACAGCAGCAGGCAAGTGGGAACTGCCACCCTCCTCCTCCTCCTTTCTCCTTCCAACCCCCGGCCACCGTCCATCCTGCCTTAGTGGGTAGCGCCGGAAATCCCTTCCCCTGCGGGGTGTGTCCTTGATGCCTGCAGCGGGGGCCGTGTGGCCAGAGGTCTCCGGGAGTCCCCACAAGCCGGGGAAGTATGCGCTGGGTCCAGAGGTTAAACGAAGAGGCCTCCCTCCGCCGGCCCGCTTGTTCCTGTGTAACGCTGTCGTGATGCTGGGGGAGAGCTGGAAACGAATACGAGGTGGAACTGTTGAACTGGTGGGTAGTCCTGGGGGTGGGGACAGGCCGGCAGCTCCGACGTTGGTCACCGTCCTGGCTGCTAACTCAAAATCTGGCCACTTGGGAAGAAAACAGCTATTTTTTCCCCCTTTCTGCATTACTTTTTTTGGGTTTTGTTCTTTTTATTTTATTTTTAAACCCATGATCTTTTCCCCTCATGTCCAAATGACTGTGCGTTGCAGGTGACCCTGGTGTGGGTCAGCCCCGGCTCTGGCGGGGGATGCAGGGAGCTGACCGAGGGGACCAGCTCCAGGGGCTCGGCCTCTGCTCTGTGCCCGCCTCTGTGTCCCGGTCTTGTCTGTGAAGTGGGCATGATGGTCGTTGCCACCTTCCAACCTACCTCACAGGGGTGTTGTGGGGACACCATGATCTGAGACTGTTGATGTTGTGATGTGCCGGGAGCCACCCACCTTCTTGAAGACAAAGGGCACCCCTCTCCCCTCTGCACCCTGAGCGTGCTTCTCTCTTGCTCTCTCCCCTTTTCCCCTTTCTGAGGACCCTGCTTCTCTCTCCTTCCTTGTCATTCTTTCTCCTCCTCCATCAGGGAGCCAGTCTGACTCAGCCGAGTTCCCCGGAGCACTTGACTAGACAGTTACCACTTGCCCTTCAGCCTGAGCTCGCCACAGGACCGGAGTGGGCGTCCAGGCCCCTCTGCCACTTGCCCCCTCTAGATTCCAGCCCCTTCTTCTCCCTCCCCGGAGTGACCAATTCCTATCTCTCCCTCTCCGCAGGCTCAATGAATCGAATGAATGTGAACTTCTTCATCTGTGAAAATCTTTTTTTTTTTTTTTTTTTTTTTCCATTTTGTTCTGTTTGGGGGCTTTTTTTGTTTGTTTAGATTTTTTTTCTGTTCGTTTGGCGAGAGAGCGATGGCCGTGGGGGTGCCAGGGAGCCCTCCCTGTGAGTGGCTCAGTGGTTGTGGCACAAGTGTGGCTGGGCTCTCGCTCTCTCGTTCATTCTGTGTCTCTCACATGCTTTTTTTTCTTTCAAAATTGGGATCCTTCATGTTGAGCCAGCCATAGAAGATAGTGAGAACTAAGTCTCTGCAAAAAAAAAAAAAATAATTAAAAATAAAAAACAGAGCAAAAGAAAACCTATAAAATTATATATATATATAAAAATCTCTATCCCCCCCAGCCCCCCAAGCCTTCATGAAACTGCCTCTTTCAGGGGAAAGCAATTTTCTCCCCGCCACCCTTGGCCCTTTTCATGTTTTTAAAATAAACTTTAACAAAGGAGAAAAAGTCACTCTTGCTATTTCTTTTCTTTTAGTTAGAGGTGAAACATTCCTTGGACCAGGTGTTAATATTGCAGGAACCAACTCCACCACTCCCCCCGCCCCACCCCTCAGTCAAACCCCCTTGGCCTCTCTGCTTCCCTTCTTGCTCCTCCTTCCACCCCCAGCTCGGCTCCCCCGCAGTCCCTCCTGTCCCCCCACTCCCAGGACTGGTCTGTTGTGGTTCATCTGTTTGAAAGGACATTGCAACTGAAAACAGAACAAAACAAAAAAAAATTGTATGGCAGTTTTTACTTTTTATCGCTCGTTTTTAACTTCACAAATAAATGATAACAAAACCTCCCCTCGTCTGCTGGGTGCCGTCTCTTCTCTTCTCTCCTCTCCTCCCCCGTAGTTTTGAAAATATTTGTTCTTTATAGATGTTGTAAAAGCCTGATAATGGTGATTGGAAATTACAAGCTTGTGTTGTGTTTCTGTTTTTGTTTTTTCTTATTTTTTTTTTTAAGAAAACAATTATAAGAGAAAATAGTTTTCTGCAGGCGCATTGTGCTTTCCTAACTCCCCGTCCCCCCCCCCCCCCATTTTTGGTTAAATAAAGTGCTTTTTGTCTAAAAACTGCGTCCTGTCCGCAGTTGTGTTTGTGGAAGAAACAAGTTGAGGAATAATAAGGCTTGATCAAGGAGAGTGGGGTGTGGGCCCCCAAAGATTACCCTCCTCATCTTGAAGGGAATAGCAACTGGGCCTACCACTGCAATCTGCCCCCAACTTTTTCCCTCTGGGAACTTGGGGAGCAAGGCACCCGGAAGGCTCCCTAAGGACAGGTGTTCCCATGGATGCAACCTGCACAGCAGCAAACATAAAACTGCCCCTGGGAGTTGCTTGGCCTCTTCGAGGAAGTGGTTTCAGTTCCAGTACTTGGTGGCAGACGTGGCCTCTGAAAGGTGAGGACAAGATGGCAGAGTGAATTGAGGCCCACTTGAGTCATCTGGCCCAGGAGGGCAGCCAGTTTGTGACATTTCTATGGCTGGAGTCCCTCATGGATTTAGGTTGAGTAGCGACACTTAGAAATCAGGGTTCACCTTCAGGATTAGGATGACAGGGCCCAGCAGGAGTCAGTGACAGCTGCCACTTCCAGATAGGTCCCTCCACAGCCCTTATCACCTGGCCCATAGTTGTTAGCAACCTGCTTGTTACTTGTGGGCCCGAGAAAGGATGCTGTCACCTCAGCTTTGTGGGTGGAGTTGACATAGAACCTGGATCTCCCCTCACCACACATCTTACCTCGCATGCTCTGCACTCCTTTCTGAGCCCTGTGTGGATTCTGGGGTGAGGGTAAAGGCAGAGCCCAGCATCTTCATCTCACTGCAGACTGTCTATGACAGAGCAGCACTTGGCAAAAATGTTTTGTGGAGTTTCTTCTGCCAAGATCTGAAAGATAAAGCAAGGAGTCAGTTCTAAGTCCCATTAGATCATTGCTCTTCACCCCTCCAAGGAGGGGAAAAGAGACCACAGGCATCTCTAATGATTGCAGGTGAAGAATCAAAAGGTGCAATCCCAGGTCCAATCGGTGTGGGAGGGAGAACAGATTGGGAAGGTTACCAGTCAGCCACACAGGCTGCCCAGAGATGCCCTCAGGACAGCCATGAGAGGGGTGTGCGCATGGGGCAGATAGCCCGCTCATCCCCATCCTTGGTGAAAGCTAGTTCCATAGGGCATCATCTCTCATCTCACACTCAACCCGCAGGCATGGGGCTCAGTAAAAGGTGTAGGGAAAGGTATCAGCTATACCTTTTAAGAATTAAGATACTCTCCTTCCACCTTGAGAATACATATGCCTGGACTTGTGATCAACAGTGGTCAATCTTATGTTTTGCAGATAACATTTTAAAGTTTAATGTTGCAGTTTGGGGGCCATTCCGTTTAGACCTTAAATGTCATTGCCAGGAGGCCAAACCCTGCTCCCTTGCTGCCTAATGAAGGAAATGGGAAAACCAGGGCCAGAAGAGTTCTGGGGCAACAATGTACTGTTTAAGCTGAATCTAGTCCCCCAGAAAGCCAAGGGGGCCAAGTGGCAAGCCAGGAGCACCTACATTCCAGAGCAGGTTCTTCTGCTGGTAGAAGGTCAAGACAGGCTCAAACAGGGTGTAGTGTGTCTCCAGGCGCCGGTGGATGGCCGACTCACAGTCATCTGCCCGGTGCTCCACCTGACCCCGGCGCAGCACTCTTTGGACCATCGTCTCCATGGAACAGTCAAACACCATGACAATGTTGGGGGCCCGGCCGACCTAAGACACCCACAAAGGAGACCAGGTGAGGAAGAAGCTGGGCCGAGTAGCCTATTCTTCCCACTATGTCCCTAGCACCCCTACCTGGCCCAGATCAGAAATTCTGGATTGTTCATAAAGAATGATAAAAGTAAAGAATAATTGGGCCCGAGTCCTTTTTTTTCATTAAATGAAAAAAGTGTTTGTTTCATGCGTTTGTGTTTTGGATAGGTACGACATCTTGCCACTTCACAAGCAAAGCAACGCTAACAGTGAAGAGTTCCTCACTGTTCCTGGCTACCCAGTGCCACCCTCCCTGCAGGCAGCCAAGTTATCTATGTCTCCTAGAGCCGTTTTAGGCACAAGCTGTACAAGTCAACAAGGGTTTGTTTGGGGTTTGTTTTTTTTTTCTACTTCTTAAAATACAAATGGTGAATGAAGACATTTATTCTTATTTCCTTAGTGGAGATAATTCCATATGTTGGCATATAAGGAAGTTCCTGATCTTTTAAACCAGTATATAGCAGTCTATTGTATAGATGTGCTGAGTTTACTTAATTGGTTCCTTAGTGATGGATATGTAGATTGAAGTATTTCTTTTAGGATGATTACAGCAGTCTTCACTTGCCTTCCTCCTGCCCAAACTTTACAGGCAGGTATAGAGTTGAAGCTTACCACTGCCCACAATCATTGCTCTGCCCACCCTGACTGGCCCCACCTTGGGGAAACCATCCTGGATAAAATCATGGCCACCCACTCAGAGCTCCAACTGCTACTTTCTCTAGAATTTCCAGAAAATTTTTTGATTTTTCATTAAGAAAACAAGTGGTATCCATCCCAGGAAAGCAAGGATGGCTCAATACAATTTACTGTATTAATATCTTAAAGAAAGGTCTTGTGAGCATCCTTATATGGGCTATGTTGTCTATCAATTGACAAAAAGGGTAGTTGACAAAATTCAGCATGCTTCTGGATTGAAAAGAAAAAAGCCTCAAGGACTGACAAAGATATCTCCAGCCAACATCTTAATGGCAACTTAGTCAGGAACAAAACAAAATTGCCCATACTTGCCAATATAACTTGGTAAGGTATAAGAGATTTAGCTAAGATAATGAAATTAAAGAAAGCATTTTAAGAGACCAGGATTGAAAAGAAGGTTTAAAAAAATGTCCATTTGCGAATGATATCATTATATTTCTGGAAAGCTCAGGAAAATCAACACACTGGTACAAAATGTGATGAAGACACAGGATATAGCACTAATACATGGAAGCCAGCCTACATGGACACAGAAATCACCATCTAGAAATAGACAACAAGGTCTCATTTGAAATAACCATTTTTTTAATACTCAAATTTTTTTCTCTCGATGGATAGAGTCTTAAAGAAAATCTTTAAGGAAAACTTAAAACATTCCTAAGTGACTCAAAAGAAGACTTGAGAAAAAGGAAGATATAAATGTTCTTGGATAAGGAGGATTCAACATTATAAAGGAGCCAAGGGCTTCTAAATTAGTTGAAAAATTTAATGTGATCCAAATTTTGTGTGTGTGTGTGTGTGTATACATATATATATATGTATATGTATGTGTATATATGTATACATATATATGTATATACACATATATGTGTTTATATATGAGTGTGTGTATTTTAGTGCAGCTGAGTTGATTATAACATTCATACAAAAATAAACAAGGGGTAATGGCCAGAATATAGGCAAAGAAAATGGATGGTGGGGCACGGAAAGGGCGTTCAGCCTTACTATAGCAAAACAAAAACTCCATGATTAAAACAACAGTACACAGAGGACAAACCGCATCTGAACTAGAATAGGAAAAGTCCAGAAATAGAGCCGAGTGAAAATGGAAATTTGGTAAATGGTTAGGGTAGTATCTCAAGTCGATGGAGAAAAATGCAGACTTTTAAGTCTATAATGCTGGGCTGCAATTTGGAAAAAGATAAAACTGAATGCTTGCCTCATTCCAAAAACTAGGTTAAGTTCCAAATGGATCAGAGATATAAATGTAAGATATAAAGCCATACAAGTCCTAAAGAAACTGTGGATGAACTCCTTTATAATTTAAGATTGGGAGGGAAAAAATGTAACTATGGCTCAAAATCCAGAAGCAATAACAGGAAATATTGATCAATTTGATAAAAATTTTTAAAAACTTACATGGCAAAAAGACACTAATCAAAGTCAAAGCTAACAAAAACTAGAGGAAAAAATATTTACAACCAAATCACAAAGGGCTATGCAGAATTCCTAGAAGTCAGGAAGAAGAACCGTAATCTGTCAGAAGGAAAAAGGAGCAAAAGCTGGGCCTCCTTGGTGGTACAGGTGTTAAAGTCTCAGCACTGTCAAGCCAATACCAGGCACTGCAGCTTGAGTTCGGTCCCCAGCCAGGGAGGTGACCCACATGGTGCAGCAGACCTCTCCTGTCTCACCTGCTGCTCCCCTCAGCAGTGTGTTTCAGTAGATCTGCCTGTTCTGCTTCCCCACTCTGTCTCTGGTGAACCCTCTCACCCCACTCCTGCACCTCTGGCCTACACCCCAGTTCTTATATTCATAAATAAATAAAAATAAATCTTTTAAAACACACACACAAGACACCATGAGCTAAGAGCTTCATGGGCTATTTTACAGTGGCCACCATCTGACCCCGCATGAGCTTGCCAGGACAGCCACCAAAAAGAACCACAGATTGGGTAGCTGAACAGAAATTCTATTTTCTCACAGTCCCAGAGGCTGGAAGCACAAGATCAAGGTGTCATCAGTCAGTAGGGTTGGTTCCTTCTGAGGTCTTGCTCTTGACTTGCGGATGACCTCCAAGTCCTCATCCGGTCATCCCTCTGGGTATGTCTGTGTCCTAACTTCTTCTTATAGCAACTCTAGTCAGATTGAATGAGGGCCCACCCTCTTTTACCTTAATCCTCTCATTTAAGACTCCATCTCTAAATAGGGTCTCTAAATAGGAGGTCCTGAGGTTAGGATTCCAACATATGAATTGAGGGGAGGGGACAGATACTAATGGCCAACAGGCACATGAAAACATGCTCCTCATCACATATTTCCAGAGAAATGCAAATTAAAGCCACATGAGATACCAACTCACCACTGTGAAAATGACCCACGTCTGAAAGGCGAGAAACAAGCATTGGCGAGGGTGTGGAGGAAAGCTAGGAATGTAGATTAGCCTCTACAGAAAATAGTATGGAGCGTTGTAAAAACATTAAAAATGAATCTACCATATAATCCAGCAATCCCTCTCCTAGGTATCTACCCCAGGAATACAAAGCAGTAATTTGAGAGATATACGCATGCCTGGGTTCCTCACAGAACTAGGTACACAAGCAAGTTGGAGTGAAGCAACCTAAGTGCCCAGATGAGTGGGTTAAGTTGTTCCATACACAGAGGACTACGGCTCAGCGATATGCCTATACATAAAAGGATGAAACCTTGCCATTGGTAACAACCTGGCTGGAACTGGAGTGCATTATGCTAAGTGAAATAGTCCGAAGAAGACAGACAGATGATTTCACTTACGTGCGGACTATAAAGAAAGCAAAGGAACACACACAAAAAAACCCTGAAGCAAACTCCAGATATCTGACGGCAGAAGAGGAGGGTGAAAGGTAGGAGCAAAGGGGGGCGGGCAATGGACTATGCTGGAGAATGATTGGGGCTTTGGTGGTGGGTGGTGTAATAACACACATGTGTAGAGGTGTGGACCTGCGCCCCTAAAACATAGTGTGGTAAACCAACACTGCAATAACATAATTTTCAAAGTTTGTTTTTATTTTATTATTTTTTTAAAGATTCATTTATTTATACAAGCACTGGGTACAGTCAGAAGCGCGGGAGGGTGAGAGAATTCACCAGAGCCAGGGTGGGGAACAGAACAGGAAGACTGACAAAGTACACTGCTGAGGGGAGCAGCAGGCATGGCAGGAGAGGTCTGTTGCACCTGTGGGACCCTCTCCTGGGGCCGGGGTTCGAACCGGCACTGCAGAGGCTGCACGCAGCTTCACAACCAGCACTCAACCGCTGTGCCACCAGGGAGGCCCCAAAGTTTGTTTTTAAATACATATTTATTTGAAAATGTTCTCCTGTGAATACTCTAATACCATCTTGTGCCCCACAAAGCTGACACTCTGGGAAAAGCATCAGCCCAGTTATCTGAGAGACCAACTCCCGTCAAGCAGATAACCTCAAACAGACACGTGAGTCAGAGGGGAGAGAGGGGGCTGGGGGTGAAGGGCGAGCTGGTACCCTCCCACTTAAATCCTGGACAGGTCCTAAGGCAGGGGCTGCGACAGATTCTACGGCTTGTAGCTCAATATCCAGGAAGCTTAAAGAGATCTAGAAAATTCTGTGCAAAGAAAATTCACTTTCCTAACATACAGCCCCATTTCTCTTTCTTTTTCTCACTTCTGTCAGCCACATGGTGCAAGGGGGAAATGCACGTGTTCTCTCCCTCTAAGCTTGCAACCACAATGCAAGTAGGAGTCCAAATGGCAGATGATGATGCTCGGCCTCCTTGATGGAGTGGGAACTGGGTGGAGAGGGGAACCCTGGCGAAGTGGAGATGGCACGTGGTTAAACTTTGGGCCTCGCAGCCTGACTGCCCAGGCTCAAGTCCTGCCTCCACCACCTAATTGTGGGGTCCTGGGCAAGTGCCCCCTTCCCTCTGTGGCAAAGTGGGGTGTCTAGAATGTTCTGGAAGATGAGAGATCTTCTGTGTAGAGTACTGACAACAGTGCTGGACGAGCATAAAAAGCTCAGGACGAGTTCATGCTGCTGTTGCCATGGGGACATACGTGCAGGCCCAACGTTGCCAAGTCAGGCAATTTGCAAGAGCAGTGGTGTGTGTGGTGTGCCACCTCCTGATTGTTGAAGGTTGGCCACTAATTCAGAAAAAGTGCTAAAAGGCTATTGAGTCCAAACCTAACGCATGAGAGGATCAAACGACACCCCGGCGTTGGGAATGCCCTGCTTCTGTTCTGAGATTTGGGGGCCACTCGCGGGGTCCAGGCAGCTGACACTGCTAGCTGGGTGCCTCCTTAAGGCCAGATGCTGGCCCAGGGATGACACGCATCCAGCTTTGCCCTCAAAAAACCCTCAAAACTCATTTTTCCCTTTAGCTTTATCACCATGAGCCTGACAGCATTGCTACAACGGAGGCATAAACACAGGGCAGGGCCCGACCTGGACACCCTTGTGGGACAGTTGCCCCGGCCCCATGACCTTGGCATGACTCTTTCAACCTGTTTGGGGTTCTCTGAAGGCACTCCCCTGGAATCTAGCAAGTTCCAGAGAAGCCTACACACCTCCAGCCTGTAGCTGTTTCTTTCCAGTTCAAGTCATTTCTCATTTCCTGCTCAAAGAGTATCAAGACAACCCACAGACACTAAGGCCACCGCAGTTCTTGAGCTCAGATGGGCCTTTGCATAAAGTCAACCTTGCCCAATACCAGCATGTGCCTCCTCCATCACTCCTCCATCTCCTCACTCCAGGGGGGCCTCCTCGACCACCCTAAACTGAAAGAGCCCACTCACCCCTTCAGGATGTCATTCTTTCTGTTCCTGGTACTTTCTGTCCCCAGAAATTTCACTGTTGCTCGGTGCCTGTGTATTGATATGCTGTGAGCAGGGACAGAGTCTGTCTTGTAAACTCCTAAGGACAGAGCCTGCTTTCCAGAACTGTCAGAGGACAGGGGTGTGGAAGTGTGGCCGCAGCAGGATTTATGTTTAGCCCTGGTAGGTCATGGCCCGCACCATCTAGGCCTGCGTCATTACACTCTGACATTTGCACAATGATGAAATTGCCTAATTATGCATATCACAGAGGGTGTCCCTATAAGACATGACTGTACAAGAACAAACAACTATATTCCATTTTTATGTCCCAGGATGATGCGAAGCCCACCTGCGACTCAGAGGGCAGGAACTGTGAAGGAAGACAGTAAAATGACGTTGTCGCTGACCTCCGGAGAACTCTCCAGTTCTTCAGTGAGGTTCTAGAAACTTCCAACAACCTATCCCTCGATAATGCAGAACTGCATTTCCCTCTTGTCATACCCCCCTTCCACTCCACCAGTCTCACCCCTTTGGATTGCCACCCAAGGTAGAGAGGGAGAAGAAGTGTCTTCCCGCCCTCCCCCCACACACCTGGGGGTCACTTACAATGCGTTCAAACTCCTTGGCCTGCCGCAGCTCCCGGGGAAAGCCATCAATGAGGAAGCCCGGGCTCTCTGGGTAGGACAACATGTTGTCACTGATCATATCTAGGATGATGCCCTGGGGAGGGAAAGGGTGGTGGGTGGTCTCAGTGCTAAAGGGCCCCTCACTGAAGTGGTTCCCTTGGCAAATTCTCTTCCTCAGTCTGAATTGAAACAGAATGTGGGGGAACACCTGCCCCACCTAATGCACAGATTCTGACACCTTAGTGTCCCCGGAAGCACTTCTGAGAGCTTGGGTCCAGCTCCTGTTTACAGGGCAGGTGTCTGCCATGTGCCGGGGTCTCATTTACTCATCGCTACCTCCTTATAGATAGGTGACAGGTCACTGGGGTGACCTTTACTTTGCAAGTAAGGAAACAGAGCAGAGAGGACAAAAAAAAAAAAAAAATACTAGCTAATTTAATTGAGTGCTTACGTACCAGGCACCCTGCCAAGTGCTTTATAGAGAATCATCCAGATCTCACTGTAGCACTTTGATATGGGCCCAGCAGAGCTCATTTCATAGAAAAGGACGTCACAGGCCAGGCTACCAAAGTAGGGGACACCCCAGGCCTCTCAGCTCTCACAGGGCCTTCCCTGGAAGGCAACCCCCTTCTTGCCTCTGTGCCCATGATCTCTCTCTCACCGTGGGTACCAGGAGCCCCTGGAGCATGATGTCACGGATCTTCTGGCCACGCCGGGTGCCCTGTTGGGCCTCCTGCCGCAACAGCTGGCCCAGTCCCACATGGCAGAAACCATACTTAGTTGCCATGTTCTTGCACTGGGTCCCTTTGCCACAGCCTGGGCCTCCCATCACGAAGATGATCAGGGGGGATTTGAGGATGTCTACAGGGAAGAGGGAGAAAGCAGGGTTGGTGCTTATAGGGAGTGGGGGATGTGATTTGTCTACAAATTAGTGTGTGTCCTTGGCTGACACTGGACACAGTTCTGCTAGAAGTGCAGGTCTGCACTTTTGCCCTGGTGTGTGTATGTGTGTGTGTGTGTGTCCATGCCCAGTGGTATATCCAGGCACAGCATGTGTTAGCAATATTGCAGGCTGCTGTGGATGAGGACATGAATTTGAGCAGGTCAGGCCCTCTGCTTGCATTGCCTTAAAACATCACAATGTGGGGCCTCCCTGCTGGTGCAAGGGGTTAAGATGCAACTGCAGCACGAGTTTGATCCCCAGCCAGGGAGCAACCCACATGGTGCAGCAGACCCCTCCTGACTCACCCGCTGCTCCCCTCAGCAGTGTACTTTGGTCAATCTGCCTGTTCTGTTCCCCACTCTGTCTCTGGTGAATCCTCTTACCCCCTGCACCTCTGGCCTGTACCCCGGTTCTTGTATGCATAAATAATAAATAAACCTTTAAAAAAACCACAATGGCCATAATCCCATTTTACAGATAAGGGAAATGTGGATCAGAGAGAGGTGAGAACTTGCCCGTACCCACAGACACATCCAGTATCATCCTGCCTTTCCTTCCTCCAGCCCCAGTGACCTCATTTTGGTCCCTTGAACTTAGCAAACTCATGCCTCCCTGTTGTTCCCTGCACCTGGGAAGTCCCTGCCCTAGTTCTGTCAGGCCTTTTAAAGTTTTGTCCAAAGAGCTTCCTCCTCCCCATCAATCCTGTGTCAGAATCCCATTTCCTCTGCAGCAATGGCCACAGTCAGTCACGATTTTGCCTATTTGCCTGTTCTTGTTAGTCTCCCCAACCAGACTCAACTTCTCGAGGACAAGAACCATTTGGGTCACTTGTCCCTGTATTTCTAGCAGCTGGCACAGCTCCTGACATATAGTAGCAGGCGAGGAACAAATGAATGTCCAAAGCTACCAGATACATCAAGAGTGCTGTAGCTTATGGTGTAATTTTGGTGTCTTGTTTCTCACTCCCTTTCCTTAGCCAACTTCTATGTATCCTGCAGGGCCCACCTTAAACTCTCCCTCTTCCCTAAGCCCTTAGAGCCTGATTAGGCTTCGCTTTCCATGTAGTATCTTCTGGGTAGCGGTTCTTATTTTCTGAGATTGTTTCCTCCACTATATTACGATCTTCAAGAGGATAGGGACCTGGTTTGAAACATTTACGATGGCCAGGCCAGAACACAGTACAGCAGGCGCTCGAGTGGATCAATGAATGGCTGAATCGTGAGCATGCCCAGCTGTGGTGCAGCCACGGTGGGGGAGGGGTGTGTGTACCCCCCCACCCCCATGCGATTCGGTGCCTGGGCCTTCCTCCTGCCCTCTGCAGACTCCTTCTCTCCCCACCCCCAGTAAGCGGGCCACCCCCGCGATGTTACCCTTTTCCTGCGGCCTCAAGGACCTGCCCTTCTGCGGCAGCTTGGACTCCCCCAGACCCATGCTGCCGGTGGTCTGTGGGGTGGTCGCGTCCTACCCCACCCAAGCCCTGAGCCCTCCTGGCTCTGCTCAACGTCACAAGGGCCCTTGGCCCGATCATTTTTCGGGACGATGAAGTCTCTGGTGCTGAAGGAGGAAATGAACCCCAAAGAGGCTCCGGTGAAGCCGCAACAGCATCGCCACTCAGAAAGCAACTCGGTTGCTATGGTGACGCGGCTTTCTAGGACTCATTTCCGGAGTGGGGTGGCGCATGCGCAAAGCATCCGAGAGCGCGTGAGGGTGTTTCTCCGCCCTCCGTCCCAGGATGCCCCGCGAGCCTTGCGTGGTGACGTCACGGGGGCGTTCCCGTACGTCTTGATTAGTTTACTAGCTTCTATATATTGCAGTCAGCGGGCGGGCGAGCGGCAGTGAGTGCGCCGCGGGGCGGGCCGCGCGTCGTGGCCGGGGCCACGGGTGTCGAGACGGAGGAGCCGGGTCCCCTGGCCGCTCCGCGCTGAGCGCCCCTTCCGGGTTGGGCGGCGACGCAGGCGCAGTCGAGAGAGGCCGCGTTGGTGGGCCGAGCGCTGCTTTCCGGGCCGCCTTTCCCGGGGTCGGCAGCACCCTTGGGGGCCCCCAGGCCGGGTCAGAGACCCTGCACCGCGAGGGAAGGCTCCTCGGGACTGAGGGGCGCAGACTCCGGTGGGGTGAAAGGACTCGGATACCCCAGACCCGAATCACCGACCTCTGGCGATGGCGGCCTTCGTGAGTACGCGGCCGGGGGAGGGTGCCCGGCGCCGGTGCCGGTGGCTTCTGCGCCCCGCACTCACCGTAGCTCGTCTTCTTAACCCGCAGGGCCCCGGCAGCCAGAATATCACTGAGTATGTCGTTCGAGTTCCCAAGTAAGTCCCTGACCCCCCCCCACACACACACACACTCACACACACTCCCCTCAAAGGAATTAAAACCTTTGTGAATTTGTAGACGTGCCTGGCATACCTGTGGTTTTTCGTCCAGCCTGGACGCTAGCAAGGGCAGCTCTGGGCTTGAGCTGAGGCCTCTCTGGAAAGGAATGAATGAATGAGTACTGTGTCCTGCGATGCAGTCCCCAGGCCTAGGCTGGATTGCCTTTTCCCCAACTGTAACTCAGCTGGGTAGATTCTGTTGATCCTACAAAACCCAGTGCTAGTATATTCCTCCTCCATGAAGCATTTTTTGCCTGTACTCCCCCTGTGCCAAGACTGAGTTGCTGATTAGCCCCACATCTTGGGCTCCTCTAAATCTTTGTCCCTCTTTCTGCTTTTCTAATGCATGGGGTTAGGGGGTATGGATGCAGCTTCCCTGACAGAATGATAATCTCTGGGATCTTTTTGTGGGTCCCCATCATTGCCCACAACCAGAGGCTAAGCCAAGTAGGGTTTGCTCAGTGAGTGAGTGATTGACTGAGCACTGCTTCTTCTTGCCCGTTCCAGAAACACAACCAAAAAATACAACATCATGGCCTTTAATGCAGCAGATAAAGTCAATTTTGCTACTTGGAATCAGGTAAGTCCTGGGTGTGAAGGGATGAGAGAACTTGATCCTGGATTTGGTGATTGTAAAAGTTGCTCAGTTGTAGTAATAACTAAGGCTGTTTTGTCAGCTCTCACTGAGTGGAGAGAAAAATGGTGACTAAGGCCCAGGCTAAGCTACTGGGCATCCCTGTCTGACTTGGCAAATTCAGAAGGAGGCCTTCTCCTAAAGGGAAAACATTTAGAAGTTGTGTGGTGAGGTGGACATTTTTGATCTAGATTAATCTGGGAAGGGGAGGGACCTGCATTCTGCAGATGATCTCAGAACCCCGGCTGTCAGCCTCTAGAAAGGACTTTGAAAAGTATCTTAGTCTGTTCTGCTTCTACAAATAAAATGCCATAGAATGGGTAGTTTAAAGACATCAGACATTTATTTCTCACAGTTCTGGAGGCTGGGATTTCAAGAATAGAGCACTGAAAAAATTGGTGTCAGTAAGAACCAGCTATTGCGTTCATAGATGACCTTTTTCCCAATGTGTCCTCACATAGTGGAAAGGGCAAGGGAACTTTCTGTAGTCTCTGTTATAAGGGAACTGATTCCATCATGAGGGGTCTACCTTTCAGACCCAGTCCCTTCCCAAAGGCCTCCGTCTCTCAACTCCATCACTTTTGGCATTAGGTTTCAACGAATGCCTATTTTGGGAACAGGTACATTTAGTTTATAGCAGAAGCCATTAAAAAGGTTTTAAACCAGGAAGTTGTAATGTGATCTGGCAGTGTTGGAGGACTGACTGTAGGGGTCAAGGACAGGAGAATAGGCGGAGGTCATGTTTTGGGTCCAGATGAGCAGTAGTAGGGCTTGGAGCAAAGGGTGGTGTGAGAAGTGATTGGATTCTAGTGAATTTTGGAAGTAAGATCAACAGTATTTATTGATGGATTGGGGATTGAGTGGTGGGGGCCAGAGCAGAATTGCAGAGGATTCTATATACAAGATGAAGAAGGCTGAGAATGCACTTCTCAAAATGCATTTGAATGCATTTTTCAGAACATTAAATGACATATGGCATTAAATGACTTTTTTTTTTGTTTATTTTTTTTTAAATATTTATTTATTGATTGATACAAGCACTGGGTACAGTTAGAGGCGCGGGAGGGTGAGAGAATTCACCAGAGCCAGAGCAGAGAGCAGAAAAGGCAGAAGGACCGAAGTACACTGCTGAGGGGAGCAGCGGGCGGCAGGAGAGGTCTGCGCGCCATGTGGGACCCTCCTCCGGTGGCCGGGGAGCAGCCGGGGATCGAACCGGCGCTGCAGAGGCTGCGGGCAGCTTCACAACCCAGCGCTCAACCGCTGCGCCACCGGGGAGGCCCTGACTGTTAGGAGACTGACTTTTTGAGTCTCCAGATTCCTACAGTTGTCCTTGTTTTATCCTCCTGATAGATAGCTTAGCTGGGGATCAGACTTGTGGTTGGTGACTCTTTCCTCTTGGAATCCTGAAGACTTGCTCCATTGTTCTTTAGCTTCTGGTTTTTCTGTTGAGGCTCTCTGCCCTTCTCATTCTTGATCCTATATATCATGGGTCAGCACGCTCTTTCGTGAAGCTAATAATTGTTCAGCTTTGTTGGCAGGACAGTCTCCTGTGGAGTGAAAGCAGTTATGATGAAGTATAAGTGAATGGGTGAGACTGTGTACCAGTAAAACTTTATTTGCAAAAATGGGAGGGGGCATCCCACAGGCCATAATTTTTTCCCCTCCTGCCTTCAAATTTGTAGGATCTTTTTGTTCCCAGTAACTTGCCATTGTACAACAATGAGAAGTGATAAGGCCCATCTTGCATTTTTAGTTAATGTGTCTTGGCCATTGTTCTTTTCATTGCTGCTTTTTTTTTTAATGGATGAACCCCATTGTACTTAGCCAGTCCCCTAATGATGTACATTTAGATTCATTTTCTATAGTTTGCTATAATAAGCCATGCTGCAATAGCCGTGTGTGTGAGTGAGATTTTTATCCTTCATTATGAACAGAGAATCCCTAAGATAAACAGTACATGGCAATTTAAAATTTTAAAATTTACTATATACTCCTAAATTACTCTTAAATTGAAAGTTGGAAACCCTCAGCCTTTAATGGTATCTGAATTCATGGGATAGTCCAGAGTTGGATGTAGAGAGAGAGAAGAAAGGAGATCCATGAACTGGTTTTTGTTGTTTAAGGACCACAGTGATCTGTTTCCTTCCTTCCCTTTTTTTTTTCTTTTTCCTATTTCTCAGTGGGAAATAATCTTGAAGTTTTAAAAAGCTTTAAAAGCAGATTACCTGCTTAGAGGTTTTTCTCTCTGACCTCCTCAGGCCCGGCTGGAACGGGACCTAAGCAATAAGAAGATTTACCAAGAAGAGGAGATGCCTGAGTCTGGTGCAGGCAGTGAGTTCAACCGTAAACTTCGGGAGGAGGCCCGGAGGAAGAAGTATGGCATTGTCCTCAAGGAGTTCCGGCCAGAAGACCAGCCCTGGCTGCTCCGTGTCAACGGCAAATCAGGCAGGAAGTAAGTGTTGAGAGCAGCTCCCCCAACACTCTGCACCCTGCCCCATGCCCTTGCTCTGCTGGGTGTCCTTGTTGAACTTGGTTGTCCCATCGTACAGTGGGAGATCAGACCACGTCCTCTCTTGTGGGGTTTTATTTTTTTAAATTGAAACAAGTTGATGCTCATGCAGGAGTTCTAAGGGCCAGTATGCTGGAAACCCTGGTGTTGGTTCCTGGTTGTGTATGGCAAAGGGCTGCTCCTGGCCCTGGGGTTGTGAAGACTGGAAGGCCTTCCCAGACAGGGGGGGACGGGTTTAGTGGATGCAGGACACTCCAGGTAGAATATCATACACAGAGGCCCAAAATGGCCTGCTGGACTCTAGGGATTATCACAGCACATGACAGTGATGGAGGTTGTGTGGATGGTATGGCACAATATATGCCAAACTACAGCCGAATTGTGGGTAGGGTGGGCCTCAGGGAGACCTTGAAGGTTTCAGTCAGGGAAGGGACACTCAGAGTAGGAAGCCCAGATTTGCAGGCCAGAGGCCTGACCCTGGTTCAGGCCTGAGGAAATGGTGGCCTTGTCGGTGTGTCTGCTTCAGATAGGCCCATTCAGGCCCTCCTCGCCTGTCCCATCCTGTTCCCTCAGTGAGCTCTGGGTTCCAGCACAGCTTGGGTGGTAGAGCCAGAGGCATATTCAGAGGGATCTGAACATAGGTCCTGTGCTCTTCGTGGCTCCACTGACACAGTCCTTCAAGAAAGGACCATGATATATCCCATACTGAGAGCCTTGGGTCTGCTGTGTGAAGTGGGGTGCATTGGCCTTATTTTTTAGATGTGGAAATTGAGGCTCGGAGAATTGAAGATCCAGCCTGAACCATCCCCCGAAATACAGGGTTTTGCTGGGAGAACATTGGTGGTTCTGCAGAATTGGGGGCAGACCTGAAGGGTGGTTTGGGTGGACCAGGGCTCGTTTTGGGGCCATGCCATGACTGTGTCTTCTTGCAGGTTCAAGGGCATAAAGAAGGGAGGTGTGACAGAGAACACATCCTACTACATCTTCACTCAGTGCCCTGATGGGGCCTTTGAGGCGTTCCCTGTGCACAACTGGTACAACTTCACCCCACTGGCCCGCCACCGCACGCTCACCGCAGAGGAGGCTGAGGAGGAGTGGGAGAGGTGAGTGAGCTTGGGTGGGGCTGGAGGGAGGCAGGACGCAGAGTGAGATGGGGTGTCCCTGACCCCCTAGTATCCCCAGGCAGGAGGGGTAAGGGCAGGGCTTTAGCTTAGTTGCTTCGTTGTTGCTTAGATGAACACAGCCCTTGACAGTCACATCAGTGGGTGGAGCAGAGTCTCTGTTCCTGGGGGGTGGGGGGGTTCCCTGTCTCATGAAGAGGCCTCCAGATGGGGTGCATATAACTAAGGTCACTGTGGACAGAGGGAAGTGGCACAGAGGCCAGACAAGAGCGATTGTGGGGATGGGGGGAGACTGGGACCCAGAGCACAGAGCCTTGAATGTCAGGCTAAGGATATAACCACCTTGGGGCCACTGCTGCCATGGGGTATTTACAGGCGACGCAGGTGTCTGCAAGTCTTCCTTCCTGTATGGCCCAGATTAGCAGACACTCAAGGAGTCTGTGGATCCCAGAAAGTTAAAAAAAAACAAACAAACTACCTTTTCCTCTTAGCGTTATCATTTTCTTTAGTTTTAACATTTTTGAATGAGTCAGGTGTCAACTGTGTTCCCAAAGCAGCCCCCATTAACAGTCATGCAGTGAGGAGCGCCTGTCCCTGTTACCAAGCACCCTTTGATCCATTTCTCTTTCGCTGCCCCATTTGCCTCCATCACTGAGGCTCTCCTACATGGTCAGAAGCTGGAGGGCAGGCTCCCCATCTGTGTTCTTTCCCAGAACTCTTCCGGATGCTCTTATTTGCTTCCTTTCTTATATCTTCTCTAGGATCCACTTCATCAGTTTGGGGGAGCAAAAACTTGACCTCTAATTGAATCACGTTAAATTTGCACATTAACCTGGGGAGAAGTGACAGTTGTCAAGTGTTTACTCTCCAGCTGGGGCACTTCAATGGAGGTGTGTTTTCCCTCGGCTCTCTGGTTGTTTCCCACGTACAGCCAGGCACATTGGAAGTGGAATTCTTAACTAGTCGCATTCACATTCTTCTGCAACGTGTTGTTCCTTTAAACCACCCATGAATTTGGCTTATGTTACTAGATCGAATCCTAACACTTCTCATTAAATGTAGTCACATTTTTTTTTTAAAGATTTATTTATTTATACAGGAGCTGGGGTTCAGGCCACACGTGCGGGAGGGTGAGGGAATTCACCAGAGACAGTGGGGAGCAGAACAGGCAGACGGATATGGAAAACATTGCTGAGGGGAGCAGCAGGCAAGACAGGAGAAGTCTGCTGCGCCATGTGGGAATCTCCCTGGCCTGCTGGTAATCGAACCGGTGCTGCAGAGGCTGCGGACAGCTTTACAGCGCTGCGCTCAACCCCCTGCGCCACCAGGGAGGCCCAAAATGTAGTCACATTTTAAAAAGCTTCCGTCACCGCAGTAAACAGAAATTTTTAAAAAGGCTACAATAGATACAGGTGAACATGTGTACGTTATGTTGCCTAATGAAGGCCTGAGCCCATGAGAGGTGTTGGGAACCAGTACCCCACAGAGACCCTTGAGCAGCTCAGTTGGAGAGAGAACAGAAGAAGGGCCAGCTCTCCCCTTATGATTTCAAGGTGCCTCACGCTGCATTCATGAGTCACATCATCCCTCATGGCACCTAAGTTGTGCCTGTGGTTTTCCTCTGGGGCCCGCCTGGAGGACGTACAGGAGATGGCAGGGAGGAAACCCTGCAGCCAGGCCCTGTCAGCCCCATTGTGCCCCCTGCCTCTGCCTGCAGGAGGAACAAAGTCCTGAACCACTTCAGCATCATGCAGCAGCGGCGACTCAAGGACCAGGACCAGGACGAGGAGGACGAGGAGAAGGAGAAACGCAGCCGCAAGAAGGCGAGCGAGCTGCGGATCCACGACCTGGAGGATGACCTGGAGATGTCGTCCGATGACAGCGAGGCCAGTGGCGAGGAGGGTAAGGCCCAGAGGAGCCCTTGGGGGCCGGGGTGGTCAGTGCACCCACCTGATTTATACCCACGTTGTAGTTTATAGAGGTGACCGGGTGGCTGCATGGAGAGGTGACTGAAGGTCACTGAAGGAGCAGTTGAGTTAGTCACAGTTCTCCAGAAACTGGCACCTTCCTGCAACACATGGCCACGAGGGGAAAAACCAGAGTAGGTAGGAGGCAGAAAAGAGCAACGGGAAGGCCTTGGCTGTGGCCAGACAGGACAGAGTGAAAAGCTTAGAGTTGGTCTGTTTGAATGAGCTCAGGGAAGTCTGGAGCGTAAGAGTGGCATCTAGTTGTCTGCACTGGCCCTGGGTGATTTGGGACAGGGAATGGTGGCGTGGCCAGTAGTTCGAGAAGGGGTAGTTGGGGGGCACGGAGTCCCGATCGGTTGATTTGCCTTCTCTAAGAATTGTCTAGCCCTGGGATGGGCCTTGCTTATGCGAGGTGTTGGGGGTGGGGGCTCCCAACATCTCGAATTACATGAAGCTGGTAATGTGGCAGCCCAAGCCTCCCTCTTCCCCAGGAGGCCGAGCCCCCAAGACTAAGAAGAAGGCGCCGCAGGTCAAGGCAGGCAAGAAGAAGAAGAAGAAGAAGGGGTCGGATGACGAGGCCTTTGAAGACAGTGACGACGGGGACTTTGAGGGCCAGGAGGTGGACTACATGTCAGACGGCTCCAGGTGAGGCCGGTGGAGGAGGCGGGAGCCGGGGGCGGCCCGGCACGCGCGCTCACTCTCTACTGCCCACTCGCTCTGCAGCAGCTCTGAGGACGAGCTGCCAGGCAAGCCCAAGGTCCCGCAGCAGGAAGAGGGCCCCAAGGGTGTGGATGAACAGAGTGAGAGCAGCGAGGAGAGCGAGGAGGAGAAGCAGCCTGAGGAGGACAAGGAGGAGGAGGAGGAGAAGAAGGCCCCCACGCCCCAGGAGAAGAAGCGGCGGAAAGGTGGGCTGGCCTGGCCTCCCTTCCAGGCCCCCTTACTGAAGGGGTGCTGAGGGTGGCTTGGGGCTCTCTTGCACTGACCCCCTTCTTCGGCCCCGTGCAGACAGCAGTGATGAGTCGGACAGCTCTGAGGAGAGTGACATTGACAGTGAGGCCTCCTCAGCCCTCTTCATGGCGGTAAGACCCAGCCTGGGGGTGGGGGCCAAACTGGGTATGTCTTTCCAGACTTACATCCCCAGCCCTAATCTTTGCAGAAGAAGAAGACACCCCCCAAGAGGGAGCGGAAGCCATCAGGTGGGAGCTCTCGGGGTAACAGTCGGCCCAGCACACCCAGCACTGAGAGTGGTAACACCTCCTCCACCCTCAAGGCGGCTGCCAGCAAGCTTGAGCAGGGTACGGCTGCATCCCACCTGCTTCACCAAGACCTCTTGACCTCTGCCTTTGTGCTCTCTGTTCAGTGTTGGGATCTGAGGTCAGATGGGGGACAGAGGCCCAAGCTCCTTGCGCCCACAGTCCTAGTACCACCTGCCCCAGGGTTCCAGCCTCCCAGCCCCACGCCTCAGCTTTGCCTCTGCTCCTGCAGGGAAGCGGACAAGTGAGACGCCAGCAGCCAAGAGGTTGCGGCTGGATGCTGGGCCCCAGAGCCTGTCGGGAAAGTCCACCCCTCAGCCCCAGTCTGGGAAGTCGACTCCCAGTAGTGGGTAAGTTGGTGTGAGGACAGTAGGGGCAGGCTGAGGGCCACAGGGAGGCCTCTCTGTGACACCTACCTTTTCACCTTCCTCAGGGATGTGCAGGTGACGGAGGACGCCGTGCGCCGCTACCTGACACGCAAGCCCATGACCACCAAGGATCTGCTGAAGAAATTCCAGACAAAGAAGACGGGGCTAAGCAGCGAGCAGACAGTGAATGTGCTGGCCCAGATCCTCAAGCGCCTCAACCCCGAGCGCAAGATGATCAACGACAAGATGCACTTCTCCCTCAAGGAGTGAGGGTCTGGCCCTTACACACCGACCCAATAAACCACCTTTGTTCTCTAGAACTCCTCCGGCTCTTGAGATCTGCAGGCTCCCTGCAGTGTGTCCACTGCCCATCTGTCACCCCGCTCCTTGAGTCGAGGGCCCCGAATGATCGGTTCAGGAAGAAACCTCCATTTACTTCTCAGCCCCTCCAGCCCCTCCTCCTGGAACTCTGAGGAGCCTCTTAGACTTTGTTCTCCTCACTCTCCCTTCCTCTAGCACGCCCACCGAGCCTGTGCGCCCGTGCTCAGTCCTTTCTTCAGCCCTGGCTTCCACTTTGCCAGTTCTCCCGACTTGTCTGCTACTAAACCATTAAGACTCAGTTTCTTTCCTTTTTTTTTTTTTTTTTAAAGATTTGTTTATTTATTTAGAAGATTTTATTTATTTATGCATACAAGAGCTGCGGTGCAGGCCAGAGGTGCGGGGGGAGGGGGTGAAAGGATTCCCCAGAGACAGAGTGGGGAACAGAACAGGCAGACGGACTGAAACACACTGAAGGGAGCAGCAGGTGAGACAGGAGAGGTCTGCTGAGCCATGTGGGTCACCTCCCTGGCTGGGGATTGAACTTGTGCTGCAATGGCTGGCGATAGCTTGATAGCGCTGAGACTTTTAAACCCTGCGCCACCAGGGAGGCCCCAAAGCTCAGTTTCAATGACTCGTTTCCTAAATCTGGAAGTTGTCTTTCTTTTGGCGGTTGTTTCTTTTTCACATCAGTTGGTCTGTTTTGACAGTGTCTTGCTCCATATATTTTTGATCTGGCCTTTCATCCTTAGTCACACATCTTGTACCTGAAGTCATGGGTGTCCTGTGGTGTCATCTGACTCTCTTTAGTGATAGATTGTTTTCTTTTATCATTTTGGGTGTGGGACTCCTAGCCTGCGGTGGAACCTTATCCTTGGGAATTCTGGGTGCTTTGCAGGTTAGTCCTTGCAGATGGTTTTGCCTTGCCAGGTGCACCAGGAGCCCTGGCCTGAGTCCATTTAGTTCTCCGAGGTCCCTATGTAGACCCAAAATTCCAGTCCCCTTATTGCTGGTGTCCTATATTTTAGCATCCCAGTGATATTCCTGGGGCTTCCCTCATATGATGCAGCATTGCTAAGAGTTCTGTAGTGGGAGGGCTTTTCAAGTTCTCTTCTGAACTGTTTGATTGATCCAGTTGTGGGTAGGATGTCAGACTTCCGTCTTGCCTGTGGCTGGAAACTTCGAGTGGAAAACTTCCCCACCCATTTCCACACACCCTTGGCTGCCGAGCAGGAATGCCTGAGACATCAGGCTAATTCCCAGGAATGTCCCAGGTCTGTCCAGCCTCCCTCCCTGACCTTCCGCCAGGCCTTTGGAGCAGCAGGAAAGAAGTGCTTCCCCTAGCAGTTTCCCTGCTCTCCCTGCCACATGGACCTTAGTCTAAGCGCCCCCCACCCCAACCCCAGCACCATCCCAGGGGTCCCTAATGGGTGTCTTGCATTCAGCAGGACCTGGGTTCAAATCCCAGTTGCGTTTCTTAATTCTAGGGGAATTTTTTCTTTCTGAAAGTACTCTCAATAAGCAGTGCAATAAGAAACATCACACTGAAAAGTCTCCTACAAAGGGATTTCCCTTATTTTAGGGAAGGTGGGCCACTTATGGTCCTTTGCTGAAATAAAGAGGCAGCGATAGCCCTGAACTTGTGTTTTCACTCACCTGTGAGGGTGGGTTCCATAGGCAGTTACCCCGGGTCGAGGGGACAAGACTGCAGTTTCAAAATCAAATGCTCAACTGCTACTGACTGACAGACACTCCTACCCGTGAGGCTACTCCGGTGTCATAGTTGTGTGTAAGCAAACTGACTAGCCTCCGTTCAAGGCTGAGGGGAGGAGGTTCACTTTTCTGGGGTCACAGGAGCTGGGTGTGGAAGCCATGATGTGCTGCTACCTCTAATTGGGCTCAACATTCTTTTCTGCTTTATATCCAGGGAACCCAGGATGGGGCTGAGGTCCCTGGGGTCCCTGCTTGGCTTTCTAGAGACGGGAGTCCCTGCAGGGTGAGCTTCCATCCCTGGCGTCCCTGGGCCTCTCCCTTTTCCTGTTTTGTCGCTGGCTCAGTCAGATCCGGAGACAGGGGCATGATGCCTTAATCCTCTAGGCGGGAGCCATGATAGAGGATTCCCTGTCAGCTGGTCCATCTGCCAATTCACCTCTTCCCCGAACACATATTTGCTCCACCTGGCACACAACATGGGCTCCTGAGCCCCAGCACTCTGCCTTTGTGTGAAAGGGCCCCACTGGGGGACCCAAGGAGCCCCCCACCTCTCCCTCTAGACAGCAGGTATGGTGGGGAGCCCAGTCACCCGCCCTGGGCTTGGCCTTGGCTGCCGCTACACCTCTCGTAAATCAGGGGATGGAAGGGGTGTCAGAAATGGGGCTGTGGAATGTCTGGGTGGGATGGGGGGTGAGCCCTTAACTCTTAGAAGGATGGGGTGTGGGGCAGAAGGAACCTGCCTGCCTGGGCCAGAGGACGTGGGGGCCTTTTATCCCCGGGCAGCAGCCGGCAGTGAAGAGGTTATTTCCCCAGTCCAGGCAGGGGGATAAATTGAGGGCCTGGGGTGTCCCTACCCTGAGGACCTGCCTGTCACCATGGCCACGGGAGGAGTCCTGCTTGGCTCTCTGGTGCTTCTGCTGCTGCAGTTGGGCTTCGGCGGGGGCGCTGGGGCTCGAGGGGCCCTGGTGGCAGAGGGAGAGCTCTTGTCTGAGCCAGCAGCAGACAGAGGGACCCGGAGGCTACAGCTGGGTAAGGACCCCTGGAACCCTGCGTGAACGCCCGAGTCCTTCCCACCCAGACCCTGCCTGCTGTCAGCCACCCCTTGTCCCCCTCAGGTGCCCGCCTACGCCGAGCCCCAGCCGGCCCGTGTCAACTGTGGAGCCTGCCCCTGCCCGTGGCAGAGCTGGGCCTGGGCTACACCTCAGAGGAGACGGTCATCTTCCGCTACTGCGCTGGCAGCTGCCCCCGAGGTGCCCGCACCCAGCACGGCCTGACGCTGGCCCGGCTTCGGGGCCAGGGCCGAGCCCATGGCGGGCCCTGCTGCCGGCCCACCCGCTACTCTGACGTGGACTTCCTTGATGACCGCCACCGCTGGCAGCGGCTGCCCCAGCTCTCGGCAGCTGCCTGTGGCTGCGGTGGTTAAGGACGCCCAGCCCGGGGCCCCACAGCCGCTGGAGGAGCTCTGCTGAGTTATTCGCTGGAGGCTTGGAGTCGGAGGAGAAGGAAAGCGGGCTGGGGCTGCCAGTAAGGAGCACAATAAACAAAACAGCTTTGCAGCCTCATGTCTGTGTGTGTGCGGCGTGCACCTGAGCTTGCAGTGGGTGACCAGGTGGGTTCCTAGGGTTCCCCTGCAGGTCCCAGCCCCAGCAAACAGCCAGTGCAAGGGCGACAGCTTGTCCATTCTCCACTTTATTCATAAGCTTGTGTCTGAGAAGCTAGGGGAGGATGTGGGGTTCTGTTGGCTGGGAGCAGGTGCTGGGCGTACTGGGCCCTCTGGCCTCAGGGAGGGAGCGGCAGATCACTGAGATGCGTCGTCCCCGAGGAACCCGATGCTCCCCAAAAAAGGACTCCTCATCCCGAAGGATCTCGTGGGAGAAGTCATAACGGGCTGAGCCCCTGCAAGAGAAAACAGAGGCTGTGGCTAGGTGGGATGAGGGCAGCCCCCTGTTCCAGACCGCCTGCTGTAGGTGGCACGGCAGTGTCTGCCGTGAGAGCTGAATGGTGCGTGCACAAAGTGCTTGCTGGGTGTCGGATGTGTGATTAGTGCGGTGGGGGCGCCTTAACAAGGCTGTACCTAAGGATGTACAGGGAGCCTGGCTCCAGTAAGAGTTCCAGCCACTCCCCGGGCTCCTGGGTGTGCACCAGCCGCATGACGCTGGGGGACAGCAGGGACAGACCGGCTATGGTGTCTCCGCAGAACTGGAAGAGGGGGCATGGTGATGAGTCAGGCTCTCGTCCGGCCAACTCAGCCCCTAGCTGGGAGCTCCAAGGCGCTGACCCCTGCCCACCTTGATGCTGTCCACGTGGGGCTTGATGTAGCCCCGAGGTTCCAGGTCCAGCACGTGCACTGGGGACAGCAGGGTCTGGCCAGGACCAAAGGCGGCCGCCTGCACGCGCTGCAGGATGGCCCGGCTTGCCTGTGACCAGCGCGACTTCTCTGTCTCTCGAAAGCCGTGGATGGCCTGCCCAGAGAACCCAGGTCAAGCCTGGAGTGTGGGTTGGGGGTGGGCAGGCAGGAAACAGTGCAGAGCTGAGGAACGGTTTTCCAGGGACTGGAAGGGGGGCGCCAGCACACTCTGGAGGCGCAGCCCCGAGGTTCCCGGTCCAGCACGCCTTCAACTCACAGCCTTGGCCCTATTTATGCCGGACTCTGCCGCGCTTCCATCTGGGTCAGGCCTCAGTCCCCTGGACCCAGCTCTCATCTCTCAAGCTCGCTCTCAGTCCCCAGTGCCCCCCAAGCTTCAAGACCCAGCTCTCCTCCCCCAGGTTCCGCCCCGGCCGTGCCCCCGCCCCATCCCGGGGCTCACTCCCCGCCCCTAGCGCCTAGCACCGCCCCTAGCGGCTAAGCCCCGCCCATAGCCCCGCCCCTAGTGCCTAGGCACCGCCCCTAGTGCCTGGGCACCGCCCCTAGTGCCTAGGCACCGCCCCTAGCCTAAGCACCGCCCCTAGCGGCTAAGCACCGCCCCTAGCCTAAGCACCGCCCCCCGGCGCCTGCGCACCAGGCCCCGCCCCGCCGGCCTCACCGCGTCCCAGTGATCGTATTCGTAGCGGCGCCGGCGCAGCTCGGGCTCCAGCTCGCGACTCAGCGTCTCCTCCTCGGCCGCGCTCAGGAAGCCCGGCCGCACCACGGCTGCGTCGCGCAGGCGGCTCAGCACGGTCGAGCCCGAGCCCCGCACCCAGGCGGGCACCGGCAGCGTCCGCAACGCCCGCCGCCCACTCCCGGCCATAGCCCCAGCCGGGTCGTGGAAGCTGCCGGGGTCAGGGCGCACCCCCGCGGCACAGCCATTGGCTGTGGCTGCGCCGAGTCCCGCCAGCGATTGGCTTTCCTCAGAGACCTGCCTCCTACTCAGGGCTGCTGACTGGCTGGTGTTCGGCTCGCCCTCTCAAGTTGATTGGCTCTCCCTAGAGCCCGCCTCCTCCCCGCGCTACTGATTGGCTCTCCCTAGAGCCCGCCTCTTCCCCTAGCTACTGATTGGCTCTCCCTAGAGCCCACCCCCTCCCACGCGCTACTGGGCGCCAGAGCCCAGGAGCTTAGACTTTCGGTCGTGCTGCCGCCCGTTTTCCGGACGGCGTGGGGGCGGCCAGAAGCCTGTATTTGACCTGGGGTCAGGTGTGAGGGGTTAAAAATGACCCGTAACGTAGGCCTCCCCGGTGGCGCAGCGGGTTGAGCGCCGCGCTGTGAAGCTGTCCGCAGCCTCTGCAGCGCGGGTTCGATTCCCGGCCGGCCAGGGAGAGTCCCACATGGCGCGACAGGGGGGAAGAAAAAGAGCCATAACCTAAGGTTGACAGTAGAGTGCAGCCAGACAGATGTGGGAAGGGATGAAAGGCACAGAGGTCAAGAAAGCGTTGTCATTGCTAGTGTTAGGGCGTGTGGTCGAGTTTGCATCACGCATCTCCCCCTCTGCTGAATCAGGCCCTCCGGCACCCAGACGGGCTCCCACCTTATAAAGAAAACAACGAGCAAAACCCTCTTAATGGTAGAAATGGCATAACACCATTTTGCAGCCCTTATTGGAATATTGGGGCACTAGAAAAGGATTCTCGACTTCGTGGGGAATAAAAGGGCCAACTGGATTCTGTGCCTCCTGCTGGAGGTACACCCCCTCAGCTGGCCAAAAAGCGGAGCCTGAACCCGATGAGACTGTCTAGGTTTATGCACCAAGTCACAGGAAATACCGAGGGCAGGTGCTGCAACCCTTCAGGTTCCAGTCATCAGTGGCAAATGCGACAAAACCAAGTTCGTGTTCCTCCAACATGGGAATTTCAAGGAGCAGAAGAGGGAGAGGTTGAAAGAATAAGGGTAAGTGTATAGTTACAGCAGACATCTATTTGCACAGCAATGGCTGCTCCTTATTTGGGTCCTGATTTGAAGTTGACCTCAGCGAAAAGCAGTTAGCTATTTCACCAACAAAATGGGCTTATTCGGAAATAATAGGTAACATGAAAAGTGAACCTCATGGCAATATGCAGGTGCACTGCACTAGAACTAAATCCAGGGGTCCCTTCCACAGCCTTGGCTCCTGCTCTGCCCATGACTCCCTTCTGCTGGGGTGAGGGGGCAGCATCACTTCCCACTCGAGACACAAGCTGTGCGCTATGTTGCTAATTGCAAGTGTTCGGCCCACCTCTAGCTTCCCAACTTCATTTAAATAGTTTCTCTGTCTTGAGTTTCACAAAACACACTAAAAATTTTTGGGTATTGGTTGAACTTTTGACCATAGTAAGTTATTACTGTTATTTTTAGATTTGAAAATGGTATTGTGGGTGTCCTTTTAAATATCCCTGAACCTTTTAGAAATACATGTTGAAATAATTACATGAAGTGAATGCTGTGATTTGCTTCAAAGTAATCTGGGACTGTGGGGCACAGGGAGGGACAAATCCCCATTGGCCATCAATTGGGACTTACTGAAATAGTGCTAAGGGTACGTAAGTGCTTATGAAAAATTCAAACAAAATGCAACTGATAAGTAAAAATGTCCTCCCTATTGAAAATATAAAACAAAAAATTGACCCTGATTTTCTCTCCAGTGACAGCCTCATGTTCTGCTTTCCTTTATAGTGTAATTCTTAGAAAGACTTGTCTAGTTCCATTTTCCTGCCTTCTCTCTGGTTCCGCTCCAGTCTGGCTTTTGGTGCCTATAGTACTGGAGGTGCTCCTTTCAAGACTGCGGGTGATTCCACCGTGCCAGAGCCAAGTCACTCCTCAGCCTGATCGCTAATTCATTGACTGGCTCACGTTGCCTACATTTTTATTCCTAACCCTGACCCCACACTTAGCTCATCCTCTGTGCTGTCTGAGGCACGTAAAAGGGTATGTGTCTAAAATCATCCTCTGATCCTCAGACCTGGTCCTTTCCTGGCTCGGTTAATGACTCCCTATTTGGGCCAATATTTTTTGGAAATAATTTTTCAGATGTCACATCCCACCTATCATCCCTGCCTTTACAACCTTGCTAGAATCTGACCTCTTGTTACCACCTGGCAGGGGCCATCAGCCTTTCTCTAGATTATTCCAACAGCAACCTTACTGGTCTCCAGGTTTCTGGGCTTGCTATACTCCACCCACCCCCACTTGGGAGCCATAATTACCCTGTTCTCTTTTCTCTTCTCAGACCCTCCCATGGTGCACTTTCTTTCTCATTAAGACCTACTAGACCTTGTAAGATCTGCACCCCTCATGTATCTCCTTTCTGTTCTCATCTTCTGTACTCACTCTATTCCAGCCACCGCAGTCCCCTGGTATCTCCTCCCACACGTCAGGCACAGTCCTGCCACAGGCCCTTTGCATTGGCTATGCCTGCTGCCTGGACTGCTCTGACCCAAAATACCAACATGGCTTCATCTCTTACTGCCACAGGTCTTTGCTCAAGTGTCACCTTGTCAGTAAGGGCTTTGTTGGGAACCACAACTAAAACTGTCACACACATATTGTGATTTTTTTTTTAACGGTTAACCCTGACAAGAATAAGTTCCTTGAGGACAGGGCTTTCCATGTTGTCTTCACACTGTTGCGACCTCTAGAACATGTAGAGTGGGCTGAAGTTAGGAAGCTGAAGGTCAGAAACTTGGGGTCAGGCTGAAAGCAGAAGAGGCTTGGTGAAGGGCATTCACGGTAATACCGTGGCGGAGCAGTGAGGGAAGGTGCCAGAGGCGGGGAGGAAAGACTACAAAGATTTAATTTAAAATCACAGTGTCTTAGCAAGGATACTCATCCTTAGGAGCACCCCCAAATCCACAGTTCCTTAAGGGCTCCCCCAGGCTCAGCAGCGAGGGGTGGCCAGGCTGTAACCTTAGCATCTGGCAGTGCCTGACCCCTCAACTTTCCTCTGGGGGATGAGGTCCAGCTCTCAGGTGCTTGCTGGGGCAGGTTCTGCTGTCGCCACCGCTGCTGCCACAGGCTCCTTCTGCACCAGCTCAGGCTCGTCCTCACCATCCTGGGGCGGGTGAACCAGAACCTTGTCCAGGATGCCGAACTCCTGGGCCTCCATGGGACTCATGTAGCGGTCTCTCTCCATGGCCGACTCTGCCAGGGCAAACAGGAGGCAGGATTATGTTGTTAGGAGCAAAGCCCTGGGGCCGGCTTGTGCCCACATTCCTCCACTTCTTATCTGTGTGATCTTGGCCTCTATTTCTAGACACCTCAGTTTCTCCATCAGTAGATTACAGACACACCTCAAAGATATTGTGGGTTTAGTTGCCTTCCACCACAGTAAAACATGTTGCAATAAAGAGAGTCAAGCAATTTCTGTGGTTTCATGGTGCATCTAAAAATTATATTTTATACTATACTAGGGTCTATGACATGTGTGGTAGCATATGCCTTAACTAAAATAAAAGAACACATATGCCTTAACTAAAAAATGCTTTATTGCTAACAAAATGAGAATCATTACCTGAGCCTTCTGCGTGTTATAATCCTTTTGCTGGTAGGTTTTGTACAAAATGCATTTTCTGCAAAGCTCAATAAAATGAGGTATGCCTACAGGTATACCTGTTTCAGTTTTTCAAGATTTATCAATATATAATATGCATCTAAAAAAGGACATGGCTCTTAAATGGACAGTGTGATAACTTTCAGATCGAACCCACACGACCAGGATATATTTCCTTAGGGGCACCCCAAATCCAGAGTTCCTTAAGGGCACCCCCAGGTTCAGCAGTAAGAGATGAGCAGGCTGCAACCTTAGCATCTGGCAGTGCCTGACCCCACACCAAGAAAGGACCATATTTCTATAGCAGCATTGCCAGACTACCCCCCCAGGTCTCAAGATGGCCCACATCTGGTCACTCACCAACCCCACCTAAGAGTAACTACTATCCTCAGAGACCCAATGGCACAGACTAGTTATACCAGGTTTTGTTTTTTAGCTACAGCCTGAGTAAATCAGAGTGTTTGCTCTTCTTTCTACTCAGAGTCACTTTTCTGAGATTCCTCCAGGTTGCCACATCACGGTCCATTCTCTCATTGCAGTACAGCACAGTCCCACGACACTTCAGCTAATAGCGGACCACAGAGGTGACAGGGGTCCCAACAGGCTATACCACATACGTGTGTAGCAGGCTATCCCATTGGGGTTTGTGTAACTGCACCCTATGACATTTGGAGAGTGACATGGTCACCTAGTGACAGCATTCGCAGTATGTGACCCTCTGTAATTGACAGGTAACTGATTCCACCGTGTGAACAGACTACCAGCAGCACGCTTGTCCTAATGCTGATGGGCATTTGGGTATTTTCCAGTTTGGGGCTTGTCCAAACAGGACCGCATTAACATTTCAGTCCAAATCTGTGGTGGACATAAGCACGCAATTCTCTCGGTTATTCACTGCGCAGGGGAACTGTGGCATCGCGCTGCAGGCTCAGCCATAGCTGAGAATCAAACAACTTCCCAAAGCGGTTGCAGCATTTTCACCCCTGCTACAGTGTGAGTGCTCCGCTGCACTACGTCATCAGGGCAGTGGTGCTAGTATTTTACATTTTAGCTGTCCCAGCAGACGGAAGCAGAATCTCACTGAGGCTTTAATTTACCTCTTCCTGATAACTAATGAAGTTATTAAACATTATCACTAACAAGATGAGCATCTTTTCTTGGCCACTTGAAAAATCTTTGGTGAAGACCTTGTTCAACCCTTTGACTTATTTCAATTAAGTTTTTGTGAGGATTCTGTATGTTGATCTTTTTAAAGTGCTTAGAACAGGGGCTCTCAAATACGGGGGATTCTGATGTCCAGGGGACACAGGGCAATGTTTGGAAACATTTCTGGTTATTACAACTGAAGGGTGCTACTGGCATCTAGGGGTGGCAGCCAGATGGGGACCCCTGCTGTACATGTGGTTCCTCATTGACTAAGACTGTATACATGACTGTATACACAAAAAGAATGATCTGGAATGAGTGTCACTGGTGCTGAGGTTGTGAGGGTCTGGCTTTGCACAAAGCTTGAAATATACATGTGTTAGTTAAAATAAGGGGGTGGCGGGGTTGGCGCTGGGGGAAGGTGCACTCACCGATCACCTGCAGGCTCTGTTTGGTGTGCTTGGCGTAGATGCTATAGAGCTGCTTCTTGAGTTTCATGATCTCCTCTGCCTGGATGGCGATGTCTGTGGCTTGCCCCTGCAGGGTATCCAAAGCAAGGACGGGGTAAGAGTGAAGGAGGAGGAGTCAGTGTCAGCTTCTCACAAGGAGGCTGGAGATGGGGACCCTGGGCTTCAGACTTCTGGTTTTCAGGGGATGGGACAGGGCTTTGCGAGTCCCTCCACATTTTGTTTCTTCCTCACCACCACCATGAAGGCTTCCTGTATTAACTATACAGTCATGTATCACTTAATGACAAAGAGACGAGGGATGTGTTGTTAGGTGATGTCATGTGTGAATGTCAGAGAGTAATTACACAAACTTACTAGATGACTGTCTAGTAAGGTTTGGACCACTGGTGTATGTGGTTCACCAAACTGTATTTCAGTTTCCCGAAACATCATTAAGCAATGCATGACTGTATTTTCTTCTTTTCTTTTTTTTTTTTTTAAGATTTATTTATTTATGCATATAAGAACAGGGTTGCAGGCCAGAAGGTTGTGTCTTAACCCCTTGCACCACCAGGGATGCCCCTATTTTCTATAATTGGAGTTTCACTGACTGAAGGATGGGCCCACCTAGGGCCACCTATTCTTAGGGATAGCAAACAATTGGCCCTGCCAGTACACCTTTTAAATGCAAACTAATCAATCCAGGCATAGACTCCCACCCTCTCCTTTGTGGACTCTCACTCTCAGAGACTCTGCCAACCTGCCCAAATCCCTCCAGGGTCAGACTCCAGAGAACTACACCCCAGAGCCTGCTGGAATTACTCAAACTCGCCAGTCCCGTGCCTGCTTATCTGGCCTTGCTCATTCTTTCCCAGAGAAACTTCAGTAAAGTTTCTTGCCCATATTCTCCTTCCACTCCCTCCACTTTCTGACTGTCTGTGGTGCCTCCTTGTGTGGCCCTGCATGGTGTGGCAAGCTGCCTCTTCTTGGGAACTGTAGCAAATTCTCTTTGCAATGGTTTCCTAAGCTCCCAGGGCCAGGCACTTACCCGGGCACCCCCGGAGGGCTGGTGGATCATGATGCGTGAGTTGGGGAGTGAGTGGCGCATGCCTGGAGTGCCAGCAGCTAGAAGCAGAGAGCCCATGCTGGCAGCCTGGCCCACACACCACGTGCAGATGGGGTTCAGGATGTACTGCATTGTGTCATATATGGCCAGCCCTGAGGTCACCACGCCACCTGTGGGGTTGGGGCACAAGTGAGGGGATTTGCCATCTCTTCCCGCCACTCTTTCCCTACTGCAGTCCTGTCTCTGGGGAACACTGGTGTAGAGGCAGCCCTTTAAAGCAGAGGTAACAAATGCAAAAACCTCCAGGGGCTAGGAAGGTGACAGAAACAGGTCCACAGGCCAGAGGAGGGCAAAAAGTATAAACTCTTGATTAAGGGTGACCTGACTGTTGACACATGTACACATGGGCCCAAAGGAATGAGATCTGCCAAATTTTCAAGAGAAACGAGAAATCAGGAGAGTATGATGGGTAAGAATGAAGGCCCTGGGGTGAGCGTGCCTGGGTATGACTCCGGCCTGTACAATTTACCATCAAGGTGACTTTAAGCAAGGTACCCAGCCTGTTGGTGCCATTGTATCTCCTCATAAAAAGGAGAGTAACCAAATATTACCAACCATGGGAGACTGTTGTGAGGGTGAAATTAGTTTAATACGAATGAGTAAAATACAAATAAGTACTCAGAAAAGTGCCTGGCACAGTAAGCAGTCAGTCAAGATTCACTATTTTTCTTTTTTTGAACAAGGGATCTACCAATTAAAAAATGCTGACATCCAGGTCAGGTTGGTAAAATGTTATGTGTGGCATCAAAGAGGGGGATTCAGCTTTTTGTGAACATAGATTAAAAGGAAGGAACAAGCAACTTTTGGAGGTTTCAAGACACTTAGAGAGTCTGAAGGAAGCTCTGCACAATTTTCTTTCCCCAGAAAAAATATCGCTGTCTAACCAAGGATCTTGGCCTTGAGTCACCCAGTGTGACCTAAGGAATGCCCCTGGCTCACCAGGGCTGTTGATGTACATATGGATGGGCTTCTTGTTGCTCTCCGACTGCAGGAACAGCAGCTGTGCTATAACCAGGCTGGCAACGCTGTCATCGATCTGCAAGTGGGGGTGTCCCCAGATTGAGGGTTGAGGTGGTTACAGGAGATGAGACAGGGTTGAGGATGGGGTTAAAGCCCAAGTAAGAAGTGTGGAAAATTCAGAACCAGGAAAGGATGAGGCGTAGGGGGTGGTCGACACCTAGGGGGGTTGGGGCACAGGAAGCTGTGGGTCAGAGGGCTTAGGACACAGGAAGGGAAGGGGTCAGGACAGGTGGGGAGCAGGACGGGAGCCCAGGAGTGAGTAAGGGGATCATAGGTGGGAGAGGGAATCAGAGATCAGGAAGGGAGAAGCAGAGTTTGAGAAAGGGACCAGGAGGGAGCCCGGGGTTGGAGGGGGTGGGAAGGTGGGAGGAAGGTTGGGGACTAGGAAGGGGGTCAGAGGGCTTATGTGCCCAGGAAGGTGGGTGTCAGGTTTGAATTAGAGCGGAGCCTCGGGAGGAAAGTCAGGGGTCGAGGTGGCGGGAGTCGGGGTTCGAGGAGGAGGGACACATGGGGTTGGGGCAGGCGCAGAAGAGGAGCCGGGCGCCTGTGCTCACCGGACCCATGACGCACACGATGCGCTCCCGCAGCAGCCGGGAGTAGATGTCATAGGCGCGCTCACCACGACCCTGCGGGGGAAAGACAGGGGTGTCAGGGATGGTCGTGCCCCCAGCCCCGAGCCCGCAGGCCGGTCCCCGTCCGGACGCTGTACCGTCTGCTCCACCACGATGGGAATGAGCGGGAGAGTCCGGGCCGCCGTCGCGTGCAGGCTCCGCTGCAGGGTCAGGCCGGCCTCCCGCGTCCGCTGCGGGAGAGGGCGGGCGGCGAGGAGAAGCCCCACCGCGGGGCATCTGCCCGCGGCCACCCGAGCCCTCCCGGCTAATACTCCTGGCCACATCCCGCTGCAGTTCTGTCCCCGCTTCCGTCCGGCGATGGAACTACAACTCCCGGCGTGCTTTGCACCCACCGCGCTCGGTCACCTGCCCGCCCACTTCCGGGGAGCCGGGCGGACGCTTTGTGGGCGGGGCCGGGCGGGGCCGGGCGGGCGGGCGCTTTGTGGGCGGGGACGGGCGGGGCCAGGCGGGGCGGGCGGGGCCAGGCGGGGACGGGCGGGGCCAGGCGGGGCGGGCGGGGCGGGCGGGGCCAGGCGGGGGGCGGGGCGGGCGGGGCCAGGCGGGGCGGGCGGGGCCAGGCGGGGCGGGCGGGGCCAGGCGTGGCGGGCGGGGCCGGGGAGAAAGTGGCGTCTGGGCGAGCCGGTGAGTTTTTAGACTCTAGTTCGTGTCCCTTTCCTGGGAAATTTGTCATAATTCCCTGCTCTCCAGTACCTATTAAAAAACCTCATTGCCCCGTGGGCCGTGGCCTAAGCTAGCTCCTGGCCTGGGGTCCAGCCCCCCAGCACCTCCCCTGATCGTGGGCCGCGCGGGGCAGAGGGAGGGACGCAGGCTGCGGCGGGCTGGGGGCCTGCGGGTGTGTTGCGGGCTTAGCTTGGGAGATTTCTTGGTCTGGAAAGGTTTCTTTTTTTAAAAAAAAAGATTTATTTATTTATGCATACAAGAGCTGGGGTACAGTCAGAGGTGTGGGGGGTTGAGAAGATTCACCAGAGACAGAGTGGGGAGCAGAACAGGCAGACTGACTGAAATACACTGCTATTTCAGTGTATTTTCACCGCTATTTCAGTGTATTTAGTGTATTCGCCCGCAAGGGGAGCAGCAGGCGAGACAAGAGAGGTCTGCTGCGCCATGTGGGTTTCTCCCTGGCTGGCCAGAGATCGAACTCGTGCTGCAGAGGCCACGGATTGCTTCATAGTGCGGTGCTCAACCCCTTGCGCCACCAGGGAGGCACCTGGAAAGGTTTCTTAAGAGGAGCAGATATCAGCGCTGGGCTGTCAAGGATGCATAGGAGTTTGTTAGGTGGTGACAGACATTCCTGGCAGAAATAAGAAACGAAGTAGAAAGGTTCCTTAACTTTTATAAGGATCATTCAGGCTGTTGAGTGAAGCAACAGTCGGGCAGGGGACAAGGGTGAAGCTGGAATACCTATGAGGGCGTTATTGAGGGTGGCAGAGAGGATGAAGGAGGTGAAATGTGGTTTAAGTGAGGATGGGCACAGCTGAAACCTCTTTTTCTCCAGATTGTCTCAATGTGTATTCGTTTTCATCTTTCAGTTCAGACGTTACCTCCTTAAACATGTGCCCACTTTCCCCCAGAATGTAAATGTTAGGCACACGGTTCGTGCTTCCTAACTGCCCTTTGAACCAAGAGGTGAAGAGGTGATGAGGAAGGTTGAGAGCTGAAGGCTTTGAGGCAGCTGCCTCCCATGCCAAGCCTGGTTCAACCACTGACTTGCTGTGTGGCTGATGTGCATTGCTTATCCTCTCTGAGCCTGAAGTTTCTCATCTGGAGGACGGAGATGATCAAACTAACCCCACAGGCAAGGATTTAAGGATGCAAAAGGCAGCATACTGACATCACCTGAGTTTGAGTCTTGCTCCACCACTTTCTAGTAGTGTGTCCCTGAACCTTAATTTCCCATCTGTAAAATGGGGATCATGACAATAAACAAATCCTAGGGTTGTTGTGCATAAGGCCTGTGGACTGGTGCCAGGACTGTACTAAGTGCTAAGTTTTGTATTAGCTATTGATGTGGATTAGTTATTGATTGGGAAGCCCTGGAGTCCAAGAAGTCCTCCCATATGAGGGTCCATTTGAAGTGGGTTTTCATGGATAGGTAGAGAGTTCACCAAGCAAGCAGACCCTGTGTGCTGATATCTAAACTTGCTCCCTGGTGCCTTAGATAAAGGTAATTTTTGTACCTCTGTGCCCACAGGGGTCCCCTGTCTGATGGGGAGATAAAGCAGGACACAGACAGTTACCACCTTACAGAATTAGGAACAATATAGAGGGAAGGATATGGAAGTGGAAGTTTGGAGGAGACCTTCAAGGCACTCCTGGCAGAAGGCCCAGATGAGGCTTTACTGGGGGGTTGGGCACTGGGAGTGTTGTTCCTCCAGTAGGGACTGAGAAGGTAGGTGGGCAGCTCAGGCTGTCCCAGTTTCTGCTGTGAGTCAGGTGGGTGGCCCTGCCAGGCTGGTTCCCCTAGGACCTGAGCTCCTGCCCTGCCCTGGGGAGAAGGGCTGGGTCATCAGTTGCACTGCCCCTGCACTTCTCCCCTGGACACTTCCCACACCCCCTGTCTTCACTGCATACCTTTGTTTCACCTGCTGTGCCCATCCTACTTAAACCACATTTCACCTCCTTCATCTTCTCTGCCACCCTCAATAATGCCCTCATAGGTATTCCAGCTTCACCCTTGTCCCCTGCCCCACTGTTGCTTCACTCAGCAGTCTAAATGATTCTTAGAAAAGTTAATTGAACCTAGTCCCTCCCTTGCCTAAAGCCCTCCCCTTGGCTACCTTTCAGCTCTGCTGACCTCTATCCATATCACCTTCTACCCTCCCTTCCCAGCTTGGCTCCAGCAGTGACACTGGTCAGTTTTCTAGTCCTCAAATACACCAAGCTTCATCCAGCCACATAGTCCTCTTCCTAAATCTACTTCTTTCCCCGAAAGCCTCTACTCAAATGTTACCTCCTTTAGAGAATCCTTCCTTGATATCCTTGCTAATATACCAGCACATACACTCTGGAATGTTGGCCATGTCTGATTGGTTATACAGAGAACTCCATCCATTCATTTGTTTCCTTCTGTATTGTCTGCAGAAGTAAGGTTCACGAGACTAGAGCCTCGGCCTCATTCAGCTGTGTGTCTTACTCGACTTAGCGCGGTGTTTATCAAGCTCTTTCCATTAGACTCACAAGGAGAAATACATCTTATATGGTGTCTGAGTACAAAAGAATACAAAAGTTTTATGAAATGCTACTTGTCCTTACTGAGAACAATGTCTTCTGATGGTCTCTATTCTACCTTATCCTCTTCTATATCATTTAATTTAATTTGAGTTTTCTCAGCTTTGGCACACAGTTGACATTCTGGGTTGGATAACTCCTTGTTTCTGGGGGAGGCCATCCTGCATACTGTAGAGCTGTGAGCCGCGTCCCTGGCCTCCACCCACTAGATGTCAGTAGCAGCTCCCGATCACAACAACCCAACATGTCTCAGACATTGACAGCTCTCATCATATTGAAAACCACTGATTTAAGTTAAAGTGGGTAGTGGTCTGAAATGGAAAAAGAGCAACTTTTGAATAGTACTTGGCCACTGTGTAGGCAATCAAGTATTTAAAGTGTGTTTTATCTCTCCAGACTTTGTTTACTTGGTAAGTTCTCAATGAATGAATGTCTTGGATTTTAGCTGCAAATCATCTCACCCTACCAGTTGTGTGTTTTCACTCGATGGTGAGAGAGAAGTGCTGATCGCCGTTACCTTTTATGACATGAATGCAAGAGAAGCCTATTGAACTGATAGAAATTGAAAATTAAAAAAAGAAGGAGAAATGCTAAGGGCTGAAAAGACTGGGTAAGTGGACAGGCCCATAAATGGCACCTGTACACTGTGACAACTTTTCTGGAAACTAAGTAGCACCAAGTTTTCAGATTTGTACTGTCGCCTTCTATTCATTTTTAGCAAATGATCAAAGGTAAGTGCCAAGCTCACAGGCCACAAGACTGTTTATGGTAGAATTGTTAATATACCAGTTTGTTTCAGTCAGCTATTGCTTTGTAACAAACCACCCCTGCACTTAGGGGTTTAAAACAACCACTTCATATTCTTTATTATAGTTTGGAAATATCAACAGGGCTCAGCCAAGTGATTGCACTCCACATGGGGTTTACTGGGGCTGTGAGATCCACCATGAACAGGCATTTACATATCTGGAGTCTAACCTGTGCTGCTTAGGTATCTCTCTCCATGTGGTTGATTGGGCTTCTTCACAGTATGGTGGACTTTACTTCTCCCATGGCAACTGGCTTCCAAGAGAGAGGAGGTGGAAGCTACCTGTTTTCTTTGAAACTTGTAGTGAAGTCACAGGGTAGCTCTTCTGCCACATTCTGTTAGTCCAAGCAAGTCACATGGGCAAACCCAGATTCAAAGGATGGAAAAGGAAATCAATTCTAGGATGGAAGGAATTGATGATGGCAGTATTCAGAGACAGTCTATCATATGCACATTAGCAATGAATTAGAAGTAAGTATCCGGTAAGGGAACCAAATCAATCATTTAAAATTTAAATGTAAAAAATTTGCCAAATAGTTTTATAGTGTAATATAACTGATATTTATTGGATGCCTACTCTGGTCCAGGGTTTGTTAGCACATAAATTAAATAAGGAAAGCTTAACTAAAATTGGAGTTGGGAAGGCCTGTAGCAGGTGCTCTCACACATTACCACCCCGCATCATTTTCATGCACTTCTCTTAGTTACATGCCCCGACAGGAAGTAACCCTTATACTTCCAAACAGGAAGTCATCTCATTCTGTCAGCAAAAGTTCCACCAATGAGAAGTGCCCCAGCCCAGCCAGTAAGAAGCCATCGCCACCCTGGATTCTTAACTCTCTTTGCCAGTGAACTCTGTTTCAGACAATCCCTCCCCTGTCCCTGTTTATCCTATATAAGAAAGCTCTCTTAGTTTTTGTTTGGATTTTCATTTGCTAGTGCTAAGCATGCATATCCCAAATTGTAGTTCTTTATGCTCTTCTCAAACAAACTCGTCTTGCTAGTAGATTAACTAGCTATTATTTATTTAAAGTCAGCTTAGTTAGACATGACTCTGAGAAATGGAAGCATCAGAGGACCAGTGACTTAGACAAGATTGAAGTGTTTTTCTCTCCAGGTTGTAGCCTGAAGGTTGGTTGTCCTTACGCTTCCCAAATCTTCCTTGGAGCATTAGATGACTTCCTGTTTGGAAGTGTAAGTTGGTAGGGTGGCTCTTACCAGGAAGTCTCCAGGGACCTTCTTCCAACTCATACCTCAGTCCTGTCTAGGGCAAGGCCCTTCTTGTAATCATGATCCAAAATGGAGCTTCAACTGAAGGGATAAAGGAAGGCAAGTACAGGCAAAGAGTTCATGCTAGCCGGTCTTGAATGAAAGCTGACATCTACCCATTCCCTTACATCCCGTTGGCCAGAATTTGGTCGTGTGGCTACACCTCACTGCAACAGATTTTGGGAGGCTTCTGTTTTTATTCAACTGGTATTTATTGAGCACCTGTTGAGCACAGCCCTGGGAAACAGCAGGAGTAATGCACACCAAACAAGCAAATGGGAAAAATCTCAGCCTTCTTGGCCAAGTCAAACTTTGTCCAGCTTGAATCACAATTCAGCTGTACAGTCTCCTCTGCCCACTCCTGTGTCCTTCTTCTTTTCACAGCTGTCAATCATAGTAAATATCATGCTCCCCAAATCCCATCTTAGTATCTGCTTCTGGAGAATCCATAGTGTTCCATTATATAGAAGACCCACAGTTTATTTAACCAGTCCCCTGTTGGTGAACGTCTGTTGTAATGAAAGAATTTTTTGCTCTTATCAGATATGTCTTATAAGAGATCCCTCTGCCTTTGAAAACCCCTGAGTTCAGTCCTTGATCTTCTTTATCCATTCCTCTTCAGTTATCTCATCTGGCCTCTTGGCTTTAAATACCTGTGTGCCAGATGCCTCCCAAGTTTATCTCTTCCCAGTTCTAGATCTTCCTTCCTTACATCTCCCCTTGGCTGTCTAATTAGGCACCTCAAAATGAATATGTATGAAGTGAATTACTACCCCTATGCATCACTCCTTCATCCTTCTGCTTGCTCATACCAAACACCTTGGGTCATCCTTGATTTCTCTTTTTTCATAGCACCTGAAATGTAATCTGTTGGCTGTACTTTCCAGGAGTCTTATGACATAATCAATAAAATTTTGGGAGTATAACATACAGTCAGTGAAGTGCACAAATCTTAATTGTACAGCTTGATGAATTTTTTTTTTACATTGATATACACCTGTATGGATGGACCAGCATTTATTTGTTCACTAGTTAATGGACATTGGGATTGTTTCCAGTTTGTGCCTATTATAAACAAAGCCACTCTGATCTTTTGCTTGTAAGACTTTGTGTGAGCATACATTTTTGTCTCTCTTGGGTAATTACTGAATACAGGATTGCCGATCATGTGGGGGATATGTATTTAATTTTTTTTTTAAATGAAGAAGGTTGTACTTTTTTTTTTCTTCAAGATTTTAAGGTGGCGCAGCGGTTGAGTGCAGCACTGTGAAGCTGTCTGCAGCCTCTGTGGCATGGGTTTGATCCTGGCCTGTTGGCGAGGGTCCCACATGGCGAGCAGACCTCTCCTGCCGCGCCCGTTGCTCCCCTCAGCAGTATATTTCATCAGTCTGCCTGTTCTGTTCCCCGCTGTGTCTCTGGTGAATCCTCTCACCCTCTGGCACATCTGGCCTGTACCCTGGCTCTTGTATGTATAAATAAATAAACAAACAAACAAACAAATAAATAAATCTTTTTTTTTAAAGATTTATTTATGCATACAAGAACTGGGGTGTAGGCTAGAGGTGCGGCAGGTGGGGTGTGTGTGAGAGGATTCACCAGAGACAGAGTGGGGAGCAGAACAGCCAGATCTACTGAAATACACTGCCGAGGGGAGCAGTGGGCAAGACAGGAGAGGTCTGCTGTGCCATGTGGGCTGCTCCCTGGCTGGCCGGGGATTGAACTCGTGCTGCAGAGGCTGTGGATAGCCTCATATTGCTGTGCTTAACACCTTGTGCCACCAGGGAGGCCTCTCCCTTGAGATTCTAGACCACTAATCTGTTGCCTCCCAATCCTACATCATTGCCGTGATCCATTCACTCATGCATTCCCTCATATGGCAATGCCCTCCTTTCCATTTCCCTTCAAGTCTCCCTCTGCCGCCTCTTAGCTCTTGACCTTGCCGCCTACATTCTGTGAAACCAAAGCCACAGAAGAGAACTTGCATGGTGTCCTGCCTCATCTCCTACCTCCCTGCATCTGGGCCATCGACATTGCTTTCTCTCATTATTGTGACTAAGCTCCCTGCTCCTGGCCAAAGCCAGCTCTCCACCTGTGCCCTGGATTCCATTCCATTCGAGTTTCCCCATTCTCTTGCAACACGAGGTGTTCCCTCTCTCCCCCATTGCTTATAAACATGTGATCATTTCTACCATCTTAAAACAAGGGAAACACATGATCTAACATTGTCCTCCAGGTACCTCCCATTTCTTTCTTTTTTTTTTAAGATTTATTTATTTATTTGTTTGTTTGTTTGTTTATACAAGCACTGGGTATAGTCAGACGAGTGGGAGGGTGAGAGAATTCACCAGAGCCACAGCAGGGAACAGAACAGGCAGACTGACAAAGTACACTGCTGAGGGGAGTGGCGGGAGCAGCAGGAGGGGTCTGCACCCCATGTGGGACTCTCGCCAGCGGCCAGGGATCGAACCAGTACTGCAGAGACTGCGGGCAGCTTTGCAGTCCAGTGCTCAACCGCTGCGCCACCAGGGAGGCCCACCTCCCATTTCTTTACTTTTCTTTACAGAAGGAAAAAACCCCAAAACTTTTAAGAGTTGGACCTCCTCTTGGTTTCCACACTTTCCCTTTTTATTGGCTCTTGAATCCACTCTCATCAGCCTTTCCCCCACAGCTCCACTGAGACACTTACTGTCAAGGTTTTAGTGACTTCCAGATGGCCAAATTCAATGATCAATTTCAATGGCCAAGTTCAGTGGTCAGCCAATGGAAGTGAAAAAATACTTCGATATAATGAAAATAAAGACACAACAACTCACAGATTATGGAATGAGACTAAAGCAGTAATTAGAGGGACACTTAAAGCTGTAAATGCCTATATTAAGAAAGAAGAAAGATCTCAAAGTCAAGGACCTAAAATTATAGCAAGTGAGATGATCACTTGTCAGTTTCTTATGTTAGTCTTATTAACCTTTAACACAGTTATTACTTCCTTCTTTTTTTTGCAGTGAAATATTCAGAAAATGAAATTTGCCACTTAAACCATTTTTAAGTGTACAGCTCTGTGGCAATCACCCCGCCTTAGAACATCCCCCTGGTCCATATCGTCAAGTACCCTACTCATCAACTCATACTCCAGAAATTTCTCATCTTCCCAAACTGAACTTTTCATCTTCCCAGACTGAAACCCTGTCCCCCTTAAACACTAACTCCCCCTCCTCCTACCCCAGCCCCTGGCTCCCACCATTCTATTCTCTAGCTCTGTGAATCTAATGCTGCTGGGGACCTGTTATGAGGGGAGTCATGTACTCTCAAGCTTATTTCACTGAGCATAATGTCCTCAAGTTTCATTCATGTTGTAGCATGTTTCAGATTTCCCTTCCATTCCCTCCCAACTTTTAAGGCTAAATTATATTCCATTATCTGATGGACCACATTTCATTTCAGTTGCCCATTCATCCATCAATGGACACTGGATTACTTCTCCCTTTTGGTGATTATGAATAATGCTGCTGTGAACATGGGTGTGCAGGGATCTAAGTCTGCTTTCTGTCCTTTGGGGTAAAATTACTATATCACATAATAATTCTTTGTTTAGCTTCTTGAGACTACCTATAGCTTTCTCTCCCCCAACTTTTACACCTCAATTTTTAAAAAAGGAGGATTATAAGTATTAATGAGGTGCTAAATACAAGTGTCACTAAACTGAGCCTTTCTCCTGAACATCATCTGAAGAATTGAACAATTGAAAAGGGGGTCTGTTATTTGAGGAGACCAGAACCATCCCAAATCACTCCAGGAATCACGACAAGCAAACTCTCTGTCTTTCCTGGAAATTTTCTTATTACTTGGAATTTTCGGTACCAGAACTGGAAAGTCATGGACAAACAGGGAGGGGCTGTTTGTCTGATTGGGAACTCTTCATTTCTCTGCTCCATGCTCCGAACCACACTATTTCAGTTCACCAAGTCAGTTTCCAAATAAAATCTGTATTAGTTTTCTCTAGAGTTGCTGTAAAGCTCCAGTCCACCCACAGACTGGGTGGCTGGAACAACAGAAATTGTCCACAGTCCTGGAGGCCGGAAGTTGGGAGCAAGGAGTTGGCAGGTCACACTCTTGGTGTGACCTCTGGTGGTTTCCTGGCACTCTCTGGGGGTGTTTGGCTCATCAGTGCATCACTCGGATTCTATGTCTTCACTTGGTGTTCTCCTGTGTCTTCACACTGTCTTCCGTCTGTGTGTCCACATTTCCCTGAAGGGCACATTCGTGTTGGATTAGAACCACCGTAATGACCTTATTAAAACCGCATTGCCTCTGTAAGGAACCTGTTTCCAAATAAGATCACATGGTGCAGCCCTGGGTATTAGATTTTCAATATATCTTTGGTGGGGGGGATACAATTTAACCCATAACACTAAGGTCCCTCCTTTTCTTCTCCTTACTCCACCCCACTTTGGTCTAACCTTTGAGAGTACCTGGGAAGGGACAGACAGAATCTCTCCTTCCCTTTAAACCTTGATCTTGATTGTGATGTTGAAGAGAATGGTTGTTGGATGCTGGGGCTCGATTTACAAACCTAAACCCTCAAATCTTAAAATCTGGCAGAAATCCCAGCTGGCAATGTGTTCCCCCAACTGTCACCATTCCCCTACAGATGAATAATAGCAGAGCAACAAGAGGTTAACCCCAGAATAACCACTGTAGATTGTTGGGTTTTAGAAGAGAAGGGAATGAAAGATCGATTTTGCGGGAGGGAAGAATGAGGCAGGGAATCTATTAGGGAGATATTCCCAAAAGAGGATTATCATATTGAACAAATAAAAATATAGGGTGCCTACTTTAATTTGCAGTTCAGTTACATGAGGAATAATTTTTAATGTAACTCAACTCTGTGCAATAGTTAGGACACACTTAGGTTCAACATTATTCATTACTTATCTGATCTGAAATTCAGATTTACACGGGCATCCTGTATTTTTTTTTAAGATTTATTTATTTATTTATTTATTTATTTATTTATTTATTTATTTATTTATTTATTCAAGCGCTGGGTACAGTCAGAAGCACAGGAGGGTGAGAGAATTCACCAGAGCCAGAGTGGGGAGCAGAACAGGCAGACTGATGAAATACACTGCTGAGGGAAGCAGCGGGTGCGGCAGGAAAGGTCTGCGCGCTAGGATCCTGTATTTTATTTGGTGATGTTTCTCCAAATGAGTAATGAAAGTTCACCTCCATTAGAAGGTGATTGTGATGGTTTTCTTGAAACTTTGAGGCCACTCGGGCCTGTGGCTAAAGCAGAAGTAGTGCATGTGGCTCAGAGGATCGCTCTTAGTGGGGTTTAATCTCCTGGCACACCTGGGAAGTAAAAAGGAAGGAAGGTGCCAGAAAAGGCAGATGTGGCCTCATCCTGCCCCTCATTTCCGCCTCGCCACTACAACTCTAATCAGATGTGTTCAAGTCATACCTACCAGCATTTCTGGGAGGTTTGGGGTATGACATTTATGTTTTGAGGCCTCATCTCTCCTCTGGATGAGGAAATACTAAACCAGTAAAGGCAACCCATCTGCAAGGGCTCCATCTCTGTGTGTAACTATTGTCACCACCTGGGTATTCTATTCTTTTCTTTTCTTTTTTTAAAGATTTACCCATTTATGCATACAAGAACTGGGTTACAGGCCAGAGGCGTGGGGGGTGGGAGGATCCACCAGAAACAGAGTGGGGAACAGAACAGGCAGACTGACTGAAATATACTGCTGAGGGGAGCAGCGGGCGAGTCAGGAGAGGTCTGCTGTGCCATGTGGTTAGCTCCCTGGCTGGGAATTGAACTCGTGCTGCAGTGGTTGCGGACTGCTTCATAGGTTGCGTCTTAACCCCTTGTGCCACCAGGGAGGCCCCTATTTTCCTTTTTTTTTTTTTAAGATTTATTTTATTTATGCATACAAGAACTGGGGTGTAGGCCAGGGGTGCTGGGGGTGAGAGGATTCACCAGAGACAGAATGGAGTGCAGAACGGGTGGATCTACTGAAATATACTGCTGAAGGAAGCAGTGGGTGGGACAGGAGAGGTCTGCTGCGCCATGTGGGTCACCTCCCTGGCCAGGGATCAAACTCGTGCCACAGTGGCTGGCGATAGCTTGAAGCATTGAGACTTTAACCCCATGCCACGAGGGAGGCCCTATTATTTTCACTTGTGTTATTAAAATTTCCAAACATTTGGAAAAATTACAGTGGGTCCTTGAATGTCATTTTTCTCAACATTGTTTCATTATAACATCAGAAAGAAAAAAACAATCCTAAAGTTGAACCAAAAGATGTCATTTGAGGACCTACTTTCATTATGCATCATTTTGCATACTAGATTTCCAAGAACTGATTGGTGATTTTTTTTAAGATTTATTTATTTATACATACAAGAACTGGGGTACAGGCCAGAGGTGCGGGGAGTGAGAGTATTCACCAGAGACAGAGTGGGGAACAGAACAGGCTGGTTGACTGAAATACACTGCTGAGGGAAGCAGCGGGCGAGTCAGGAGAGGTCTGCTGCACCATGTGGGTTGCTCCCTGGCCAGGGGATTGAACTCATGCTGCAGTGGCTGCAGATAGCTTCCTAGGTTGTGTCTTAATCCCTTGTGCCACCAGGGAGACCCTTATCAACGATGTTAAGTGAGGGCTGACTATAGGTGTTGAATGCTATTACTCGCTAACAACATAGGGGAGGGTCATCACATTTTTTTCTGTAAAAATCCAAATAGTAAATTTTTTTTGGCCTGCAAGGCTGAATTGTGTCCTCCAGCCCCGCCTCCCCAAATTCATGCTGAGGTCCTAATTCCCACTACCTCAGAATGTAATCATATTGGGACATAAGGTTTTTAAGGAGATAATTAAGTTAAAATGAGGCTTTTTTTTTTTTTTAATACAAGAGCCAGGGTACAGTCCAGATGTGTGGGAAAGTGAGAGGACTCACCAGAGACAGAGTGGGGAACAGAACAGGCAGACTGATGAAATACACTGCTGAGGGGAGCAGCAGGCAATGCAGAAGAGGTCTGCTCGCCATGTGGGTTGCTCCGAGGCCAGCAGGGATCAAACCAGCACTGCAGAGGCTGCGGACAGCCTCACAGTGCTGCGCTTAACCCACTGCACCACCAGGGAGGCCCAAAATAAGGCTGTTTTAATCCAGTATGACTGGCATCCTTATAAGAAGAGGAAATTTGGCCAGAGATCATATATATATGTACACGCAGAGGGCTGACCTTGGAAGACACAATGATAAGGAAGTCATTTACATGCAAGCAAGAAAGAGCAGGACCATATCCTTCCCAAATGGTCCTTAGTCAAAACCAGCCCTGCTGACACCTTGATCTTGGACTTCCAGCTTCCAGATCTGTGGGATGGTCAGTTTCTGTTGTTTAAGCCACATGGGCTGTGGCATTGTGTATGGCATCGCTAGCAAACTGATACAGGTGTTCACTCTTGCAGCCACTCAGCTCTGAGGTTATAGAAAATAGTCATAGATGGTGCACAAACAAACGGGCAAGGTTGCATGCAGTAAAACATTTTATGAAAACAAATAGGAGGTTGGTCGTGGTGTGCCAACGCTTGGCCTAGATTCTGCAATGAATCTACAATGAATCTACAATTTGTTCTTCTATTTATTTATTTGTTTGTTGAAAAGTTTCTTCTTTTTGCTCTCTCACACATCTGTCCTTAATCCATCCACCACACTGTCTTATTTTTTGGTGCGTTTCAAAATAAGTTGAAAACTTTACGCACTATTAATTTTTCAGTTGTCTAGTCATGCAATATACCTATGAAAGAGTATATATAACATGTGTCTACAGCTTAAAGAAAAATAATAATAAAACAATCCAGCAATGGAGCTCCTTGATATTTACCCAAATATGTTGAAATTTTATATATACACAAAAGCCTGCATGTAAATGTTTATAGCAACTTTATTCACCAGAACTTGGAAGCAACCAAGAAGTCTTTTGGTAGGTAAATCACTATTACTCAGTGATTTAAAAAAAATGAACTGTCAAACCATGAAAAGATGTGGCGAAAACGTATTGCATTTTACGAAGTGGGAGAAACCAATCTGAAATGTTACACGCTAAATCATATGCTTCCAACTCTGTGACATTGTAGAAAAGGCAAAATCATGGAGACAAAAAAGGAAATAATGGTTGCCAGAGGTTGGGTGGTGCTGATAGGGGGAGCACAGAGGAATTTTAGGGCAGTGGAGCTACTCTGTATGATACTATAATGGATCCGTATCATTTTATGTTTGTCCAATCCCACAGGTTGGACACCTCCAGGAGTGAACGCTAAGGTAAACTATGGATTTTAATAATAATGCATCAGTATTGGTTCATTAGTTATAAAAGTGCACCACATTAATGCAAGATGTTAATAACCAGAACCTGAGTGGTGGGTGGGGGTGGGGGGCAGCTGGGAACTCTGTACCGTCTGCCCAATTTTTCTGTGAACCAAAGCTGCTGCAGAAAATAACATCCACTCCTTAAGACAGATTATAAAAACAGCACTTGGAGCCACTCCCGAATTTAGGAAGCAGCACACCCACCCTGATAGAACCCCAGGGTGGCTCTCACTAGATGTGTTCCTACCCCTCACCCCCCCTCCAGGGTGACCACTCTTCTGGATTTGGTGTTCACTCTTCCTTTGCTTTCTTTTTAAGGCATTTTTTATAAATCACGTATGCATGTCTTTGTAAACCCGAGACAGTATTTAAAATACTTACCAGATCATAACCCTTTGGCTGCTGGGTGGTGAGTAGTGGAGTCACAGGGACAAGGTCAAGCTGGTCAGGGATGGCACTGGGGTGAGGGAGGTTTGAAGCAGCAGATAGTTATCAGCCAGCGTTGCAGTATTTCAGCAACTGATACATTTGTACAGGTGTGTGAGAGTGGTGAACAGCCCTGTCCTAAATACTATTTCTTGAGTGCAGCCTGAGTTTTGGAAGAGTCTATTAACAGTTGTACTGTTTTGCGACGTGTTTTAAATATTCTTCGGCTCAGCATTATCTTGTTGATGTTCACCAGTGTTGATGCAGGCCCCTGCTGTTCACTTACATACATGTTTTCCATTGAGGACTATACCACCACTTATTTATCTCGTCAGCAAGTCATGCATACTCGTCTAATTGCAGGGTCTTGCTATGGCCTGCAGGACTGTTCTGAGTAATTTAGTATACGAGTCCTGGGTCCAAGAGTTTCTCAAGAGGACATAAATCTAGGAGGGACGCTCCTGATTATAGGAAATGTTTATTTGCAGCTTGGCTGGGTGTGGCACAGCAGCCTGCTCTGTCGCAAAGATTCAGACTCCTTTGCAGAGGGTGGAGGTGTTACTGGGGAGCAGTGTCCTTCCAGAGACTACATTTCCCAACCACCCCTCTATCTAGATGAGGTCATATGACTCATTTTGACTAACAGAAAGTATGCCAAAGGAGGGCGTGTGTGCTTTCTTCTGAACTGAGTTGAAGATCCCTTGTATCTTCCATATGCTTTAATTTCCTACAAGGACCACCCCAAAAGCTGCCTTTTAGGGGTGGTTTCCAGTTGTTGGAGGTCACATGTTAGTAATGGACATTTATGTGGATGGCAAGGTGGGAGGAGCTGGAACCACTTAACAGAGAGCCTTCCTGGGTAGATGCATGTACTCAGTGGACTTTGCTTATGAAATAAACTTTTCTTTGCTTAAGAAATAAACTTCTGGGCCTCCCCATTGGCGCAGCGGGTTGAGCACACGCTGTGGAGCTGCCCACAGCCTCTGCAGTGCGAGTTCTATTCCCGGCCGGCCAGAGAGAAACCCACATGGTGTGGAGGAACTCTCCTACCTTGCCCGCTGCTCCCCTCGAGCAGTGTCTTCGGTCCCTCTGCCTGTTCTGCTTCCCTCTCTCTCTGGTGAATTCTCTCAACCTCCCGCGCCTCTGACTTCTACCCCAGTTCTTGTATAAATACATAAATCTTATAAAAAAAAGAAATAAACTTTTCCTCTTAAGACATTGAGATTGGCTTTCTTTGTGTGTGTGGGCATGCATGAGATTTTAAATTATTTTTAGTTGAAATAACATTGCATTATAATATTATGTGAGGTTCAGGTATGCATCACTAAAAATGTCAACCTCTGTATATACTACACTGAGTTTCACCATGCAAAGTCCAGTTCTACCCTTCACCATACAATTGATCCTTTTTACCTGAATTATCCACTCCCCTCCAGTTACAGATTATAAATGTGTATAATTTATTGTATGTCAACTTTATCTCCATAAAACTGTTTAAAAATCAATACAAAGAAGCCAAATGGTGATATCCAGGTCCTGGCCTGGAGCAGGAGGTAAGGAACCATATGAGAGACACTAGCACCTGCTGAGCCTTGCTCATTCCCTTAGCCAGAAAGAGAAGGTCACAATGAGACCTAATGTCACTGAAGGACATAAAGAGAGGTGCATGTCCCCCAGCTTTGGGAGACACTGTCCCCTCCTTGTGATGATATTGGGCAGGTCATTTGTACCAATGAGAGGGTCTGTTTTGTCCTTTGTGAGGTAGAAAGACCTATCTCGCCGTAAGGGTGGGGAGGCCTTGGTGACAGAAGTAACTGCTTTGGAGACAAAATCTTAGTTGCACATCCTGGAGCTCCCAAGGTCTTGGGACAGTGCTTAGCACAGGGCGTGGTCCAGCCACTCTACTTTAGCTCAGTACCACCCACTAGAAATCCTAGTCACATGTATAATTTAAAATTTTCTAGTAGTCACATTTTGAAAAGCAGAGAGTAATAGCCGACATGAATTTTAATAATGTCCTTTATCCTAATCTATGCAAAATAGTATTGTTTCAACATGGGGCACCCACCCCTTTTCAGGTTCATTGTAGTCACGTGGTCAGAGGCCACCATATTGAACAACATCAGACTCTAATACTATTTGTCACCCAAAGATTAAGCCTTCAGAAATACTTCCATAGAAGTCATAACAAGAAAAGAATTTGCCAGGTCCTCCCTGGTGGCACAGGGGGTTTAGTCTCAGTGCTATGAAGCTACCCGCAGCCATTACAACAACACGAGTTTGATCCCCGGCCAGGGAGATACCCACATGGTGCAGCAGATCTCTCCTGTTTCACCTGCTGCTCCCCTCAACAGTGTATTTCAGTGGATCCACCTGTTTTGCTCCCTACTCTGTCTCTAGTGAATCCTCTCACTACCCCCTCCACCACTACCCCCATCCCACACCTCTGGCCTGCACCCCAGTTCTTGCATGCATAAATAAATAAATATTTAAAAGAAATTTTCAACAATAAGCAATCAATTTAGTATAAGATGGTGAATCCATTTATAGACTATTATTCGGCTTTAAGATGACAGTGAAACAGTGATAGCTAACTACAGGTGTCCGTTTGGGACCAGGAATGCCCAAGTAGCTAGTGAAACAATACTGCTGGCTGTGTGTGTGAGGGTGTTCTGCAGGGGTCAGCACTTGAATCTGTGGACTGAATGAAGACGATCTCCCTCACCAGTGTGAGTGGGCATCTAATCTGTTGAGGGTCTGCATGGAACAGAAGGCTGAGGAAGAGGGAATTTGCTCTGTTTGAACTGGGAAATCCATCTTTCCCTGCCCTTGGATCTCGGTTCGCCTGGAACTCAGGCCTTTCAACTTGTGCTGAGGTCTGTCGCCGGCTTCCGGGCTCTGCAGCTTGCAGATGGAAGATGGTGGAACTTCCTGCCTCCACAATTGGGTGAGCTTATGCCTCTTTCCTCAAAGAAAGAAAGATGGATCACATCTTTTTCTTTTTCCTCACCCATGCCTGTAGCAGCCCTAGCCACAGTAACCAAAAGGTAAAAACAACCCAAGCATTCATCGGTGGGTGATGGGATAAACAAAATGTCCACCCATGCTGTCCAGCCTTTATAAAGAAGGAAGTTCTGACACAGGCTACAACACGCATGAACATGATGCTCAGCGAAATGAGCCAGTCACGAAAGGACAAATTCTGTGTGCTTTCTCTTAGAGGAGGCCCCTGGTCATCAGGTCCAGACAGACAGAAAGTAGGATGGGGAGCCAGGGGCTGAGGGAAGGGGTGGAGGGTTAGTGTTTAAAGGGGGATAGTTTCAGTTTTACAAGATGAGAAGTAATGATAGTCAAGGATGTTTCAAAATAGGGAAGGATGTCCATGCCTTTTTTTTTTTTTAAGATTTATTTGTTTATTTATACAAGCACTGGGTACAGTCAGAAGCACGGGAGGGTGAGAGAATTCACCAGAGCCAGAGCGGGGAGCAGAGCAGGCAGAAGGACCGAAGGACACTGCTGAGGGGAGCAGCGGGCGGCAGGAGAGGTCTGCGCGCCATGTGGGACCCTCCTCCGGTGGCCGGGGAGCAGCTGGGGATTGAACCGGCGTCTCAGAGGCTGCGGGCAGCTTCGCAACCCAGCGCTCAACCACTGCGCCACCGGGGAGGCCCTGTCCATGCCTTTTTAAGTGAAAATACTAGCTAACCAACAATAGCATTCAAATCTTCATTAAAAATGCATTTTTTTAAAGATTTATTTGTTTATGCGTACAAGACCTGGGGTGCAGGCCAGAGATGTGAGAGGTGAGAGGACTCACCAGAGACAGAGTGGGGAGCAGAACAGGCAGACAGACTGAAATACACTGCTGAGGGGAGCACAGGGTGAGACAGGAAGGGTCTGCTGCGCCATGTGGGTAGCTCCCTGGACTTCGCAGTGGTAGTGCTGAGACTTAACCCCTAGACTACCAGGGAGGCCCTGAATTAAGTTCCTGATAGGAGGAGGTGATCCTGGGTTATCTGAACGGACCCAGTGCCGTCAGAAGAGTGTAAGAGGAAAGGGGCATGTGATGGAAGCAGAAGGTGGATGGTGTGCTTTGAAGATCTTGCCTCTCCCTCCCCCTATCAGAGGGGGAACTCCACCTCTGTACCCACACGCCTATCTGGCTCCCCTGTTCTCCTCGTCAGCTCTGTGCTGGTGATTTCCCAAATTCCCCAGGCTGGGGCAGGCATGGGCTTCTGTCATCACCGTCCTTCCTGCTGCTAAACTCTTTGTGGAGGTCTAGGAGAGCCAGATCCCAAGAGTTGTGCCCTGCCCTAGATTTAAGCAGGGAGGCACCTGAGAGGCAGTTCACTCCACCCCCACAAGGTCCCTCCATGCGGAAGGAGCCAGAGTCCCTGCTTGCGGCTGGGCTGCTGGAGGCTGGTAATGGTGTATGTTTGTTCTCCTGGGCCATCTGGGGAGAGGACGCGGGGGCTAACTTGGTTATATGGTCGGGAGGTTTCTGCTCTAGGGGAATGAAAAATTGGGTTGAGCTTCTAATTCAGGATCAGAGAACTTTCTCACCTCCAAACCTATCTTCCCATCTTTTGCAGATGACCTTGAAGGACCTCCAGGTACTTGGTATTGGGCACCTGGCAGTGTTGACCGTGAAAGTCAAAGTCAAAGTTTGATGTCTTGTGGAGGATACTACCTACTACATCAACAACATACTACCTACTGACAACAACATCGATAACAACAACAACCTCCTTTCTTTCAACATCAGCTCTGGGCTAAGTGGTCAACATGAGAGACCTTGATTTTTCCCAAACTTTTGATCTTCACAGACTGCCCTCGGGATTTTCCTATGCCCACCTGCCATCTGAACTCTTTTTTTAAAAAATTTTTTTTATTTATTTATGCATACAAGAGCTGGGGTACAGGCCAGAGGTGCAGAGGGTGAGAGGATTCACCAGAGACAGAGTGGGGAGCAGAACAGGCAGACTGACCGAAGTACACTGCTGAGGGGAGCAGCGGGTGAGACAGGAGAGGTCTGCTGCATCATGTGCGTAGCTCCCTGGCTGGCCGGGGATGGAACTCGTGCTGCAGTGGCTGTGGATAGCTTCATAGTGCTTTGCTTAACCCCTTGAGCCACCAGGGAGGCCCCCATCTGAACTCTTATTTATGCAAGATATTTTGTCAAATAAAACCCTTTTTAAAAATGTAAATCATTTATTTAAAAAAATTGTTCTTAAAATATACACATCATGAAATACACCATTTTAACCATGTTTAAGTGCACAGCTCCGTGACGTTAAGCACACTCACATTGTTATGTGACCATCCCCACCCTTCAGCTCCAGAGCTTTCTCATCCCCCCACATTGAAATCTGTCCCCATAACACAATAAATTTCCATTCTCCCTTCCCCCAGTTTCTGGCACCCGCCATTCTGTTGTGAACTATGTGAGTTTATTAAATCCAGGGACTTCCTATAAGTGGGGTCACACGGTACTTGTCTCTGTGTCTGAGATCTTTCCCTCAGCTCAGTGTCCTCAAGGTTCTATCAGAATTTCCTTCCTTTGTAAGGCTGAATAATATTCCATTGTAGGAATACACCACATTTCGTTTCTTCATTTACCCAGTGATTAAAAACCTAGATGTATTACTTGAAAAAAAGCTTCTTCATCTGGAATAGTTATAAGTGCACAAGAAGTTGCAAAAATTATATAGAGAGGCCCCCTGTATCCATTGCTCAGTTTTCTCCAATGGTACCTCTTATATAAGTATAATGTTGCAAAACAAGGAAATTTACATTGATATGATCTGCAAACCCTATTCAGATTTCAGCAGCATTTGTGCGTGTGTCTAGGCAGTTTCTTTATATGTATAACTTTGTAACCACCTCCTGGAAAGATAAAGCTTAAATCAATTTGTTTTTAAAAAGTAACTTTGTAACCCTATCACAAATGAAAAGAAGATATGACCAGACATGAAGACAAGTTTATTTAAAAATAAATACAATGTAAACACTGTCACCATTCTAACTGGATATGGTTGCCTGCTGAAAGGCTTTTTACAAAGGAATGTTTTAAGAAACATGAAGATGTACTAGCAGCAACAGAATTCCTTGAACTATGAACTGCAAAAGGTAGGGCTCACTTGCCACGCGATTCAACAATTTTGAATACAGGTCCAAGTATCGCCAAAAATTACCTTCCGAATAAACAATATCAGTTCATTAAATCTCCATCGCAGCCCCCAGGGGAGTTACTGTTATTGCTGATATCTTGCAGGTGGGGAATAGGAGCCGCAGAGAAGTGGTTCTCTCACCTTCTAGCTGTGCAATCTTGGGTAAATAATTTAACTTCTCTGGGCTTCAGTTTTCTGCCAGTGAGTCTTGGGGCAATTAAGAAAGTTACATGAGATAACAACGAGTGTCGAGCACATAGAAAAGAGCCTGGCACTGGTCGGCAGCCAGTGAAAATGTGACATTATTATTCCCACAAGGTTGCTTTAAGGTTCAAGGTCAGCTACTTTGGGCCAGGTGTTGAGCTGGGCCCTTGACCTGCTTTATCTCCACATGCCTTTGTAAGAGCTGGGGCTATCCTCCCCATACTACAGAGCAAACTGAGGCCCAGAGAAGCAAATTCACTTCCCAAGGTCACACAGCTTTACAAGGGAGGATCTCAGATCTGTCTGACTCTACAGTCACAGCTTTCTGTAGCCCTCGGAAGAGGTCTCAGGCAGACCTGGAATGCCACAGATTTCTATCAACATGGGGTTTTGAAAATGGCCCAGAGGGAAGGAGGACATGTTAGGCTGTGGGGTCTTGACCAAAACTCAGGTCCCCAAAGGAGTAATGATGGAGCAGGGTTACATAAAGAATGCTAAGGGAGCTGCTCTGAGCCCCTTGGGGTAGATGTGCAGCTGTTACCCCTGATTTGGGAGGTAGCATCGTGGAGCTTTGATGGTGCACAGGTAATAAAACCTACTGGTTAAGATCCTGGACTCTGGACCCAGTCCACCTATTTTCACATCTTGCATGCCCTGGGTAAGTGAATTTGCTCTCTTTGCCTTGAATTTCTGCAAAAATATTCATCTTAGTAGCCTCATTATTACTATTTTAAATTATTGTTCTAAAATAGCCCCCCAAACTCTCAGTCCTCATGGGCCCCCTTCCCACCCACCACCCTCCCACCCCCTGCCCTGCCTCTACGGTGCCAGTCCCTCAGCTGGCTGATGTCCAGGGTGGCTGCCACCTCACAGCCAGGTGCAACTGCCGAGCGGCTCAGCAGGTTTTTCCTCTCAGCATGCTGTGGGCACCAAGTTGTCCTCTCCCCGCCTCGGCTGGGCCCGGCCCTTCTAAGCTTGGGTGCTCCTCACTGCTAGTCCCAGCCAGTGGAGGACAGGCACTGCGTCAGGATGCCCAGCATCTTTGCCTACCAGAGCTCTGAGGTGGACTGGTGTGAGAGCAACTTCCAGTACTCAGCACTGGTGGCGGAGTTCTACAACACGGTGAGGGCCCAGTGGCAGGGAGGGCTGGAGGTGGGAGAGTCCCCCCAGGCAGGGGTTCAAGCCCCGACTTCCAAATGCCTTCACTGGGGAATCTTGTTTGAGCAGTTTGCCTCGATGAGCCTCCCTTTGCTCATCTATTAGGCAAGGGAACCAGCTTTCATTCATTCATCTGGGCACATTCTCCGGATTTTGTGGTAAGTTTTGGAAATGGCTAAGCCAGCCTCTGTTCTCCTGGCATGGAGAACACCTGTATGGCTCCAGGCATTTACAACCCAGAGGAGCACCCAGAGGGGGAGGGAGTGGATCAAGGAGGGCTTCCTGGAGGAGGTGAATGTATCAAATTTGCTCTCCCTAGCCTAGGTTGACCAACTCATCTGAGGCTGCTGGATATTGTCTTAGTTTTAGCGTTGGAGTCCCACATCCCTGGAGACCCTTCAGATTTGGGCACACCAGGAAATGGTCATTCTTTCTTCTGGTCCCTGTTAAGGAGGCTGGCCATATTGGAAGAGCTTGAAAAATCTTGGATACCTAAATACCAATGGCAACTAACCCAAGCTCAAGAGATGCAAACAGCCAAAGATCCATGCAGCTATGGGATCTCTATGTGGGGGTAGGGCAGGTGCTGACCCAGAGCTCCCAGGATGTCAGGAATTTGATGAAAGTGCTTGCTCTGTGCCCTACACATAGTATATGCTCAATAAATGGTGAGCAATGAAATCATACACATAGTGGTCTTTACTGAATACTTACTGTGTGCCAGGCACTGTACTAAATATTTTACATGAAAAAAAAAACACCTCATTTTAATCCTTGCAATAATACAATATATATTACAGGGAGATCATCCCATTTACTGGTGAGGAAACAGCATTCAGGGAAGTTGCAGGTTATGTCTAGGGTCGCCCTGGTGGTTAGAGACAGGACTTGAAGTTGGTGCATCCAGAAGAGTTTTTTTTTTTTAAAGATTTATTTATTTATGCATACAAGAGCTGCGGTACAGGCTAGAGATGGGGCGGGGGGGTGAGAGGATTCACCAGAGACAGTGGGGAACAGAACAGGCAGATTGACTGAAATACACTGCTGAGGGGAGCAGCGGGTGAGGCAGGAGAGGTCTGCCGCGCCATGTGGGTTTCTCCCTGGCCATCCGCGGATCGAACTCGTGCTGCAGAGGCTGCAGATTGCTTCATAGTGCAGTGCTTAACCCCTTGTGCCACCAGGGAGGCCCCAGAAGAGGTTTTGGTAGGGGTAGGAGCTTAGTTTGTGGAAGTTTGGTTGCTCTGACTCTTCTACCTCTGGCCTTACCATTTCCTGGAGCTGAGAGGTGGGAGTTGAAGAGTCCCTCTTTTTTGTTCTTCCTGGTCAGAGGTATTGGCCCCAAAGATGAGAGTCCTCAGTAATCTCACCTGTGAAATGGGAAGGGCTGAAAGTGCTGATCCCTCGTGAGTGAGGAAAGAGTTTGGGGTTGTGAGACTCTTGTCTCTGAACTGCTGCTAGTCCTGCAGTCCAGAATGTTCTATGTTCAACACACTCCCAGGTGGGGAAGGTGCCCAGAGAGGGCTGACTTCTCTGACCACGCACTCTCATACAAGATTCTGTAGTAAACATGGGCATGTTAACATAGTGCAGCTTTCTGTGGGCAACTTGTCAAACTGCATTGAGACATGGATTTATAAATAAGCTCCTCCTCCCTGACTGCATCATTGCAAATAGAATTTTCTGCAAAGAGATAATCCCAATAGGTGGCAAGATTTGGATACAAGTCATCTCTGAGTCACTTGTAATTGCAATAAATGCAACACAAGTCCGAACATTTTCACCACCATGTGGAGGGCTGGCTATATTCTGGCGAGATACTATACAACTATTTAAAAGCAAGCTTTTGATCTTGGTATATAAACAAAAGGCAAAACAGAGAGCAGACAAAAGTTTTTTAAAGCTCAGCTCACATTGATTTCATCATGATCGTCTTAGGCGTCATGATGCATAGCCGGGGAATCTTTTGCTTTCTTGATGCTTTGCTTGCAGGAGCTCGGAGTCTGGGTCGGGGTGAGGCAGTGTCTAGCCTCCCATGGCCAGGGCGTAGAGGACCCAGTCCAGGTTTAGGGGATCTTCGTAGAGGAGGGGACCCAGGAGTTGGGTTTTGAAGGATGATTCGGAATTTCAGAAGTGGGCGGGAGCCAGGGGAAAAGGAGCAGCAGAGAGAGAAAGAGTGTACAGTGTCCTGGGGAAAGGGGGGAGCTTAAAAGAAAAAACAGTTTGGGAATATGATGTTTCCGTGGCTAGAATATGATGACAGATAAAGATGAACAAGTTTGGAGGGTTTGAAATGTGCCCTGTGTTCATTGATGAGCTCCTTCATTCAACAAAAAATTTGATAAACTGACCCGTGCTGGGTGATCCTGGGGTCCCGAGGAAGCGCAAGCCCCCAGGCTACACAGGGGTGGGATTTTAGAATTAGAAATTGATTCAACCAGCGCCAGCATTACTTCATGGTAGCGGGAGGACAGGGGCCCACAGCGGCAAGAGGGGAGCCCTGGAGTGGGGGTATAAGGTCTCTGCAGGGTGGGGTGGAGGTAACCTCGATGCTTAAACAAGAATGAATGTTCTCGAAGGCATGCAGGGCAAAGGGAGCTGCATATGTCAAAGCCCTGAGGTTCGCCAGAACAGTCTGTCAAGAAATAGCTGGGGCCTGAGGCCAAAGATCCTGGACTGCCTGTGTGTGTGTGTGTTGGGGGAGGTGGGGGGAGGCAGCGAGGAGAGGGAGGCTAGAAGGTTTCCTGTGCCAAGTGAGGAACATGTTCCGTGGGGAGCCAGGGGTGACTTTTGAGATGTGGGGGGCAACTGGGATTTCTGGTTGCATTTCACAGAGGGGCCAGGAGAGCCAGGAGGCAGGTCAGGGATGTGGGAGGGGTTGGGTCAAGCTGTGGGTCGCTCCAGTGTCTACCTGTTCTGTGGGGCTGGTGGCCTCTTTCTGTGCTGCTGACAATGTAACAGTTTTAAGAGTGCGTGTTTGTGTGTGTGTGTGTGGGGTGGGGGGAGAGTAGCTTCAAGGCCCACAGGTTCACTGAGCTGTTGAATTTCTTTTCTGTGTCATGCCAAAACCTTAGAAGCTCCTCATCTCATCCGCTCCAGAAAGTTCTCTCTCAGATGTTGGGGTTTAAAACAAAAGGGTGTCATACCCAGTGGGGGAAGTTGCTTGTGAAAAGGCATGGAGCTAGGGGTAAGTGGGTGATGTCCCGGGGTGGCACACAAAAGGGACAGTGGAGAGCGGAGTGGGAGGTGTAAGCTGCAGCTCTCTAACCTCCAGGAACCTCCTTGCCTTCTCCTCACCTCATGCTGTGGAAGCTCTGTGCCTCTGTCCATCTCTTCCCTGAGTTCTGTGTGACCCAAAGGGAGACCCTGCCATCTCGGAGTCCCTGCTGCCAGATCTAAAGCCTCCCCAACTGCTTTCCTCTCATCAGCATTCACAGCAAAAGCACTTCATTGGGAGACATCTCAGTCACCAGTTAGCTTATGTGGCCAAGGCTGGGTCCCCAAGGACACCCCCCAAAAGCAAGGAGGGCATAGTCCCAGCCCTGAGGGAGGGCAGCCATCATTCCTTGAATAATTGCACACAAGAAACTGGTGACCAAGCTCTGACACAGGCCGGGTCCCAAGTCAGTGGGTCTCTCTGCACATCTGTTCTCCAACAAGCCGTGGTGATCCCCACCCTGCGCTGTGCTGAGCTGCCTCCTGGGATGAGAGAGGGGTGGCCCTTTATTTTGCTATTCACCCAGCAAGGATTGATTGAGCCAGGCACTGTCCTAGGCTGGGGACATAGTGGTTGGTGATGGAAGCAGAGTGCCAATGCACAGCTCTTGCAGCATAGGTTCAGGCACATGTGTACATTGGTTGTGGGCATTTTTTTGCCTGCACACAAAAAATTTATTGTGCCCCTACTTTGTGCCAGGCACTGTTCTAGACGTGGCAGAGGGGAAACAGTTTGCAGCACTGAACAAAAGAGCCAAACTCCCTGGCTCTGTGCACTTGGTTCTCTAATCCTAAACAGCAGTCTCGGGAGGTAGGGTCTCCATTTAAAGATGAGGAAAATGAGGCACAGATTGCCCTCAAACCCCATGAAGGTAAAGAATTTGTTTTAGGGTACTGCTAAGGTCCTTGAGCATACAGGAGGTTGCAGGATAGGTTGTTGAGTGAATGAATGAATGAATGAATGAATGTGTCGCCACCTCTGGGGCCAGGACCCAGGTGTCCAGGGATCAGTGCTGGGCTGGCTCTAGACATGATCCCAGGCGGGTGCCTCTCCTGCTTTGCACAGTCTGGGTGGGGCCAAAGGTTGGGAAACTGGGGGCCCAGCCCCAGGGGCAGGGAGGGAGACCCTTGGAATGGGGCGGTCTCTGATGCTATCAGAGACTCTGGAGCCAGTTGGGGCTCATTAGTCACAGGCTCCGCCCGTAGTTCTATCCTCCTTCTGTGTACTCAGGGGCATTATCAAAAACTCCTGTCTTGGTTCTGCTGGCCTCTGAGCTTACAGCAGCTCTACCAACAATACCCCTGTCATTATTCTCTCCTGAATCAATAGTAGCAGCAGCAACAGCAGTCATGGCTTTTACTGAGCCAGGACCACAGCCCTGTCATGGTCTTCTGATGCCTGGTCTCATGCCTCCATGGCAGATGATTATTCTCTCCCATTTCACTGATGGAGATGAGACCCCGAAACATTGGGTTACACATCTGGGAAGCAGGGGAGTCCCATCTTAGCTGTCATCATGTATCTAGTCTTTCAAGGCAGGTGGAGAAAAAAGCAAACTTCAGAGTCCTCAGGGCTGTGCAATCTCAGAGAAGTCATTCTACCTCTCTGAGGTTCAAGTTCCTCCTTGCCAAACATAAACTAGAAAGCCAGACCTTTCTCCTTTTCCTTTTTGGTAGGACAGGCAAGGATTAAAAACAATCACTGTGAAGCCATGCGATCAAAAGATGGGAAAGTACAAAGTACATCCTACCCAGAACTTTCTATGTGCAAGATCCCCTACTCAGTGTTTTCACATGTGTGACTGGTGATCCACCTGTTTTGAGATCGTGGTGACAACAAGTACTATCGAGCACTATATTCTGGTTCCTGAGGGTACGAAGGAGAAGGGGGTGTCCTTGTTCTCATAGCCAGGTTTAGTTAGAGTTCCAAGTGTGAGGAAGTTGAGGTGGTACAGGCACAAAGTAATCCTCATGCCTTGGGGAACTGGGCAGGCTTGCCAGAGAAAGCAACATCCTGGGTTGCTGCAGGCAGGGCTTCATTGAGTTTCCAGGGTTCATGTCCCTGTTCCAGGTTAAAGGTGAGTAGCAGTTGGCTTGACTAAGAGGAATAAATGGGGAGCAAGAGTGTCACAGGCAGCGAGAAGAGCATGTACTGACTCTTGGGGGGAAGAGGGTGACCATTTGGAGCAGCTGAGTTAGTCCTTCCACCCAGATGCATAAGGCAGAAGGTGTGGAGGAAGTTTATAAACCAAGTTTAAGAGTTTGGACTTTATTTATGGGAGTCACAGATGTGTTTTAAATGGAGGATTTGGAGTTTGGGAGATAGTTGGCTCAGCATTTTCAGGCATGCTGGATATGCCCCAGGGCTGGCATTGGCTCAAGGCAAGAGGGAACATCAGATTTATTGGGATTTTACCCACTCGTTATCCACAGACCCTGTTCCCCTGACAGCTCCCTGCCCCTCCCATCCTGATTATGATCTTGGGATGGTCAGTCAAGCTACTTCTCCTCCTCTGTCCGAGGGTGGGATATGACTCAGGCTACATGCTCCAGAATTTTAATCTTGAGCAGGGATGTAAGGACTGCACACAGTTGTTATCATCCAGGCCCTAAGAGATTGTCCATTAGAGGCTCAAAGACGTTCTGGTTTCTGTTTTCCTTGTCCTCAGCAATTTCTTTGATTAATGTAATATATGAATGAATGAATGAATGGATGGATGGATGAATGAATGACCACACACATTTGTATTTATAGTGTAAGTCCACCAAAATAATTTTCTCTTGGCTTGCTAATAACCCTAGCTAATATACTAGGGGTGATAATTTTTCTGGAGTCAAGCAACAGGAAGCTAGCTTGAGCAAAAGCAAGCAAAAACTCCCAAAGAAATTAACTTCCGAAAAGAATACACTGGACAGATACTGGGATATCTTGGAAGGTGGCAAGATGAGTTGCTTGGGAGATGGACCCGGGGGTGGTCTGGAGAATTCAGCAGCACAAGCGCTAACCCCGAGTATTGCGCCGAGCCTTGTCTCATTGCGGTGGCCTCCACATTTTCAACATCACGACAATGTCCAAAGGTCTCTTCGGAGAGTTGTGAAATGGTGAGACTCAATTTCAGTGACTTCTGGGTTCCAGGTCTGCTCCAATGTTCAAATTGGCCAAAGAGAAAAATCTGATTGCCTGGCTTGGAGTAGGGGTCTACTTCATTGTGGTGGGGGTTTCATGATACAGACAGGGCAAGTGTTGGGGAGGCCTCTGTGTTTTGGGAGAGCACACTGGGAGCTGGGCTGCCATCCTGGAAATGTCTTTGACCTTGTCCTTTGACCGGAGATCAACAAGGATGTTGGTGGAAGCATGGACTGGAAACCAGTTAGCTCATGTGGCCAGTTGCTGGGTCCTCAGATTCTGACCTTTGAACTGTTTCCACCATCCCCCAAGGACAATGATCAGCTTCTCTACAATGAGGAGGATGCCTAGCTCTGCAACCTAGATGTCCAAGACCCGGGTTCATAGTTGTTGACCTTGTGTCAGATGAACAGTTTTCCACAGTCACCACTGGACTCTATTTTTGATCTAGACAGTTCTGAGATATGACAGAGCACCCCAGGTAGTAGGGTGCTAGTTCTTTATTTTCTAAGATGGGATGCAGCCCTTTCTGAGGGTGAGATTTTACTGGGAGGAGGTCCAGGTGTGATTGAGTGAGCAAGGTTGCTGTCTGCAAATTAGCAGGAGGAAGACCAGGAAAACACTGGTTTCTGAGATGACCCACTGGTTTGCTGTGACCCAGATATGTCTGGGGGGACTTTGTGGGTTATCAGATTCCTGCATCCAGTTAGAGACTTTGAGCCATAAAAATTTTGGTGTGAATATTCTTGTGAACTTAACTGTACTTGTAAGTTAGTGAGGCCTGGAATCTTTTAGGCTGAGCCCATGAAGGGGCAGGGGACATTATGCTTATGTCACAAATCCAGAGATGGAGGCTTAGGGTAAGGAAGTTACCTTCTCAAGCTCCATTGTTCATGAGTAAGGGAGCATGGATCTGATTGCATGTTGTTTGTACCCCAAAACCTATTAATCAGGATGCTTTGTTTCAAAACACCTAATTAAAAGCAACTGCAGTAGAAAAAAATCTTAGAATTATTGTTTTAATGCAAGTCTGGAGGTAGATGGTTCCTGGATAGGTTAATTCAGCAGCTCAACATCTTCAAGCTACTTGGTTCTTTCCATCTCTCTGTTTTTCTTTTTTTTAAAGATTTATTTATTTATGCATACAAGAATGGAGATACAGGCCAGAGGTGCAGGGGTGAGAGGATTCACCAGAGACAGAGCGGGGAACAGAACAGGCAGACTGACTGAAATACACTGCTGAGGGGAGCAGTGGGGCGAGACAGGAGAGATCTGCTGCGCCATGTGGGTTGCTTCCTGGCTGGGGATCAAACTTGTGCTGCAGAGTCTGCAGTTATCTTCATAGGTTGCATCCTAACCCCTTGCACCCCCCACTCTCTGCTTTTCTAATCCTAGAGATTTGTTCTCAAAATATTGTGCAGGGATTTCCTGGGGTTTCTGAGGCCCTTTTGGGGGTTCCTTGAAGTCAAAATTATTTTCATAATAATAGGAATGGTTCTTTTTCCTTCGCAAGGGTACACTTTTCCGAATTTTCCAGAAACTACATTGACATGTGATGACATTTTCTCTCTGATGGTCAAGGGAATGTGTACTTGTGTAGTTGGATGCTTTGAAAAGATCTTGCTTTCCATTTTTAATACAGTAAATCACATTAGCTATAACACACAAAAGCAAAAGCTCCTTGGGATCTTCAATAATATTTAATTTTTTAAAGATTTATTTATTTATGCATACAAGAGCTGGGGGTGTAGGCCAGAGGTGCAGGAGTGAGAGGATTAACCAGAGACAGAGTGGGAAGCAGAATACGCAGATCTACTGAAATACACTGCTGAGGGGAGCAGCAGGGGAGACAGGAGAGGTCTGCTGCGCCTTGTGGGTATCTCCCTGGCTGGGGATCAAACTCATGCTGCAGTGGCTGTGGACAGCTTCACAGTCCGAGACTTATCCTCTTGAGCCACAATGGAGGCCCTGGATCCTCAATAATACTTAAGAATATAAGCGGGTCTTGAGACCAAAAAGTTTGAGAACCACCATTGTTTGTGAACATTTGTTTTTGCTCTCCGTCTTGCTTCCTCATGGCTGCAAAATGATCACCACATCTTAAATATCACACCATGTCCAGAGATCTTTCCACTTGGCTTGATTTTGGTAAGGAGAACTTTCCTAGAAGATCTTCATCAAACTTCCATTATGTTTCATTGGCCAGATTTATATCACCATCCATTCCTGAACCAATAATTGACAATGGAAGTGACTCATGCCCTGGGGCTTAAACCTACCTTCTTGAAGGCAATGTCCTACTAATGCCTGAATGAAAGTCATAATTATGTACCCAGGAAGAACAGGGGTATATATAGCTTAAAATATAAGTTCAGTGGCTGTAGCAGAGACCTAAAATAATAATGAATTTATTATTTTAATAAATTTAGTGAATTTATGAAAGTCCTTATACAATCACAAACTTGGGCAATCGTTATCCAGGCCTGGTGTGAGAACTCTAAGGTGTGCCAGAGACCCAGGCTCCTTCTAGATGGTTGCTTTTCCATTTCTAGTTGTTGACCTCATTTGTATGATCCAAGAAGCTACCCCACCAGATCTGCATCTCAGTAGAATAGGAGTAAGGGGCGTTTTCCACTAGATAGCCATGTCACATAGAAGAAAGGGGGAATCAGATTAGCTTGTGCCAGTGGTTATTGGTTTGTGTTATTCCTTTGCCAGTTGTTTGCCCCTTATGGGTCTGGGGCTTTGGCCTCCCCAGAAGGATGTGTTCTCTGAATACTGAACCAAATCACAGTTTGGTTAAGGAGGAAGAAGGGAGTGTGACTGTCTCTGTGCTCCCTCCCCACTCTGCTGTAACTGCCGTGTTCTCGCTGGTTATTGTTATTACTTTGACTTGTGTCATTCATCACTCATTGATTAACACCTATGAAGTTGTTTCTGCTGCTGTGGTAAGCAGGACTCTGTTACTTCTCACTGAAACTCACATGTGATGTGATTTCAAACTCCAGATTCTCCACTTACTGAGTGGGTGACCTTGGTTGGGCCATTTGACCACTCTGAGAATCAGTATCTCCTTCTATAATGTTGTGGTACCAATACTTATCTGGGATAAGATTCTGGGAATAGGGGCCTCACTGGTGGCTGAGGGGCTAGGTTTCAATGCTATCACCACTATGGCCTGAGTTCGATCCCTGGCCAGGGAGCCGACCCACATATGGCACAGCAGACCTCTCCTCTCACATACTGCTCCCCTTAGCAGTGTATTTCAATAAATCTGCCTGTTCTGCTCCCTACTCTGTCTCTGGTGAATCCTCTCACCCCCACACTTCTGACGTACACCCCAGCCCTTCTATGCATAATTAAATACATACATCTTAAAAAAAAGATTCTGGGAATAATAAACCTTGCCTAGAAGATAGTCTATAGTCTGCATAGGGAGACAGGTAACTAAAATGCCCGGACCACCTTAGTAAACAGCATAGCTGTGCAATGATGGCATTCTGAACAAGGTGCAGCCACATCCACAGGCCTCCACATCTCCTTGCCTCCCCCAAGAAGTCTTTCCTAGCTATCCCAGCTCACAGCAATATTACTTCTTTGTCTCAGCTAGCCAATGCTGCCTAACAAATCACCCTTAAATTTAGTGACTTGAACCAATTACCACTTTTATTTTGCTCATGAGTCTATAAGCTGGTTAGCATTTAGCAGGGATAGTTTATCTCTGCTCCACTTGCCATCAGTTGGGGTGACTTGAAGTTGGGGGACAGTGGTAAATAACCAGGGAAGAATCAATCATTGGGGAACTGGAAAAGTCCCATCATCTCTCTCAGTCTCTCTGTGGCCTCTCCAGCATGGCGACCTCAAAGGTACCCAGTCTTCTTGTATGGAGGCTCAGAGTTCCAAAGTCTCACACCCTGAGATTGTCACATGGAAGCCATAGCCCTTTATATGACCTAACCTCGAAGCCATGCAGCATCATTTCTGCTTCATGCCACTTGTTGGAGAGTCACAAGGATATTGCTTTGTCTTTCCTTGTCTGTAAGGCCTTGGCTAACTCAGGACCACCACCTATTTCAGTTCACAGCAAGTAAAGGACCAGCCTTAAAGAGCTTCTTAAGGACTGACCTGGAAATGATAGATTCAAAAACATCCCTAACCTTTTAACCAGACCAAGATCAAGGTCACAATGAACTACAAAGAAGGCTGGGAAATGTAGTCTTTAGTTGAGTAACTGTGAGCCCAAGTACAACTGGGGTGATACTATATCTGAAAGGAAAAATGGGGAAATATATGTAGGAGGTTAGTAGATCATCTTTGCCACACTTATTGATGAATGAATGAACCCATAGAAAAATGGAATGTGTAAAGGATCTATTGATAATGGTTGGCTGTCCAGATGAAAGATGGACAAACCTGGGTTGATCAATGACCTTTAATTAATTAATTGATTAATTAATGAAAGGAATTGCCTTTAATTAATTAATTAAAGGTGGCAGGTAACTGGTTGGCTAATGACTCAGGAATGAACAGAGGGGCCGCCCTCCTCTGCCTCCCCTGTTTGAAAACATCATTCTCTTCTTCAGTTCAGCAATGTCACTTTCCTCATCTTTGGGCCTCTCATGATGTTTCTGATGCACCCCTATGCCCAGAAACGCTCCCTCTACATTTATATCACCTGGATCCTCTTCATAGTCATAGGTAGGTGGGGGTCTATGACTGTGGGGTGGTGGGGGCGGGAAGGGGCAACCACCATGACCTTCTGCCTTTTGTCTCTTCTTCCAGGTCTGTTCTCCATGTACTTCCACATGACGCTCAGCTTCCTGGGCCAGATGCTGGATGAGATTGCTATCCTGTGGCTGCTGGCCAGTGGCTACAGCATATGGATGCCCCGCTGCTACTTCCCTGCCTTCCTAAGGGAAAACAGGTAGGACAGGGCCACCCTCTGGCAGGGTGGGACCTGACCTCTCTGTTGATCCTGCCAGGTCCCCTCCTGAGTCCACTTGGGAGCCTTGGAATCCCTTCCCTGACCACCCTTGGATTTTGTCCTTACTCTGCCTTTCTTGACAAGCCCCTTGTCTGACTGTGCTTGAGTCCCTGGAAATCCTCTCCTTATCCATGTTTTTAGAAAATCTTTCTCCTAATCCCACTTGGGCCACCTGGAACCTTGCATAGACCCTGTCAGAATCCATCTGGGGATCCTAGGACACCGTGCCTAAGCTTATCTGGGCCTCTCCCATGAGCCTATCACTGGGGTTTCCTAAAATATTTCATCTTATCTTTCTAGGCCTCTCTATTCACCCACTGGAAACTCCTCATCCTACCTGACCCACCCAAGGCTTCCAGGATCACACTGCCTTTCCTAAATCCCTCAGTTGACCTCACTTGGGCCCTAGCAGCCTCTTCTAATCTAAGTCCTCTCATGTCCCCTGAGACTCTTCATCATCTAGCCTATGCCCTTCCTACAGGTTCACCTGGACCCTGCCTGAGCCCACTGAGGCTCCCTGAATCCTCTGAGAGCCCACCTGGAAACCTCAAAACTATTTTTTGAGCTCAGTTGGGCTCCCTAGAACCCCTACTCTTTTCTCATACATCTCTGCCACAGGAACTCCACATGACCCTCCCAACATCTCCTCACACCCACCTCCCTACAGCTTAGCCCTTCCCCCCGCAGGCTGCAGTTCTCACTCCTGGTCATCATCACCACCGTGGTCAGCACCTTCCTGTCCTTCCTGAGACCCACAGTCAACGCGTACGCCCTCAACAGCATCGCCGCGCACATCCTCTACATCGTGGTCCAGGAGTACAAGAAGTGGGTAGCAGCTGAGGTGGGGGGGAGGGAGTCCTACCGCCCTTCCACAGTGCTCTACCCATACCCACCGTGTTCTCACTGGTGCCCACTGGTGCCAGGCTCACCTGCCGAGGAGGGGCAGGGCCAGGAAGTGTGACATTGTACCTAAGACTATCTGACTGCAGAGCTTGTCCCTTTCCTTGTGACCCCCGCCCCCCGGTGTGCATCAAGCAGAGAGCGCTGCACCATGAACCTCCATGCCCGCTAGGCAGTCCCAATACCATCAGCATTTTGTCAGCCTCCATTCCCTCCAGATTTCATATAAGGCCACCCATTAACTTTCCAGGATTCAACTCTCCTGATAAATATTATTAACTCAAGTGAAGTCTTAGCAGTATACAGAAAAGGTTCTCAAATGGGGCAATTTGAGGAGAGTTGAATAAGGTGTTATTTGCAACGGAGAGGGAAGGGCATAGGAAAACCACTGGGGATCATTTAGAACTGCAGTGCTAATAAGAATGGGATTCTGTGACCACAGGTGACCTGGGCTGGGCAGTGGTGGAGGGAGTAATTGGAAGAATCTGAAGGGAGAAAGCCTGTTGGAGAAGGTCTCATTTGCAGGAGATGTGATCTCCACGCAGCCAGCCTGAGCCAACTCCACAGTACTCCTCCCCCGCCCCACACACACCCTTTTGGCTTCTCCCACTCATCAACCTACGTGGAAACCATTGGCCAACCCAACCGGACCCCAAGGACAAGGAAGTACCTGGATTTCTGCACAGTCCGGTCCTCCCCTCTTCCCCAGCAAATGGCAGAGTGGAGAAGCATAGGGAAGGATCTAGAGGGACAAAAGGACACCGTGGCTCAACAATTCTAACAAAATTAACAATACTTTCTTCAAACAGTCTCTACTACCCAGTTCAGATATTAGATTGTTCAGTTTCTCATAGATGCCTTCCCACACCTGGTCTTGCTTAAGTCAGGATCCAAACACAGTCTTTTAGCTTCCTCATTTCAAAGGAGCTCCTCCCTCCCTCCCTTTCTTCATGCTTCTGATTTGATCACAGAAACTCACAGGTTATCCTGCAGAACCGCCCACATTCTGGATATGGCTGATTGCTTCCTGTAGTGCCTTCAATGTGTTTCCTTGTTTTTTTGACTATTTTTTGCAAATTAATAATTAGACCTAGATTTAGCTTTACAAATTTCTTAATTCAGAATATTCCATGCCTGGCACTGAGTGCCTTTTTTTTTTTTAATTTAAGATTTATTTATTTATTTATACAAGCACTTGGTACAATCAGAAGAAGCTCAGGAGGGTGAGAGAATTCACCAGAGCCAGAGCGGGGAGCAGAACAGGCAGACTGATGAAGTACACTGCTGAGGGGAGCAGAGGGCACGACGGGAGAGGTCTGCGCACCATGTGGGACCCTTGCCAGTGGCTGGGGATCGAACTGGCACGGCAGAGGCTGCAGGCAGCTTCGCAGTCCAGCACTCAACTGCTGCACCACCGGGGGAGGCTCACTGAGTGCTTTTTGTTCCATCCCAGTAGGACTCCATAATGAGAGGTTGTCCCACATTTAGTGCCGTTAAGGTTGGCCAGTGGATTTCAATGGTATGGTTCCTTCATATGTTTTCCACTAGCTTTTCAAATAATGATTTCAGCAGCCACTGATGCACGATACCTTGATTTATCATCTCATTAGGTGTTGCAAAAGGGTGATTTGCAGATTCTGTTATTTATTTTGCATTGATTAGAGTTCTTTCATCAAGAAAGACTTGCTCATCAACTTAGAAATGCAGTTTGAAAAGGAAACACAGAATAGGTGATTGATTCTTTCCCTTTATTGGTCAATTTCCAGAGTAATGAGTTGGTGCCTTAGCCATCTCTAGTACTGACTAATGCAGTTGTTTCTTTTCTTTTTTCTTCTTAATATTGTGAATCATGGATGTTTATATTTCTGAAGTGTTTCAATCTATTGCATTCACTATGGTTTTTAGCTTTTTATTTTGAAGTAATTACAGACCCAGAGTATGTAGCATAGATGGTAGAGTCTTATGCTGGCAATGGCTTATATAACCATAGCACAACTTCAAGGGGAGAAATTGACAATGGGACAACACTGTTAACTCAACCGCAGACTTCAGATTTTACCAGTCCTTATTCATTGCTCTTTTTTGATGTTCAAACTGTCCCATTTTATTTTTTTAAAATATTTATTTATTTATGCATACAAGAGCTGGGGTACAGGACAGAGGTGTGTGTGGGGGGGGAGAGGATTCACCTGAGACAGAGTGGAGAGCAGAACAGGCAGACTGACTGAAACACACTGCTGAGGGGAGCAGTGGGCGAGTCAGTAGAGGTCTGCCTTGCCATGTGGGTTTCTCCCTGGCTGGCCGGTGATCAAACTCATGCTGCAGAGACTGTGGATTGCTCATAGTGCGGTGCTTAACCCCCTGTGCCACCAGGGAGGCCCCAAACTGTCCCATTTTAGACTAATGATTGGCATCTGGTAAGCACCTGCCAAAGCAAGCACTTTAATAAAGGAGTTATTGCCTCTTGAACCTACTGTCTCTCTGCTAAGGGATACTGGGCTAGCCATGTTGTCCAGGAAACACAGATTCTGACAAATTGTTCCAAGAAATGGCACCCTTGCCCATACAGATACATGGTTCTCATGCACTGATCCACTGGCATAATTTACCTATACCCCAAAACACACAAACAGAGAAGGGATTTTTGGTTAATACTTTGGCGATCTGTGTTGCCAGCCTGCCATGTAACTTTAGGATGGAGCAGGGGCAGAACTTAATCTCCCTGGCTTGGGTTTCCTTACCTACACAATGGGAACAGTAGCATTGTTCTGCTGACAGAGTTTGTATCTGAAGGACTTGGAACTGCCCCTGACATCCTGTCTGTGCTCAGTGGGTATTAGCAATAAACAGAGGTGACACCCTTGACTCTTCCCTCCTCCCAACCAAATCCTCTTAGACGGAGGTGCTGCCCACTAGCCCTTCAGGCTCTGTTGGCTAAACCAGGCTCTAACCTGCCTTCCTCTTTCTCTAGGACGAACAATAAGGAGCTTCGGCATTTAATTGAGGTCTCTGTGGTTTTATGGGCTTTTGCATTGACCAGCTGGGTCAGTGATCGTTTGCTTTGCAGTTTCTGGCAGAGGATTAGTTTCTTCTACCTGCATAGCATCTGGTAAGCACCTGCCCTGTGGCTGGGGTCTTCAAACCAGAGAATCGTAGATGCCTAGAGCCTGGGGTCAGAGATGGGAGGCACAGACCCTGGGATTGAGTGTGATATGGGGTGGGGGCCATCCAGAGGTCAGGCCCAGAAGGTCTCTGTGGATGGTCAGGACCCACAAGAAGTAAGAAGAGGACCCGGATGTCTTGGGGGCCTCAAGCTGGCATCAGGGGCCTGGTCTGTTCTCACCACTTTGTCCTTGCATCCCATAGGCATGTCCTCATCAGCATCACCTTCCCTTATGGCATGGTCACTATGGCCTTGGTGGACGCCAGGTACGAGATGCCAGATCAGACTCTCAAAGTACGCTACTGGCCTCGGGACAATTGGCCCGTGGGGCTGCCTTATGTGGAAGTCATAGATGACAAGAACTGCTGAGTATGGGTGGTTCCTTGACTTCTTGACCAACCCACCCATGTCTTGAAGAGAGAGACCTGGACTAGAATCTGAGAGACAATCTTGGTTCCTTCCTCCGGTCTCTTTCCCATCCTCCTTGTGCTGCACATCCTCACCCCAAGTGGGCGTGGACGTCATGACCACTCTTTGTGACATTCTGATGAACCTGTGGGGCCGGCATTGCTCCCCTCCATGCCCCTGCTCTCTTTCATGTCTGCATTTGTTTCTGCTGCTCCCTGTTTTCACACGACCTGGTGAGGCTGGATCACCAGATGCTGTCATCATGTGACACCTCCTGTGAAAGACTTCAGGCTGGGGCTTGGTCCCTGGGTACCTTATAAATAGTGGTGGCCACTACCAAACTCTTTGGACCTGTCCTTGGCCACACAATATCCCTAGCACCTGGGGGACACCTCACAGAATGGACATGTTTTCCAGCATCTCATTCTGCACTCACACATGTGTGCAGACTCTCGCACATGCTCACCCATGCCCCTCCCCTGACTTGTGAGGCTGCCCCACTGATTTGTGGGGGCAACGTGGAAGCCTGCACTGGGTCATTGGGCACTGGGTCATGGGCCTCAGGAGGGAAGCTGAGGTGGCCAGTGTAGGCTCTCAAAGTGAGGAGAGAAGTCGAGGATGGTGGTGATTAAGAGCACAGGGTTGGGAGTTAGGCAGACCTAAGTTTGAACACTGCTCTACCATTTTGTAATTGTATAATCTTGGGGAAGTGATTTTTTCCTACCTCTGAAGCTTAAGCTTTTCTGTAAAATGGAAATTTTTCTTCCTTCATGGGATTTATGTGTGGAGAAAACAAGATGATGCACATAAAATGCTTATCATGGAGTCTGGCAAACATCCATCTATCTGCTGATCCTCCAATTTATCCATCCATTAATTTATCCATTCACTACCCATCCATTCATCCATGATCCACCCAGCCACCTACCCAATCCTCTGCTGACCTCCAACTGAACCATTCATTTGTCTATTCTTTAATCATCCATTGATTTATTCATTCATGCATTTGTTTATTCTCTTTACCTATTATCTTTTTTATCTATCCATTTATTCATTAATATTTCCATCCACCCATTGAACTTTTCATTGAACCATCATCCATCCATCCATTTATTCATCCATGGAATCATATATCCATTATTCATCCATCATCCATTTTCCTTCTATCCATTTATTTATCCAACTATTTGTTCATCTCTCCTTTATCCATCCATCCATTTATTCATCCATGCATATTTAGCCATCCATTTGTCTATTCATGGATCCATCCAAAGCATTCAATACTCCTTCCATTTACCTATTTTCCTATTCATTCACTCATTCATTCAATCCTGTTTCTGGCCTCTTCAACAAATACATACTCACTTCTTGTTATATGTATAACAGTAGCCACTGGGGATACAAAAGCAAGCAAAATCCCCACCTTAGTGAGGATACACATGTTAGATAAACAAAAGTCTCAGAAAGGAGACATTGCCAGACACAGAGAGTGCTACAAAAAATAAATAATTAAAGCTTAATGATAGTCTAGAGAACTGTGGGGAGGGGGAACAGTCCTTCCAAATGGATGATCAGCAGGAAATGCACTTTCAAGCTGAACCCTCAGTGACAAGAGGAAGCCAGTCATACCAAAAGCCAGGCAAGAACATTCTGGGCAGGGGGAAGGTGTGAAGCCCCTGGGGTGGGAGTCAGCTGGAGATATAAAAAGCAAGCTGTTGTACAGCTTAATGAAGGAGAGGATATAATAAAATGTTTTTAACCTGAATGAGTTTTAGTATCCATGCACTTGACATTTTCTGCAAAAGATGTGTGTCTGGAATGTTATCAAGGGCCTGGAGAACATCACTCAAAATGGACTGGAAGCAAGTCCATCTGGCCTGCTTGAGAGACGGGGAAATGGAAAGAGAAGAAAGGCCACTCATATGTGCTGGGTGGCTACTATGTGACATATGCCATACCGCATCGTTGACCCAAACACCCCTCACACGACTCTCCAGATAGGCAAGCATATTCTCATATTAATAGATTGACTCAGAGAGGGAACATGACTTGTCCAAGGTCACACAGCCTGGACTTGAACCAGCTCTGTCTTTCCTTGAAGTTTCTTGCACCAGTGAGTCAGCAGTAGGACTGAACCCATTCTGACTACAGGTGTGACAGGGGGGAAGAGGAGCTAGTGGGTTCCAAAGTCTTCCCTTCAACCACATGCTCTGTCATGAGTTGACATTCTCCTGAAAGGAGTTGCCATTAAAAAATGTGTAATAAAATGCCCTACAGGCTCTAGGATCACATCGACCCTGGGTGGGGCCTGCAGCTTAAGGATTGTAACCAAAAAGAAAAAAAAAATGGGCAGGGGGGGACACTAAGAGAGAGAAAATTGCAACTGTCCAGTGTACTGGCCTTCCCTGGAGAAATGCCTCATTGCACATATTCTTAGTCTTCTATGAAAACATCTATGGCTTCCCATTGTCTGTGGGATGAGTCAGATGTCATTCAAGGTGGCATTCCAGGTCTGCTCTGAGTTCAAGTTCATCTGAGATAGGTCCCTGCTGCCACTGGGAGTCATAGTCAATACAGAGCTGGTGGTATTCGGTATGAACACCACCGTGAATATCTGTGACTTGCAGGAAACTGTGCTGAGTACATTGGTGACTGTCAAAAAAGTAAAAAGGATGGGTAGATACAGGCAACATCCTGGAGGCCAGAAACAGGATTAAAAAAGACACCTACGGGGAATAAATGCTATGTCCTCCTTTTGGGTGCAAATAAACTCTACCACTGGAGGGCGATAAAGACCTTATGTAGTAGCTGTTCAGTCACAAGTAGTCTCCCCTTATCCAAAATGTTACTTTCTAGCTAGCTCTCTCTAGTCTGTTTCACTTTCACTGTCTGTAACATCAGGATAACAAGTATCAATGAGGCCTTCTGCCAAAAGCTCAAATTGCTATTTGTTTTTCTTTAAATCTATTCCCTTTGAACACCCTGATAAATTTCAAACAGAAGACATTGTGTCACTTTAAGAAGTCATTTGTCATAGATAAAAAATAACCATTTGATTAGATACAGTAGCAACAAGAAGTGTTATGAACTGCAACATAGTATTTCTTAACCCAGGCTGCACTTTAGAATCCCTGCTGAATTTATTTTTTTATTTTTATTTTATTTTATTTTTTTAAATAGAGGCATGCTTTATTTATTTGTTTGTTTGTTTGTTTGTTTGTTTATACATGCACTGGGCACAGTCAAAAGCGCGGGAGGGTGAGAGAAGTCACCAGAGCCAGAGCGGGGAGCAGAGCAGGCAGAAGGACCGAAGTACACTGCTGAGGGGAGCAGCAGGCGGCAGGAGAGGTCTGCGTGCCATGTGAGACCCTCCTCCAGTGGCCGGGGAGCAGCCGGGGATCGAACCGGCGCCTCAGGCGCGGGCAGCTTCGCAACCCAGCGCTCAACCGCCGTGCCACCGGGGAGGCCCTATTTTTATTTTTATTTCTTTAAGATTTATTTATTTACTTTATACAAGCACTGGGTACAGTTAGAAGCGTGGTAGGGTAAGAGGATTCACCAGAGACAGAGCAGGGAGCAGAACAGGCAGAATGATGAAATACACTGCTGAGGGGAGCAGTGGGCGCAGCAGGAGAGGTCTGCGTGCCATGTGGCACCCTCACTGGGTGGCTGGGGATCAAACCAGTGCTGCGGAGGCTGCGGACAGCTTCGCAGCCCAGACTCAACCGCTGCAGCACCGGGGAGGCCCCCCAGCTGAATTTAAAAAAGAGAGAGAGAAGGGGTGTTAGGAGAGGAATTGGCTTTATTTTACTCTAGATTAATAAAGCCAGAATCCCTGGAGGTGGGACCCAGACATTTTTCTTTTTTGCCTGTTGGTTTTTTTTCAAATTCCTCAGTGTCCAGGTAGGGTTGAGAAGTTCTGCTCCATAAGTGGCCACTTGTCCCTGACTCCGAACTCTGGGTCTGATCTCTTATCCTCATGGGAGATTAGAGGATGCCCATGGGGAGTTGAAGACACGTGAATACCCAGTCAAGGCTTTCTTACTGAAGGAATTAGAAAGACTACAGGGATAATTAAAAGGCACTAATCTTCTCTCTATGGAATTCAATATGATTCCATCTAGTGCAACAAGCATTTATTGAGCACCTACTTTATGCCAGGCACTGTGCTTGAGATACAACGATGAACACAAGTAGATGCTCTTGGCACTTCTGTTCAAACCAGGGAAGGAAAATGTACTTAGTAAGTAAATATGTATATAATAGGCCATAAGTGCTGTGGAAAAATGAAAAGTTAGAGGGTTGGGGAGCTAGGGTGGAGGTGAAATTAAATGGGGGTGGTCACGTTAGATTTTTAAAAAAGATTTATTTATTTATTTATACAAGCACTGGGTACAGTCAGAAGCGCAGGAGGGTGTGCGCAGGAGAGGTCTGCGTGCCATGTGGGACCCTCACCGGTGGCAGCTTCACAGCCCAGCGCTCAGCCGCTGTGCTACCAGGGGAGGCCCTCAAGATAGATCTTATCAGGAGGGTGTAATTTGAGCAAATAGGTAAACAGGTGAACCAAGTAGCTCTCTGAGGCTCCAAGCAGAGGTAGCAGCCAGGTGGGACATCTTTATATGGTGTATTCAAGAAACAGTGTAATCATCATCTATAATTACTATCTATAATTACCCAGGAAATGGATTTCAGACTTTGGCGCTAATGGCTGGAAGACTGTATTTTCCAGAATGGTTGTGACAACATCTCCAGTCTGTATGTTCTTCTCATCACGTGACTTTTATGCTCCTTTATGAGAGACTGTGTTCCTTGCCCTTGGGTGTGTGCGGACTCTGAGTATGGTATGAGTGCTCCCATGTGACTTTGAAGGCTAGTTCATCTAAAGCAATGCAGTTATTGCCTGATTGTCTTAGGACATTCATGCTTGGATCCTGGCCACCATGCTGTAAGGAGCTCAAGTTATCCCATGGAGAAGCCCATGTGGAGAATAACCAATGACTGGCACTAATTTGCTGGTCTCCAGCCTTGGGTGCTGATATCCTGAGAAGCAGAGACAAGCTGTCCCTGATGACTCCAGCCCAAGTGTAGATTCATTAAAAAAATAAAGGAAGGCTCTTTTAAGTCACTTAGCGTCGTTGATTGTGCAGCAGCTGACAACCCAATTAAAGTCCTATACAATCCTACTTTCCAATTTATTGGCCAAACATTCTGCATCTCTCTGAAACAAATCAGAACACTCCTTCAATGCAATTCAAGCCTCACCTCCAACATCTCCATGACCACGAAGTCTTTCCTGTCTTCCTTATTCAGGAGACATGTACTTTGAGCAGCTCACTTACTGCCCCTGAACCTTATATTCTTGCCTATAAAGTAGGGACAAAAACATCTGCCTCTTAGAATCGTGAAGATGAAACAAGAATGTATCAGCTCAGAATTCATGCTCTGGCACTCTTGTGAAATGGGTGTTGGTTATGACCTGGCCACCATTAATGAGAAAATGGACAGATCTCTGTTTACCTCCTGGAAGAAAGTATACAGTGGTTCTATTTTAGGCAGAGGATGATTTAAAAAATGTTTTACTTTTTATTATAGAAATTCCACACATATAGAAAAATAAAAACACTAGTTTGATGGACTCCTATAACCAATCATCTAGATTTAATGATTCTTAACATTTACTATATTTGTGTCATCTATTTTTTATGAATGTATTGAAAAGGTAATTAGCAGGGTGGCATTTCACCGTATGCATCTCTAAATATGAGGACATTTTCCTACGCACTGATAATCCCATTATCACACCTAACCAAATACATTTTAAAATAACATCCAATATAATACATGTTCAGATTTCCCCAGTTGATTCAGCTATTTCTTTCTTTCTTTTTTTTTTTTAAAGAGGCATGTATTTTTATTTATGTATTTATTTATTTGTTTGTTTATACATGCACTGGGTACAGTCAGAAGCGCGGGAGGGTGAGAGAATTCACCAGAGCCAGAGCGGGAAGCAGAGCAGGCAGAAGGACCGAAGTACACTGCTGAGGGGAGCAGCGGGCGGCAGGAGAGGTCTGCGCGCCATGTGGGACCCTCCTCCGGTGGCCAGGGAGCAGCCGGGGATCGAACCGGCGCCGCAGAGGCTGCGGGCAGCTTCGCAACCCAGCGCTCAACCGCCGTGCCACCGGGGAGGCCCTCAGCTATTTATTTCTAACCCAAGATCCAATGAAGGACCCCACGTTGCAATTGAAAATGATACCATCTTTTGTAAGCCTGGTCAGTCCCTGTTTTTCTTTTCCCTTCCATGCTGTTGACTTGAGGAAGTCAGGCTACTGTGCAAGACACTTACTTTTTAGTGTGTCTTTCCACACCAGCACTAGCAGGAGCTTATTCCCCCTGCTTCTCCTATAGTTGTGCTGCTATTTTGAAGTTTCCCACTGGAAAGTTCTTCCCTTTGCATCTAGCAGACAACGTTAGGGGAGTCTTTGGTAGTTATAAGACTATCCAGCCCCATAGCAACTTATCAGTTAATGGTTTTAGCATTCATAATGATTCTTGTATGAAGTGGTCATTTCAGTAAAGCTTTCAAACTATTGATTTACGCACCCTTTCTATATGATTGGCTGGTGTTTTCCTGTACAAAGTTTTCCTGCACCAACTGGGGTCCAATGCTGTAGAGGTATGGTGATGAGTGGGTTGATACAGTTGTCACTTGCAAAGATGACAAGTAAGATTTGTTGTTGCATCAGTGTCATTCTGGACCTAGAGATATTTAAAAGCTCACAGTATCAATTAGCTCATTTTTTTTTATTGTGGTAAAAATATATAATGCAAAGTTTATCCCCTTAACCATTTTTAGGTGCACAGTTCAGTGGCAGGAAGCACACTCACACAGTTGTGCAGCCATTCCCACCCTCTGTCTCCAGAACTTTCTCATCTTTCCAAATTGAAACTCTGTCCGCATTAAGCACTAGCTCTCCACCCATGCTCCAGCCCCTGGCACCCACTCTTCTGCTCCCTGTCTCTGTGGAGTCGAGTGCTCTTACGGCATTTTGTCCTTTTGTGTCTGGCTTATTTAAATATGGCCTCGAGGCTCATCCATGTTGTAGCATGTGTCAGAATTTCCTTCTCTTTAAATGCTGAGTAATATTCTATTGTGTGGGTGGACTATATTTTGTTCGGCCATTCATCTATTGATGGACACTAGCAGGGAGTGTTTTCCCATTATTCTTTTTGATGTGCAAAGGGTTACACCTGACCTAGTGGCAACTCTAGGAATACAATGTTGAAAACCTCCAATACCTCAGAAAGTAATTAAGGATAACTTCCCAGATGAGTGTGGGTCGGGGCTGCCTTCCTAAAACGCATTTTTACAGTAATTGCAGTTTAAAGGTTCTTTGCCGCAAGCATGAACAGCTTCCCATGGGCTGTGAGTGTTCCCATTTTACAGATGTGCAAAGTGAGGCTCAGGGGGAGAGAAGAGTTGACCAGGCTTGCCGCACTGCAGCTCTAGGATCGCAAAATTAATGTGCGATTTCAGAACCTCTGATTCATTCCACCACATAGCGGCACGCGCCAAGGAAACAAGTGGCTCCGGGAACCCTGCCTGGGGCTCGAACCCGTCCCCGAAGTTCTGGCCCGGGGGTGCGCCGGCCGCGGGGCAGCGCCCCCTGCAGGCCACGGCGCGCCCGCCCGCCCCGCCCCCGCCCCCCTCCACGTGCGGCGCACACCTCGCACTCCCCGCGGCGGCGCTGCCTCGCGCCTCCCTCCCTCCCTCCCCCCGCCCCTCCGGTCCCGGCCTCCCATTGGTCGCCGGCTTCGTCCCTCCGGCCCGGGTCCGCCAGGCCCCCGCCAGGCAGGAAGTCACGCCCCCCGGGCGGCCGTCCGCGCCGCGGATTGGCCCCGCTGGTTGTCAGTCGAGGCGGCGGGCCCGAGTCGGCGGCGGGGGCCCGCGGTCGGTGCGCGACCCGGGCTGGCGGTGGTTTCCGGTTCCGCGGGACTGGCGGGCGGGCGGGCGGCCGGGAGCGGCGGCGGCGGCGCCTGACAGACAATGAGGGCGGCGGGGCGGCGCTGAGCGGCGGCAGCGGCGGCGAGCGACGCGGGGCCCGGGGGCGGGGCGGGGCGCCAGCCATGGACAATCAGGTGAGGAGCGGCCGCGCCGCCCCTGCGCAGCCCGCGCTGCCCGCCCGGCCCCCTCCCTCCCCCTCCCGCCCGCACGCCCGGCCTCCTCGGTCCCGGCCTCCCCGCCCCCACTCGACGCCCGCCCGCCCGCCCGCTTTGTGCGCGCCCGCCGCTCCCCGGGCCTTTATGTGGGGCGGGGGCGCCCCTCCCCCATCCGCGACCCCGGCCCGGCCGGAGCGCCGCTCACGCCCCTGGGGACTCTGGCCCGGTCCGGCCCGGAGCCCCCGGGGACGCCCCTGGAGCCCCAGGCCGGGCCAGACCCTTTCCCCGCCCCGAGACTCTTTTCTGGCCCCGGCCTGGCCCAGACCCTCCTGGGACGCCCCCCGGTGACCCCAGTCTCCCCCAGAACCCTCCGGACGCTCCTCGGGACTCCGGCCCAGCCCCGAGGCCCCGCAGGCCGCCCGGACCCCTCTGGGATGCTCTTTGGGACTTCACTCCGGCCCAGAGTACCCCGGGACATCCCAGGGGACCCCAGTTCTGTCCAGGGTCTCATAGACACCCCCAGGGAGCCCGCAGAGTCTCAGATCCTGCTTGTAGCTCCTTTCTGCTTTGAACCCCGGGCCAGTTTGTGTCTCCGTCCCACTCTGGGCCCTCAGCCCTGAGTCCCCTCAAACTTCCTGAGCCCCTAACCTGCTGCCTCTTCTCCCTTAAGCCTTTGCTGGTACCTGAGTCCTCCTGCTCCCCAGCACCCCTGGGAACTTGGTCTGCAGCCTCCTTCCTTGGAGGCCACCCTAAGCCTTCTTTCCCTTCATCCTCTTCCAGGCCCGAGCCCTCTCCCCCGCCAGTCCTGCCTCTTCCTGAGCATGTTTCCCCTCAAATCCTTGCTGGGTTTGGGTCTTTGCCCACAAGGACCCAGGCCTGTGTTGAGTGTCACCCCTCTTTCAGTCTGGGCTTGCTCCCGCAGACTCCTTTCACCCACCAGGCTGCCTTGTCCCCTCTGGCTTCAGGCTGTGTTCACTCCCTCTGACCCCAGCACTTGAGGGGTTCCCTCACCTTTAGACCCCTTTCTTTCAGGTTAGGCCCAGGGCAGTTTCTGTTCTGGCCTGGAAACCCCAGATCCTTCAGACACCAAATGCCTCACTTCCCTGAGCTTGGGCCCTCTTTGCCCCCTGGGGCCGGGGTTTGTGTTTTCCCACATACTCCCCCAATCTAGATTTCTCTCCTCAGTCTGCTTGTTTGAACCTCAGTCGCCTCCCTTCATAGAACCCCTCCTCTTACTTTCAGGCTCTCCCACTGCCAACATCCCCCATACTGATGTTGCGACTTTTGGACTATTCTCTCCCCTACCCCGCACTCCATTTCCCCTTCCCTATATTTTGGAGTCTCCACTGAGCCTGGCTCCAAAGAGTCATAAACTGTACCCGCGGCCCCTTGTCCTTTGATTGGGAAGCCCAGAGCGCATTCTCTGTTGAACAGGCCCTTCTGGCCCCGGTTCCCGTTCTCCAGCTCTGGTGCATCCTCTTCACGGCCCAGACCCTTCCCCTCCCTGAACATAGAACCATATGCTCCCTGCAACATGGGATCATTTATTTCTTCATCCACCCCTGCTGCCCCTGGCTTCCAGGGGCATGAGGCCAGGAAAGGCGGTGTGGGGGTGGCAGCTGAAATCTCCGCCGTTAGCGAGGGCAGGTTGGGGCGTCCCTGGCTGCTGGCGCCACTGAGGCGGCTGTCTGGTAAGGCGCTATGTTCTTGTGAGGTTTCAGGGGTGGGGGCAGGAGACTCCCCTCTGCTCATCCCAGCTGCCTGTCGCCTGAGGTGGTACAGGATCACTGAGGTTTGTGCTCCTGGCACCCTCTCTCCATGATTTCCCTTTTGGCTTGGTGTGGCTGCCTTTCCCTCGCGTGCCCAGGAAGCTCACTGCAGTTGAATGGCAGTGGTGGAGCCCTGTTGCATGGTGGATTCATTTCTCATGAGTGGACAAAGCTTATTGCCGCCAATCCCTATGGAGTTAAAAAATTAAAATGTTATGCCTTCAGTGTCCACTTGTAATGAAGTCCGTTCCTGAGAGAGTCTAGGTTGGAATCACAAAGGCATAGAGGTGGCTCCCCGCTGTTCATCCCCAGGGAGAGTAGAGATGGGGACCCGAACGTGTCTGTCCCCCTTGTGAGGTGCTGGTCCCTGGCTGGCTGGGCAGTTGTCGTTTCTGGAGTGGACTAGAAATAAATGGTGGTATTCTTGGTCTGCGGCATTCCTGCTCAGTGGACTGATGAACATGCCCACCAGAGAGCGCGCAACCCCACCGGCCAGTTCCGCAGTCGCCAGCACCTGTGACTACTTAAATCTCAGTGAGCTCCATGAAAAAGTCAGGATCCCACTTGCACCAGTGCCTAGTCACCATCACTCCTGAGCTACCTGTCATGTCAGTGGGCAGCACAGAGATACCGTTTCTGTCATAGCTGACAGTTCCCCTGGACAGTGCTGGTCTAGCTCCTTGATAAGTGTCGGCAAGTGCTCCCGAAGGAAAGCATGGCTAGCACCTGTCTGAGACTGAGCCCCCAGTGATGTTTTCATGCAAATCTGGAAGGGTCCCAGAGCTGCTGTCCATTCCTCCCAGACCTCAGGCGGCTGGGGAGACAGTAAAGAAGGGGATCAGCTCTCCAAGTAGGTGAGTTGGCTGGGAGTGCTGCAGAGTGACTTGTGGGTCAAGGCGCACACTTTGAATGCAGCATAATCTCTGTCTTCCTGTTCTTCCCCAGGACACCCAAAGCCCAAACCCGCCAGTGCCTCTGTGTGATGGGAAGCAACAGAACTTTCCTCTCAGGCCCACTTGCTGTTGGAGGCTTTAATTCTCTTTTACCTTCCTATTGTACTTCCTAGCTAAGAAGGGGGATTCTGTATTCTGCTCCCTTTGGCCAGGAAAACATCTTTGCATGGTCTATAATGCATCTTTTTGATTAACCCCCAAACCCAAGCCTGTACTCAAATGTCTGTTTCTGTGGGACTAATAAATTTTCGGGGGGGGGGAAGGGTGATTTATTTATTTTGGTGGGGGAACAATTTTTGGTTTATCTCCAAAGATGAGGGGAAGAATGGGCATGGATGAAGACTGGGCATATGCTGAAAATATGGGGATTTCCCAGGGTTGGTGCGCCCCTAGGGAAGGGGCTGCCTAGGGAATGGGGTCTAGGTCATTGGGCAGTCTTGTTCTCTGAAGGATTGTCCTAGATCCCTGAGGTGCAGGGCCAGCCCTCTGACTCGGATGGTTGAATTGACCCTTGCTGATTCTTCAAGCTGCTCACTAGAGAGCGTTGGAGACACCAGGTGCACTGTCTGCATACTCATCTTCAGGTTCCCTCAGCTGACTGGGGTGGCTGTCTTCCCAGGAACCTGAAAACTGAGGATTATAGGTGTATTTTTATATCTCCATGGTGTACACACTTAGTTTCCAGAGAGAGTCGTTCATTGAGCAGCTTCATACCCTTTGTCATTAACCTTGTGCCCTGGACTGAATGGGGCCAGAAGTGGGGTGCAGGTGCTGGCCACCAGTTCCAAGTGCCAGCGGTTAGAAGCCCAGGACCTTCTGCAGCTGTCACGGAGCTGTCCCTCCTTTGTGATTTCTGCCCCACCTTCCGGGCAGGTAGACCTGCCCCTGACAGGTTTGTCACAGAGGGACACCGCTGACTCCCCGTCTTTCTCACATCTGATTGAGTGCCTGGGTCTGGAAGGAGAAAGTTCTGTCAAGTGTTTTACTTGGTTGTTTTGCTGGCGTGCTAGAGACTAGCACCTTTCCCCATTTCTGTGTGTGTGGGGACCATCTTGCCAGCTGCTCTGCTGGGTCCAGTTGGACTTGGCAAAATCAATAGAGACTGATGAGGGAACAACCTCAGGTGCTTTCTCCTCCTGGGAGGGGAGGGAATTGTTGCATCTGAGGGAATTAGATGCAGTCGCCAAACTCCAGGTATAATTATACTACTAGGTAAAGTGCAAATTCCCAGAGGAAGAGACATCTGTGGAAGAGAATTCCCACCAGAAAATCAGGGGAAGTCTTACAGATAAACTGAGTTGTTAAAGACCTGCCTTCTGGGGCTTAGGCTGAGGGCAGAGTTTGAGGGACATGGGAAGGATTCAGTGAAGAAAAAGCTTTGAAGTGGGTGGAGTTGTTTCTCTGCCAGGTGAGGGCCTTTGGAGCACACACTTGGTATCTTTTTATTTTTTTTAAAGATTTATTTATGCATACAAAAGCTGGAGTACAGGCCAGAGACGCGGGATGGGGGGACATGAGAGGATTTACCAGAGACAGAGTGGGGAGCAGAACAGGCAGACTGACTGAAATACACTGCTGAGGGGAGCAGCAGGCGAGACAGGAGAGGTCTGCTGCGCCATGTGGGTAGCACCCTGGCCGGGGATCGAACTCTTGCTGCAGAGGCTGGGGATTGCTTCATAGTGTGGTGCTTAATTAACCTCTTGCACCACCAGGGAGGTCCCACCTGGTGGTATCTTTGCTCTCTAGTGAAGAAGTAGTTGGGAAGCCACCCTCCAGGGTCCTTTTGTCTGACTTCAGGACTTAGCATTCCAGCTGCCCTCTGACAGTGGCTTGGAGAGAGGACAGTACGCATGCTGAGGCCCTCTGCTTAAGCTTCCTGGTGATCCTCAGAGCCTTGTATCCCTGATCCTCAGAGCCTTGTATCACTTCATCTGTACCCACGGGTCTTTCAGATGATTTCCCAGAAGTAAAATAGTTAACCTTTCAGAGGCAGGACTGGAATATTCTCCTTTGTTCCAGGCTTTTGTTGGGGAAGTAGGTAGCAAAGTGGTGCTGACATAGCAGTCACTGAGGCGACTTTCAGCCTTTCATTCTGGAGGATCCGCAAATTCCTTCTAAGTAGCTGATGGGACAGGTGAGATTCTGTCCTTTCAAGGAAGTCTGTGCTTAACCTAACTGGCAGTTTGCTACTTTAGCTAAGCACCTTTCTTACAGGAAAGCTGCCTGATACACTTCAGTTCCTTGGTTCTAATGGATGGGGAAGGAGGGTGTGGAACCCTTGGAGTTGGAATTGGCTTAGCTGTGCTAATAAATTATCATGACTTGACAAGTTAAAGTCGTTGGCCAGGGCTCAGCTACTTGCTTGCCTGCAGTTCAAGGTAACTTGAGTGTCTAAGTGAATTGGTAATTTCTTTTTTGATATAGTGGCCCAGAACCTGTGTTATTCCATCATTTTTATTTCTTAGAAGAGTCCAGTATTTGGAAGAGCGTTCCTCTCCTGAGTGAACCTCAGTCGCAGGCTTTGGCACCTTGAACCTGAGGGGTGTTGAGGCTGAGTCAGTGCCAGCCCCAGAGGCATAGATGCCAATGGGCATGGCAGCTGCAGAGATTACCCATCGCAGCTTCAGAACCTTCCTGTTTACTTTGGCCTCTGGAGCATGTTTTCGGTGCTTCTATTTTTCCCCTCTTCGATGGAACTGTGGTCTCTGTTCTTTCACAATAACTGCTCTGCCACTTGTGTGCCCTGGTGAGGAAATCCTTGTAATCAGAAATGGTGGGAAGGCAGCTGAGGTTGGAGGAGTTGGATTGGTGAATGACAACTGAAGGCAACATTGAGTAGGCGTTAACTCCAAGGAACCTAAAGTCATTTTCCAGGGCATTATTGTTATGATTATACAAATTTGCTCTTCCCCTGTAAGCCTCCCAGTGATCCAGGGATTGTCTCTGATTTCTCAGTGTGAAAACAGATCAGAGTAAAAGGCACAGTTTGTTACACATAAGTATATATGGTCATTGCAGCCTATTTGGGATAACGTAAATACTGTTGGAGCTTATTTTTGTTAAACGTTGTCTGTATGCAGTGCTGTGCGGGAAGATGCTGTGTTGATCTGAGTGTTATTTGTTTATCCAGACAGTCCCTTGTCTCTAGCTCTTGGCAGGGTATTTCCCCTTGAAGGTCCCTAATCCTTTTCTCCCTTCCCCCTGCGTGTCGCTTGTTATTTACCTGGTCCTAGCTACCTGGGACTTGGAATTATTTGAGTCTCCTGTGTCATCTCTGTCTACACATTGGTCCAGCCAGTTCTCCCATTTCAGGCTCCACTTAACTTTCAGGCGCCACTTAAGCCTTTTCTAGCCCTGCCTCCGGTTGCCTCCTAGTGGGCCTGCTGCTGTTTGCTCTCGGGCTGTCCTTCTCTGCCTTCATCCCAGACCGGTGCCCCGACACTTCCCCTCGGGTACTGTCTTCTCCAGGACATCAGCTCCTTATACTTGATTGTTATTACTGCTCTGTTGAGTCTGACTACCCATCTCTGTTCCAGCCCTCCCTTCAGTGGACCTTGTGGTCCCAGGGTGTCCCTGCTTTTCCGCCAGTAGCTCCACAGGGATTGCCTTCCTGTGCCTGGGCAACTCCCTCTTACAGATGCCTCACTGAGTGCCCAGAGCCTCCTGTGCATTGGGACCGCCTGATCCTTATTCCACCCCCCCGCCCCCACCGGCCTTCCTCTTGGAAAGCACTACTTAGAATTTGCTCATCTAGGGAGCCTTTCTAGTTCATTTCACCCAGTGTTATTGGTGCCTTGTGTACCGTGGCTCCAAAGTAGAGGCTGAAAGGATGAGGGCGGTGTGGCCCCTGGGGAGGAACAGTGAACAGGGATCAGGATGGAATGGTGCCTTTGGGCTGCTTGTTACCCTGTTGCTGTGGAGAGGCTGAGGGGCTGCTTGGCTGCCATTATGGTGGTCCAGAAGGTCTCTGGAGAAGGTAACTTCAGAACTCGGCTTCTGGGGTGAGTGGAATTTCCATCAGAGACAGGCGTGTGGGGCTCCCCTGGCTGTGGGCCAGAGGCGTACAGGTGGGCAGGAGTGGGCATCCATGTGTTTGGGATTGGCAGGCCTCTGATTGAGGAGGAAGGTAGGGGGTGTGCATTTCCCGTGCCTCTTCAGTTTTGCACCTCTAAGGTACCCCACTAACTTAATGACAGTTTCTTTGTGTGCATGTGTACACACCATGGGGTCCTCAGACTGCAAGATGTGCTCCCACTTCAGAAGGGTTAAAATGTGAAAAATCACGAGCATGTCGTTCAGACTTGACAGCTGGGAGCCAGAGGTATGCTGAGGCTTGGGTTTTATGAAGAGGGAGTGGTGAGCCCTCCAAAGCTTTAAAACAGGGTGAGCCATGACGTCTACTTGCCTTGCTTTCACTGCAATGGCTGAGAGCAGCGAGAGGACACTGGCTTGGTGGCAGTTTGTGACTGTGTCAGGAATCAGCGCAGAGGCAGCTGTGGGAGGGACGGCAGCCTGGGGACACAGGCATCCAGTTGGTGAGAAAGGGTGGGAAGCGCAGAGTGGGAGGTTTCTTCTTTGGGAAGTGAGGGCAACAGAGTAGCTCCTGGTTATCTCAGCTTTTAGAAACAAGTGTCCACTTGGCCTCTACTTTCTTTGTAACATTCTTGCATTTGCTGCTTGAAGTTGGCTGTGTCTGTCTGAAGTCTGGGGAGGATTTCACAGACTAGAGTGACTATTTCCAGCAGTTACCCTGGTTTTGACCAATCTAGGTGTTGTGAGTGCTTTGAAGTTTTGTGGCTTTGTATTCAGCAGAGTGGGACTAGCACAAGCTGCCTTGTATTTCAGGGGAAATAAGCCAAATAAGCCGGACTGTGGGACTGCAGGACCACCTGGGCCCTGTCCCCATGTGACTTCTTGCTTGTCTCGCCAACCTCACTGGGAACCACCTTTCAGCTTTTAAAAGTGAAAGCTGGAGTTTGTGCAGATGACTCAGGTCACTGACCAGGGTTTCTGTTCTCCAGAGAGTATTCTGTAGGATGGAGGAGAAGGAAACGCTTTATCAAAGGGTGGTTTGCTCCAGGAGGCAGGCTGGCAGAGTTGCAAAGGTAACAAGCAGATGATTGGGGTTGACACATCTGGGCTCCGCTCTCGGCTAGCTGAGCAACCTTGCATGTGCCTCTTAGCAGCTCCCTCTTGGACCCTTGGTTTCCTCATCCATAAGTAGGTTGATTGCACCTTTGTATTCTGGGAGATCTTGGTGAGGATTCCAGCTCCAGACATGGGACTATCTCCAAGGAGCCCCTGTTAGAGGGAGAGGGACCAATAGTAAGATGGGTTCTGATGGTGAAGAGTGCTAAGATAAGGCATGGGATACAGCATGAGGAGATGGTAGTGATGGCTTCTAGCTTGGTTGAGAGCCTTCAGGGAAGGCTTCGCTGAGGAGGCAGCTGTCAAACTGATTGCTCAGTGGTGAGAAGGAACCAGCCATGAGGAACCTCCTTGCCTGGAGCCTCCATAGAAAGAGCACCCAAATCTCTAAGAGGGACCCACAGGTTTCAAGACCCTGAGGCAGAAATGAACTTGGCTTATTTGAACAACAGCAGGGGGGCTGTGTGGGCTGGGATGGAGAGGACGAGGGGGAAGATGCAGGGCTTGGTGTGGGTTTGCTGGGGAAGGAGACCTATGAAGAGCTTAGCACCATGCCTGGTCCACCTGGTCCACATAAGCACACAGAAATTGCTTGAGCTCTGGGTTTTGGTTAGAAGCACATGACTGCTTCGCTACTCAGGAGTCTTTGCATTTCATGCAGCCAGTGTTGCCTGCGCTCTTGGAGATGGGGCCCAGCAGCTCACAGGCCCCTGCTCTGGACTTTGTGCTGACCCCTCCCTCCCTCTTGCTCCCTACAGTGTACGGTCCAGGTCAAGTTAGAGCTGGGACATCGAGCCCAACTGAGGAAGAAGCCCACCATGGAGGGGTTCACTCATGACTGGATGGTGTTTGTCCGTGGCCCGGAGCAATGTGAGATCCAGCACTTCGTGGAGAAGGTGGTCTTCCGGCTGCACGACAGCTTCCCCAAGCCCAAGCGTGGTGAGTGAGCGCTGGCCCAGAGCCCTGCGCGGCCACATGCCTGTGACACTAGCCCAGTTGAGTTCTCTCCTTGAAGGGCTTGTTTTCACCTTCTCCTGGGGAGCAGCAGTGCCCGAGCTCAGTGAGGTTCCAGCCAGTGCTCCTTCGTGTGCCTTGGAAAAGGCTGCCCAGTGAGCATGTGGCCCTGCTCTGACCCTGGGATGGTCCTCCTCCTGCTTCTCCTGGTTGATCTAGGGAAAACCCAGAGGAGATGGTGACGGTGTCATGCGTCATTGGTTAGAATCAGGATTTGAGGATGTAGCCAGTGGCTAGTGGGTGGGCAGGGTAGCTTACACGTCCCCGATGAGTAATCAGGAAATTGCTTGTTGGGCCTACGTTGGATGAAAAATGTTCATGGTATTTGGGGCAAAAAAGCATTAAAAAGACTACATTTTGCTTCTGTCTTATTTCTCACGTATGTTCCTCCCCTACTTTATCCCTCAGGCTGCCTCATTCATGCGCACATGTCATCTAATGTTCTGTCACAAATGGACTGCTTATATGACAGGGGTCCCGTAGGCTATACCATCAAGCCTAGGTGTGGCGTCGGCTTGCCGTCTAGGTTTGTGTCAGTACACCCTGATGTTCACACAGCACAGAAATCACCTACTGACATCCCTGTCATGGAGGACGCCTGACTGTGTTCCACAGATATTTCCATTACCTGTGCCTGGGGGGTCCTGACCTTCAGAGGACACATCTGACGGGGCAGAGAGGTGGGAAGTCACCCAGTTTATGGGCGTTGGAGAACACTTCTAGGGGAATTGGGAATGAAGCTTGTGATTGTGTCTTGAGCCCTGTGTGGAGGGGGCATCCACATTTGCTTCTCTCACCATTGAGTCCCCAGGGCCCTGGCATATCAAATAGGGGCCAGTAAATATTTCATGTGGGTTATGTTGGTAAAGGACCAAAGGGCCATGTACTAGAAAAGTGCTTCAGGGCTGGGAGAGCCTCTGTGGGATTGTGACCCTGGCAATACAGTGATTGGTGGCAGGGGGCGAGGCCAGTGCTGAGCCAGGAGCTAGCATGGACCCCTTGGGCTGAAGCAGGAGCACATCCTCGCAGCAACCTGGACGCCTGCACCAGCATGGGGCTTACCATCTATCTAGCAGGAAATGATGTATTTACAGAAATAGAAACTTTTGGTTCGGAAGGGAAGTTAACTTGAGATTCCTAGTGTTTCTTTCTCTTCTGGTCTCTTGTATCAGCTTTCAGATATCCTTTTCTGTCATCTCCTTTCCTGAGTCTTCACCTCTCCCTTTCCTTTGTTCCTACAGAGCCTCTGCTAGGATAGCGGATCTGGTCTACTGACAATGTCAGATAGTTACAAAGCACCTCTTAATAACACGTGCCACTTATGGGCCCTTCCCACTAAGCTCTTTTTCACATGCAGGGTCTGAGGTCATTCATTCTCCCCCCAGCCTTCTTACAGTGGGGAGACAGGCCCAGAGGAACCAGGGGAGCTACCTGTGATTTAGGCTAGGGTGTCTCTAAACCCGATTGGGGGCCAGGTGGGCACTGCCTGTTTTTATAGGAACGTGGCCACGCTCACCCTTGTAGATGCCCTCCAAGGTTGCTTTTGTGCTTGACACTGGAGTAGACTGGGAGTCTCTCTCCCTCTCCCGGGTTGAGCCTTCCGTTGCTTGCTTTTTCCGCAGCTTCTAGTTCAGTCCTTCACCATCTCCCTGTTGACCTCTCCCTTTTTCTCTAGGACAGACTCAAGAGGATGATTTCCATCTACCTGTATAGTTTATTTCATGGCTTTTCCTGTCCATGTCAGTAACCAAGCAACTGCTGGAAGTCATTAATAACAATCTGTGTTTATCACAAACTTGGTCTGTGCCAGGTGCTGTGTGGCGACAGCCTCCTGGGTCCCTACGAGGTAGATATGGAAGTGGGGGTTCAGGGATGCTCTGTCACCTGCTGGTGGTCATACATGTGTAAGGGACACTTTCTCTGAGCTCCAAGTGCCTGAAAAGTGGGGCAGAAGGTGAGGTGCGCTTTCTAAAGTGTGAGTTTGTGGAAAGACTTTAATAGCTGAATTCCACTTGTTGGCAAAGGGCAACTGTTTTAGAGGAATTTTTTCAAAATTCCCTGTTGCTGGATTATATCTTGTCAGTTTTAAATGAAAAATAGATCAGATTGGAGAGTGAGTGAATTTCTAATAGGACTCCCGCCTCCAAAGTATACCGTATATATTAAAATGTACCTTTTGAATTAAATATTTATACACATAACAAACCAAACAGAAGTGTATACTCTGGGAGTTTAGACCACCCAGGGGCAGTCTCTCTATCCTTCATGTCCTTCCTTTGCACCTTAAAGTAGTAGAAACAAATTGGTTTAGTTTTTGTTTTTTCAAATCCAAAAAATATTTCTATTAACTTACCAGCATGAAAGTTTGAACTTTATCCTCAATGATGGGGGAGATGGTAAGCATCTACCAGTGAAAGGGTGGGGCTTCGGCAGGGAGGGAGAGGTGATGGGACAGAGGGAGTCTTGGGAAAGGTACCTGGAGCCATGGCCTCTTATACTCAATACCTTGTGTCTACCCTGCAGTATCCTTCTGTGGCACCCCTGATTTGTGGGGCCATGGGGGGATGTCTACAAACAGGAGCCATAAGCTCCTTCCCTGCACTTGCAGACTTGGGTCCCTTGTCATGACTATCTAGCAGCCCTGCCCTTGAGGGCCTCTGGTGATTCCACATCTACCCTGCTTACCAGTTTTGTTTGCATAGATTTATGAGATATTTGAGATACATTTGATGAGATATTTGAAAACTGAAATATTTTTTTCTAAGAAAACCTTTACATTTTAATTGGAAAAACTCATGTAGCTTTGTGTTCCCTTTTCTGGCAATTTCTGGCCCACTGATGAATAACCTAATACAGACATATTTATATTAAGGTTTTTAATCATTGATAAGGTGTTGTGTCCCCGCCCCCCCATCTCCCAAGAGCAATTGCTCCTAGAGAGGGAGAGGTGGAGGACTAGGGGGACTTGATCTTTACAGTTCTTACTTCCTAAAAGCAGAGAACAGTATTTCCCTGTTATTTGGCCTAATGACAGCATATATGTTAAAACAGTGACAGTTCATTCTGGAGGATGAAACTCAGGTTTGTGTTAGGGCTCATCACGAGGAAGGATGGCATGCTTCTTCTTAATTTTAATGTTTTTAAAAAAACTCAAGTTCATGAATCTCTCATTGAGTGAGCTAGGAATATTTTTCTTAGACCCTAAATCATAGTCCAGGGTAGAGGCTCAGTGGAGACTGGTCCATCTCTGTGCCCCTGTGTCCTGTCTGTGACACTGGCTGGGCCTCTGTTCTTGTGCTTGAGTGAGCAATGGAAAGAGGTAGAAGCCCCTGCCTGGGAGACTGGGGCTTTGCTGGGTCTCACACCTCACTCAGGTCACACAGCCTAGAGCTGGGTGAGCTTGTATAGTCTGTTGCCCACACTGGCAGCTCTGCCTTAGCCTAACTCACACCACTTTCCTGCTTCTGAGGTGGATTCCCTTGTCTGTTGCTTTGCCCTTCTTGAACTTTCCGTAATCCCTTCAACATGGAATTTGGTGCCAGACTCAGTCCTCCTGGAAGTTTAGGGGGTAAGGGGGGTGCAGGGGTTGGCCTCCTGAAAATCTGCCCTGTTTCGAAGCCAGCTACACGCAGGAGGAGGAACAGAGCAGTAGCATGCTTACTGCTGGGGGTGCTGGACCTTTGAATGGGCAAGAAGCTGACTGGTGTGTTTTCTCCTTTTAGTGTGCAAGGAGCCCCCCTACAAAGTGGAAGAGTCTGGTTATGCTGGCTTCATCATGCCCATCGAGGTGTACTTCAAAAACAAGGTAAGGTCCCTGAGTAGTAGCAGGAAGGATGCAGAGTTCATCCAAGGGGAAATAGCACTGGCTGCTGCACAGGGGACAGGATGTTGGACTCTACAGTGGTGGAGGCATCCTAGTGTCATGGGCACAGTATCCTGGCCCTCTCCTATGGAGGGGGAGTTTGCCTGACAGCAAGTGGGGAGTGTAGATGGGTGTGGCCCTGGTGGTGGTGGAGGGCGAGGTGCAGCTGGTCTCATTCTGTTCATTTGCCCTGAAATTGTATATGGTGACTGAATCAGCAATGATATGTTCTGATTAGGCTAGATTCCGAGGATGGACCTTGACGGTTAGTCACTGCGTCGTAAATTGTGAGGAAGGTCTGGAAATTACTTAAATGTTCGGCAGTAGGCAATTGGTTAGACAAACTTAGGAATGGAAAAATCTTCTGAGTGGAATATTCGATGATCTGAATGGGTTGGGGGAATAATCTGGGTGGTAGAATTACTGGGTTTTTGTTTTATTTTTCTCCTTGTGTATTCTAAACATTTACACTGAATATACATTTATGTATATATATTGTCTAAGTCCTTTGGACTGCTAAAATAGAATCCCACAGATTGGGATTCTGGGTAATTTGCAAGCAACAGACATTTATTGTTCATAGTTCTATATGCTGGAAGTCCAAGAACAGGGTGCAGCATGGTCCTTGGGCGTCCTTTTCCAGGTTACAGAATTCTTGCGTTGCCCCATATGGTGGGAAAGGGTGAGGACTCTGTGGGGTTCCTATTAAGGGCACTGATTTCATTTATAATGGCGCCACCCTCAGGACCTACTCTGTCACCCCCAGGCCCCACCTTCTAATAGCATCACCTTTGGAGGTTAGAATATCAATATGAATTTTGAGGGGGACCCATTCAGACCATAGCAATTTTTTAAAGCCTAGTAATTAAAATGGGAGCCTCTGGCAGTCTTCCTCTTCACAGGCACCATCAAGAACCCAGTGGTGACCTCTCCTGGATTGGAGGTGGCTTGGTCATGACTGGGTGCTCTTTCACTGGCCCAGCTAGACTTTGCCATCTTTCTGGAAGGTGATCTTCCTGAGTGGCCTGCAGGTGCCACTGCTAGTTTGATTCATTCATTTACCCCTGGCTATTCCGTTTACCACCTGATGTCAAGAGCCTGGGAGTGGTGCTCAGGTGTGCTGCTCTCCCGTCCCTAGAACTGAGTGATATTTCAGTGTTTGCAATTCGGCAGGATTTAGCTCTGCAACCTCCAAGGCCCAGCTCACAGGAGCCTGGGTCACCTCAGAGGCAGGAGGTTTTATATATATATATAAAACATCATTGTTCATTTTTGTACAATGTGTGCTTGTATGCTTTCTTCTTTTAGGTGTATTCCTCTAAAATGCCCACCACCAATTTACCTGTGAACCATCACCACAGTCTCTTGTGCTCTACTCTCCCCTTTTTTGATCATTCTTCCTCCCTCTCCCTTGAGGAATGTCTCTGATTTATGATTTTCTGCTAATTTTGTTTTTTTATTTATTGTTATCATTATATATTTTTTCCTGATCCCTTATTTTGTTGCCTGTATTCCTCATATAAGTGAAATCATTTGATATTTTTTTTCTTTTTCCTTCTGGCTTATTTCACTGAGCATAATTCCTTCTAGCTCCATCCATGTTGCTACGAATGGCATGAGTTTATCTTTTTTCATTGCTAAATAGTATTCCATTGTGTATATGTACCACATCTTCTTGATCCTGTCATGTATTTTTGGGCATTTGGGTTGTTTCCATATCTTACCTATTGTAAATAGTGCTGCAATAAACATTGGGGTGCAGTATCCTCTTTTTTTAAAATTTTATTTATTTATTTATTTTTAAAGATTTATTTATTTATACTTTATACAAGCACTGGGTACAGTCAGAAGCGCAGGAGGGTGAGAGAATTCACCAGAGCCAGAGCAGGGAGCAGAGCAGGCAGAAGGACCGAAGTACACTGCTGAGGGGAGCAGAGGGCGGCAGGAGAGGTCTGCGCGCCATGTGGGACCCTCCTCCGGTGGCCGGGGAGCAGCTGGGGATCGAACCGGCGCTGCAGAGGCTGTGGGCAGCTTCGCAACCCGGCGCTCAACCGCTGCGCCACCGGGGAGGCCCTGCAGTATCCTTTTGAATTAATGTTTTTGTGTCCTTTGGGTAGGAGTGGAATTGCTGGGTCATATGGTAGCTCCATTTTCAGTAGTTTGAGAAACCTGCACACAGCTTTCCACAGTGGTTGGGCCAGTTTGCGCTCCCACCAGCAGTGTAGGAGAGTTCCTTTTTCTCCACATCCTCGCCAACATTTGTTGTTGCCAGTTTTTTTAATATGTGCCATTTTCAGTGGTGTAAGGTGGTATCTCACTGTGGTTTTGATTTGCATTTCCCTGATTATAAGTGATGTTGAACATTTTTTCCCGTACCTGTTGGCCATTAACATTTCCTCTTTGGAGAAGTGTCTGTTTAGCTCTTCTGTCCGTTTTTTGACTTAATTGTTTGCTTTGCTTTTGTTGAGTCATGTGAGCTCTTTGTAGATCAATTGTATGGAGTGCAAAAATTTACTGCCAATCAGTAGTGTGTCTCTTTGTTTTGGTTAATGTCTCTTTTGCCGTATAGAAGCTTTTTAGTTTGATGTGATCTCAGCTGTTTATCTTTTCCTTCACTTTCTTTGCTTTGGGGGATGTGTCTTTAAAGATGTTACTGAGATGTATGTCATGTAGGTTTTTGTCTATACCTTCTATATATTTTATGGTTTCAGGTATTACATTCAATTCTTTTATCCATTTTGAGTTGGTTTTTTTGTGCATGGTGTAAGGTAGTAGTCTAGTTTCATTCATTTGCAAGTGGTGGCCCAGTTTTCCCAGCACCATTATTGAACAAGCTGTCCTTGTTCCATTGCGTATTCTTTGCTCCCTTGTCAAAGATTAGTTGTTCATAAATGTGTGGCTTTATTTCTGGGTTTTTCTATTCTATTTCATTGGTTTGTGTGTCTGTTTTTGTTCCAGTACCATCCTGTTTTAATTATTATGGCTTTGTAGTATAGCTTGAAGTCTGGGAATATGATACCTCCATTCTCCTTCTTGTTAGTCAGGAGAGCTTTGGCTATTTGAGGTATTAGGTGGCTCCCTCTATCATCAATATTTGTTCTATTTCTTTGAAGAATGTCATTGAGATTTTTATCAGGATTGCATTGAATCTGTAAATTGCTTACAGTAGGATGGTCATTTTAATAATATTAATTCTTCCAATCCATGAGCAGGGCATGTCTTTCCATTTCTTTGTGTCTTCTTCTATTTCTTTTAACAGTGTTTTAGAATTTTCTTTGTGTAGGTCACTCACATACTTTTTTAGGTTTATTCCCAAGTATTTGATTTTTTTTGTTTCAATTGTAAACGTGATGGTTTTCTTAATTTCTTCTTCAGATTGATTGCATGTAGGAAGGCTACTGATTTTTGTGTGATTTTGTATCCTGCTACTTTACTAAACTGGTTTATTCTTTTAATTAGTTCTTCTGTGGAGTTTTTAGGGTTCTCTTTCATGTCATCTGCAAATAGTGATGATTTTACTTCTTCTTTCCCTATTTGGATTCCTTGTATGTCTTTCTCTTGTCATAGAGCCCTGGCTAGGACTTTCAGTATTATATTGAAAAGCAGTAGTGATAGTGGACATCCTTGTCTTGTTCCTGACTTAAATGACAGCGTTCCCCATTTCACCATTGAGAATAATGTTGGCTGTGGTTTTGTTATATATGGCTTTTATTATGTTAATGCGTGTTCCTTCTATCCTGAGAATTTCGAATGCCTTCATCATAAATGGAGGTTGAACTTTACCAAATGCTTTCTATTGATATGATCATATGGTTTTTACTTTTCTTTTTGCTAATATGTTGGATTACATTAATTGATTTTCAGATGTTGAACTATCCTTGTGCCCCTGGAATAAATCCCTCTTGGTCCTGGTGCATTATGCTTTTGATGCATTGTTGGTTTCTGTTGGCTAGGATTTTATTGAGGATTTTTGTATCAGTGTTCATTAGGGAGATTGGCCTATAGTTTTTTTGGTGTGTGTTGTCTTTCTTTGGTTTTGGTGGTAGTGTAATGCTGGCTTCATAAAGCGTTTTCGGTAGTATTCCTTCTCAATTGTTTGAAAGCGTTTGTGTGGGATAGGCACGAGTACATTTCTGAACATTTGGTAGAATTCATTTGTGAAGCCATCTTGTCTTGGGCTTTTGTTTTTGATTTCTCTTTCCATTTTAATGCTTGTAATTGGTCTGTTTAGGTGTTCTATTTCTTCTTTGTCTAACCTTGGGTGATTATATAGTTCTAGGAATTTGTACATTTCTTTTAGATTGTTGGACTTGTTTGCATATAAATACTCAGAGTAATCTCTGATTATTCTTTTGATTTCTGCTGAGTCTGTTGTAATTTCTCCTCTTTCATTTAGGATCCTTTTTGTTTGTGTTTTCTCCTGCTGTTTTTTCTTCATGAGCCTGGCTAGAGGTTTGTCTATTGTTTATTTTTTTCCCGAAGAACCAACTTTTGGTTTCGTTGATCTTTTGGATTGTCTTTTTAGTTTATATTTTGTTTATTTCTGCTTTTATCTTTATTTTTTCCTTCTACTGGCTTTTAGGTGTTTTTTGTTGTTGTTATTTTTCTAGTTCTTTGAGATGGGAGATTAGGTTGTTTCTTTGATTTCTTTCTTGTTTCTTGATGTGAGCCTGTATTTCTATATACCTTCCTCTTATTACTGCTTTTGCTGTGTCCTACACATTCTGGAAAGTTGTGTCCTCATTGTCATTCATCTCAAAGTATTTCTTAATTTCTCTATGATCTCCTCATTAATCCAATGGTCTTCCAGTGTGTGGGTTTCAATCGCCATGAAGTGGGAGGGTTCCTTGCCTTCTTTTCATGGCTTATTTTTAGTTTGATGCCTTTGTGATCAGAGAAGATAGTTGGTATAATTTTGATCTTCGTTTATCTGTTGATGTTTGTCTTGTGGCCCAATATGTGATCAATCCTGGAGAATGGTCCATGTGCACTTGAGAAAAATGTGTACTCAGATTTTTTTGGGTGCAGTGTCCTATAGATGTCTGTTAAGCCCTTGAGGTCTAGGTCCTTATTTAGGGCTCTAGTGTCCTTGTTTATTTTTTGTCTCATTGATCTGTCCATTGGTGAGAGAGGGGTGTTGAAGTCTTGCCGGAGACTGATGTTGAGGCAAGTTGTGGGGATGCTATGTGCCTGGCTTCTCCAGACCTGTGGGGGGCCTGTGGAGAGGGATAATGATAGCAGCCTTTCTGGGGTGACTGGGGAGACTGAATCTACCTGCAGAAGGAAGTCAGCAGCAGTGTGTATGGCTGTCTCCAGTGGGCAGGCTCATCCCTGAGTTGAATAGATTGAATTCTTGTGAGGTTCAGAGCAGTTTAGGTTCCAATGGGCCAGTTAGACTTTTGTGTTCCCTGAGACCTGTGTGTTCCTGGCAAGCAGACCATCCTTTTCTGACCTGGGTCTGTGTCTGCAGCCTCCCTAGGCGCTGGTGATGTTCATCTGACTTCCCAGTTCCCCTGGGGCTCTGCCAGGAAGCTCTGGCACACAAAGGCTCCCAGGGGAGCAGGCACACACAGAAGCTGGACGATATCATAGAAGTGGGTGTGGGTCTCAGAGCGCTGCTCCTGGTCCAGAGCATCTTTGCTGGTCTCTAAGTTTTCTCTGGGGATGTTGGAGAGGGGTAGGGTGCTAGGTGCTTGTGCCTCAGCTGGACTTTTCCTGTGGTGACCTTGGCAGCCTCCATGAGTACCCACTGCTGCCCCTAGATCTTTCATGCTGTACTGTCTCCATTCAAGTCCAGCAGGAGGCATGGAACACATGTGACTGGGAGGGGCTCTCTGGGACGATTTAGGCCACGCTGCCTTAGCTTCTTGGTGGTGAGCTGAAGGGAGTCTTTCAGGGGGACTCAGCCTTTGGAAGAGGGGTAGTGTCTGCCTTCCATACCACTTTCTCCCACCCCAGTCTGCAGAGCCCAGCAGGACTCTTGCCCTTCTTTCTGTGTCACAGGGATATGGGACTGTTTATTGGAGTCACGATTACCATAGGGCACAGATAGTTTTTATCTCTTTCCTTTTTCTTTAACCTTTATTGAGGCCTAGGCAACAAATAAAGTTGTAGGGTATTTAAAGTGTACATTGTGGTGGTCCTATGTTTATGTTCATTAGGAAAGGATTCCCCTTATTGAGTTAATTAACTCGCTATCATTTTACAAGTTTCCTTTTTGTGTGGGGTGAGAACCTTCAAGTTCTACTCTGCATATTTCAGCGATACAGTCCAGTGTTCTCAACTGTAGTGGCCATGTTATACTTTAGATCCCTCAAACCTTATTCTTATTTTCCCCAGTTTTTTGGTTCTTTTCTCTGGTGGGTGCTTGACAGGGCACTAGAGTACAAAGGTGTGCAGGTCTTAAAGAGCTACCTTGCTGGAGAGTTAGAGCTCATTTAGCTTTTATATTGCCTGGGGCACAGTTATCCCTCAATAAATGATACTTTCCTGTCATCATCCATTTATGTATTTTATAGCTTCAGATACCCCTCTTTAAGAGGCACAGGAGTAGCCTGTAAGCAGCTGGTGGTTGTAGGTGTGTTCTCACAGGGATTGGGATTGTTATGAATATGAGGTGGTAAGTCTTGAAGGCACTGGGGTGGGAGCAGGAAGGGCTTCAGTTGCCTGGGCATTTCTCTCAAGCTGGCTTCACTGTTTATTGCTCCCAGTCACTGTTCCACATCTCAGCTAGGCTACTTTGCCTCTGCTTCTGTGTTTCTCTAGGATTTACTTGCATGAAAGAAAGGCTTAACCAAGCATATGGTGCTTAAATGAAATAATAGCAATAATAAAAGAACTTTAATTTTCTAAAAGAAAAGTATCCTGATGACTTCTTTTACCTTCCTTTACAGAATTGTCCTAACAAGAGCTAATGCTTTTGCATAGTATTTCACACCTGTGAAGCTCTGTGAACCTCACAAAGATGCCTCTTTAAGTGTGTAGATATTCCATTTACTCCAAAGCACTCAGTGTTTTAATTCAAATGAACTGATTTTTTTTTCTGTAAATAACATATTCCCCTCTACTATCCCCCTTTATTCATCTCTAATTACAAGTTTAGACCCCTTTACCAACCTCTCCCTATTTTCTAGCCCCTGACAATCACTTTTCTACTGTTTCTTTGATTGTGGATTTTTTAACATTTGTTTTAGAGTCCGCACATAACTGAAATCATGCAGCATTTGTCTTTCTCTGGCTTATTTCTCTTATTATAATGCTATCCAGGTGGGTCTATGTCAAAATGATGGGGATTTTTCTACTTTTTAAATTGCCTAAATGATATTGCATCGCATAGGCCACATTTTCTTTGTTTGTCCTTCAGTGGACAGTTAGGTTATTTTGCTAGGAAGCAGTTTTCATTTCTGGTTTTGAGTCTACAGGCCTCCTTGACACCACTGAACACTCTGTGGCCCAGAGAGGGCATCCCTAACCCAAGTTTGCGCAGCAGGCAAGTCAACACAGAACTGACATGAGAGCCCCAACCCTTGGTCCAGAGTTTTCTTCCCTCACACGCCAGTTGGTTGGGATGGTGCGAAGTTCACTTCCGAACTATGGGAGACCTTTCAGTGATTGGAATACTCTTCTGGGGGTAGAGTGGCTTTTCTCTCCTTGTTTTGTTTCTGTCTTTATAAGAGCCACTTTCTAGAGTGTCCCTTGGGTTAAGTTTCGCCTGTGTTTATAGACTCTTGTTCAGACCATGCTTCTGAGGGCAACCGGGGCCCATGGAGGGGATCGGTGCCATGCCTTTGCAGTCTCCTGGCTCGGGGCAGAGCTTTCCCAGGCTCTCCAGGTCTCCCCAGGCTGATCATGTTGGTGGGAGGCTGCAGCAGGTGTACATGGTACTGTTGGTTCAACCCGTTCTCAGTTCTCATAGTGGGGGATACTTTAGCCCAGCTGCAGGCTGGGACCCTGGTTGTTATGGAAACCCAGAGGGAGCATTTGCTGCTCATGTCAAGCGGAAGGAATGGTACGGATTGTTCTCTGTCTGCCCTGTATCTCTTTAGCCCTCAGCTGAGCTACATGCTCCTGACCCTGCATCCAGACTTCAGCGCTTTTCTTGCATTGAGTTCCCCAGGTTCTGCCTGTGTCCTGACCCTGGTGGGAAAGGGAGCCAGTGCCCACTGGCCTTAGGACGTGTTCCTGCTGGGCACAGCATCCTCCCAGACACTGGGGCCTGGCAGAGGACGAGAGAGCCTCTCTGAGGGTGTGTGAAATCCATATATGCTCTTTCAGCATCCTGGATTTTCTTTTTTGGGGGATGCAGGAGTCTGAGTATGAGAGGGTATGGTGTGCAGGTGCGGGGGCGTGTAGGAGTGGGGTGGTGTGAGGATAGGTGAGTGCAGGTCTGTTAGGTGGTTGGGTAGGCAGGAGTGGGGGTGTGCATCTGTAGGTGCAGCTGTGCCTTGATTGTATGTGTGGGTGAGGAAGTACATGGGTGAGGGGTGGGGGTGGATGCATGTCTCCTGTAGGGAGGGGAGGACTGTGTTCCTGTTGAACTTCCAGACCTGAGGTGCTGTCTCAAGCTGGCCCCCACTTCCCTAGGTGCACCTTAGAGGGATCCTGTGTGTCCTTTTCCATGTCTGCTCACCCACAGTCCGGGGCAGTTTTAGATTAAGAGCTTTTGAGGTATAATTTGCATACATATAGTTCACCATTTTAGACTTTTCATATTTTAGCATGTGTTTTAATTTGAACCCTATTTGCGAATGACTGGTTTCTTCTGTTTAAAAAATAAAAGCTCATATTCCTAGGTACATCTGCGACCTGTCCAAGACTATGGTTGGGGCTGAGTGCCACCATGAGGCCATCCTAGGAATTGCAGACCACTCTCTCAGGATACATGCTGGGTGCTGTCCTGGGCCCTCCACCCTGTTTCCCTGTTTGTGAGAATTCTCTCTTGGTGGTTTGCCCTTGGGCTATAGAGGGTAGTCCTACGTTGAGAGAGCCCAGAAATGAGGGCACGATCCAGAGGTGCTAGCATACCAGTCTATTGGTGGTGCCTGCCAGAGAGTGTGCTGTACTGGGTGCTCCTAATTTAGTCCTGGGACAATCCTTGAAACAAGCCCCAGAACTCCCTGTGAGTGCATGAAGGGGCTCCTGGATTCTCAGTCACATGGTCAAGCCACATAGTAATCTGCAGAGCTGGGATTTGGTCCAGCAGGCGTACTCATTGCTCAACTATCCAGGACAAGCATGACCTCAAACAATACTTGCTCACCAATTCTGTCTTTTGCTTACATCTGGCTGACAGAGACAGTGTTATTTATGCATCATGCTCTCCAAATCTGGTCTGAATGGGGGTCCCTGCTCTAGAAATTATGTAAAGATCAGACAGATGTGACCAACTGGCTGTTGATCTCCCCCTTAGGTTCCATACTTTTCTAGACCAGTCACAAACTCTGATACATATTTTACTCACTATTACTGGGCTACAATTCAGGAGCAGTCAAATGGAGGCGTTGCATGGGGTGAGGGCTGCAGAGCTCCCAGTTCCTGCAGGGTCCACTCTCCCACTGTGTGCTCACCTACCCAGAGACTCTCCAAACATTCTTGTTTAGGGTTGGTTTTTTTTTTTTTCCCCCACTTTAATTGTACAGCCATGATTGAGCAAATCGTTGATGGTTGTAGGGCTGACAGTTCTGAGCTGCTTGGTCATTCTGGTGACCAGCTCCATCTTGAGGGTGTACCAAGAGTTGCCTCATCAGAACAAAAGGTGGCCTGTCACCCATCACTCAGGAAATTCCTGTGTCAGGAATCAGGGACAAAGACCAAATATCTATGTGATACCACAAATGTAAAAAAAAAAAAATTGGACAGGGTCCTGATCCCATTTCTGATGTGAGTGTCTGTGTAGACTTCCTGACTCCATCAAACAATCTCAGACATCAGGGTGTCCAAGGACTCAACTCAATTCTGACACTGTCCACCGGATATAGCATCAGATTCCACAGGAAAAGTGCTCATCTCCTAATACTGCCCTCCACTTCGGATGTCAGTTGCAGGGCCAGTTCTGTTTCTTAATAGCTGGCTTTAAATCAGAGGTTGCCATGACCCCATCATCAGGTTCAGCTACTTTGCTAGAGCAGGCCACAGAACTCAGGTAACATTTTATGTAATATGTCACTGTTTTATTATTAAAGGAATGTTACTCAGAAATAGCCAGATGGAAGAGATGTATAGGACAAAGTAATGGCATGGATCGTCTATGCTCTCGCCAGGTGCACCATTCTCCCCACATTGCCACATATTCACCGACCTGGAAGACCCCCCCCCCAAGTTCTGTTGGGTTTTTATGTTGGCTTCATTACATAGGCCGGGATTGGTGAACTCACTGGCTGCTGGGGATTGACTCAACCTCTGGTCCCTCTCCTCTTCTGGGTGGTCTGGGACTGGACATGCTTAGAACATGATGATTTCCTGCTTAGGCCCCTTGGCAACCAGTCCCCATTCGCATAGCAAAAGGTACCTTTATCATTCTCAAAATTTAAGAAATTCCAAGGGTTTTATGAGCCAGGAACTGTGGATGAAGACCAAATATATATGAGAAATATATTTTGATTATGTATGACAGATAATGTTCCTTGTACATCATAATATCGTATGTGACTAACCATTTTATTTTTATTTATGTAAGAGATATAATTGACTTTATTACATGATTCATGTCTCCCTCAGGCATCATCCTGTCTAGCAAGTAGGGAGGCACTGCCTCAATTAACCATTTTAAAGTGTATAATTCAGTGGCATTTAGTGTAGTCACATTGCTGTGCAGCCACCACCTCTCTGGTGTCACAACTCTTCATCACTCCTGAGAAACACCTGTAACCACTCCCCAGATACCCACCTCCCATATTCTGGCAATTTCTAATCTGCTTTCTCTTTTATGAATTCACTTAATCTGAACATTTCATATAAACTATATATATCTTTTTGTCTGACATCTTTCACTTAACATTTCTGCGATATATTTGTGTAGCATTAGTCGGTGCTTCCTTTTTGTGGGTGAATAACATTCCATTGTATGAACATACAGTTTCTCATCATTCTCGATGAGTTGTGTTCTCAGCTCATGTTGAAAGTTGGGTGAGAGACAAGAGAGCCACTGCTCCTGGGGAAATGCAGCTTTAGGGTCCTGTGAGCCTCTGGTTGTGTTCTCACCACCCAGTCAGCACGTACCTTGTCTTATGTGTGTTTCTGTTTAAAGATGCTTCATTTAGGGCCTCCCCGGTGGCGCAGCGGTTGAGCGCTGGGTTGCGAAACTGCGCTCGGCCTCTGCGGCGCCGGTTCGATCCCCGGCTGCTCCCCGGCCACCGGAGGAGGATCCCACATGGCGTGCAGACCTCTCCTGCCGCCCGCTGCTCCCCTCGGCAGTGTACTTCGGTCCTTCTGCCTGCTCTGCTCCCCGCTCTGGCTCTGGTGAATTCTCTCACCCTCCCTCCCGCACTTCGGACTGTACCCAGTGCATGTATAAACAAAACAAACAAACAAACCAGCAAACAAATAAATAAAGCATGCCTCTATTAAAAAAAAAAAAAAAGATGCTTCATTTAACATATATTATTGATTGATTTACATTGAGCCTACAGTGCTAACTCACATTTCAACAAAGCATATCTAACATTTTCTTTACAAGGCACATTGCAGCTTTCCTGTGCTCAGAAGCACTTCACTAGATAGTGAAGTATCAGGCAATATTAGCAGATGAGCCCTTTTCCTGTGGAATCTGATGCTATCTTCTGTGGACAGTGTCAGAACTGAGTTCTTGGACACCCTGATGTCTGAGATTGTTATGGTGTCAGGAAGTCTACACAGACACTCACATCGGAAATGCCACTAGGACCCTGTCCAGTATATATGACTCTCACCTCAGTAAAAAAACAATTTTTTTTTTTTTTTACATTTGTGGTATCACATAGATTGCACTTGAGTTCTACACTTGAGGCCATTTCAGATAGCAAAGTCATGAACAAAAGGCACAAAAATGCAAAACTCCCAGTACTACATATTACTGTGAGAAGTGCATTTGCTTATATTGTAGTCTAAGAGCTAAAACAAGAAGGTCGAGCCTGTTCAACATCACCTTGTCTGGCAACTCACGTTTTTTACCCTTTGTGCATATTTTTAAATGAATGCAAAAGCCACAAGTATTGATTGTGGGTGTATAAATTTTAGTGAGTAAGCAGATTTGCAAATATGAAACCATGAATCCTGAAGATCAGCTGTACCATGTTTGTTACATTTCATCTGTTGGTAGACATTGGGGCTATTTCCACTTAATTTGCTATTGTGAATTGTGCTAATAATAACATACTGGCTTGTGTGCATGTTTGAGTTCCAATTTTCAGTTCTTTTGAGTAGATACCTAGGGATAGAATTGCTGGGTTGTAGAATTGCTAGTAATTTCATGTTTCACTTTTGAGGAACTGCCAAGCTTTTCTACGGCAGCTGCACCATTCCACATTCCCAGTAGCAAAGCATGAGACTTCCCGTTTCTCCCATTTCTTATCCCTGCTTGTTATTTACTGTTTTTAAATTTTTGTTATAGCCATTTTATTACGTACAAAATTTGTGATACACGTATGAAGTGGTATTACATTGAGGTTTTGATTTGCATTTACTTAGCGCCTAGTGATATTGAAAAATCTTTCCATGTGTTTATTATTTCTGTATCTTAAAAAATGGTCTTATAATGTATATATACACAATGGAATATTATTCAGCAATCAAAAAAGATAAACTCATGCCATTCGCAGCAACATAGATGGAGCTAGAAGGAATTATGCTCAGTGAAATAAGCCAGAAGGAAAAAGAAAAATATTGGATGGTTTCACTTATAACGGGAATATAGGGGAAACCAAAGAAAATATCAGTGTAAAAAAAGGTAAGAACAGTACAAAACACAACAAAGCAAAAACAGACAATTACGAATCAGAGACATGCTGTGGGAGAGGGGAGGGAGAGGGATCAGAGGGAGGGAGGGAGGAGAGCAGGAATCTGTGGTGATGGTGCACGGGGGGCCTTGGGGAAGGAAATTCTATGGGGACTCCACCTGAGGGGGTGGGGGGAAGCAAATATTGTTTAAAAAAATAAAAATTTATTAAAAAATGGTCTTATACTTCCTTTGCCATATTTTAATTGAATTGTTTATATCTTTGTTGTTGAGTTCTGAGTTTTTAATAAATATACTCTATTAAACTCTTACTAGATGTGATTTGCCATTATTTTGGTTGTACAATACGTTCACATTCTTGACAATGTCTCTGATGTATGAATATTTCAATTTTTGTGAAGTTCAGTTTATGTCTTTTTCCTTTCATTGCTTATATTTTTAGGGGTCAAATCTCAGATTCCATTGCCAAATCTGAAATTGAGATTTATTCCTATGAATACTTAACATTAATTGTATGATTTTAATTCTTAAATGTAGATACATTACCCATTTTGAGTTAATTTTGTAGCTAGAATGAGATATGGTCCAACTTCATTCTTTCACATATAAATAGCTAATTGTCCAAAGCACCATTTGTTGAGGAAGCTATTCTTTACCAGTTGGATGGTCTCAGAAACCATGTTGAAGATCAGTTTGCCAGTAATGTTTGGGTTTATATCTGGACTGTCAGTTCTATTCCATTGGTCTTTACGCTTGTGCTGTCTCCTCATACTACTACCACACTGTTTTGATAGCTACTTCTGAAATCAGGAAGTATGATTCCACCAACTTTCTAATCTTTTTGGTTTTTAAAAATAAGGTTTTGGTTGTTCTGAGCTTCCTGTAATTCCATATGAATTTGACATTTTGCTTTTTGCTTGTTCATTTTTGTTAAAAAAGGAATCTATAAACTTGGAGACATTGCTATCTTAAGATCATTAAGATGAACACAGAACATCTTTCCAACTAATTGGGTCTTTCCTTTCTTTCTTTTTTTTTTTTAAATAGAGGCATGTTTTATTTATTTATTTGCTTGTTTGTTTGTTTTGTTTATACAAGCACTGGGTACAGTCAGAAGCGCGGGAGGGTGAGAGAATTCACCAGAGCCAGAGCGGGGAGCAGAACAGGCAGAAGGACCAAAGTACACTGCTGAGGGGAGCCGCGGGCAGCAGGAGAGGTCTGCGCGCCATGTGGGACCCTCCTCCGGTGGCCGGGGAGCAGCCGGGGATCGAACCGGCGTCGCAGAGGCCGCGGGGCAGCCTCGCAACCCAGCGCTCAACCGCTGCGCCGCGGGGGCGGGGGTGGGGGTGGGGTGGGGGGGGCTGGGTCTTTTATTTCTTTTGCAATGCTTTGTACTTTTCAGTGTACAAGTCTTTTACCATCTTGGGTAAATCTATTCCCAGGTATTTTATTCTCTTGTGTGCTTTTGTAGATGGAACCTTTTCTTAATTTCCCTTTTGAATTATTTATTGCTGATATATAGAAATACAGCTGATTTTATACTGAATCTATTTATTAGCTTTAGTAGTTTTGTGGCTTCCTTGGGATTTTTCTATGTGTAAAATCATATCTGTAAATGGTGGTGGTTTTACTTCTTTCAGTTTGGATGCCTTTTATTTCTTTTTCTTACCTCATTGCTCTGACTAGCATGTCCAATAAAATGGAAATACCAATATTGAAAGTGGTCACCCTTATTCCTGGTCTTATGGGGAAAGTTTTCAGTCTACAACCATTGAGTATGTTGTTTGCTGTGAGGTTTTCCATAAATGTCCTTTATCAAGGAAGTTCCTTTCTATTTCTAGTTTACTGAGTGTTTTCATCATGAAAGCATTATATTTTTCACATGCTTTTTCTGGGACTGTTGAAATAATCAATGTGGGTTTTCCCCTTAGTTTTATTAAAATATGGTTTATTACACCACTTGTGGTTTTCTTACATTAAACCATCCTTACATTCCTGGGATAAATCTCAGTTATGTGTGTAATCTTTTACACACATAATTCAACACACTTGCTTTTGGTTTGCTAATGTTTTTGGAGAATTTTATAAAGAATAGTAGTTCTCTTGTGATATGTTTTTCTGACTTTTCTATAGGAGGGTGATGCTAGCATCATAAAATATGTTAGGCAGTATTTCCTCTTATTTTTGGAGAGCTTGAGTAGAATTGATACCAATTCTGTGAATATTTGGTAGAGTTCACCAGTGAAGCTATTTGGTTCTAGACTTTTCTCCTAATGACTAATGACATTGAGCATGTTTTCATATACTTATTTGTTATATCTTCTTTTGTGAAGTGTTTTTTTTTTAAAGCTGAGTTTTCTGTTTTCTGATTAAGTTTGTAAGAATTCTTTATGTTATCAAATATTCATTTTGCAAATATTTTCTCATCTGTGGCTTGTCTTCACAGTCTCTTACCAGGTCTTACAAAGAACAGATATTCTTAATTATGATAAAGTCCATTTTATTGATTTTGTCAATTATGTTTTGTCAGGCATGCACACATGTGAATGTCCTTAATCTAAGAAATCTTTACCTAGTTACCTAATCAAGATTTTCCCTTGTATTTTCTTCTAAAAGTTTTATAGTTTGAAGTTTATATTTATATGTACATCTACATTTAAGATATGACACTTTGGGTTGAATTTTGTGTATAGTGCAAGGTACAGGTCAGAGTTTATTTTGTTGTTTTATGTTTTGACGTATAAATACCCAACTGTTTTAGTACTAGTTGTGAAAAAGCCAAGTGGTCTATCTTGACTTTTCTTGGCACCTGTGGAATCATTTTATTTTTTAAAAAGATTTTATTTAATTTTGCATTGAAGAACTGGAGTGTAGGCCAGAGGTGCAGGGGGTGAGAGGATTCACCAGAGACAGAGTGGGGAGCACAACAGGTGGACTTACTGAAATACACTGCTAAGGGGAGCAGTGGGTGAGACAGGAAAGGTCTGCTGTACCATATGTGAGTCAACTCATCGAACAACTCCCATTGAACTCAGGCTGCAGTGGTGATAGTACTGAGACTTACTCTAAGCCACCAGGGAGGTGTCCTGTGGAATTTGTTAAAATAATTTTTTATAACACTACACATATATTAAAAGTTCAATGATAAAATATAAAATCCTGTGACTGCCATCTCTATCAAATCCTTTCTTCAGAGGATTGGTGAGTTGGTCACCATTTCTTAGCAGTGCAAATTCTTCTACATGTTTCTTTGTTATGTACTTTGAAAAAACTTTTACAAATATTAAGAATTAGAATTTTTATTGTGGTAAAATAAATACAACAATATTTGCCATTTTAACCATTTTTAAATGTACAATTCACAGTTCATTAAGCACACACATGATATTGTACAACATTCACTACTATTTCGAGAACCTTTTGACTATTGTAAATGGAAATTGCACCAGTTAAATAATAACCACTTCTACCCCCAGCACCTGGTAACTACTCTTCTGCTCTCTGTCTCTATGAATTTACCTATTGTAGATATTGCATATTAGTGGAATCATACAATATTTGTTCTTTATATTTGCCTTATTTCATTGTGTCTAGTGTTTTCAAGGTTTATCTACATTGTAGTGTGGGCTGGTATTTCATTCCTTTTTAAGTCTGAGTAAGATTCCTTTGTGTGGCTAGATTCATTTTGCTTATCCACTCATCTGACAATGGACACTTGTTGTTTCCATGTTTTAGCTACTGTAATTCTTTTATGAACATGCAAATACAGGTATTTCTTTGAGACCCTGCTTTTTTAATTCTTTTGGGTATGTATTTAAAAGTGGGGTTGTTGGATCATTTGGTAAATCTTTAAAAAAAAATTTTGAGGCATCACCATGCTGTTTTCTACAACAGCTGTACCATTTTATATTCCCACCAACGGTGTACAAGGGTTCCACATCTTTGGAGTTTTTAAAGTGTATGTAGTAATCACAATAATAAATGGTGTGAGGTGGTATCTCCTTGTGGTTTTGATTTGCATTTCTCTAGTGATTATTGTTGTTGAGTATCTTCTCTTGTGCCTCCTGGGCAATTGTATTTCTTTGACTGATTTTGAATTGAGGTTTTTTGTTGTTGAGTTTTAGTTTTCTATGTATTTTGGATATTAATCCTTTATCAGCTGGATACTTTGTAATTATTTTCTCCCATTCAGTGGGTTCTTTCTACTCTGTTGATTATGTCCCTTGATGCATTGAAGTTTTTAATTTTCATGAAGTCCACTTTGTCTATTTTTCCTTTTTTGGCCTGTGCCTTTAGTGTCATATCCACGAAATCATCAAACCCAATGTCATAGAGCTTTTGTCCTGTGTTTTCTTCTAAGAGTTTTATAGTTTTCGCTCTTGCATTTAGATCTTTGGTCCATTTGAGTTCATTTTTGGACATGGTATTAGGTAAGGTAGAAATCTTCATTCTCTCAGATGGGAATATTCAGTTTTCCCAGCACCACTTGTTGAAAAGACCATCCTTTCCCTATTGGATGGCCTTGGCCCCATTGTTGAAATATATGATGGTTTATTTCTGGGCTTTCTAGTTTATTCCATTGGTCTACATGTTTCTTTTTATGTTCAATACTACACTGTTTCAATTACCATTGTTTTGTAATAAGTTTGAAATCAGAAGTGTGAGATTTCCAACTCCATCCTTTTTCAAAATTGTTTTGACTATTCAGGTGCCTTAAGATCCCATATGAATTTTCTTTTTTTATTATTATTATTATTATTTATACAAGCACTGGGTACAGTCAGAAGCGCGGGAGGGTGAGAGAATTCACCAGAGCCAGAGCGGGGAGCAAAGCAGGCAGAAGGACCGAAGTACACTGCTGAGGGGAGCAGCGGGCAGCAGGAGAGGTCTGCGCGCCATGTGGGACCCTCCTCCGGTGGCCGGGGAGCAGCTGGGGATCGAACCGGTGCTGCAAAGGCTGCGGGCAGCTTCGCAACCCAGCGCTCAACCGCTGCGCCACCGGGGAGGCCCCCATATGAATTTTCAAATGGCTTTTTCTATTTCTGCAAAAAAAATTGGGAATTTTGATAGGCATTCCATTGAGGCTACAACTCACTTTGGGTAGCATTGACTTTTTAACAAACATGAAGTCTTTCAATCCATGAACTTGGGATGTTTTTTCTATTTATGTCTTTTTCCAGCAGTGTTTTGTGATTTTTATTGTACAAATCTTTTACCTCGTTGGTTAAGTTAATTCCTAAGTATTCTTTTTGATGCTATTGTAAGTGGAATTGTCTTAATTTTCTGTTAAGATTGTTCATTGTTACTGTATAGAAATGCAATGCATTTGTGTGTTGATTTTTGTATCCTAATTCATTTATTCTAACAGGGTTTTTTTGTGGGTGTGTATAATCAGTATTTTTACATATAAAATTCTGTCATCTGAGTGAGACTAGAGATAATTTTACTTCTTCTTTCCAGTTTTTCCTTTTATCTAATGCTCTGGCTATGGCTGCCAGTACTGTTGTACAGAAGTGGTAATAGCAGATATCCTCATCTTGTTCCTCGTCTTGGAGGGAAAGCTTTCAGTCTCTCACCATTGGGTATGATGATCGCTGTTTGTTTTTCACATACAATTTTTGTTATGTTGAGCTAGTTTCCTTTCATTTTTAGTTTGTTGAGTGTTTTTATCATGAAAGAATTGGATTTTGTCAAATCTTTTTCATTTATTGAGCTGATTATGTGTTTAAAAATATAATATTGTAATACCTCAGATACTTTTTATTTAGGAGAAAAGCCCTTTGCCTGACCAAAGGCTTTGTTAAACATTTTACATAATAGCTCCCATAATCCTCACACAACCCCATCAAGGGGGAAGTTCCATTTTAGAGGTGGGTGAATGAGAGACTGGAGAAGTTAACCTGCTCAGAGTTTCACAGTTACAATGTGGGAGAGCCCAGAGAGATTGCCTTTTATCCTCCTGATCTGAATTTGGTCTTCCCATCTATTTTTTAGTCCTGGCATATTGTTCTTTCCCCCCTTTATAGTACTTAAATAGATATGTATTTGTTTAATGTCTCTCCCACCGGAATGTAAGCCCTTGAGGGCAGGCCTTGCCCACGTTGTCCTCTGCTGTATGCTGGCTCTAGTCCAGAGATGGCACTTGGTGTATTTGTTGGAGGAGTGACTAAATGCATGAACCAGATTGACTCTACAGGGGGTAGCTGTGATCCATCAAGAAACCTCATGACACAACCAGTGTATATAACCTTTAAAAAATTGAGTGATATTTACATAACACAAAATTAATCATTTTAAAGTGAACAATTCGTGACATTTAGTGCATTCACAATGTGTGCACCACCTCTGTCTACTTCCAAGAAATTTTCTTCATCCTGAAAGGAAACCCTGTACCCAATTAAGCAATTGTAGCCTGTGTTACATCTTGTACCCTGTGTTCACTTGTGTCTTGCCTCTTTGAATATAATGTTTGCGTTCATTCACACTGTAACATATCATAGCTTCTTGCCTTTGCATGGCTGAATGTATTCCACTGTGTGAATATACCACAGTTTGTTTATCCATTCATCAGTTGTTGGACACTAGGCAGTTTTCACCTTGGCTATTGTGAATTGTCTGCTGCTGTAATATATTGCTGCTGTAAACATATGTATACGTGTACTTATTTAAATACCACTTTTCATTTCCTTTGGATATATGCTTTGGAGTAGAATTGTGGCACCATGTGGAAATTCTTTAACTTTTTTGAGGGACTACCTAACTTTTCCCATAGTGGTTGTACCATCTTACATCCTACCAGCAGTGTATGTGAGGGTTCAGTTACATCCTCGCCGACACTTATTTTTTTCTATTTATTAATATTTAAAATTATAGCCATCCCCCCGTGGGTGTGAAGTGGTATTTTTTGATTTTCATTTCCTTTTCCTTAGTGACTAATGATGCCAAGCATCTTTGCATGTGCTTGTTAGCAATTTGTATATCTTCTTTGAAGCCATGTCTATTAAGTCCTTTGCTCATTTTTGAGTTGGGTAGTTTGTCTTTTTATTGTTGATTTGTAAGAGTCCTTTAGCCATTTTCAAATTCAGACAGTAGAAGCACAGCACTGGGCACAATGAATGTGTGAGGTAAACTTCCCTGAGTTGATAACTTGAATTCATGAAGGGACATCCAGATAGTCACCCTCTAAATACACATGGATTGATCCAGAAGCCTCTCTAAGCTGTGGGTGATACATTTTTGGAATGTGAACTAGGATGTTAGTGTGGTCTGGGAGAGAATGCTGACGCTGCCTCAGGACAAGACAGCATGTTCAGGATGAGCAAGTCAGTTCCCAGTGTCCTTAGGGCCAGTCAAGTGAATGGGATCTTGCTGAAATGCTCCCTTTATCTCTGTTTATTGTCTAGAAGTGGACAGAGGTATATGAAGCTCTTCTTGCCCAGAAAATAAATTACATCTTGTACCCAGGCGTTCTATTAGAAATATGCAAGCCATACTACAGTTAAAAAATGTTTTTTGTAGCCATGATAAAAAGAAACAGATGAAATTAATTTTAATAATGTTACTTGTTTGGCACAATATAACTAAAATATCATGCCAGCATGTAATCAGTATTTAAAAATTATCCAGCTATTTACCATTTTTTTTTATAATAAGATTTTACTATTTGATATGTCTTCCATTTACTGCACATCTCAATCCGGTAAAAGTTGAAAGATATATACAGTCTGAAGAGAAACATCTCAATTTACATAATAGATTTTTTTAAACTTTTTTTTCCATTGGTGTTTATTTTTTCATAATTAATATATTTTATTTTATATAATTCTTTTTTTAAATATTTATTTATTTATTTATACAAGCACTGGGTACAGTTAGAATCACAGGAGGATGAGAGAATTCGCCAGAGCCAGAGCAGGGAGCAGAACAGACAGACTGACGAAATACACTGCTGAGGGGAGCAGAGGGTGGCAGGTGAGGTCTGCGCACCATGTGGGACCCTCACCCTGTGGCCAGGGATTGAACCGGTGCTACAGAGGCTGTGGGCAGCTTCGCAACCCAGCGCTCAACCGCTGCGCCACCAGGGAGGGCTCTATTTTATGTAATTCTTATGTCATTTTTCATTTTTGCACAATGTATGCATTTTCCTTTTGGCTATATTCCCCATACAGTTCTGCCCCCATTACTTTTTGACCCTAATCCCTCCTCTCCTCCCCCTGCCCCCGTAGTGTCTCTCTGGTTTAAATACTAGATTTTATCAGAAAGATTTGATCTATATTTAGGTTCCATAAAATTCACAGTTGAAGAAAGTAGCTTTATAAATGCTTCTTGTTCCAAAATATGTAAATATCTTCTAGTGATGCAGCCAAATATGGACTGTCTCAGTCATGATTTATTTTTTAACTTTGAATTTTGAAATAATTTTAGCCAGCAGAAGAGTTGCAAAGATATTACAGAGAGTTCCCATATACCCCACACCCAGCTTCCCTAACAGTGATATCCATGTCCATGATACATGATCAAAACAAAGAAATTAAAGCACAGGCACAATACTTACTATTAGCAAACTTTATTTGGATTTCCCTGCCTTACGCTTAATGTTCTTTTTTGTTTTAGAATCTACTCTGGGATCTTATACTGCATTTAGCTGTCATATTTCTTTCAAATCCTTTAGTCAGTTTCTTTGCTTTTATTTTTTATGACCTTGAATTTTTTGAAATGTGCTAGACATACATTCTGCAAAATGCCCCTCAGCTTGGTTTTGTCTGGCATTTTCTCATGATTAGATTGGGGTCATAGTTTTTGGTAAGAGCATATACATGAAGAGCCCCTCCCCCATTGCATCATAGTAGGGCAGACCTGATATTAACTTGACTTATTACCGGGGAGGTTAACCTTGATCTCCTGGTTAAAGTGGTGCCTGTCTGGTTTCTTCCCTATAAAGTTAAGATCGGTCCCTTCCCACGCTGTTAGTTAAAAACTAATCCCTTAAGTCCAGCCCTTAGTGTCACATCATGGTATACATAGCTAAAACCATCATAATAATTATTTAGAGGGAGATTCTTTGAAACTATGCAGATCACCCCTTTCAAGTTTCACCCACTAATTTTAGCATCCATGAGTGGTATTACATGGTGAGTTTTGTTTCCTACATTTAGGTTTTGTGTTTTGTTTTTTTTTTTTTTCTGTAAGGAAGAGTTGTCCCTCTTTTCCAGTTATTTATTTATTCAGTCATTTATATATTATGACTTCATGGAAATTTGGGTATTTAGGATATGACCTAGTCCCATTATTATTTATTTTGTTCAAAGTGTTTTCACTTTGACTGGTCTTCAACTTGGCCTTCTGCCTTTTCATAATATTCCTATGGTTTTTTGGGGGTGCTCCCACTCTTTCTGGTACCACAAAGTGCTTCAGGTTCATCTTGTTTTTTCCCGACTTCAGTCCTGGAATCAGCCACTTTTCTAAGGAATGCTGGTCCCTTTTGCGGAGAAGAATGGCACTTAAAATCCAAGATCTGGGGGCAAAGTACTGATTGTTCCTGTAGTGTTACTGTGTTCAGATCCCCTGCCTCACAGCCAGGAAACGAATACATGCATATTAACTGCCCTTGCCTGTGTTCATTTCTGTACCACTCTGTATATGTAATTGGCCCTTGAACAACACAGGGGGTGGGATGCTGACCTCTGTACTATCAAAACTGCACCATAACTTTTCACTTCTCCAGAACTTAATAGCCTGGTGTTGACTGGAAGCCTTACCTAGGTCAGCAATCTTACAATAAAGTAAGCTAGAGAAAAGAAAATGTTATTAAGAAAATCAAAAGGAAGAGAAAATACATTTACGGAGCTACTGTATTAATACTGAAAATATATATCATCTGTTTACAAGAAAATCTGTATATAAGTAGATCTTTGAAGTTCAAACCTGTGTTGTTTAATTATCAACTATATATTGAATTACTGAAATAAACAGTTCATACTGCAGTCCAGCTCTACTGAGTTCTCTTTAGCTTTCTCTGTCTCATATTTTAGCTTCTTTCTCTGAAGGGAGAAACCTGACTTTTTTTTTTTTTTTAAAGATTTATTTATTTATTTATACAAGCACTGGGTACAGTCAGAAGCACGGGAGGGTGAGAGAATTCACCAGAGTCAGAGCGGGGAGCAGAGCAGGCAGACTGATGAAGCACACTGCTGAGGGGAGCAGCGGGCCACAGGAGAGGTCTGCGCGTCCTGTGGGACCCTCACCCAGTGGCCGGGGATCGAACCAGCGCTTCAGAGGCCGTGGACAGCTTCTCAGTGTGGCGCTCAACCGCTGCGCCACCGGGGAGGCCCCTGACTTTTTTTAAAGGTTTATTTATTTATACAAGAACTGGGGTACAGGTCAAAGGCGCGGGAGGGTGAGAGAATTCACCAGAGACAGCAGGAAGCAGAACAGGCGGACGGACCAAAGACACTGCTGAGGGGAGCAGCGGGCGAGGCCGGAGAGGTCTGCTGCGCCATGCGGACAGCTCCCTGGCCGGCCGGGAATTGAACCCGGATTGCAGAGGCTGCGGACAGCTTCACAGAGCGGCGCTCAACCTGCTGTGCCACTGGGGAGGCCCAAACCTGACTTCTTATCTGAAGTATATTTGCTTATTTGTTTAACTCTAGTATACTTGGAGGATAATTTCAAAATTGCCAACCTGTATACCCGTGAGAAGTAAATTTAGGGCCTCCCCGGTGGCGCAGCGGTTGAGCGCTGGGTTGCGAAGCTGCCTGCGGCCTCTGTGGTGCCGGTTCGATCCCCGGCTGCTCCCCGGCCACCGGAGGAGGGTCCCGCATGGCGCGCAGACCTCTCCTGCCACCCGCTGCTCCCCTCAGCAGTGTACTTCGGTCCTTCTGCCTGCTCTGCTCCCCGCTCTGGCTCTGGTGAATTCTCTCACCCTCCCACACTTCTGACTGTACCCAGTGCTTGTATAAATAAATAAACAAACAAACAAATAAATAAACATGCCTCTATAAAAAAAAAAAAAAGAAGTAAATTTACCAAGTAGGGAACAGTTTGTGTGTAGTTTTTTCTGCATTTGGCCTTCCATTCAGTGTGACTAGGTCATCGATTTGTAATCAGTTAGATTTATTAGTCACTGTACTCCATCTTGGGCTCCCTCCCTCAACCCATCTGATTTTTGTTGTTATTATGACTTATTATTTTAGTTTGTATTCAATGACATTCACTCTGGGTGTTGATAGGCCGTGTTCTGCATCTACCATGACAGTTCCATGCGGCACCCTTCCCCCCCAGAATCCCTCACCCTATTCCTTTGAAGTCAGTTCTTTCCCCCATGCTCACTCTCTCATAACCGCTCATCTGTTTTCCATTCTTATAGTTTTGCCTTTTGTCTCATAAATAAAACAAAACAATATGTAGCCCTTTGTGTTTTGCAAGATGCCCTTAAGATTCATTCACGAAAAAAAAAAGGACTGTACACAGTAAGCTTTCAAAGAGGACAAAATCTCAAAAAAAATTTTGGTATGGTTTTAATACATAGTTTTTGAACTCCAGAAGGAGTACTAGGTGACAGACATACCAAAATTATGAAGCCATGATTAAGATGAGAAACTAATTGTAAGTAGATGGCTTTGGTATCTTGTACAATTTAGTTAGAATGTAATCCACTCCCTGCTGAATTGCTGGAACATATTAAATTAGAGGCTTCTTGATGACTGGAATAAAAGGAGTCATTTGTGTTGTTGCATAAACAAATAGTACATTCCTTTTTATTGTGTGGACGAACTGCAATGTTTTTCTCCATTCGCTGGTTGAAGGACACCTGGGTTGTTTCCAGTTTGGGGTGAATGTTGTGAATGAAGTTGCCCTAACATTTGCACTTAGATTTTTGTTTGAAGGTAAGTTTTCAGTTCACTTGGGGAAATGCCTGGGAGTGGGATTTGCTGGGTCATATGGCACTGGTGTGTCTAACTTTGTAATATTTTGCCGAGTGGCCATCTGATGCCTCTTTAGCCTCCTCTCTAGCACAGGATATATGAGGGTTCTTGTTGCCCCATAATCTTGCCTGCGCATGATAGAGTTGGTTCTTGTCTTTTTGTTCTTCTAGTAAATGTATAGTAGTATCTCTATCTAAAAAATAGCTTCATTAAAATATAATTCACATACCATATAATTAAAGTGTATATTTCATGGGTTTTTAGTATATTTAGAGCTGTGCCGCCATTACCACTAATTCTGAACCAGGCCAAACCTGATGGGGTGGGAGGGGGGGTGCCTGGGTTGGTGGGTACTTACTTACCTGCACACTTCATAATGCAGAACACACAGGGAGAAACAACATGTAGGATTTATTTACATAGGGAATGAGAAGAGAAAGAGCTGAGAGAATTTATGGGCCGGCAAGTGGCGGGATCAATCTGTCCTACCTCAGATAGTGCCTGTGGTGCAGAAACCAGAGTGTCAGCGGCGGTCATCTTGCTGAGCAGAGGAAACAGGAGCTGACTGCGTGTGTGGAGGGTGAAAGGAGGGAGAGGGTAGCTCTGCTGAGTCCAGAGGGCCAGTGGGAATCAACTGTGTGTGAAGAAGAATGCGGCCCACCGCGTTCTACGGAAGCCAGCTGAAAAAGCACAGGGACTGAGTTGCGCACATGGAGAAAAGGAAAGGAAGCGCCCACCTGCGTTTCATCTTTCAAGTCGTCATGTCAAGTGCATTCCTCCTGTAGTTGCAGGCAGCCCCAAGCCAGGATGTCAGGGGGTGGAGCAGAAAAGCTCCACCCTCTTCTTGCCAGTACCTGTGGACTGTCGGAGGAGGGTGGAGAGGTGTGCTCTGACTCCAGAGTAACAGTGCCTCCATGGCCCGGCCAGTCAGAGGCAGGAGCAGCTGTTATTGGGAGCTGGAGCTCTAGAACAGGCAGCAAGGGGCAGGGACTGTGGCCCATAGGACTGGCTCCATGGTCGCTTCTCCAACTTCAGAACATTTTTATGAAAAAAGAAGCCCTGTCCCCATTAACAGATATCCCCATATCCCCCTCCTTCACCCCCAGGCCCTGACAACCACTTTCTGTAGATTTGCCTGTTCTGGACCTCCCTGGTGGCACAAGGGTTAAGTCTCAGCACTATGAAGCAGCCACTGCAGCACTGATCCCTGGTCAGGGAACTGACCCACATGGCACAGCAGACCTCTCCTGTGTCACCCACTTCTCCCCTCAGCAGTGTATTTTAGTCAGTCTTCCTGTTCTGCTCCACTCTGTCTCTGCTGAATTCTCTCACACATACCCTCCCCTCTCCCCAGCCCCTGCCACCTCCGGCCCATAAATCAGCTCTTGTATGCATAAGAAAAATAAGTCTTAAAAAAAAAAAAGATTTGCCTGTTCTCATCATTTCAGGTAAATGTGATATTTTGTGACTCATTTCTTTTATTTAATGTTTTCAAAGTTCTTCCATGTCGTGGTGTATGTCAGTGTCAGTGCTTCACTTCTTTTTATGGCTGAAAAGATTTCATTCTATGGGTGGACCAGGTTTTATTTATCCATTCATCAGTTGGTAGGAGTTGGGTTATATTCGCTATTTTGTATACAAGTTGTTTTGTGGATACTTGTCTTTATTTCTCTTGACATATAAATAGAAATGGAGTTACTGGATCTTTTGGTATTCAGTGTTTAATTTTTTAAGTAATGCCCTGTTTTCTACAGGGGTGGCACCATTTTATATTCCTACCAATAGTGTAGAAGGGTTCCAGTTTCTCTCCGTCCTCACCAACACTTCCTGTCTTCTTGATTATAGACATCTTAGTGACTGTGGGACAGTATCTCCCTAGGTTTGATTTGTATTTTTCTCATGGCTGATGACACTGACCATCTGTTCATATGTTTATTTGCAGTTCTTTGATTTTCTTTGGTGAAGTATCCAAAATTTTTGCCTTTTTTAAGAAACTGAATTCTATATTTTCTTGCTGTGGAGTGTTGAGTTCTTTATATACTCTTAGTGATATAATTTCTTTGTTCGGTATAAGGTTTGAAAATATTTTCTCTGAGTCTGTGGCTTATTTTTTCATTCTCAACACTATTTTTTGCCTGGCAAAATTTTTAAAATTAAATAGTCCAGCTTGTCAATGTTTTTTCTTTTATGGAATGTTCTTTTAGTGTTAAACCGAAAGACGCTTTGCCAGACCCAAGGCCCATAAGTTTCTTTTCCTACCCACTAGTAGCAGGTGCTGAGACAGCTGTTTAAAAAAGCATATGGAAATTGCTGAAAAGAATATGGTATCTGGTGGGTGATTGTCATTTATTCTTTGCAATTATGGGTTATTTAGAAAAATTTATTTACAATGAGGAGGAGGAATTGATTTTCTTCTGCTCTTTGCTGCAGTTTTATTGATTTATTCATGCAACAGATATTTACTGAGTTCAGGGACATGTGATAAGATGGACCAGAGTCGACACAGTCCAGCTCAAGAGCCAACAGGGTTGAGAGTTATTAAATAACAATTAAATGCCTGCATCACCAGTCATTGGTGCTCTGAAGCAGAAATGCTGTGTGCCGCCAGTGTATCATGGAAGACCAGTTAGAAAGGGTGAGGGGTTTCAGGAAAAATTTGCCTTAGGGGCCTCCCTGGTGGCGCAAGGGGTTAAGACAAAACCTATGAAGCGATCCACAGCCTCTGCAGCACGAGTTCGATCCTGGGCCAAGGAACTACCCACAGGGCGCAGCAGACCTCTCCTAACTCTCCCACCGCTCCCCACCACAGTGTATTTCAGTCGATCTGCCTGTTCTGTTACCCACTCTGTCTCTGGTGAATCCTCTTACCGCTCCCCCACCACTGCACCCCTGGCCTGTACCCCAGTTCTTGTATGCATAAATAAATAAATCTTTAAAAAAAAGTTTACCAGGCCTCCCTGGTGGCGCAGGTGGTTGAGCGCCACACTGTGAAGCTGTCCACAGCCTTTGCAGTTGTGGGTTTGATCCAGCCGGCAGGCGAGAATCCCACATGGCACAGCAGACCTCTCCTGTTTTGCCCGCTGCTCCCCTCAGCAGTGTATTTCAGTCAGTCTGCCTGTTCTGTTCCCCACTCTGTCTCTGGTGAATCCTCTCACCCTTCCACGCATCTGGGATGAGTTGGAGTCAGCAGAGGCCCTTGGAAAGTGGAGAGCAACTTAGGTGTGAAGGTGGGAGGCAGGGGCTGGGGTGGGGGCTGTGGGGTCACCTAGGTGTAATATGAACCCCTTCCTACCCCTAGGGAGGACAAGGAAAAATTGAATTTAAAAAGGAGGACCACTCTCTTGGGCAGGTGGAAATTTTAGGAACCAAAGGAATGTATTCCAAGACTGTCTTGGGCAACCTCAAGACAATTTTTCCAGACTTATTAGTCATGCCCCCTTCCCAAATCTTAAAAGTTTATTAGAGACTTTAACTGAGTTTAATCATGTACACTTTCTAGACGGTCTCAGCAATATATTTATCTTGGAGATTTGTCCTTTGACAGCTTCTGGCAGTTGGGAAGGCAGCAGAACCTATATACTTGGTGGGGTGTGTGGTGAGGAACCTCTCATTGCCTGGACCCAGCTTCCAGGTCAACAGGCAGTCACATTCTTTTTTTTTTTTTTTTTAAGATTTTGTTTATTTTTGCATAGAAGAACTGGGGTGTAGGCCAGAGGTGCAGTGTGAGAGGGTTTACCAGAGACTTTGGATTGCCTTTGCCCACCGGGCCATGTGCTGGTGAGGTTGTCAGGACACTCCTGCTAAGCAAGCACGTTGGCAGCTGGCAGTGTTAGCTGGGGGCGCATGATCCCACTTGCTTTGGGGCAGTGTGTGGCCAGTGGGTGTGCTGTTAGACCCTCACTGGAGACACTTCAATCCCTCTCACCTCATCTGCCTCTCTGGCAGAGATCTTGTGGCTAAGGCGCCAGAGTGCCCCAGCAAGGTTCCCACCTTGTGCCCATCCCAGCTTGTTTGTGGTAGCACCTCACATTGTATACCAGACCGGCTCACCCTTTCCCAGAAGTAATTCAGTGGCTGCCAAATAGGAAGTAATTGTGTGTGTCTTGGAGTCACTTAGGAGCAGGTTTTGGTGCTGTGGGTTCCCCCAGAGTGTCTGCATGGGAGGAGGCCTCCAGGCAGACCTCAGAACTTGGTCTTGGGCCTGAGGAGGTGTGGGGGAAGGGCCTGGTGGGCTGTGTCCTCCAGAACTGGTGACCCTGAGCACGTGTCCTGTACCTGCCATGCATTTCCTCCTCACTTAGGGCTCGCACAGCTCTTGACAGATTCCATTTAGCTACCCTGAACCCATGATTCATCTGCTTTATGTTCATGGCAGACTGACTTCAGTGTAGAGTTGTTTTGTTTTGGTTTTGAGTCATTGCTGAGATTGGCGGGTAGGTTCAATAAATCTTCCAGATCTAAACATCCTTTGAGGTGACTTAAATTTCCTGGGGAAGCTGCTTAGATCTAATTGTTTCCTCTTGCAAATTCAAGCTGGTTACCCCTAGTCCTGAGTTCTGGGCAAAGTGAGAGGAGATGAGAGAATCTGTGCTGAGGTTGGGGGAGAAGTCAGAGCTAAGTCCTGTCTGTTGTCTCCTGCCCAGCAGCCCCACGTGTGCTCTGTAGCTGTTTGCTTCAGGAGTAAATGCTGGTTGGAGCATAGCTTGACCATTTGGTTTACAGAAACTTCCCCTCCCCCCGACTTTGATCCTGTTTCTTCTAGTCTAAGGCTCCCTTTTCTGTGAGCTGTGCTGTCAATTTAATAACATACTTTGAAAGGACAAAAAGAAGCAGATCAGGTGAGCACACTGACTTTCAGAGAGCTCAATTTTCAGAAATGATAGAATGTGAAGAAGGCTTTCATTTTGGTTATTTGTCACTAATATTAGCCATCCTTCCTGCCTTCCCCCACCCCCACAAGCTGTTTGGACAGTGAGCCCTAACCATGCCAGTTTCCCATGACTTTACTAATACGCTATTATCTGAAGTCATAGACAGCTCTATGCTGCATTTTATTAGGAAGCTTGTATGGTTTTAGTAAGAAAGTTTTAGTAAGAAAGGGTTTTTTTTGTTTTCTATTAAGTGGCCATTTCTATTAAGATGGCCATTTCAGCACTGGCCATCTTCTGAGCCTCATACCCTCAGAGACATCTTGGACATATCCTGACTGATGTGTGTTTTGGGGGTGAGCAGCTTTGTAGGCAGAACTGGCTGCGTGCTGTGAGAGGCACCAGGGCCACTACATCTTGTGCTCCTCCATCCCTCTCTACCCTCTTTAGAGAGGGAGTGGCTCTGGGCTAGGAATGTTGCTTATTTCAGGTTGGGTGGGGCTTTCTTTCCTTGTCCTCAGCTAAACCTGAGACTCAGTGGGCAAAAGCTGGTCTTCAGTGATTCAGGGGGAAGCACCCACTTTCTGAGGTCACTGTTGTTCACTGCCACCCCCAGAGACTGGAATGGGGGGTGTTGGCTGCTGGTGGAAAAGCTGGCTATCCACACACCTCCTCTGCAGCTCTCAGGCTCTCTGGGGCTTTCCAGAGTTCAGGAGTCTGGGCAGCCCCTCAGCAGAGCCAGCCCTGGCGGCTGTTCTACAGCAGGGACAGCTGGCTGGTTGATGCTGTCGAGGGGCTGGCCCTCACTGGTGGATTGAAGAAGAGCCAGAACAGAAGGGACATTGTGCTAGGAGCTCTTGGAAAAGGTCAGGGTGCTGTGGAGTTGTGACAAGCCATAATAGGCCCAGCCAGCTGTGCAGGTCCGTTTGTCTTTCCCTGGAACTTCCCCCTGTGCCTCGATGGTGGGGAACTCCAAAGCATCTATATTTCTTGGAGGGTGGTATCTGCTGTCAGACAAGCAATTCAAAAGAGTGAATGTGCAAGAAGAGGTGCTGTCTCATGACCCCATGCTGTTCATAGTCACCCTGGCACCTGAGAGTATAGTCCCCTAGAATTGACTGTCTAGTGAATGGTGCCCTCCCCGGGGCACTCGAGAAGGGGGTGAGAATTGGCTTGGTGTCTCCTTCCTCCAGGGTCTCTCTCCTGACTGATTTATGTTAAGATCATAGAACTGAATCTTTTGTACTGTTACTCTCCCCCCCCCAGGAGGGGAGGGGTGTTACTGCAGGGGGAGGGTTGTCAACATCAGCCCTGCCTCCTCTCCCCTTCCCCACTCAGGGTTGAGCTGTGGAGTTTGAGAGTTTGTCCTAGCTTTTGCATAAGCGGCTCTGTGTCTCTCTTACCTTGTGATTTGGGGGTTCTCAGTGGCACCCTCCTTTAGAGAGTGGACAGTGAGGTTCACAGAGACCTCTAACGCTTAGGTCTAGGTCTTGGCTTTTGGCTGTGAGCTCTCCTGGGCTCACCTTGGGGCCAGCCCATCTTCATTTTTATCTGTTATGCTCCAGGCTTCTTTCTCAAATTGCCCTTTCACAAATGTGTTTATATTGCAGGCCACTCTCTCACCCTTCTTGGTGTTAGATTGGGGACAGATAATTAAGTTGGAGCTCCAGCTAATAGAGGCTAATGTTAAGCATAAAAATATTTGTTTGATTGGAAAGCTTTAAAATGTAGCGTGTGTCTTTCTGCCTTTTTGTTTCAGTTTCTAATTGCTCATAAGTACAGGAATGTATTGAGGTCACCACGAATTCAGATACTACTACAGCCTGCAAAGTAAAAAAGCAGAATGCTTTCCTTTCCGCCTCTGCCCCCAAATGTCTTTATTCTCAAGGGGTGAACAGTAGATGTCTCTTCTGGGCTTTCTCCCGCTGTGTTCTACATTCACGTGTAAGTAAAGTCTTCAAAGCACTGGGATTCTGCTACATACCTTCTCAACAGCTCGCCACCGCCTCCCCCCCCACGCTCCTCCCACGTGGGTGGTGCTGATGGCCAGCAGTTTTGAGCATTTGCGTATGGGTGGGAACTGGTGTTTTTATTTTACGAGTGAGGAAGCTTTGTCATAGTGCTGTCATCTGCTCAAGGTTACGCAGTGTTGGGGAGGAAGCCCGTCTTCCTCTTTCTTTCTAGGGCCAGATGACTGGAAAATAATTAAGCCAACACAAGAGAGATAATTAGCAGGAGGAAAAACAAAGTTCAGTTATGTGCACAAAGAGGTCCATACGTAGAAAAGGGACCCTGGCACCCCGTTATCCCACCTAGGTTGTATAGTTTCTAGAAAGGGGGGCACTAAACTGGGCAGGGAAAAGCAACCAGGAATTTCACAATTCAAAGAAAATGGAATTTTCCTGAGTTTACTACCTAGGCATCGAAGCACCTTGCAAGTGCTAACCTGGGATGATCAGGCTGCAAGGCGTTCTCCCAGCTTCTGAACCACCACAGAGAAAATTTATGTCTGCTTTTAGGGAGATAATTTACCACAACAAGAAATCATTTTGGATCTTCTGCCTCTTCATTTCTTTCAATTCAGAATAATCAGCATGCTGCCTAGGCGTGTCCTGGGGTGGTCTTTCCTTGGCTCCAGCAGCAGCCAGTGCAGGTGCAGTGTGGCTCCAGTTGGCTCCCTTTGTCACTTTGGTGGCTGCAGTGGACACGTACCATTTTGTTCAGAATTTGAAGGTACAGAAAGAAAATGTCTCTCACACCTCTGACCTCCAGAGATACCCCTTGTTGACACATGGTTTCAGGGCTTTGCTTCTGTTGTTGTTTAGGGGCTGCAGCACCAGCTCGCGGTGCCCAACCCTTCTAGACTCCAGATACCTGGCAGCAGTGTCCTCCGGCCCTGATAGAGCAGTTAGGCGGATGTGGGGGGCTCGGACTTGTGCTCAGCTTTGCTGCCCTCCCAGCCAGAGTCACTGTCTTTTCACCCTGCTCCCCTCATGCACCCAGACCGCGTGGTTTTCTTTCTTCCATTTTCTGAGGTGCAGATAGGGTTGACCAGGATGAACAGCAAGATGGTGGCAGAACTGCTTTGTAATCCAGAGGGTCACAGACCCAAAGCTCTGGGTTTTAGCCCACATTGCACATTGTTCTTTTAAAAGGAATTCTTTTGAAAGGAATTGAAATCCTCTTTGCAACTTCCAAGTAACCACCATAAACTGTTAGTTGTAAGGCCTTCCTTTAACCCTTTTGTTGGCATGAGTGTATCTGTGTGAATGCATGTGTGAGTGCATGCTTTTCAACAAAGTAGCTGTGGTCTTTCCTGTGTCAGTGCATACGTTCTGTCTCACCCTCTGCAATGTTCCGTAATGTGCCCCTTGGCTCAGCTGTGGGACATTTGGGCATCTCCAGGCTTCTCTTTGCTGTGGGAGACCTGGGTGGGCCGCCTCCTCATACATGCTCTGTGCACGAGAATCCTGAAGGTGGAATTTCAGGCTTGGTGGTGTATATTTTCCATATTGCTTCTGATGTTCTCTTTACCCTTGGTTGGCGGTTCTCTCTCCCATCCTGGAAGCAGTTCAGTCCACTTCTCTGAGTGCTGGACAGCCTGAGGCTGCAGTGCACAGGCTCCCGTGTCTGGCCTTTATTGCCTCCATGTGGCTTTGGTAAATGGTTAAGCGACACTAACCTTAGTTTTTTCTCTGTGGATGGTGAGAACAATAGTCTCAGGGCATTTGTGAGGGTTAAAGAAGGTGCTACCCTGGGAAGGGCTGACTAAGTGGCACTTGAGCAGAAGGAGGCATGCGCCTGATGGCCAAGGGCCCCAGAACTCCATGCAGATGGGGCTTGCCCAGTCTGCAGCTCTGTCCATAGCACTATGGTGAGCCACTCGGTACTCAAGTACAAAGGCCCAAGTGAGGCAGGGTGGAGCCAAGCATATTTATTTAAAATTTTTTACTGTAGAAAACTTTAAAAAGGTAAAGGACATAGAAAAACAGCAAACCACACAAAGGCCACAGTTACACACTGACGGCAGGGCTTTGCCTCTCTACCCCCAGGGTTATGTTGAATCAAATCCTGTCTTTTAATCTCTAAGCATTTCAATCTGTGTCTGAAAAAGATAAGACTCTTAAGAAAGCCTAGCCATAATATATCTGGTTCTTTAATATCAGCAAATACCTATAATGTCTGTTCTCCTAGTTGTCTCATGTCATACACACATACATTTTAATAATTTGTTCAAATCAGGATTCAGATAAGGTCAGTGCTTGTATTCAGATATGGTCAATGACTGTATCTCTTAACCTCAAATCTTTTTCTCCATCCTTTCACCCTTTTTACCCATTTCCCTTTGCAAAACATTGTAAGGCCTCTCACAAGGGAATTTCGAACAAGCCCTGCAACAAGTGTGGGCAGGGCAGAGATAGCAAAGAGACACCTCAGCAACTGGGTGTCCTCCTTGGCTACTCAGAAGACCCTCTGAGTCTGAGGGATGCCTGTTCTTTCTTGGTACTCAGGATGGGGCAGTAAACCTCTGTATCCTCCAGACCAGTCCTGCCAACTACAGAAGAGCAGGGCCCAAGGTGGGGTGGGGCAGTGTCAGGAATTCTAAGTGCGTCAGCTGGCCATAGGACACGGGGCTTGAATGTGCCCCATGCCAGGACCAGCCTGACAGCTCAGACCGCACACCTTAGACTCCCTTGTACTGGACAGCATACAGTGTGCACAATGTCGTCTCTGGGGACAGGCACCAGTTTGGCCAGTTCCTCTGCATCTTAGGCTGCTGAGGCCAGAGAGAGACGCTGGCTCACAGCCAGTAGCCTGAAGAGTGGGTGGCTGCTCACGACCTGGCCTGAGAACACGAGACTGGCCACTACTGCCTCTGCTAAAGAGTAGGACGCGTGTAGGGAGCGGCTGCCATGACTAAGGATGTTACACTTGGGATTACCACCTGGCACACTCGACCACCCCTTCCAGATACACTTCTGGCCCTCAGGGCCATTGCAGTGCTGGCTGTTTTGGCTTTCTCAAGAGATTGGCTTGTGAGGATCATTCAGGGAGGGGTTTTCTGCTCTCTTGGAAGTTCCTAAGCTTGGCAGACCTGAGGTCCTATCCAGAAGGAGCCCTGGTCAGCTGTTCTGTGTGCTGTGATGAACATATCAGCAGAGGGGCACAGATTGGGCTCTGGGGGGGGCCGGAAGATCTTTGCCAAGCCTATACTGTCTCCTGCTTTCCTCTGCACTGTGTACCTCTAGGGAGTCATACAGAGTTCTTCCTTGCCCTATTTGGTTTGTGTGGGTGTGAGAAATTGCCCCGAGAATCAGGAGTTCCAGAGAACTCTGCCTGCCCAGGGTGAATGCTGGCTCACTGCTGATCAGCCATGTGGCACCAGGCAGGTTATCTGCCTGTTTGAATTTCTTCATCTATGAAATGGGGACAGCATAAGCACCTATGTTTGAGGGCCATGAAGCATTCATATATGCTAAGTGCTTAGAGGCATTTTCAATCTTTAGGGTCTTTTTTCATTTTCTTAGTGTTTTTTTTAATAGTCAAATGTTTCATTCTGAGGCTGTTTGCCTATTTTTCTTTTGTTGCTGTGCTTTTGGTGTCATAGTAAAAAACAGTTGCCTAATCTGAGGCCATGATTTACACCTGTGTTTTCTATTGAGAGTTTATAGTTTTATCATTACATTTATGTCTTTGATCCACTTTGAATTAATTTGTGTATATGACGGGAGATAGGGGTGCAGTCACCCCTTATACATTTGGCTATTTTGAAGGGATTATTCTTTCCCCCTTCAGTTGCCTTGGCCCTTGTTAAGAATACATTGCCCACAGATGTAACCATGCCCATTGCTTCTATTAAAGAGTGCGTTCCTTTAGTAGCCTGCATCGCGTTAAGGCTTCTCACCCTTTATCACCAGCCTGATATCTTGCACCAGTAGCATATCTAGTTTTTGTGGGACTAGGGGCTGATATAATTGGCAAGGGGGAGACTCTTTAAAAAGAACGTGAAAGCATCTTGCTCTGTCAAGATTTACAGAAATGCAACCCTGTGGACACGCTGTTGGGCCTGGGAAGAAGCCAGCACCTGCAGCTTTTCTTCCCAGCAAACCTGGCTCTGCTCTCAGCACCCCTGACCTTTGCCACAGACACCCCAGTCCTTGTTCAGGCCCTGGCAGATAGTGAATGGTGGTCATGTCTGTGTTCTCTTTATGCCTTGACACATGGCGTGTCGCTCTGAGTTTTGCTCCTGTTGCTTGGGTCTGTGTCTTTGCTCCCTCCCAGGAGAGGGGTGGGAGGTAGAGGCTTTTGGGATCCTGGGCCTCAGTACGTGGAACTGGGGCTCAGCACCACCACCTGTCAGCTGTATATCTTCGAGCCTCGGTTTCTCCATCTGTCTGTGGGCGCTGTGCTTGAGGCTGTAGTGCCACAGCAGGGTATTTCTGTTAACTCTGTAAGAACTGATCCATAATGATTGTTGTTTCTGTCCTGGAGCCTGCTTTGTTGGGTCCTCTGCAAAGGATGAGTTGACTTAGTTTGGATAACTAAAAGTCAGGAAGGAGGCACAGAAGGAGAGAAGCAGATAAAGGTTTGAGGGGACAAGGAATGGATTCCAAGTAAACGAGAAAGAAATGCCCGAGTGAACAGTGGGGAGTCAAGTTTACCTCTGTCCCTTGGCTTCTGTTCCTGACTCTCTCTGCAGCCTTCCGCCTGCTCCTCTGAAACAACTTCCTTGTTTTCTTTAAGGAGGAGCCTCGCAAGGTTTGCTTCACCTATGACCTGTTCTTGAACCTGGAGGGCAACCCACCTGTCAACCATCTGCGCTGTGAGAAGCTCACCTTCAACAACCCCACCATTGACTTCCGGTACAAGCTGTTGATGGCTGGAGGGGTGAGTTTGTCCCCAGCAGGTGGCCCTGCCCCTGCTCTGACTGACGGGAGGCTCAGCCACCACATTGCAGCATCATGGTTCCACCAGGCCCCTGTGTTTGGTGGCCTCGGCGCCGAGACACTTTGGGGTTCCTCCGGCGCCTGATTGGTACCTGAGACCTAGAGGAGCAGGTTGCACAGGTGGCACCTGGTAGAGCTGGATGGGACCCAGGTGTCCCAAGTCTCCGCTGAGGCGTTGTCAGCTGTGAATGACTAGTCACTAGTTATTCCCACAGCATCCTGGTTGGCTGTGGTTAATTATCATGTTTCTCCATGAAGGGGGTGGGGAGGAATGAGCTTGAGGCCAGTGTGTCAGCACAGTAAGGTGCTGGAGCCAGCTTCCAACCAGATTGGCGAGGCTGTGCTGAGCTGTGTCATATGGGCAAACAGCAGTGGCTCTCACTGGGGTTCCCTGACAATGTATGCTGCCTGGCATTTTTTTCCTTATGAGGCCAGATACAGGCATCAGCTCCCGGAACATAGCCGTATGCAGCAAGTTGTGTGGCTGGGAAATCTCGGAGTGGTAGTGGAGCAGCAAGAGCACGAGTTGGGGCCTTGCTGAATGGGGGCGGGGTGCTGGGTGTGGGTGGGATGGCTGCTTGTAGAGGAGGAGGACTTGAATGCAAGCTGGGCTTGTGTGCCCAGGGAGATCCAGGCTGAGGAGACGAGACCTCAGGGGCATATTAAAGCCACATTCAGTGACCCGGAGTCACTGAGCATTTGCTTAGATGGCTGCGATGGAGACATGGGGCCGGGGTGTGACAGAGAGAGCGAGAGAAAGAGTGAGAGAGAGCGTGCGAGCGCACGCCAGCACGCGTGTTTTGTGTGTGTGGCAGATCCAGGGAGTTTGGGTTGAGTTTCCTTGGGCTTAGGGAACTGTTCTTTTCCTCGTCATTTTAATTAAGTTGGCTCTTTTATGAACTTAAATATGTAAAAGCATTTATTTATTGCAGAAAACTGTGTTCCTAATAAAAGATTAGTCTGTGGTTTTCATCTAGTATGTGACGGCTGGTGGAATCCATTAACAGAACAGGGAGGTGCTGGGATCAGTCTACTGGAGTTCTGGCAAGGAGGGGCTTGGGTTTCATGGTGCTCTCCAGCGCTGCAGCTCCGCCTCACTTTTGCTGCCAAGTATTTTCCAAATTATGTTCCCAAGTTGTTACCCAGAGGTTCCTTTGTTACCCAAAGGCCCCATAGCCACATCTCCCCAGGAGACAGACCTGCAGCCATCCTTCCGTAGGCCTCTGAGCTCCAAGACCTTGGGGCCTGCACAAGGAGACTGACTGGCTTTGCTCTGCAGAGATGAAGGCTCAGTATGCATCACCTAAACATATAAAACCTGGAGGGGCGGGGGAGGAGGAGGAGGTATGCGGTGCTGAGGGAGAGAGGTGGAGAGGGCAGGTCCAGCTGGCAGTCGGGAAAGGCCAACCTGGGAGGGAGAGCAGTGGTCTCTGCCGGTGCTTTTGCCCCCAGGGTGAGGGCTGTCAGGGTACTGGTTGACTGGTCAGGAACTCTCCGGCCCTTGAGGCTGTGGGCGGATGGCAAAGCCGAGTTCTCTGGTCTTAGGAGGAGTTCAGACCTTTATGGGACAGTGGCTCTGGAGACCTCAGTTGTGGGCCTAGTGTTAGCCACTCTGGAGCTCTGGGTATCCCCGTGGGGCTGGCATTTGCCACCCAGTGGCAGATGACCCCTGCCCCCACCCGTGCTGGTGTCAGTGCTGGACGAACTGGAGGAGGACCTCTCTGTAAGTTGATGGGAACTGCTTGCTGTCCCGCCCCCTTTTCCAGCGGGTCCCTTAGAACTCTAATTCCTGTGTGAGGCACTTCCTCCATGGTGACCACAGTGCTGTCCCACCTTTCTAGACAGTCAAGAGGCAGCTCTGTGGCTGGTGTCTACCCCCTCAGTGTTGTGTCTTGTCTTCCCCCGGCATAGAACAGAGGCTCCTTCGCAGTCAGGGTCTGTGTTTCCATCAGTGAGCTCTGTCCTTCTGAAGCTCCAGGAGGGAACTGGAAGGAGATCTGTTTTATACTTCTTTGCCCCTTTTAAGGGTCAGTTGTAGAGAATGCAAAGGGGCATCCTCTGCATTTTCTCTGCAGTCTGTTCCTGGGCTGGGCTTTCAGTTACTTCTCTAGCCCTGTGCGTGTCATTGCTAGCCTTGGGGGGAGAGGGGGGTTCCTGGCAATTAGAAGTGGCTGATTTACCCGGGCTACCAGATTCTGCTGGCCTCTTGGTGCCTTGATTCAGAGTGTTGTGGTCATACAGGCTCTGCTGAGTAAATCGACCTTGGGCTTCAGTGCCTTAGAGTGGGGCAGAAGGTGGGGTGTTGGTTAGGGGAGCCCCTGAGGCTCCACTGCCTTGCTGCCAACCCAGTGTCCCTGTGACCAGGCATTACCTCAGCTTCCTCAGATGAAAGGTTTGGCTTGGCAAGGAATCCCAGTGCCACAGATTATTAATCGTGCTTCTTCTACCAAGCCAAATGTGCCTTTTTTTTTTTTTTTTCTCTTTTCTTCCTTGCTCTTTTATGCTTTCATTCTCTCATTGACATCTGGAAGATTCCCTCTTAGTGGCTGATGACTTGCTCTTTTGTTAACTTACAGTATTGGTATTTTGAGAACTTGTCACAAGCCTTGTGTCCCTTTGGCAGGTGCCATAGGAGCCAGGCTAGACCTGGACAGCACCACCTGGCAGGACCTCAAGCTGCTCCTCCTCCGTAGTCTTTGGACAAAGAGCAGCACACAGCTTCCTTCCTCTATAGGCTTCTGCCTGCCTTCCTGCCCGCCTATGGCTTTCGCTGAGAGCTGAAGCTGCCCCCATGCAGTTCTCTGACCTCACTTGCTGGTCACTCCCTCATTTCAGTCAACTTCACTTGCCTGAGAGTGGAGTAGTCCAGGACATACAGGACCTGGCGAGGTTGTTCAAGTCCATCAGAAGTTGCTTATTCTACCATGTGGCAGCCCATTGTCGATGTCTGGCTGGCTTTTCGCTTTTCAAAATTGCGTCTGGTCTTTCTTAAATGCATCTTTGGCCCAGCTGCCTTTTTCTGTGTTCTGGCATTCTCCGCACATCTTCTTGGCTCTGGTCCTCCTTCCTGAGGCCGCTCAGCCACACCTGGGCCCAGATGTCCTGGGACTCCAGCTTTTCTTTGCTCGCCACCTGAGCCTGCTCTGGTCTAAGCACTTAGCACCCAGCGCCTCATGGAGGAAATACCTTGGATTCTTTTGGGAAAGTGATGCTCAAGCTCTCCCTCCTCCCCATCAGAAGGAAAATCAAAGGCCTCCAGCCATGCTCACACTCCCACAGGTCGACTTCCTCTTGCCCATCGGATTTCCAGCCTACCCCCTTGCTCATTGATAACATCTGTCTCTTCTTTATCACTAGGTGATGGTAATGCCCGAAGGAGCAGAAACGGTGTCCAGGCCCAGTCCTGACTACCCCATGTTACCCACAATTCCACTCTCTGCCTTCTCTGACCCCAAGAAGATCAAACCGTCCCACGGCTCCAAGGTTAGTGAGGTGGAAGGCCCAGTCATGTGGGAGCACTGGGGCCCAGTGGTGGGTCCTGGGCTCAGGGCGCCCTCCTCTGCAGAGCTGGACCTTCTGTCCCTGACTGGCCCCTGTGGCATCTTCCTCTTTGAGTGCTCTCTGTTCCACCTGGCTGCTTGCTGCCACCTACTTGGCAGGGTTGACCCTCCTGAATGGCAAGGAACAGCCATGTGGTTGTGGGCTCTCAGCCCTGCTCATCTTGAGGCCAGAGAGCCCACCCTATCCCATCCTCCTCCACCCCACTGAGCCAGGGCTGGGCCTGAGGACCACTCTGACCAGAACCGTGAGATCATCTCACAGGGCTGGCCGCTGTGGACAGTGTTTCTGATGTGGTGGCCTTGCCTGCCCTCCTGGGCCTCCCTAGTGCAGCCAAGTTACCTGTCTGCCAGGCATTGGGGTGTTTCCGGCTTTAATTCTTCTTTGGCAGAGGCTCAAGGCAGAGAAAGCATACTTGGGAAAGGCCAGGTGGAATGATGTAAGTAAGCAAGCTGATTTCCACCAAGAAGAAGGATGTTTTTCTCTTAGCCATGTTGGACAGGTGGCACTTGGCCTACCTGAAACCTCTCTCTGAACTGTCCCCATGATCACCTGAGCCCTCTGGATGGTGTTGTCATGTTCCTATAAACTCAAGAGCATGCGTCCTGTTTCCCTGCTGCAGCCTCTATAACTCAGCTGTCCTGGAGGCTCTCAGGACAACTTCTTGTCATCCTGTTACTCACCCTCCAGTTTTATCTACTTTTCATCTTGACATTTTTCTTGGCCTCTCTCACCTGTTGTGGATTGTGGTCCTGGGGCACCCCAGGTGGGACAGGTCAAGCTCTCAGACTGTCTTCCAGTCTTACTCTTTAGCAGCTTGAAGGAGAGCCATGTCATCCAGATAGGTCTGTCTGGAGCTTTCCACCAGACCAGTAGATCTCTGAAATCCTCAAATTCATCCGACTTAAGCCCTTTAGACTTGTGAGGCTAGAAACTTCAAGTACAGAGTACAACTCTGGGTGTCACACCACGCTGGCCTCTGGGCTTGTCTTTCTGTGAGCCTTGGAGAGATGAAATGGAATAAAGCTCTTGCTTGCGATCTTGGTGCTTCTCACTCAGCTACCCACAGTTTTTCAAAAGTCTGTGCAAGAACTACAGAGTCTAGGAATGTCTATTCTTTCCGTACCTGTTACTTGAAGTCACCTAGAAGCCCACGAAGAAATGCCCTCCAGATATTAAGTATGCTGGGGCTGCTCCTGGGATCTCTCTCCATTGAAACCCCCAGAAGACTCACTTTCTGTCCCCCCACACACCCCACTCCCTGGATCAGTCTCCAGCACCTAGGAGGCACCTGCATCAATTTCTCAGGTGTTCCATGTCATGCTCTGCCACGCTCCTCTCTGAGAACCCCTCTGGCTGTTGCCACAGTCCTGGCTCTGAGCCTTATCTCACTGCACTCCTTGCAGGCATGGCCTGTGTGTGCCAGCCTCGTTCTCCAGCTGAGGGCTTTCATTGGGCACTGGCTTTCCCCCCTCGACTGTTTTTCCATTGCCCCAAGCCAGAGAGTCTGATGGCCAGACCACATGCCCTGGGGAGAACGGTTTTTAGCTTGGCTTCCTACAGGGCAGGAGAGGAAGGGGCTGAGTCCATCAGGATTCCCCAGGTAGGGACCTTTGGAGAGTCTGACGACTGGAATCCTAGTTAGATCCGTCCTGGTTGCTCTGTTCCAGTTCCAGTTGGAGCCTCCTGGGGGAGGAGTGGGACCCCCTGAAGGTTCACACTGCAAGAGCAGCTGGTCCCCACCCATCTGCAGCACCGCTGGTCCTGTGCTTCTGTAGCACTGGGGTGCCCTGCTTCTTCCTGTCTGAGGCCTGATTGATCTTTCTCTCAAATTCAGTTCTTCATCATTTGAGAATCATGGATAGCTTTGACAGCATGACTGCAGTGAGTCCTTGCCCCTAGGCATAGCCATATGTATGCTCAAAACAGTTTGTGACTTGAGAGCCCTTGGTTCCAGTGCCTGTCTAAACCCCTATCCTCCTCCCTCTCCCCCAGGTGGAGAGCAGCTACTCTGAAGGCATCTGGTGACATAAGAGGTGGGGATGGGGCACAGGGGCCCAGCTTTTCTCCAGGGAGGAGGCAGGAGCCCATGGTTATGTGGGGCTGTCCCTGAACCTTTGGCAATTTTATGGGTTGTGGATTTGCAAGAAGACGGCGACTTGAGTAGATCAGAGCTGGCTGAGGCTATGCCATCTGTCCCTGAAGGTTCTGTCATCACTGGGCCCTCAGGTGGGATAGGAGAGCGGGAAACTTAGGCCTGCAGCTAGGTGTTTACCTGGTTCACCTGCCCCCTTGGCACTTGGGGTGAGCTGATAAAATGGCTGCCTCAGAGGAGTCCATCAGTTGCAGGCCACCCTCTGGGTCTGTTCCTTTAAGTTTCCTGGCAGATTTTTCTGGAGAGTCCTTGGTCTCTCCATGGCAGTTGTGCACCTGTTCAGCACCCCTGGATGTATAGGGTGATGATGGGGTATCAGTAGGGAAGAACCCAAATGAGGGGTTGGATGGGTCTACAGGACATGCTGGTTGTGTAGGAAGGCAGACATAAATATACAGACAGAAAGTCCAGGCTGATGCGTGGGCTAAACCAACCATGAGGCGCTGGTGCTGCCTGCTGCCCCCCTTGCTTGAGTGCTCGCTGTCTGCCAGGCCTGGCACCATCACCCATTGAGGTAGGTGGCTTTGTCCTTCTTCAGAGGAAACACAGGTACATAGGGTTGAAGTCTCCTGGCCCAGAAGCCAGTGCCTCTCTGCCTCTGACCTCAGTGCGAGTTTCACTATTCTGCTGATGAATACCAGGCCTCTGCACCCTAAATCCTCTGATTTTCCATGATAGAGACCCAAGAATCTTCATGTTTTATAAAAACTGCTGGGTGCTTCAATTCTGAGAAGTCCAGGAGCTATGTGTTTCATGTAGCGCCTGAAACCCAGCAGGACCTCAGTCCACGAATAGCCGTGCCCACCCAAGTGTGCGACAGGGCCGTGGAAACTGAGCCAGACTGGCAGGGTGGAGGCGACTGGGGAGGAACACCACACAGTTGACCGCAGGATGCACACAAGCTCCATGTGGGAACAAACAAGGGTGTGGCCTGCCAGTTAGCCCCACTCCCCAACCCTAAGCAGCCTACAATTTCCCCTGGGCCCCACCGGGAAGCTTCGAGGTGTTGGAGCGGGAGTGGGTCAATGTGGCTTGCCTTTCTCGTATCTGACTCACCGTGTACTCTTCTTGAATCCCTCAGGGAATGTCAGTTCAATTCAGAGGGGAATCTTAGCCTGCAGTCGCCCGGGACCTGCTGACACTTCCTAGTAGTTTAAAGGGACAGCTCCATTTAAAACTCTCACCTGCTGCCTTACTTTTTCGCTTTATGGAAGATTTTCTCTAGCTGAGTCTGAATCAGGTGGATTATACTTTGTAGGGGTTGGGGGTGGTGGAGCAGGGCGACCCCGAGATGCCATTTAACTGTGTCTCTCCCCCTTCCCCGTCCCGGCATTTCAGGATGCCAGCAGGGAGAACAGCAAGGCTTGCAAGGCCCACAAGGCAACTAAGGAACACCGAGAGCGGCTGCGCAAGGACTCAGAGAGCAAGGGCCCTTCCAAGGAGCCAGAGCGCGAGCAGGCCAGGAGTACCAAGGACGCCTCTCGGAAGCTGGGCGAGGGCCGGCCACCCAAGGAGGAGAAGGCACCGCCACCCAAGGCTGCGTTCAAGGAGCCCAAGATGGCCCTGAAGGAGACCAAACTAGAAAGCATGTCCCCAAAGGGGGGAGCCCCGCCTAAGTCTTCCAGCAAGCGGCCGGCTGCGGCCGACTCGCCCAAGCCCAGCGCCAAAAAGCAGAAGAAGAGCAGTTCTAAGGGGTCCAGGAGTGCCCCTGGCACCTCGCCCCGCACCTCGTCTTCCTCCTTCTCAGACAAAAAACCGGCCAAGGACAAGGGCAGCACCAAAGGGGAGAAAGTCAAGGCCGAAAGCGAGTCCAGGGAGATAAAAAAGCCTCCAGAGGTAGAGGAGTCCAACTCGGAGGATGAGGCCTCCTTCAAGACAGAGGTGAGGTGGCTTTTCCCCCATCCCCTCCTCTGTCTCCTCTTCCAGTGCTGAGCCACCCACATCCCTGCTGGCCCAGGAGTTTGCACAGGCGGCTAGATCCTGGCCCCAGCACCCCTTGCTTCTCAGTGCTCTGGGCCGGCCTCCACGCCGTGCTGTGCTTCCGTTTCTCCTCTCTGGGGTACGCAAGCCTGTCTTGTGAGAACTCTGGAAACAGTGCTCAGAGATGATGGTTCTGGTAAAGCATGAGAGTTCGGCATCCGAGTTCTTGGGCAGCCCCCTACATGGGCCAGGATCTCAGTGGTGGTTTTGGGGTCAGGACAGGTGTCGTGACTCGGTGTTGCCCATTCCTAGCTACTGCAGAGTCAGTCCGTCAGGGAACTCAACTCCCTCTGCTCAGTGGGGTGTCCCTACTATTCTTCATCCCATTTTCTGGGTCTGGAAGTGCAACAATGATGACTGAGCCTCACTTTCTCACTTCCAAGATGACTGCTAGGGTTCTAGGTCTCACCACCTCTCCCACCACCCACTTCTGTGTGCACAGCTGGGTCGCGGGAATCTCACATGGACAAGTCTGGGCTAGAGTTCCTCTCTGGGAATATATCCTGAGAGGCTCTTGCTCGTCCTGTAGTAGCATTTCCAGCTCTCTGAAGAGTGCCGTCAGAGACAGCATGAGCCACCAAGGATCCAATGGCCAGATAGTTAATGGGATGGCAAGGCTCACTTGAGGCCTCGTTGGCAGTGTCCTCTCTAAGCATTGTGTTTGACATCTGGCAGTCAGAGAATGGGTGCTTGGATGGATGGATGGATGGATGGATGGATGGATGGATAAGTAGAGAAAAGGATTAAGAAGAAGACAATGATAGATTAGCGGATAAATGGGTGCATGGGTGGAGAGAAGATTGGAAGGAATGGATGAATACCTTGGGAGGCGGAGAGAGGTGAACTGTGGATGTGTGAGTTGATAGTTGGAGAGATTAACAGGGGATTAGGTATATGACTGAATGGACAGGTACATAGATAAAGGCATTAGTAAGTGAGCGTGTGGGGGCTGAGTGGATAGCTAGCTAGGTGCACGGAAGGGCGGATGAGTGGGTGCAAGAATGGTTGCGTGATGGATTCCCTCACCTTTCTCACCAACTCCTCAGTGGCCTTTTGCAATTTCCAAGTCTTCTTTATCCCTCAAAGGGAGAAATTTTGCCTCCAGTGTTGATATTTGAGCTTTACCTGGACTCTGTAAGGAGCTCCCAGAGACAAAGCTTATCAACAGCAACAATGTTGTGAGCATGTGATCTCCAGGGTGTGTGACCCTTTGAAAGTGACTGCCTGGGGTTGACAGTTTGGTTCGTGAGTAACAGTGTGTCCCATTGACTAGGGACACACGTGGCTGGGACTGAGATGTCGTATATTCAGTCCTTCTCATGACCAAAATGACATGGTGTCTGCCAGTGAACCTGAAGATGGCAGGAGAAACCTCTTTAGAAACCTCCGAGCAGTTCTGTGCCGTCAGGGCAGTCCCTCGGCTGCCAGAGGTTCTTATGGTGCTTAATCATGTCCCATCTGTTGTCAGTCTGCTCCTCTGCCCAGCACCCAGAGTTCTGGGCCAGGGCCCTGCCCTCCTTTCCAGATGCTGCCGGGTGAGGCCTTTCTTCACCCGTGGCTGATTTACCCATACTTCAGTGAGGTGGCAGCCTCCCTAGGGTTCTGCCATGCTGGCCCTGGGTGTCCACCCTCACCTCCTGCTGCGATGATCTTCAAGCACCTGGGTGGCTGCCATTCTGTGTGGACTGGCACCACCGTCCTGAGACCAGAGTTGCTCAAGGAAGCCTGGGGGGGTTCTTCCTGACCAAGAGCTGTGTATCCCATGCCCTGAGACACTGCTGAGTGATGAGCCTTAACGTCTCCTGAGGGCCATGCAGGAGCCAGGTACTGGTACTCTCTGTCTCGGTGCATCTCACCCTGAAGGCCACATAAGGCACCATCCTTGAGGCATGGAATCAGTTGCCTCCTCTCCTAGGCTGGTGCTTCAGAAGTGGCCAGGCTGCTTATCTGTTCCCCACCAAGTTCCTGACTCCTCCAGCTGCTTCTCCGTGATCTCTTTGGCCTGGGCTTCCTGAGCCCAGTCAGTCCTGATCATCACAGACCCTGGAGTGCTGGGAGCAGAGCAGGACCAGAAACCTCCTCCCACTCTCCCTCTGGGCTTCCCATGTCCACTCATGGGCTTTCTGACCTGCACTTCTCTAGGGCCTTTGGGCTGAGATCACTTCCAATCCCCTTTTCCTGCCCCTTGGATTTTTGTGGAAGGACAAGTGCTTCTGAACTCATCAGGCTTCTCTGTTGGGGACAGTACCATTGCTCAGCCACCCTGGGGCAGGTCCAGCCAGGCATCTTGATGGCGCCACTTCCCATCTCTGCTGACCTGACCCTGCACGGTGTCCTTGGTGGGGCAATTCAGGGTGGGGAGGAGGCACTGCTGGGCAAGATTGACCCTGGGGAAGTCAGACGTGCCCGGGGTCTCCCATCACCCCTTCTGGCTCCTGGCCTGGTTCTGCTGTTTGTGTCAGCCTCACAGCCAGACCCTTCGGTTCACACTCCAGCCCAGGATTTCTGTTGGAGGCTTGGCTGGTACACACTTATTAGCACCCAACAGCAGGGAATCTCTTTTACAGATGGGGAAACTGAGGCTTAAAATTAGGACTCCGTTGACCAGTAGGTGAGAAAGCTGGGGTCAGAACCCAGGATCCTGGGGCCAGAGTAAGAACTCTGGGGTCTGCATGCAGTATCTTCTTTTACTAGGTGCATGCCAGGATCAAGCGGATGCTGCTGGCTGCCTCCACCCTGCTCCATCCTCCCTCTTCTTTAAAGGGACTGTGCCCAAAGTGGCTGGCCCCATGTGCTCAAGCCGCTACCTTCCTCCAGTTGGTACACTAAGGCAAGAGAACTGGGCAGCCCCCGAGGGAAGACAGGCTTGTGATTCTGAGCTGGCTGCCCTGGGATGTGCTGAGCCAGGGCAGACTTCTGAGCTTTAAACTCTGCTCTTCTATACTTTGAGCATGTGCCTTTGGCAGAAACTGAGGCTCTGGGTGCAGATGCTACCCTGTTCTGGCTCAGTCTCAGCATTTCGGGCAGGTGTCAGTGACCAATTCCTATCCATGGGGCAGGCGTTACCCCTAGTATCCCAGAGCCTATTGTCTTAGTTTGGGCTTTTACCGCCCCCTGGTGGCGTAGTAAGGGGCCACTGCTGCAGGAAGAAGGGGGTATTTGATTGGCTGTGGGTATAGTGGGGCCAGAGCCAGTCGAAGTTGTTCTCCACCCCCCCCCCCCGCACACACACGTACACACACACACATCATACATATACTATAAGTACCATGTGATGAGGCGGTAACTGTCATCTGCAGCTGAGGGCTGTGAGTAAATGAGAATCAGTCATGCTGAGCGGCAACACTGGGCTGGGGCCTTGGTCTCACTGGGGCTCACCAACTGGTTGTGCTGGACCCTGGAATCCATCCAGTGATGAACAAACAAGCCATGGCCTGGGTCTAGCGTAATCAGAGGAAGACACACTATGTCTGTGGCCTGCTACCTGCAGGAACCACTGAGGAGAAGATCTTACAGCATCAGAGCTGCAAGGCGGCCTCTGCCCACCGCTGATGGTTCTGATTGTACCTCACCCCTGGCCTAGTGGAGCCATAGCTCTGATAAGTGGGGACTTGGGATGCGGTACTCTGGGCCGCCTGGGATGCCGCCTCTGTCGCCATCACCTACATCTTCCACCAGCCGATCTGGGTGTAGCTGTTAGAAGAAGGAGATGAGAAAGCAGCTCCCTGCCCTGTAAGGCCCCTGCTGAATTTTGTTCTCTGGGAGGAAACCCATCAAGAATTGCATGATGTTTGCCCAAAATTTAGTTTGTAGAAAAACACTTCTGGTGAAAAAAAAAAAAAAAAGAAAAGGAATAAAGGTATGAAAGGGGAGAAAAAAGAAATGATCAGAATGAAAAGCTGGGTCTCTGCATCTGGTGTTTCTGTTCCAGACCTGTGCTCTGTTCCCTGCAGCACTAGGGCCCACAAACAATGAGCAGCCGAAGATCAGCTGCCTTCAGCCTTCCCCGCTCCCTGTGCTCATGGTCTGAAGTGCCTCTGGGTCTACCAGAGATTTTAATAGCCCCTCAGTGGGAAAAGAAAGGTTCTCTGCATGTTGGGGGCTCTCCTGGTCCTGGAGAGAAAGAGCACAGAGGTGGAGGGTGGACTACCTGGGGCCCAGAAGCCGGGTTCTCACGAACCTTCCTGAGTGCCTTGGGCTGGGGGCACTGGGTATGGCGCCTTTGTGATGCTTCAGGTGTGTATGAGGTGTGTGAGTCTCTGCTGCTGGGGGGCATTTAGTGCCCACTTTTGCTTCTTTGCATTGAAAGATGGTTCTTGTCTTCTCTCCTCTCTGGTCTACCACTCCTGTTGGGGGTTAAGTCCGCCCAGTCAAGCCCATCCAACTCCAGCTCCAGCTCCGACTCCAGTTCGGATTCGGATTTTGAGCCATCTCAGAACCACAGTCAAGGTGCGTGATGGAAAGGGACAGGGTGGAACAGACAGCCTCTCTCTGCATGGCTCATTGCTTTGCGAGCAGCCACCGTGAGGGCCACCCCCACCTCGCAACCCCCTGCCTGGCCCTTGGGATCCCGAATTTGTTACTGAATCAGAGGGATGCATAAATAACTTCCCCAAGTGAGTAACTTCCATGGGGACTCATGCTGTGTGAACACCCCAAGCTGCTGCTGCTGCTGCCGCCGCCACTGCCCCACCACTGCCCCGTATTCGCTGAACTTACCCTGGGTATGGCCGCTTCCCCAGAGTGGGCCCCCAGGACCCACATCTGCAGGTTTGTGGGAGCTCAGAGGGCCTGTATTTAAAAGTGAAACAGAAACAGGTCACCTGACCACCATCCAGGGTGGGAAGTGCATGTCTTTGGTGTCCATCCTCTGGATTCTCAGGTCTGTCCCTATGAAGGAAATTTTGAGCCCGCGCATCCCACCTCCTACCAGGGTGGCTGTTGCATACTTGACTGGCACTCAGGCCCAAACCATCCGTAGTCTGCGTTTCTGTCTTCTCCCCGAAGGCCACCTACGGGCCTTTGGGGGAACAGGCATGAAGCCCACTAGGCCGGCCTGGCATACCCCAGAGCAGAGCAGGCCTGCCTCGGGTGCAGGGTGTGGTCCTGGGGCTCCCAGTCGGTAGGACCCAGGCATGAGAGGGCAGCACAGGGGCCACCAGCCCAGCAGACTCCCAACACCTTTCCTCACGCCAGAGGCATTTCTTCTATGGATTGGACCAGCGTCTCCTCCCCCCTCTGCCTGAAATCCTTTCTCAGGGGTTGGGGAGAGCTGGGGGAGGGGAAGGGAATGCAGGGAGGGGGTCTGGCAAGGAATTCAGAAGCCCAGTCAATCACCGAGAGGCCTGGGGGCTGGGTATGAAGCCCACACTCTCCAAGTGTTCTTATCTATGGAGAAGGGAGGGGGAACCTGCTAAAGCGGCATCATGTGACCAAGGTAATTGAGGGCTTTGTGTCCCTCTGTTGCCTTGGTAACAGGAATATAAACCAAGATGCCGTCTGTAGGGGACTGCAACTGTGTGCCTCTGGAGAAAGGGGAAGACTGGGCCGGGAGCAGCCGAAAGGGGCTGCGAGGGGCTGGGCAGGCCTGAGTAGGGGCGCAGGCTGTGGGAAGGCTGCGTGGCTCTGGCTCTGGCTGCTCTTCTGGGCCAGGGCTGGCTCGTCCTGCTCCAGGCAGGAACTTGGATCTCAGCTTCTCCTTCGGCTTTGGCAATGGAGGGGTCCTGCAGTCCTGCCTCAGGCCAGGGGCCGGAGGCCTGTGAGCAGAGCCAGGAAGGTAGGGAGGGACAGGGGAAGCCAGAGGGTTTCTTAGGAAGGGGGTGGCCCCTGGGGCATTCGTCAGAGATGGACAGCAGGCCCCACCATGCTCGAGGGACCTCCTAGGTGGGTTTGTGTTGGGTGCGGTTTGGGGTTATCGTTATCAGGAGGCTCCATGTGACCCTGAGATGGAGGACACCCCTTAAGGTGCAGGAAGAGTCCTGACCACACTCCCTTTTCTCTCTCCTTCCCACCCTCCTCAGGACCCCTGCGCTCCATGGTGGAGGACCTGCAGTCCGAGGAATCTGATGAGGATGACTCTTCGTCAGGCGAGGAGGCCTCCGGCAAGACAAATGCAGGGAGGGATTCCAGGTGCCCACTGGTGGGGAGTGAGTGGCATGGGGGTGACCAGGGTCTCCCTGGCTCTGTGGGGACTCTGGGAGGCAGAACCAGGAGGAACTCTCCCCTGGGTGGGGCAAAGGAAACCGTGAGCCTACAGATGCCCTGTGGCTGGATGCTGAGGGGGAGTCCTAGGGGCCCCAAGTCCTCTCCTGAGGAGAGGAACTGTGAAACTGAGGGGACACTAGGACTTCCCCTCACAAAGGGCCTGGGGTGGCATTTCTGCTGCTGTCACTGGAAGGTGTGGGCTGCCTGGCAGGGATGGGCAGGTATTCAGGGAGGGAAGTACAGCACCATCCCAGAAGGGGGTGGCCAGGTGATCCAAATGTGTGGGACAGGTGATTCCTCTGCCCTCATACCATGGGACTGCTGCTTCCCCACCCCCAGTCCTTTCTTACTTGGGTAAGAGCATGGGATGAGGACAGACCAGAAATTATCCTAGGACCTGCAGACACCCCAGTATGGAGAGCAGCTGTGGCCTCCCACCAACATGGAGAAGGTGGCTTCTGGCCTTGCCCCAGAGCATGGCGAGCCATGGTACCTCCTCTGGACACCCCAGAGCCTCAGTGCTAGTGTACCTCAGGGATGGCTGAGGGCTCCTGCCAGAGCCAGTGTCAGGGTTTGACCCCAGACCCAAGGTCATTGGTGCTTTTAGAATGAGAAGTATGGGCAGGGTCCAGGTCCAGCCCCTCCCCACCCTCCCATGAGTCCAAGCTTCCAGGCCCCAGTGGCTCCTTTTTAAGACGGGTTGGGTCAGTGTGTCTGCAGCCAGCCAGGCACAGGGAGGCCTGTGGGTGCTGGTAGATGCTCCATGTTAGTTTTGCTGATGGAAACCACCTTCCCAAGGCCTCTGGCTGAGAGAGTACTCAGTGGTTTTGCACACATGCCAGCATTCCAGGTGAGGACAGTGGAACTTAGTAGACAAGAAGGGGGACCTCATGTCTCCTGGGACAGGGTTAAGTGACTCCTGCCTTGTTTGGTGCAGGCGACATCCAGTGTGACTTCTTCTGGATTTTAGGAGCAGGGGTATGATGCTTTTGTGATGAGAAGGGCTGATGGACATGTCCTGTTCTCTGGGGCCTCCCCCTTGGGGCCTAGCACACAAGAGTACTAGGGCAGATGTAGAAGGTGGGTGAAGCTTCCTAGGTGTCGTCATACATTCATTATCAGAGCAGAGGACACACGGACTGTGACGAAGGAGCTGCGGCCAGAGGAGGCCCAGAGTGTCTGATGGCTCCCAGTTGTCCCCAGCTAGGAGGGGACTTCCAGGGGCTTCCAGGGCAACGAGGCCACGCCAGGTCCTTGTGCTGACGTGCAGGCGTTGCCTGGGCAACACAGAGCCGAGTGCCTGCCTTTTCCTCTGAGTGTCTGTAGCTGGGGAGTCAGGAGAGAGCCGAGCTCTCGGCCTTAGAGCGGGAAGAGAGGTTTACCTCATGGATGGACTGCCTGGCCATGGGGGAGAGGAGGTGAGCAGGAGGGCCATTGTCTGTGCCACCCGGTCCTCCCAGGGCACTGCTGTGTGGAGGCCTGTTGGCGGCAGGAGGAGGAAGGGGACAGGAGGAGTTTACTGTGTCTGAAGTGTGTTATGAAGAAACAGTTGCTGGGGCTCCCTCTTACTGGAGGGACTGGGGTTCCCAAATAGACCGCCCAAGGGGCCGGGGATGACACGGGGGGAGCAGTGGGGCAGGCAGGGCCATTTCCAGTCAGGTTGGGTTTGGGTGGACTGGAGAGGAACTTGCTTCCTCTACTTGCTCTCCTCCCTCCTGGCTGGAGAGAGCCTGGAAAAACTAAAAGGAATCACTGCCTGTTACCCAGACTGAGGCTGAGAGAAATAGGACCGTGCTTCATAGGAGGTTTTCAGTTTCCAGTTTGCTGGGACTTTGAACATTGAGGAGTCAGTGCTTCCTCCTGTGACAATAGTGAACATTTGTCACTGTGAGCTGGCCCGGCCCTTCCTGAAGCACTTGTATGGGTGAGGAGACTGAGGCAGAGACGGAGGGCTAGCCTGGCCCTTATCCTTACCCCACGAGCTGCCACCAGCACCCCATGCAGGGCCCACCAGATAGGGATGGGGCTCCCAAGGTCACCCATGGAAGAAAGCCCGTGACCAGATCCACATGCGCCTGGCTTGGGTGGAAACTGCTGCTTGGGCTCTTGAGTGGGTGAATTCCTCAGGGCCAGAACCAAGTTCTAGGCGCACAGCCCATAAACGCCAGGCTGGCTTGCAGTGGCATCACGTCCTGGTCCTCTGACCCTGAGGGCTCACGTGAGCCCTGCCTGGATCCCCAGGGACTCTTGGGTTTGAGCTGCTGCTCTTTGGGTTCTTTGCCCTTTGAAGGTGGCTCAGACTCATCTTTTTGTTTTGTTTTAAGTCATCGGTAGCCTCCCAGAGCCAAGTGAGGTTGGTCTCCCACGGTCTGGGGCCGCACTTGGCAGCCACAGCCCAGAATGTGGGTTGCACGCCTGACCCACAGGGAGGGGGCCGAGCCTTGTCGGGGTCTGTCCCGACTGGTGTTTAGTGATGGGGCTGCCCTCAGGCGCCCGCCCGGCCCTGGAGCAGCTGGCGGAGGCCTACAGGTGCCTTATCCCACGATCAGGTTGAGCTTCAGTGACAGCGAGAGTGATAACAGCGCCGACTCCTGCCTGCCCGGCCGCGAGCCCCCTCCCCCGCAGAAGCCCCCTCCGCCCAGCAGCAAGGTAAGCGCGGGGCTCCTGCCCAGAAGGGGTTCTTCTGGTGGTCAGCTCTCAGCCCCGACTCGACATCCTGAGCTTGGCCTGCCCGTGGGTTAGCCCGTTGCCAGTCCTGGGCCTGGGGTTTCCTGAGTAGAGTCTGCAGCTGACAGTGGTGAGTGAAGAGGGAGGCTAGGTTCACCCCTAGGCCCCAGAGGTTTGTGTCCTCCCCGGGATGAACTGTCCTTGGAGCTGCACCAGAGAAACGGGCATGGGTGGACTGGGCGCACAGGCAGACTGGGCGCATGGGCCCAGGCGGGAGCTCAGAACATACCTGGGTTTCCCTGCAGGCATCAGGCCGGAGGAGCCCGGAGTCCTGCAGCAAGCCTGAGAAGATCCTCAAGAAGGGCACCTACGACAAGGTGGTGGGCACAGGCAGGGCAGGTGGTGGGCACAGGCAGGGCAGGTGGTGGGGGGGAGCCCCACACTCTCCAGAGCCCCCAGAACTGGATGGGCTCCTCGGAGGGGGCTGCCGTGACCCAGGCAAGCCGTGTTGAGGGGCTAGTCCTGGAAGCATCTGTCACCCTCTGTCCTGGGCCTGGAGGGAGATGGACTGGCAGTGACAAGAAGCTCAGCTGCCCCCTGAATGCCCGTCTGCACCCCCAGGCCTACACGGACGAGCTGGTGGAGCTGCACCGGAGGTTGATGGCCCTGCGGGAGCGCAACGTGCTGCAACAGGTACTGAGCCCCGCACTGTGTGCGCCTCGCCTGGGTCCCCAGGGTGGGAGGTGCCCATGAGGACTCTCTTGCTGCAACTCCGGGGAGTCTCTTCCTCCTTTCTTGGGGACCCCATGTGGGGACAGGGGCCGTCCCAGCCTGCCTCCTGTGCCCTGATGCCATCCTGCCACTGCCTTCCAGATTGTGAACCTGATCGAGGAGACCGGCCACTTCAATGTAACTAACACCACCTTCGACTTCGACCTCTTCTCCCTGGATGAGACCACCGTGCGCAAGCTGCAGAGCTACCTGGAGGCGGTGGCCACATGACCCTGGGCCGGGTGCCGGACCCCTGTTGCCGGGGTCCCGGGAGGCCATGTTCAGGCCCCGCCCTCCTTCCTCTCTCGACTCGCCCACCCGCAGCACTGCCTTAGTGACCGCCCTGTCCTTGGCCCACACGGCCAGCTGCACTTTTCCTCGTTGGCTCCCGACCCACCCTCCCCACCACCTCATTGTCGGGAGCCGTGGGCTAAGGGGGGCCAAGCCAGCGCTGCTGTTCTCTGCCACTCAGGTGCCATCACCTGGCCCCCCTTGGAAGGTGGCTTATGTGTTGAAGGCAGCGCCTGGTGGTGAGGGCCTTCTTGCCTGGCCTTGGACATCCCCCCAGCCCCTCACCCTGCTCCCTAGCCGGGCGTGTGGCACAGGCTCACTGCCCAGTCTTTCTGAGCAGCCAGGCTCCACCTCCAGCCTCTTCAAACGGTTCAGAACACAGCCTCTGCACCCCAGGACCTCAGAGGGCTCCAGCTGTGTGTTTGCAGCCAGCTGCGCCAGGCCTGGCCTTGACTTGTCCTTGTGGAAGCAGGACCTGTCCCCTCTGTCGGCGCCCACTGTGCCGGGGCTCCATGCTGTATAGTTCTCTCTATATTATATATATATGTATGCACTGTAGGTACCAGGGAGGTTTCTGGGTGTGCGTTTCCGTGGCAGCAATGCACGTTGGGGGGTGGGGGGGTCAGTAAGGTGGGACTTTTAGGTTAAGATGTCTCCACTGGTCTTGTTAGGCTGGAGGCCCAGCTGGCACTCGGCAGGCTCGGGGACGAATTCTCCCTCTGTGGTTCCAAGGATGCCTCGTTGTCCTCCAGGGGCTGGGACGGCACAGCTTCAGGCCAGTGAACACTACGGTGGGCGGCAGGTCCCCAGGCGCACTCGGGCACTGGGTCAGGTAGTGGCTGTCTCTGGAGCAGGCGTCCCAGGCTCCCGAGGGGCCCGGCCTTGACCTGTGCCCGCGCAGCCCCGGGACTCATCATCCTCCACCTTCCACAGGATCCTCTTCCCTCCCTTTCGTTGATTGAGTCTTCGAACTTTGAAAAAATGAGCTTTTGCCAAATAAGACGGGATAATTTGTGGAGTTTTTCGGGGCGCTCAGAGCCAACCCTTTGTGCCTGGGCCCCGGCCAGCAGCAGGCCTGACTCGGTTGGGTGACCGGACCCTCCCAGGCACTCTGTCTGGTTTTGGCCTGGCTCTCCCACCCTTGGTTCACAGGTTCAGAGCCCAGAGACTTAACTCCTCGCACGCCTGAGATGCTCCACGGCCACGCCGCCGCCTCTTCCTCCCGCCTGCCTGCCCTCTGGGGCCAGAATGCCCATATGGAGTGAGCCCACCTTGGGTGGGTTCCTGGGAACTGGGGGTCTGTGTGCTCAGCCCCTGTTCCCCAAACCTTGACTCAAGGCTCTCCAGTCCCCCCTCGCCCCCATCTTTTGCCCTGAAGGAGATGCGGGAAACAGGACTGGGAGCCCTGAGGTGGACTGACTTCTCCAGATGTCAGACGACGTCCTCGTCCCCCGAGGTGATGAGCTCCAATGTGGAGCTCCACGTCTCTTTCCTCGCGGTTCCTGACGCGCGCGTCCCTGCTGCGATGCCGTCCGTGGCAGACCCTGAACACTCCCTGGGGAGCCCCCTCTCCAAGACTTCCCAAGCACCAGCCTTCCTGTGAGATCCCCAGGACCCTCGGGAAGGCCTGAGAACTTTCAGAGGAAACTGCTGTGACTCCTCAACCATCTGCGTTGATTCTCTCCTGACCCCACTTCCTTGAGGTTACTAGGAAGCGGGCAGGCCTATGTGGCAGGCTTGTGCTGTCACTGTCCCCCTTCCCCAGGCAGGCCAACAATACTCCAAAGTGGGGCTCCCTTCTTCTCTGGAAACTCTCTGAGACATTGGACAGAAGGAACTGACCTGGCGCGGGCACAGAGGCCACCAAGGGGTCTCAGGCAGAGCCTCAGCCTAAGGGCGCTGGTTTTTCTGCTTCACGAGGATCTCCTGGGAAGGGCCACAGGTCCTCCTGAGCTCCATGCAGCCGCGTGGACAGCCCTCTGGATCAAGGATCCCCTGGAGGCAGCTGCAGCAAGGCCAGGCTACCCAACCTGTTGTCAGTGGCAGCTGCCTTCTCACCATTCGGGCTGTTTCCAGGGCCTTCAGAAACACCGACCCCTTTCTCAGTTACCTCCTCTGGCCAGAAGGCCCCAGCACTGTCCTCTGGAGCTGCTCTGGGCCCAGTGTCGGCCCCTGACCACCTCATCAATATGCCAGGTAGCTGGGCCCCCCACTGCAGCGTTTGCAGCTGCTCCCCCACCTCACGCCCGCTGCCCGGCAGCTGGGCCAGTGAGGGCTCTGGGGACACTTCCATAGGAAGGGACCGGCACTTTGTGATTGCCGTGTGTTTAGTGTTAAGCCCCCTGCCCCCAGTGCAGATCCCTGTGTTTTGCTATCTCCTGAACAAAATGTAAACCAACATCCGAAAGCAAAGGTATTGAATACCTTTTTTACCCATAAGGGTTTTTACAAAGAATGTGTCTCACTAGGAACTAGGACACTCACTGGCCCGAGACCAACTCCTGGATAAAAGGAATAAGGAGAATCGTGTTTGTAATAAGTTACAGGATTGTTTTTGTCCTGGATTTTAAACTTTTTGTTAAATTGTGAAATTATGGAGGAGTTTTATAGAAAAAAGTGAAATAAAGTCAGACGGGAAAGGAGACCTGTGTGTTTGGCTTCATGTGCCCGCTTGCGTCCTTGTGTTCTGGGGTGGGTGGGTGGGTGCGGGCGCAGAGAGCTGTGGGGATCTTGTCCCCTCTTGTCCCGGTGCTTCCAGATCCGTGACTGGGAACAAGGCTGGAGTGCAGCGAAAGCGGGCACAGGGAAGGTGAGCGAGCTTGGCATCCTAGAGGAACAGAGATGGTGCTGCTAGAAATCTGAGACAGGCAAGATGGTGGGGGATTGTCTTAGGTTCCACTCTGGATGGCACATTCTTTCCGTGGAAGCAGGTGGCAAGGTGTGGGTTGAAAAGCAACCCTATTGTCACAAGATGGTTGAGGAGATAGATGGGAGAGTAGACGGAATAAAGATGGGTGGGTGGGAGGGTGGAAAGAAAGATGGATGGATGAGTGGGTGGAAGGGTAGGTGCATGGTGGGCGGATGGATGGATGATAGAAGACTAATGGGAAAACGTGGGCAAAGACATCTTTTGCCAGGAGTTGGGGTGCCCATCTTCCAGTGTCCATGGTGAGTCTCCCTGAAGTTGTGGCAGAATTGAGTGAACCCCAGGGAGGGAGCTCTTGCAGACCCTGGTGAAGCATACCTGTCCACGTCGTGGGCTCCCACCTCACCAGATGAACACGAGTTCCATCCCTGAATGGTCAACACTGCAAACGAATACCCTCGTGGCTAGTCTGCTGCTGCAGCTGCAGCTGATCGAGCTCATTTTTGGCACTCAGCAAGAGCTGGGGAGACAGGGGGCCACACCAGGAGGGTTCCTCTCCCTTCTGGTCAGTAGCTAAACATTCTATTCCAGCATGGGGGCCGTGGCCTCCCCTGCTGTGTCAGAGAAAAGCTGCAGGCTTTGGGGGATAGTTTCTGACCTGAGCACCTGAAGAAGGCACACAGAGTGAAAAAGGGTTGTGGTGGCACCCAGTGCGCGGATACTTAGTGTGAAAATAACGGCTTCCTACCAGACAGGTGCTGCGCTAAGAACCTTCTCATGCACCAGCACTTCACAGGTGCTCAGTGAGGTAGGAACTGCTATCGGCAGCCCCAGCGACATGAAGAAACAGCCAAATTGTTGACCCACCTGCAGGTACGTTTCTAGGGATGTTATTACCATTGCCTACCACTCCCACTATTTATTTGTATTTGCTCACATAATTACTCATGCTGTGCCTGGCTTCGCCTGTTTCTATCCGGGATCCGTTTCCATAAGCCTGAAGGTTTCTCATGAACACGTCACTGAGTACAGTGAAGAGTTCTTTGCGCTTCTGTTTACCCAGAAACATTTTCCTTTCATCTTTGTTTTATTAGGATATCTTCACTAGATTTAGAACTCTAGATTGGCAGGAATGTACCTTCAGCACTTTCAAAATGTCACTTGCTATCTTTTGGCTTCCATTGATTCTGTTGATAAGTCAGTTGTTAAGTCTCACTGAGCCTCTCTGGGGATGCTGCAGCCTGCAGCCTTCCTCTTTGGCGCCTTTAAGATTTTCTTTTGTCTTTTGGAGACAGTTTCCTATGTTTTGGTGGTTTTTTTAAATCAACATGACATCTGTTTGTATCATCATGACATTTGTCCCCTTAAATGTTTTTTGCTTTGATTTTTTTTTCAAATCTTACCTTTAAATTTGTATTTTGTCTTTTGATGCTGCTGCCCCAAGCCAAGTCCTGAGGTGCAAAGACATGTACAGAGCAGGATCCTCATTCCTGCTGCTCTTGCTCCAGTTTTCCTTATGCCCCTTGAGAGCTATCTTAGCATGAACGAGACATAGTTCCTACCGAATGGTAATGTGTATGCACACGCTTTTCTTAACATAGCCTGTGAGTTCATTCCCAAATTAGTGTGTTAAATAAATGCACCATAACTTACATAACTAGTCCGGATGGTTCTCCCTTGTTCATTTCAGTAACGATCCGTAACTAGACACTGTCAGGTGTGTGACTGGGTCTATAAACAATGGCTTTGGCAAAGGTTCACCTATTTTCTACTGGGTTTCTTGGTATCTGTATGTCTGCTTGTGTGTCGGTAATTTTAGGAACTTCTTATGGAATATGAAATGTAGCCTTTGCAATATATACTATTCCCCCGTTTGCCTTTGTTTTGTTTATGCCATTTCTCCCCCTGCTGAAATCCTATGAGTCTATTTATTAAGATTTTCTTTATTTTTTAAAAATTTACCTATTTATGCACACAAGGACTGGGGTGTAGGCCAGAGGTGTTGGGGTGAGAGGATTCACCAGAGACAGAGTGGGGAACACTGTGGGGGACTGACCAAAATACACCGCTGAGGGAAGCAGCGAACGAGACAGGAGAGGTCTGCTGCGCCATGTGGGTAGCTCCCTGGCTGGGGAGCAAACTGGTGCTGCAGTGGCTGCGAACAGCTTCATAGGCCACATTTCAACCCCTTGCGCCACCAGGGAGGCCCAATTAAGATTTTCTTTAAATGACTGTTGGGGTTATTCCTTGCTTAGATGATTTAAAAAAAAAAGTTCTCTCATGGTTTCTCCCGAGAATTTAATTTTTCCCCTTTCTCACCTTTCAATTTGTTCCATCTGGGTTTGACTGTGAGCATACATGTGTGTCTGCCCCGGCTTTGCTCTTCTGCCCCATCGCTATGTCCCATCACTGAGCTTTTTTTTTTTAATTAGTTTTTTAAATATTTATTTATACATGCATACAAAAATCAGGGTGCAGGCTAGAGGTGCAGGGACTGAGAGGATTCACCAGAGACAGAGCTGGGGAACAAGAACAGGCAGATGGACTGGAATACACGGCTGAGGGGAGCAGCGGGTGAGGCAGGAGAGGTCTGCTGCGCCATGTGGGTAGCTCCCCAGCCTGCCGGGATCAAACCCGCGCTGCTGCAGAGGCTGCAGACAGCCTCACAGTGCTGCGCCCAACTACCTGCACCACCAGGAAGGCGCCTGAGCTTTTTTTTTATTATTATTGTTGAAGTAATACTGCATTCTAACCTGGGTTTTAGGCATGCATCACTATAAATCAACATCTGTGCTACAGTAAGTTCACTAAACTGCATCCTCCACCATACAGTTGGCCCCTTTACGTGATTTACCCATGCTCTTCCTCTCCTGCCTACCGGTCCCTCCTGGTGGCCACTACTGTTATAGTCTGAAAGTTTGTAACAACCTTACTTTGTTTGTTTGTTTGGTTTCTTTATGTGCTACATGTGAGTGTAACCATGTAGCATCTGTCTTTCTCTGGCTTATTTCACTATAACTGCCCTTGTAATCCCTGAGGCTTTCTAATTAACATCCGCTAGGTAGGCCCAGCCCCCTTTTGTTATTACTCTATTTTTAGAATTTCCCCAGGTATTCTTGCATGTTTATTTTCCCATACAACCTAAGCAACTTAGGTTTTAGAATGTTTTTCTTGTTTCATGTTAATATTATGTTGCTCATTTAAATTTTTAAAAATGTATCCTGGTGTATCCTGGCTGGCATGTGGTAAAGGAGAGATTTCTCAGCCACTGTCTTTTCAAATGTTGCCTCTTTAATCCTTCCTGCCCTCCTGTGATACAGGTTGAGACCTCCAGGATTCCCAGGTCCTGTATATGTAATATACCTTTTATAAATGTCTCATAGCTCTTGCGTGTTCTATTCCTTTTTTTTCTCTCTCTCTTAGTCTTTTTTTCCCTCTTTGCTTTTGAGTCTGGGAAGTTCCTACTGGCCTATTTTTAAACCTCCCTGATTATTTCCTTGGCCATGTCCCATCTACTGATGATCCCAGCAAAGGCAGTGTTCACTTCTGTTACAGGAATTCCTGATTTGTTGCATTTACTTTTTTAAAAAAATTTTATTTATTTCTGCATACAAGAACCACGGTGCAGGCCAGATGTGGGGGGGGGCGGTGAGAGGATTCACCAGAGACAGCGGGGAACAGAAAAGGCAGACAATAAAAATATGCTGCTGAGGGGAGCAGTGGGTGAGGCAGGACAGGTCTGCTGTGCCATGTGGGTAGCTCCCTGGATAGCAGGAATCAAACCCGCCTGCAGAGGCTGTGGACAGCTTCACAGTGTCGCGCTCAACCCTCTGCGCCTCCAGGGAGGCCCTGCTGCATTTACTTTTGATTCTTAGTCTCCATCTCTTCACTGATACTACCCCTCTGTTCCTGCATGTTGTTGAATAGAGCTGCAGTCTGCTAATCACAGCTGTTTTAAATCCACAACCTGCTAATGGCAAGTCTCTGTCATGGCTGAGTCTGGCTCTGATCCCTGCCCTCTCTGTCTCTCAGGGCTGTTTGCTACTTTTTAGCATATCGTATAATTTTGGTTTAAAAACTGGGCATACTACCGTGGGTGACAGGAGTTGAGGTAAGTAGGCCGTTACCTTCTGTTGCTCTGGCTGTAGGTCGGCTGTGTTCTCTGCTTGCTGTACCTGGAGGGACCACAGTCTAAAACTGCTTCTGACATCCTTGGTTTTGTCTCCCCTGTTGTCATGGTGTTCCCTAGAGACACCTTTTATGGGATCTGAGGTTTGCAGTTCTTTCCTTCTAGAACCCCTCTTATATGGGAACCCTGTTGGTGTGTGAAAATATGGAGGGAAACGATAAAGTATTCTGGGGCCTGGTAGACCCCCCGAACCCAGTCTCCTCAATATATATATATATATATATATATATATACGGGGACTGATCTCAGGCCCTCCCTTCCTTGGATGCACCTCAGAGTGATACAAACAGTGAGTTGTTCCGCACACCTCTCAAGAGCTATCCCTTCAGTTTTCTTAAACAATATATTTTGTAAAGTAAAAGAAGCCCAGTTTTAATATTTCTGGAGCCTTCAATGTGAAGCCCCCCACCCACCTCAGCACTACTGACACTTTGAGGCAATTCTTCATCATGGGAGGGGGTGTCTGTAGGGTATTGAGCAGCATCCCTGACCTCTACCCCTCACCGGCCTCGCTGTGACACCCAAAATGTTTTCCCACATTGCCCAGTGTCCTCTGGGGTGGGGCTGAGATCCACACTTTAGTGAAATTGCTTTTATTATTCTTTTACATTTACATGTGAAATGCTCCTCCCCCACTGGGCGCATCTCTCAGAGCAGGGTCCCCTCCCCTCCAGAAGGAGAGGAAGGGCAGGGGTCACAGACCCTCCCCGAGGGAAGGGGGTCCACATGGCCTTCTTCACAGGTCTTTCTCAGCTATACAAACTCTCCTCGCTGTAAAAGCTTTTGATCTCAGTTTGGTACATCTTGGCCACAATGGCCCTCTTCAGTTTTGTGTTGAGCCCTGTAATAAAGTCAGTTTCCAGATGGCAACTTCCCGCCATCCCTCCAGGGGGCCCCCCGCATCACCACAGAACCAGGGATCCATGGGCTGAGTTTATTTCAAGGATGCAGAGAGGTGACTGGTGTTAGACCAGCAGGGGGCTTGGAGGACCCCCAATAAGGGTACACCAGGCCCGCCCCAAGCTGCCCGGAGAATTCCAACCCTGTGCATGGACCAGTCAGTGGAGAAGCAGTCTCTGCTGCCGGTGAGAACATGGGAGGTGCAGGTTAGAAAGGCCAGGAGTGCCCACCCGGAAGCAGCATCGTAACAAGGACCCCAGGTCTCCGGTGCAAGCGACCCAGCCGGAGCCTCCCCACCTCCCCAGGCCTGTCCACTCACCCAGCTCCCCGCCAGCAATGGAGAAGTCCATGTCCAGGAGGATCCACTTCATGATCTTGGTGCTGTCCGAGGTGGCCTCTGCATTGGCAGCATCTATGCCCTGGCTGATGAAGTCCAAGACCAGGGGGTCCCGGTAGTAGATGATGTCTGACAGCCTGGTGGACTGGCTCCTGAGCTGCCGGCAGCAAGCCACGGCCTCGCTGGTCAGGGAGTCGCGGGGCTCCCCTGTTTGTGTGTTGATCTGGCACTGTTGTCGGGGGACCAGCAGTCAGGCAGTCTCCACACTGCCCCTGCACCCTCCAGCAGCACCAAGCCCAGCTGCCCACATGGAGTGCAGCTCACACATCACTCTCAAACCCGGGGTAGGCAGGGGTGCTGGCTCCTCACCCCCACTGTGCAGACAGAAAGTGTCGGCTTGACCAGGGAGACACCTGCCCAGAGCTTGTGCTGCTTGCCTGGGCCAGAACCTCAGGTCCATCCCCCTGGTCAAGACCAGGGCCCGCATGGCCTCCCACAGGACGGGGGGACTGGTCCCTCCACCCAGGGTGTGGGGGGAGAGGACGTGCCCCCCAAAAGCACAACGGTCACCAGGGAGATCTGAGATGCTGCTGTGATGGGGCTCCCTTCCCTTCAGTGGCCAGCCTAACCGGCTGTATCTCAGGGGTGGTGGGGACCCCCTGCAATAGGACATAGTGGTGCCCCAGACATGGCACCCAGGAGCTGGTGCTGAATGACCCACCTCTGCTTTCCCAGCCTGGTTCCCCTGCCGACATGGAAACCCCCTCCTGCCGACCTCCCGGATCGCCATGAGACTCGAAGACAGCACCCCGAGGTACCTTGAGTGTGAGCAGGGCACACAGGTAGGGGGCTTCCTGGCCCACCAGCATGACGTATCGCACAATGGGAATGTTCCTCTTCACCCGCTCCTCAATAGGGTTTGGGTTGATCTTCTCGCCTGAGCTGAGGGTGATGATGTCTGCATGTGGAAAGGGACAGGTGGTGTTTCTGAAAAGCAGTGGCAAGTCTGCTCTTGGGGAGGCCTGGGTGGGGTGTCATCCTCAGATAGCTCCCCCACTACGACGGGCCCATGGCTGACCCCTGGAAACATTGGAGACAGAGCCCAAGCACAGGAAGGTGCCCTCTCCCCCGAGCTGAACTTCAGCTGCCCCTCCTCCTTGAGCTGTGCACAGCCCGCGCCACTGTCCCGGGCAGCCCCGCGGGGCCCAGTCAGAGCAGGAGGCAGCTCTTGGCCTGTCTCACTCACCCCCGACATTGCCCAAAACGTAGAGGAAATTGTCAGCGTCCAAGAGACCGAAGTCACCCGTGTGCATCCAGCCTTGGAGGTTAATCTTCTCTTGGGTATTTTCCTCATCATTGAGGTACCCCATGAAGACATTGCGGCCCCAAATGTGGATGTCCCCGATGCCGTCTTGGTCTTGTTTCTGAATATTGGTGTGGGCACCAGGAAGAGCCTTCCCACTACTGGGGCGGGGGGCAGTGGACAGGGAGGAGGACATTAGACACCCCCTGTTCACCACCCCTCTCCCCCATGCACACAACTGTTCAGACCCTAGGACTTCTCGGTCCCATCCAGGCAAATGGAACCCCTAAGAAGGAGGGGGCTGGCTGGGTCCTGGCTCAAAGCCAACGTCTTAGGGTCCATGGACACGGCACACCCAGCCCTGGCCACGGTGAATCCTCAGATGAGCACAGGGGGCCAGACACAGATTCAGACACCTTTGGGTGGACTTGGTTGTTGCTGAAGGCCCCTGGGTACAAGAGAGAGCAGTGAACACAACCTGGGCAAGATCCGGAGATCTTACCTCCCTGCTCATCTCCTTGGACACAAGGGAGCCGGTGCCTTGACACTGGAAACTTGAGGTTCCTACCCAGATGCCCCAACATGAATCTCCACCCAACTTCCTCCACGCTGCCTGGAGACTCAGGAAGGGGCCTCGGAGCTGGAAGGCACGCTGCACGCACCGAGGCGAGCTTAGTCCCAGTAGGGTTACCAGCTCAGATACAAGGTGCCTGGTTCAATTTGATTCCAAACAAATTTTTATTTTCATATACACATATTGCAAAGGACACACATTTTTTGGTAAAAGTCATTTACCTGAAATTCATTTCCCTGTTCTCCTTGTATTTTTATTTGCTGGATCTGGCAACCCTAATCCTAAATGGGGGTGCGTCTTCCATCTTGATCTCACTTGTGCCTCTGGTTTGAGGGAAACCAGCTGCCATGTTGAGGGGCCTCAAGCAGCCACGTGCAGGCCCTGAAGCCCAGAACCCACATCTCCCAGTGACAGCCCCCAGGAACTGAGGCTGCTGGCTTGGAAGTGTCTCCTGGAACCCCAGTCATGCCTCTGCACGAGGAACCCTGACTGCCAGTTTGGGGCTGACCCACAGACAGATATTGTATGTTGGTTGTTCTAAACTAATAAATTTGAGGTGTCCATTTTACACAGCAAAGACAGCTGTGTCGCGAGACTGGCCCAGGGTGTCAAAAATTATCAGTCATTAGTGAAAATAATGGTTGGCAAACTAAAAAACCAACCAGAGGGGCTATGGCCAAGCCACATTGGCTCGCTCACCTCCACTACCTGGATGCTCATTCTGGGGGTGGGGGGGACAACAGTGGGGTGACAGCAGCACACAAGCCCCCCACCTGCCCAATCCCATAGAAGGGGGTTGAGGTCCACCAGCCATTCTCCCAGCCAGCAGTTCTCCCGGGCCCACCTCAGCAGCCGGAAGTGCCCTGGGGTGGAGAGCGTGTGCACCCCCGTGCACTCAGGCGTGCCGTAGAGCTGAAAGATGGGCATGTTGAGACTGAGGAAGTAGTCCAGGGTGGTCCCGGCGAGCCCCATGCCCATGTTGAAGAGCTGCCGGCAGTAGTGCAGGCCCAGGAAACTCCTGGCCTGGTTGAAGGTCAGCTTCTCGGCCAGATAGAAGGTCAGCTTCCTGAACAGGCGCAAGCACACCTGTGGATGCATCTGCCTTGAGAAGTGGACATGGAGCAGAGCTGGGCGTCAGGACCCTCCGGGGCTGCTGGGCCTCCCCACACTGGGCAGCCCAGGGCCCCTGCCTCACTTAATCATCTGCCTCTTGAGGGTCCTGAGTCCTAGCTGCATGGCCCACTTGTCGATCTTCTTCCGGAACGGGGCGGAGGAGAGCTGGCTGGTCTTCAGCTGGTCCAGCAGCCAGTCCCAGACCCACGGGACTCCGTAGAACAAGGTGGGCTTCACCTCCCGCAGGGTGTCCAGCAGGGAGCCCTGCATTATGCCAGGCCAGCCGTCCTCAGCAGCTCTGGGGCAGGTGGGCCACGGCACCCTCACCCACCTTGGGACTGGGCTTTGAAGCCTTCCCTCCCGCCAAGGCTAGAGCAGAGTTCTGAGAGGCATGGGGGGAGCTGGGAGGGAGCGCCATGGGACGGGGACTAGCCGCTCCCACCCACCCGTCTGCACCCCTGCTCGCCTGTGAGCTTCAGCCCTCCCCACACAGAGGGGTCGAGTCCACCCTCTCGCTGATGCTGAGCAGACCCAGAGGTGGAGGGGGGTAAAGGAAAGGGACAGAGAGGGAGAAACAGGTGGAGAAACACAGAGACAGAGGTGGAGGGACACTCTGAGACACAGAGACAGAACAGAGAGACAGAAAGAGATAAGGGGGGTGGGGAGAGAGACAGAGAGACAAAAAGAACAGAAAGAGAAAAAGGAGAGAGACAGAGAGGAAAAGGTGGGGGGAGAGAGAATAGGAGGCGCAGGGATGGGACAGACAAACTCTGGCTTTGTCATTATTTTCAGATACTCTTAGTTCCCTAGAAAGACTTCTCGGTGACCACAACAAAACATCACAATGAATGCCTGAGACTGAGAGCTGCTGGCAAAGCAGAACCCCCCAGGCGCCCACAGACCAGCTGTTCTCAGGCAGGGCCAGGGCCGGCAAGCTCCACCCCACGGCCTGAGATGGTTTTTACATTTTTCAGATGGTTTTTAAGAATTTCAAGAACTATATTTCAAAAATTCAATTTTTGGTTACCATAAAGTTTTGTCTTTTTCAAGAAGAAATCTGCAGAGTTTGCTCTGTCCCTGAGCGCCTGCAGGAGCAGCCTGTTTAGCCTCTTGGCCCAGGAACCCATGTCACTTACTGCCTGGCCCTTCACAGCGCGCAGGCCCCGGGGCTGGGGCAGCGGGACTTCTGGGAAATTCTATCAATAACGTTCATCATTTGCCCTATTTCCTCTGTCTTAGGAAATACGTGATTTTCTGACTTCAGAGGTGAACACAGCCATGGCGGATGTTTCCCGGTGTATGTTAGTGACCTTGACGTGTACTGGATTTTTTACTGTGGTAAAATCCACATCCCCGTGCCAAGGTAATCATTCCTAACCGCCAGCGCCACGGCACTGAGCACACTCAGGCTGTCGTGCAGCCACCCCTCCATCACTTCCAGAGCTCCCAGAGTTCCAGCTGAGACTCTGTCTACCCCTCCCTACCCCCGGCCCTGGCACCACCACCCACGTCCTGTCTATGGCTGTGGCTCCTCTGGGGCCTCCCGTGAGTGTGTCACCCAGGATTTGTCCTTGTGTCTGGCTTAGTGCCCTGAGCCTCCTCAAGGTCCGGGCACACCAGGGCAGGGTCAGAAGGTCCGTCCTCACTGGGGCTGAACCGCGTCCTGCTGTCCCGATGGCCCGCACTGTGGCACTCGGGTTGTCGGGTCTGCCGCTTCATGTACTTTCAACGACCCGATGCTGCTCCCTGCACAGGCGGTGCTTCCCCCCTGACAGGCATGGCATGTGCCTCCATCCCCCGGGTCTGCTGCAAGCCCTTCGCCAATGGGGAAACAGAGGCACAGAGAGGCCAAGGACTGGGATCAGACAGCCAGTGGGGGTGCAGATAGAGGATTCCAGGTCTGCGCTGAGCTCCCCTCCCCAGCTCAGGGTGGCCCCCGACCAGCCACCCTCCTGACTTTGCCTATGCCCCTGGCAGTGGGGCCCCGGGGGCGCTGCTTACCCTGAGGGCATCCTTCCCGGCAAAATAGAGGGCCCCAGCCACTGAGATGGGGATCCAGAGGTCAAAGATCTGGGACCTCATGTAGCTGAGAGGGAGGTAGCTCACCAGGACCTCCTGCCCCTCGGCGGGGCTCTTAAAGGACAGGCTCTGGGCAGTAGCGGCTGTGGTCCAGGTGATCTGCAAGGCACCTTAGCTGTCACCTCCAGGTCTTTTTGTTCTCAACCCCAAGGAGAGCTCTGCCATCCAGAGGAGACATGGAACCACAAAGCCCCCTGACCCCACCCCTGCACCGCCCCTTGTTGGGACCCACATTGTCATGGCTGATCATGACGGCCCTCGGGGGGTCCGTGGTGGTCACCATGTTGTAGAACACGGCACAACACTGGTTGGGCTTCTGGGAGTCGATGATCTGGTCCAGAGTGTCATCCGAGACGCTGTTTGCCAGGTCCAAGAACGCTTTCCACTGCAGAGGGGTGGGGTTGAGATTGCAGGGGCCCCCGGAGGACCATCCATGGCACCCTAGAGCCAGACCCCGCCATCCTGAGGAACACACCTCTCCACCCTCCCCTCCCCGCGAGGACATACAGAATACAGGTTCTCCAGCTGGGTCCGGGTCTCTTCCTTGTACTGGATGATGGCCTTGAAGCGCCCCAAGAAGCCATTTATCTGCCAGACACCCCAACGCTAAGCCAGCGGCAGAACACAGTGAGCCCCAAGCCCCACCTATGCAGCACTTCCTCCCGAGGCCCCAGGGTTCTTTTTATCACGGCAAAACCCTCACAGACGTACTGTTTCAATCCTTTCAACGAAGCATTTAGTACATTCACAACGCTGTACGAATGTCACCGCTCTCTGGTGCCAGAACATTCCTTCACCCGAATTAGCAGTCACTCCCCACCCCCACCCCGTGGCCTCCACCAACCTGCTGGTCTGTCCCCGCGGCTGCGCTTGTGCTGCTCACATCTCTCAGTGGCCTCGCCGCCGTGAGGCTTGTGTGTCTGCCTTCTCTCCCGCAGCCTCGTGTGTCCCTGTCACGGGCCCTGTTTCCCAGGCCCACCCACCCTCCTGGCATCAGGGGTCAGCACGGAATAACCCCCAGGTACGGATGGACCATCATCTGTGGGTCCCGTTGTCCCCGGGTGGACATTTGGGTTGTTTCCAGCTTTTGACTAAAGTGAATAATGTTGCTCTGGACATGAGGAGGAAAACACGGCTTTTCTTTCCTTTCTTTGGGGGATATATGCAGAACCGGGGGTGCTGGGTCGTGGGCATTCTGTTTTTTAATTTTTTGAGGACTGGCCGCGCTATTGGCTGGAGAACTAGAAATGCACCGTCTCATGCTCCCGCCGAGAGCGCAGCATCTAGGATTTATCGAGGAATCATTTCTACGCAGTAAAGGCCACCTTGTTCGGGGGAGGGTTCTCTGGGCCTGGACAGACATGCCCCATCCTGCATCGCTTAACAGCGTTTCAGCGGACAAGGGGCTGCATCTACGGCAGGGGCCCCGCGGGCTGCCCTTGGCCGAGGCGTGGGGGCTGCAGCATCTGGCTTCGTCCAAGTACACCCGGACCTTTGCAGAACGGAATCAGCTACAATGTGTTTCTCAGGACACCCCCCCCCACACACACACACCCCTTGCTGAGCTCCCGAGCCGCAGGGGAGTGATCATAGTCAAGATACAGACGATCTGTCACCCTGATGAGTTTCCCCCAGGCCTCTCCTCCCAGCCTGACACCTCTGCTGTGATTGTCTCACGGCCTGGCGTTGTCTCGGGCTTCTCTACCCGGAATCGCGCAGAGCGAAGCTCTCGTGTCTGCCTTGCTTCATGCAGCACGTTGGCGATGCCGCCATGGCATTTGCGCTCAGGGCTCCAGTCCTCTCTACTGTTGGATGGCACGGACGGACCACCCTTTGTTCATGCAACCTGGAGATCAACGACTGGCTCCCCACTGCAGGATATCGGGGTGGTTTCCAGTTCTCAGCAATCACGAGCCACCGTGGACATTCACAGAGAGGAGTGACGTCAGGCGTGTACCCTGGGCTGGAAGGCTGGACCCTACAGCGGGTATTCGCTGACTGTAGAAGAAGCCGCCGTGTTTTCCAGTGATGGCGTCAGCCTGCTTTTCCGTCAGAAGGAGCACCCCACTTGCTCCATGTCCTCAACAGCACATGGGATTTATTGCATGTTAAAATTTGAGTTGGTGGAGAAGGGAAGGCCCGAGCATGGGGGGCCCGAATACAGGCGGGCATGACCCCTATGCTCACCTCTATCCCCTGTGCCCTTGAGTCTCTCCCCGTTCCTCCACCACCTTGGGTCTGCGGCTGAGGGCCAGAGGTCAAACAGGAGTGATGATCCTGTCAGTGACACCACTGGCACGGCGACTGCCAGGCTGCCGGCTCCCCATTCCAGTTCTGATTAGTTCATTCTCAGCCCCAAACCCATCCAGTGGGTCCTCTCACCAAGCCACTGGCCCTAGATCTGAGCGTCAGGGAAGGTGGCTTTGGCGCTCAGGTCAGCAGGTTACAGAGCCTACCAGAACCACCTCTGACCCAGAGGACATTCGGCATCCCCCCCAAAAGAGGATCTGCTGTGGGGCCGATTTAGATGAAATGTCCAGAACAGGCAAATTCATGAGAGATAGAAAATCACTTCATGGGTACCAGGAAGGGGGAGGGAGTGCCAGTGGGCCAGGGTTTCCTTTTTAGAGGAATCTTCTGGAAGTGGAGAGAGATCACAGACGCCAGCATTGTAAACGTACTAAATGCCACTGAAATGTCCACTAGAACAGTTAACATAGTAACGCGGATATTCTGTGCATTTTATAATGATGACGACAATGATGATGAAGTGGGAGTGGCCCTGCTTGCAGTAGGCAGAGCTAAGTCCAACTTGGGGTGCATGGAGGGGCAGCCCAGAACCAGCACTGGGTGGGCGCTGACACGCTCAGGATGGAGCACCAGGGGAGGCAGCCAGTGGCGACTCTCACCTGGCAGGAACTGCCCCAGGGTACCAGCCCGGAAGCCACAGTTCCCGGCCGTGGGTAGCAGTGGGTGGTGGGCATGCTGCTCATTGGTCTCCATCCCCCCCCACCTACTGGTCATGCATGTGTTGCAAAATTATTGGATTTGTTTCTAAGTTATGCCTCCACCGGGAATGCCCTCCTGACTCCCACAGGCCCAGGTGTCACTGACCTGGATGATTTTTTGCAGGTGCTTGTCATTATCCACCACTACAATGTCCATCTCTGAGTTTTCGACGATGACCTGGCAGGTTTTGGGGGAGCTGGTGGACAACATGCCAACAGAGAAGCCTCTGGAATCAGAACCCAAGAGGTGAGGGCCTGCCAGAGAATTTCAGAGCTCCTGGGAGGCCTGTTTTGCCCAAAGGGGAGTTAGTCCCTCAGGCAGGGCACAGGTTATAGCAGTTTTCTCCTGACACAGGTGCCCTCTTTGGAGGCGAGACTCTTGGAAGGTAAGACCCAGGAATAGCCGGGGCCTGGGCCCTGCCCTCCAGATGTTGCCCCATGGTTTGGATGGGTAGAGGGAGGGAGCTACCAAAGAGTGAGGGAAGGGGAACCCCAAGGAGTGAAGAAATCTTCCTGGAGGAGGGAACATGGAAACTGGGCTTCACAGGATATATATGAGTTTGCAGCATAGCGTGTACCCATAAGGACGAGCTGGGTTCTTGACAAATCCCACTGAGCAAGATTAAATGAGAACCACGTTTTTGCTCTTTGGACTCCTCCATGAGACCCCAACAGTCTTGGGTGGGGGGTGAGAATGGGTCTCTTGGGCTGGTGGCTTCCTGCTTTGATGTAACCCAGGGGGAAACCAGACACCTCTTACCCAGCCATGATGGCGCCAATGCTGGAGATGGCCCATTCCTCTGAGTTGAACCCCATGATCCCCACACTGTGGAAGCGCTGCAGGCCCAGCTGAGGAGAAGAGGCCTGTGTGAGGCACCCAGTTCTGGTTAGCTATCACCTACCCACCCCTACTTCCCCAGGGGTCCCAGGTTGAGAATCTTGGGTTCCTTTCTTTTCTGTTGGCCATTTGTGCTTTTGTGAATTGATGGAATAACCCATCCTGCCACTCTAAGTGACCGCGGAGTCGGGAGGATTCTGCCCCACCCCACCTCCACCAGGGGTAACATCTGGGGACATGATGGGGGAAGGGAATACTCCTGCCATCGAGTGGGTGGGCACCAAGGATGCTGAGAAACAACCTCCAGTGCACAGGACAGACCCCACCATGAGCAGTGATAATACCTCAAATACTACTCTTAAGAAACCCCGAGAAAATATAAACAAAATATGCACCCCGATAATTTGAATATTTGACTCATGGGTTATCATAACCTGCATTATTCACAAAAGCATTTGCATGGCTTTTTATCCCAGCCTTTAAATATTTCTCTATGGTATCAACTGGAATACATCTGTGATAGGGTAACAAAAATGTCTTGTTTAACAACCCTTGTGGTTAACTGATACTTACATGGGTTTCAATTTTTCCTCCACTTTTATTAAATGAAATGTCTGGGTGGCTAACCTGTTAGCTTAAGCTCTGACTACACACATGATTACAGTGTAAGGTGGGGTGCTGGGGTTGCCAACCCCCTCATGGTAGAAAATCCATGTAAAACTTTTGACTCTTCAAAAGTTAACCACTAAAGTGCTGTTGACCTTACCAATAGCGTAAACAGTTGATTAACAAATACTCTGCATGTTATATTATTATACACTATACTCTTATAATAAAGCTAGGTAAAAGAAAATGTTAAGAAACTCATAGGAGAAAAATACATTTGCAGTACTTCCATACTGGCAGTGGAAATTGTCTGTTTACAAGAGAATCTGCATAAGTGGACCCGAGCACTCATATCGTGCAAGGGCCAGTTGTATTTACACCCACATCTAACTTCAAGTTCAAGAGGGCGCACCACTCATTGTCTTGGTAGAACCAGGTAATTTCAGCTGATCCAAATGGAGCAGCTCTTCTCCACATCAAACTCTTAGATACAACTGCCCACTCCCTGTGCCATCGTCCAACAGGCTCAACATGGCCAAGATCCCCTCCTGCCCGGCCTCTACAACCTCTGCTAAAGGTAGTTCCATCACTCCTGTAGCACAAGTCATCTTCTGTTCCTTTCGTTCTCTCAAGGATTCAGTCCATCAAGAAATTCACTTCTCAAATCAACTCAAAATGGATTAAAGAACTAGACATAAGACCTGAAACCATAAAATACATAGAAGGAAATACAGGCGAAACACTACGTGATATTCACATCAAAGACATCTTTACAGACACATCACCCAAAGCAGTGATAGTGAAGGCAAAGATCAACAGCTGGGACTACATCAAATTAAAGAGCTTCTGCACAGCAAAAGAGACAATAACCAAAACAAAGAGAAACCCCACCAACTGGGAGAACATTTTTGCACCCAACACTAATGATAAAGGACTGATCACAAAAATCAGCAAAGAGCTGATGAGACTCAACAACAACAAAGAAAATAGTCCAGTCAAAAAATGGGCAGAAGAGCTAAAAAGAAACTTTTCTGAAGAAGAAATGCAAATGGCCAACAGGCATATGAAAAAATGTTCAACATCACTTGTAATCCGGGAAATGCAAATCAAAACTACCATGAGATACCATCTCACACCAGTGAGAATGGCACATATTAAAAAAACTGGCAACAACAAATGTTGGCGAGGATGAGGAGAAAAAGGAACTCTCCTGCACTGTTGGTGGGAGTGCAAACTGGTCCAACCACTATGGAGAGCTGTGTGGAGATTTCTGGACCTACTAAACATAGAGCTTCCATATGATCCAGCAATTCCACTCCTAGGTATTTACCCAAAGGACACAGAAACATCAATTCCAAAGAGCACCTGCACCCCTATGTTTATAGCAGCACTGTTTACAATAGCTAAGCTTTGGAAACAACCCAAATGCCCAAAAATAGATGACTGGATCAAGAAGATGTGGTACATATATACCATGGAATATTACTCAGCAATCAAAAAAGATAAACACATGCCATTTGCAGCAACATGGATGGCGCTGGAAGGGATCATGCTCAGCGAAATAAGCCAGAAAGAAAAAGAAAAATACCGGATGGTCTCACTCATAGCAGGAATCTAGAAAACTTAAACAAGGGACCAGGAAAATGAATAACTATAAGAAAGTGAAAATCAAAATCAACAAAAAACTATGAACCAGAGACACTCTATGGGGGGTGGGGGGCCGGAGGGGAGGGATTGGGGTCAAAATAAGGGGGTTGCAATTGTATGGGGAATATAAAAATAAAATTTATTATTAAAAAAAAAAAGAAAAAGAAAAAAGAAATTCACTTCTCTTCCCCTCCCCTGCTAGCACAAGGTTAATCATCTCAGCCTCAACTGTTGTTTCAACTCGGCTTGTTCTCACCAGCAGCAGCCAGAGGGCACCGGTGAGCACCTGAGGCAGGTGGGGCCACCTTACTCTTGGTAAAAGCTCAAGTCCTCCGCAGCCCCCAGGTCCCTGAATGACCTGCTCTTACCTCCTCTTTCTCTCCTCGTGGCTCATTCTGCTCCAGTCACACTGGCCTCCTCACTGTTCCTCTAACATAGCCGCTGTATTTCTGCCCCAGGGCCTTTGCACTGGCTGTTCCCGCTGCTTGGAACATCTTCCCCCCAGATAGAGGTCTCAGCCCATCCTCACTCCCAGTCTTTAGTTGAAATATCAGTCTTTACTGAGGCATGTGCACATATGGAGATGTGAAATTTAACCCCCAAAATTATAGTTATGTAAATGATTGATGAAGCAATACATTTTAAGAAGAAAAAAAAAAAAGAACACTTTCAGAGAGGCTTTCCCTGACATCATATGTTTAAAAAAAAAAAAAAAAAAAAAGCCCTGGTTCATTTTCCCTCTTCCCTTCTTCCATGCTTTAGTTGTCTCTGAAATACTGTTTCTACCTGTGGCATCATTTCCTTGTTTATTGCATTGACTGGGAGAGTTCTCTGAGGCCTCTGGTTGTCTTTCCTAATCTGAAAAATGCGCATTCATCCATTGAACACATAGAGAGGGGCTGGTGCTGTTCCAAATTCTGGGGCCTGCACTGAACAAGGCAGCGGGGTTCTCACCTTTATGAAACGGACCCAGTAAAAATACAACACAACCACGGAATCAGGTGGGCAAGAGAACTGGGCAGAAAAATTTAAAAGCAGCTGTGACAGAGCCGGGAGCCACGGTGGTCAGAGAGGACCTAGCTGAGGAAATGCCACCCAGTGGAGAAAAGACACAGTAAGTTAATAACCCTAGGAACATGAGCTACTGTCAGCGCTGCTTGAGGGTTAGCCGGAGCGATGGGATGCACGTGCGCGTGCTGCATCCTTGTGCAAACCAATGGGCTAGGCGCTATCCTATTTCATTATGTATTTAATTTTAATATAAAACGATACATTTTACAGCAAATTTAATTACTCAACGTGAAAATTATAAGCTCATGCAGAAATTATATATCTTAATAATGTATATTTTAATACACATATTTATATACAAAGCCCTCATCATACAGATGGGGCGATTAAGGCACAGGGGGGCTAAAAACTTTTTTTTTTTTAATCACACGTCTTTAATGTATCCTTCTTGATTAGCGAAACTAATTAATTTGAGCAAGAACAAGCGGCTAATGGCGGCTCTGGGATTCGAACCCACACTCAGGCATCCTCAAAGAAATAAAACACTAGACCACAGAGACCAGGCCGACCCGAACCGAGGGCAGGCGCAGGACGTGACCCGGTGGTGCCCAGATGCAGAAGGAAGACCTCGAGCAGGTGGACAGAGCGCACGGGCAGGAGAGGAGGGGCACGGACAGGAGTGGAGGAGCCGGGCAGGAGTGGAGGAGCACAGGCAGGAGTGGAGGAGCCGGGCAGGAGTGGAGGAGCACAGGCAGGAGTGGAGGAGCACAGGCAGGAGTGGAGGAGCGGGGCAGGAGGGGTGGGCTGCGCGCCTACCTTGAGGAAGGCCTTGGCCGCGCGCCGGCACTGCTCGTAGTACTCGATGTAGGTGAGTATGTGCCAGGTGTCCCCGTGCTTGGAGCCGAGCGCGGTGTAGTTGGCGTACTGTATGGCCGTGCTACTGAACATGTCGTGCACGGTGATGGGCATGTTGTTGGCGAAGGAGGTCGTCTCTTGGTGCAGACGCACCTCGCCGTCGCGCTGCGCGGTCCAGTACTTGTGGCCTGCAGGCCGGTGGGACAATTGAGGCAAGGGAGACGCCTGGTAGGCGGGCCAGGGAGGGCGGGATGACTGGAGGGAAGGGCTTGGCGGTGGGGAGGGGGAGACTCGGCGGATGTTGACCAGAGATGGGTCACACATCTCAGGGCACAGCACCAGCAATGGCACTAGTGGGGGCACAGGTGGGGCTACAGGGCGGCCTAGGCCACAGGTACGTGAGGTTGGGGGAGTAAGGAGAGGGAACCCCACGGCAGAGAGAGAGGGGCGAGGGCTGTGGAAGAGGTGGAACACAGCCAGGGCTTGGCACTAAGGGGGCCAGAAGTAAGTTGGGAGAAGACAGGAGAGCCGTGGAGACAGTCAGAAAGAGTCAGGCTTTAGAAGGGAGAAAGTACACAGGTGAACAGGGACGCAGGAAGGACAGAGGGACAGCTGGACAGACAGATGCGCGGCCCCCAGAGAGTACAATGGCAAACCAAGCAGGCAACTCAGCAACAGGACTGTGTCCCGCCCGTGGAACCCCAGGACCCGCCACGGCTCACCATCGGAGCCACCTGATCGCACTCACTCCCAGTTCAGCATCTGGCAGAGGGACAGCCCCCCCAAAGCCAACAGCAAACCAGTCTTGACTGGGCCTCAAGACTCCCAACCTGGTGCAGCCTCCCTTGGCAGTTCCGGAGGGCCCAGGCCCCCACCCTCAAACTGGCCTGAGGACCACCCCATCACACCCAGGACCCAAGGGTCCCCCAACCTCCAGCTTTCATTTCTGGTCAGTGGGTGCTCTCCTCCCGTGGACTCAGTATCTTCTCTGAAGACAGGGGTCCAGAGTTCCTTCGCCTCTGTTCTCACTGTCTGGGGTGAGTCTGGCCTCCTGGTAGTGGACAGATTTCATACAGTGACAGCTGAGTGGAGGACAGGTGGGCCCATCCATGGCAGGCACAACCAAGGGAGCATCCAGGAAGGTGTCTGAAGGAGTAGGAGCTGACCAAGCACAGGGAGGGGGAAGCATCTAAGAGGACATTGTGACTTGGCGAAGGCCTTTGGGGCTTGAGGATAAGGTAAAGTGGGGAATACAGAGGAATAGAACCAAACAGGTGGCGAGAGCCAGGTCCTGTGGGGTCTTGACTGTGTTGGTAAAGAAATATGTTCTGGTACCTCTGTGGCCATCCTGCACCCTGTGTGCAGACTGTTTTGTCCCTGGGAAGAGCTGAAATATCTGGCTCCCTGCCCCTTCCACCTCCTCTGTGGTCAGAAAGGTGGGGCCACACTTGCCTCCAGCTTCTTTTTATCAGCTTTGGTCACCCCTGCTCTAGCCACACAGAGGCAGTACTCTCCAGACTGGATGCCTGGAATGTTCTTGCTGTGGCCAATCCTTATGACATCACTGTAGATTCTGCAGCCTGGAGCCATGAGGACTGAGTGGAGGGGCAGGAATCTACCCAAGAAGACCTTTCTCCGGCCTCCCTAGCCGGTCATCACCAAGATGACAGTCCCTGGGGAGGAGGTGGCAGGAAAATCTTGGATTCAGGTTCTCAAGGGACTCCAGACTCACTGCTCAGCATTGTTGGCTCGTAATGCGACAGTTTACAAGGGACCCTAAAAAAGTAGTAATGGGATGGAAGAGGCAGGCACAGAAGGCTGACGACGATGGCACGGAGGCCAAGGAAGCAGCGTTTCAGAAAGCAAGGTTAGGTCCGCAGAACCTGGGCAGCCAGGACATCAGAAAGGCCTCTGAGTCACTGCGCCTGGGAGTTGGTTATTCCTTTGCTGTCCTCCATCATCTGTAGAGAAGATAGTCCCCGGGTGTGGTTACAGCTGCGTTTTCAAATACTGGATGCTGTTGAGATTATAAACTAATCATTAAAATCCTCTCCGATTCCTCAAATTAAAAATAGAATTACCACATGAGCCAGAAATTCTGTTTCCGGGTACACAGCCAAAATAGTTGAAATGCGGTCACAAACAGATACTCACACCAGTGTCCCTAGCAGCGTTGTTCCCAGCAGCCAAAAGGAAGCAACCCAAGTGTCCACCAGTGGATGAAAGGGTGAAAAAAAAATGCAGTCCATCTGCACCGTGGAATGCTCTTCAGCCTTTCAAAGGAAAGTCTGACATAAGTTACAACATGGAGGTGAAGCAGGACCCTTGAATTTTTTAAACCCGGCCCTGCTCAAGGGCATTGGTGCAGTTTGCTGCCGGCCCCTCTGAGCCTCTGGCTGTGGTTCTTGGAGCCCTCCAGCCCGCAGCCTGCCCTGACCTCAGCATGGGTCCAGGCCGGGCGGGGGCGGGATTTTTCCTTTCATATCAGGACCCAGGATATTGGAAATGGACTTGAAAATGGACCATCTTATGGACCATCTTATTGGAACGTGGCCAGCACCAATCAACAGCTGGGATTCAGTTCTGAAGTCCACCTGCCCTTCCTTTGGCACTTGTGCAAATTTATGATCATAGCCTCCCAACCTGATTGAACTCTCATGGGTGCCAAATGAAAGGACCAATCTGTGTGTGTGTGTGTGTGTGTGTGTGTGTGTGTGTGTGTGTCGCGTGGAAGGGGGCTTGAAGAGGTAGTTGGAGAGGCAGGCAGATTCATCTGGAAGACCTTTGTTGAGCTGTAACACGGACCCCTGTCCTCTAGCACCGCGTCTGTGCAGACCTGACCTCCAACGTTGCCTGCTGGTGACACCGTTGGCCTGTGCCTGGTGACCCGAAAGGTGCTGGTTGGTTTTGGCTTAATGACCAGCATCTCTGAAAGCGTCTCTGCCTCTGCCACGCCTGGCGCCACCCTGGTGCTGTTGCCTTTGGTGCCGTTGTTTTGTGTGGGGTGCTGCCCATTCCAGGTCTCGCATTACTGTTGCTGAGACTTTGGTGACCTTTAACCCTTGCTATGGCCTCTTTCCTCTCTCATGTCGTTGAACCTGGGCCTGAATTGTTCTGCAGTTGCGGTAGTAAGCGGGTGAGAACCCACCGGCTGTGACGTTTGGCTCCCCCACGCTTTGCATGGTGGCAGGTGAACCTTGAGGACATTGCACACAGTGAACTAAGACACAGAGAAATAGTGTAAGTTTCCATTTTTAATATAGTCAAGTCCATAGAAACAGACAACAGAACAGCAGTTGCCAGGCGCTCTTCCTGTGTCTGCTTTCAGTTGTGCAGTACACAGCAGTGTAACACCCTGGATACCACCAAGGTGTTTTTAAAGGATTAAATGGCACATTTTTGGTTTATCACAATTTAAAAAATTCAATAAACCTCCCTGAGGCCAGGGTGAGAATCACAGTAGAAAATACATCACTGAGTTGGAGCATTTTTGACCATCAGCTAGTTGTGTTTCCTTGGTGAGAAATATTGTGAAAAGGTGAAAAAAAATTTGCCAAAGCTACATTCACGTAGAAAACCTGCACATTTATGTATTTTCATATGTGAAAGTGAATTCTCACCACCCCACACGTGCACGTTGCCCGGTAGCGACATGTGTGTGCAGTGGTTCCTGTTATTTGTGGTAGTTACGCCGCTAGCGTTGCTGGATTAGCAAACCCTGGACCACTGTGCTTGGAAGAAATAAAGTTAGGTTTCTCCCAGCCTCTGCTCACACTCTTCCAGCCAGTCAGTTCATAACCTTGTATTACATGTGCTTTCTACTCAAGGACAGCTTCGTAACACATGTCCATTTGTTAACACTGAAGTCAGCTCTGTACTGCACACCGGACAGAAACATCTAACACAAACCCCACCCCCCCATAAGTCACATCACAGCCTTGCATTCAGGAACTCTAGAGAATACTCAGCTCTAGTCTTGGGGGCTGTTTTCACCAGCAGAATTACCAAAAAATGCCCAAACATGGCATGACCTCCAAAAGAATGTGCACTTGCAAGGTGAGGGCACCCCCTTCCAGCTCAGCTGGGAATGTGGCCATTAAAAATTTTCACTGTTCTGTGCATGGCCACAAATGGCCACAAAAGCACCAGATCTATTGATTTTGGGGGTACACGTTTCATTGAGCAGGCAAAGTTGCAAAGGTAGAATCTGCAAACACAGAGAATTGACTGTACTTACACATTTCAAAAATAAACCTATCAACTAGACGGAGAGTCATCCAATGACTGCCGCCTTCCTGCATTGCATTAAATCTTTTGCAAGGAGAATGTCTTTACACATTTCTATTTAAGCTCTTATGTTTTAAAAAGGGGGAAACTGTGGAGGTTCCTCAAAACATTAAGAATAGAAATGCCATATGACAACTATTCTACTTCTGGGTATTTAAGAATACTAAACAGTAATTTGAAAAAGCTGTGCACCCCATGTTCATTGTGGCATGATTCACGGTAGCCAAGCACGGGAAATACCCTGTGTGCCCACCGACGGACTAGTGAATAAAGAGGAGAGGGTAGATTCACATAATAAAGCACTACTCAGCTATAAAGAATGAAGTCCTACCATTTGAACAATATGGATGAATCTAGAGGCTATTAGGTTTGTGAAATAAATCAGAAAGAAAAATATTTTATTCACATGGAAGATAAAAATAAATGAACATACCAAAAAAACCCAAAACAAAACAGACTAAGAATTGTCAGTTGTGGGGCCTCCCCTGGTGGTGCAGCGGGTTGGGCGCTGCTCTGTGAAGCTGTCCGCAGCTTCTGCAGCACCGGTTCGATTCCCTGCCGGCCAGGGGGGTTCCCACATGGCGTGGCAGACCTCTCCTGTCGCACCCGCTGCTCCCCTCAGCAGTGTATTTTGTTCTGTCTGCCTGTTCTGCTCCCCACTCTGTCTCTGGTGAATCCTCTCACCCTCCAGTGCCGCTGGCCTGTACCCCAGCTCTTGTATATAAAAAAAATCTTTAAAAAAAAAAAAAGAATTGTCAATTGTATGGTGATGGATGGAAGCTGGACTTTTGGTGGCTGGTGTCCTGTAATGTAGATGGATGTTGATTTATAGGCTGTAACCCCTGAAACCTGTGTAGTGTCCAATTTTTTTCAAAGGCGGAAAGGAAAGGGGTCCAGGGCTGCACGTGGGTATTCAAGGGACACTGGGAGTTCTCGCTTCTCCAGTCCTGAGAGATTGTCCCTCTCTGAGTGGGGAGATACTCCCCCCGCTCCCCCCATCCCACGGATACCCTTTGAGGGCCTGGTGTGCTGGTCAGGAGACATCTGCTGTGGCCTCCCTACACCCGCCTGTGGATGAGAGAGTTGCTGGGCACCCCATGTTCATTGTAGCTGTTCACGAGAGAGCTGCTGTTAGTTCTAACTATGATAACAGCAAAACGCATCCCTAAAGTTGCAGTGAGATGACTAAGGTTGACAAGGTACTTGGATGACAACTGTCACTACCTACTGAGGCTTTGTCACCTCCCCCTTCTCAGCCACCCTGTGAGATGGTAGGGGGGTGTCTATTTTTTTTTATAGATAATCTCTCACACACACGACTCAAAGGTTGAACTCACACACAATAGCTCAGTTTGACCTAAAAACTGATTTCAGAGTCTGAGTTTCTCAACAAGGAAGAAACTGTATGTGTCTCGCCAAGAACCAGCACACAGGAGGCTGAAGGGCTTTATTATCAGAACTTATTGGAAGGATGTCCAAGTTGCTTCCTGGAAGGGGATCCAGTTCTTCAAACTTGCAAAGGCTTTTCTTATGTCCGAGTCAGTCCTCTGGGGAGGAAAAAATCCAGTTGGAACCAACAAGGTCAGGTCTTTCCTCTAAAATGGACAGTTCTTCATCGATCTCCCCATATGCTTCCCAGGATCATGCCTCAAAGGTTCATAGGAAACCAGAGGCTTAGGATGATCCTATCGCCTCCGAAGGCTATTGCAGGTCCAAATGGGGGCACTTTCTCAACAGGTGAATAATGAGGAGACCTACCCATAAGGATTAGGCTGCTTAAAAAGAGAAGAGAAAGAGCCTACCCAGAGCAGGTAAATTGTGTGTGTCACAATGGGGCCTTCCTGTTGGAGGCTGAGGGGCGGGGGAGGGATGGAGGGGGTGGGGTAACGGGGGGGGGGTGGAGAGAGAGAGAGATTGCTACGTTAAGGCATGGAGATCCTTGCAGTTTGTGTTCTTTCTCCAAGACCCCAGAGTTATCTGAAGATGGAAATATTCCCAAATGAATGGGATACTGATCCTTGGAATGGGAATGGAATAAATGATCCACAGATTTATTGATAAATAACAAAAAATGAATCTCTTCAATGAACTTTAGAGCAGCACAGTCCAAGAGAAATATCACATGAACCCTTAGATGTTTGAAAATTATGAGTAGCCATAAAAAAGGAACTGGAGCAATTGATTTAAATATTTTATGTAATCCAGTTTGCCAAAATATTAATCATATCTACAGGTATTCTCTATTTTAAAAATATTAATGATAGTTCAGGGTCTCCCTTTGATACCAGGCATTTGAAACCTAGAGTGTATTCTGCTCATTTCAGACAGGTCTCGTGGTGGCCAGTGGCTGCCATATTGGGCAGCACAGCCACCTCCCACGCGCTCATCAACGTCAAGTGGCCTCTTGACGTTGTAAACCCAATGTAAAGTGAAACTGGACATTTTTCAAATAAAGTGATGTCTTTAACTTCTGGGCCCATCCAGAAGACTGACAAGTGAAGGTGTGGAGGAGTAAATCAGTTAAAGATGGGGAAACAGAAAATGGATGCGGTGGTGTTAGGTGCCGAATTATGCCTCCCCTGCCCCTCCCCGTTCGTATGTTGAAATCCTGACCCTCTGCATCTCGGAATGTAACTTTATTTGTGGATGGGGACTTTATAGAGGTAATCAAATTAAAATGAGGTCATTAGAGTGGGCCCTATTCCATATGACGGGTGTCCTATTAAAACGGGAAATTTGGGCACAGAGACTTGGCGGGGGCGGGGGGCGGGGAACAGCATTTACAAGTCATGGGGAGCAGAAAAAACCCAGCCAGAAACCTTGATCTTAAAGTTCCAGCCTCCAGGGTCAGGAGAAAATCAGTCTCTGCTGTTTAAGTGCCCTGGTCTACAGAACTTTGTTATAACAGTCCTGGCAAACTCGGTGTGTGGTCTGGGGGCATCATAGGGTAACAATTTAACCATGAAAGGGTTAAACAGGAGGCCCTTGGGGTGCCGCAGATGCATTCTTCTCTACCTGCAACACGCAGCTAGCTGCCATCTCAAAAATCTATCAGTGACTCAATGTCATGGAAGCTTCCTGTGGACAAGACTTGGGAGGAAGGACAGGAAAAGGGCTAGACAGGAGCACATGTCTCCATCCCTTAACATCTGTGATGGGCCAACACGCCTCATTCTTGGGTTCCTGGCAAGTTTCTCCTGCACCAAACTTTCTGACCAAAGGCCTCCCCCAAATAAACTACAATGAAGCATGTGAGTTTAGTGAAAAACTCTGGTCCTGGCTGGGACAATTAATCTACTCCCTCTTTGGGACAGGTAGAAAAGTTCAGAAGGACAGCTAACAACGTTGCTGGCTGACTGGAAAGGAGTTTGCAGCCCTCAAGACCTTGCAGAGAGCATGAGCTCAGTGAGACACTACCCAGAAGCCACGCGGCCGCAGGGACCGTCTCTGCTGGACTCGTTCACAGGACAGACCCGCAAGGCCAATCTTACCATGGGGACAGGTGAGAGCAGCGCCAGCAAAGAGGTCACTGGTACATGGCGTCAATTTGCTTTTTGTATTTCTGGGTTATGAAATATCGCCTAAACTTTAATGTTGGACCTATCAAGAAAGGAGAAACCAGTTCAGTCGTGGGGATGAATTAAAAATCCATACGCCCCTTGCAGGACCAAGGCCACAGGTCTCCTGGTTGAGGCTGGGTTGCTGGTCAGCTCTGCCTTCAACATCCCGGGCAACCACCTTTGCCAGCGCGGTGGGCTTAACTCCCACTTGGTGCTGTGGTAGGAATCCCATCAGCTGGTAGGTGGGGCGCGCCCTGACAATGCACCCAATGAACAAGAAACACATTCAATTTACAGGTGAGGAAACAGGTTCAGACAGGGCCAGTCACCCTGAGGTCAATCAGCAAGTCCATGGCCAGGTAAAGACTTGAACTCCAGGATTATCTGATCCCAAGACCAAGATGGCCCTTGGCTCTAGACAACCAAGGGGTGGGGGCTTCCCTCAAGATGTCCTCACCAGCCCCATGAGGATTACACTTCCACCTGGCAGATGAAAAGACTGACTTCCTAATGTGGAGGTCACAGATTTGAACCCAGGCGGTTCAGGCTACATGCTTGAATAATCCCTGCATCCACGCCCAGATGACAGCGGTGTGCCAAGAGCAAGCCCTCCCCGGGGGACATCAGTAGAAAGCAGAACCCCACATCTGCAGTGAACCCTCCCCCTCACAGGGGAGATGGACAAAAATAATTTGTAGACTGACTGAGACTGTGATGTGGTTAGAGAGGCAAGAATACAGGATGATGCAGGGGGTGTGAGGTGACTCGAGTTGATATAAAGGGCAGTGGTGACCCACTTTCCCCAGAGGGCCAGGGAAATGCCCTTCACAACGAGGAGGAGCCATCTAGGCAAAGAACAGACGAGAAAGGCATTCTCGGCAGAAGAGCAGTAGGTGCGAAGGCCCTGAGGCAGGACCGTGCCTGAGGAGTTGGGGGACCTTCAGGAAGGCCAATGCAGTTGTCGTAGAATGAGTGATGAGAGGTCAGCAGGGGGATTATGTGGGGCTACAGAAAATTTAGATTTTTTATTTTCGGGGCGGGGTGTGTGTGTGGCTGCCCTGTAGAAAAGGGACCCTGCGTACAGGCATGTGTGAGTTTATGCACATGTGTGAGTGAATGTTGTGCAAGCGTGAGGATGAGTGGGTGGGAGTGACTGAGCGTGAGTGTGTGTGATTATGTTTGAGTGTGTGAGTGAATGTATGAGTAAGTGTGCGTGCGTGTGGTGTATGTGTATGGTTCGGGGAGCGGGGCACGAGTTGCTGGAAGAGCAGCATGCCTCTGCTGTGCCCGGCTGGTGACACAGCCCCTTGACTCCCGGAAAAGGGCACATCTCCGCGCCCACGTGGCCCTGGACACCAGCGAAGGACCAGCCTCCAAGCGCCATGGCTGCCGGCTCCCCGGGCTGCTCACCTAGCTCCCCGCCGAGGACGGAGAAGTCCTTTGCCAAGATGGCCCACCTCTGAATCTTGTGCGCATTGGAGATGGCTTCCTCGTTCACGGCATTTATGCCTTGTTGGATGGCCTTGTAGACCAGGGGGTCCCGCTTCTGCAGGATCTCCGTCACCGTGCAGGACGGGCTGCCCAGTTTCCGGCAGAACTTCATGACTTCCGAGGTCAGCCTGTCCAGCGGCTCTCCGCTCTCGTCTACTTCGCACTGCCCCGTGACACCCCGTCACCACACCCAGCACCCACACACATTCCCCCGCCAGCCCCCGGGACCAAGTAGCAGGTCCCAAATCTGCAGGGGTGCCCCCTCCCTGGGGTGGAGACCCCGGTGCGCGACACCCATGTTACCTTCAGTGTCAGCAAGACGCCCAGGAACTTCAGCTTGTCTCCGACTAACATGGCGTTGCTGACGATGGGGATCTTCTCCTTCACCTTGTTCTCGATGGGGACTGGGGGCACGTTCTCACCACTAGCAGTGATGAGGATTTCTGGAACGAAGGATGGCTTCTTGGAGGTTCAACCAAGACATCAGAACTCATGCTCCCTCGAAGACCAGAGGGGACGGGTATTGGCGTAGACAATCACTTACCTGGACAATCACAGAGGGAGAGGCCCCTGCTCGGGCTGGGACTCTCGCCAAGCCACGGACTCAAAGTCACTTGGCCTCTCCTGCCATATCTTTGAGTCCCCATCAAGCACCCAAGTCCTGTATGTTCCCCTCGGTCAGAGCCTTATTAACTCATTTCCTGTTTCTCCGTCCCCCACACCCTGTGTTCCAGGCCCCGCGATATGTCTTGCTTGGAAGACTGTGAACTGCTCCTGGCCATGTCCTCTCCAGCTCCTGCTTTACCCATCTCTTGGCAAGCCCCAGAGAACCAAAGTCCAGTCTCAACACAGGTGTGTGCGTGGCATCCCTCATTCTGGCAACCTTCAGAAAAATTGTGTCACTTGCTCCCCCAGTCTCGAAAATTCTTCAAGACCTCCTCCCCCTGCCCAGCTATTCTTCCCTTATCTTTCATCCTGGGGTGCTTGCTAGGTCCTGCCCCATCCACCCTAACTCCCTCCCCCACCCCAGGATTCTGCAGTCACCTCTACTGAGGTTGTCATGCAATGGTGATAATCACTACAGTCATGTAACAGGCATCCATGCTGTTGCCTACATGGTGGCTGTTCCTTTGGGCAAGCACATCCTGCTCTTTCTTTGAGGGACTATTCTCCATCCTACACACCTGAGTCCGCCTGGCGTGGACTGCAAGGCTGGGCATGTGCCCAGGTGGGATAAATCAACATATTCCACCCAATGATCCCTTCTGAGATGGAGCCAAGAGGAGTCAGTGAGAGTCAGGACTAAAACTTTCCCTGAAGTTATTGGGATACTTTCTTCTCACTTGGAGGCCAGGATGAACCTAGACTGTCGGCAGATACCTTGTCACCAAATGGGGAGACCTCTTCTAGAATGACCCCGAAACAGAGAGCATTTCGCTAACAGGAGGATCAAGGGACTCCTTGTGACAGCACTTTGGCACCTGGATTCAGCCATACCTGACAGACTTTTCTGGTTTTGAGTGAGCAGCTTCCCTGAAACCCATTTAAGAAGGGCTTTCTCTTACTTATCATTCAAGCAATGCTCATGCAGCCCGCTTGTTAGTTAACTGCCTTTGGGAGGCTTCGTGCCAAACGCCATCAGAATCAGACAAACCACAGCCCGTGAGCCAAATCCGGCCTTTTGCCTATCTTCGTATGGCTGTGCCCTAAAGATGGCTTTTACATTTTTAAATGGTTGGAAGGAAATGCAAAGAAGAATAATTGTGATACAGGAAAAGTGGGTGCCATTCGTATGGGCACGTGACCACGTCGCCCGTCCATGTGTTGCCTCTGTTGTTCTGTTAACGGCTGAGCTGAGCAGCTATGAAAGGAACCATATGCCCTGACATCCCCAGATATTTGTGATTGGCCCTTGATGGGCAAAGTTGGCTCATCCCTGTTCTACCTCATTTTGCTAAATCTTTATCAATCTGTCGTTATGCTCATGCTCAGATTACAGGGGAAGAAACAGGTTTCAGAGCTGGCATGGGCATCTCCTGCAGGTGCATCCTGCTGAGAGCCTGAGGCTGGGCACAAGGACAGCGCCAGGATGTGCAGACAGTGGTGTCCCTGTACATCTGTGTGGGAGCCCCCAGGGGAGATGGGTGCCTGGGAGCCTTCGTTTGCACTGGTACACCAAGCCCTCGATGTTCAGGGTGAGCCCACTTGCAGGGCACCCTGCAGAGCCAGACCTGTATACCTTTGATGCGACCAGTGATGTAGAGGAAACCCTCTTGGTCCAGTTTCCCCAAGTCCCCAGAGTGTAACCAGCCTTCCTCGTCGATGGCCTCCGTGGTCATTTCCTCCTTTCCTAGGTAGCCCATGAAGACATGCCGGCCCCAGAGGCAGATTTCCCCGGTGCCATCCTGCGTCTGCTGGTGCAGTATGCTCTTACACCCACTCAGGGTTTTGCCGCAGCTGAGAGGTAACGGGAGAGGAGAAACAGGCTCAGGCAGATGCGGTCACCCACCCCGGGTGGCTGGGGTCTGCAGCGCAGGCTCTCAGCACTGATCGGCTGACCTGGGCCAGGTGAGCAGGAGGAGGTGTTTGCCAAATGTAGGACAGAGGTGCTGTTCTATCAAGTGAGTCAAATTCCCAGTCTGTTTGGGAAATCCAGCAAAGTCATGGGTTGTTTCTATCTCCACATATATAGGAAAAAGACAAAATGCTTCTGGTTTAAGAATAGCAACCCAAACCTTCATCCCTCAGGAAGCAGATATGTCGACCTGTACGCAAGACCAGGGCAGCTGATTTTAAGAAAACCAACTAGAACGTCCTTAGAAGTTAAAGTGACTGCCACAAAACAGAACAGCACTTTCGGGAATCTGGATTCTTCTAAGACTCTTTTTTCTAGAGCGAACCCTTGGAAGGGTGGCTTTAGGATGCAGAAAAGGAAACTTTTTCTTATTCACTTGATGATTGGTTTCATTGGCAGTTAGAAGCATCAGAAGTTTTTAGGGTTATGTGTAGCTAGTAAGAGAGCTCAAAATTTGCAGAGCCCCCTTACGATTTCCCATGGAAGTACTTTCTAGAATGTAAAAAAAAAAAAAAAAAGGAATGAAAGATTGATAAATTCAAGCATGGAAATATAAAATATTGCTGCACAGCGGAAAAAAAAAAAAAACCACTTTAAAACCAAACTACCAAGGGCAAACCTAGGGGTAAAATATTTGGAACTCATATCAAAGCAAGAGGACTGATTTTCCTTATATGTAAAGAGTGCCAACAGATCAGTAATAAAGTGTTTGATAATTCATTTTAAAAATAGGCAGATAGGGCCTCACTGGTGGCACAGCAGTTGAGCACTGGGTTGCGAAGCTGCCTGCAGCCTCTGCAGTGCCGGTTTGATCCCTGGCCAAGAGCAAGGGTCCCACATGGCGCGCAGACCTCTCCTGCCGCCTGCTACTCCCCTCAGCAGTGTACTTCGTCAGTCTGCCTGCTCTGCTCCCTGCTCTGGCTCTGGTGAATTCTCTCACCCTCCCACGCTTCTGACTGTACCCAGTGCTTGTTATAAATAAATAAATCTTAAAAAAAAAGTTAAAAAAAAATAAAAATGGGCAGATAGTTCAGAGAAAAATAAAAACAAATGTATTTTAAATATATGAAAGAATTTTTTCAACTTTAGTCATAAAGAAAGGAATATAAATGGAAGTTGTATTGATATATCATTTTTTACCAATTGAACTGGTTTAGCAAAATATATGGTATATATACAAGGCATTCACATTAGCATCATGTTAGCACCTGTTAGCATCAGATGCACATGTTAGCCTCACTTCTGGTGACAACAGATGGGGGAAAATGTCCTAAATATCCACCAGTGAGGAGATTAATTAAATAATTATGGAACCTCTACCCAATGGAATACTATGCAGCTATTAAAAATGAGACAGCTGTTTGCACTGGTATGGAAAATTCTCTATAAGATAAGGATCCCTTACTAGCCAAACCCATTTGATTTCTGAGCTTGGATGGGATGAATCAAGATTAAGTGGAAGTTTGTATAACAAATCCAGATACTGTGGGGATACCATGTTATCTGAGCTGGTTTGGATCCTGAGCTCCAGATACGATGGAAAATGTTTCCATTTGGGATAAAAGTATAGATGCCAAAACATTGCTTTTGCCAGGTTAACTCAAGAGCATGGTGTGATTATTCTTCCTCTGGGAGAGTGTTGTGAGTTGAATTGTTCCCTCCTCCATTCACATATTGAACTCCTAACCCCGGGGACCTTAGAATATGAATTTGTTGAAGATTTCATTGAAGATACAATTAGTTCTATTAAGAAGTACTCTCCCTGGAGTAGGGTGGCTCCAGTATGACTGATATCCTTAAAAAAGGGGGAAGTCTGGACACAGATCGCACGCAGGGAAAACGCCCTGTGAAGAGGAAGGCAGAGAGTCAGCTGCTGCTCCTATGAGCCAAGGAATGCCAAAGATGGCCAGCAAACTCCCAGAAGTGGAGAGAGGGAGGCCTGAATAGACTCTTCCTCCCAGGTTCCAGAAAGAACAAGTCCTGCTGACACCTTGATCTCAAGCTTCTAGTCTTCATGCATGCGAGAAAACTAATTTCTGTATTTAAGTTTGTGGAACCTTGTTACAGCAGCCCTAACAAACCCACCCAGAATGAACCAGAGGTTGGGGTAGGACAGAGGGAGATTTTCACTCTATCGTTTTATACCTTCTGATTTTTTTTTTTGAAATGTGCATGTATTTCTTGTTAAAAAAAATAAGAGTAAAAACACAGACTGGACTTTGTACCCTTCCCCTCGATAGGAACAGTGTATCCCTTCTCTTTGGTTTTGGAAAAACACTACTGGGCATTTGGGGTTCTGCAGGAAACAGACCCGGATGCGATCATGTTGTGGAGACAGGGAGATAACTGAAGTACAGAACTCTCCTTGCAAGGTGAAGTCAAAGGCGGGGGATGGTTTGGCTAGAGCGGGAAGATGAAGCTGAGTCTTTGCTAAGTTTAAAGGCACTTGGAATCTGGCCAAGGCTGCGAGGGCAGCTGGACCTGCACTGTGGCGGGCGGGAAGGGGTCAGAGAGAGACACAGCAGACGGTTCTGTGAAGGAACCTGTCCTTTGTCTTCTTACTGCTTCAGTCACTGCAGCCTGCAGAGTCACTGCAGTGTCATGCAGCCTCAAGCTCAAGCTGAGCTTGAGGAAAAGCCAGAGGCTTGTGGATGTTGCATCATCGAGATGATGGATCCCAGGTCCCAGGAGGCAAACCTAGCACCTGGGATGTCTGGAGACAGAGCTCTCAAGTGACAATCGGGGGAGACCATGAAATACACTGAGCCCTTCCCCTGGAAGGCCAGAGAACAGGAGTCAATCTGGAGATGCCAAGTCTGGATGCATCTTCATCTGCAGACTTGCCCACCCTCCCATATTCACCCCTGCGAGCCCACATTGTTTAGGAACAGGGGACCACCCAGGGGGCTGGTACCTTAGAATCTTGTAGTTTTCTGGGGTGCCTATGGTGTGGGGTCCCGAGCTTTCTGTCATCCCGTACATCTCACGGACAGGTATGTCCAGGCTTAGAAAGAACTCGGCGGTCTCTTGGCTGAGGGGTGCTGCCCCACTGATGCAAGAGTGGCAGTGGTCGAGGCCGAGGACACTCCTGATTCTGCTAAACACAAGGGCCTTAGCCATGCGGTAGTTCATAGACATCTCTTGTCTCCTGTGAACGAGAATGCCAAGGAGGCAGGGGTCCATGACCAGGGGGCCAAAGGGGCTGAGGGGAACCAGCTGGTGAAGGCTGAGCAACCTTGCTCACTGTTTCCCCCACTCTGACCCCCTGGACCCTCCACATACCCCAACATCCTTTTTATGTTGGTCCTTAAGCCAATAGCTCTTGCCCATGAAAACACTTTCTTCTTCAATTTTGATGACTTGGCATTACTTTCCTTTACCTTCTCTTCCATCTTCTCCCAAACTCGTGGCACCCCCAGGAAGACAGTAGGCTTTACCTCCTGCAGAGTCCTGAGCAGCGTACCCTGGAGGGGACAGAGCCACACAGGCACCTTCCATGGACCCCAGGTAACCATCCCCTCCCCAGCTTCCTTGCTCCGTCCAGGAGAACCTCCTCTTGGTTCTGATTGGACCAGCCTGCGCCTATGACTGTGGGAACTAACCCGCTGGCTACTCAGAGGGCAGGCAGATTTTCACACATTGTTTAGGGCTTTGGTGGGGAGCACTTGCTGATAAAATATTCTTGGAAGACAATATCAAGATACTATGGACATTTTAAATGCCACTTGGCAACTTCATTTCTGTGGCTGAAGGAATTTAGCTGAATGAGACTTGGGTGGATAGAGAAGCACACACAAGGTGTCCTTTACAGCTAAGTTTCATGACAGAATGGAAACCAGCTACATGGTCAATGATAGGTGATCAGCTAAGAAATTGGCCCAAACATGCTGTGGAATATTACACACTTTTACCCCCTAAGTCACAAGATTCCTCCCTCCCAAATGATCTATAGATTCTCTTCAAGAATGACACCAACAGAGAGAGCATGTCAGTAACAGGAAGATAAAGAGGGTCCTTGTGACATCACTTTGGCACCTGGATTCAGCCATACCTGAAGGACTTTTCTGGTTTTGAGTGAGCAGTTTCCCTGAAACCCATTTTAAGAAGGGCTTTCTCTTACTTATCATCGAAGTAATGCAGAAACCTCACCAAATTGGAAAACAAAAGCAACTATTAATTTTGGATAAAAACAAAAAGTAATACCACACAGAAAATATATCGTAAACTGCTTAGCCCAGTTAACTAAGAATTATTTATATTGAAAAAAGTGGAAGCAGTGGAAATGGGGGTATAAGAGAGTTAAATTCTCATCCCCTACAATAGAAAGGTAATAGATAATATTTTTAAAGTGGATAAATTAAGAAAAATGGTATTGTGTATTCAAAAAAAATTGGAAATGCCAAAAGAAATCTCTGAAGATTTTGAGAAAATTTGCCTCTGAAGGGTAAGTCAGGACACAACTGTTCTTCAAAAAAGGTCCAAAATCCCTTATCTCAAGCTCTTGGAACAGATGTATTTTGGAATTTAGAATTCTCTAAATTTCCTCTGGAATTTTGAATTCAGAATGCTTATACAGTGCATATTTCATCAGCTACAGAGTGGTGCTTGGGTAAACATGCTGAAACCCATCACATCAATAGATGAATATTCCCGTAAATGGGATAAAATGAAGACTACAAATAGCTTCGTGTTCGTTAAGGTCCTATTTATTGCCAAAAAAATGTTGGGGTTTGGAAGCTTTTGGAATTGGAAATAATGGCTTTTGAAAAGACAATACCAGATACACATTCTGTTTTTAATACCATGCACATCTTCGGCCTTGGGTTGTTCAGTGTACAACCTACACAACCATACACGGATGCCCTGACTTGGATAGAGTTAAAAACTAAAAGAATGTGGTCAACTGTTTCTAACACCGCTAACTGGGTGCAAAACATGAGGACAGAGAAGGAAGCCCCTAAGATCTGGGTTTTAACAAAACTGTCCCTTCACGGGGACTGCCCTTGGTGTTACCTTGAGAGCATCTGGTTGAGCAAAGTAGATGAGAGCCCCAGTCTTCATGGGGATCCAAACATCCATCATCTGAGATGCAATGTGGCTCAGGGGAAGGTAGCTGACCACCAACTCCTGCCTTTCTGAGGCATAACTCATGCCACAGTCCTTAGCTGCCGCCCCAGCCATCCATGTGATCTAGAACAGAAGTCAGCATGATCCAGGGTGCCTGTCCTTTCTAGAGGGTCATTTAAGTGCAACTGTAGTCATACCTTGCTCAGTGGTGGAATGCGTTGTTAGAGAAATGCATCATCAGGTGATCTCATCAATGTGTGAACATCATAGAGTGTAATTATACAAACCTATATGGGCTAGCACACCCCCCACCCGGACTCTATATAGAAACCACCATATGAGTCCGCCATTGACCGGAATATTGATAGGCAGCTCATGAGTTTATTTAGCAAACATTAGGAAGGGAAGGGATGTGCTAGGCATTGCTCTGGTCGGTTGCAAACACGGAGTACTTTATTCCTCATCATAATACTCTGGGGGCCCATCACTCTGGTTCTCCTTATTCTGTAGATGGAGAAACACGGAGTAGTGAACTGACTTGCCCAAGGCGAGGGGGAGCTGTAAAACTCGGCAAACTGCAGAAAACAGACTCTAGCATTAGAATGTCTACGGTGAAGGATTCACTAAGTGGCCAGAATTAAATTCTGGTTCCATTATTTGATAACTGGGTGATTGCAAGGAAAATGGAGTAGCTCAGGCTTTTTCGCCTCCTGCCAACATCTACTGTCACCACCTGCAGCTTTGTTTGCCACCCAGGTTTCATTACCCACACGTGATGTGGTGTTACTGCAAAAAGCCTTGGGAGCTCAACACCGGGCACGCGCACCTATAAATACCAACACCTGGGCCAAGAAATGGGCTCTTGGGGCGCTCACAGGCCGGGAGGCTTGGCTGCTACCTGCCTGCCCTCCTGCCTGCTGCTCTGCCTGAATACCTGGTTCTCTGCTTCAGTATTAAAGGCCTGTCAGATCTATAAAAGGTTCCAGTATTCTTTTCCCATTTGCCCCAATCACCCATGAACCTGCCTGGCCTGGGATGGTTGCATGGCAGCGATGCTGGGAGGTATTTGCTTAAACTCCCTTGCAGCTTCCATTTATTCATCTGTAAAATGGGTACAGAGGCTTCGCTACTATGGAAGTAGAACTATGGAACCAATATTGTCCAACAAGGAAAGGTAAAATACATGAACACCCCCAAAATTAGCAAGTTCTTTTTCTTCCTCCAATGCATACCTTGATGTTTTAATGTATCTGGAATTTTGTGATCTATGTTTATAACTGGTATCACGAATCTTGGGTGAACAGTTACCTCCTTAATCCAGTCACACAGACTCCACACTGTTCCTCCAACACACCAACCATGGTCCTGCCGCAGGGCCTTTGCACTGACCCCTCTACCTGAAATGTTCACCTCCTCTTTTCCCCACAACGACTCCTCAAATGTTAAATTTCCATTTAAATGTCCCCTCCTATCATGCCACTTAAACTGAAGTTTCTTTTGTCTATTTCTCTAGTGATTTTATTTGTTAATTTCCTGGCTGCCCCCCATAAGCACTGCTATAGCCTGTAGTTCAAGGAGCCTGGTTCCTAGCACCCAAGGGGTGTGGCATGTGTAGACAGTGATGCACAGTGGTTTACACACTCCTGGGTTCAGATCCTGGCTCATGCCTCCCTTTGGTCTGTCACCTTGAGCAAATCAGTTCCCCTCCCCGAGCTTCAGTTTCCTAAGAGGTTAGTGTATGCATCACCGTGGACACACAGCACCCTACTCGGGAGAAACTCTGAGCTGTTGATGTATGTTGGGAAGTTTGGTCTAGTTTTAACTTCTTGCAGTGAAGATGATGACATGGATTTGAACTTCAGGGGTCCAGTTATAAGAGCATTTTGTTTTCTATCCTCAGCTTCCACATACATGGATTCAGCCAACCAGCGATGCTGAATTCAAGAATCAGGAGGGTTGACAGTAAGTTCTATGTGGATTTTCAATTGTGTGGGGTGGCAGGTGCCCGGAAGTTACCGTGTTAACTAGCGCAGGGCCAGTTGCGTGACAGGACACACAATACCAGGCATATAAATGTGGTGGTTCGAAGACAGTTGCTGATTCTCTGCCTGCTCTCCTATTTGGAGCTGGAGTTTCTTTCTCTTCAAAGGGCTGGTCCATTTTAACCAGCAAAATAGAGCAGAAGTTTCAGAGCAGCTGCCTGACTTTGAACCTTGGTAGACTGCAACTTCTGCTTTCATCTTCGAGAAGGCTTGCTCTGGGGCTAGCCAGGCACTGTTTAGAGGGTCAGCCTTGATGTTGTCATGCTGGGTGGAAGCCAAGACATGGAGACGGGAGTAAAATCCTTCTAGGACCTTCCAGGGTAACCCAAGCACTGACTGAACATGGCTGAGTGATCCCAGCTGACACCACATGGGCAGAAGAAACACCTGGCAGAGCCATGCCCAATTTGCAGACCCAGAAATTACACACTCTTGGTGTTTTAAATTACTATGTTCAAGAAAGGTTTGTCAGGAGCAACAGCTAATGGATACAGTATGTTGAATAATTTAACCTTTTACCTAAGAGGTAGAAACCACTCTTGTCTCCATTCTGCAGACGGGGGAACACCAGGGAATGGAAGAACTTGTTTCAGGAGACACAATTAGCAAGTAGGAGATCCAAAGTCAAACCCAGGCAGTCTCACTCCAGGGTTTATGTTTGTCACCCCTATTCTGGGAGAGTTAATATCTCACCACACATGAAGCCACTAGGAATATAATAAGCACCAGGGTCAGGTGGAGGTCTAATCAGATTACTTTCATTCATTCATTCCACAAAAGTGGATTGAACCATCCTATGCTAGAAGACACAACAGACAAGTTCTGCCCTCAAGGAGCCGATGTTTATTTAAACAAGTGACTATATATGTCAGTATAAGAAAAAAGCAGCCAAAGGGGGACTAAGGTGCAAATGGGTGGCTTACTTATGTTTGCTATTGTAAACAACAAAGTCAGGGAGGGCTTCATGGAAGAGGTGATATTTGAACAGGGATTGAAAGAAGACAAAGGATCAAGCCGCACAGCATTCTGGGAAAGAGAACCCCATGCAGAGGGAACAGCCAGTGCAAAGGCCAGGGTCTGCTGGCAAGGATTAAGCCAGGCTGTCAGGGAAAAACTCGTACAAGGTAGAAACGCATCACTTAAGAACTAGTGATCTTTCTATAGGGGAGGTACCCTTGTCAATTGGGTGTGTAACCTGCCAGATATTTTTCTCTAAAATGATAACATATGCCCATCACTCACTACCATTTTAAAATTTTTGCAAAAACCACAGTGTCCTTTGCATACTGTTCCACAACCAGCTTTAAATTTTTATATTGTATCTTTGGGCATCTGCACACCTTAGCCACATAGAGCTACAATGTAGCTAAAATGGAACTGTGGGGTCAGTATGTCCAGTCCAAGTCCTGCCCCTACCAGGTTGTTTGCTGTGTGATCTGGGCCAAGTGATCTAACCTCTCTGGCCTTGGATTTTCCCACCTGTGAAAATAACACCTGCCTTATAAAATCAAAAGAATCGCTGTGAGGATTTACTGCGTGTAAAACTTTTAGAACAGTGTGAAATGAGGTGTAAGGAGCCTGCAGCAAAAGTTAACTAACACTTCTTTCTCATTCCTTTTTAAAACAGTTTCATTGAGGTGTAATTGACATACAATACACCACACATATTTAAGGCCTGGTCATGCCCCCAGTTAACCATTCTGATCAGCTGTGAGCTACATACATGGCAGGGGTCCCAGTAGGCTATGCCATCGAGCCCAGGCGTGGAGTGGGCTGGGTTTGTACAATGACACTCTATGACATTTTTCACAAGTGTGTATCCCCATCATGAAGTGGTATGTGATGGTATATAATTTGTTAAATATCCATACGTGTCTGCATTCGTGAAGCCATCATCATCCTCGCATTTCTATCTCCCCTAGAAGTTTCCTTGTTTCCCTTGGCAAGCCATGCAATGTTAGCTAGTACAGCTGATCCTTGAACACAGGGGTTGGGGGCCCTGATCACCAAAACAGTCGAAAATCCACATATAACTTTTACTTGGCCCTGGGTTCCAAATCTGGGGATTCAATCAAGTGACATCGGTGATTAGCTGAGTCCATAAACACGGAACCGGCAGCTGGAAAGCTATCCATGCAAGTGGAGCTTCTTGCTGCTTCATAGGCAACCACCCATCTGCTTTCTGTCTCTGTTGCTAAGTCTGCATTTTTCTGGGGCTGGAATGGAATCTTTTAGCATCTGTTCCTCCTATATAAGAGTGACCTAAATTACCATTAGTGGGGGACTCCACCCAGACATACATACATTTTCCCCATGCACCCTGCTTTTCTTGAGTGACCAAAACATCAAGTTCTGCTTTACCTCCTGAACACAGAATGCATCTACTGCTCCTCAATGTATTTATTTTTATGATCAAATGCAGTTCTAAGTTCTCTGCAAATATTAACCCATCCAACCTCCAAGCCAGTCTTTGTGGCAGGGACTATTACATCACACCCATTTTACAGATGAAGAAACTGAGACTTGGGGATAACCTGGCCAAGATCACAGAGTTGGGACTTGGACCGAGGTTGGCTCCAAAGTCCTTGATCTCAAACCTGCACTATGCTTCCCCCTTTGAAGAGGTTGTGGGACTTAAGCCCACGTTAAGGACCTGGCTGTGGCTAGATCCCTAAATGCCACCCGGCCCCAGGGGGTCAAAACTAAAACAGCCTGAACATCAGTGTCCCAGAGTAAAGGGATCTGGTTACTACAAAGTTCACCACCAGAAACTGTGCTTACGTTGTCATGGCTAAGCATCACTCCCTTGGGGTAGTCCCCAGTGCCGGAGGTGTAGATGACCACAGCACACTGGTTGGCTTTCTGGCTCTCCATGATCTGGTCCAGCTGGATATCAGGAATGCTGTTGCCGAGTTCCATAAACTCTTCCCACTATGGAAAGAAAAGACAGAGGCTGGGGGCCCATCCTCTGCTTGGCAGGAGCTGCCTGGCTCCACCCAGGTCTGGTTCCATCGGCTACTCCTGAGGCCTGATCCCCAGCGCAAGGAGAGGTTTAGGCTGTGCCAGTCCCGGTGCCTCTTACGAACGCCCTGAGATGTCTGCTTCTGCCCCTCCGCTTCCTGGGCAGGCTACTGTGGCTGCTTGCACTTCCCTTTCTCGTTTGTTAGACAGGAATGATATCAGGACCCAGCTCCTTGGGTGGTTCTAAGCAGTAAATGAGTTTATATATTTAAGGTGCTTAGAACAGTGGAGTTGGGTATCGTTTGTTCTCTGCACTCCCAGATTCCTCTCCACACTCCAAATGTCTTAACAGATTGATGGGGCAGTCTCCAACCCCAGTTTCAGAGTCAACCCCGATGGGTTTAAGTCAGAGAAATCCATCTATTTGGGTCACAGGGATTGTATCATGTCTGGGTATGTGACCTAAGGTGTCCAAGCACCGTGGAGTTCAGGGCATCTGCTGGAAGTGCAGGGATAGGAATGGGTCATCTGGCCATGAATGAGTCAAGCTGTAGTCCCATGAAATGCTCGACCATTTCAGAACTTTGGGGGAAACAAGGCTGAAGTGGAATCACGAGAGCAAAATGGAGTCTGGGTCATATTAATTGAACCCCTGGTTCCAGCTATGCCTGAATGCCATGCCCTGGGTTGTGGTTACATGAATCAACAAATTATCTTTTTCTCTTAAGCCATTTGGGATCAGGCTTTTGTCACTTGCGACCAAAGACATCCTTACAGATAACAGGCACATGAGTCTCCCTATGACAGATGAAGGAACTGAGGCTGAGGTGCTAAAGTAACACAGCAAGTAAAGAGAAGAACCGAAGAAGGTGCCATTCCAGGACCTGTGCCCTTAACTACCATCGAAATTTGTTGCCTAAACGGCTGGGTTGTGGGAACTGAGTATGGCACTGGACCTGCAAAAATTCTACTACAGAGCCCTCAAAGTTCTGGATGAGGGTGATGCCCTGTGTTCAATTTGGAGGGCACCTGAAGTCCTCCAGAACTGGCCAGTGTGTTGCAACACCCAAACATTTTGGGGTCCCTGTCCTTTGTCTGAGAGATGCCCAAGCCCCCCGCCCCCCAAAGGTGTCCTCTAATGGCTTGTCCAGGACCCGGTCCTTGCAGGGTCACAGATTATTAGATTGGGAGACACTGGACCCAAGTTGGTCTCCTCCAGTCCTCTCTGTGGAACCCTGATGTTGGCCCCAAGTCCCATTCCAAGTATCACAATCTGCTCAGTTAATTGCCTGAGTCGGCCACACCCCACCTGTCCAGTTTCTCAGACTCTTGTTCTCTCAGATCTAACAATCGTATTCCTAAACGGAATCACAGGCGCTCCTCCCCGCTGCAGAGAAGTAGATACTATTTGATGTCACAAAACTGTCCCCTCTAAATCACCCTCCTCAACCAGGAGTGACTTTGCCCCCAGGAGACTTAGCAATGCCTGACGACATTTCTGGCTATTTCATCTGGGAGGCTGCTAGTGGCAGCCAGTGGGTGGAGACTGGGGACGGGGTCCACACCCGCCATGAGGTCGGGTCCCTGACGACAAAGAATTATCCGAGCCGAAGGTCCAGAAGGTCCGTAGCAACAAGGAGAGCAAGGCTGCCCGAAGCACTTTTCTCAGTTGCACACACTGCCATTAAGGCAAACGTGGAAATGCCACCTTTCCTCAACAGCAACCAGTATAACTTATCTGCAAAGTAATTCAGTAGAAAACAGGCCTGTTTCATTACTTTTTAAAAAAGAAAAAACTTTACATGAGTTTTAAATTCTACGTTAAATCATAAAAGATGCAAACCCGGCTTTGGCTGTGAGCCAGCCTGCCAGCCTTCAGGCAGGGAGCTCGCCCAGCGGCAGGGTCTGCTCCTGCATTTCAGGTCTGACAGCAGCGGTTTCCACCTGTCTCCACCAGGCACCATCCCCAAAGCCGCTGTCAAAAGGTCCCGGGAGATACGTGCTGTGAGGCCACTTTTAACTTTTTAAAAGCCTGTAGCTCTGCTCCATTGTCTTTCGCAGTGAGCCATCTTCCTGGTCTAGTGCAGTGGTTAGGCCAGAAGGCACCACCTACAACTCCCACTGGCACGGAGGGCAAACCAAATAAACTCCAGGACTTTGTAGGGTTTCTGATTTGATTCATGCGTTTGCGGGTCTAATTCCATGGCAATTAACATGAACTTGTCCTGGTCCCTCTCGAGCTGCCTGCCCTGGCTTCTGAGAAAAAAAATAATCCTAGACACAAACCCAAAAATTTCCTTTGGCCTAAGTGTGCCTCTGTTGCTTACATGCGAACATTCTCCGCCGCCCCCCCCCATTATAAAAGACCCCCAGGCAGAGTGTATTTTCAAAACACGACTGCAACATTTATGGCTTCTGGCTCTCCCCAGGAGTTCCTCCTTCAATAACAGGCGAAGCCTGCTCCCATCTACCCCTATTCTTTGTGTCTTAGGGCCACCCCCTTAGACAGGTTTCTCCATCACAGAGATGAGGAGGCCAGAGGAGCCCCAGCTGCAGGGTGGGGACCAGAATGAGGACTAGGGACTACACCTCTGTGCCAGATTGAAAGGCATGCAAAAACAAAGCAAATGCGATCAAGACGAAGAAAAAATCCATGATGAATGAAATATCACAATTTTAAATAAAGACTGGTTCCAATAGTCCTTCCAAGTCATAACAGAAATGTGCACCTTTATATATATCTATATTTATATATATTAAAATCATCAATAGTCTTAATCAAAAGTAAGATAATACATTTTGGTTTGGATATACATAAAATACTTCTAAAATGTGAGTTTTAATACGCCTAATTTTCAATGATGCAGTATTTTTTCCTGATTACTTTAATGTTCTGAAAAAATGGATAGATTATTGTTATAACATTGATTTTGGAGGTGATTTGTTACACAGCAATAAATAACCAGAACACATACATTTCCAGATCATCTAAAAAATGCCTTCCAAAAGCCCCAGCTCACTCTCCTTGCCAAGCTCCACCCACCCTTTCAAGGCCCCACCCACTTCCCTGTGAGGCCCCTCCCCCCTGCTCACCTGCCACTTTCTGTGGGAGTCCCCGCCTAGTTCCCTTTGGAGGCTGTGTCCCCACCCTTTGCTCACTGCCCCCCTCCCACGCTTACGTTGTACAAGTTCAGGATGTTTTCCGTCAACGGGTTCTTGTACTGGACGATTGCTTTGAGCGGGGTCTGCATCATGTGCCGCGCATTCTGAAACAAAGTGTTGCGTGGTCGACATAGCACCTCAGCCCTGGGAAATACGAAAGCTGGATGCACGTCCTGAACTCCCTCCTACAGCAACCGGCCTCTTTTCTCTTCCCTGCCCAGTGAAAAACCTTGCTAGTGACCTTGACTGATGTGAAACCACCGGATTTTAGGACTCCAGGGTTCTTTGCAGTGAGTCTCTGAGCCTCCACCAGCTAAGGCAGGTGAAGACAGCCACCACCTGGCCGGACTCTGCTCTGCTGGACAATTCTCAACCTGCGCCTGGGGCAAGCTCCATCACCCCAGCTTATCATTAGCATCTACCTGGGAGCAAAAAGACACCTTGTCAGAGCCCAGAAGTCGCCCTGGGTGGTTGGAGGGAAGCCCTGGGTCTGGGTCGGGATTTACCGAAAGGATTTTCTTTAGCTGTAGGTCGTTTTCAACCAGCAGGATGTCCACCTTGGCTTGAGCAATGACGTACTGACAAGCATCTGCAGAGTTGGTGGCATAAATGCCAACACTGATTCCCCTGGGAAAAGAAAACACACACCTTAAGGTTAGCGTGTTCTGGAAGGTGGGGGAGGGGAATGGGCTGCAGGCAAGCCTAGGTGACAACTGCCTCCCTTCACAGCTTAACACATACAACAGCAGGGAAAAAAAGAAACAAAAAAACCCCGATAGTGACAAGAAAAAGGTGTCCCAGCCACGATGTCACTGAGATGCTGAATTGTGGGGCCCTCACATGGCCCCACTTACAGGTGGCAGAAATGGGGCTCAGTGTAGGGAGCTCACTCATTCAGGTCCCAAAGCCAGTAAATGACAGCGGGGGTTTGGATCCCCCCCAAGCTCCTGTGCCCTCCATCCACAGCGTGTTGCCTTCTTTTAACCTTTCTATCTTGGCTGCATTTTGCATTTCCCGGATGCATAGTGACAAATAGCATCTTTTCAAGGGCTTATTGGCTGCTTCCTTGGCGACTGTTCTGTTTGAGCTTTTTACCCATTTAAACTCTGCCTGTCTTGTTATTACCAGGTTATAGAAGCACCTCACAGACACTAGTCCTTATGGCTTATACTGAAGTTGTTAGGGGGAAAGGCTGTCCTAAAGCTAATTCCACACAGGCTTTGTGGACTCCACCCCCACCCCAGGCCAAAGCCAAAGACACTGGGAACTCCACATCCCATCACCACCCAAGGGAAGGAGGCTGGGACCTGAGAGTGGGGTTAAGCAGCCAGGTTGGGTATAAAACTATAAAACAGACACCTGGGCTTTGGGGGGGAAATCCCTCATTTTGGCTCCCCGCCAGCTTGCAGCGTCCGGCCAGCTCGGAGAGTGCCTTTGGGTTTCCAGGTTGGTGGATCGGGTAGGACGCATTAAAGACTTTATTTCCCTATTTTTTTCCTTGAGTTGTACATTTCCTTAATTCCCTTTCCCTTGTAAATAAACCTTTTATTAACCTTTTGTGTATGCCTGTAGTGGAGTATTCATAAGTCCCTTTTAAGCTCCTGGGTGAGGACCCACAGCCAGGCAACCCATGTTTATATCAGGGATGCTCTGTAACAACGTTGCTAGTCCTTTGTTTGTGCTCTATGCAGCCTGCTAACCTGAGGCCTCTTCTGAAACCCCCCGTGGGAGCCAGCCCAAGTTGCCCACCTCCCCAGCAAACCCCAGCGTGGTCTTACCCTGCAAGGATGGCACCAAGATAGGCAATAAACCACTCCTTGGAGTTAAAGCCCAGGATGCCGACTCCGTGGAAGCGCCTCAAGCCCAGCTGGGAAGGCAAAAAACAAACAGATAAACTGAAAAGAAAAATAAGGAGATATTTTGTTTCCAGCTGAGGCCTGAACCTTGGGCTGTGTGAGAGCGGACACCAAAGCCCAATGAAGTCACATGGGAAAACGCCGGTATTGAGACCGACATCTGGGGCGTGATCTTTTTTGGATTATTGGGAGACTGGTTTGCTTTTCTCTATACAACACCCCTTTTGTTTATTGCTTATTGTGGTGAACTCTAGATAGTTCAGTTGTACCATTTTAACCAATTTTAAGTGTGCAGTTCAGTGTCGTTAAGTACAAACTTTCTAAGATTCCTAAACTGAAACTCTGTCCCATTAAACACTAACTCCCCTCTCCCAGCCCAGGGCACCCACCATCTAGTTCCTGTCTCTATGGATGTGACTCCTCTCAGGCCCTCCTGTAAGTGGAATCAACAGTATTTGTCCTTTTGTGTCTGACTTCATTCATGGAGCGTAAAGTCCCCCAGGTTCACCTATGGTGTAGTATGTATAAGAATTCCCTTCCTCTTTATGGCTGCATAATATTCCGTTGTCTCGGTGGACCACATTGTGTTTATCCACTAACCCATCAATAGGCACTTGGATTACTCCCACCTATTGGCATAAAGAAATGCTGCTGTGAACTTGGGTTTATGTACAAATAGCTGTTTGCGTTCTTGCTGTCAATTATTCTTAGCATATACACAGAAGTAGAATGGCAGGATCACATGATCCATGAGGTAATAAGTGTTGGTCATTTTGAATGACCACGTTGGAGCGTGGGATAAATATGATGCCACAGTAGCTAACTAATACATCACGATAGTATGCTAAGGGGAAAAGCCAGACGCCGAACTGTGAGTGTGGTATGTTAACGCACGTGTAAAAATAAGCACATGTAGGACCTCCCTGGTGGCGCAGTGGTTGAGCACTGGGTTGCGAAGCTGCCCGCAGCCTCTGCAGCACCGGTTCGGTCCCCAGCCATCAGTGAGGGTCCCACATAGCGCACAGACCTCTCCTGCCACCCGCTGCTCCCCTCAGCAGTGTGTTTTGTCAGACTGCCTGTTCTGTTCCCCGCTCTGGCTCTGGTGAATTCTCTCACCCTCCCGCACCTCTGACTGTACCCAGTGCTTGTATAAATAAATAAATAAATCTTTTTAAAAAAGAAAAAGAAAAAGAAGCACATGTAGAAATGATAGCCTATGCACACGTAATTATTTTCCAAATAGACACGACTTCCCCCATAAGAGAGGGATTAAAGATTGGAGGGAAAATGTTCACCAATTAACCTTTGTATCTCGTGGTGCCTTATATATGTTGTATCACATGCATGTATATGTTGCATCACATGCATGTATGTGTAGAATGAAAGAGGGAAGGAGAGGACAGAAGGGAGGGAGGGAAGAATCTTTTACCTTAATCAAAGCTCTTGCAGCCTTCCGACAAGCCTCATAGTATTGGCTGAAACTCAGAAGATCCCACTTTCCTTTCTTCTTTGATGCAAGGGCTGGATAAGCCCCAAATCGTTTCACTGACTGTTGGAAAAATTCAGGCACGGTCATCGGGACCTCGTGGCCTGGACCGTGTTTTGACAGCCTCAGAAGAACTTCCCTGTCTTGATGAACGGTCCACAGCCGGGGAGTAACTGCAAACAGTCAGCAAGGTTGGGTGGCAAATGTTTTTATTCGCTGCATTACTTGGGGGGGGGGGGTATCTTTTTGGACCTAAAGTGCTGAAAGTTGAGCGCCTCCCATTCTTGGGTGAAATCACATGATCCACACGCCTCTATTCCAGCTTCCTTTTCTTATTTTTCTCTCACCCCTTTCTCAACTATTTTATTATGAGAAAAAAATTTCAAGCGTACAAAACAGTTGAACAGACTGATTAGAAAATACCCTCTTACCACCTAGATTCCACACCTTCTAGCATTTCGCTGTATTTACTTTAGCACATCTCTGCCACCCTCCTCCATCCATCCATCACTCCATCTGATTTCTTGATGCATTTCAAAGTAAGCTGCTTCTGTCTGTCCCTTTCAACCTTGAAATTAGATCTGCACTGTGTTTATATGTGGTTCCGGGGCACGTAACCCACACATGTTTACCATCCTAGTGGAGAAGGGCTGATATCGATTCCTACGTGTTTCAAATAATACAAATGGATCTTTGAAGGAGCAAGTGGCTTGGCCAATGTCACGTAGCTAACAGATTTCAGTTCTCAGTTAGATAACCTGTCAACTGCTCACCTGTGACACCTCCATGCCTTAGCAGGTGTAGAAACACCCCCTCACCACCCACCCCCTCAGGTTCCAGCCCCTCAGCTAAGGAATGACCGAGTAATGACTCTTTAAGTCCAGATTATGAAAAACCTTGGCCAATTCAGTGTTCTCTTGCCCATAACCTACCATCTGTATCACTCATATCTACTTCAAGTTCCTCAGCCACCTCTTCTTGAGTTGTTGGGGATCAACCCTTCCAGGTCTGCAGAGATCATTCTTCACAGCACTGCAAGGCACAAAGCATGGACTTAGCAGGCCTGGCAAAAATGTCTCAGGACTGAGGTCAACTCCCACTCACTGGTCATGTCTGTCTACCATCTTGGGATCAATGAATCACTCTTGTCCTGGGCCTCAGAGTAGAGGAGAGTGATTCATAGGCCAGGCCATAAAGTCCAGTGGCCTTTCAGTCTGTGAGTTTCCAAGAGACTCTTAAATGGATAGAACGTAGGGACCAGGCCTTTATGTTCTCCTGTGGTTGAGAAAATATTTTGAAGTCTCCCAAGTAAAAGAAACTCTCAGAGGAGATTTCTCATCTGGCTTATTTGCCTTAAAGATACTAAGACAGGAAAATGCAAAAAAGAGAGTAAATCTTGCTATATTATTTCCCACATGGCAAAGCATACTAAAAACAGCAAAGCATACTAAAAACAAAACATCAATTACAAAGAAAATATGAGAAAACCCATCTAATAAAAATAGGGGAAACTCATCTGATAGATTGAGGTCTGATTTCCTTAATATGTAAAGAACTCTGATGAGTCAATAAAAAGACCAGTAACCCTGTGGGAAAATGGGCAAGGCATGAATAGACAGTTCTCTGAAAAGAAAAATTTTAATGACTTATAAAAGCAGGAAAACATGCCCCATCTCAGTCATGACAGAAATGCAATAGAAAATATTATGATGCAGTTTTTACTTATCAGATTAAGATAAGGGCGACTTTAAAATACATATGTCTGTGGGGAACCATTCTCATATCTTGTAATAAAAACAAATGCAGCCCCTTTGGAGGACATTTGTCAGTATGTACTCAGATGCAATATCACATTGTCATGAGCCCATCCACAGGGGCTTAACTTAGTTTGATTTCCAGTGTGTTAATTCTTAAGTAACATCCCTCTAAAAATTAACATAAATTAATAGTAATCATCATGGACTAAGTTGTTTCTCCCCCCCATTGATATGTTGAAGCCCTGACATACAATATGACAGTATTTGGAGTTGGGGTCCCTAGGAAGGTGATTAAGGTTAAATGAGGCATAAGGGTGAGGCCCTAAGTCAATAGGGCTAGTGAACTTATAGGAGGAGGAAAAGAAGCAGCGTCCTGCTTTCCCTCCGCCCTGTGAGGACACAGCAGGAAGGCAGACATCTGCAAACGAAAAAAGAGTCACCAGACTCCAACCCTGCTGATAACCTTGATCTTCGACTTCCAGTCTCTAGAACCAAGAGAAAATTAATTTCTATTAAGTCATCCTTTGTGTGATATTTTGCTATGGCAACCCTAAGCAGATTAATACAGTTATATAAATATTTAGAAGAATGTTGCTTAATAAGTTTTTAAATTTAAAAAATCCATCTTCCCAAACATTTAAACATTAGTCATTCACGTTTCCTTAATCAAATTCTCCTATCAAATTTGTGTAACTAAAAGCACAAATCCAAGTTCATTCCAATCAAAGATGTCGCCAGACATTTTCAGCTGTTCCTCTGGGGGCAAAATTGCTGTTTGACATTGATTAAAAGTGCTTCAGGGCCTCCCCTGGTGGCGCAGGCGGTTGAGAACTGTGCCGTTAAGCTGTCCACAGTCTCTGCAGCGCTGGATCGATCCTGGCCGACCCTCCAGGGTCTCACAAGGCGCAGCAGACCTCTCCTGTCTCACCCGCTGCTCCCCTCAACAGTGTATTTCGTCAGTCTCCCTGTTCTGTTCCCTGCTCTGTCTCTGGTGAATCCTCTCATCCTCCCGCACATCTGGCCTGTACCCCAGTTCTTGTATAAATAAATAAATAAATAAATCTTTAAAAAGAAAGAAAAAAAAGTGCTTCAGTGGTTTTCATAGAGGAAAATTGAATTTGTTCCTTCCAATGAACAATGTACATGATACAAGAAGTCAACGATTGCTCTAAATTCTAGATTTGCAGTAATGTTCTACAACACCAAATGTTTCTGTCAGAATCTGGCATGCAGCAGAGAAACCCTGATGATAATACTCTGGTGAATGAAACTCTACAATATTTACCCAGTTCTATACTAGCAGACGCTGGTTTTACATTTTAGTGAATACGGGTAGCTAGGATGGCACATTTGAAAATGAATTTGAATGAGTCTCAATGGAATTTATATATACAGAGTGTATCAGTCAGTAGAACAAAACAAGCCATCAAATACAACTTATCTAGATGAAGCTATAAACACAAAAGAAATATTCACCAATTATTTAAACTACATACAAAGGAAGGCCACCGCAGCTCTGTTTGAATAGCAGGAACTGGAGCAGATGTCAATATGCAGCAGTAGAGACTGGTAATTTAAGTTATGGAACGTCTATAGGGTGAAATATTCTAGAAAACACCAGAAATATTCTAGAAAAACACCAGAAATGTACACCCATGCTCAGCGCATCATTATTTACAATAGCAAAAAGGTGGAAACATCCAAACCTCCACCAGCGGATGAATGGTAAACACAATGTGTTCCATCCATACAATGGAATATTATTCGGCCATAAAAAGGGATGAAGCATCGATGTCTGCTACAACATGGATGAGTCTGGAACACATGATGCTGAGTGAAAGCAGCCAGACACGAAAGGTCACAGAGTGTATGATTCTGTTTATGTGAAATATCCAGAACAGGTGAATCCATGTAGCTCAAGAGCATGTTGAAGGTTTCCAGGGAGGGGGTAGTGGACAGTGACAATAATGAGAATAGGGTTTCCTTTTAAGCTGATAAAATGTTTTGTAGCTAAATAGAGGTGATGGTTGCACAAGATTGTAAATGTACTAAATGCTACCAAGTTGCTCACTTTAAAATGGTTAATTTTGGGCCTCCATGATGGTGCAGGGGTTAAAGTCTCAGCTACCAGGCCAGCAACAGCCACTGCAGCATGATTTCTTTCCCCGGTGAGGGTGCTGGCACATATGGCACAGCAGACCTCTCCTGTCTCCCCCACTGCTCCCCTCTCTCCAGTGTATTTCAGGGATTAGATCCACCTGTTCTGCTCCCTACTCTGTCTCTGTCTCTCACCCCCAACCCCCTGCACCTCTGGCCTACACCCCAGTTCTTCTATGCAAAAATAAATACATCTTTTTCAAAAATGGTTAATTTTATGTTTTATGAATCTTATCTCCATTAGGAAAAAGAATACCTGGAAGTTTACAGTTTCAAGGTAATGTATGCTCAAGGTTAGGGAATGTTCTCTAAGCCATAATGCTTAATTGAAAAAGCGAGGTGCAGGCTAACATATAAAAAAGGTGACCATTTGTGAGGGTGAATGGATATGTGGACAGATTTATGATTCAAAAAAAATTTCTGGTCTAAGCGCTTGTTTGAGGTCATTACCTCATTGGGAATAATAAAGCAAAATGCAAGCACTCTGGTCCCAAAGTTGACCACTGATGCCTGAGAATAGAAAGATGGATTGAGAGGTGAGATGTCTCAGATCATGATGTCCCCAGCACCTGTGGCCATTGGGAACCTGCCCTGGTCTCTTTCAAGCTGAACCGCCACCAGGAATCTTTCTTACATACTCATTGATGGGGGTAAGATTCATATAACACAAAATCAACCATTTTAAAGTGAGCAACTCAGTAGCATTTAGTACATTTACAATCTTGTGCAATCATCACTTCTATTTAGCTCCAAAACATTTCTACCACCTCAAAATGAAAGCCTGTTCTCAGTTTTGGGTCTCAGCCTTTCTCTTGGTGTTTCTTGAGCACCTGCTATAATTTCCTCTTTCAGTGAAAATCTTTAGCAAATAAGAAATGGAAGACATTTCCTTAACTCAGTCAAGTCTATCTACCACAAATATACAACAAATATCATAATAGCAGCAAACGCAGTGAACACTTCCCCATGAAGTCAGGAATAAGAGATATCAGCTCTCACTGCTGCTAGTCAGCATTGATCCAGAGGTTCTTAGCCAATGAAATAAGATAAGAAAAAAGAGAGCAAAAAGACTGGAAGAGACAACATTGTCATTTTGCAAATGACATGATTGATGACCCAAATTATCCAAATCAACTGAAAAGCTATTGGAAATAAAAATAGTTGCATAAAGTGACTAGATTAATGATTCATATTCAAAAAACCAATAACTTTCTTGTACCACAGCAGTCGCCAAATAGAAAATGCAACAGAAAAAGATACAGAGGGTCTAGTCCAAGTCCAAGATGTATGTCTGTGGTGAGTCCAACTCTTGGTGGAAGATGCTGCTGAATGAGAGAGGCTGAACCCTAAAGGACCCCACACCCCCTCCCCTATACTGGCACCTGCCTACTCTCCAGACGCTGTGGTTCTGCCCATCACAGCGAGGCTTTGGGAGCTGAGTCATCTGGTTGCTCAAGATGTTTTGTTCTTCCACAAAGATGACAAACAATTGACCCCTCCTGGAAAACTGAGCACTCACTGCTCCTTGTCACGGTCTGCCTGGATGGTGGGGGTGATGGAAGGCAGGAGGATGAGCTGTTTCCCTCCCGGACAGGCCTAATATCCCATTCGACCTTCCAGAACCTTCTGTCCCTGTCACCTCTTATGACATCACTAGCTCTCCCAGCCCCACCCCCCACCCCTGGAGTAAGCTGCTCCCAGGGCAGGAAAGTTACTTGTGTCTCTCCTTCTTTCATGGCGCATAAGCAGACATTCTCTCCTGCACGTGCTCCTGAAATTTATGTGTCGCCACAAACACTATGTTAGATGTCGGGGAAATAAAGGTGAGCAAAACCAGAGGAGGGGTCTGCTTAGGGAGACAGAGCAAAAGCTCCAATCATGCAAACAATTGGCAAATAATTATGCAGAAGGACCCCAGGTGTGTCGGGAGGGTTTGATCGCTGCGATCAGGAGGCTCCTTCATGTACATGGATGTGAAGGGCTCAGAAGAAACAAACAGAACAAATGAAAAATGGGCAGAGGAATTGAATATTTTCCCAAAAATGACATACAGATGGCCAGCGGGTCTGTGAAAGGCCCTCAATGTCACTGGCCTTCAGGGAAAGGCAAATCCAAACCACAGTGGCCACTGTCACTGGGTAAAGTCTCTAAAAACTGTCACTGGGTGAGAACTTCTCACAGGTTCTGGGTCTGGCCACCCAGGGCCTTTGGTGCAGCACAAAACAAGACAAAAACCAATTTATTCTAAGAACTAGCGGGATAGAGGTAGAGGTAGGGGTAGAGGGAGGAGGTCCACATAGCCAGAGATGGTGTTTAGGAGTTTCAGTCACAGAAGCTGGAAGGGGGTGGCAGAGGCCTGCTGCTGCTAAGGGCTTGCCCCTGGGGTGGCGTGGGTGGGACCGGGAGGGGAGGGGAGATGCGGGGAGGGCAGGAGTAGGAAGGAGTGGGGGGAAGGAATAGGGAGGGGTCGAGAGGGGATGTTGAGGTTAGGTGTGCTGGGGAAGGCGAGGGTGGGGCGGGTGGGGGAGGGGAGGAGAGGGTTGGGGAAGGGAAGGGTGTGAGGTCCTCCACCGGGGCCTGCGGGGCAGCCCTCCACAGCAGCTCTGATGAAAAAGAGCAAATCCACCTGCCTCTCTCCCTTTGAAAGGCTCTCTTCAAAAATGGCCCCTCAGCTCCACGCCCTTCCCAGCAGCCCCTCACTGAGGATGGCAGGGGCCGGGCTCAGACCTCAGCACTGCGCAGGGGTAAGTAAAATGGGTAAGTTGGTCAAAAGGTACAAACTTCCAGTTATAAAATAAGTCAGTCCTGGGAACATCATGCGAGAGGTGGTGACTATAGTTAATAACACTGTACCTCATAATTCTAAAAAAAATGAAGAAGGGTTTGAATCTCAGCTTTCGCACCAACCTGGGGCATTTGAAGCCACCCCTTCAAGTTCCTTTCCTGGGAATGGAATGATTCCACTCGAGGTTGTTAGAACAATCAGAAACCACACAAAAGCACTTGGGAGCTGATAGGCATTTGCGATTCGTAGTGCAGCCATGTGGGGCAGAGCTGTATCTTTCCAGGTGTCTACGAGAGATCTCAGAAGTTCTTATCACAAGAAAAAAATGTAACTACGTGTAGTGATAGCTATTAACTATATTTGATGTGGAGATGGTTGTGCAATGTATACAAAGATTGAATCACGCTGCACACCGGAAACTAATGTTATGGCCATTATAATCTCAATTATAATCTCATTGAAAAACATAACAAAGCAAGAAACAAATGCGCAAAGACAATACAGGCAGAAGGCTAGATTGGCTCACGGGGAGCTGATTTCGCGGTTCCCACTGCAGGCCAGTGAGGGGGTTTCCATTTTTTTGAATTTCTGCGAATCTATACCTTTTCTCGCAGCGCCCCCTGGTGGGACCTTCCCTCTCCCACAGGGGCCGTGAGCTCACGGCCAGCACCTTCTGGGGTCTCTGCACCTCCGGGCAGCAAAGATGGAGGCTATGACAGCAATGGGTTTTGTTTTTTTAGTTTATCCTTTTTTATTAAGGCAATATATACACATTGTTACTGGGTTGTTGCCTGAGTAGTAAAAAGATCAGAAAGGCTTGTAAGAACCTAACGATCTTCTGTCCCATGTCTACTAAGAATATCCTTCCCACAGAGCCAGCCATTACCAACACTACTTCCTCTGGTATAGCCTCAGTTTCACACATTATCTTTTGGCTTCCTGCTATGGCTTTGCTCTCTGATGGTTTCCTATGTGCGTTAATATTTTTCCCATTACGTTTGCCATAGTCCTACCAATACTTTTCCTCCACATCTGCTCAAACATAGAGGGCAAGGGATGGCAAACTACACCCGATCTGGCGCTCGCCAGGTGCTTTTATAAAGTGTCTTTGGCTTTCTCCACACTATATGGAATTTGCTTTGGGCTAACACATACTTTTCCTCCACATCTGCTCAAACATAGAGGGCAAGGGATGTCAAACTACACCCGATCTGGCCCTCCCCAGGTGCTTTTATAAAGTCTCACTGGCGCACACATACCCTCCTGTGCTGTTGCTCTGGCTGCTTATATGCTGTAACTGCTGCACTGCTTAGTCGGGACAGACAGCATATGAAACCATGGATCCAAATCTCTCTGCCCTACACCAGAAAGTTTGCCAACCTCTGACACAGAGAATCTTGATCTCTGAGCCTTCTGTCTTCCCAGTTCAAATCTTTCAACCTGGTTGTTCTTTATATCAGGACCGTAGCTGCATCCAAAGAGTCAGCATTCTCTCCTTGTCTGTTTCATTCTCCTAACATGTAGTGCTCCAGGGTTTGCAAAGATACTGTGCTAGGTTGAATAGCTTCCTCCCCAATAGTCACATCCACTTACAATCTCACAATATGACCTCATTTGGAAATAAAATCTGTGTAGTTGGAATTAGATAAGTTAAGATGAGGTCACACTGGCTATGGGTGGGCCCTAAATTGGGGAGAGACAAACTCACAGGGAACCAGTAGGGGGTTCCTGCTGGGGACAGCTGCAAAGATGCCCAAGTCCCCATCTTTATGTATCAGATTCTTCTGTCAATATGCAGCTGGTGTGCCCTTTTGGTGGAGACCGTGCCAACAGCTGAGTGACAACTCAAACAATACAAGCACATCCTGAAAATGAAGGCATCGTGATGATTTGAAATGCCTGGTAAAATGTTTAACTGGATATGAAATCCATTCACATTATTTTCAAGCTTATCTTTGTCAATGAACAAAAAGAAAGAGAGTGAAATGTAACTTCACTCAGATTGGGGAAGGGTCTATAAAAAGTGATTTTTAATTTCCTATCACCTGTCAAATACCATCTTGCCTGCTGTAATTTTAGGATGATGTGCAAAAATGCCTATCAGAATTTTGAGGAAATTGAAAACAAGCCAAATGCCCATCAACAAGAGAAGGGATAGATAGGCACAGTACTCAACAGCTAAAATAAAGAATGAAGAAATGCTGCACTCCGTGATATGAATCACCTCACAGAATAATATTATACAAAAGAAGTTAGACACAGAAGAGTACATTCTGTATAATTTCGTCAATGTGAAGTTCGAGAATAAGCAAAATAAATGTGGTGCTAGAAGTAAGAGTGATGGGTAGTGGTATTCTATATTAAAAATTAGATATTGGGCCTCCCCGGTGGTGCAGCAGCTGAGCGCTGGGTTGCGAAGCTGCCCGCAGCCTCTGCAGCGCCTGTTTGATCCCCGGCCAACAGGTGAGGGTCCCATATGGCGCGCAGACCTCTCCTGCCGCCCGCTGCTCCCCTCAGCAGTGTACTTCGGTCCTTCTGCCTGTTCTGCTCCCTGCTCTGGCTCTGGTGAATTCTCTCACCCTCCCGCGCTTCTGACTGTACCCAGTGCTTGTATAAATAAATAAATAAATCTTTAAAAAAAAAAAAAACTAGATATTTTTTGACCTAGGTGTAGATGGTGACAGTTCAGACATATGTAAAAGGTAATACATATGTATTTTTTTTACTTTGATGTATGTGATAGTTCAATAAAAGGGAAAAATATCATGGAAATATTTATAAGCATTTCATAACATTAAAAAGGCATTTGAAGAGACCATTAGCTAAAGTTCTCAATCAGAAGTTGTTTATGGTGCTATAAGCATACGTTAATTTAAAAAGTCATAATCATGCAAAAAAGTTCATGTTTTTATTAAAATTTTGAAAAATAATTTATGGGGAAATTTAATGAAATAAATGGATATTATTTTCTGCATGCACCTTGCAGAAGCCCTGGACCAGGGATTTTTCAAGGCTGAGTTTCATATTTTATTCCATACCTTTGTATTTGTTAATATATTTTTTAAAGATTTATTCATTTATGATTACAAGAACTGGGGTACAAGCCAGAGGTATGGGAGGTGAGAGGACTCACCAGAGACAGAGCAGGGAACAGAACAGGCAGATAGACCGAAGTACACTGCTGAGGGGAGCAGCAGGTGAATCAAGAGAGGTCTGCTGCACCATGTGGGTATCTCCCTGGCCGGGGATCAAACTCACACTGCAGACAACTTCACAGCACTGTTCCCAACCCCCTGCACCCCAGGGAGGCCCTGTATTTGTTAATATTTTTATTGCTTATCCTCTAATAGCATAAGAATTGAGAGAGCAGCTTCTTTCCCTTCTACTTGTCCATTTCATAAGCTGAAAGTTTCAAATAAACCAGAATCCACCATAGCCTTAACAATTTTAGGAAATTTCTTCTGTCTGTGTTTAAAGCCCAGGGCATATGTTCAAAGTCCCTTCAGTGGATCCATTAAATACTTGGTGGTGGACAGAAGGAACTCATGTTTTTCCACTTCACCTCTGCAGGGTGGACTGCCTTTAGAATGAAAAGTGAGTATTCTGGAACCACAGAGGTCTGGAAAAGCAATGACACAAACAGAGATGTGCATAAAAAAATGCTGAGTGAGAAATGCCAAATCCACACGGCCAACTCCTTCCGTAAATCCATTTGCATAGTTTATGATATTTCATATTCTTTCTCCTATTTGGGATTTTCTCTGATTAATGATGACAGTGGCAAAGTTCATCTGGTAACATGGATGTGTCCTTAATAAAGACGAGGCTGTTCTGGGGCTGGTGGCCCTGTGGAGTGGTGCTAGAGTGTGGGGCAGCACCCTAAAAAGTATCAAAGCCACTGAATGTCATGTGTGGGTCTTGACCAGGCAGTGCCCGTTCGCCGTTACAACCAGAGTGGCTGCACTGAGGCTAAGACTCAAGCATTCTGAGTTTCATTCTTTTTTTTTTTTAATAAATTTTATTTTTATATTCCCCATACAATTGCAACCCCCTTTTTTTGACCCCAATCCCTCCCCTCCCCGCCCCCTCCCCCCTATAGAGTGTCTCTGGTTCATAGTTGTTTGTTGATTTTGATTTTCACTTTCTTATAGTTATTCATTTTCCTGGTCCCTTATTTAGGTTTTCTAGATTCCTGCTATGAGTGAGACCATCCGGTATTTTTCTTTTTCTTTCTGGCTTATTTCGCTGAGCATGATCCCTTCCAGTGCCATCCATGTTGCTGCAAATGGCATGTGTTTATCTTTTTTGATTGCTGAGTAATATTCCATGGTGTATATGTACCACATCTTCTTGATCCAGTCATCTATTTTGGGCATTTGGGTTGTTTCCAAAGCTTAGCTATTGTAAATAGTGCTGCTATAAACATAGGGGTGCAGGTGCTCTTTGGAATGGATGTTCTGTGTCCTTTGGGTAAATACCTAGGAGTGGAATTGCTGGATCCTATGAAAGCTCTATGTTTAGTAGGTCCAGAAATCTCCACACAGCTCTCCATGGTGGTTGGACCAGTTACAATAACAAAAACAAAGAGAAACCCCACCGACTGGGAGAACATTTTTGCATACAACACTAATGATAAAGGACTGAGCTTCATTCTTGTAAAGCGACCAGCAAGATGGCTTGCCAGTTTCTGTGGCTGAATTCTTTCTCTTCCTGCTTTAACAAAAACAACAAAACCTTTCCTTCTCCTTCCTCTCTTTCATTTCGCTCTCATTCTCCTGTTTCTCTTTTCCCTCTTTCCTTTTCCTTTCATTTGCAGTCGATATAAAACATAGGCACAGCCATTCTAATCCCCCACTGCCTGGTTGCCTAGAAGTGGTTAATACATTTGGCTGAAAAAAATGGGATTAAAAAAAATGTGTTTGACGTGTATTCAGCCTGCCCCTTCCAAGGCTGTCCGAGGTCACAACAGTTTGCTATGGAAATGATTCGGTGTTGCCGAAAAATGTGGCAGTGGATGGCGAGAAAACCATGAGAAAAATAAAGATCTTGGGGGCACACAGGTGCTTTCCACACAAAATCCACTATTCAGCAGCCCCATCATCATGGAAATTGTCTTTTTATGCTACCCTCACACTCAGATCTGTGCCAGATAAGTGGTTCTTAAAATTGTCGACCAATGCATAAATGGCTTTACAGTTCTAATAGCACTGGTTAATTAACAGTTATTAGTTAAATAAAAACAGTCAATTAGGAAAGAGCCTGTCCAGGAGGAAGAAAAAAGTTTTAATACCCACTGGGGGTAAATCCTCTCAAGGAGATTTGGAAAGCTCCCAGAGGCATGTATTTTTGTACCATTCTTATACTCAAACTCTTTTTTCAGTGGTCCTGTGGTTTACTGCCTAATTCTTCCCTTGAAAACATATAGTTAAATTTTTTTTGTTCCATTTTATTTTATATTTAGTAGAATATACCTTTTCATTTTACTGTGCTTTGGGTGGTTGACAAAACATTGACTAGAAAAGTATGTTTGCTCTTGGAAAATATACACAAAACATACAGATATATGGATGGTCAGAAAAGAGTGACAGGATAGATAACGAGAAGCTAAGCCTGTTATACCACCTATGAATATTTTTAGTTTATACTTACGATTTTTTTCCATGAATATTCTCTGCATGGACAGGAATGGACAAAAGATCCCCGAGAAGATGTACTCCAGGATAGAGGCTAAGCACATGTGTGTCCGAGCAGACTTCCTGGGTTCAAATCCTAGCTCTGCAACTTACTAGCTAGGCAAGAGGCAGAACTCTTCTGTATCCCCAAGTGGGTACGCAGCCTCTAAGATGCCCCCCAATAAGATGATTCCTGATGATCCCTATTTCCTTGTATTCACACCCTTATATAATTTCACCCTCGAGTATGTACTGGACTTACTGTTTCTCTTCTAAAATGTTGTTAGATGTCAACATGGAATGTCAAAATCAATGAGTTGTCATCTCCACTGAGATTAGGTTATAAAAAGATGGTGGCTTCTGTATTGAGTGTGTGTGAGAAGCCATCTGCTTTGTCTTAAGGACACTCATGCAACTTGTTGAAAAGCCCATTTGTTGAGGAGGAGAAATCTGCTAACATCCAGTAGAACACGAGCATGCTGACAACCACATGAGTGAGTTTACAAATGACTCCTCTCCCATCGGGAGTTGCTGACCAGGGCCTGTGGAATTTTAGTTCAAGATCTACCACAAAACATTTTGTTGGTTGACACTACATTGTTTGCTTAAAACTTTGTTAAAAGAGTATCTGATGTTAAGTGTTCCCACCACAATTTTAGAAAGAAATTCAGGAAGGAAGGGAAGGAAGTAGGAAGAGGGGGAAAGAGAGAATGGAAGAGAGAGAGGACAAATATGTGAATATTTCCATGCCTGAGCTGACACTGTCTACCCCAGCTGACAGCTTGTATTGTGCATTTAAAATTTTGTATTTTTCTGCAAATCGAAACTACAATGAGATACCATCTCACACCAGTGAGAATGGCACATATTAAAAAACTAGCAACAACAAATGTTGGCGAGGGTGTGGAGAAAAAGGAACTCTCCTGCACTGCTGGTGGGAGTGCAAACTGGTCCAACCACTATGGAGAGCTGTGTGGAGATTTCTGGACCTACTAAACATAGAGCTTCCATAGGATCCAGCAATTCCACTCCTAGGTATTTACCCAAAGGACACAGAAACATCAATTCCAAAGAGCACCTGCACCCCTATGTTTACAGCAGCACTGTTTACAATAGCTAAGCTTTGGAAACAACCCAAATGCCCAAAAATAGATGACTGGATCAGGAAGATGTGGTACATATACTCCATGGAATATTACTCAGCAATCAAAAAAGATAAACACATGCCATTTGCAGCAACATGGATGGCGCTGGAAGGGATCATGCTCAGCGAAATAAGCCAGAAAGAAAAAGAAAAATACCGGATGGTCTCACTCATAGCAGGAATCTAGAAAACCTAAATAAGGGACCAGGAAAAACAATAACTATAGGAAAGAAAAAATCAAAATCAACAAACAACTGTGAACCAGAGACACACAATGGGGGGGGGCGGGGAAAGGAGAGATTGGGGTCAAAATAAGGGGATTGCAATTGTATGGGGAATATAAAAATAAAATTTTTTAAATAAAATAAAATAAAATTTTGTATTTTTCATGTTAAGTGTCCTTACTATAACAAAAAACGAAAAGGAAAAATAGGTAAATCTTTGCCCCATAGAGCCTTCAGATGAGACTGCATCCCAACTTGCCCACAACTGCATGAATGACAGACCTTGAGCTAGAAACACCCAGTTAGGTGGCACCAGATTCCTAAGTCACAGAAACTATCTCAGATAAAGAATAGTTGTTCTTTAAATTGCTCAATTTAGGGACAATTTGTTTCACAATACTAGATAACTACTCTACTCGGTCCCCTTATTTGTAAAATAAGGCTAATAATGCAAGTTATTGGGAAGATGAAATGAGTTAATGTTGAGAAATGATGGAAAAATTACCCAGCACATAGTAAGCACTTAATAAGTATTATTGTGTTTTTATTTTTTTAATTATTTAACTCTTATTTTTTTCTGTTTTGTTTTTTGTCATATATTTTTACATCATTGTAAATTTTTATTTTTACATCATTGTTCATTTTTAAACATTATTTGCTTCCCCCCACCCGTGTAGTCCCCATAGCATTTCCTTCACCAATACACCTGTGCACCATCACCTCAGTCCCCTGTGCTCCTCCCTCCCTCCCTTTGATTCCTCTCCCTCCCCTTCAGGATGTCTCTGATATAGAATTGTTTGTTTTGCTTTGTTGTGTTTTGTACTGTTATTATTTTTTTACACTGATGTCTTATTTGGTTCCCCTATATTCCTGCTATAAGTGAAACCATCCGATATTTTTTTTTTCCTTCTGGCTTATTTCACTGAGCATAATTCCTTCTAGCTCCATCCACATTGCTGTGAATGGCATGAGTTTATCTTTTTTTTTTTATTGCTGAATAACATTCCATTGTGTATATATACCACATCTTCTTGATACAGTCATCTATTTTGGGGTATTTGAGTAATGTGTTTTTAAATAAAGGGCAGTGTAGCTATATATCAGTTAATGATGGGGACATAGTCTGAGAATTTGTCTATTGGCTGATTTTGTCGTTGTGCAAAATGTCAGTGTAATTATACAAACCTGAATGGTACAGCCTACTACATACCTAAGTACAGCCCATTGGCACCACTGTCATGTATTCAGTCCATCGTTGACAAGAGTGTTGGTGATTTACACGTGACTGTATGTGTGTGCGTGTATAAGTTGATCCTCTTTTGACACATATCCTCCTCTAAAAATACAAATGGGAAAGCACTACAGACATTGTTCTGCACTTATCTTATTGCTGAATGCAAAGATCATAGCAATTTTTCTACATCTGCCCATGTAAATTCATCTCATTCTTTTTCATGGGTGTATAATATTCTATTGTTTAGTTGAATGCTACTTTATTTAATCAGTCATTTATGATGACTGACTTGTGATATTCCCATTTTTTTTTATTCATTTTGTCTTAATGCCCCATCTTAAATTGTCCTTATTCATGGACTGTTCAAGGTGGAAGGGAGCCATCTTTGGAATTTTTTGGTGCTGAGGTTTCAAACTGTGGTTCTGTCCAAGTTCTCTGTGGTGTTCCTGTCTTTAATCATAATTGTTCTCTTCATTAATCTGACCCCAAACTTGAGCCTACAGATACCTAATTCAGTGTCTGCTCCATACCTCACAAGCCTTCCAAGGGAACAGATCCTAAACTCTGTCATGGGATAATTTGAGGCAAAGAAATTCATATGACAGACAACTCTTTGGGAATACATCAGGGAATTATTAGGATAATTCCTAATAGTAAAATGCATTTCCCAAGGTAAAGGGTGTTAATAGGTGTTAAAAAGGGGAAATAGAACATGCTGCTAAATAGGTTTGGGAAAAGCAGTTAAACAGGATTAACTAGATTCATTTACTAATAATAGGAACGTCTCCTGGGTGCTTTCAGTATCCCAAGCACAGTACAGAGCTCATCCTAATTAATCCTCCTGACAATCCCATGAGTTGTTTATTAATTGAAAACCATGTTTGCAGAAGAGGAAATTATGATTATAGGGCCACATGACTTGCCCAAGAGCAGGAAGCTAGCTTGCAGCAGATCCTAATCAAGTTTGAACAATTTCAGAACCTGTGACCACAATTTTGACATGGTTGCAGAACTTCTCAGGGTCTTTAATAAGCTGTTGGGCCTCTTCATCACTTGGTTGCTGAGCCCCTTTTTAACCAACTGTCTGGTTTGCTCAGGGCTGAAGTGATTCCTGGAGATATGGAAATTTCCATTTTTTAAAAAACACTAAAATCATCCTGTATAATTCATACAACATCACCTTCATCATATCAAAGTGCGGAATTCGGTGTTTTTAGATAAACTGCTGTGCAACCATCCCCAAATTTAATTCCAGAACATTTTCATCATTCCAAAAAGAAACAGTGTCCCCACCAGTGTCACCCCACACCCCTCCCCAGCCCCTGGCACCACAAACCCACTCTCTGTCTCTGTGGCTGTGCCTGTTCTGGGAATTTCTCTTCAGTGGACACCCACGCAGTGTTACCTTTTGATCTGGCTTCTCTCCCTGGGCGTCAGGTGTTCAAAGCCCCTCCACTTGGTAGCAGCTGTCAGACCCTCCCTCCTCTTCATGACTGATTAATATTCCATGGTAAACACACCATATTTTGTTTATCTGTTCATCTGTCGGTGGGCATTTGGGTCATTTCCACTTTCAGTTGCTGGGTGTCATGCTCCTCCAAACATTCATTTGTGGGCAAGTTTTTGTGGGGAGAAATGTGTCTGACGCTTTGGGGTGTAAACCTAGTTACAGTGACGTGTGGCCTCATGACGGGAATACGTCCCAAGGAACATGTGGTCCGGGGCTTTCCTCCTCGTGTGAGCGCCCGGCCTGTCATCACACACACCTGGACGGTGCAGCCACCGCCCGGGGGTGGACGGCGCGGTCTTTTGGGACCCCAGCTGGGCTGCCGCTCATCGCCAAGCAACGCCTGATGGTAGAATCTTGCTGGGTCCTTGGTAACCCTGTTTAACTTTTTGAGGAGACCTGGTCTTTCGCTTTCAACAGGGAGAGAGTTCCAAGGAAACCGGTTGAGGCGTCCCCGTCCTGGGAAGGATGGCTCCTGACGTCGCTTGCTCTGTGGCCTTCATAAGAGGGTAAAGCAAAATCAAAGCCAGATTCTCCTCCTGTTCACCTCCTTCCCTCCACTGCAGCCCAGATTTTCTGGTTCTGTTACCTCCTTTTCTTCAAACTCTGGCTCTGTCATTTCCCTGCACACTGTGTCCTACACTCCACCTCCCCAAATTGGAGTGGCTTCTTCAACCAGGTGAAGCTTTCTCTCTGGGATGGATGGAATTGGAATCCATTAAAGGAACTTTTAGTGGGAACAGAAATTCATCAGACTCCTCCCCTTCTGCCCCTGGTGTTCTTTGTCAGCCGGGACCAGGACTTCTTTAATAAGGGGTTACCTGGGTCAGGATAGGGGGTGCAGTGACAGAACAGAGCAGGGGTCCTGAACTGAAATTTCTTGCAGAAATCCAGACCTGTTTCCGCCTACCCTAACGTCATTTAACATCATATAACCTTTTATAAAGTGAGAAATCTTGACATTACAATGAGGGGTAGGAGTGGGGGGCCGTCCAGGGCTCTGTGGAGCTGCAATCCTGCTCCCCACCCACTGGATACCAGCAGTAATCCTCAGCTGCGCTTACTGAAAATGTCCCCAACATCGCCAGGTGTCCCCTACAGGGCAAAGTCACTCATGGTTAAAAACCTCTGCTCTAGAGGACGGGGGTCTGTGGGAGTCGACAGGAAAGGTCCTCGCCTTATTGCAACATCCTTAGACTGGCAGTCCCCGGAGCAGCAACACCAGGAAAGCAAATGAAGCAAAATGCAAAACTGAAACTTCAACCAGGACACCAAGACAGGAAGGTTATGGGAGTCTTCTAGTGAGGCGCCAGCTGATGGGTAGGTGTTCAGAGGAAATCACCCAGAAACATTCCCAGTTCTAAAGTCTGCTCCTTGCTGTGAAGGTATGGAAGTGGGAGAGTGGACATAGACAGGAACTTCTTAAGAGAATGTCTCAGCAGAGAACTTCCCTGGGGCCAGAGGAGTCTGATTGTCCCTCCCACTAATCCAGTTGGGGGAGGAATTCAGCGTACACCCCATCTCTGCTGAGACCCCTGAGAAGCGGGGTGGATGAGATGCCACAGAGGCGCCCTGGGCAGCTATCTGCTTCCTGCCAGAAACATAGGGCCAGAGATGGGTTTCTTGTCTGTTTTGGCACTTGAGCAAATGCAAGTTGCTGCAAAATCAGGATAGGCTTGCAAATGCTTGACGTGTTTGCAAAGAGGCATGTGTTTCTCAGGGACTAGACTGGCTTGTGAATAGGCTTGCTGGCAGGGGGAAGCTGGGAGAGCTTAGATCTTATCCTTAAGCCTATGCTGGCTCTCCTCCTCAGAAGACAAGAGGTGGTTCCTGAATTCCTGAAGACTAGGCGAACAGGAAGTGATGGTCACTTGGTACTTCGTGTATTTGGCCAGGTAAAAGGAATTGCAGATGCTAGACCAAGGTGTTGGGGGGGGGGTGAGGAGGGAGCTTTGCCAGGTCTCCTGCTATTGGTCTAATGCTCTGTTGTCGCCATCTTGAAATTCTTAATTTTTAAACATAAAACCTTCTGCACCATGGTCTGATCGAGGCAGGGTGCAGTTCAGTATTCCATCTTTGCCTCCTTCTTCCAGGGGCTAAGCAAGAAGAGCTGAAATGTGCGGCAGTGTTAGACAGCCATGGAAAGCAGGTCTGTGTGTGGAGTGTTGTAAAGTTGTGGGTTCCTGCTAAACTTCCCAGGTGGTTCCCTTTCAACTTAACAGCTAAGGGTAATTGGATTTCCTTAGGAAAGTGACAGGCAGGCTCCCCACCCAGTCCTGCCTTCTCTATCAAGGAACTGTCACTCAACCAGCCTAAACTTTCTGCTTACTAACATCAAACTGAAATATCTTACTGTATAGAGTCATCTTGGTTATAATGCCATAGGTGCTTTCCTGAAAAACTAATGCCTTGGGCAAAATTATGCAAGAAACACAGGGCTTGTGGTAAAATGGAAATTAGGGTAACAATACTCAAACACTTCTTTAGTGGATTACACACTTAAAAAAAGGAACTTCATTAAGGTGGTAGCAGGGTTTTTAAAATAACAACTTTATTGAGATATGATACTCATACTGTGAAATTAGTCCTTTTAAAGTATATAATTTGGTGGTTTTTTGAGTATGCACAAAGTTGTGCAGTATGACCACAACCAATTTCAGAACATTTTTATCATCCCCCAAATGAAACCTCTTACACTTTAGCATCTACTTCCTGTTCTCCTGTTTCAGCTCCCGGCAGACGCCAGCCAACTTCCTGTCTCTGTGGATTTTCCTGTTCTGAACATTTTATGTAAATGGAATCATACAATAGGTGACTGTGTGTGACTGGCATCTTTCATTGGGCATCATGTTTTTCAAGGTCATTCATGTTGTGGCACGTATCAATCCTCTATCCCTTTTTATTGCTCAGTAATATTCCATTGTATAGATTCACCCTATTTTTTCACCCATTGATTCATGGGTATTTGAATTGTTTCTACTTTGGTTATGATGACTAATGCCACAATTAAAATGTGTGTGTTTTTTTTTTTTCATTTCTCTGGGGGTACTTAGGAGTAAAATTGCTGGGTCTTAAGATCATTCTACGGTTAACTTTTGGACAAATGCCAGACTGTTTACTGTAAATGATCGCACCATTTTATATTCCCACTAGCAGTGTAACAGGGTTCTTATTTCTCCAAATCCTTGCCAATTCTTGTTATTATCTGTCTTTTTTTTTAAATTATAGTCATCCTCAAGAATGACTCAAGTTTATAGTCATCCTCAAGAAATTATAGTCATCCTCAAGTTTATATATATATATAAACTCTTGCCTCTGGGGACAACATGGATGGAACCGGATGATCCTAAGAAAATTAAGTCAGGAGGAGAAAGACAAAGAGCAGATGATTTTACTCATATGTGGAATATAAAGAAACAAAACAAATGGACAGACAAAACCAAACCAAACCAATCCTTAGAAATCTGACTATAGAATCGAGGGCCCCAGAGGGGGAGGATATGGACTAGGAAAGGGGGGAGGGGCCCCCATAGACTATGTGAAAGACTGTGGTTGCCCTGGGTTGAAGGTGGTGTGGTAAAACACATCTGAGGAGGTGTGAACCTATACATGTGAGTCATACATAGTATTGTCAGACAATACGCAATTTAAAAAAATTACAAGTATAAATAAATAAAAGCCTAACAGTTTCTATTGTAAAAAATATAACTAATGAAGAATTTGATGTTAATTCTTAGTTAAGCATTTAGTAGAATTCATCAGTGCAACTCTCTAGTTCTGGGCTTTTTTCATGGGAAGTTTTTTGATTATTAATTCAATTTTACTTGTTATTGGTCCACTTATTTTCTTTTTCTTCCAGTTTGTGTCTCTGGGTTTGTAGTTTGTGTCTTTCCAGGAATTTGTCATTTTCACCTAGGAAATCTAATTTGTCAGCATAACCATCTTTCATACTATTGTTTTGCCATCATTTCTATCTCTGTAAAGCTGGTTGTAATGTCCCTTTTCATTCCTGACTTCAATAATTTGATCTTTTTAATCTTGCTTAATCTAGTTAAAGATTTGTCCATTTTATTGACATTTTCAATGAACTAACTTGTGGTTTTGATAATTCTATTGACCTTTCTATTCCTTATTTCATTTATTCTTACCCTAGTCTTTATTATTTTCTTCCTTCTGCTACCTTCAGGTTTACTTTACCCTTACTTTCCAGTTTCTGAGGGTGAAAGTTTAGATTATTGATTTTAATCTTTCTCTAACATGGATTAGAGCTATACATTTTCCTCTACTTTAGCTACATCCTATAAGTTTTGGGTGCTGTTTCATTTGCATTTTTCTCACAATATTTTCTAATTTGCCTCGTGATTTCTTCGAGATCTCAGTTTTACATTGTCAAACGGTTAAGAAATACACAGTTACTACTATAACTATAGCACCTAGTTGGGACAAATTCTGTTTTCAAAACAGGAGTTGTAGGACAATGGACTGTACAAAGTGGTTAAAAGACACCTCCCTTGGAACCCTAAAACTTGATCCCTCACTTTCCCACAACCAGCTCATGAGAATGTTCTCCAAAATGTTCACCAGGGGCCTCCCTGGTGGTGCAAGGGTTAAGACTCAATCTATGAAGTTGTCTGCAGCCACTGCAGCATGAGTTCGATTCCTGGCTAACCAGGGAGCTACCCACATGGCGCTGTAGACATCTCCTGAATCACCTGCTGCTCCCCTCAGCAGTATATTTCAGTCAGTCTGCCTGTTCTGTTCCCCGCTTTGTCTCTGCGCATCTGGCCTGTACCCCAGCTCTTGTATGCATAAATAAATAAATCTTTAAAAATAAAATGTACTTCCAATCCACCCACTCATCTCCAACTCTACTACCAGGTATCTAATCCAAGCCACCATACTACTAGTTCAGGATAACTGTAGCCAGTTCCCAAGATCTCGCTATGTCTTTCTGTCCCTTACAATCTATACTCCATGAAGTGAGTCACTTGAGCTTTTAAAAACACAAATTGGGTCACATCTCCCACCATCCCCCCACCCACCTTAAAACTCTTCAGTGTTTTCCCAACATGATAACGACCTTTTTCCATGGCCTCTGAAGCCTCAAATGAAATAACCCCCTCCATTCTGTGAGTCACCACCCCCCTTTAGCCCCTCCCTATTCATTGGGCTCCAGCCTCACCCAAGGATCTGTTTTCTGTTTCTTCAACACCGGTTTCCATCTTGGGGACTTTGAATTCCTGAATTTTTCTTCCTTTCTTCCTCATCATCCCAACCTTAGATGTTACCTCAGAGAGGCCTGTGGTGATCAACTCTTCCTACTTTGTACAGGAATTTCCCAGTTTTAGCACTGAAAGTTGCAGGGTCTGAAAAACCCATGGTTTCAGGACAACCAGGATTGTTGGTCACCCTTGAGAGACCATCCCTCGCTGTCATAGCTAAAATAAGACCCACCTCGAGCTATTACAACATCACTTTTCCTGTACATGTGGCAATTGTGTCCTTGGTACCTAGAATGGTTCCTGGCAAATAGTGGGCACATAATAAATATTTTGGACTAAATTAATAACTGATTCTTGCAGTCCTAAATTTAAGATTTTGTCACATGAAAATATCTGCAGGAAGCGACCCCTTTAGAAGGTGATAGAATCAGGTTAACAAGTCACCATCAATGTTTCAATGAAAATAAGAAAGAAAAAAAAAGAGAGGATTACCCAAGTATCATCATATCATCAACATTTTTTTTTCATTACTTATGTATTTGTGTGGACTGGACCTTGGAGTAAAATATATTTCCTACTCTGTGTTGTGGTAAAAAATATTTGAAAACCACCCCCTGAGTGGCTAGGCTAGGGGATTTGGGCCAGATTGCTAGGGTTTGAAGCCCTTACAAGTGTTTGAGGCAAATTCATTCATTCATTCCTGGCTTCAGTCCTCTGATCTATAAGATGGGGATAATGCATGGAACATTTCTCATGAGGTGCTTGTGAAATTTAACTAAGTTAACATGTATAAACTACTGCAATGACTTTTTGGGCACATAAGAACAATTTACTACGATTACTTGTTGAATTAATCAATAAGTGAATGGGAGTGAGGGCTAATCTTCCTTTGAATTGGTTCTGCCTGCGTTTCCCCAACCAAGCTTTTTCTTCTAGTGTTCTATAACAATGTTTACTTATTGATTCTGATTATTGCCAATGTCCCTCTCACAACATGCTAGCACATGACCAAGGGGCAACTTAGGGACACCAAACTGTTTAGGGGTGTATACTTTAATGTGCTCTAGCCATGCATGTACACAAAGGCAAAGAAAGCACACTCTTAGTGTGAAACACCTTTAATGAATTAGTATGTATAGAATAAGAAAGGATTTTCCTAATAGCTTCCCAATAAAACACCCCAAGTTACAGGTCAGCCTAAAACAGAACTGCTGAGGCCTGAAATGCCACAAATCCAAGGAATCCTCCAGCAGAGAACCACAGAAAGGGGTGGCTTGGATTGGAGATATACAAAAATATGAAAGAAGATAGCAGGTGCAATTGTTTTTGCCAAGGACAATCTCCCTACTTATCTCTCACTCATGTGCCTTTCTGAAGTGTCTCAGGGTATCTGTCCTCACGTGTCTCTTTTCAAGTCCCCCTAAGTCTCTGGGTGCAAGTCCAAGTCAGAGAAGCAAGAGTGCAAGAGTCCACTTGCCTTCTGTATTATGTAGTTTCACTATACATAGTGAAGCCACTCAGCTCTGACCCTAGTTCCCAGTAGCTCCCCCATTCAAGAAGCCAGGTTCATGGCATAACGGGACCTATAATCCAAGATGGCTGCATGTAAATAGGTGTGTGGAAAATGGCACCTCCCTTTCATGAAGGTGTATCTGTAATAAAGGCTCTATGCTGGTCCTGTTTTTGTCTTATTTATAGCTGAAGGTGAGGGGGGGTTACTGGGAAGGGAAATGGGAAGGAAAATGGCTGTAAACATTTTCTGTGAAGGGCTACATAGTAAATATTTTGTCAGTTCATTTTTTATGAAACAACTAAGTCCTTGTATCTAGGCAGTGTTCCAATAAAACTTTATTTACAAACACATGCAGGTAGGAATATGGCCCATAGGCCAGTTTGCCCATACTAAAAAAAGTTGAAGATAATGCATGCCATAAAAGAAAACAACGTTAAAATTTATTTATATTACAAATGAGTCTTCTCTTGCCTTTTTTAAAACCATTAAGATACTTTTAAAATTCTCAACTTGGCGGGCCATGAAAAAGAGGCAGCGGGCCGGAGTTGGCCCACAGGCCCTAGTTTGCTGCTCACGAACTCAGTCTGTGCCCGATGCCCGGTGATCATCTACGGACTGAACCAGCGCCCCTCCCGGGACGCCCCAAACTCGGCCTTGTCGCACCCAAGTCACCAGCCCGCGCCCCGCGCGCCTCGCGCTCGCCAACCCGCCGAGCAGCGCGCGCCAGCAGCAGAGCCCGCCCCTCTTTCGCTGTGATTGGCCAGGAACCGCCCCTCTCTGACAGGCATCTCTGGCAATCAATTGGACGCCGCTGGGCTGGGAGCCCCGCCCCCTTCGCGCCCGTTGGAGGCGGGCGTGGGCGGGCCGTTGGGGGGGCGGGGCGTGGAACCTGGTAACCGTTGCCGATAACAACGCCCCGCCCGTCGCTGCGGGCGGGCGGGCGGCGCGAGGCTGGCGGCGGGAGCCGGAGGAGGAGCGGCCGCCGCCGCCACCGCCGCCGCCATAGAGACTGTAGCCGTGGAGACTGTTACTTACCAACGGGGAGCAACACGCAGCAGCCGCCGCCGCCGCCGCGGGAGCCGCTGCCCGAACTCCCGGCCCGAACTCCAGGTGACCGATGCGACCGGCCCGGGCCCGGCCCGCCCGGGGATGAGGGGGGCGGCAGGGACCCGCGCCGGGGCCGGGGGCCGTCAGCGCAGCCCCCGCCGTTCCCCCCGCACGCCCGGGACGCTGCGCCCGCGGGACCCGCCTCCGTGTTCCCAGCCCCGCCGCCGCCCTGAGTTTGGGGGCGCCCGGGGCCCCCTTCCCTCCTCGCGACCCAATTCAGGGGGCGGTGGGGCCCAGCGACTCACTTTTTTACAAAACTTCCCGAGTTGCGGGTGCCAGGGGATCCCCCGCTCGCTTACCCCCAAATTCTCTGAAGTGGGGGCGCCCGAGCAGCCATCTGAAACTTCTGCCTTCTCGCTTCGTGGCTTGGGGACTTCTGGGCACCTCGCAACACGTCTGTGCCGCAGACGCGTGAGTTGGGGGCGCTCAGGACCCCGCTCTCAGTCTCCCCCAAGCTCCCCAACTTGGGAGAGCCCCGGGAACCCCTCATGAACTCTGAATTGGGGGCACCTGGGAACCCCCTCTTCTCCCTTTTGCTACCGAAGTCTCTGCAGTTGAAACACCCCGAGGACCCCGCTCCACCTCACACTCCAGAATTGGGAGGGCCCGGAAGGCTCTTCTCACCTTTCCCCCAAATTCCCGGTCTTGGGGTGTTCCGGGGACACTTTCCTTGACTCCCAAACGTACTGAATTTGAGGGCGCCCCTGCACCCCCTTTCTCTTTAAGCAAAAGTCGGTGCGCGTGTGCGGAGCACCCCCTCCTTCCCACGTTGTCACCGCGAACTCCACAGGACCCGGCTTCCCAGGACCCGTTTCTCACCTTTTCGCTCAAAATCCTCGCGTTCACGGCTCTGCGGACACCGCCCTCCTCCTTGTTAACCGCACGTTCCCGAGTTTGGGGGGTCCTGGGTCTGCCAGCCCCCCCCCACCCCCCACCCCTCAGGAAGCCCATTCTCACACCCTCACTCCCTATTTGGACCGAGCGCGAAGCGAGGAAAGTTTAACCAGAGGGTTTTTTTTTTTTAATTCATTAATTTATTATTTTGTTAAATGGCACAAACTGCAGGGTGGCGTTTTATCCTGAGGGTATGCGAGAGCGTGAGTGTATTTGTGAATTTAAACCCCACCCCTTGCCCTCCCTCTCCCCCCCCCCCCACCTTCCTCTTTATTTCTTTCATTTTCGCTCTAGGAGAAGCCCAGACTCTCCCTCCCCCGGCTCCGTCCTTATTGGTTTTTCTCTCTGCTGCGCTAGGAACGTTGGGTTTCCAGATCCCAGTAGCTATTTAAGGGGCCCCGGCCGAACTGCCCGGCCATTCCAGCGGCGGGGGTGGTTCATCGTCCTAATTTTAACCTCCTGATTGCCCCACAGGAATGAAGAAGGGCAGGCAGGATGCAGAGCCAGTCCAGGGCTGTCCTCTCCCTGCAGATCTCATTCCTGCATTTGGTATTTTATTATGACAGGCCCCCCACTCCCAGGCCCCCCACCACCACGCAGGCACTCTTATTTTCATGCTTGTGCAATAAACTGTCAGTGCAGACGTCTGTGAGTGTCTCCCTCCTAATCGACTTTATCTATGTAAATCCAAAATATCAAACTTAAACAAGACTCAGTTTCAGTGAAGACTTCCCCAACAAAATAACCTAAGTATATGAAATAGCAACAAAAAACTTTTTATTTGCCTGCACATATATTGTCAACATGTTCTCTTTTTGCTTCATGCTCTGAATCATTATTCTTTGCTTATAGAGAGACCCTTACCCTCTGTCCTGGGGAGTCCTGGGTTACCTGTTCTTTCTGGAACTCAAGTTTAAAGACTTGAACTTAGACTCTAAAATAACCTCAGAAATAACTACTCACCTGTTCTGCTCCTACCACAGTGTATGATAAGCACCCTAGGAAAGGAATTTAATTTCCTTAATCGCCAGCGCTCCTTCTGTAAAATGTTGGAAGGGACAAGAAATCCCATAATAATATGTGATGGAAAAGATAGTTGGAATAAGTTCAGAAAAATCAATACTGAATTATTTGGCCTTTTGGAGCCTTTCTTCTCTTGTCCCAATTAACCCCCCCCCCCCCAGGAACCTGGGAGCAAGGGACAGAGTTATTAATTACCCCAAGAAACAAAGTAAGTCCTTGGAAATTCATTTGGTATTTGCTTTCTGGCTACAGGGCACATATTACTTTAATATGAGTTCAGAGTGTTGATATTGGCCTTTGAACAACATTTTCACTGAAATGCCACTGGAATGGAGTGATGTTCCGAAACGCAGGTGCTGGGAAGACATCTGTCTGGCTCTAACTTCTTAGGTCTAATTTTTAGTTTCAGAGTTTACATTCTAATTAATTAATTTAACTTTAATTAATATAATGTAGTCACAATTTTGAGTGTACTTATGGGATTTTTATAGTACTTGAGATTATTTTGCTTATAAAATTCCAGGGCCACAAGGAACCAGATCTTATAACATATTTGGCTTTTTTTAATTAACTGCAGGTTGGACTTTTCTTTAAATAGCTTGGTCCCTCCTGTACACACCTACTTATTTGTAAAAGATCAAACTTTTTTAGAAGCAGGGGAATTTCTTGGAGAAAATATGGAACTTGTTGGGCCCCTTCGTGGACGAGGGAGCAAGGGGAACACTAGTCCTGGTCCAGGGTCTGGAACTTGCAGTCTGGGGCACACCCTATAAATAGATCGATATTTCTGACTGTACTGAGTGGGTATTCACACTAAGTGGGGGTACCTAAAGACTATAAGCAAGGGCTGGCCTTGTCTCTAAATGAGTCTGTGCCAAATTTATATATAAAAACATATTCAGTTTCAGATCTGTTTGGATTTGTTATGATGGATTGTGGGCTTATGTATAAAAAAAAAAGACACTTTGATTGCCTTCTAGAATTTGAGTGGCAGTTAGCTTGGACACAGGCTATGTTCTCTCAGACCTGTGCCAGGCACAGAGCATATACTTAATTTGTCAAACCAATGAGTAAATCTATGAGTGAAGTGTATGCTGGGAATTAGAAAGAAAACTGAAAACCACCTGCATGCTTCTAAGAAACCCAAGATCGGCAAAGGAATTCCCATAGAAAAAAAGGAGAACCAGAATCAGGGAGGTGTGTGGGATAAGGCAAGGGTAAGAAATGTGGGTGGAAGAGCCAGAAAGAACCCACGTGGGAATTTGTATCTGGAAGTTCCCACTAATAGGCTAAAATGAGGAGTGAGGAGACAAGGGCCTAAGATCTTCCTAGCAGAGGAGTCTGCCAGCTGCCTACTGGGCATATCCACATGCATCCTTAGCCACAGTGTCAGTGTTCAAGGAGGGGTAGTCAAGCTGGCCTAGCGATAATCCCCCAAACCTGCTTTCCTAGGCTCCACCCTCCCTTAGTAATATCTGCTGGTCTCTCCCTGGCTGCTCAAGCTAAAATATTGGAGTTGACCTGATTCTCCTCTTTCTTTCAAATTATCAGCAAATCCTGATGATCCTTCTTTGACAGAGACCTAGAATCTGACCATTCCTAGCCACCTCCACCACCAGTCCCTGGTCCAAGCCACAGGGTGCCTCTTGCCTTCTGATCTGGGGTGCCACATTTTGTCCAGTGGTGTATTCCTCAGCCCAGAACAGTCCCGTGGCTCCCATCTTACTTAGAGCAAAAACCAAAGTCTCCCCCCATTCCGAGCTCCCCAACCCAGTACCTCTTTGATACCTTATCACCACCATCATCCTGTGCCTTCACTCCAGCCCTTCTGGCCTCAAACCCCACTGTCTAGAAAGATCTTGGCCCAGGCACTTGGAGCACTGCTCACTGCCTTTAGGCCTTTTCTCATCCGTCACCCCCTCTTAGCCTCCTTCTCTGCTTTCTTTGTCTCCTCAGCATTTACCACAATCTAGCACAGCACATGCTATTTGTATTTGTATTATAATCTCTGTCCCCTCTTTGAATGTCAGCTCTGTAAGGGGAGAGAGCTCTGTGTCTTTTATTAACTTCTGTATCCCTGGAGCTGAGAATAATTCTGGCACTGAGTAGACACTCGATAAATATTTGTTAAAGGAATAAATAAATGGTTTCCCGCACAGCTATGCAATATGTAGAAATTAAGAGTTGTTCCATATCTACCACATGTTGCCATCTATGTGACTCGGAACAGCTCCAGCAGAATGAATGGGGGCAGGGGGAAGAGTCCAAGGAGAATTTCAGACCCTAGTGTTGGATGCTGCAAATATGGGCTTTGGCATTAAAGTGTGATATCTCTATTAGCTTAGTGACTCCAAGAAAGGGTTGGCATCTGTGAAATAGATAATAATATCTGGCATGGTTGGTGTATGAGAAATAATATCTATAAACTATTTAGCACAGGGCCTGGCAAATGATAGGTACTCCATAAAGAGTAGCTATTATTATCATTATCTTATCATTAAGAAGCAAGTAAGCAGAAGTGTCTTGGGACTTTTTATTTTGGTTTTCTGACTAGTCCCAAATGCTAGAGACTTTCAATAAATGTATCTTGCATGATTGAGTGGGTGGGCCCTACCCTATTTTTTTTTTTTAGGGTGTGAGATGCCCTTTAAATAGTGTAGACATTCACTGGTCCAAATATGTCACCCTGTAAACACAAGGGCTTGAAAAAAAGCAATAAAAGCAATTGAAAGTCCTACTTCTTGGTTGTGGTTTAGACCCCTCTGAAATTAGTCCCCCCAAATTACCCTTTCAGATGGGCTGTTTTGAGTGACCAGTTCTGCAGGAAGAATTTAGAGATGAGAACGTTTGAAAACCCGTTTCCCTCCCTTGTTATCACGGGCTCAGAGGTGCCAACACAGTCGAAGCACTTGGAGTTGAAAGCTGACCTGGTCTTCATGCCAGAACTTGAGAGAGGCCCTTACAGTCAACTGCCTGCCTGCTCCTGGCTGCACCTCACTTCTTTTTCCTGAAATGCATTCCTGTTTCATGATGTTTCGTATGTTTAAAAACCCAGTTTTGTGCCGTGGCAACTCTTTATTTTTAGCTTTTGCAAATTCTATGACTTTTCCAAAAAATCAAATTGACTGTGCAAACCTGTTGGTGAAATATACTGCATGTGCTATCAGAAGCTGTGAATCAGACCCTACCTGCCAGAATCCACGTTTGCAAATTAAAAAAAAAAAAAAACACCATAAAGCCATTAAAAATATGGTTGATCTTGAATAACTGCACAGGTCCATTTATACATGGATTTTTTTCAATCAATATATTGGAAAACATTTATGGAGGTTTGTGACAATTTGAAAAAATTCATAGTACATAGCCCTAGAAATAAAAATAAAAGGAAACATTAAATATGCTATGTAGATAATCTGTTTTTATCATCTACTATCATAAAATATGTACATATCTACTATAAAGAGTTAAAATTTATCAACACACACACACACACACACACTATAGACCCTACATGACACCATTCACAGTTGATAAGACTTCCAGTTAACAGCAGGCTATTAGTAGTTTAGTTTGGGGGGAGTCAAAAGCTATAACCAGATTTTTTTTTACTTCAAGGGGGGTTCAGTGCCCTTAACCCCAGAGTTGTTCAAGGGTCAACTATATGTAGACACTACATGTAATGGCTCTATATTGGTGATTATTTACCATTTACTAAATAATGAAGCCCAGATGTGCTAAATACAGTAAGCCCATTTCTACAAAGATCTCTGCAGTTCCTGTAGGCATGTATGTGTTTGTGTGTGGTGTGTGTGTTACATATGTGTCATCAGTAGATTTGTGTGTGGTGTGTGTGTTACATATGTGTCATCAGTAGATTTGTGTGTGGTGTGTGTGTTACATATGTGTCATCAGTAGATTTCACCTCTTTCTGTAGCTGTCAGATCCATGGTGTCCAGCCATTTGGTGGAAAATGCCCTTTCTGGACATCTGACATTTGTTCATTTATTCATTCAGTGCTCTCTTTGAGAGAGAGAGAGAGAGAGAGAGAGAGAGAGAGAGTTCTATCCTATGAGGTTACAAAGACCAAAATCCAACAAGGAGAGGGAGGTATTAACAAAAGGGACTGGTTCTGGATGTCTCTGTAGGGAACAGTAAGTCTATGGAGGAGGGAGTCATCTTTCCCCAGAAGGACCAGAAAAGGTGTCCAGTAGGTAGGATGACCTTGAACCAAATCTTAGGAGGAGTGTTCTTGGCAGTGAAGCGGAGAGAGTAGCTGTGTGTCTGTGTTTTCAGGAACCTACGAACAGCTACTGCCGGCAGAGCAGAGGGCACCAGGCAATCAGTAAAGAGCAGGTTTCCCTCAAATCCAGCCTGCAGCCTGTTTTTGTAAGTTTTGCTGGAACATTGCCACACCCGTTCCTTTGCACGCTGTCTCTGCTTTTTCAAGGCAACAGCAGGGTTGAATTTTTGCAGCAGAGATAGAATGTGGCCTCCACAGCCTAAAGTATTCACTGTGTGAGCCTTTACAAGCAAAGTTTGCGGGCTCTGGCTGGATGAGTACGGCTTGTGTCTCTGGCCCTGGGCAGAGAGGTTTGTGGGGAGGCAGCTTTGTGACTTTAGTAGATGCTTTGGGAGGCTTGGAGTTGGGGTTGACAGTGGAGAGATACTGTTGCCATTATGCATGTGAAGGGGCCAAAGACCTGCCCAAGTGTACCGCTGCGGGGCTGGGGAAGGAGGTGGAGCTTCAAGGGTCACATGGGCTCTAGGGAGCTGGTGAATTGCTGTGGGGAAGAGGCAGGGAGGAGCCGAGGGTGATTCCCAGCCATTGGACATTGGGGATCAGGTGAAACTTGTCGCTTCAGTGAGTTTGGGACCTCACCTTCGCAGGGAGGGGTCCTGAGACCTGGTGAGCTTGAGGTGTCTGTGGGCGTCCAAGTGGGGACAGTTTTCCAGTAGGCAGCTGGATTTTGGGGTCTGGAGCTGAAAAGGGCAGTCCAGGCTAGCGGTCAGGACCCAGGATCTATCAGGGTATGACTGGTGGAGCCAGCTGTGAAAATGATATCACCCAAGATGGTGGAGAGTGAGGAGAGAAAGCCAGGGGCTGCGCCATCAAGATTCAGGGAGCAGGAAACCTATGAAGGATTTACAGAGGAAAGTGGTTATTTTATATTGTGGGAAATTTGAGTTTTTTTAACATTCTGAGTTTTTTAAGCACACAACTCAGTGGCACTGAGTATATTCACATGGGTCTTCAATCATCTCTGCCACCCCTATTCAAAACTTTCTCATCTTCCCAAACTGAAATTCTGTCCCCATGAGACACTCCCGTTCCCTGTCCCCCAGCCCCTGGCACCCACCATTTACTTCCTGTCTCTGTGGATTTGACTCCCCAAGGACCTCATATAAGTGGAATCACACAAGGTTGTCCATATAAGTGGGCAAACACACAATCACAAGTGTTTGTCTTTTTCTTGTCTATTTTTTTCACTGAGCATCATGTCCTCAGTTTGTAATACATGTCAGAAGTTCCTTCCCTTTTATGGCTGAATAATATTCCACTGCTTAAGTGGATGATATTGTGTTTATCCATTCGTCCCTTGAATGAATGCTGAGGTTGCTTCCACCCTTTGGCCTCTGGGAATCATGCTCACCAGAAGAGGTTTGGAAGGGAGACTTAGGTGGAGAGAGAAGCTGGGGGAAGGCTCTGAAGATGAAGGAAGGAAGGCAAGGACTGAGCAAGGGAAGAATGAGGCCAGGTGGAGACCAAAGAGATTGAACTTGAACCAATCCCATGGAAAAAAAGGAGAAAGGAAGAGACCTCACAGTAAGACAGCAGGCTCAGCTCACGAGCGCCTGTCTGCGTGGAAAGTTGTGGAAATCATACTAATGATAGAGAAACCCATTCCTAAAGTCACAGCGGCACTTAATTATGCAAATGTTTTTAAATGCAAACTGTTTATCTTTTAAAAACATTGCCATGTTTCCAGGATACATTTCTGTCCAAAAGGTGATCTGTGGGGCAAAGCGTTGGAAGCTGTTTCTCCAGAATTACCAGCCCACAAAAATGTGTTCCTGCTCTGCCCTGGCCAGGGAGAACCCGCGCCACACACCACCACCACCCACCCCGCCAAAACACCACACAGCTTCCCCCTACCTCTCCCTTATTCTCAGAATACTTATGGAAAGATGTAGCCTGCTTTGTGAAAAAATATATTTGGAATTCATAAAGCAACTCAAATGATATGCTTCCAGTTTCTAAAAGAACTGTTTATTTTCTAGAAGTCACCTTCGAGTAAGGACTTATTTACATGTGTTGCTCTCTGCTCTCATCCATTTAAGCAAATATTTGTAGGCCCAAAATAGCAAACATCTGAGTAGCTTATAATTAGTTAAATACTTAAGTGTATTAATATATCACCACCAAGAGGGAGAAGGTGCTAGAACTATTTAAACCATTGGTCACTGACATTGAGACCCAAAGTTAAATCATGAACGGAATGTATTTCAGGAGCTTGTCAATTCTGTTAATCTTGGTCGGTGATACAGCCAGCTCTTAAAGTGACAAACTGGAGTGAATAGAAAGTAGTTCTAGAAGCCCTGTATGACTCAATTAATTGCCAGTCTTATTCGCAACAAAGCATGCACTTGTCAGCTCAACTGTGTTCATTGGGAGACTCGTGTAGAAGTAAAGATGTCTTAGTTGGTAGATACTAATTTGACAAACTGCAGGATGGTGAAGTTCAAGTGGCAGGTTTCCCCACTGAGATTTCACTTCCGCCCATGTGTGCAGTCTGCACAAGCCCGGCTCTTTCCTCATTGTAGTTCCAGTGACCACTGGAGTTCTTTGTCCTTCTACTTGCAGCTACAGGTAACCCCAACTGTCTCTGCTGTTCTAGAAGCAATATTTCTCCAGCCTGCAGCTCAGCACTAATGAGTGCAATCCATAATCACTCTTGTACCATCTCCTGTGTCTCCCTGCAAAGACCTTGTCATTCTTCTTCCTTATCTTTCTCTCTTCCCATTCACCTTGCCGCACCTCTTCTGGGCTATGTCAGGAGGAACAGGGGGGCACTTACTTTTTACTTTATTGGCCAGACTGCCCATCCCTTTCTTGTAACTACCCTAGTTCAAGGCTTGTCTCCGTCCCCACCGCCCTTTCATTGCATCATCTTTCACTGTCGTGATGTGTCGCTTACCTACCGGGATATGTTCTGAGAGGTCACTGTTAGATGATTTTGTTGTGTGGACATCATCAAGCATAATGACACAAACTTAGATAGGATAGCCTGCGACACACCTAGGCCATGTGGTAGAGTCTATTGGGACCTCATATATGGTCTCATATATGCAGACCCTCCTTGACCTCAGTGTCATCAAGCAAGGCATGAGTGCTCCAAGTGGACTTGCTGTAGCTTCAGCAGGTCATCTACTTCTGTCTCCCCTCCCTCTGAAATGCCATTGCTACTGACAAAACTCTTACTCTTTTCTCAAGACCTTTCTCCAAAGCTCTCACCTAGGGACCTTGGTGAGCTGAGTGAGAAAACTTGCAAGACAAGGTGGGATTTCCTTCTTGGAGGGAGCATGGGGAGGTGGTCCTGTGCCTTGTAGGATGTGAGAAACATCCTGGCCCCACCTGCTGGGACACCCTCCACCCCCAAGTGAGGACAACCACAGTGACTTTAGACATGATGACCTGTCCCCTGGGGTGCAGAATCACCCCCTAGTCAGGAATCACAGGACCAATTTGCCAGAAGTAACAAGGACTCCCAAATTGCCACAACACAGAGATTTAGCATCACAAGGCTACTTGGACATGAAGAAGTGATTGATGTGTTTATTTTCTGTTCTCAGTTGTAAACTCCCAGAAGACAGGGACAGCTGTCCCTGCCACACTTCCCACAGACTTCCTAGTAGATTCATGAGTAAATAAAGGCTTGAGCCCTCCCTGCTCTTCAGAGGGCAAGGCCTGCATCAAGTAATGGTCGTCTTTGGTTTTAACGAAAAGCAAAAATCAAGAAACCCTTGCCTGCTCTCTCCTTCTTTAAAAACTCCTTATTTTTTTATTCAGTCCAGATGAATATTCCAATTCTTTCAATACATACCAAACTCCAGAAGAAATTGTAATCAAAGGCCCCCTACTGTTAACTTACTTCCCTTTTTGCCCCACCAAAATTGCAAATCAAGTTCTTTTCCAGAAAGTTCAGGGGTCTTACAGGGAAATAGGAGTTTTATAACCAAACCGCTGCCAGGTCCCACTGCTGGGAGCATGTACAGAGTGGAGGATGTTAAATACCTAATTCTGTATTTAAGCCATTTGCAATGGCTTGATCCATCTCTTGCTTTGCTTTGGACTTTTCAAAGATTTCACTCAGCTGAAAAGTCTATTTGAAACAAATACAGCTATGTCCATTACATTAGGTTGATCAATAAAATGTGGCCCTCCAAATTGTTGAACAGATGAATGAATTCTCCTTTCTTGCAAATGCATGGGATAACTTGTTTATATTGGCAACCTTAGCTTTTGCTGTGACTGAGGCAATTTTTGGAAGGTTTGAAAGCCACTAATCTGTCCTGGAGGAACTAGTTACAGAGGAAAGACAGAGTGAGGTGAAATTTATGCACTGGTAGGTAGCGATTCTAACTCTGGTTCCAGTTGTGAAAGATCCCTTTCCCCAGTGCTGTTCCCTGCTCAGGAGCTACCCAGAAGCAGCTACTGGTTCAAGGTGACCCAGGCAGCTTTGGTGGATGAACGTGGGGTGAGCTTGGAGGGAAACTGCTATGTTGGGACTCACGTCCCCTCCTTTTCCCTTTACTCTTTAAGAACAGTATTAGCTAAGTGCCTAGCTGAGGTTTTGGTGTGCCCCCATCTCTGAAATATCAGCCATTGAGCCCCACATTCTAGTTAGACTGCCATGAGTCTTACTTGGATTAGAAGTAAGTGTTTTTCTTTATTGTATTTTTATTTCTATTCTGCCTATTTGACTCTTTTGTATAGATTCTAGCTCTCTACTGTAATAGATAATTCCAAAATCTAGGGCTACCTGGGATTTGTGTCTCTTGCCTATTTTTGTTTTGTTTCATGTTTTTAGATGTAATTGATAAAACATCCTGTTAGTTTCAGCATTCAACATAGTGATCCAGTATATGTATACATTGTGAAAAGATCACAAGAATAATCTAGTTAACCTCCAACGCTATATACATGGTAACAATTTACAGTAACATTTCTTTTTTCTGTACTGAGATTTTAAGAAAGGCCTCCTCCATTAGCAACTTTCAAACAAACAATACATATGTATTGGCTATAGTCACCATGTGGTAGATGACAGCCCCAGGATTTATTTATTTGAGCAGTCCACCCAGTGTTCCCACCCTTTACCACTGCCTCTGTGCTCCGTATCTATTAATTCATTATTTTTTTCAGATTCCACATATATAAAAGATCATATGGTATTTGTCATTCTCTGCTGGCTTATTTCACTTAGTATAACACCCTCAAGATCCATACATATTGTTGCGGATGGCAGGATTTTTATGACTGAATGTTCTATTGGATATATGTACCACATTTTCTTTATCCATTCCTCTGCCTTAGGTGTAAAACGGATACTGAGGTGGTTTCCACAGAGGTAATTATTAATGGAAGCCAATTAGAGGGATGAGATGACCTTCACAGGTGGCAAAGTTCCCTAAGACATGTACCATCACTGATGGAGCTGTGTAACTGCTCTGCGCGTGGAAGGCCTTCCAGCCCCGTAGGAATTCTTGTGCAAGGGAATTGGAGACATTTGGATGTGAAAACATAGTTCCGATCAGCCTTTATTATTATTATGCTCCTGCGAAAACTTTTTAACTGGATCTTAAGAGTTCATGGTCTACGTAGAAACTGCCTTCTACACCCCCGGTGAGAAGGGCCAACATTCCAGAAGTTCCAAGAAATGTGTGTCCCCCTTGTGCTTCAGACCCTGGAAAAGGTACAGATGCCTCATGAGATCCTTTGGGCTGGTTGCAGGGAAATCCCCCTGCTGCTTAACCCAGCCCGATTTGCTTTTCACCCTGGTGTTGTCTCAGTCTTGGCCCTTTGTAGTAAGGCTGTCAGGGAAGAAATGTAATGTGGGCATCCAGCCCGAGCCAGAAACTCAGGCTGCCGGGAGCTCAACTTCTTGCCTCTTCAGGGTCCCATCCTTGATTACCTTGGTGCCAGCTATCTCAGCTGCAGAATTGAAGGATGGGATTACCTCATCTTCTCCCCCCTCCACACCCCACTAACCAACTACCCCCTTTTCTAGTCAGAAGTTCCTATAGATCCCACTGCTCAAGTATCTCTTGTAAAATCTTGTTTATGCAGTTCTAGTTCCGCACTGTGCGCATAACCTCCGGACCTCTCCCCTGCGCGAAGGGTAGCCACAGATTCCAAATTCTGCCTTCTTCTGAATCTTTACTGCTCCGATGCCCTCAACAATTATTTTAAGCTGGTGCGGGGGGCGCAGGGGATGGGAGGCCGGTGATACATGATGTCTTCATGGAACCCATGGAATACAGGTGCATTTAATGAAATCACTCAAATCCGTGACACTTATTAATAAACATGATTAAATTATAAATTAGAAAATATGTTAGTGGTCTCCAGTGTGACTACATAATATGTCCTTGAAAACGTCTGCGTTCCATTCAGGCATGAGGGGCTGACCTAGTGTTTCCCAATAGCACATACTTGTGGAGAATTTGTTTTGTTCACTGGCAGATAAGAGGAAATCTACCAATGGTTTAGCAATATTTGTAGGGCAAATTGTTTTTAATTTGTGAAATGTATTCATTATATGTTTTTCCACAAATTGGCAAAAGTGCCCCTTTTTGGCATGAAGTCCACAGAACATTTAAGTAAGTATTCCCAGGAAGTGGAGGGTTGGCAAGCAACTCTATAAAGGGCCAGATCATACATATTTTATGCTGTGTAGGCCAGACAGTCTCTAATTGCAGCTACTCAACTCTGTTGTTGACAACACATGAGCAAGTAGGTGTGTTGATGTGTCAGTGAGAATTTGTGGGCACTGAAATCTGAATTTCATGTGTCACAAAATATTTTGACTTTCATTTTTTTTTTTTTTTTTTTTTTTACCGTTTAGAAATATAAAAACCATTCTTAGCTTATGGGCCATACAAAGCCAGGATATGTACTGAGTCTGGGGTGGACTTGACCTATGGGCTGTGGTTTCCTGACCTCTGCCCTGAAGGGTGGAGTCCAGTGCTCTGTCCAGCGCTCCTAGCCTTTCCCCACTGGCCCCCAGTCCATGCCCTCTGCTCCAACCAGCTCAGTCTCTGCCCTTCTCTGTCCCCTGCCATGCCAGCGTCTGCTCTTGCATGAGTCCATTCTCCTCGTTTCTGCCCCACCCCACCATAGTGATTAGGTCCTTCTGCCCCCGCCGGGTCCAGGGTGGGATCTCAGATTCCTCTCACCTTGGCTATGGTACCTTGGGTCTGCAGCTGCCACCCTTTGCCACCTAGGGAGTTGCTCCATTTGTGTCTCTGACACAATGTAAAACCCGAGGACAGAGACTCTGTCTCACTGTCTTTGTGGGACACTAAATAGAACCATTATTTGTTGAATTCACTTGAGTTCTCACCAGAACTTGGAAATCTTACCTAGCTCTAAATATCACTTTGCTTCCTTTCTAACAAAATAAGATCATGTGAGATATTTGTGAATTAAGAGCTTGATGGCTCTTAATTATTCTAGGAGTCTGCTGGGTCGTGATTGTGCATTTGAAACACCGTGCATGTGAGCCATGTGTTTAATTTTAAATATTCTAATAGTCACATTTTAAAAAGAAAAAACAGGCAGGTAAAATTAATTTGAATAATATATTTCATCTAATCCAATATATCCAAAATATTGCTGCTATGTGAAATCTATATGAAAAAAAATTATCAGCTATTTCATATTTTTTATAACATACTAAATCTCTGAAATGCAGCATGCATTTTGCTCCTACAGCATGTCTTAGTTTGGACTGGCTGATTTCAAATGCTCAGCAGCCCCATGTGACCAGCCACGATGCATTAGACAATGCAGACAAAAGTTAACAGTGAAGACAGGCACAACTTTTAGATCATCCCTATTCTTTTTAAAAGACATCTACAGCCACACCCATGGTGACATGCGACATTGAATGTGTGGTGGCGGTCCTGATGGGCCTAGGTGTGTGGTGGACTGTGCCCTTGCATGTTACCAATGGTCACACAACAAAATCACCAATGACACATTTCTCGGAATGCGTCCCACTGTTAAGTGACTGATGGCTGTGTCTGAGTGACTAACTGGTGTCTAGATACTCCACAGCTCTGCAGTTTCAGGTCACTCACAGGCGTGAGCCACATAAGTCAGCTGACTGGAATGTTTCCTATTTTCTAAGGCGATCATTGTTGGGCTTTGCAAACAGGCGTCCACTCCAGGCTCCTGAGTGGTTCGATCCCACATTTCCTAATGACCATTTCCGGATATAGGGATCCTAAGGGCATTCCCAGTAAATCTGCTTACTTCCTCTCTTGCATCATAAAAGGTGTATGTTTCCATTGTAAACATTTCAGATAGTATCAAAAAATATAGAGGAAAAAGGAACCTCTGACTTCTCCTCTTCCTCTCCACCTAATCCTCCCACCACTAATTTTTTCAAATGTTTTGTATGCAGATGAAACATACACATTTGTACTTTATAATTTTTAATTGAGATATAATTTACCCTTTAATGTGTACAATTTAATAGGTTTTAGTGTATCACAAGGCTGTGTGTCCTTCTATCTAGTTCCTGAACATAACATCACCCCCCAAAAGAAACCCCTTTCCCTTCAGCAGTCACTTCCCATTCCCCGTAACCACTTTCTGTCTGTGGATGTTTCTGGACATTTCTCATCAAGGAAGGGCACACACTGTGTGGCCTTTGTGTCTGACTTCTCTCCCTGAGCATCCTGTTTTCAGCCCCCCCCCCAACACACACACACACACACACACACACACACACACACTGTAGTGTATATCAGCGCTTACCTTATTTATGGCTGAACTAACAGATTTTCTTTTTGCCAAAAAAGGGATCATACTATGTCCACTTTTCTGCAACCTGCTTCTTTCATCTAAATATTTAGTCTGTATATTTCCTTATTGTAAGTTTTGTGTCTACTTCACTCTTAACATAACTGCATGAGATTGCACTGTAGGGTTGTGTCCTGCGGTATTAACTCCATACTGAGGGGTATTTTGCTTATACTTTTCCACTCTCCCAACGATGCTACAGAAAACATCCTATTTGTGCATGTGAGATGTTTGAAAATTCCCAGAAGAGGAATTGCTGGGTGGAAGGGACTTCCTTCCCTTTTAGATTTCTTTCACTTACACTCACACTCCATTCTGACAGTGAAGAATTTTACAATCTTGTCCTTGCCTGCAACTTCACCGCCCGCAGCACAACTGCTGAGCCCTCCTCCACTTCTGCCAGGGATGCCTATGGTTTACCTTAAGGTTCAGGTCCCATTCATAAAATAGCAGGTCCAAGATCTTTTGACAATCAGGTGAAATGGAGTAGCCTCCTCCCAGGAAAATGAACAGTGAACACACCCAGCATATTCGGCCTGTGACTTAGGAGGTTCTTGGACCCGTGCACCTTCTCACTAGACCAGCCTCAACTTCAGGAACATGTTCCCTGTCAGTTCTGTTCTATCCATTTCAAAACCCACGAGTGACTGACTCAGCCCAGTCTGTCACCAGGAGCTGCGCCCATGCCCTCATGTGCCTCCGGGAGAGGCCCAGCCGCTCTGCCAGTTTGTGTGCCACACAAGTCCATACTTGTTGCCTGGACTCTGAGCTGACTCTCACATAGCAACGGCATTTCCCCGCCCCTCAAATGCTCTGTAGATGTGTGGGTTCCAGTTCTCTGCACCTTGATACTACACCAAACATTCCTCCTGCTGCTTTCCTGACAGAAGACCCGTCCCAGGGGGCAGCTGGAACCACCTTCCACCCTCTGGGTCACCTCCTATCTGTAACTCATGACTGGGTCATTACCCTCCAAATACCAGATAAAGGACCTCTCTTCCTGGGGTTGGGTCTCCTGCTCAAGTAGGGAGATTCTGCCCTCGATCCAGACTCTAACTCTATGTAAACCATTTAAAATCAGAATTCCAATGACCTACTCCTAGAGTCATTCATTCTTTTTTTTTTCTAAGATTTATTTATTTATGCATACAAGAACTGGGGTACAGGCCAGAGGTGTGGGGGGCGAGAGGATTCACCAGAGATAGAGCGGGGAACAGAACAGGCAGACTGACTGAAATACACTGCTGAAGGGAGCAGCGGGCAAAACAGGAGAGGTCTGTTGCACCATGTAGGTAGCTCCCTGGCGGGCTAGGGATTGAACTTGTGCTGCAGAGGTTGTGGATAGCTTCACAGTGCTGTGCTTAACCCCTTGCACCACCAGGGAGGCCTGAGTCATTCATTCTTAATCTGAGCTTTTCTGCCACTTTAATTTCAATGCATCCTATTTTTCATTTTAACATCCTTTAAGACTTTTGAGAAACTAACCTAATCTGTTTTTCATGAATATAGTAGTATCTTCTAGAAACTACCTACTCCTTAATTCTCCAGTGGTGGTATTCACATGGACTAGAAAAACTATGATTTTTCTCAACTCCCAAACTGGAACATAGTCTCGTTTCAGATTCCTGCCTGTGAAATGCCTACTTCTAGCTGTCCACTCTTCATTCATTCCCTCCAATTAATTCTATTAGAAGGGACATTTCTAACTGAACTTTGTTGCTTTTCTAAAAGAGACTTCACACACACACAGACACACACACACACACACACACACACACACTGGTTTTCAAGCTGACAATCTCTTAGGGATAGTGTGTGCTGGGTGTTTTTGACCTTGTAAGTGCTCAGGCCCATCTTTCTTTTTTTTTCCCCCCCAAGATTTATTTATTTATTTATTTATTTATACGAGAACCGGGGTACAGGCCACATTCATGGGAGGGTGAGAGAATTCACCAGAGACAGAGAGGGGAGCAGAACAGGCAGACTGATGAAATACACTGCTGAGGGGAGCAGCGGGCACGACAGGAGAGGCCTGCTGTGCCATATGGGACCCTCGCCACCGGCCAGGATCGAACCTGTGCTGCAGAGGCTGTGGACAGCTTCACAGCATTGCACTCAACTGCCTGCGCCACCAGGGGAGGCCCCCATCTTTCTCATTTTTATGAGTAATATCACGTTTCACTTCTCCCAAGGTAAAGAATATAGAAACAATTTTAGTTTATATATTGCTGGTTTTTCTTTTTGTCTGGCATTGACCAACATTAACTGTGTCGTTTGTCTTTAGATTAAAACTCATAAAATAAAATTCACCAGTTTAAACTACAATGCATTAGGATATCCAAATATTACGTAACTATCACCATAGTAATTCCAGAACATTTCTATCGCTCCCAAAACAAGTCCTTGCACATTCGCCATCACTCACTTTTCCCTGCCCCACTCCCTAGCATCCACTCTTCATGAGTTTGCCTCTTCTGGACATGTAAGTGGAATCATCAAATAATCTATCTCTTGCACTGGCTTCTTCCACTGAGCACAATGTGGTTTATCCCTGTTGTAGTATGTGTCAGTGCTTCCTACCTTTTAATGGATGAAATATATTCCACTGAACAGATTGGACACATCGTGTCTATTCATCTATTGATGTCCATATGGGTTGTTCCTACTTTTGGGCTCTTATGAATAATGCCGCTATGAATTTTTGTGAACAAGTTTTTGTGTGAACAATATTTTCATTTTTCTTGGTTAGGTACTTAAGAATGGGATTGCTGAGTCATGTGGCAACCCCACGTTTAGCTTCTTGAACTGCCATGTTTTCCACAGGGGCTGCGCCATTTTCTATCCCCCTCAGCAGTGTAGGAGGGGAGGGCTCCAATTTCTCCACTCCTCACCAACCCATGTCATTTTCTCTTGTTTTTATTAGAGCCAATCCAGTAAGAGTGAAGTGGTATCTTGTGTTTTTAATTTCATTTTCCAAATGACTAAATGATGTTGACCATCTTTTCATGTGTTTCTTGGCTGTTCTATGCAGTCGTTTGTTGCTTAACGATTCAGACATATTCTGAGAAGTGTGTTAGGTGAGTTCTTCATTGTGGGAACATCACAGAGTGTAATGACACAAATCTAGATGTTACAGCCTGCTACACACTAGGCTCTAGTGTGGGTATATTAGAACCACAGTCACATATTCGGTCTATCACTGACTGGAACTTAGCTAAGTAATGCGTGACTCTATCTCCTTTAGAGAAATGCCTATTCCAAGGTGGCATCTTTTATACTTTTCTTGAAGTTCCCCAAAACCCTTAAGCATGAAGGGGTATGGGGCACATAAAAGCTACTTAGAGAGACTTGGGGGTTAAAATGAACAGGACAGGAGAACGTGCTCTCCCTTGTAGCAAGGCTGTAGCTCTGGCCTGTGGACGTACCCTTTTCAGAGACTTCTGGAAATCCTGCATCATCCTTTTCCAGGATGCCAGGATGTTGGTCCTCACACTCAGTGTCCTTGCACCTGCACACTGAGATTTCTAGAGAGCTATTTACCCAGAATTATTCTGGGATCTCTTATAGAGGCACTAGTCTAGAACTGGATCAGCAAACCATCCCATAGACTGAATGCAACCATCCACCTGTTTTTGTATGGCCGAGTGCTAGGAATGGTTTTTTTTTACATTTTTAAATTGTTAGGGGAAATTAGATGAAGGAATAATAATGTGGAAATGTGAAGCTATATGAAATTCACATTTCAGTGTCTGTAATTAAAGTTTTATTGGCACATGGCCACACCCATTTATGGACATAACGTCCTAGGTGACTTTTGCTCTATGGCAGGTATTGTTACATAGTCTGACAGAAATCATCTGACCCACAAAACCTAATACAGTTTGCCCTTAAACAACATAGAGTTCAGGGCTATCAATACCCCTCGCACTCAAAAATCTGAGTATACCTTTGAGTCCCCCAAAACTACTAATTATCTACTATTGGCATTGTCTATAATAGTCAGTTAAAATATATTTGTGTGTTAGTGTATTATTACAAAAATGTAAGCTAGGGAAAAGGTTATTATGAAAACCATGGAAGAGAAAATATATTAATAATACTGTGCTCTATAATAATACTGTCAATTTATGTCATCTGTTTACCAAAAAACTTCGCGTCACATCTAAGTAGACCATGTAGTTCAAACCAACATTGTTCAAGAGTCAGTTGTGTTTTGTTTGCAAGGAGAAGCAAAATTATTGCTCAGACGCGAAGGTTGTGTTTGCTAATATTTTATGTAGGACAGTTTTACTGTGGGATGTAACTAATGATAAATAGTCCCCATAACTAGCATACAGAATAATAACTCTTAACAAGCCAATAGAGAAATATTGTGCTCAGACTAATGTATCAATTACACTGTGATTCCAGATAAGGGAAGAATGAAAGAAACAAAGTTCAAATTTAGTTGAAATCTAAGTTTCTACCAGTTGGTTCTCTGGAGTGTCAGCTTACATTTTTAAATGGTTAGGGGAAATTAGATGAAGGAATAATATTGTGAAAATGTGAAGCTATATGAAATTGACATTTCAGGACCCCCGGTGAAAGTGGAAGTTCCTTGTTGAAAGAATTCAATGCTAGCAGAGCCAAGATGCTGGTCTTGGCAGCAAGATAAGCTCCTTCAGGGACCTCTGCATATTTTTTACCTTTGCAGGCAAAGATTAGCCTTTATCTCAGCAGCAGCTAATGCCCCAACATCTTCAGAGAGTTATTTAGATCAGCAGAGTCACCTGGCCCAGACCAAACACTCTCAGTAAGTACTCCCAAACTTAAGTATTGAAAGGTTGGAAGTCTGCTACATGGTGGCCCCTGCTGTGGTTACTGTGGTGTCTGTGCCCCTGATGTGTCTATCAATTAGCACGACATTTCTGGCATCCTATGTATGCTGCCACTGACTTTCAGCTTGCTGACATTATTCTGCCCAAGTTTCTACTGATAAAAAAGTCCTAATACCCAACTTTAAAGCAATCTCATTAAAACAATATTCAAAACAAGTGCAAACCATTCAAAACAAGGTTTTAAATTATGGACTCAGAGTCATAAGTCAGGGCACAACACCTAAAACTTTACTGTCAGACCCTTTCCAGAACATGTTCATGAACGCTGGCCTCCCACGAGGCACTGGCTGTGTTTGGCTGGCTCTCCCGATCACATCACATGGACCTGGACCCCATGCCAGTTTGGAGGTTTATGAAACCCCGTGGATTCTTCAGTGGTGTTTAACATTATTTTTCACTTCTTTTAAGGGAGTGAGGAATAATATTTACTTTATTATCTCCTGTTTGCTGTAATTAAAGGAGTCTTTGCTGGACCCTGTTCATCACTGTGCCTCTTTTGTGAGACCCCACGTTTTGTACAATTCTGTGGCATCCTGGTCTTTCTGCTTATGACCTTTGTTTGACTTTTAGGCCCCAGGAAACCAGGTTAGGTTGAGACCAACACTTGGGGCACTGGTGAGTGGGGGCGGTTTCCGCCCTTAGTCGGGAAGTGTGGGCTCACCAACACTCCCCTCTTGGTAGCTGTCTCTCCTGGAGAGAGACAGGTTGCACCGCTCTGTGACTGGTGTGAAAACCATGGTGCGCAGGCATGACTTCTGACATGAATTGCTGCTGTAGGTGCTGCTGCATGGACCTTGGCACCCGTGAGGGAAAACCACTGTGTTGGAACACACTGAAACAGTGAATCCTAAAAAGTCAGAATCTGTAATGACTAATCAACAAGGGAAAAAAATTCATGTTTAGACATCAAAAAAACTATTTCCATCATTTCAGCCCTTTTTATAGACTGTCAAAATCCCATTTAATGTCAATTCTGAATGACTTCAAAATTGTTTGTTGTAGCTGACTTTTTTTTAGAAGTAAGACATTGCTAGCAACCACTGCCAGATGCAGGGCAGAACCAGAAATGGTGTGGGACTTCGTTGGGATAAGTGTGTCAATAGGATTCACCTTAATCCCCTTGTCCCAGGGCTGATCAACATCAAAGATGTAAATTAGGTATATTTATGTGGTTCGGGTGGAGTGGAAACTGTTGAAACCATGACTTCTCCCTTCTCTTTATTCTGTACTGGCAGGTGTTTCTGTCTTAGATGTCCTTAAAATTGCAGCATTCCTATGCTTGGTGGTCACTCTACTGAATTATCACCAAGGGGTCTAATTATCAGTATGTCCTTGATTATGTAATGAGGTTCGTCTACACTGAAGTCCTCAAATTTGTGAGCTTAAAAAATTGAGTCCTTCTTGAACTGTTCCCATTCAGGAATCCAGATAACAGTCAGTCCTCACTTAATGTCGTTGATAGGTTCTTGGAAACTGCAACTTTATAAGTGACATAACATAACAAAACCTGGTCATCTTTTCATTTTGTTTTCTGTTGACTGGGATTCTTTTTACTCTCATCAGTGGTATAACAAAATGACTTTGAACAAAATGATGTCACATGAGGACCTGCTGTGTATGGTGGAAGGAAAGACCAGCCACCTTTGGACTGTGCTCTCCTGCTAGAGACAGGGCGGACTCTATGGTCCCAGCCCACATCTCTGCCTCCTGTGATGGTACCACCCACTCTTCTGCCTCTCCTCCACGAAGTGAATGAATTCCAGCACTGTCTTCTCAAGGCTACAGACCTGTCTGGGTTATAAATGAGTCTCATCTATACATCCTTGAATCTATGAACTTAAAAAAAAAAAGATATCATTATAGCCCAGTAGTTCTGCTAAAAGTTGAGAATTTCTCCCCAGAAAAACTGCCATAAACACAAGCACTCTCCCAAGTTCAAGTTCACAGGCTCCCCAAAGTATACCCTGTGAGTCCAAGGAAAAAATATTTACAAATCCTGTATCTGATATCTTATAATCATATATCCTGTATATCAACCTGCAAACTGAGCTCCTGCAACTCAACAACAAAAAACAACCTGATTAAGAAATAGACAAACACTGGGCCTCGGTAGTGGCACAGGGGTTGAAGTCTCAGCACTATCAAGCTGTCGCCAGCCACTGCAGCCTGAGATCCCCAGCCAGGGAGCTAACCCACACGGACCTCTCCTGTCTCTCTGCTGCTCCCCTTAGCAGTGTTTCAGCAGATCCACGTTTGCTCCACACTCTATCTCTGGTGAATCCTCTCACCCCCTGCACCTCTGGCCCACACCCCAGTTCTTGTGTGCATAAATAAATAAAAATAAATATAAATCTTAAAAAAAAAAAGAAATAGACAAATATTTCTTCTCTTCTTCACCAAAGAAGTTTTACAAAATGGCCAATAAACACATGAAATGATGTTCAATATCACCAATCATTATGTAACTACAAATCAAAACCACAATATATCACTTCACACCATTAAGTGCTATTATTTAAAAAAAAAGAAAGAAAATAACAAGTGTTGGTGAGGATGTAGAGAAATTGGAAGCTTGTGCACGCTAATGGGAATGTAAAATTACGCAGTTGCTCTGGAAACCAGTATGACTGTTTCTCAAACACTTAAGCATAGAATTACAATGTGATTTTGCAATTTCACTCTGGGTATATACCCAAAGACTTAAAGATATATGCACTTCCATGTTCATAGCAGCATTATTCACAATAACTAAAATGTGAAAACAACCCTGGTGTCCAATAGATGAATGGCTAAGCATAATATGGCTCATCATCCATACCATGGAATATTACCCAGCCTTAAAAAGAGAAAATTCTGACACATGCTACAATGTGGATGAATCTGGAGGATATTATGCTCAGCGAAATCAGGTAATCACAAAAAGATAGTGTACGATTTCACTCAGAGGCAGTCCCCAGAGTAGACAGATCCATAGAGAGAGAAAGAAAGGATGGTGGATGCCCCAGAAGTAACTATAACTGGACTATAGATTCCACAAGTTGCCCATTTCTTTTGCCTTCTGTAAAAAAAAATTATTAAAGTAACAATGATTTATAATATATAGGTTTGAAGTATATACAGCGTTACAGTTCAACATTAGTATTCAATAATTATGACTGATTTCAAAAGTTTCGTTTCCATCCTTCACCATACAATTGACCACTTTTATCCAGTTTACTAGCCACCATCCCCCCAAACCTTTTCCTTTCTGGTAGCCACCATTTTGTTTATAGTCTTTACAAGTTTGTTTTCTTCTTGTTTTGTTTGTTGTATTTCTTTCTCTCCCACAAATGAGTGAGATCATATGGTTTTGTATTTCTCTGTCTAACTTATTTCATTATGCACAATACCCTCAAGGTCTATCCATGTTGTTACCGGTGGCAGGATTTCAGCCTTGTCTAGAGCTGAGTAGTATTCCATTGTTGATATACACATTTACTTTATCCATTCATCCATCCATGGCCATTTACTTTTTGTTTCCTATTGTGAATAATGTATGATGAACATGGGGTACTTTTCAAATTAGTGTGTTCGCATTCTTGAATAAATACCCAGAAGTACCTTGTGAGTGGAGGCATACAAGTGTGACTTTTGAGACTGGCTTCTTGCCCTCAGCATATTGCATTTGAGATTTGTAATGCTGGTATGTTTCCTTTTTATTGCTGAGTCATGCTTCATTGCACAAATGTACCGCCATGGCTTACCCAGGGCATTTTCTTTTGATGTTCAGTGTTGAATTCATATTAAAGCCTCTGGTTATGAGAATGGCAGCATAGCTAGACCAAGGGAGATGAAAATTAGTGTGATTCCCTGCACAAACAGCTTTGTGTAGATACGACTTGAGAATTTGCAGAACGGATGTGTTTATAAATGTGTTGTCATTTTCAAAATGAGTTGTAAAGATAAGAGTCATGTTCCTATAAGGGACCTTCACCTACACAAGCTGATTAAGAATTCAAAGTTTCTCTTTCATTTTTCTCTCTCACCTCTCTTGAGATAAGCCCTTTCAATATCGTCTCGTGTCTCTTATAGACGTTTCCATCAGGATGGGCCACGTACACAGCGGGGATCCTGCGAGGCTCCCTGTCTAGCCTGGCAGTATCTTCGCTGTACCATCTAGCCTGTTTAATTGCACTTTTGTGATGTTCACACAGCAGCGAAATTGCCTAAAAGACATTTCTTGTCTTGTTGCAACATACAACTGTAATACAATTTGTGCCCTTCAAAATCATTTTAATGAGTTTACCCATTATATCGCATACATAAAGTTTTACATAGTTTTTTGACATAAAGTTATTCTATAAGTATTTGAGAGCCCACTATGTGCCAGGTACTATGTATGTTAGATATCCTTCTTGAAGAGTGTATCTCATTCTTTTTGATGGCATCGCATTACAGGAAGAATGCACTATAATTTTTTTTTAACAATTTCCCTATGGATAAACATTTGTTTCCAATTTTTTGTGACTGCAAAGAATGCCACCAGGGATATTTTGCCTGAGTATCTTTTCTATATATATAGTTTTATTGAGATATATTTCACATACCATAAAAATGACTCATTTAAAGTGTACATGCAGTTCACTGGTTTTTAATATATTTGCAAAGTTGTGCAGCGATCACCAGAATATTCTATTATACCAAAAAGAAACCCCACCCCCATTAGCTGTCACTCCCATCCCTCTTGCCCCTGGCACCCATGAACTCACTTTCTGTTCCTGTGGATTTGCTCTTCTGGACATGTAATGGAAATGGAACCATACAGCATGTGATCTTCTGCACCTTCTTTCACTGAGCGTCATGTTTTCAAGTTCAGCCATGTTGTAACATATGTATGCCGGGCATATAAATTTTATGAGTGAATAATATTCCATGGAACGGATGTACTCCATTTTATTTAGTCAGCAGATGGACATTTAGGTTGTTTCTACTTTGGGGCTACTGTGAACTGTGCTGTTATGAACATTGTTATGCAGGTATTTGAGTTGCTGTGTACCTTTTTGGACACTTATTTGTCTAGAGGAAAATACTGAGAAGGGGCGAAAAGGTATTGCTTCCACTAGCTCTTCATCTGCATTGTGGTTTTCTGAATCTTGAGGGATGCTCGAAGGTCACTTTCTGCCGAGGTGTACCTGCTCCGCGGGAGGAGTCATTCCCCACCTCTGCAGCAGCCTGTGCTGCCTGCCTCTGCCTGGAGAACTCTCGGATGCTATCACCTCCTTTGAATTAGCGCTGGAGAAGGGTTGGCAACGCTACCAGTTTAATGATGCAAACCCCAGAAACGTGTAGCAAAGCAGAGAAAGCAAATAAGATTTCCTTATGGGGAATTATACTCCCCAGTTCTTTCTCAGCGGGGAGGATGGCTCTGAAATACTCTGCATCGATCACCATTTGTCAAGTGATTTATGAGACACTCAGCCAAGGAAAATGCTCCGAGATCCCAGGGAAAGATGGGATTTCTGAGAAGGGGGAAGAGGACTGATAACCAAATGTTATTTCTCTAGCGGCAGTGCAGCACTGTTAATTTGGAAGGAGAGCCACTGCTTTTGGCACAATCCTGGGAGAGAAAGGGAATTAAGAACGTGGTCACAATGACACACCCCAGATATCCTCCAGGATGAACAGAGCGCCTAGCACCAGGTGCTCCCTGAAGAGCTTATCACAAATATTTGTTTCTGAAATCATAAATAGCAACGTTCACAACTGCTTTTAGAGTTTCAGATATTTAAATGGACAAAAATCAAGAGATGATCTTGGTTCCATTATAGCAGAGCAAATTTAACACTGACACTAATTAACATTTAAACACGTCCTATGTGCGGCACTGGCCATTCAGTCCCAGATTTTACAGGCTTCATTTTATTTAATACAACAACCCACAAAAGCAGGCAGAATTACTTTCTCCATTTACAGATAAAGAAATTGAAACTCCAAGAGTTAAGTCACTAGCTAAAGGTCACCCAACTAGAAAATGGAGGATCCGGGTTTGGATCCAGGCACCTGCTGTCAGCTGTCACATTGCATTCATGCAGAGTCATCAATTTGCTTATGTGTGTGTCAAGAGAAAGATACGGGGTCCTAGTATGCTCTCCTCTCTGGCCCACTTGAGGCTAAGAAGGCATTAGTTTGGGATGAGAGAAGGAGCAAGAAGAAATGGTGCAGAAAGGGCACCGGTCTCTCTCTACTTCCCTCAGTGTCCACCCCTGCCCTGGGTGCACCCTGTCTGGCCACCAGCTTCGCATGGGTCCTGGTGTGATCCGTGGTTGAGTCCCAGGTCCCCCTGTGTGTCAGCGAAGATTGACGGCTGCCCTTTATTGTATTGATCTTTGTCTTCCTGGATGTTGACCTTGACCAGGCACTCCCCAAAGTCCCTGCAGTGAGATTCATTTCAACAGAGACAGGCCTGTGAAGCAGTGGCTGGGGAGAGTGGTTGCCCTTGGTCATTCCAATGTAAGGACAAAACATACTTTTTATTTGCTGGAAAGAGAAGCTTTGGGTGAAAACTTTCTGCTGGTGTCCTGCCCCCTCACTAGTGTTCTTCTTGTCAGCAGCGCTGAAATAAGTAGCATGAGTAGACTTTTCCAGAGAGGAATGTTGAGCCCACATTATTGGGATGCACTTTTAATCTAATCATAAGCATGAAATTTGCATCATGAAAAAGAGGACTTGATTTAGTCTATAGTAAGCTATTGAGGGTTTTTTGTCAGTTCAACTTTATAGTTTTCCTTATGGAATAGTTTCAAATTCCACTTGGTTAGAAATCTTTCAAATTTGTATCATTTTAAAAGTTATGCTGAAGTAGTAGCCAATGTTTTTCAAATGTAATGATGTTAAAGATCACCGAACATGTAGAATATAGTGGCCCAGAAGCTTCTGGAAGCAAGGCGAACTGGAAGGCATATGGCACCCAGGAGGGTTTGGAAGGTGACAACTTGCTCAAGTTGATATTTTGAAAGAGAGAGAATAAGTAGTTTTGGGAGAAGGCCTGGAAACCTGCAGCGCCTCTACTCGAATGATGTGTCAGGCTATCCATTTCTGTTTCTCTTCCCACCTGTCAAGCAGCACTAGAACACTTCATTCCACTTTTTTCCAGAATTGTCTTTTGCTCTGCTTTGGTGGCTGACTTAATAGGGAGCTGGGAATGGAACATCAGAACCAGAACTAGACAAAGCTGGGCATTTGTCTGGGCCCCGTGCGCTGCCGGCTGGTTCCACACTCCAGAGTGCTACCCAACCCCTTGCCAGTAGGAAGTGTTTGTTGAGAAAAATGAAGACATCCCAAATCTTCATGTGATAGCAAAGTCATTTAAAGTATTTTCAAGGTTTTATGGTGACTTTTTTTTATATTTATTTTAAATTTATTTATGCATGCAAGAACTAGGGTACAGGCCAGAGGTGCAGAAAGTGAGAGGATTCACCAGAGACAGAGTGGGGAGCAGAAGAGGCGGATTTACTCAAATACACTGCTGAGGGGAGCAACGGGAGAGTCAGGAGAGGTCTGCTGTGCCATGTGGGTCACCTCCCTGGCCCAGGATTGAACTCATGCTGCAGTGGCCGGTGGTAGCTTGATAGTGCTGAGGCTTTAATCCCTGCGCCACCAGGGGGGCCCCTATGGTGACTTTTTAAATTAAAAAAAAAAACAATAAACAATAAACAATCCCCCCCCAGGTTTTTTATGAGAATGGCTTTCTAAAATGGAATCTGTTTTAGCATATATTCTTATAATTAATTAGGATTGATTAGTTTAAAACTTGACTATACCACCAGAGTTTCTCTCTTTGGGGTTAATTAAAATAAATGAGTTTAACAGCAACAACAGAAACTCAGTTTGCTCCATTTTGTTGAAGCACGCTGAAGTTTTTGCTTTGGGGGTGAAACTTGTCATATAGACAAAAATAGAATGTCCTTTTTTTCTTGTAGGATTGGATGGCAGGATTGGAGATGAGGAGGAGAGATGACAGATGGGATAAATATTTCTAATTTTGCCTTTGTTATTTAATTTTATTTCTTCAGAGATCACTCTGTGTGGCTGACAGGATCTTTGACTAAATGTTCAGTTCTAGGCCAATTGAGATATATCTGTACCCCAGAGTCTGATGACCACCTAGCAGCAATGGAAGTTTCTTCCCTCCCTTGGCCAGGCGAGGACTCCTCCAGTTGGCCTGCGTCCACCTACCATCCACAGCAGGCAAACTCTGCTTTTGAAATTCTCACAGCAAGATTCCTGGCCCATTTGTTTACCTTACATTCATTTTCTTGGTAATCTTGCATAGTTCAAGCATGACTTAGCAAAAAATACATTTTTGTTTGTTTTTCTGTGTACTCTAGAACTTTTCCTTATTTAAGATTGTATCTTTGTGTATTGACATGGCAAAAAAAAGAAAAAAAAACAGGTGTATTAAAACTAGTTTCTATATAATATGTGGATATGGAAAGATCAGACATGTTGATGAATTTGTTAAGAGGTGTATGGTAACCATTAAGAAAGTGCTAAAAAATAATAAAAAAAAAAAAAAGGGCCTCCCTCATGGCCTAGGGGTTAAGTCTCGTGCTATCACCACGAAGGCCTGATTTCAACCCCTGCCCAGGGAACTGACCCACAGGGCACAGCAGACCTCTCCTGTCTCATCCACTGCTTCCCTCAGCAGTGTATTTCAGTAGATCTGCCTGTTCTGCTCCCCCTCTATCTTTGGTGAATCTTCTCACCCCCGCACCTCTGGCCTGTACCCCAGTTCTTCTGCTTGAAAGGTTAAAAAAGGATAGAGAGAAGAAAGCAAGTAGATCGTGTGCGGGTTGTAAACATGAATGATGGGGCTTCTCTTCGATGTTATGGGGGAACTGCGGGGTAGGAGGTAGGGATGGAGGTGGGGGTGGTTCTCTTAGACCAATGTCTTAGCCACTCAGGCTGCTCTAACTTCATACCACAGACCGCTCACGGTTCTGGAGACTGGAAGTTTGTGGCCAGTGAGGGCCTGGATCACAGACTTCTCCCTGGGTCCTCACGTGGTAGAAGGAGTGAGGAAGGCGTGAGCTACCTCCTGGGCCTCTTCTGTAAGAGCACTAATCCACTCATGAAGTCCGAAGTCCTATGCGCGTGACCCCTCCTAACACCACCCCTTGGGCATTAGGTTTTCCACAGGTGAATTTTGAGGACACAGACATTCAGATACCAGAAGAGTCACATGCAGCCCTGCAGCCCAGGGTCCAGGGAGACTATGTGTGTGCCCATCCCAGCTGCAGCTCACCCTTCTAAGTCCAGGGTCTGCTGGAGACTCTGACATGAGGTCTGTGCACCCAGGTGTCCCTCAAAATGGCCAACTCCTGCCGTGGCTCCAAATCTTTCTCCTCACTGAGGCAGGGGGCCTACCGGCTCTGCGGGGCCCAGCACTCTTGACTGTCAGGGGCTGGAGTAGCCTTGGGAGAGCCCTCGAATCGTAACATAGGGTGGGTTTGGGGACCAGGTGCTCTCTGTAGGAACTTAGAGGTTTTGAGCAACCACCTATGACGCAGTAACACCCTTCCTCCCTGCACCAGGGCTGCCTTTTCTTCTGGCCAGTGGACAAGGGTCCATGCGCCTACCTCTGGCCAACCCCCATCACATCCTGCCCCAGCTAGCCCCTCTCTCCCCTGCCAGTTCCCTCCATTTGAGTCCTGCCCATCAAAACACATACCTGCTGTTACTTGCTACATTTTCTAAAACCTTCTCAACCAGATTTCCCTTCCACTTCTCTTTACCACAGTAATTCCTCAAAAGAATTATTCCTGGGATCTCCAGTGCTACAACTCTTAGTCTCTTTTGAACACATTCCAATTTCTGTGGCTTCTGCCCACATTATCCCCTGGAACCACTCTGCTTCACTCAATTCAATTGTCAGTTCTTAGCCACACAGTCACTCAGTGTTCAGAATACCACTTGCTTATACTTCTGTGACCTCCTATTTTTAGGCTCCTTTGCTGGATTCCCTCCTCCTTGGGATCTCTAAATGGTCGAGAGTTGAGGAGCCAAGACCTGGGCCTCTTCTCTGCTCTCCCTTGGTGAACCTAGCCAGTCTCATGATTTTAAATGAGCCATCTATACACTGATGGCTCCAGCCCATATGCTCTACACTGATGGCTCCAGCCCACAGCATCTATATACTGTTGGCTCCAACCCACATCATCTGTATACTGCCAGCTCCAGCCAGTCATCTGTATAACGGATGGTCGCAGTGTATATCTTCTATACATTGATGGCTCCAATCACAATCACATTCTCATATGGCTAATGAGAATGAGCTAATGGCTCTAGGCCATGTCATCTGCACAATGATGACATCAGTATTGCCCCTCAGCCTGCTTTCTCAACATCCCAACTTGAGTGTCAACAGCATCTCCCATCTCCCACTTTTATAACTACTCTTGAAGGCTCCCCAGGCCTATTTCTGTGGTTTTCCTCATCTTATCCTTTCAGTTATCAAAAACTTTTGATATACTCTCACTCCTTTTCTCATGTTCCACACCCAGCACTTTAGCAAATTCTGTCGTTTCCACTGCCAACATCTATCCAGAACCTGATGGCTCCGGCCCTCTCCACTGCTGTTGTCCAGGCCAGACCTGGATTATTACATTGGCCTCTTAATGGCACTCTCTGCTTCCACCCTTTTCTTTCTTTGTCTGTTCTCAACCCAGCAACCTAGTTAGAAGTCAAGTCCGGTCCTTTCTGGCTTAAACCCTATAATCACTTCCATTCACCCTGAGCAGAAGCCAGAGCCCGTGTGACTGCCTATGTGGGTCCTCTTCACCTCCTGGTTCACTCAACTGCAGTCACTAGGCAGGCATGGCCCCACCGCAGCGTCTTTGCTCTGGCTGTTCCCTCCACGGGAACGCTCTTCCCCAGGCATCTGAATGGCTCTGTTCCTCGTTTTTCTGATCCTTTCACTCTAGTGAATCTTCTCAGGGAGGCATTTGACAACCCTTTAAAAATGGCCACCCTGCCCCAGCACTCCCTCTCCCTGCTCCATTTTCCCCTTTCACCATCAGATATGCTGTTTTTCTTCTTTGTTTCCTTATTGCCCTGACCCCACTCCCCAGGAAAACCTACTAGAATGTAAATGATGAGCGGAAAAGGAATTTTACCTGTTATAACTGATCAATACCTGGCCCATGCTAGGCATGCAATAAATTATTTTGATTGAAATCCGTAAGTAATGTAACTAGGACCCCTGTGCCGAGTCTCTTTTTTGGAGGCAGGGTTTGGGGTCCTCATATGTGTGTTGGAACCTCCCTTCAGATGGAGAGTCCAGGGAGAGCGGCAGTGCCCTGGCAGTGCCCAAGCAGTGACTGTGCAGTTTTGCTGCTGGTTTCTCACCTCTAGGACCAGAGCGCACAGGGTGCTCTTCCACATTATCACTCAGCCACAGGGTAACACCCTAAGTCTGGCTTTAGATTCCTTATCCCTGGAGCCCAGGCTCTGATTCTAACAGCGCAGTATCGGCCAGCCCTTCTCAGGGATACATGTAGATTCTATCCTCTATTTATTTTAGGGGTGATTCCTGGGCAATATCTTAAGAAAACAAAGTTTCTGTGTGTGATCATGCCTATCTCAAAGGCCCTGTTTTGTCAGAGCTCAGCTGAGAGCTAATTCTATTAGTGTCTTGTGTTTTTATAATCTAAGACATTAACCCGTTGCAGTTGGAGCCACTTGCTTCCCATTCTATCAGAACGGGAAGACCATCTGCTTAGAACTGTACACTTCCCTTGCAAGATGGGGGTGCTGCCTCCTCCCTTTCCTAGTTCCAAAGCCACAGGGAGTCCATGCTCAGCCTGCACTGCTCCGGAAAGGTCATGCTGGCTGTGAGTTTAGCCCATTTTTTTCCCTGCGTAGATCAAGATTGACTAATGCTAGGACCTCCCTGCCACCTCTTTTTGGGGCTCTGTGTCCCTTTGCTTCCTGTCATGTGGGAGCCTCTGATGAGGCCTGGCTTCCGCTTCCAAGAGTTTTCCTCTAGCTCAGGGGTGGGGGGAGTGCAGGAAGAACAGGCATGGGACCAGATGCTCTGAGTTCCTTCCGGCAAAGTCCCAGGAGGCTTTTCTAATGCTGAGTCAACATTCGGTCTGCACCTACCTCAGATATCCATGACGTTTTCAAAAGTTTGTTGTTGTTTTTTTTAATTAGGTATCTGTTGCTCTGTTTGCAGATTTCTTTTTCAAATAGCTTAACCCCCGGTTCATTTTAGTTTGTATAATCACTGTCCAGAAAACCGATGTGCAGCTATGAAGCATCTCACATTGTTTGCTTGATGATAAATAAATTCTTTCCTCTTGGAGAAAAACACACTTTCTCCTCCCAGCACTAGGAAGGATTGAAGAAACCCCTCCTGTGATGCTTAGCCGCAGAGAGAGTTGATCCGTCTTGGGTTTTGTTATTTCAGAACAAATATGGTAAACTGTTTTCCCCTTGGTTACTATAGAGAAGAGATTATTTGCCTTTCTCTTAGGGCTTCTGAAAATAATAGATTACATATTTGGGAGGGTTTTTTTTTAGATCTGGTTAATGTGAGATAGAGGGGATTGCTCCGGGGATGACATTGTTTGGTTTGGGAAGTATTCTCGAGGTTGCCCAGCAACAGGCTCTTGGAGACAGGAGTGGACTGTGTCGCCCCTGGCAACCGTTGTTACTTAGCAAACAATGAGGGCCGGCAAACAGCTCGAAGATTGTGGACTCCAGGTTTTAATTGAACATCTGCATATATTTTTCTTCTATGAAATTAGATTTGCAGTTGGATTTGCCACAACAGGTAGACAGGGTCCACCTGGGATCTGCTTAGAAGAAAGTGACTTGTTACTTGCGATCTCATACCGGACAAGGGAAGAGAAGCTGTTGGAGAAAAAAACTTTTAGCCATTTGAATGTGTCCCAGACTGCTCTCAACTGGAGACCTATTTCAGTCTTAAGTGGAATTTTTTTCTGATCTAATTCCTCGTGTTTATAAAATCATTACCTGGCCAGCCGAATACCATCTGTCATTGATAACACACACCTTTTCCAACACTTCTCATCACAATGTTTTCATTCCTGCGGCTCCAGAATATCAGAAAAGGCGGGAGTTGAACCTGACAGCTCACCTGTAAAGACATTCACCTGTAAGGTTGGCTGGTGATGGAAACTGAACCCAGAACCTTCTGGTTCTTTAGTATTCCTAGATGTTCCTATTAAGAAGTTAGGTACTGAGGCGACCCTCAGGGGGGCCTGTATAGTATGCTTATGAGGGGAGCCAGTGTGTTCCCTCTAGCAGGAGTGGAAAACCCTCAGCCTGTGATGGGCACTTTGTAGCCACAGGATAGATTTTGATCAAAAATAGCATCACTCCCCCACCTCCTCCTTGGTGGAGCCAGAGATAGGGATTGTTTACCAGGGTCGGTTGCTTAGGTAAACACTGTGCCTGAACTTCATTCAAAGCTGGTGACACATTTCTTTCCCTCCGCTGTGTCCACCCCTGCCCCCACCCACCAACCAGGGCTATAAATTGAGAAATGTTAGTCAGTGTAGGTTTTTAGTAGGGACTTGCTTCTTCCTATTCATATGAATCTGTCTGATTCATGCAGCAACAACCACAAAAGCCGCCTGTATCAGAACACACCAGAACCGTGGTCAGTACAACAGCTCTCTTAGGGAGACTTACTTTAGTTGTGTGGATTTGTTTTTTAATGGTGATTACTTTGTACCTGAATGCCCCTTATGTCTTGGGAGGATTTAAAGTATCGGAACAAATTTCCCAACTTCCTCTTGCAGCCAAAATTTATAATGGGCTATCATTTGTGTTCTAGAGCAAATAAAAGCAAGTTTTTTAGCCCTAAGCACTATCAGATACAATAATCAAGATACAATTTAGTGACTGTTGCTGCATTCAGAATGATTGTTTTGACATACATGAAAATTCCCCAAGATTAATTGGAATACATGATTCTTCCTGCAACCTGTTGCAGCGGGATGGTCGTAGACAATTACAAAAAAAAGATGGAACCTTATGAGAGCAATACTACCTGCATTTCAGAAAATTATTTTATCCGGTGTCCCAGTTTAAGCAAGTTAATTTTTTAGGAACTGTAATCTCATTTAAAATATTTCTAAAAGGCTTCCCATGGAAATACCTTCTCCTGCTCTAGGCTTTGCAACTTGGGTAAACCACTTAACATCTTTTTGTAAGATCCTTCATCATAGATTGAAAGAGCTGGGCTGGCAGCTTTTTAAGACCCCTCTGGTGCTGTGGTTTCAGGCAGAAGTTCTTGGTTATTATTGAGGCCATTTCTCTGCTTTTTAAATTCTGGAGGAAAGTGATGATGGGCGGGAGTGGGGTAGTGGCCCATTGGAGAGACCCGTTGTTTGGTGTCAGTGGGATAAAGAAGCCAATCTCTTTTGCCTGAACCAGTTGAGACTGTACTGCCATCTCCCATGGTTACTGGCGTTCCTGGGACAGCTGTAGGGACAGGAAGTGACACTGAGGTGGGATGAGATTCCTGTCATCGAGCCACACTGTCCCAGGCAGGATTGACTCACCAGGCTCTGAACCCACAATACCCAGAGTGGACCCCACAACCAAGCCCAAATGTCCACAGTGCCGAGGCTGGGAAGCCCTGCACCAGAGGCAGCTTTCTCACTGCTGCTCACCACAGTGCAGAGGCCCTGGGGTGGCTGGTGTTCTCTAGGAAAGGAGCCTGACTCTGCCTGTCACTTGTCGTCTGCCTCAATTCTCCTCCACCTCTGGCTGTGGAGGGGACAAATTGAGTCAGCCTCCAGCACGACACTGGGCTGTCCAACTTTTCACTGGTCTCGCACATTCACCACCCTCAGCCCTCTGCTATAGAGAGTGCGGAAAAGGAGAGAAAGGATGGAAATCAGGGTGCAAGTGAGAGGGAAAGGCTGGTGAGAAATTGAGGCATGTCACCAAAGCATGATGCTGCGTGAAACCGCACCTAAAGGCCCAGAGCCAGCAAGAGAGAGGCTGGTGGGGCAGGCAGTGAAGTGGGCAGTGAAGTGAGCAGTGCGAGCAGCAGGACCCTTATCCGCCTGTTCACTTCCAAATACGTCTAGAGGGTTAGGCCGTGTCCTGGGGATGTGTCTTATAAGGAAGCAAATTGACATAATTAGACCAAGTCTTGGATAACATCCTTTCGGTCAGTGTTGGTAGATGTTTCTTTTTTCTCCTCAGTATTATTAATGAAATGACACTGAATGGAATGAAGTTATTCAAGGGCCTGCTGTATCATGGTGAGTAGCGATTAAAACCTGTAGGTACAAGGATTACGCCGCTCCACGCTGTGGACATTTGGGCGGGATCACCCTTGTGGGGTCTGCTCTGCGCACTGTGTGGTGTTGAGCAGCACCCCTGGCCCATGTAGTGCCAGGAAGAACTCCAGTGTGACAACATGCAAACATCACCAGCTGTCCCCTGGGGCGCAGAGTCAGGCGTAGGTAAGAGGCACTGATGGGCCTTTCCTGGAACGGCTCATGAATTATAACTTGCATTATAACAGTACCCAGGAGAAATTCAAGTTTGAGATGCACTGCTCTAACTCAGAGTTTTTTAACCTCAGTGCTCTAGATTGTGGGGACTGGCTCATGCTCTGAGGGGGCTTTCCCAGGCACTGTAGGGTGTTGAGCGGCAGCCCTTACCCCACACGCACACGATGCCAGGACCGTCTTTCCCCACGGTCATGACAACCACTTGCCACGCAGCCGCCCCCTAGCCTCGACCCTGCAGGTCCAGATACCACAGTGGCTGGTGTTCCACAGAGACACAAGCTCACAGGAGGCTGCACAGTGCAGTGGCCCGAGCTCAGGCCTGCAGGCCCACTAACCCGGGCTCCAGGTCTGGCACATAGTCATCCCATGTAAGCAATTTATCAGAAATCAGAGGAAGACGGGCTTTCTCCATAGAGCGACAGGGAAAGTGTATACACAGCAGAGGCCAGGATGGGGCGGGTGGGAGAGGGCGTGGCCTGCCCACGCAGCAGGGGAATGTGGGTGAGTGAGCTCGTGAGGTTAGAAGAGCACAGGGCGGGGCATGGAAACAGGATGGAAAACAGATGGCGTCGGTCTGGGGGTGGGAGTAAGAGTAGGCACTGCGTGTACATAGCTGGTCAGGGAGCAAGTTGGGGTGTTATAAATTCTGAAGTACCCACTGCTTTATGTACACAGGAAGCCGCTTGTGGGAATGGTGATGGTGTCGTTATTTACAAGTTCCTTCCAATTATGTAGAACGAATCAAGAGTTACTTCTTAACTTAAACCACATAGGAGGCAAAAGGGATTAGTCCAAGTCGGGTTCATGTAATTCATTCACAGGAATCATGTCAATCGATTCATAACTTCAAAAACAAGCTAAAATATAAAAACTTCTAAAGTGAAAAACCGAATTCGTGTGGTTATTTCAAGTTCTCTTTGGCATGGAGTGGGGAAGCAATTTATCTGGGAAGGAAACAGGTGACTAGACAGTGGGGGACCCGGGGTCTTCACAAACATGTGCCTGGGAGAAGACCCAGCTCAGATCTAGCCCTGCCTCTTCTCGCTTGATCTCTCTGAGCCTTAGTCTGTTGTCATTTCTAAAGTGGGGACGATAATGGAGTGCTTCCCTAGAAGCAGTATAACATGTACAACTTGCCTAGCGAGAAACAGGCAGTCTGGCCCACAATCACTGCTGAGTGGGGTAGCAGCTCTACCCTCTTCCTTTCTACTAGGTCACAATTTATTTATCGAGCACAGCGGGAACATCCATCCAGTACAGCCAAGGCCACTTAGCAACATTTCAGTCAACCGCTGAGCCATGTACAATGTTGATACCCAAAGTCTTACTGCCTACTGACATTGTAGCCGCTCTAACCACCTTGACTGCAGTAGCCTCCTGAAGCTCCTGTGTACCAAACCTCTTGATGCTCACATTTTCCCTTGTGCTTGATTTAATCTCTTGTGACTGTGTTCATCATGGTCCCCAAGCATAGAGAATTCCAGGTGCGTAGTAGACTATACCAGCTAGGTTCATGTAATTACACCTCAGTGAGGTTCGCACAACATAATCACTTAATTTCTCAGAACGTAGCCTCCTGAGTGACACAGGGCTGTACATCGTTCCACCTCCTCCCCCCACCCCTGAGGCCATGGTTATGGCCACAGCCAGTGACGGAGCTGAGATGTGAACTCGATCGTGTCTGAGTGCAAAGTGTGTGCTGCTCCCCTCTTCCCCAGCCTGCCTGGGCGCTCACCTCAGCGTTTGTCCAGAAGCTGCATGTTTCTTATTTATATCACGAAGACCGTCAAGTCTTTTTCCTAATGGAGTTAAGATCCAGTGGCAGTTTGGGAGGTGGGAAGGGCACAGGTGTCTGTTTCTGCTCTGCAGAGCAGGGCTCTCTGGGTAGCTGTGAGTACACGATCTTCAGGGCAGAAGGTGTGTGGATCTCCCAGACTGAGCCACACCTCTAGCTGTCTGGTCAAAGTGTCCCTGACCTCTATTTTGGCAGCTAGATTTTTAGCAGCCCTTGATGTGAGATCTGCATGCCTGTCGGGGGAAGACCGTAATGCCTAGGGACATGTTGTCACAGGGATGCACTGGGTCCCTGACAGGTGGCTCCTGGTAGGATGGCAGTTAGCTTGAGCCCTGCGGCTGAGGGAGCTGCCTGATTACTTAAAGAGACTGCTGGCTAAAGAAACACAGAAGAAGCAAAAATTTGAGGGGAAAAGTTCCTTTTTGGATTTGTGGAGGCATCTGAGGGGTTGGGATATGTGAGAAATGGCAATCTAGAGCCGGGTGACTGGGCAGTCTTAGAAATTATGGTGACATCACTGAGGGTGATGGGAAGGGGAGGCCCAAAGGTGGGGCATGGGACAAAGAGGGGCCAGGGTAAGAGCTGAGAAGGCAGCATCAGAGGAGGAAGAGACCAGAAACTAGGGGAACAGTATCTCATGGGCAACACCAAACACTATGGAGAGGTCAAGTTCAGACAACCCTGAAACTGTCCATGAAGATCTCAGGTAGAACCGTGGGTGACACGAGGGGTTGGGGTCAGGGGGAGTGTATAAGAAGCAGATGAAGGAGCACAGGCTCCCCTCAACCCCAGTACGCCAGACCAGCAAAGAAGCTAAGGACTGGGGCCATGGTGTCGATGGAGTGACTGGGCATGAGGCAGGGGCAGCGGCCAGTGGTTGTGTCTCTGGGAGATGGAGGCTCCAACACAGAGACCCGCACCTGCATCTGGCTGGCCGCCCGCTCTGCAAGGGGCTTGGAGTAAATACTTGGGCTTTGCCTGTCTTTCACCGGGGTAGGGGACTGCATCAGAAAGTGGGGGGCAGGGGCTGCAATTTCAGAGTAGAGTCCTGGCATGAGGAAATTATCTAAGGGGAAAAAGACATATTTTGAGATTTTCTCCCATATGCAAACATGTAAATGTGTTTCTCTTGCTTCCTTTTTTTTTTCCTATAAGAATCATTGCTGTTTCTCTGTTGGGAGGAGTCAACTTTCAGTTTAATAGTTTAAATACCTGGAGTAAGAAAATAACAAGAGTCTCATGGGTGATTTTAGCCACTTTTCTCCCATATGTCTGCATCACGTGTGTGTGTGTGCGTGTGCTTTGTGTACATGTGGGTATTTGTACATTGGTGTGTTTATAGATGTAAGTGTGTTTTATGGGTTTCCTTCATGTGTGGACACATGTGCAACATGTATGTGTTTGGGAATATAGGTTTGTGTGTTTCTGTGGCATGTGCTATGTGTGTGCGTGTGCTGTGTGTGTTGGTGTGCTGGTGTCGGTGTATATATATGTGTTTGCATGCACATGGGTGAGTGTCCAACACTTTCTCTCCCGCTCTCCCAGGATAGATAAGCAGCTGACGTCAGTCTCCCGCTTCACATCCCATGGATGTGATGCACTTCAGGGCACCCCCCAAACACGGGAGAATTTCCATTTCTTGGAAACCAAGTTTTGTGATGTTTAAGTTATTACTAATAAGCGATGAAATCGGGTTGCCTGCCAAAAGCGTATTTGCTGGGTGAAAATGTCAGTGAAGGCTGAACAGTTTTGTGACTTACATTTCCCCCTGAATTTACAGCAGTGGCAGTGGTAACTAAAATCAGACCCCGTCCTAGTCAAGGTTACCATACCTCAGTGTAGGCCATTCTTAAATTAGGAATCAACTATGTCTGTTTAAGGGGAAGAGGCTGTGTGTTCCCCCAGGCGAGAGGAGACCTATTGAGCATAGTCTGTCCCATGTCACTGAGGACATGGGCCTTTGACTTCAGGGGACAGCTGGGTGCTGGCAGCCTCCCACCCCTGTACCCTGCTTCGAGCCCTTTGGACGTCCAGTTTCTAGGACTCAAGCCTGCTCCTCTGCTGGAGAAAGAAGGAAGGTTTGGCTATTAAAAAGAAAACAGGAACAGAAGCCCAGTTCTTACCAAAAGAAAAGGAATTTGAATTCTGAAGATACTTTATTCCAGAGAAACTTGGAGCCAGCTCTGATGCTTCAAAGTCCATTGCTACAGAAGAAAAAGTTTAAAAGTGGACTGAGGAATGACAGAGTGCCCAGAAGTTTTAGGCAAAGCAGGAATAATGGGTTGCCCTTGAAATCTGATACTCTTGGAAATAGCGGGGCGCCTTTCAAGGGTCCTGTCATTTCTCCCTGCTAATTCCACACTCTTCTCTGGCTGGCAGGATTGCAACGATTTCATGCCCAGACCACTGGGGTGCCCCTGTTATTCTTCCTGTTCTGAAGCTGTCCTCAAATTTATTTTATTCAAGGGCTTCTTAGAACAGTGGCTTTCAATTGGGGACACTCAGCAGTGTCTCAGGAGTGCAGGAGAAGGGGTGCTCCTGGCATCAAGTGGGTGGGGACCAGTGATGCTGCTCTGTCCCCCATAGAGGATGCTCTGGTCTGAGGGGGAACCCCGCATTAGTGCCTCTAGAGTAACTGTCCTGGGAGGTATCCAAAAGCAAAGTAGGATGTGGCTTCTACCATGGTGGAGTGTTCAAGAATCCCACTTCCAGGAAAGAGGAGATGGACAATTAGTTTCTCCAAACTACCAGTTTCTTGTTGGTGCCAGGGGCCAAGCAGGGCCAAGTGGGGGCCACACACCAGCAAGTCGACACAGAATCCAACCCTCACAAGTCTTGTTCCTGTGCCCAGGCCTCAGACTGAAGGGGAGCCAAGATAAGGAAGTGGACTTGGTATTTCGGGTCACCATAATAATACTCGGAATGTCAAACATAACATCAGGGTTTGGAACAACTAGTTCTCTTGAGACTATCGTGGGCTTGCTGTTTCTTGTTCACAGGGAAGAAGTTAATTGCTTTCTTGGTGCCAGTGAACCTTGGTGCCATCTGGATGCCCCCAGGTATCAGGAGTGGATAACCTGATGGCCTGAGGAGAACATCTGTATCTCCCCAAAGTAAAAGGCCCTGTGACTTCCCAAAGTGGATGTTAATTAGCCAGTCAGAACACAGGTAACTAAAACCGCCTTGCTCACCCTTCCCTAGTGACCCCAGAGATGACAAAATGTCTTCTAACTATTGATCAGACCTATGTAAGGTAGATGATCCCTCTGCTTGGCATATGGGGGAACAGGAATAGAAAGGATTGCTTAAGGTCGGGGTGAGTCAGCGCCTGGCCAGGAACAGGGCCCAGAAATTGCTGTCAGCTTTTTCTGCATTTCCTTTCCTGTCATTACTGGTTACTAAGTAACCAGAGTATTTTCCTGTAAATAGAAGCCTCTTCCCTTTGTGCCTGGGCAAATTCATTCATCCAGGCTGGAATCCAGGGCTGCTTACAGTTGCTCTCAGTCCTTCACACACTCAAATACCTCAGCAGGTATTCCCACCGGCGAACTGGACTGGGTGGCAGAGTCTCCAGAAGATCAGAAGTGCCTTCTAAACGCTGGTCCCTGCTGGGGAGGGGAAATGGCAGCAGGGGGGCTGGGCCTTCCTCCCACTTGGTTTCTCCTTATCTTGGACCAGAAGGAAAATGAAGCAACTTAGAAACAATACACTAGGTTTCCCAGCCTCGGGGAACTTTGGGCCAACCTGGCCAGGTTGAGCCAGGCATGGGCAGTACTGTGTTTGTGTTCTACTTTTGATTGGCCATCCTGAGACCCCTGGAACCAGTCAAGAGGGATTCATACTGGTTTCACCTTTCATTAAGAAATTTCAAAATTGACACACGGTATAATGGACCCACCGACCTCTGCAGTTATCAGCATCCTGTCCTTGTGCCATTGACACCTACCCACTCCTCGCATCTTCTGCTGTTACTATATTTTCCCAGAGTTTTTAGGTTAAAATTTACATGCAGTCAAAGTGCAAATCTTAGCAGATTTTGACAAGTGGATATTACATGTATGCACATCCAATTATCATAGAGAATGTGTCCATCTAACACTTTGGAAAGTTCCTGACATGTTGTGATGTCATCCCATTGCTTCTGCTCATTATTCTTACTAAGCAGAAATCTCATCATCCATGCCATTGTTCCCTAAACAAGGTGGGTAGTTTCGTTCCGACTGCTTTCAACATAGTCTCTCTATTACTATTTTTTATTTTTGCTGTTTAGCCATGACACACCTAAATTGGTTTTCTTTGTTTTTCTCTTCCTTGGGGTTTGCGAGGTTCTTGGAAATTTAAGATGATGTCTTTCACCAAATTTAAAAGATATTTGGCTATTAGTGTGTGTGAGTGTGCATGCATGTGTGTGTGTGTGTGTGTGTGTGTGTGTGTGTAGACTCTCATTCTCTCCTTTTCTTCTGGAACTCCAGTTCCATATATATTAAACTACCTTTCTGTTCTTTTTTTCTTCATTTTTCCGTTTGTTCTTCAGATTGGGCAAATTCTGTTGATCTGTTTTCAAGTTTACCAACTCTTCCTTCTGCTATCTCTAATCAGCTGTTACACCCTGGTAAAATTTTCATTTCAGTCATTGTACTGCTCACCTCCAGAATTTCTGTTGGGTTCTTTTTTATAGTTTCTCTTCTTCAGTTGAAATTCCCATATGTTCATTCATAGTTCATATAACTTCCTTTAAACTTGAGCTTATTTTTAGCATCTGTTTTATCTTCATCAGCTAGATAATCTTGGTTTGATTACAATTAACTTTTTTTCTTGAGTGTGGACCACAATTTCCTACTTCTTATCATAGCTCATGGTCTTTATTGGGTCCTGAACATCATGAGTACTATGCTGTCAAGTCTTCAACGCTGCTGTGTGTCCCTGATGGCACTTTACTTGGCTGAATCAAGCTCCATTCCTCCTCCAGGACACAGCAGCTGAAATCTCCTCTATTTTTTTTTAAAGATTTATTTATTTATGCATACAAGAGCTGGGGTACAGGCCAGAGGCGCAGGGGGTGAGAGGATTCCCAGAGACAGAGTGGGGAACAGAACAGGCCAACTGACTGAAATACACTGCTGAGGGGAGCAGCGGGTGAGACAAGAGAGGTCTGCTGCACCATGTGGGTAGCTCCCTGGCTGGCCAGGAATCGAACTTGTGCTGTAGTGGCTGCAGATAGCCTCATAGGTTGCGTCTTAACCCTTGCACCACCAGGAAGGCCCTGAAATCTCCTCTATTTTTTCATCTTCAGGCTGCTATTTTTCCCCCAGTACCTGGTATTTCTCCTATATGAGTGTGGTTTAGTCAGTTGGTCAAGTATTTGGGAGGCAGATTTGGGGACTTAAACCCCTTTATGACTCTCTCCCCCCTAGGATTTCCCCCTAACATTCTAAAATCTCTCCTCTGATACTTCGACCCAACCAGATTTTGATTTTTGTCTCAGTCGCTGTGGATTGGGGCATGACCCCAGGCCAAAAGTCAGAGTCACCATCCTCCCCTGCTTGGTCATTTGGTATCTTTTTTTTTTTTAAGATGTATTTATTTATATAAGAACCGGGATACAGGCCAGATGTGCGGGAGGGTGAGAGTATTCACCAGAGACAGAGCAGGGAACAGAACAGGCAGACTGACTGAAATACACTGCTGAGGGGAGCAGTGGGTGAGACAGGAGAGGGCTACTGCGCTATGTGGGATTCTCGCCCTCCGGCCGGGATCAAACCTACACTGCAGAGGCTGCGGATAGCTTCACAGCACTGTGCTCAACCGCCTGCGCCACCAGGGAGGCCCACATTTGTTATCTTTAAGTAGTCGTGTTTTTAAAAAATATTTTGCCCACATTTTGTAATTGTTATCTGCAGAAGGGTCAGACCAACCAATCTGCTCCACCATTACCAAAAGCCAGTATTCTGCTGCATGCCCTTTGCAATTTTTTTTAAACCTAAACTTTGATGTGCTAAGAGCCTTGATGAATGGACTGAATAAAAAAAAAATTTCAGGAAACTAGATCAGTTATGTGCAACTGATAATCTTGGTGATCTAAGATGGGTAAGGCAGATTTCCACATATTCCGCAGATAGGCATGTTGTATAGTGATATATTGGAATAGCCAGGTTGACCCACAAAGTGTCCATCCATCTGGAAGTCTCTCTGTCTGATACTAGCATCAAAGGATGTGTTCAGGGAGTCAGGTTTCTGATCACTATTATCAAAAGGTCATTACATTTCCCAGGATAGTCTAAAATAACCAGCTAGATTTAAAATTTCCTGAAGGATTTATGGGCCTACTTATATTTTCCAGCTGTACTGCTTCTTGAAATACAAATTCCATCTATAATTCAGTATCAGATGTCATACTAAGAGGTTACTAAAGTATTCATTCATTTGGTAAATAACTACCAGCTGCCTGAGCTGGGCATGGCACTGAAGCACTGCACTGAAATTGTCTGCCAGATGCCCATGTCCTGTAGTGTTTCTCATCATATGTACCCTCTTGGAGTTTCTTGAGGCTGCCATTCAAAGTTTAATGCTTGTTTTAAGCCAGCTTAAGAAATACGTAAGTCTTTCCTCTCACAGTTCTGGAATCTAGAAAGTATCAATGGGACCTTGTTCTCTCTAGGGTACGATCCTTCCTGCCTCTTCTAGCTTCTAGTGGTTCCCAGCAATCCATGGTGTCCTTTGATTTGTAACTGCATCACTCCATTCTCTGCCACCATCTTTATATGGCCTTCTCTGTATGTCTTTTTCAGTCTCCTATAAGAATGCTGTCATTGGATTTAGGGCTTCAAGTATGATCTCATCTCCACCCTTACCTTGGTATGCATCTACCAAGACCTTATTTCCATATAAGGTCATGTTCTAAAATTCCAGGTGGGTGTGAATTTGGGGGCAGACACTATGCAGTCTACTACAACTCCCCAAAGGGATCTGTCCATTGTGCCCAACTTGCCATAATTAAGGGCTACACCTGGCTTCTGGGGTTGCAGTATTTGGTGAATCTTTTTTTTTGTGACATCATATGCTTCAGGTACACTCCCATTTTTTCAGACCATTACCTTTTCCATTTTATTCTGTTTGGTCATTTTGTCTTTAAATATTAGTAGCTCCATCTCTCTAACAGTTTGCATCACTCTCAAGAACCCCTCCAGTCATGTCATATGGGTGAGATGAGGCCACAAGAACTATACATTTAAAGGCCTGTGTCCTCAAGGTTTTGAATACAGAATAGTTTTTCTACCCACCTCTAAATCTCAATTTATCAAACCCAAATTTTATGGACCAAGTTGCAGCAACCCCAGATCAAATCTGGCCCTGCTTTTTGTTAATAAAGTTTTATCAGAACAAAACCAGGATCATTTGTCTTTGCCACAAAGTCTAGAGTTGCAATAGTGACCAAATGGGCTAAAAAGTGTCCGGTCCTTTACAGAGAGGATTTATTGAGCCTTGGTCTAACAGTGGAAACCAAACTGTCATAATTACAGACAGTGCATATAAGTAGTGCATTAAACGAAGGGAACACATTAACATGAAGACGCTGGATGATAATAATTACTTGCAGGGGGAAGATGCTTTTGGCCGTAGTAAGCCAAGCATGAGCTCACCACCTACCTCCGATTCTCACATGTTCTCCATGCTTAAATAAAACCGAAACTTCGGAGAAAAAATATTTGTGCCTGTGAAGCAGTACAGGTCTCAGGGAAGTCAAACTGTCACTTTTTCATTAGTGGGTTCTTTGCACAAAGCGTTCTAGTCCAATTATTTCCTCCTGGGATCACTCACGTTACCCACTTCATGGCTTCAGATGGGAACAAGGTGCTGTGTAGTATGTAAATAACTGATTTAAACGTTCAGAGAAAAATGTAAATAAGATACCTCAAACAAGCAACTTTCAACAGAATAATTCCAAAGGGTAGTTTGTTCTGGAAGGCAGGTAAAGTTGGAGACCCGGGAAATACACCCCTGGAAGTTCAGTCACCTCCTTTGAAAGAGGCACAGTAAGTCTCTCCCTGCATGTCTCTGGGGACATCTAGTGGTGAAACTGAGTCAAGGCACAGGAAACAAAATGCTTTGGGCATTGAAGTGGTCCTCTAGCTGCTGCCAGCGGGGCCAGAGGCATTTGGGAGTCAGGGCCTAGCCCCATCAGTAAAGATGGGATTAAACCAACACCCTCGATTTGAACATATGCTCCTTTATACTTTCCTTGAGCATTAAGAAATTAAATATTTTAATTAAATATTAAATATTTAATATTATCAGAGTTAATCTAATCTTTAAATTAAATATTTGAATAATTTACGATATTAAATAATTAAAATATCCGTTTTATTATAGTACAAAGATTTTTTAATTAAAATATTTTGTTACTGAAATAGCAGTATATAATATTATATAGGTTTCAGGTGTCTTTCATTACAAATTAGAGTCTATATTACTACGTTATATCAGTTTTTCCTTGAATTAAAAAAAGTCTTAATTTTCTTCCTGCTCTTTCTTGGATGTGGGAGCCCTTGGAGTTAGAAATAGATGCAAAAGTTCTGGCACTGTGTCCCGGCCACTGTGGTGATTGCCGAGCTGCTCAGACCTCCCCATGAGACAGGAGCCAGGAGACCCCACTCCTAGAGGTGACATGCTGAAACCGAGGATGGGGTCCCTGACCCCAAATCCACTGCTGCCTCTCCCTGCAGTTTTCATATTTCACTGCTTCTCGAAAGTGCTATAGGTGGCTGGTTGTTTAACAGTGAACACAGTTTATTTTCAGCATTTGCGTAGAATGAATTTTTATCATCTGCCACTTTGTTCTGATGTTTTTGTATAGAATTTTTAAACTACCCCTTTGAAAGATGTATGCTCTGCCTGGCCAAGAAATATACTTTTATACCTCCTTATAGGCAAAGATTTCTAGGAACAGAAAGCAAATTTCACTTGCTGCTAAAATTCCTGAGGAGTCCTATCCGGCCCCAGAGGAAACGTGCCATTTCTTCTGTTTATCAATTTTTTTTCTCTCTAGGCCGACAGTTCTGATCTGGGGGGTGATTTTGTCCCCAGTGGACTTGAACAATGTCTGAAGATATTTGTAGTTGTCAGGACTTGGGGAAGGGGTGCTTCTGGCTTGGAGTGGATGGGGCCAGGGATGCTGCTCCACACCCCCCAGTGCTCAGGATGGTCCCCCATAGAGAGAGTGACCCTGCCCCATTGTTAGCAGCATCAAGGGGATGGGGACCTGCCCTGGGAGAAAACAAGTAGTTTGCAGTATGGTGGCTCCTCAAATGGCAGGCGTGCATCAAGGGTCTTGGTTTGTTTGATAAATGAGTCAACAGTTGTATAAGCCCTTCAGAGTAGCTCAACCTGATTAGAAAAGGGAAAGCAATGGTCTGGCCTGTCTTTGGGAAATCCCTACACCATGTGATGACAACTGCAAGGGCTGCCTTTAAGGGAAAAACATCCCCTGCCTTCTTCCCCTCCCTTTCAGTGACAAAATTGGGCAACCTCTTACACCTGTACTTACCCAGTATGGCCCAGGCCCCTGTATTTGAACTTTGAAGCCTGCAGGTAATTACTGTCCCCCATCTGGTATGTGTCTGATGTCGCCTCTTTGGGCTTCATGATTGCACCCCTTCCCTACTCACTCTCCACCTTTCTTTAGAGCTGAGCATGCAGAATTCGGAGGGTGGATCGGACTCGCCAGCTTCTGTGGCTTTGTGTCCCTCGGCAGCAGCCCAGGCACCCGTGGCCCAGCCTGTGCCAGCCTCCCCACAGGTAACTGACCAGGTCTCCCTCGGTATCATACCACCCCCCTCAACACACGCGATGCAGACACCACCACCACCCTCCACCCTGAAGGTACAGGACAGATCAGCCTGCCCTGCTGCCCCCTCAGGTTTTGAAAACGTGAATCAGTAGAGAAAGCCTTATTTTCTTGATTTGACGTCTCAGCCCCAAGGCTGCTGCTGTTGACATGGCCACACCTTCATTCTGTCTCCCCTGTGTCACATTATTTTGCTTTTTTACTCTTTGTCAAAGAGGTCCCATCAAGGAGTCAATAATATAGACTTAGAAAGTAACCACTCCCTGACCCCAACTTAGTCTGTTTTTATCTTCAATGGAAGTTTCCATGAACCTTTATTTATTCTTCTTTATCCATGAAGAAGGACTTTATGGATAAGACAAAAAGTAAGTCAGGGTTCTTAGAGTTTGAATCAAGATTGAATCCAGCATTAGAGTAGAAATAATCTTTAATCTTTGTGTTAAAGCTTTCTCAAATTCTGGATTTACACCAGAGATTGAAATACACATTGAAATAGCCCACCTCAGGCTGGTGGGCCTGAGGATTTGAATCTTAACATTTATTTAAATAGAAATAAATGTAAATGGCCACATGGCTATTCAGCTAGTTACTACTGTATCAGACAGCTCAGCTTTAGAGTGTATGAATATAAATCCTTATTGTTCTTATTTGTTTAAAGTAAAATTCACGTAAAATAAAATTAACCATTTTAAAGTATACAATTCAGTGGCATTTCATACATTCACAGTGTTGTCCAACGCCCACCTCTATCTAGTTCCATAATACCCCACAACCCCAAAAGGAAGTCCTTGCCCATCAGCAGACCCTCTGCACCCGCCTCCCTGGCCCCTAGCACCTCAAATCCACTCTCTGTGTCTGTGCCTGTCCTGGACGTTTCTCATTAGTGGACTAACACTGTGTGTCCTTGTGTGTCTGGCTTCTCTCCCTGAGCACCATGTGTTCAAGGTACAACACAGCACAACATCCGTGTTGTACTGTGTGTCAGAATTTTCTTTTTATGGCCCAGTAACAGTCCACTGTGTGAACAGACCTCATTTTGTTTATCCATTCCTCCTGTTGATTTTTGTAGCATCTGTGTTCTTTTTGTCTTAGGTTGTCAGAGTATGGACTCCAGGCCCCTTTTGGAGTCTCTTTGCACAGTCGTGTTTTTAAGGCAAAACACTGCAGAATCACCAATACCACTATCATTTAGGGTCCTCATCAGAAAATCAGAATTGTAATCAATGATTTCTAAAACCCCCACCTTAAATAAACAAAAAAACATGACTGTTCCTCTCTTACCTCTAGGGTACTTCTTGAGCTTCACAGTCTCATAGCTTCATGTGTCCAGTCAGCACCCGGAGCAAAATGACAAAACCACACTGTGAAGACTCGAGCCCAGAGAACCAGGAGTCCAGGAGTGGGCCTAGGCTAGGAACCTGGACCCGAGTCTTGGTTCTAGAACTTTATATTCTGAGGCCCTGGGACATTACTTGATCACTCAGGGCTTCATTTCCCCTTGTGTGCTAAGTGGAGGCAAGCCCAGAACTCTTCCAGAGGGAGGTGGTGTGGGCCTCTCTGTGTGTGCCCGTGTGTGCACCCGCATGCCCTCCTGCCCTTTCCTGCCAATCCACTGTGTCTTCATTAAATGCCGTGGATTAGCCACTGAGTTGCTCTGGTTGGGATCGGTTCATTTTAAGTCCTAATCTCCAACAAGTCTAACTTCTTCCTCTCCTTTCCTTTTAGAGAGTGCTGGTCCAGGCAGCGGGGTCGGCTCCCAAAGGGGCCCAGATGCAGCCAATCTCCCTCCCCAGGGTCCAGCAGGTGCCACAGCAGGTAACAGCACAGGCGACGGGCCACAGTTAGCAATCTTGCACTTCTCTGAAGGTGCTCCTTTTCTGTCGTTGCTGTTCCTTTCTTGAGTGTTATCGTCCATTCCTTACTAGAAGGTTTTCTTGGAAGCTATATTTAAAAAAAAAACAAAAACTTACTGCAGATATTTGTGCAGTGCGCTAAGAAAACTGGTGATCTTTTCATTCATTCAGAAATTCAGCAAGCATTTGGGGTGCAAGCCAGCACTTCAGTTGAGTGTGGGATCCTAGGGTAGGAACACAGAAGTATCTGGGAGCAAACTTGAAAGCATGGGCTCACAAGCCAGACAATCGCACTGATCAAATAACAACACAATCTAGAACAGTGATTGGTAAATCTTTCCTGCAAAAAGCCAATTACAGTCATGTGCTGCTCAACAACATTTTCAGTCAGCGAGGGGCCACACACATGACAGATGTCTCAACAGGTGGCGCCATCGAGCCCAGGTGTGGAGTGGGCTGTACCATCTCAGAATTACACCCGATATCTGTAAATGATGAAATCGCCCAACTACACATTTCTCAGAACATGTCCCCATCATTAATGGTGTGCGACTAGAGGACTTTTTTAGCCTTTTCTGACCAGTCTCTGGCACATCCACTCAACTGTGCCCTCATCTTACTAAAACACCTGGGGGTGTATGTATACAACTTGTGCCAATAAAATTTTGTTCACAGAAACGGGTGGGTTGGATTTGAACCCCTGGCCAAAGTTGTCAACTTGTGCTCTGTGAGGCGCTTAGTTAAAATTAGTTCAGGCTCCTGCCTTAAAGGGATCATGAGTGAAATGCAGATGGCCGAGTTCTCATGGGACTCCTGCTCAGATTAGTAGTGTTTCGTGGTGTTGGGTGGCCATGTTGATGAGAACTGGAGAAGGCTTCTGGAGTCCTGAGGGAGAAGCAGTCTCCGGGCAGACCCAGCAGGGAGCCAGTGACTGACTTAGCACGTCAGGGAGGACACTACCAGGCCAACGTCATAATTCCAGAAGCTGCTTCTTCATGGAGCTGAGCCTGGCCATCTCTTTTCCTCCAGCAATCTCAGCTTTCAGGGTGGCTTCTGCACTTCACTCAGCATCCTGGGCTTGCTTCCTCCCCTGGAGACCCCACCCAGCATATCAACCACAGAGCTCCTCACGGCCCTCTTGTTATTCTAGGGGACTTTGTACCCCTGTGCACCATCTGGGTTGTCTTCAAGGTGGAATCAGCCCCCCTGGCTGCTCCACACAAAGTGCTAGAGAGAGACCATGAGACCTGGCCCTTGATTTTCTCAAAACCCAAAAGTGGGATTTTCATTCAAACCCCAAAAGCATCTATTAAGGTTCCCTCTGTGGTGAGTTTGAAGTTCTGCCCTAGAGCTCTGGGCTTTCCACCACCAGGGCAAGCGTCCCTCAGGTGTCATCATCTGAGGTTCCCAGTTTCTTTCTAGAAGGGTCAATTGTGGGTAGGAAAGGTGTGATGACATGAGGTATGTTCAGAACAGGAGATAGAAAATATTTCCATCTCGAATAACCCGAAAATCATGAACAAGAAAACAACTGTGTGTAACCCGGAATATCTGATGTTGTTTCAGGTCCAGCCCGTGCAGCACGTGTACCCCCCTCAAGTACAGTATGTGGAAGGGGGCGACGCCGTCTACACAAATGGAGCCTTGTACGTTGGTTTCCTCTCCCCTCAGAAAGAATCCTCACAGAGACCTATAGGCCACATCCAGAACCTTCTTTCACTTTCTCCCCCCTTTGTTCATTTGCGGTTGTGTTTGCACAAATTCTTCTCCCTTCTCCTTTGGGGGATATGTTGGAACTACTAAAATGGTGGTAGGACATCACACCCTTGTGGAGATTTCAGTAATCACAGACCATTTTTACTTCTAGAAAAGGTAGCCTTAAAAAAATCAAAAACCCTAATCCAACTTCTAAATTTGAAAATTCATCTCTGCTTTTTCACTCTGATCTTTGTTAATCTCTATTTTTTAGGATGTTGATAAAAGGGGATTTTCAGTTTGTCAAGGACTTCTAGAGTTCCTTCCTTTTCTATGATGCTTGGGCAAAAAGTGATACATTCCTCATGAAGTTCATGGTAGTTGAGATAGGAGTCCTGGTTTTTGTTTGGCTTCAATGACCGCCCCTTCAGAAGTTCAGGGATTGGGCATGTGGGTTTGGTTGTGGTTTTAAAAGTTGTGATTGCTGTAGTTGTGTGAGTTTCTATAACACAACATGGACAGTTATAGCATGCACACACTCATACACACACACACAAGGCAAGGTCGATATGCATCTGCTTCCTGGGTTTGATTATACTGCAGCTACACAGGCTGTCACCTCAGGGACAGGACAGGAGTGCTGCCTCCCAGACGCCTCAGGCCACCCAGAGGGCCCTTCCCTCAGGACATGTCACTAACCTTTAGTTACCACTAAGGAAAAACCAACTCTAACACAGCCTTTGATCCAGATGTTGAAGGAATACAGACATACTTTACTTTATTGTACTTTGCTTTCTTGCCATTTTCCCAACGGCCTGTGCTCACTTCCTTGCTCTGTATCACTTTTTTTTTTTTTTAAAGATTTATTTATTTATTTATTTATTTATTTATTTATTTATATAAGCACTGGGTACAGTCAGAAGCACAGGAGGGTGAGAGAATTCACCAGAGCCAGAACAGGCAGAAGGACCGAAGTACACTGCTGAGGGGAGCAGCGGGCGCAGCAGCAGAGGTCTGCGTGCCATGTGGGACCCTCGTCGGTGGCCAGGGATCAAACCCGTGCTGCAGAGGCTGCAGGCAGCTTCGCAGCCCAGCGCTCAACCGCTGCACCACCAGGGAGGCCCTCTGTATCACTTTTAATTAAGGCATGTAGGTTGGGTTATTGTTTTGTTCAGTTGTTTGTTTTTTTTTTTTTTTTTGAGATCTAGTGCTATTGTACACTTCACAGACTGCAATTGAGAGTCAACATAACTTTTATATGCCCTGGGAAACCCAAACATGGGTGTGACTTGCTGTATGGCCATATTCGCTTTATTGCAGTGGCCTAGAACTGAGCCCATATCTCCAAGGTATGCCTGTATTAAACAAATTTTTTGGTATCCCTTAGAAACTCTTTTTATTATTCACTTTTTAAAAACTTTTTGTTTTGAAAGAATCAGACTCACAAGGAGCTACAGGCTTAGCATCCAGAGTCCCGTGTGTCCCTCACTCAGGCTCTCTCAGTGGTGACATCTCCTGTGACTGTAGGACAATATCAAAACCAGGAAATTGACATCAGGACAGTATGTTAACTATCTACTGGCCTTATTCGTTTAGCCAGTCCTTACACATCTCTGTGACCATGTGTGCATGTATGCTGTGTGTGTGCAGTTTTATCCCATGTGTGGATTTCATGTAGCCACCATAAGATACGAAAGTGTTCCCTCTCCACAAAGGAGCTCCCCCAGGTGACCCCTTTATACACTTGGAAATTTTTAAAGATTAGTTCTCCATGAGTCAGCCTGCAGCCCTGAACATATCAGAGATGATCACCTGGACGTTGCATTGTCTGGGTGTTTCAAGGCTAACTTGCCCCAGATGCATAGTGTCTTGGGGCTGCAGCTTCTACATGAAGCTCTGCTGGATTCCTTGGAGACTCAGAGGAGGTACTTTCTTTCTTTCTGACAGACGGACGGCCTACACCTACAACCCCGAGCCTCAGATGTATGCCCCCAGCAGCGCAGCTTCTTACTTTGAGGCCCCGGGCAATGCCCAGGTGACTGTGGCAGGCTCCTCCCCACCCGCAGTCCCCTCCCACAGCATGGTGGGCATCACCATGGATGTTGGAGGGAGCCCCATCGTCTCCAGCGCTGGAGCCTATCTCATCCACGGGGGGATGGACAGCACCAGACACTCCCTGGCCCACACTTCCCGGTCATCACCAGCTACGGTATGTACGAGGCTCCTGGGGGCAGCAGGTTAGACCCACAGTAGACTCCACAGCAACAGGGATGGTGAGTAGAAGGCAGCCTGGAGCCCTGCCAGCTTCAGTGGGGTGGTGTGACCCAAGGCAAATCTCTTTGGACCTCAATTCCTCCAGTGGTAAAAAGAGAGGGCTCTTGGGAATAAAGCATCTCTATGCTGAGTGATGCTACAGCTGCAACTGGTGTTGTCCTTGGTACCACCATCATTTTTATCAGTCGCATAAAGGCATGCAGTCCATCCATATGAAAACTACAGTGAACTGTACAAGAGGATATTTCCCTTTAGAGAGGTATCAAATCATAACTGCCATGCTCCCAGCCAAGGCAGTTATAAGTCACACATTACCTCGTGACAAACACATCATCAGGTGATTTCATCATTGGACAAACTTCACATGGTGTAATCACACAAACCAGACTGGTACAGCCACTACACACAGAGGCTCCTTGGTGCTGCCTGTAGGGACTCCTGCCATATATGTAGCCTGTTGTTGACTGACATGTTGTTGGGCAGCGCATGGCTGTACTTACCTGCTTGAAAATATATCTCCTTTTAAAGCCCTATTTCCCATGTTTAATTTTTTAAATAAACACAAGTAAAGTTGAGTTTTTGTGGTAAACAGCCCAATGAGTTTCAACACACTTATAGATGTGTGTCACTATAGTCACATTCAGGATTCAGAGTGGGTACACCCCCCTGAAGACCCCTCTCATGAGAGTCCTTTGTAACCATGACCTTCCCCTACCCACAACCTCCGGCAACCACTGATCCATTCTCTGTCACTGTGGTTTTGACTTTTTGGGAATGTCATATAAGTGGAATCATTCAATAGGTAATCTTTGAGATCTGATTCTTTCAGTCAGTATGGTTTCTGTGAGATCCATTCAAGCTGATGCATGAGCCAGTAGTTCCTTCTTTACTACTGAGTAGTATTCCATTATACTACAGTTTGCTTATCCATTCACCAGATAAGGGCCATTGGGTGGTTTTCAGGTTTTGGTGACCATGAATGAAACTACTATAAGTACTCACATACAGGTTTTTGTATGTACTTGTATTTTCCTTTCTTTTGAATAAATACCTACAAGTGGGACTGCTGACTCCCATGGTAAGTGTGTTTAACTTTATCAGAAACCACCAGCCATCTCCCTCAGTGATGTATAAGAGTTCCTATTGCTCTACTTTGTTGTCAGCACTTAGTATTGTCAGCATTTTTTATTTTAGTCATTCTAATAGGTGTGTAGTGATATCTCATTTTTGTGATTTGCCTTTTCCTACTCACTGGTGATGGTAAACAGCTTTCCATGTGATTATATTCTTTTTATATCTGTTCTTCAGTCAAGCATCAGTTCATGTCATTTGCCTATTTTTTGACTGGGTTATGTGTTTTCTTCATATTGACTTGAGAATTCTGTACATATTCTAAATACAAGCCTCCTGTCAGACATGTGATTTGCAAATATTTTCTCCCAGTCTTATTTAGCATGTCTCTTCATTCTCTCATGAATATCTTTTGCAGAGGAAACAAAATATTTTTATAATTTTGATCAAATCCAGTTTATCAATTTTTCTTTTGTGGATGATGCTTTTGGTGTCGTGCCAAAGAACTCCAGATCATGAGATTTTCTCCTATGTTTTATTTGAAAAGTTTTATAGTTTTACACTTTACATTTAACTGTGCTTCACTTTTGTATAAGATATAATGGTTAGATCAAGGTCTATTTTTATGCATGTTTTTCCAACATCATTTGTTAAAAGTACTAACCTTTTTCTCCATTTGATTCCTTTTGCACTTTTGTAAAAAATTGACTGGACAAGTGTGTGTGGTACTATTTCAGTATACTCTGTTTTGTTCATTGATCTGTGTGCCTCTCCCTTTCTCTCTTCGCCAATTCCACACTGTCTTAATTCCCATAGCTTTAGAGTAAGTCACTGTATTCATCACTAATTTGTTGGCTATTTACATAAATTTAGAATTTTCTATATAAATATTAGGTCAGTTTACCTATATCTATAAAAAAAATTCCCAGTAGGATTTTTATTAAATAGCATTCAACTTGTACCTCAATTTGGGGATATGTGACATTTTCACTATGTTAGGTTTTCTATCCATAAACATGGTATGTTTTCTCCATTTACTTAGCTCCTCTTTGATTTCTTTCATCAACATTTGTAATTTTTAGTATGCAGAACTTGTACCTAATTTTGTTAGATTTATACCTCCCAGTATTTATCTTGTGTTTTTGGAGTTATTATAAAAGGTATTGATTTTAATTTCAGGTTCCAGTTGTTCATTGCTAGCATATGGAAATACAGATGACATTTAGCTGTTGATCTTACATCCTGCAACCTTTTCTGTTGCTTGCAAACAGAAATAATTTTATTTCTTCCTTTCTGGTCTGAATGGCTTTTATTTCTTTTTCCTTTTTGCACTGGCTAGTTCTTCCAGCTTGAAGTTGAATAGGAGTGGCAGTAGGAGAAGATACCTTGGCCTTGCTCTCAGTCTTAGGGGGAAAGCCTCCAGATTTTCATTGCTAAGTACGATGATAACGGGAGGTTTTCATAAAAGCCCTTTTTCAGGTTGAGGAAGTTCCTTCTATTCCTAGTTCTGAGAATCTTTGTCCTAAGTACATGTTGAGTCTTGTCAAATGCTCTTTCTTTCTTTCTGTAATCATGTGTTTTTCTTCTTTAGACTGTTAATAAGATGGATTACATTAATTGACTGTCAATTAGAAAATAACTTCTAATTTGGTGTGGGACTAGTCTGAAATAGAAAGTGATATTCTAGCCTCGTCCCTGTTCTCTGCATGTGTTTTGGGGTCACCTGACATCAGATAAGGGCCCCTTATTGCCCTTTCTCTATGCCCAGAGTGCTCTCTAGGATGGGCTCTGAGGGCAGGCTTAGAGAGAAGTCACTCGCTTTCTAGAGGCCATGACAGCATGGGACAGCACCTGCAGCTCTACCCCAGGTGCACCAGCTTGGACCTCACCTCTCTTAGTCCCATTAGTGCCATCTGTACACCAAGGCTGGGGCACCCAGGACATCAAAATGCTTCCTCTTCAGAGGATTTACTGGGGAACCTACATTTAGAGCAGTAATTGATCAGAAAATGTTCTCAACAGACTGATTAAATTTCATGAATATGTTAATAAGGTTCAATGTTAGCAGAGTGCATCCATTAATAATAGTAAAATATACTAGAATCAAAGGGGACAAATTTACTGAAAATGGCAGTGTTCTCCATGGTCCACCTCATCTCATTGTAAGTAAATGTGCAGCTCTGACCCCAGGCCATAGGTGCCTGTGGCCTGTCATCTGGGCTGCTTTGGAAGAATTGAGTTTTTTAATTGATTGGAAATCCACAAATAAGCTGTTTTTTTCACACCCCTCACCCCACTGATAGCTCCGAGGGAATTATCTCATAAGAATCTGATTGCTGACCTCCTACTGCTGTGTTTGCCTTGTTTTGGCATGGGGACATCTGACAAATATTCTACCAAGATCTGAGGGACTTCCCACGAGTCAGGAACGGAAATGGCCATGAGATTGCAACAGAAATAAAATATGGCTCCTGCATCTGATGTTTGACATCTGCCAGGTTTTTTATGTCAGAGTTTGGGGATTTTGTAATTAATCCTAAAAGAAGAGCATGAAGACCAGAGTTGAAGACCCACCTCACAAACTCAAGGAGTGATTTTGTACTTTTGGTGACACATTTTCCTGAGTATTTCTGGTTAAAATGTCATTAGCAAGTTTCCTTGCATAGGTGAGAGCAGTGTCTGTGTTTATTCAGCCCCTTGAAAGATGCACCTGAAATTTCAGTCTCTGTTCTGCCTTTAGTGACAGAATTAAAGAATGTCATATTGGAAAATAGTTTGGGCTTATTCTGAAAAGTCCCAATAACATTACCATGGAAGTCGTCCTTGTTCCTGTTCAGAGTGACAAACCTGTTTCATGTATCACTTGCAACTGTGGGCAAATGGGCTGTTGATCTAATAAACTCCCTTCTGCTATTCAGCTGCCCTTTGTTCCTGATACTTTCTTCGGAGACTATGCATGCAGAGCGAGCTCAGCATCATGTTGGGTTGGATCCTGGTCCAGAATAGGATGCCAGTGGGGTGATTTATCACGTTCTAATAAGGCCTTAATATCACATTCTAATAAGGCCTCTAATAAGGTTGGTTAATAGTGTTGTCAAGGGTTCATTTCCAGATCTGGATCCTGGCACTGAGGTCCCATGGGATGGTAGCATTTGGGGAGCCTGGTTCCAGGTGATACTGGTTTTCTTTGTGCTTCTTTTTTGTAATTTTTATGTAAGTCTGAAATTACTTCAAAATGAAAAGTTTTTCAAAAGTTAATTGATAAATTAAAAAAATTGAACTATATTATTTAAGCATTTAGGAACTACAAAAAGAACTAAACAACCCAGCTGTTAAAATGATTACCAAAGAAAAGATCACTTCCGTGAAATCAAAAAGACAAGAAAAGAGAAAGACTTGATTTTTTAATATACCTTTTTCTTCTATTTGAATATTTAAACCATGTGTATGGTTTACCTTATCATTTTTATTGTAAAATTTTATACAGCAAAATTCATCATTTTAAGTAAAACAGTGGCATTTAATACATACGTTCATGAATGAGGTGTTGCTTCTAGACCTATAAGATTCTAAAAATTAGTTTCACAATAAAGTCTGACACATCTGTACAGTGTAATTCTATGAGCAACTCACAGTTACTTAGAATTATAGGGCACAGGCAACAGGTAGCTTCCCTTCTGTCAAATCCAGCCAGCTGCATGTTTTTGTCCATGAGGTTTTATTGGCATGCAGCCATGCCCACTCATTCATACAGCATCTGTAGCTGCTCTCCAACATCAAGGGCATTTGTGACAGAGACCTTCTGGTCCATAAAGCCCCAAACATTTACTACCTGTCCCTTTAGGGAAAACATTTGCCAATTCCCAATCTGTAAGAACTGACTCCGAAAGATAGCCACAGTGGGCTGATGGAGGCATAGGGCCTTGCGCTGGAAGAATCACTGGACCAGGCATGTAAGGAAGCCCCAGAAATTCCAAGTTTGTGAGCGAGATGGCCTGCTGTGCCTTCGGTCCTGACTCCTGGCCTTGTCCTCTGCACCTGGCCTTCAGGAGCTGATAGTGTTTCCAACCTTTATCACCTTCAGATGTCTACCTGACATCTTGATTTTAAAACACAGTGAACATCTTGGGAGGTTCCACTATGTATTAAATTAATTTTCTGTATCAGTGGGCTTCTTCAGAACCCATGAGGTTTTCTGATCATCTTAAACAGCAAGTCTTAATTTGTATTCTTTTCCTATAATACTCAAATCAACGCAATTTTTATGAATCCATCCCACACACCTCAGGGTGTCCCTTTTCAGGTGCTCCACAAGGCTAAAACTATCTTCATAATGATATGGTAAGACCTCACTTAAAGTAGTCGATAGGCTTTTGGAAGCTGAAACTTTAAGGAAATGGTGAATAATGAAACCAGGTCCTCCACATTTTCTACCGTGATGGCCAGGATATTTTCTCTTCCTCATCAATGTTATAACAAAAGGACATGGGAGGAAATTACTTATTTGAGGACTCACTGTACTAAGCCATGGGTTGTCATTTTCTCTAGGCTGTCGTTTGCACTGATAGTGCAGCATCATGATGGTTGAAATAGCCAATGCTGATCAAGGTCACGGCATCAAATTCTCCTACAGTCACTGTCGTCGACACCATCATGCTCTCATGATGAAAAAGAAAAAGAGAAATACCAAATGTCAGTTTCACTCACAAATGTTCTTGATGAGGCAGCAAAAATGAATTGTACTAAATCTCAATCCTTGAGTACACATCTTTTTAATATTCTGCATGACAAAAACCTGCCATTTGTATCATGACTTGAAGAGAAGCTAGGGTGGAAAGTAGTTGTCAACAAAATTAGCCACTTTTCATGAAACACTGTTCTTGTTCAAAAGAATGACAGATAAATTATGATTATTCAGACTTGTAGATTTGGCAGATATTTTCTCAAAAATGAATGGTGTGAGCCTGATGTTTCCAGGACAACAACTGAGATTTTGTTGCCAGTACATTTTCAACCCCTAAAAGATTGAACTTTAACAACTCGTATTTTTCCAATGGGATTGCTAGTGATATAACAAATGTGATTTTCAGTATAATGAAATGCACCAACATTTGGAAGATACGCAAACTCGGTGAACCTGTATTTTTAAAGTGGCCAGTGCATGATGTTACAATACCATGCACAGAGGTGAAAGATTCATTCAAATTGAAAGAAAGATGGATAGATTTATAAATTAATTAAATGTCTTTATTGAAGTCAAATACATATAACATAAAATGCACTCTTTTAATCATTTAGTATTTAGTGCAATGTTTGTACAATGATTTTCACTATCTAGTTCCAGAATATTTTCATTTTCCCAAAAGGAAATCCTGTGCCACTTAGCAGTTACTCCCATTCCTTCCTCCTACGGCCTCTGGCAACAATTTGCTTTCCATCTCTAGGCTTTTGCCTATTCTGAACATTTCACATAAGTGGGATCAAACAATCTGTGGCCATTTGTGGCTGGCTTCTTTCACTTAGTTTAACATTTTCAAGGCTCGTCCATGTTGTAACTGTACTAGTAATTCATTCCTTTTTGTGGATGAATAATATTCTGTTGCATGGATGGACCACATTTTGTTTATCCATTCATCTGTGACTGACGTGGGTTTGTCTGTTTTTTGCCATTATGAATCATGCTGGTAGGAACATTTGTGCACAAGTGTTTGTGTGAGCTCCTGTTTTCGATTACCTTGGGGATCCACTTAAGAATGGAATTACCGTGTCATGTAGTTTAACTGGACTTATGTTTAACTTTTTGAGGACCTGACAAATTGTTTTCCACAATAGCCACACCATTTTCCATTCCCATAAGCAATGAGCAAAGCTTTCAATTTCTCCACATCCTCATCAACACTTGTTATTTTTCTTTTTTCCTTTTTTTTTATAGCCATACTAATGAATGTCAAGTACTATCTTGTGGTTGTGCGTTGTATTTCCCTAATAATTAATGATGAGCATCTTTTCAATGTGCTTGTTGTAAACAAGTCTATTCAAGTTCTTTGCCCATTTTTAATGGGGTCATTTGTCTTTTTGTTGTTGTGTTCTTATTTATGTAGTCTGAGTATTAGACTGTTATCAGATATATGATATATGACTTACAAGTATAGTGTGCATCACACACTTGGATGTACAGTTATTAATTTTGATGAAGACCAATTATTTTCTTAAATTTTTTTTATCTTTTGTTGTTTGTGCTTTTGGTGTCATATCTAATAATCCATCGCCAAATCCAAGATCATTAAAGGTAACTTTATTTTACATAATCACCTGATGTTTTATTCTAAGAGTTTTATAATTTTAGCTCTTACATTTAGTTCTTTGATCCATTTTGAGTTGATTTTTGCATATGGTGTGAAGGTCCAACTGCATTCTTTTGCATGTGACTATCCAGTTCTCCCACCCTGTTGAAAAGCTGATTCTTTCTTCATTGAATGATCTTAACAACTTGTCAGAAATCATAGATGTATGGGATTATTTCTGACTCCCAATTATGTTCCATTGGTCTATACATCTATATATGTCTGTCCTTATCTCAGTACTGCACTAGTTTGGTTCCTGTACCTTTTTACTGTTTTGAAATCTAGAAGTGTGAGTTTTCCAACTTCATCTTTACCTTTCACGATTGTTTTGACTATTCATACTGCAATGCAATATGACTTTTAGAATCAACTAGTCCATTTCTGAAAAAACAATTGAAAGTTTATAGAGAATTCTGATAGGGATTGCACTGAGTCTCTTGATTAATTTGGAGAGCAATTACCATCTCAACAGTATTAGATCTTCCAATCCATGCACATAGGATGTCTTTCTGTTCGCTTAGTTCTTCTTCAGTTTCTTTCAACAACGTTTTGTACTTTTCTGTGTACTGGTATTTTACTTCCTTGGTTAAAATACATTTCCCTAGGCATTTTATTCTCTTTCATGCTATTATAAATTGTTTTATTAATTTCATTTTCACTTTGTTCATTGTTTAGAAAATAATTCATTTTTGTATGTTGGCTTTGTTTTGTTTGGGGAATTCATTTATGAGTGCTAATGGTAATTTTGTGAGTCCTTTGGGATTTTCTACAGATAAGATCATGTTATCTGCAAATAGAGATAGCTTTACTTCTTCCTTTCAATTTGAAGGCTTTTTATTTCTTATTTTTGCCTAATTGCCCTGTCTATAACTTCCAATACAATGCTCCATAAGAGTAGTGAGAGTGGACACACACAACAGTAGTCAAAAGAAATGGTAGACAAAGCAGTAACCCCCTCACCCTAGAACTCAGCTCTGGGAAGCTTGTTTAGCTGCCCTTTCTAAAATACAAATTCAACCTGCTTTTTACAGAAGTGTCCCTGAAGTCTTTGCCTTCTCTGGGCGTTTGAGGAAAGACAGCATGTATTTTAGGTTCATTTCCTTCCATTGAAGCTCTCTGATGGCTTGTGGTGGGCTGTTGCAGCTTTTAAATTTCCATTTTTACATGTACGAGTCAAGGTCAACATCAACAAATATGGTGGCCACACACAACCGGGTGTCCCTTCCTTTGCAGAACCTGCCTCACCCTAGCTCCTCACCTCTGTGTGGTCCTTACATCCTGATTCTGAAGCCTCTTCCCCAGGAAGGCCTCCCTGACTTTCCCTGTGACTCCGTCCTCATTTCCATACCACTGTCTTTGCAAAGTTCACTTGGAAACACGCAGGAGTGTGTCTCTGTGACATGTTTAGGGGCCCCAGGGTCCTGTGTCTCCTGACGACAGGACCTGGATCTTTGGCTTGGGTGTTTTCCCGAAGCATCTAGGAGGGAGACCATGGGCTTTGTGATGGAACAAACTGGTCACAAAGTCACTACCACCAACTGTTCTTTAGGACCTGTCGATCTGATTCTCCCTAACAACAGGTGATGGGTGTGAGGGAGCAGTGAGCAGTTATGCTGGCCTTCCTCACATTTGCATGTATTCAGTGACCAAGTGTTTAAGTCATACATGTGCACATGCAAATGTTGTGTCAAAACTGAATAGCCACGTTGTACCACTTAACGTCATTCTGCTGCTTGTGTTAGACGGGTTCCTGGGCTCATCTGCATGTAATCAAGTAACACTCCTTGCCACAGCTTAACTCACCACTTAACCCATCTCCTCCCTGCCTGCATCAAGCCTCATTTTTATTTTGTAGGTGCTTGAATCATTATTTGGATATTAATAAAAACAAATCTTGGCTGATGCTAACCATCTTATTTCCTTTTTTTTTCTATTTTGTTTTGTTCTGCACACATTTTCTTTAGCTTGAAATGGCGATTGAAAACCTCCAAAAAAGCGAAGGGATCACATCACACAAAAGCGGTTTACTCAACAGCCATGTAAGTGCGTGTACGACTGGCAGTATCCCAGCTGCACTCATAACCTTCGTAGGCATTTTAAAAACAAATGAAGATGATGAATAACACGTTTAAAGTATGGAAAGGCAGGAAAACCAGCCTAGAAATCTACATCTAGCAAAAATACCCCTTCAGCAATGAAGGGGAAATTAAGATAAGTTCTTTATCCATAAAGGAAGATAATAATATAATAATAGCACCTGTCTCTTCCGGTGGTTATGGGGATTTGATTACTTAATTTGTGTACATATGCCCAACAATACCTCGCAAATAATAAACATTATGAGTAATCCCCAAATAAGAAAAAAAAAAACAAAACCCAGCATTGAGGATGCCATAAAGAGTCTTAGTTTGTTTTTTTTTTTTTTTTCAGTTCATTGAAAAAGAATGGTAATTTAAGAAAAGTGCGAAGCCACTAATTCCTACTAACTCTAGTGGCATAAAATTTTTCTCCTTCACATGCCTCATGGGGAAACCACGGTCGTTGGTCCCATGCTTGGAGGGTGAAAAGATCCTTGTCTCTGGGCAGCTGTGGGGCAGGACAGGACCAGCGAGGGGGCCAGATAAAAGTCTGTCTTTCCAGAGACTGGTCTCTTCGTACTTCCCCAACACACTTGACTTCTCCCCTTCATACCCTCAGTTTGGCTTTACATAGAACCAGCCATGTGTTTGGCATTTTGAAAGCCAGAATGTGCTTCTGAGCAGTTGCTTTGACTTTCTCTGGAGAATTAAAGCATCAAAGAAAAAGAAGTCCCTTGTATTCAAACACTAACCCAACTGACTCATCAAAACTTTCATATATGCAGGGGAGGGGCTACTCTCAAGACAGTGATCCGGGAGGCAGGGAGCAGAAGCCAGCTAGAAAGAGGTCCATAAACTTCTGGAATCCTGGGTCAGGCACAGGTGTGGTCCACTGCTCAAGGCACACGTGGGGAGGACCCTGCGCTTAGCAGCCTCACTCTGGTTGTCATGAAACAAGAGACTAAAGCACATCAGAACCTGCCGGGTGCCCTGCCCCCTCCTGGCTAGGTGGGTCTTGGCCCTATGCTCCATCACTGCTGGAAAATGACCCTGTGGGGGCCTGCGGGAAGGGGATAATCTCCAGTGTGTGTTTGGGAAGAAGTCTTAACCTCAAACACACAGGGTAGAAAAGCCTGCAGGGGACAGGGACCAGTCTTCCTTTAGCTCGAAAGACAACTTGTGGGGCCAGGCTCTGGGTCGGCAGGGGGGAGTGCAGTGAGAGGCAGGTACATCGCCCAAACCCCAGGCAGCAGTGTGACTGCAGAAAATTGAAAATGTCTATGGGAAAATGCATGAACTGCTTGTCTCTGGCTGCGGGGTCGCTTCTGGCTTTCTAACACCTTTCATTTGGAAGGCAGACTTTCTTTGGTTGCTTCCCTTCCAGTTTACACTCCTGAGTTTACTCACCCAGAGGGACGGATTTCCTTGTGTCTGTTTCCTCCCTTGTGACCTGTTACTGTATTGCTTCCATCTAGAGCTCTGAGAAGTAGGGTGTCGGGCTTGGTGACTTAGGGTCCCAGAGTAGAGTTCAAATCTTTCTAAAGATAGGGTCTTTTACACACACTGGAGTAAAATCCGCCTGGATCTAGTCTTGGCAGATGTGAAAGCCAGCAAGGGGAGCATTTAAAAGACCGACATGACGGATGGGGGGTGTGTTTGTAGGCATGCGCCCTGCACATCAAGGGTTGTCACGGGCGCTGCCCACAGCAGAGCTGGTCAAGTGCTGGGCACCATCACCACCACCCTGCCCCCTTTGTCAGCCCAGATGACCTGGTTGGGAGCTGCATCCTGCAGGCCTATTCCCTGGTGGGCTCCCAGATCCCCTTTCTAGAAATAGAAAGGCTCTGTTGCCACATCCGTGTTGCACCTAGAGAGCAAAAAGAGCAAGAACAAGACACTCCAGGGGTCTTGGAATTTGAGGGCAGAAACTCAGCAGGTGTGAGAAAATGAGCCAAGATCAAACCTAAATGCACAAGGAACCCAGTGGGCTGGCAGCTAGAACTAGTCATTGTGCACCGTGAAGTAAGTTTCCTTCTGCAGCGCTGCCTTAGGGTGGGCAGTCCAGAGCCCGGGCAAGCTGGCCGACATCTGGGTCACCCTAGAGCTTCTAAAGCTGTCCTCAAGAGACTCAGACCCAGGGGACTGTGGGTTTCTTCCAGCCTGGATTGGAAAGCCCCGCAGGAGGAGGAAGGCCTCAAGCAGTTTAAAATTGGGAAGAGTATGATTTGGTGACATGAAAACAGGAATGGTGGTTTCAGAGGAAGGAGGAAAGGAGGAAGAGGCTTGCACAGGGGATTGGAAACATCCTGGTTTGGGTACCAGGCAGGCTTGTGCCAAGGATTCCTGTGAAGGCCCCCAGCCTCCCTTGAGCTGAAACACACAAGCCTTCCTCCCTCCTTTGGTTTGTACTCACCACTCAGTGAGCCTGGGTTTTCCTCAGAGCACTTAACACCATCTCTCATTCTGGGCATTGCATTTATTGATTGTGATTCTCTCCCCCACAAGAATGGATACTTCCAGAGGGCCCGGAGTTGTCCATTTCATTCACTGTTGTAGACTCAACACCTGAAACAGGTGCTTTCAATAAACGTAGGATGGGTGGGGGGACATCAAAGTTCTGTTGTATCCACACATTGGCCTGAGAAGAGTTGCCAAGTTTCCACCCAGGAAGCTAACCTGCCACCAGTAACCAGGGGCCACTGCCAGACAGATCTGCCCCAAATTGTAGAACAGTACCCTAAAGGACAACCAGGGATAGGCCAGTGGGCATGGATTCAGACTCGTGACACACCCCCTTCCAATTTGTCGTCCCCTGAGGAACCCAGAACTACAGGTTTGTTTCATTTTCTTTAAAAGGGAGGATTTGATCTGTTTCATCAAGAAAAGTGCAATCCTGACAGATCACAAGTGCAGATAAAAACATACTTTTTACTGAAAGAGTTCTCTTGATTCATGTTTGAAGTTGACCTAGAAATAAAGCAAACAAAGCTTACTGCAGAGTAACCCAAAACTGAAAATCTTGTCCAGCTGTCCACCTTTCCTTGCAAGAAGATTCATGGATCCTGAGAGGTTAGATGATTTGCAGTGAACGAGGTAGGGAGAGACAGGAACCTTGAGTTTAGTTCAGTTTCACTAACGGTCGCTTATTCTGTATCAGGCATAACCCCAGCAGCAGACTCTGGCGTCACTCCCAGCCCACGGGGAGATTTAGAGCTTGATCTTCATCCAGCCCTAGTCAGTTTCCCTTCTGGATCGCTCAGTGCGTAGGAGACAGGCGGTGTAACCAGTGACTCTTCGGAGACTGCTAGTGGTGTCCGTTGTCTCCTCACTACTTCTACCGGGGAGGACAGTAACCACGCCTCCCTGGCATGGTGCTGCTGTTGTCAAGGTCAACATAATTGCCCCAATCCTGCTTTTCATTTAAATAACAGAGCTGGGGTGATAAACCCGCGCGAATCTTTCCAAACTTTTTCTTTCCATTAACAAGTGCACCAGTGGTGTCCGAAGTGTGAGCCACCGTAGCCTCCATTTCTCGGGACTCCTGACCCAGAGCCCCCGCCAGTCCACCACCCACAGAGTCTGGCCTCACCTCCATGCCTGAGAACGTGTGACCACTTGGCTCTCGTACCCTGACTTCTCCCTAGGACCCAGCACCCTGTGCTCTCCCAGTCCCAGGTAGCAAAGAGAGAAGAAAAGTCTGCAGCTCTTACACCCCATAGCTCTCAGCTCCCACATGCTGGCCCCTCCCCCTGCTCTTCAGGACCCTTTCTCTCAGTCAGTGTTTCTTGGGGCACCTTTAAGATCCCAGGGGTGCAAGCTTGGAGAGATATATCAAGGCCAAGGGAGAACCAAGAAGATAGCTTCTAAGGGGCCAAGCTTCTGTGGGCCAGAGCAGAACTTTGACAAGGGGATGGGGGGGGGGGCTCTGCCACCTTTGTCAGGAAAAAAAGAGAAAGTACATTTAAGAAAAGTTTGAAAAGTATAAAGTTCTGAATGGCTTGATGGAAAGTGAAAAATATGTTCTTTTCCTAAAGGGGCAATTGAAAAAGAGGGAGTCTCTTTCCAGAGTCATTTCTTATTTCCCTTGACCTTGTGCACATGACTGTCCTCCCCAGGCCCCTGTGCCCTTGACCTCTGCTCCTCTCCTCGCTGGCTGCATCCTGTCTTCCTGTTTTAATGGATGCAGGCAGGAGTCCTGCCCCAAAGTTATGGTTGATCATGTGACATCTGACACTGGACAGGTGCGCCCACATCACTTCTTGGTCACACTCCCTGCCATGAGTGCAGGGGCCACACGGGGGCACACTTGAGGACAGAGCCCACAACAGGACCTTAGCGTGGGACCCAGCTTTGTAGTAACAAGAGGGGTTGGTGGCCCCCATTCAACCAAACCTCTACTCAGGGATATGCAGGAGCTGCACCCAGTCCCCTCACCAAGGAAGGTGTATGGCTGAGGACTCCTCTGCGGGGCCAAAGTGGGAGGGGGAGCTGCTCCTGACATTCTCCCCGTGTCAGGCAGCACATAACATTGGGCCTCGGTTTTAGGCCACACACCCCTCTTCCTCCTCAACCGCTGCATGTGGGCATGCCCATGTATGAAAAATGTTCCCCAGGACCTCTCTACCCTCCCCTCCAAGCCCCTGTCCTTGGCTCTTCAGTGACAAATTATCCCATCAGATCCTAACCCCTGCCCTGAACATACACCCACCCAGTGCTTAACTCCGCCTTTCAAAGCAAAACCTGTTACCTTAGCTCTTCCTGATACCTGGTGTCTGTCTATGCCAGCCCTGCAGGTATCCCTTCTCCTGAATCAGACCTGCTCCCTCACCTATAATATCACACACTCGGCCATTGTCCATCCCCTGCCCCTGAAACTTGCATTTTTCCAGCATCTGCACCCTAACTGGCCCCACCACCTGCCTTGTAAGAACAAAGGTCCCCATTAAAGCAGGGAGACCCCAGGAATGAAATGAAGGTATATCAGGGCTTCCATTTAAGATGGCCCCAGATAGGCAAGAGGAATGGAGGGGGCTTCGATGAAATAAACTTAGGCCTGAGTTGATGGTGTTGAAGCAGGAGTCCTTTAACTTTCTCTATCTGTGCACGTTAGAACCTTTCCATAGTAAAACTGTTATTTAAAGGGAGATGCAGGCCAACATCCCAGCTCGTGTGGTAAGTCAGGATGGGGTAACATATGCAGACTGGGGGCCTGCAGGATGACAGGGGGTCGTAGCTCAGAAGGGCCCAATAATGGGGAGCCCTTCAAAAACAGGGATTGTGCCTTAGACCACCTGACTCCTCAGCTCTCCTCATGCAGGGCGGTCCTCTTAGGCCTCCTTCCCGTGCACATGGCACCCGCCTTTCTCCATGCTCCTCAGGGGCTCCTCTGCACTGTGCCCCATGTGGGGCTTGCCTGTTCATGTGAGCCGTCCCTAGCCTCTTGATGCTGACCTCTGGAGGACAGAGACTTCGCCTTTGGGTACTTGTAGCCTGCCTTTTGCCCTAGCACAAAACCCTGTGCACAGACTTCCACGCGCATTCAGTGTCCGTTCTTACGTCTCTCAGTTCAGGACCTCAGTTTTAGTCCATCTGCTCATCGTCACAGCTTAACTCAGGCAAGTGCCGGTGGGTGCCATCGAGATTTCTCTCGCCTTCCTGTTTCTCCATGTATCGGAATCAGCCTCCCTCTTACAGGTTTAGAAGACGTTCAGTGTTTCTACGACATGCGGGGTCTGTGGGTATGTAGGTGATGATGAAGACAGGACCTAAGAGGTCTCATTCACATGCAGGTTTTCCTAACTCATGTCAAGCAACCTTGACACACAGGCTGAAATTTGAAGGGATAAATGAGCAAGTGAAAAGAAGGTATTAATTCATGTGCTCAGACTCGCGAATTCAAATCTGTGACATAGAGATGAATTTCTGCACCGCGTTAGTGAAGGGCAAAGCATGTGGTTGCCCTGATGAGTGCACGTGCGGTTTTTGTTTTGTTTCAAGGCATGTTTGTCGAGGTGCAGTCGGTGTGACGACGCACGTGTCTCTCTCCCCAGCTCCAGTGGCTGTTAGATAATTACGAAACTGCTGAAGGCGTGAGTCTCCCCAGAAGCTCTCTTTACAACCATTACCTTCGGCACTGCCAGGAGCACAAGCTGGACCCCGTGAATGCCGCCTCCTTTGGGAAGCTGATCCGCTCCGTGTTCATGGGCCTGAGGACACGGCGCCTGGGCACCAGGTGGGCAGATGGGCATGCCACGACCCCTTTCGCCCACTGTCCTCCCTCTTCCTTTAGCCTGCCCGCCCTCATCCAAAGTTTCACTTGCAGCAGTTTCACTTACCTGCCATCAACCATGATCCAGAAATACTACATACATTAAGATATTTTGGGCGAGATAACTTTTACTACAGTATATTATAATTGTTCTATTTTGTATCATTAGTTAATGTTGTTAATCTCTTATTGTCGCTAATTTAAAATTTTCACCTTTATCATGAGTATGTACGTTTGGGAAGAAACAGCACAGCCATGCATGGGTAACAAGGGACGCATTCTAAGAAACGTTTCATCACGTTTCTAATCTGTGCAAACAGCATAGAGCGTGAAGACACCAGCCTGGCACTCTAGCCCACAGCACGCCCAGGCTCGGGGTGCAGGCTGTTGGCACACCCGTCGTATATGCGGACCATGTTGACCAAAATGTCTCTGTGCAGGGCATGACTGTATGCATGGGATTTGTCATAATTTGTGGTTTCAGGCTTCCTCTGGGGGTCTTGAAACATTTCCACTGAAAAGTGGATAGTCGGGGCACAGGGGCCGTTCTGACCATGGCAGGGGCGTGGGCGGCCAGTCTCAGCGCCGCTTCCGGCTGCACACAAGCAAGCGTCAGTGTTCACGCGGGCACGCTCAGGCGGCCGTGCTGGCTGACTAAATGCCATGGCAGTAGAGCCAAGAGAACCCCCAAGCCTTTGCTTATTCTCCATCACTGCTGGGCCTTCAGAGAGAACGTCTCACAGAATGAAGACACTAAAGGAGGGGGAGAAGGGGAGAAAGCAGGGGGGCCTCCTCTGAGGACACAGGCTCCGCTGCCTTTGGAGCCTCTGCAGAAGGCTCGTGCCTGGCTTCCACCTGTGGCATGTCCAGGATGCTGGCTTCAGGATTAGGGTCTCCCTCCCCCCTCTCCTTCCTCCTAGCTGCAGGCTGAGTGCATATGGAGTCTAGAAGGGCCCCAGCTCCTCCCACTTGCCCTGTTGTCAGCTCTGGAGCACTGGCTCTATGAGCCAGGATGTCTGGACGGCCGTGTCTGTCCTTCAGCGCGCTCCTTTCCTGGGGGCCGTCCCCAACGTGTTCGCTCTGCTGAACTGTTTAAAGCCTTTTGATCACATTTCTCCTATAGTCAGTTAAGGTCCCGTTTCCCGAACTGTGCTATTTCCAAAATGTGTTATGAGATTATTGGGAGAGGATCCCTACGGCCACTCACTGCTTATCCGTGGGGACTCATTCGAGACATGCCCCGTTGGGCAATTTCATCCTTGTGCAAACGTCACAGCGTGTCATTCCACAAGCCTGGCTGGCACGGCCTGCCACACACCAGGGCAACATGCTGGGGCTCGTTGGGACGACCAGCCTGTGAGTGACCACAGTGTCTCGATGTGGCACGGACTATAGCGCTGATGGTGATGATGACCACAGGGTCCTGCTGGGTTCAAGCACTGAGCTGGCTTCTCACTGCAGAGCTTCTGAGCACCTTTTCCAGATTCAGGAGGGTGTGTTGTAGGGTTTCCTTGACCTCTTTGACCACGAAACAGCCTGTGATCATTTCCCACTCAGTTTAAGGAGACCCCAAAACATAGGGCTAAGGCAAATCTCCTGTCCCATCACTCAGAGCTGATCCTGGGCTGTTTGGTTTCAGGGGCAACTCGAAGTATCATTACTATGGGATCCGTCTGAAGCCAGACTCCCCCCTGAACCGGCTGCAGGAGGACACGCAGTACATGGCCATGCGGCAGCAGCCCATGCACCAGAAGCCCAGGTTGGTGGCCTGGGCCTGAGTGCCGACTCCACTAAGGGCCCCAGCGCCCGGGTTTCCCTTGGGAGAATGTAGAGGCAATAAATATGGTGGCAGGTTTTTGACTAACATCATCATTTTATTCAACACCATTTTGTACAATGTTGAGTAAAAATAATCCCGGCCAACATTGACCGAAACATTATTTGAAGACCCAACTTCAAGTTGCAGTTTCCAAGAACCTATCGATGACATTAAGTGAGGACTAAAGTAAATACGTACAAGGGGCCGCCCCATCCTACAGTGGAGAAAAACTGTGTTTATTAACCCCAACCTCCTGCATGGAGGTTCTGGGGGACCCCCTTTACTTGGTGAGAAGTGAGACCATCAATAGATGGCAAGCTGGGAATACAACCTCCTCCAGCTAATAGAGATTCCAGAACTTTCTCTGAAAAAATACTTTATTTTTCAGAGCAGTTTTAGGTTCACAGCAAAATTGAGGGCTAGTATAGAGATTTCCCATATACTCTACTCCACCTGCACAGCCTCCTGCATTATCAACATGGCACCAGACTGGTGTCTTTGTTACCATGGATGCACTTGTCCTGACACGTCATTATCTCCCAGAGTCCAGGGTTGACATCAGGGATCACTCTCAGTGGTGTTCATGCTAAGGGTTTGGACAGATGTGTAATGACACGTACCCACCATTACCACATCATACAGAAGGGTTTCACTTGCCTAAAAGTCGTCTGTGTGCCCTCCTTCCCACCCATCCAACCCCTAGCAGCCACGGATCCTTTCGCTGTCTCCATAGTTTTGCATTTTCCAGAATGTCAGAGTTAGAATCACAGATCTTTAATTTTCAGGAAACATATGAACACCAAAAGTAACCCAAGGAGCCAGGAGAAAGAAACTGATAAACTTAAGTAGCTGCTGCTTCTCAATCTTTTGATCCCATAGCTGAAGGGCCTTGTCATTTTCTGGAATATTCTCCTCTATATCCCTCACAAAGCTACCCATATTTTAAGGCAGGAGTCAGCAAACTTTTTCTGTAAGGAGCCAGAGAGCAAATAGTCCAGGTTTTGCAGGCCAGATGCTCTCCACTGGGACTCCATCACCCCCCAGCTTCCCCTCCCCCCGGTTCTAAGGCAGGGACTACCTGGTTAACCTCCCACGTGGCACCTGCATGCCCCACGGGTCTTGTAGCTCAAAACCCCATTTTGGGCACTCTAAAATATTCCAGTGACTCCAACCAATGACTAATCTCGGGAGTTGGCAATCACAGCAGGCTTTCCAGAACATTCTCTGGGACCCCACAGTCCATCCTATCCAGACATGGACGCTATAGCTTCTCATCGTTGTTGATGGTTTTCAGCCTCTGCAAACATCTGTGGCCCTATACGCCAGGCACTGTGTTATTTCAGGAGCTGTTGCACATATTTTTCAGCCATAGGTTTAAATCATTTACGTTGAGAACCACACACATCTGAGCAGCATTTCTGCTCTCTGGAAGCCTGGCCCCCACCTTCCATAGGAAGGGTGCTCCCAACCCCACTTACCTCTCCAAATACCCTCACTGCCCTCTCACAGTATCCCTCGGGGGATAGGAAGTGGATGATGGTGGGTGCCAGGGATTGGAGTAAGGGGTCAGGTTTAGTGTTTAGCGGGGGGCAGAGTTCCACCTTGGGAACATGAGAAACTTCTAGAGGTGGATGGTGAGCATGGTTGTAGATATACTTAATGCCACTGAGCCATGGACAAAAAAAAAATGGTTAAGATGGTAAATTTGTGTTAGTTATATTTGACCATAACTTAAAAAAAAACTGTACACACACACACTTGTACACACACACACACACACACACCAAATCCTGCTCAGCCCTCTGCTTCTTGGGCCCCTTCTGGGGCCTCATGGCGGCACATGTGTCCCCTGCCCAGGTACCGGCCAGCCCAGAAGACGGACAGCCTTGGGGACAGTGGCTCTCACAGCAGCCCACACAGCACGCCTGAGCAGGCCATGGCCGCCCAGAGCCAGCACCACCAGCAATACATAGGTGAGCCCCCACCCCCACCCAGGGTGCAGGGCCAGCTGCAAAAGCTCAGAGGTCTTCTTGGCACTTCTGGGTGCTCATGGGTTTCAGCACCAAAAACGTCAAAAGGGATGCTTCAAATGCTATTCCTGTATTATACCTTTTCGACTACATAGAAAGTTCTAGAACTTTCTGGAAAATTTTGTGGCATCCTAGAGATTTTAGACTTATCAACACATAACCCCAAAATTAATGTATAAAGTGACCATCAGAAACATAAGTAAATAAAATGAAATGCTTGTTAGAAAGACTAGATGTTGTGTTTTAAAAACCTATTGGTTTAGGGCTGGCCACATAATTTTGCTGTCACCTCTTCCTTTCTTACCAGGAGCCTCAGATGCTCAAAACTCCCAAAACTGAGTCTTTCCCCTCCTGGGACCCTAACCTAGGGCTACCCAGTCCTCTTCCCTGGGAGCTACCCAGGAGAGAGAGTCCCTCCCCAACCACTGCCTGGGAGAGCATCTACCTCAGAGCCTGCTGCCACCCAGTACACACCCAGGGCCGCTGCCCCCCATGACCAGTGCTGCTCAAGGTCACACACTGAAGACCTCAGTGGCCTTCATGTGTTTCTAAGGTATTTTTTAGCCCAGACAGAACTGTCCAATGTTGGGCCTACTGGAACTACTCTGGCCTTACCTGGGAGGCCACCACCATGTCAGCCTTCTCCCCAAACACACTGCCCTGGGGGACCCCTCACTGGGGTGATGAGAGCCTCGCTCTGTCCCAAGCCCAGAGCTCAGTGCCTCCTTTGCATGTACCAGTATATTTAACATCAGGATTTGGTCCCCGAGAAAACCGAAGCTCACCAAGTAGCATGACCCCCCAGGCAATCAGGCTGTTTCTGGGGTGACAACACTGACACCTGTACCTGGGCATCCTAGCCCAGCTTCTGCATGTGGATCTTGTGCTGCTCTTTTAAGTACCCCCTTTCCCCCCAGATGTCTCCCACGTCTTCCCGGAGTTCCCGGCACCTGACCTGGGCGGCGTCTTGCTGCAGGAGACCATCACGCTGCACGACGTCAAGGCCCTGCAGCTGGTCTACCGGCGGCATTGCGAGGTGACCACCCCTCCCTCCAGGCGGCTTCCGGAAAGAGCCCAAGCCTGAGCCTTGGGGCTTCGGTGGGTGCCTGGGTGCAGAGTCAAGCATGGTCGAGCAGTCACTTTCACACGTTCATCGCCAGTCCACCAACATCCAAACTTCACCAGGCGTCCCTGGCCACGTGGAGGGGGCAGGAGCAGTCCCCTGCGCTCTCTAACCTGCGCTTTCTGGATGAGGGCTCCCCCTACCCCGTTCATTTCTGTCCCCTCGTGGGGGTCTCCCTCTGGATCTTAAAAGACCCACTGCAACCTTCATCGTGGCTGCTTGCTCGGCATGTTCCATTAACCCGGGACGCTCGCACGCCCATGTGTTTAACTGACCGTTTTTATTCCCAGGCAACTTTAGATGTCGTGATGAACCTCCAGTTTCACTACATTGAGAAGCTATGGCTTTCCTTCTGGAATTCCAAAGTCTCAGCCAGTGACCACCCTGCCTCTCTGTCTGCCAGGTAACTCGTCCCTCAGAGAGGGCCGCCCCACCCTACCTGCTGGGTTTAACCTGAAGAGCCACGCTGAACACAGAAAGGCATCAGCTTTGCAGGAATTGGCACTCGGACCACCCTTGTCTGTGTGTAGTTTCTGCACATGTGGCAGTTGCTTTGTCTCCCCATTGCCCGTGTTCTTTCAGCCTGAGAGGTTTTAGAGGTTTGATCCTGAATAGAAGTCACCTTGGCTTGTAACTGTGGTGGGTCTTCATCACCTCGCCACAGCAGGGAAGGCACGGCACGGTCCCCCGTGAGGCATGCCAGGCTGGCCAGGGCATGGAAATAGGGGAGCAAACCTCCCTTGTGGGTTTTCTAGCCCTTTTCATTGGGTATGGTCCTGCAGCTTTACTTTCTGGTGCCCCAGGCCCAGGCAGGCACCCTCCTGCCACCCGCAGGGCTGACAGGGCGCTCACGAAGACACCAGGCCCCAGTACACCTTGTCTCCCCTTTGCCCCACAGCGACGAAGAACCAGAAGGCACCATCCTCCCGAAGGACAAGCTGGTCTCTCTGTGCAAATGTGACCCCATTCTCAAGTGGATGAGGAACTGCGACCACATCCTGTACCAGGCCCTGGTCGAAATCCTCATCCCTGACGTGCTGCGTCCTGTGCCCAGTAAGCACCAGCTTTCCTTAACCTTCTCCCCCTGCACACTGTCTCGTGTGTCTCAGACCTGGGCCCCAGAATCCAGAGGGGAGCAGTAGCGCAGTCCCCAGGAAGATGCTACTCTTGCCTGAGTGCCTTCCTTGCTACTAACCCAGAAAGAGTCAGAGCATGGGCCAATGGACAATGCCCACCATCAAGTCTGGATGGGGCTAGGGTGGGGGGTGGGGTGCTGCTACCTGGAGCTGTGTGGTATCCACAGCATTCCCAAGGAGACCCGAGAGGGGACACCAGGCTCCCCGGGAAGATCTGAATGGAGTTTTACACCTACACTCACACATTTCCCTCCACACACACACCCGCTCTGGACCCAACACAGAGCTCAGCTGCCTTCTGACACTGTGACTGTCCAGCATCACGTGGTGGATGCTTCAGGAGATCTTCCAGATTCTTAATTGAGGAAAAGAGAAAAATTGAACCCTGTGACTTGATGGCTACCCTGCTTGGGGCGGACAAGTGCCTTCAGGACCTCCCCAGGGCCTCTGCACCCTCCCATGGCGAGGACAATGCACACCATCAGGGGGCACCCACCCTGCCAGCCACTCACAGTACTCCAGGGGGTAGGGCTTTTCCCAACGAAAGGCAAGGACACCCGACTGGAAGGCCTGTCTCATTGAAAGACTGCTGTGGCACCATGGTTTATGCCAGCCAGGCTATGTGTAAATATTGTGCCAGACTCACCATGCTTAAAGAACTGTAGCAAAACTATTATATTTTTCCTTTTGGCCTTGCCTGCCTGAAAACGTTTTAATGTAGTGTTCAATTAGCATCTCTATATTAAGATTTGAGTCTGGGGTTGTTTCCTTTTACATTTGGCATTTTGTTCTTTTTTTTAAAACAGACATATTTGTTTCTTATTGCAGACCATCTCAAAATAAATTTGGAAGTTGCTAGAATATATTTACATGCTGTGTGTATCAGGGTCTCACCTCCTAGGCACTGCTGACATTGAGGCCAGATCACTCTCTGTGGGGGACCATCCTGGGCACTGTGGAGGACTGAGCCCAGCCCCCCTACCCATGCAATGCCAGGAGCACTTCTAATGTGACCATCACAGATGTCCCCAGGAAATGGTCCGGTGTCCCCTGGGGGCAGAGTCCCCCCAGGTGAGACCTACTAGCTAGACAGATAAATGAGCAGAGATAACCATCTCTGGTGGACCCCAATTCTTACTCAGCACCTCCTTCAGTAAGTGTCTTAAATTCTCACTGCCACTCTTGTATCCTTCTTGCTCTGTGGCCTCGCTCAGGGGTGGTGGTTCTCATCACATCTGCATCTCTTACACTTACCGCTGACTGACGGGGGAGGCCGCCTTTCTCGTTGCTAATATCATGGTTTGTATTTCCAGGTACCTTGACACAGGCCATCCGTAATTTTGCCAAGAGTTTGGAAGGCTGGCTGACAAATGCCATGAGCGACTTCCCACAACAGGTCATCCAGACCAAGGTAACGACTGGTGGGGATCTGGTGGAGGGAGCAGAGGCCACGGGGCCTTGCTGTGCGGTGAAGGGAGAGGCCACCAGGAGCAGCTCGGGAGAGAACGGTGCTCCAGAGAAGACTCAGACTATGCTCTTCCTGAGCACCCCATCCCCCGGGATCACCAAGAGTGCTGTGATGGGGGACAGCAGGAAGGTCTGCCGCAGCAGTGGTCATTTTTCTGTCATGCGTTCGGGTCAATTCAGAACAGAACAAATGTTTCTAACTCATCATAGGAGGGAATTTAATCTCCTTGCTATCACCTATTACAGCAGTTTTGGCCACAAATCAGAATTAGAAATGTACAGATTTGGCCCTCTTGTGAAAAAGTGACCACTTGTCCACAGTTCCGTGGAGCATCCTTACAGAGCCGCTTGGTACAGCTGAGGCCAGATTCTGGGCACCTGATCAGCCTGCCTACAGCCAGGAATTGCTCTGTGAGGCCGGTGGCCCTCAGACTTCAGGGCCTATTAGAATTGCCTAAGGAGCTGTGAAAAATGCAGACCCGCAAACCATACACCCACAGAGTTTCATCCAATGGCACCCGGGAATCTGCATTTTACTGGCCACTACAGAGTCAAAGGGAATCTAGAAGCAGGGAGGGGGCATAAGCAAACTGAATGCTAAGCCCCTCTGCTGTGGTCTTCTTGAACGATCAGGACGTGGGTCCTCTTCCCTGCCAGCAGCACTCTTTCCTTCTCCCAACCCCCTACCACGTCCTTGACCCGGTGTGCACCAAAGGGAAGAGAGAATCGGCACTCCCCGTGCAGCTCACCCTCCTGTCCTCGCTCACAGGTCGGTGTGGTCAGTGCCTTTGCCCAGACACTACGGAGATACACGTCCCTTAACCACCTGGCCCAGGCAGCCCGGGCCGTGCTCCAGAACACGTCCCAGATCAACCAGATGCTCAGCGACCTCAACCGCGTGGATTTCGCCAACGTGCAGGTGACCACCACCATCGCAGCTCGCCACAGGCTGGGTCAGGGCTCAGGGACCCCAACTGCTGTCCTAGACTTCCCCCCTCTAGAAAAATGTCCAAACCCCCAAAATTCAGCACACAGAAAAACCTCACACCTCACATTGCTATTGCACAAACCAAGGTCTAGGTCAAAGCCCCTGCAGCCCACCCAGGGGTCTGAGGTCTTCATTCCTTCACCTGCCAAGTCCCCCTGGCATCCAGGTGCTGAGACCAACACCTTGGTTCATTGTCTTTAAAATCTGCCTGCCTGTTATTTTCATGGCTGCCCCTGGGCTTATGTGGGGCACCGGCAATATTTTCATCCACTTCCTTCCCGAGTTTATCCACTCAGTAAACACACATGCACTATATCTAGCGACCTCTGAAAAATGAAACGTAATGCATTCTGAGTTTTGGATGCAGGAAGCCTGGATTTCATCCTAAGCAGCTAGGGCCAGGCCCTCTCTGCATGCGGGCTGTATCTGCCCCTGCGGAGTGTGCAAGCACCAGGCTCAGCCTGAATTGGAAAAGGCCAAGGTTGAGAAGGTGGACTCATCAGCGGGATGTCTGGCCCAGAGCTGTGATCTGGAGATGGCCTGGCTGGGCCCTGTGTTTCCAGCCACCTGGTAGGACAGAGACTGGTAGTTGTCCCTCTGTGCTCCACAGGAACAAGCCTCATGGGTGTGCCAGTGCGAGGAGAGTGTGGTGCAGCGACTAGAGCAGGACTTCAAGCTGACCCTGCAGCAGCAGAGCTCCCTGGACCAGTGGGCCAGTTGGCTGGACAATGTGGTCACCCAGGTCCTGAAGCAGCACGCAGGCAGCCCCAGCTTCCCCAAGGCTGCCCGGCAGTTCCTGCTGAAATGGTCTTTTTACAGGTAAGTCCCTGATTGATGTCTTCTGCGAGGATGGAAAGGGGAGGTGCTTTCCTCTGCTTAGCAGGGCTGGAGCAGTAACTGAATCCCATAAACAAGGGCCTGACCCGTGGTGTCATTCTTGGAGGGTAGACACTGGGGCAGGCCCGGAGGCATCTGTGGCCCAAGACCAGGTTGCGGCTGCTGTAGACAGAAATCATCAGCCTCGGGCCTTCTGGACACAGGCAGCAGCTCAAGCGCACATGCTCCCCAGAGTTAGGACATTACTTTTGCTCACTGCTCTAGCCCCAGCACCCAAATATTCATTGAGTGAATGAACGAGAAAAAAAACGTAAACCTCAATACTGTGTGGCTCAGCCATGAACCTCATACCCTGGCGCCACAAAATGAAAATGACAGTTTAGCCAAAAACGAGGATAAAGCAGAACCAGGATGCTGGAGAAAACCTGGAGGCAAAGCCAGGGTGTGATCTGACTGGCTACAGCTTACACGGCTGCTTACTTGGAAACTGACTGGATGTGGTTGGTTGTTCCTAAATTTTACTTTCTCGAATCAAACACATTGGCTTCAGCCTGGGTTTTGGTTTGCTTACAAGGCACCAGGCGTCAGAGTAACGGCCCCTTGACAATACCGAGTGCAGGCCACATTATAGTGCCTCATCCCCCTGGTCTGGGTCCCTTCTTGTTTTATTGGCGTGATTGTGCTGAGGCATAACTGAAAGCAGTTCAGAGAAGGGGCATTGGGTGCTTGGGGCTGCTTGACAGTGTGTTTGTAGGTGAGTTTCTACTTGGGTGCCATGTTCTATAATTTCTTTAAATCAGGGGTCACTCTTTCTGTAAAGAATCAGATCGTAGGCATTTTTAAGTAATAAAATTTTATTGACACACAGCACACAAATGAACAGGGCTTATAGCAATAAACTTTTATTTATGGACTTAGAAATATGAAATGCAGGTATGAAATAAAAGTCTTCTGTGCCTCCCTGGTAGCCTAGGGGTTAAGTCTCAGCACTGTCACCACTAGGGCCTGAGTTCGATCCTGGCCAGGGAGCTGACCCACATGGCACCCCAGACCTCTTCTGTCTTGACTGCTGCTCCCCTCAGCAGTGTATTTCAGTAGATTTGCCTGTTCTGCTCCCCACTCTGTCTCTGGTGAATCCTCTCACTGCCCCCCAACACTTCTGGCCTACACCCCAGTTTGTCTACAAAAATTTTTTTTTTTTTTTTTTTTTTATTTTTTATAGAGGCATGCTTTATTTATTTGTTTGCTGGTTTGTTTGTTTTTGTTTTGTTTATACATGCACTGGGCACAGTCAGAAGCGCGGGAGGGCGAGAGAATTCACCAGAGCCAGAGCGGGGAGCAGAGCAGGCAGAAGGACCGAAGTACACTGCTGAGGGGAGCAGCGGGCGGCAGGAGAGGTCTGCGCGCCATGTGGGACCCTCCTCTGGTGGCCGGGGAGCAGCCGGGGATCGAACCGGCGCCGCAGAGGCCGCGCGCAGCTTCGCAACCCAGCGCTCAACCGCTGCGCCACCGGGGAGGCCCTGTCTACAAAAATTTTTAAAAGAAAAGTCTTCTTTTGACCTTTTCCCCCAACCATTCACAAATACAGACACCATTCTTAGCTCACAGGCTGAGCGAGGTCTGCACTGAGTGTAGTTTGCCGACACCTACCAGAGTTGGATGAGGCATCACCTGTTTAGGTGCTTTAACCGCTGACCACAGGTGTCAGGAGGAGGGGGAGGCCAGGCCAGGCTGCCTGCTGTGGGGGCCTCCCTGATGGCACTGGGAAGACTTACCAAAGGCTTGTGGTCAAGGCCATCACATCACCAAAACGTAAATCCTGTGTTTTCAGCCGCCTCTTGCTTAGAGCTGACTGCTTCCACCCTCCCTGGTGGTCTTGGGAACTGGCGGGTCTACAGGGTTCTCAGGCAGTGTCGGAGCGGAAGAAGGAAGCCTGGCTTGACCGCCAGGCGTCTGTGCTCGCCCCGGCGAGGTTCCCAGCTCTGTCTGCCCACCCCCCAGCTCCATGGTGATCCGGGACCTCACCCTGCGCAGCGCCGCCAGCTTCGGCTCCTTTCACTTGATCCGCCTGCTGTACGACGAGTACATGTTCTACCTGGTGGAGCATCGCGTCGCCGAGGCAACCGGAGAGACGCCAATCGCTGTGATGGGAGAGGTGAGGACCCTTCCGGTGGCGGGACTGCAGGAGGGTGCGGGCGGGACCGTCCTGGTGGGGGGCCTCGGGATGGAAGCCCAGCGGGTGGAAAGGAGCTGGCCGGCCAGAGCCCCGCAGCCCAGGTTCAGCCCCTGACTCCTCTGCCCCCGCTCCCTGTGACCCTGGGCAGGATTTCCTGCCTCTGAGACTAGGCCTGGAACACCCTACCATGGGGGCGCATCTCTGGCTAAAATACATAACATAAAATTTACAATTTTGACCATTTTAAAGTGAGCAAGTGGCAATTCGCAGTGCTGCGCTTCACCATCTCGTCTAGTTCCAGGTTTTTTCACTCCCCATAAAGAAGTCCAGTCCCATCAGCTGTTACCAACCCGCCCCCACCCTCCCCAGCCCCTGCCACCAGAACCTAATCTCTGGCTGTGGCTGTGCCTGTCCTGGGCAGTTCACATCAGCCGACTCACACACCCTGGCCTGTGTCTGGCTTCTCCCTGAGCACCACGTCTTCCAGGCCCCTCCGAGGGGGAGCCTCTGTGAGCGCCACTCCTTATGGCCGACCTTGGTCCATCTCGTGTTAACACACCATTTTTTGTTTGTCCTTTCATCCATCTGTGGGTGGGCTTTCAGATCATCATCCACTCTTTGGCTACTGTAAATAATGCTGCCGTGAACTTTCTACACAAATACAGGTTTGCGCGCTGGTTTCAGTTCTCTGGGGTCTCTTTCTAGGAATGGAATTGCTAGATCACGTGGGGTTGTTTTGAGGTAGGTCATGCACATAGGCGCCTGTGACACAGGCAGCCACGTCTTCACTGTCGCTTCACAGAGGCCACTGCTACGTCCCCTTGCTGATCTGACCAGTCAGCACCCCGCCACCCTCAGTAGCTCCCAGGGGAGACCTGGCAAGTCTCAGGAGGGTCCCAGCCAGCGTCACAGCAACTTCTTAGGTCAGAACCCCAGGCTTCCAAGAGCCTGTTGTAGCCGCGTGTGAAGACTCTGTTGACATTCAGGGGACCCCGCAATGGACGCCCCTGACTGGCTTCTCTCTTTCAGTTCAACGATCTGGCCTCGCTGTCACTGACGCTTCTTGACAAAGGTGAGTGTGTCTGTGGCTTTCCCGCCCAAGCACTCCCGGGAGCCACCCTTCCCCCCACCAGCCTGGTGGAATCAGGGGCCCCTGGATTAAGGATCCCCAGGGCCTGGCATCCAGAGGGGCGGGCAATGCCTGGGCAGTGGGCACTCGGCCGCAGGACTGAACCGGGTCCCCGCTCAGAGGAGCAGCCCTGCCCCTCACGCCCGAGAACAGCATTTAATCCTGCTCAGGGCCCACCTCTGTGCAGGCCAGGACCGGGGCGGCCATGGGTCCCCGACACCCACCTCTGGAGGGTCCGTTCCCTGCACCGTGGATGTGGGAGAACCAGCCACCGAGGGGGAGCCCGCCAGGGAGATGAGGCAGGCAAAGTGGTGGTGGGCAAAGGGCAGTGACAGTGAAGCCCGCCCCCCGCCCAGGCTGGGGAGGAACCCCAGGAAGGACCTGGTTAACCCAGCCCTGAGCCCCGGCCAACAGGCCTCTCTGAAGATGCTTCTCTCTCCCTGGCACCCCCCACCCCCAACGCTGACCCCACAGACGACATCAGCGAAGACCGAACCAGCGAGGCCGACTCTGATGCCCGAAGCCTGGGTGAACCTCTGGTGAAGCGGGAGCGCAGCGAGCCTAACCACTCCCTGCAGGGCATCTAGCACGCCTGGAGCCCCATGCGGGGGTGCCTGTTGGACGATGTGGCCTTCACCCTGACTCACAGGGGCCCCGGGCAGTGCCCTTCAAGGACACTATAACTCTCAAGAAGAAACACAGTTGTCAAACACACAAAGGTGCCGTTGGGCCCCCCGAGCGCCTGGGTGCCCAGATCTCTTCCCTTCTGAATTTTCTCATTCTCTCCTCTGCTGGAATTGTGAACTGTACTTGAGGGGACCCTTCCAAGGGGCTGAGCAAATCATTACCTCCACTTTTGGCTTCTCCTCCATTTAGCTGATCCCAGTTTTCACCATGATTTCTAAAGGGTCAGTCAGATCCCAGGAAGGAAGGGATGCCCCCTGCTGTTGGCAGACCAAGCTGACTGGCATCCAAGGAGCTTTGGAAACGCAAAGCAGAACCTAGGCCTGATGCCTCTGTGGAGTGAAGCCCCCACCCCACCATGTCCCGGCTCTGCGTCCCCCAGCTCGTGGGCCTGGAAGGCCACCTGCCCTGCGGGAGTCCCGGCTCTAAACGCCAAAGTCCTCCAGAAGCAGCTGCCAAACACATCCCTGGATGACTCCCGGCCCGCGTGACTCAAAGAACCAGCGCAGAAACAGGCCCACTAGTGCCAAGATGTGGTGGTGTCTTTAACAATAAAAACCAGATGTTTTATCAACAACAGAAAGGATCGGGGTCCTGTCCAAGTTCACAGTCAATATCAAGCCAAACTAAACCACTGGGTTTGGAATGAGTCTGCTCCCAGGGGGCCATGCTGCCAGTGTCTTGGTGGCACCTCCAGAGGGTGCCAAGTCTGCACAAGCAGCTGCCCGCGTCCTGCTCCACAGAACCTACCGGAACACCTCCCGGAGCGCTGTGGCCACGGGCAAGTCCCATCTTGAACTGCTCAAAGTCAAAATTCTCTTCTAGAGACAAAGGAATCCCAAGGACTTTTGCAGCCCTGAGCTTTAAACACCCAGGACTGTATCCATCTTAACACGTTGCTCTTGGTTATCTACGTGCAAGAGGTCCGTCCTCACACCAGCTGCAGAGAAGAAAGACAAACCTCTGGTCTAGGAAGCGCCTTCTTAGGAAATGCAATAGTTTCTCTTTTTGAAAATAAGTTTATACCAATAGTTTTGTGCTCTAATTGTTATTAGAACGTTTCTTATGAATGTGTATTTTTGGTCCCAGATATTTTGTTCTCATTCATGCAGAAGGTACTAATGTAAACTCACATGGCCTTTCAAGCCCTTACTTCCCTTCAAACAGGAGCGCTGCGCATCCCTCAGCCCCAACCAGGTGTCCAGGGAGCGGCGGAGGGGAGGAGAGAGCGCGCTCGTTTTAGAAACCAAAAGTTCTAATAGTCACGGTGTTTGTCTGGTCTTAGAGTTCAAGCCTTAGATGAAATCAGACAAAAGAATGTCTTAAAAATACATCTCTCCTCTCCCGAGAGACATTGAAGCTCACAGTGTGTGGATTGTCCTGGTCTGTCTTTTCTTCCACACGTGGCCCCCAATACAGACTGGGTTCTGCCCTCTGCTGTCTCGTCCTTTGTGGGATTCCTTGCAGAGGGAGGAAGGACAGTAACGACCCGAGCCTTTCAAGCTCATTCTTGTTTTGTATGGAAATAAACACGTTGAGTGCACCCATTTGGGGTCACAATGCACACTCCATTCCCTGCCCCCCTCCCTGCTCAGCTGCTTCCAGAACGTTGCTCAGGCTCTCTGGAGAGTGTTCCAGATGGCTGAAGATGGCAAGAAAACCGTTCTTAGCCTAGGTGGGCTGCTGTCTCGTGTTTACAGAGGTGAACACACTGGACTCATTCAGATGTAGTAAAATAAGTTGTTCTCAGTCCAGGCTTTCAGAGTCCCCCAAGAACCGGTGCGTGAGCTTGTTCCAGAATTGTCAGTGCCTGGGTCCTGCCCATAGACCATCTGGCTGGAGGGATGGGACTGGAGCGGAGGACCCCTGTGGCCGTAGCCACCCTCTCGAGGGACTTGGGCACAGGGAAAACACAGGGATTAGAGGAACCAGGAAGGGCCCGCAGGTGGGAAGTTGTTCCAGAAACTTGGGTGCACTTCCCAGGCAGCTATCCCTACAAGCTGTTTCTTAGGTACCAGAGTGGTACCCTACGTGTGCCCAGATGCTGGTCTCAGGCCCCTCTGTCCCAGGAAGACAGCTTGGGGCCCTTCAGCGACACTGAAATAGTCCATTATCCCTGGACTGGGAATAATCTGGATCTGTGCTTGGCTTAATGCTCCCCTGTCACCATCTTGGAATTCTTTATTTTTGAACAGAGGGGATGTGTTTTCATTTTGCACTGGTGCCACAAATTTTGTGGTCAGTTCCAGGGAACTCCTGGACATCACTAACTGTGCTGCTTCCTCTCCAGCCCAACGCCAGGGCCCTGCCCAATTCTGAGAACCCATGGGTCCCCGACTTGCCCCTCATCCCACAGTTCACCATTGCAGCCTCTGCTGCCCCCAGCCTTCCCCCTTGGGAAGGCCAGGCCTGGTGCAGGGACAACAGGGCCCCTCGGGGAGGAGACCCAAGTCTTATCCTTGAGGACTGAGTGGCTGGTGAGGGAGTGAGGCACTTGAGGAGGGGCAATGTCCCATGACGACTGCCCCAGGAGCTGAGGAGGAGAGCCTGCGGAAGACCTCTAGGTCGTGAAGTCCGTGAGGGCCCTCTGGGAGGGCCTAGAAGCACAGGTGCTGCACAAGGAAAACCCAATCCTGCCACGAGCCTCTGCGAGGTTCTAATCACAGCAGCTCCGCACTAGAGGTGTCCGTCCAACCCCCTTTTCTACACTCTTCAAGGTAGGTGCCAGCCCCCTTGTACACAGGGTAAAATCAAGGCTGCTATCCGGAATGCAGATGTGATGGTTGGAGCACCAATTTCCACGTTGGACCTTGAGGTAGACATCGAGGTCCAAGATGGCAAAGCAATGAGACAGAATAGCCTGGGCACCTGGTGATCATGGAGCTGCTCTTATTGAACTGACAGCCCCAACCAGAGTTCAGTTAAGCCAGAGACTCAAAGATGCCTTGACTTCCGGAATTCTGGCAGCAAGAACTCTGAGGGAGGTGTTCACACACATAGGCACCAACTACGGGCATGCCAGGGGGGAGGATTCTCCCTGGCTGGGAGTGTCCTCCCAGGCCCGGTTTCCTCCTGCCTCTCTGGGTCCTGCCCCAGGCCCTCCCTTTCCACACCCTCCACCACCCCCTGCACAGCCACCGTGGGAACAGTCCTCCAGGTGCTGCCCATCCACTGCTGCTCCGAGCCTCATGGGAGCCTCATCCTCTGGCCAGGCCGTCCCACATCTCCATTATAGCACCCCCCCCCCCATCCCCACCCATCCAACTGTTAAGGCCAGAAACCCAGGAATGCCACATTTCCCCCACCCCTCTGGCCTCCTCAAAATGCCCTCTCTCCTACCTCCCTGCCACCCCCCAACCTTTTCTGGCCGGGAGAAGCAGTGTGGGGGAGAGCTGGGACACGAGCTGTGGCCTCAGATCAATCACTTAGACCCATTTCCCCATCTGAAAAAAAGATAATAAAGATACCAAATCCAAAGCATTGAGATTTGAATAATTTGGTCCATAGAAACAAGTCGGGTAAGCCTTCAATTGTTTCTTCATCTTAACACTAGTAGCATTTGGGACCAGATCTTTAGGGCGGGCAGTCCTGAGCTCTGCGGGGTGTTGAGCAGCATCCATTCAATCCCCAAAAGCAACCCCCTCAGATGTGACAATCAAAAATGTCTCCAGATGTCACCCAGTGACACCCGGAGCAGAATTGACCCCAGCTAAGAACCACTGGGTTAAATCATTTTCATGACCAGTTTCCTGCATTTTTCAACCCTGACGTCCATGTCATTTGTCATTCACCCTTCATCCTGTGCCTCGCACAAACGCTTACCCACGCGATGCTCTGACTTCTTGTTCCTGGAACTCACTTTATTTCATGCTCTTCCATCTTCACTACTCTTGCCACCCAAGTCCCACATCTTCACACATATAACTCTTTCTTTAGCAGGCACCTCCTCCAGGAAGCCTTCCTGGAAGTTTCTTATACACTCTATCCCCTTTACCAAATTTATTGTAATCATTCACGCGTCAGTCTTCCTCATAATCTTTCTCTGTGGGTGAGTAGCTCAGTCTTGCTGAAAGCTGAGTGCTGTATGGGATTCCCCACATCTGTACAGTGTGTGCTCAGCAAACAGTGAGTGAGTGAGTGAGTGCGTGAGTGAATGAGGAGGGTTTCTGGGAGAAGGTACTACTCATGGTGATCCTGGAGAGGAGGGGAAAGAGAGACAACATAGAAGAATGACAAGGAATGATCAAGGTGAAGAAAATGAAAGTCATTCTGGAAGCCACCACCAGAATTTCTGCCATAACCAACGCTCAGCTTTAGAAAAATTTATCTGGCAGAGAGGATGCATATGAAGGCACCGGAAGCAAAGAATTCAAATAGGTACTTGTTAAGATCATACAAGTGTGGGGAGTAGGAGTCAATTTGGAGTTTCAGGGGTGAAGGTGGAGGATGATGAGAAGTGAGTGTCCCCTAGAACCACAAGCTCCGCAGCAGGCTGAATGGGCTATGGAAGCAAGTTACGGGTCACGACAATTTAATCTTATTTTTTTTAATTTAATCTTATTTTTAATGGACAAGAAAAAAGAAAAAGCACCAGGAATGTCAGTGTAATAAATGTGACTAAATTTTTTATTTCAGCATACATTTCAGTCCTGTATAGCTTTAAGAGGGGTACGCGTTCTCAAAAATGGGCGCGTAATGGGCGCGTTCATCATTGTCGGCATGGCACAGAGTGTAAGCGCACAAGCCCAGATGCACAGCCCCCTGTGACCCAGGCTACGTGTGCAGTTGTGTGACCACCATCGCATGCATGGTCCATCGGCGACCAAAACAGCACTAATGAAAGCATGGCCACGAGTGTGCATGCGTGGTGTGGTGCTGGCTGCAGCATAAAATATGTGTGTGTGTGTATACATACACACGCATATATATCTCAAAAGCCATGACACCAGAGAGTTCTCAACCTACTTTGAGGTCACAGATCCCTTCTAGAATCATCCATGATAAAACTTTGTGGGGTTTTGCTACCCAGCACCCATCCTACCTGCTTTTGAAGAGCACCCTGATTTCCTTTTTGAGGAATGACCTTTCTGCCATGGGTTTGAAACCTCATCTCTGCGTAGGCGGGGGAGACGCAAGTTCGCAAGGAGAACTTCTGAGTGGAGGAAATGAGCTTGGTGTGTGGGAGGACCAGTAAAGTATCTGGAAGGAGACCAGGGCTGGAGGGGAAATGGGGGAAGCAATAGAGGGAATCCTAGATCCTAGGGAGGACTTAGGGTTTCTTTCAGGAGTGACTGTCCAGAGAAATCAACACTCAGTGGCATCTCAGACCAGTCACTGGGCACCTCGAGGCTCTTGCACAATAAACATGTGCTGGAGGTATGAAGTGGGTAGAGCGTGCGGGGCACCCGTGCTGAGCCCTTCCAGTATGGTACGTTGGCATCCGAACTGTGGGCTGAATGACTAAGACTGAGAGCAATTGAAGTTCCGGCTTTCTCAGGGAGGTACCCACTTCTGCTAAGTGGTTTCCACTTCCAAATCCCACTGGAGCTTCGGTTTCTTCTCTTCTCTTTGGTCATACCAGCATCCTCATAACTTTCCAGGAAATTCCTGATGTGTTTACATTTGCCAGAGGTGGTTTTTTGAAGGTTTACACCCAGTGTCCAAACCGATACGACTTTAGTTCTTGTGAATTTTGCAGTTGGCTTCAGAAGGGATTCCCAGACTTCCTGGCATCCCCCCAGCTTGGAGAACCTATCTTAGAGGCAATGTATCCATAGTGCTGGGAGCATGATCCTGAAAGCAGCAAGCACACTGCAGCCAAGACATTCTCCACCTGTAAGATGTAGCTAGCGCCTGCCTGACCTGGTTCCCCTCCACAAGCCAGACCTCAAGGGATGTATTTGAGTGCTTGTAAATTTAGCTTTTTTTCCCCCCTGGAGTGGGGCTTCGAATTGCTCCCAGTCCTCTTCTGCCCCCCAGTGGTCACTGTTGATACAACCGCTTCCTTTTCACGCTGCTCTTTTCAAGCCCAGATTTTGCCAAATCAGGCCGGTTCACTTACTAAAGTGCAGCAAAGCATGATAGGAAAGACCACAGGCACCACTGTGAATGAGCTACTTCCCTCTTTCCCTCTCCCACTCCCCTTCTCTTCCTCAAATATCACTATTCTTTTATATAGAATCAAAGTGTCTTCCCACAAGGTAATAATTACAAAAGGCAAAGTAGCCTCCTGGAAGACACCATCTAAACTGAGGGATCTCAGTTGTCATCAGTAACAGTAGAGATGAGGTCATGTGCCTCCTGCGTCATGTGCACACCGAGGACCTGGATTTAATCAAGAGGAAACATCAAACAAAACCAAATGGTCATGTGGTCATGGACAAAAAAAAAAAAAAAGACTGAGAAACTGATCCAGGCTAAAAGAGATTAAGGAGAAATGACATCCAACACAGGATCCTATTCTGGATCCTGGAATGAGGGGGGCAGGAGCTTTAGAGATGAACAGATGACATTTGAACAAGGTTTATAGTTAATGAATTGCATTGTATCAATGTGAACTTCCTGGTTTTGATCATTGCACTGTGGTTATATGATATGCTAATATCTGGGGAAGTAGATGAAAGCTATATGGAATTCTTAGTACTGTTTTTGCAACTTTTGTGTGAATTTATTTTAAAATGAAAAAGTTAAAATTATAATAAATAGGCTATTTCCTCCAAGTTCCATACCCAATTTAGCTCCTGCAGAATATGAGGGTGAGGGGAGCTGATGCACCCAGCTTGAGTCACAACACGTCAGCCACACGGGGCATCCAGCTGTCAGAGCTGGAGCCGTGGGCTGAGGGACAGCACAATGGGTGCTGAGAGGAGAAGGCATCCCAGGGTGACTTCCTATCAGGCCCATCTGCTCTGAGCTCCTTCAGGGCAGGCACTGTGTTTGATTAATCTCCAAGTCTTGACCTCAGCCTGAGACTGGCAGAGCAGACACTTCGCGTACCAGCTCTCTGCCCACAACAAAAAAATAATTGAATTGTAGCTGTGATTGACCTTTATCCTGGAGTCCAAAAACAGAAATCATTTCCAACTTGGCTGCAGAGAAGGACAATTCACAGTTCTCAGAGCTTGGTCCAAGTGCCAGGGGTCCTCTGATTTGTCTCCTGGTGGACCAAGAGGAGGCAGACACCAGAGAGGCCGATCAGCAGTTCAGGATAAACCATTTGGATCCCTCCTTTGCCCTCACTTCTAATCATTGTTAGGAAGAAGCCCAAACATCTCACTGTGACCTACAAGGCCCTTCATGTATGTCCCTGACTTCAATTCTCACCTCTGCCCTCACTCACCTTGCCCAGGTCACGCTGAACTCCTCACTGTTCCTCTAGCTCACCAAGCTGGTTTCTGCCTCAGGACCTTTGCACTCACTGTACTGTCTAGAATGCTTCCCCTGAAGCTCTTCTTTCAGAATGTCACCCTCTCAGTGGAGACCTCCCTGATCAGTCAATCTAAAGTATCCCCCCTTTCTGTTACTGTCACAATGTGCTGTTTTCTTGGAAGCACTTGCCACTCTCTCAAATTATTTTTGCTACCTGTCTATGGTCAGTCTCCCCAGAGAAGAATGCAAAGCTACATTAAGACAGGGTCTATCTTATTCATCCTGGGCACCCCAACTTGTAAAACAGTGCCTGCTGAAGCATAGGAGGTGTGGTGGATATCGCTGCTTCACAGATATCTCCCCAATGTAGTGGTTTCTAACAGCAACTGTTAATTATCTTTCATGGTTTCTTTGGCTGAGGAATGGGACAGGCTAGGCTGGGCTCGTCTCTCAGAACTCGGGTCACTCATGCCATCAGTCAGTGGCTGCAGCTGGAACAGCCGGAGGGTGGCCACACATCTCTTACTCAGGGCTTTGCATTTGTGGCCTCAACTTCCTTCCAGTTTGGTCAAGGATGGACCACATATAAAATGGTGGCCCCAACAGATTATACCATACAGCCTTCGTTTGTAGTAGATTTAACCATTTAGGTTTGTGTAATCACTCTATGATGTTCACACAATGATGCTATCACCTCATGTCCCATTTGTCAGAATGTATCCTTGTCATACAGAACTGTATAGCACTGCAAGGCAGCTAGATTGCTTTAGATAACGGCTAAAGACTTTTAAGAGCAAGGATTCCCATAAAGCCAGCAGGAATTACATCCCTGTGGTGACCCAGTCTCCAAGTTACAAGTTACATACTGAACACTTCTGCTCCACCAATAACCAAACCATGAAGGGAAGGGAACAGATTTGGGAAGAAGGCCAAAGAATTTGGGGTTATGTTTTAAAACCATCACATTCGGTGCTCAACAAATATTTAATTAATAAGTATTGGCAAAGTTAATTTGTTAGAAACCAGATAAAGCAAGCAAAGGAAGGCCTTTGAGGCTGTTGGCAGCCATTGGCACTGGTAAAAACTGTAAAAACTATGGATATTAGCTCATCAAGCTCACAGGTTTAGCACTTGTCAATGTCCCTTGGAAAACCACAACTGCATTATATTTAGCAAGTGATGACATGTTGCTGGGAGCTTCCCAAAATGTGGAATGAATGTGGTGCATGAAATGACTTGAGGAGATGTGTAGACATGGCATTAAATGACACCAAGTCATAAAGATTATAGTTATTACGTTTTCAATTTTCTTTCACTCCTCAAGTCAAGGAGAAAGCTTCAGTTGAGTGATGCTTTTAATATGCCGCTAATACTTTGCTAATCACCCTTTATATCAAAGTAAAATCAGGCTTGGGGTTCAGCACTTTGCCAGGCAACAGGATCTACCCAGAATTTAATATTTTTGTTTTCTGGTTTATTTATATATTATCTCCTCCTATTGATGGTTTGGTGGTGTTCTGTTTTAAATGACGATATACGGTATTTAATGCAAGTTACACTTAATTGGAATTGGTGATAAAATCAGGGGTATGCTTGGTAGGACTCATTCTGACCAGTTTCTGGTAGCAAAGAATGGGTAGAAAGCCCCCTACTTTTGGAGATATGTCATTGCCCTTGAATTATTAAATTCTGGATATGAATTTGAAGGGCATATCATCTTTAATTGATTCAGGTGTCATCTATGAAACAGAAGCCCCTCTTTTCTCTCGCTACCACTGCAAGTGCGGAGAGCAAGAGTATCTACGGTGATATTGATCAGAATTACCAAGGATATTATCTGGCCAACATTACCTACCATTCTCGCGTGAGGCCCTCTCCCTTGGTCTGTGCTCTTCAACCTCAGGCCTCTGTTCACCCCACTTCTCTACCTGGCCGCCAGAAAGGGTCTGCCGGACACACTGGACTTAGAAAGGGAAACTGAGGCTCGAGATGACGGGCGTTCCGCAGGCCTTCCCCCTCAGATCGCTCCCTCAGGCCTCGGGGGCTTCGTGAGGAAAGTCCCAGGCAGACCCAGGGATTTACCTAGAAGGAGGTCTCGTTCGATGGCTCACCCTCCCACAGTGGGGCACTAGGGAGAAACAAGCGGAAAACGGGGGCGTCAAGACCCGTTTCCAGCCGCAGAACCTCACACAAACGTCGCTCCCGCGCAGCCGGACGCGCGAGGCCCGATGCGCATGCGCCCACCCTGCCCACGCCCCCTCGGTCGGCGGGAAAAGGAGGCGGGGGCTGTTAGTGCGCAGGCGCATGCTCGGAGCTCGGCCAGGTCTGGACAGCGATCTAGAGTTCGACTCCGACTCGGGCTCAACGCGCAGGCGCCATCTGCCCGCCTCTCTTGGAGTCGGCTTGGGAAGTACGCACGCGCGGGGAGTTTCTGGCAGAAAGCAGGCGAGCCCGGGCCGGCGCGGAGCCTTGTGGGAGGGCTTAAGGAAGTAAAATGGCGGACCTGGCGAACGAAGGTAGGGGAGGCGCCGTCGGGGGCCAGCTGGCAGTCAGAGAACGGGCGGGGGGCGGCTCAGGGCCCACAGGCCTGAGGGGTGGGCAAGCCGGGGTCCGGAGGTCCCGTCTGCTTCGGGACAGAGACTCAGCGGGCCCCATAGCCGCCCCCCATTGCGTCCCCTCAGGCCGGGTTCCCTGGCCCCTTCACTCCCGGCAGTCCCAGCCCTGCCACCGTCGGACCGGAGAGCCGGGGAGACCACTGAGACGGCGGCCTTCAGGCCCTTCCGCTTCGCAGGCCAGGTCCGGAGTGGAAGGGGGCAGGAGGCGCGGTCTGAGTGCCTGGGCTTCGGATGTAAATAGACCCTAGGGCCTGGTCGTGGGCCGGAGCGCGCCTCGCTCCCTCCCCGCCCCCTCGTTCCTAGAGACCCAGCCTTTCCCGTTTCCCCTCCTGCCTACCCAGCCGACCCACCCCCTAATCCTGTGTGGTTCTCATCTTCCTATGGCCTCCCCCACGCCGGAGACACCCGGTCTGTTTTCACCCCCCTGCCCCCGCCCTGCCCTCCCCACCCCCATTCCCGCCAGTTCCCCCGGCTCCTTCGTGGCGATCTGATCGTCTCCCTTCATTTAGGCCGGGCCGCAGGATGTGGGCCGCCGAAATCCCTGGCTGGTTTTGGTCTTTTTTTTGTGAACTAACAGAGAGAGAGATCGACAGAGAATGTGTTATTCCCTTTTCTGTGGATGGCTGACATCCCACCTGAGCGTTTTTGACAAGGTTGCAGTTCCTAAGCCCTCAGGGAAGCTCTTCGTAAACTGATGTCTGCTTAAATCAACAGTGGTGTTGATAGGGCCTTAGCTTCTGAACTTCCCAGGCCTATTTTTAGCTCCTTCCGTTTCTAAGTGCAAAACTACAGGCAAGCTATCTACCTGTCTGGCCTTGGGTCCCCATACCATGCTCCGGCTGTTGGAGTGTGGTCTGAGGTTCCCGTATTGAACTACACTAATGTATGTGTGAATGATGATAGTAAGTTCTCGTCCTGGTGGGGCATTTGGGATGGTAGCAGGTAATGTCTAAACTCTGGGCATATGTTATCTGGGTAATACGCCTCACAAAAGCTTCAAGAGTGCTGTTAGTTCTCTTCTCTTGGTGAGGAAACAGACTTAGAATGGTTACGTTCCTTATCCAAGACAAGTCACGCAGCTAGTAAGGAGCAGGAATGTGAATCAGGTGGTCTTTTGGCCATTTTATGGCGCATTTCTGTTATTAAAATAAGAGAGTTGGGTCTCCCTTGTGGCGCAAGGGGTTAAGACACAACCTATGAACCTATCTGCAACTTCTGCAGCACAAGTTCGATCCCCAGCTGGCCAGGGAGCTACCCACATGGCGCAGCAGACCTCTCCTGACTCTCCAGCTGCTCCCCTCAGCAGTGTACTTGGGTCAGTCTGCCTGTTCTGCTCCCCAGTGTGTCTGGTGAATCTTCTCACCCCTTTGCCCCCCCCCCACCGCCTGTACCCCCAGCTCTTGTATGTATAAATAAATACATCTTTAAAAAAATAAATAAAAATAAATAAGAGAGTCCCAAGTCCCAGAGGGTTGAAGCATTCTAGTTCATAAGACTCAGTTAAAGGTAGGAGGACTGACTAAATGGGAATCATTGTGACATTATTTTCATCTTCAGCCCATTCAGTTTCTTAAACTCAAGACTCATATCCAACATCATATTTGATATCTCTGTTTGAATGTCTGGTAGGCACATCAGCGGTGCATCCAAAACAAAATCCCTCTTTCCTCAAACTACCTGTCCCTCCCACGGTCTTTCTTCTGTTGTGGTCAATGGCAAATTCATTCTTTGAATTCTCAGGCCAAAAAACCTTGACTCCTCTTTCTCTCATACACACAGGAAATTCTGTCGGGTCTGCCTTAGAAATATTTCCAGAGGGGGCCTCCCTGGTGGCGCAAGGGGTTAAGACACAACCTTATGAATCTGTCTGCAGCCACTGCAGCACAAGTTTGATCCCCCGGCCAGCCAGGGAGAGACCCACATGGTGCAGCAGACCTCTGTCTAGCCTGCTGCTCCCCTCAGCAGTGTATTTCAGTGAGTCTACCTGTTCTGCTCCCCACTCTGTCTTTGGTGAATCCTCTCAACCCCCACACCTCTGGCCTGTACTCCAGCTCTTGTATGCATAAATAAATAAATCTTTAGGGGAAAAAAAAAATATTTCCAGAGGGTGATCACTTCTCAACACCAACATTGCCACTGTTAGCCATTTAACAACATAGCTCAGAAGGCAGAGTGGTGCTCTCTGCTACCTCCTTGTCCCTCTCTCCCCCGACTCACCCTTATTTTCTCAGCATTCCTAAAATGGTCCATATACTCTCTCTTTTGGACCTTCTGGTTCCTGTGTCTTAGATATTCTTCCCCCAGATATTCCTGTGCTTGCTCGTTCACCTTCAGGTGTTTGTTTAAATGGTACTTGATATTGAGAATGTCTCTGGCCACCTATTTTAAATTGTATTCACATTTCCTATCTGCTTTACTCTGTTTTATATTAGGCAGCTGACTTACCACCATCTGACATGTTGGGTTTTACTGGTTTGTTTGACTGGCTCTTCACTAGAATATAAGCTCCAGGAGGGCAAGGATTTTTATCTGTCATGATCGCTGATGGATCCCTTACACCTAGAACAGTGCCTACCACAGAGTAGGTATCCAAGAAATGTTTGTTGAATGAATGAATGAATGAATGAATGAATGAATCAGTGAGGCGTATCTCAGTGTGAGGTATACCTTTGGGCACAAAGAGAAAATGGATTCCTGTTTTCCAGGGATACCCTTTCTAGCATATGAGCTGCTAATTGGAAATTGCATATTGGAACATATATGTGTCAAATAGAGAAATGAAATGTTTTTGCCTACCACTCTCACCTAGTACTTTTGTCTCTGTTTCTAGGTCTAGCGTGGTTGTCCTCAGGAAGTCACATCTCAGTGGCCTTGCCTCACATGTCTGCCATTCTTTAATTCGTTGTTACATTTTTCTCAACTCCATTTCTACTTGTGGCTTGAACAGCCCACTGAGACTTCCTTGTCTATGCATTTTAAAACTTTAGGGACAGCCCCACACAGTGCCTTCCCTCTTGCTATTCAAGTTCTAGCCACATGCCCTCTTTCCAGATTGGGATCCTAAGCTGATCAAGCTTCACCTCACCGTCTGTCCCTCTTCTCTCAGCCGTTGCCACCTAAGGCAATGGTTGAGTCTGAGGCAAAGGTTGTCCACCCAGGCTGGGCATCAGAACAAGCTTGTTAGAGAATAAGTTTTCTTGAAACCACAAATGCTCAGTCTCTGCCCCTCCCCCCATTCTGTGAGGTGTTTAGGTGACTCTAGGCAATTCTACAGTTAAAAAGCAGCACAGGTGCTGTTGATAAGTACCCGAATGGTACAGGTGAGGTGTTCTGTGCTTGTGTACCAAGAAATGTTTCCAGTTGTGTACTCAGTACAGCATTTTGTTGGCCCTTGTTGCCATGGTGATCTCTTAAGGGATGGTCATAGCTATTCCCTTTATTGGTTGTCGTACAGTTTCTGACTTTTAAAGTCCAGTTGGAGTGCCTCTCCTGGGAGAGAGAAAGTGTGTGTGCATGCACGCATGTGACTTGTGCCCAAGGATAGTGGCTCTTGCTTGGCATTTTAATATTTATACATCCCAGACTCATTCTTGCTCTGGGGTTACATTCATTGTTGACAGACATCAGGATTTGAAGACAGTTTATCCCTCATAAAAAGTAAAAAGAGGATAAGCACAGTGTATTTGAGCTAAAGGAAATCTTGAATTCTAGATCCAAATATGAAGAGATACCATACACATATGAATTCCTGGGATCTTGCCTAACAGACACTTGAGAGATATTTTAAAGTGGGGTTCTCAATAGCCCTGTTCACATTCTGGTTCAAAGCGCATTGTAGGATTTTAACAGTGTCCTGGCATCCCTGACAGTACCACTAGATGCCAGGAGAGCACATACCCTCCACATCCCCTACTGGAAGGGCTTGTGACAACCAAAACTATCCTCAGACATTGCAGAGTGAACCAGGGTAGGGACACATAGAGAACTGGGTTTGTGCTTTGATTTTGCTGTGTACTATCTGATTGACTTTTAGTAAATTTCTTAAGCCCTTTGAATCTCAGTTTCCCACCAGTATAATGGGAATAGTGGTGATCACACCTATCTCATGGTTGCTGTGAGCATTGGGTCAATTAATGCATGTAAATTAATTATCACCTATCTCAGCACACAGTAATAAACAGTCAACAGCTATTTTTACTACAAGGGGACTTACAGACACATGTACTTTAATGCTCGGCATAAAGAGAGGAGTCTGAATGGTGCAGGTGTTTCTTCCTCACAAATAAGGTGGATCTTGGTTGAGCCCATGATGGGAGACCAGTAGGAAGTGGACCTTCAGCCCTCCTGGGTTCTGTCTTGCCTTTCATTGCACAGCCATCTAGCTCAGAATTTCTCAGTCCCTGCACTATAGACATTGGGGACCATATAATTCGCTGTGCATTGTAGGATGCAGTCAGCTTCCCTTACCTCTACCCACTAGGTGTCAGTAGCACCCTCCCACAGTCATCACACCCATCTCCAGACATGACCAGTGTCCACTGGTGGGCAAACTCCCAGTTGAGAACTAGTGACCAGATGTCAGGGTAGAAATTTTCTAGTGGTTTGACTTTTCTCAATTTTTACCTTGTTGATTTAAAACTTAACCTCTGAGAGGATAAGATACACCTGAATTTTCATTGGTGAACTAGAACTCAAACAGTTGGGATCATCAGTACATACAACTCTCTTGACCCTCTTCCCCTGCCTAAATTAAGGTTTTTAGATAAGGGAGGAACAACAGTTTGAAATTTTTTTCATGGAGTTATGGCAAAAATTAACTCTAGGGTTTGTTTGAATGTTTATATTCAACTCTCCAGTGCTTCTTAACTCTGCAGCAGGTGGAACTTTATGGTAACTGAGGGGTGTCATGATATCACAAAAGCTGCAAAATCTAGTTTCAAAGAAAGACTAGGTTTTGCCCAGCATCATGTGTATAGATGGAAAAACTTCGAGTTCTGCAGAATTTCCCAACCATGTCTTCAGCTTGCTTCTCAGTGAAGAGGACAGTGAAATTACCTAGTAAACCTGTTACTCCCGCACAATCACTGAATAGTAAGGCTAGTCGGGGTATGTGCTTGTACACAGAGGGAATTGCATTGAGTGGATGCAACAGGAGGAATAAGGTGAGCTTCGAGTATAAGATGGTGTTTGGAGGAGGGATAGTGCTTGGTGGTAGCAAAGGCAGCATTTTGGGGTTGAATTCCAGCCTCATGTGTGAGTTCAGTCACAGAACAGGCCAGGGTAAAGTGGGAGGTGAGTGCTATTTGAAAAGCAGTGGAATGCATTGGGAAGCTTCAAAGGGTCTTTCTCATGTAGTGAGAACTGTACACGGTTAGCTGGTACTGACTTGGCGAGCTTTGGTAGCTCTCCATGGTACTTTGCAGCACTAGTAAGGCACTAATAAGGCAGATGGGTTTGCATCATCTGGATGTAACGTGATAGCAGCAGGCAGCAGGGGTTCTTTGGCTCATTTGAAGGGGATTTGTTTTTGCCACCTATGCACAGTGACCTTCCTGTGATCCCAGTGGAGTCAGCGGTGTGGCTCTGCATTGTTCCACATAAAATTGTACAGCCTAGGGCTTCACAGTGGAGCCCTCCATGACCAGTGTGCTTCACTGTTGTGGTCTTGGTACTCAGTCCTATTGTCTAGCACTGTCAGTCTAATCCTGATTGCACATCACACCTGCTCAAGGTTGAGGAAAGTGCCTGGGCCACAGCACTGGAGATGGTTGCAGGAGGTCCAGGTGTCTGGAGTTTTCAGAAGGCTCCCAGATGTTTTATGACATGAAGCCAGAGTTGAAAACCACAGGCAGAAGTTGAAAAGTTTTTTGAAGGGCAAACAGGCATTTTTAATTTGGCCCATATAGGTTTCTGTTTGTTTTTAATTAGGAGTCAACACTTAAGAATTCTGAGATTTCAGAGGGGGAAATAATCCAGGTTTCTGATTTCTCTTGAAAACCAAGAACCAATTTCAGCCTGCATTCCTATGTAGTAATGATGTACCAGGATAATGGAATAACTGCTGCCTTGAGATAGACTGTGTGCTTTCCTGGAGACTCCAGACTCCCCCAGGTTGTCTGGGACATAGCCCACCTTTGCCTTCCTGACCTTTTTTGACATTTGGGTTTTTACCCTCTTCCACCATCTCACAGACAAGGGATCTCCAAACTCAGGGTGCTCTTTAGCCTAGGACCTCAACAGAGAGCTCCGGATGGACTTTTAATTAATTCAGGATTCAGTGTCCTGGAGGCAGGTACCCAAAGCAGCATGTGGCAAGGTTTCTCCACAATGGCCTAGGTCTCTGGGAATTTCTAAGGGAGTTTGAGTTCAAAACTATTTCCATAGCCATACAAAGACACATTTGCCTTTTCACTCTGCTTTTGTGAATGGACAGTAGTTTCCCCAGAGGTTGTAATAGTATGCTAGAGCCACAGATGAACTCAAGATCAGCCTACTTTTCTTTTCTTAAACTAGACCTTAAAGAGATTTGTCAAAACATAGAACAACAGCATTCTTTTCACTAATTTATTTTTGTTTTTAAAAAGTTATTTTTTTTTCATCAAAATAATACTTAGATAAACCTTTACTAACTTGTTGTCTTAAACTAATATTTTGACGTTTTCTTGGTTTGATTTTCTAGTATACTAAGTCCCCGTGGCTGTAGCCCACCTTTACAAGAGCTCTTGCAGATCCTCAGTAATTTTCAAGATGGAAAGGAGTGCTGACACCAAGAACCCCCGGCGTATGCTAGCAGCGTCCCAGTGTAGGGGCCCTTAGTGGGGGCTGTGGTGACCTTTGCGTGGTTTCTTCCCTGTTTCTCCAGCCTTGGTGTTGACAATTTATGGCACAATCAGAAGTGCCTGGATTGACTGTCCTTGACTTGTGTCTTCTGCCAGTTTGACCTCAGTTCCAGTGTCTGTAGAATAGAAAGCATAGTAATCAAGCATGAGGATTGTGCCAGAGGAAATATATGCTGCCTGTGGATATATGTTAGTTACATCTAGCTGTTATTCTCCTAATTGGATGCTTGGGTAGAGAAAAGCTCTTTGGGGGGTACAGTGGTATTTCAGCATTATTGACTTTGAGGCTGGTGGCGCTGTCCTGTACCCCAGCATCCCTGACCTTTGTCCACAAAATGACAGTGGCACCCACCTGCCCCCAGTTGTGGCAGGGAAAATGTCTCTAGACATTGCCAGGTCTCCCCATAAGCAGAATTGCCCCTATTTGAGACAGAGCTTCTGTTGATGCCCAGGAGGATCTGTGGCCCATAACCATTTGACCTACTGAGGTCCTAGGATATTTGCTCTCATTTAAATATATAGACTGGGGCCTCCCTGGTGGCGCAGGGGTTAAAGACAGCGCTGTCAAGCTACTGCCAGACACTATTGCACGAGTTCGATCCCCAGCCAGCCAGGGAGCAACCCACATGGCACAGCAGACCTCTCCTGTCTTGCTCACTGCTCCCCTCAGCAGTGTACTTCAGTGGATCTGTCTGTTTTGCTCTCCACTCTCTCTGGTGAATCCTCTTACCACCCCCTCACCTCTGGCTTACACCCCAGTCCTTGTATGCATAAATAATAAAATAAATCTTAAAAATAAATAAATACACAGACTAAATTGGGAGAGAGAGAGGAGATAACTCACAGGAGATAGGATAGGGAAGGGGGGAGGGTTTCACTCTGGTTTATACCATCTAACCCACTGGGGATTTATTCTGGTGTATGAGTTAGGTATCTAACTCAGTTTTTTTTTCCAAATTAATACAGGGTTTCTCAACCTCAGCAAAGTTGACACTGGAATTGGGTCATTCTTCATGATTGGGGGACTGTCCTGTACACTACACTGTAGGGTGTCTGTTTGTAGGGTGTTGATCAGCATCCCTGTGGCGGCCAGTAGCAGCCTCCTCTCCTGTCATGACAACCAAAATGCCTCCAGACATTACCCATTGGGGGTGGGGAGGGGGAAGGAGGTGCAAATCACCCCCTGGTGACGACGACTACTCTGTCAGATTACATCCAACTATCCAGAACTAAATTATTTGCCACTAAAGCTTAAGGCTTACCCTCTTACCCTGCTTTTTCCAGTTATGGCCTCTTGGCAGCTAAGTATGCTTCACGGACTGTAGGTCTCTCTTAGAAGAGGAGAGCTGTTCCCACGGCCTTCAGCACTGTCTGAGATCCGAGGTGAGAACCTGACAGAATGTCAGAGCTGAGAAGAACCTTTGAAGATGCTCGGAACCTGGGCCATTCCACTTCCTGGGGGCTGAAGCTCAAGGATATGCCAGCAGGGAGTCAGCTGCTCTAAACATACTCTCCGGCCAGTGACTCTAGCTCATGCTCGTCCTTTCCGGCGGCCAATCGCGTTGACCTACAGAGCACTTGTCTGCCTGGAAACGACCTGTGAGGGCACTGTGTTTGCTCTTGCTCCCCTAGACAAATAGGAAGCAACGAAGATGGAAGTCACTCCCTGCACTTGTCTAGAAGGTATACCTTGTCTTAAGGAAGTTTTAAATAACTTTTCAAAATTAAACTCACCCAGGTTTGCCACAGAGAATTTCAGGGATTTGCCATCCCCACATTAATGCCGCATTGCACGTGTAGCAGCAGAACAGGAGTGGGGAAACAATTTAGAATTTGACTTTCTTGGGTAGGGAAAGAGAAACCAAGCTAGCCTTTGCTCCAGGGAGAATAGATGTTTTGTAGCATTATGGTGGGAGCTAAGAGTTTAGGGCTTCAGTCGACCTTCGCAGTATTGGGGTGGGGGCATGCTGTTTGTGGAGTTTGATTGTCAGGGGGAGGAGAATTCTTTTAGCTGACAGCATCTGCCATTGAGTGAGCAGGAGTTCATTTCACACCCTCCTTTTGGTCATCTTCATCTCTCAAGTTAAGGTGCAGACTCTTGTCTCCAAAGTATTCGGCCTCCATCCATTTTGCCCCATCTTCAAGACCGCCAGACTAGCCCGAGTCACCGTTGTGACCACCACTCCTTGCCTGGACGACTCCTGAAGGCTCCCCACTGGTTCCCCTTGCGTCTCTTCTGCCTCCTTGATATCTGCTCTTGCCACTCCCAAAGTGGTCTTCCTTGGTATTTTAGTACAAAAATTTTCTATAGTAACAATGGAGTCATTTGAGGCTCGTGCCAGGGTGATGATGCCAGGTGATAATGTCACTCCTCCTCTGGCCTCTCCTTAGATTAGATAAGCCCAGACTCGTCAGCACACACCCACTCTCTCCTGTAGAAACTCTCCAGTCACGTTGGCTTCCAGGTTCTTTCTGTTCTGAGGACTCTCACTCTTGGGCACTCTCTGCCTTCCTGTTCTCCTTCCTGCCCTTCCTTGTGTCTGAGGTTCACATGACGCCTCGGAGGGGCCGCAGCCAGTTACTTGCAGTTAGTTCTCTTATCCCCATCCCTCTTCGCCACACCCTGCCGTATCTTCCTCAGCACTTATCTCCAGAATTATCCAATCATGTGAGCATGCGTCTGTGTGCTTGTGTGGCCTTGTCGACTTTTCATTGTCTCCAGCGCCACGTAGTAGGTGCTGAGTAAATTGTGCCACTGTGAGCAAGGCCTGGCCAGTTGGCCTTCCATGAGATCTCACCTCAGCACTACTCAGGGAATTCTGAGCAACTGGTCATTTGTGTTGAAGTCTCCTGGCATCCAGGCAACTCCTGGAAGAGGGCAGACTGGGGGACATCTATCATTATTGGAAATCTAGGGGACTGGCGACTGTCCTTGAGTCTAAGGCCTGTGCTCTGCGGTGTCATCAAGGTATTGCAGTCTTCTAGGTGTAATTGCATTAACAATAGTAATGCCAGTGTGGGCTGCATATTGCATACTTACTACTTCCCTAGCACTGTATATGCATCATTTAATTCGTCATTCCCAAAACTGCCTGGGGTGTATAGTACCACACCTGTTGAACAAACAGGACAGTCTGCAGGGACAGTTAGGTTTACTTGCCCGGGACGCTAGCCACCAGTGGGTAAAACTGACTTGAACACCAAACCAGAGTTCTCATTTCTGAATTTTGCCCGCACTCTCAACAGTTCTGCAGTCCTTAGACTTCCTTCCTATGCAGGAATTTCTGCTGTTTTTGCTCGAACTCCTTCCAGGCTTCCCCACCTCAGCCACTTTGCACTTTACCTCCATCGTGCTCGTGTCGCGCCATCTAGTGGCACAATAGAAAAGTACCGTCAGAATTGGATCACTGAATTTCTCGGTAGCTTTAGGCGAAGTTGATGCTTTTGTGTTTAATAAATTGTGAAGTTTCTGTTGGATTCAAGTCTTGAAGGTGGGACAGGGATAGAGGAAGTAGGAAGGTTTGACTGCTGGAATGATAAGTGTGTAAAGAGCGTAGAATTCCCTTGGCCCTGACAGGGATCTTGGAGAACATGAGGCACCCAGCTCAGAAATTAGGCTTAGTGTTCTCATCCTACTTCTCCCACTTACTGGTTTTGTGACTTCGCCGGCAAGGTCTGCCCAAGGCTTCTCAGTCTTGTTTGCCAATCAGAGATGATAAATAATAGCTACATCATGGGGGATGTGGTAACATTAAATGAGACCAGTTATATAGAGCATCTCCCATGGGGTCTAGTATAGCTTTTAAACAAATGTTAAGTTGCACATTGTTCTTCCTGCTATTAGAAGTCTTGGGGTCCAGCAATAAGATTACAGCATTGAAAGTAGCTTGGATTTCAGTAGGTGAAGGCAATGACAGGATGAAGAGCATGCCAGGACCAAGTACATAAAATAAAAGGTACCGTCTATCTCCAGAAATAATGGCCCCTGCAATCTCCATAATGCCAGATGAGAGTTCCTGGAGGAAAAATCTATGTGAGGACTGAGAAAGAGAGTCTGGTTGTCCAGAGGCCCACTACCCTGCATAACTGGGCTGGGTAGCCCCGAACGTGCTGTGCGCTAAGACCGAGGGCTGCGTCACCTAGCAACAGCATGAATGAGATCCGTTCCATTCTTCACCAGAGAACTAGTTTGTGGACAGAGTTGACACACCAGTGACCAATTCACCTTATGTTTCTGCCCAGAATTGTTTATAATAATTCCTGAGGAAAGAAATGACTTGGAGGGTTAAGATAGTAAGTGTCCCAGGATTAAAGCAGTTGTCACGTATTAATAGGCTAGTATTTGTGTTGGCAAGTACTTTCCATATTTTCTGTACAGATAAGAAGATTAAGGCACATCAGCCCTGGATTAAAGTTCATTTTACACAAGTACCATGCTGACATTTTTGGTCAAGAATTCCAAGTGGTTTTCCAGATAGGGACTGTTTCCTGGCAGGTATTCGAGTCATCATTTAGGAGGGGAATAAACAGAACCGGCAAAGATATTCCAGATTCCCTTCTCTGTGTGTTTTCCTGTCTACATATTTTCTTCTGTTTGGTTTAACAGAGATTCTCTCACACAAAGGTTTGGAGGCAGCCATCATTGGGGAGTAGGGGGCCGAGCTTGCTGCAGGGCAGGCTGTCCAAAGTATCTGTGGACAGTACTCCCCCCACAGCATGGAGACAGAAACTCCATGTGAAGGGGAGAGTGGAGAGAATGTGTGTGTTTGTGGCTTAGATTGCAAATGTGTTATGCCAAACATCACATGGTTAAGCATTTGACAGATGAAGACAGAACGCAACTTGTTTGACTGTCAAGTGAGCACCTTGGAATGTTCTTGATTTCTTTCCTAAAGATCCTTAGACCTGCTGCGGGCTTAATTGCACACTTGTCAGAGGAGCTGACCCTGTGATTGTTGAAAGCTGGGCCCGCCCCACACTCAGCACTTGCCCTCTGTTTCCTTTGTGAGCCCCTGTGGCTGTTTGTCTGGAATGTCACCTGGCAGCTGCTTTGTCCCTCATGTTCCTTCTCAAGAGAAAAGTCTGTTCCTCAGGTCCACGGCCCTCCTGATCAAAAGGATGGGTGGAAGCACCCTGGGGTGTCGCTTCCCCCTTTTGTGCTTGTGGTACATGGAGAGCGGGGTGGCTCAGGCTCCATGTGGCTCCATTCCCACCTTGGACAAGCCACATGCCCGCTCTAAGTCTCTGTTTCCTTTTCTGTAAAATGGGGAAATGGGTGTAACCTAACTCCTGAGGCTGATGCAGAGATCAGGGAGGTGATGCAGATGATGCAGATGAAGCACTGAGCACCTGCCTGGCCCATAAACTTGTCAGTGACTGCTGGCCCAGGTAGGAAACCATTTCAGGGGTTTGTGAAACCCCACTGGGGAGTCTCCTTGCTGAGACTACCATGGCAGAGGCTGGGAGATGTCTACAGACAGGATCCCAAGACCTCTGTTACCCTGGAGAGATGGGGAGCACACTTACGCTATCCCACGCCTGGGGTTCCAGCCAGCTCCTCGCCCTCCTTCCGTCACGGCTGAACGGTTGCCACTGCCACCCTATCCCAGGGTGCTCTCCTTCCTTTTTAAACTTTGGGACAAGACATTCTTGCAGGGCCCCTTTCCAGCCCCTTCCTTGCTGCTTCTGAAATAGACACATAAGTCATTTTGTTTCAAGGTTTTGCCACCAGTCTCTGACCCTCGAGTCCTGTTCCCTGGCCTACTGTGTAGGGGCGATACCAGGAAGCCCGCTGTCTTCATTCTCTCAGCTGGTTGGCGTGTGACTCTCCTTACCCACTATTTGAGGCGGTGGTGCATGGGCCCTCAGGTTTGGCAAAGACATCATACCGTCGTGCTTTAATGGTATTTTGTGTTTGTTTTTTTTTTATTTTTTTTAAGAAGTCTTTTTTTTTTTAAAGAATTATTTATTTATTTATACAAGCACTGGGTGCAGTCAGAAGCGCGGGAGGGTGAGAGAATTCACCAGAGCCAGAGCGGAGAGCAGAACAGGTAGAAGGACCCAGGTACACTGCTGAGGGGAGCAGCGGCGGCACCCTCCTCCGGTGGCTGAGAAGCAGCCGGGGATCGAACCGGCGCTGCAGAGGCTGCGGGCAGCTTCACAACCCAGCGCTCAACCGCTGCGCCACCAGGGAGGCCCTTTAATGGTATTTTGGTCAGCGACAAAACACATACACGATGGGTGGTCCCTGTGTACATGTCAGGTGAGCAGTGGCTGTCCGTCCAGCTTGTGTGATCATACTTTGTGGTGTACATAAAACGATGAAATCATCTACCAACGAATTTCTCAGAACATGTCCCCGTTGTTCAGCAATGCGTGACTGTACACCAGATTGTGGACTCCTAGGACTTCCCGTGTGCATACCCAAGCCATCTGAGGATGCTTTCTGTGTCCCCGTGCCCCAGAAGACCAGCCCGAGTCTTAGGTCAGGAGGGAGCCTGCATCTCAGGGCATTTCCTTCCAGGAAGAACACCCTCTGCTGCGACCCTTACCTCCCTTGGGGCACTTTCTGGCTTACTTCCTCAAGGAAGAAACTGTGTGTGTGATTGTTGCAGGCCTTCCATGAGCTTCTACACTGGACCGTGCAGGTGTGACTCTCCAGGCACTGGACCCAGCTGAGGGTGAGGCACACTCCACCCTCCACTCCCGTTGCCCTGTGCTGGAGTGATCTGTTCCCCCATCTGTGCTCAAGGCTCTGGAGTTCTCTCGCGTGCTGCAAACCTTAGGAAAGTACCAGACGCATAGCAGGTGCCACTCTGGCCTGCTCGAGTCCATTCAGTGCTCCTTTCTGCTGTCTGGTTCCTCCCCTCCCCTCGTCACCTGGCGAAAGGGCATCTCTTCCTCACGCCTAACCCACTCTTTTTCTGAAGCCTCACCAGGTTGGGTGCCCCAGCTTCTGTGTTTCCCCCATGTTGTTATGTTCAGCTGAAGTCTGCTGTCAGCTCCTGGCAGGCAGGGGACATGTCTCTCCATGAGCCTGCACATCCCGGAGGCCAGCAGATGCCTGGCGCACAATAGGCACTCGTGTGGAATTGCTGAAATGTGTTGTTGCCAGATGAATGCTACGATTGAATCTATGAAAGCAAGAGGTGCAGCTGAGGGCTTGATTTGCAGACTCTGCAGGGTGGGCAGAGCACCCTGACAGTCTTGTGGGCAGTTCTTCTGGGAGCAGGACCCACTCGACGACGGGGGTGGGGGGGAGGTGGGTGGTATTCAGAGGGCTCCCAGACGTCTGGCAAGTTTGGAATGAGGGCAGAGATCTGCAGCCTCTTCACTTTCAGGCTTGCCTCTGTGCCCATCACCTGGACTGGACTCAGGACACAGCTCTGTCCTTGGGGGTTATAGTGGGCTGTTGCATTTTGCATCTGAATCTGGGGGGACTGGGGTGAGGGTGGCAGAGGGGCCAGGAGGGAGAGTGGCACTGTGGGCTGAGATGTCATCAGCAGCTCACTCCTTTCAGCTTCAGGCCAGGGCCCTCTGTTGCCCAGAGTGTTGTGGGAGACAAGGACTGTCCTTGGCTCGGGTTTGTGATAGCCACCCGAGGTCATTGTTGGGCTCAGACGGAGGAGGGGCAAGAACAGTTCTGAGGGAGTGGTAGCCACCTGGAACTTGGCCTGCAGCACCTTGGAGTGCCTTGGTGAGGCCCAAGCAAGTGGGACTGCTGCCTACTTTACTGTTGGGTATTTGATGGTACTTACCCGTTAGTATGGTGAGGTATAGAGCCAATGCCTCGGCAAGCTGCTTTTTCACAAGCTAATTTGATCTGGGAGCCTTTCACAGGACCTGAAAACACTTGGTTACCAGAATCTGGATCCAGATAGTCTATATTTGATTAGCATCTTAATATTGTAGGTCCCTCTGGGAGCCTGAGTCTCTAAAAATCCGTGGTAGGGGTTTTCCCTTCCTGTCTGGAAGAAAGACTGGGCTGGGAATTCAAGCAGGTCCTAGAAGGCTCCTTGCCTCTGGCTCCTCTTCACTCCCCAGACGTGAGTTTCAGTCAGCCGAACAGACTCTGCTTACTTGGTGACATGACCAGAAGCAGTTTGGTGACATAAAATGATTTAAAAAGCTATCTGTGGTTTGTTGTGCGTTTTTGGAATGGAGCACATGTGTTGTCGTTTTGTCATTTCAGTGCTAACTTACAATTTATGGGCTTTGGATCTACCGGAGCCGAGTGGAAATGAAATGTGTTTGACTGTGATGCTTTGCACTTTTGGGTGGAGAAGTGACTGGAATTCTCTGCCGTGTTGTGGTGCAGTGCTTAGATTTGTGGTGAATGCCAAACCTTCCATCAGCTGGAGTCCCGGTGGTGCCCAAGCTGGGTCACCAGGCTCTTTGCCTCCCCAGCCTAGTCTTTGTGGTGTGTGACATTTCATTCACTCTGTGACTGTTTTTTGAGCACCCATCACACGAGAAGCAGCCTGGGGAGCTCTGGAGACACAGAGGTGAACAAAACAAAGGTGCTGCTCTTGTGCAGCCACCGTTCCTGGGACAGCTGCTGCCACTGAGCAGGTAACTAGCTCCCTGACCACATGTACCACACACCCCTCCTTTTAATTCGATGTTTTGCCCTGAAGTTTTTTGCCCCTGGCTTCCTCTTCTCCATTTTTCCCATGGTGCCTTGCACGGAATAGGGCTTAATAAATATTTATGTGATGACATAGCAGCTGGTGTTAACACATGTGAAGAAGGGATTTCATTCAGCCATTTATCAGATCAAGCATGAGCCAGGTGATGGGCGCGGGGGGCATGGGATTGTTTTGAATGCTGCATCCCTGGTTCCTCAGCCTCCCTGAAGGGCTTTCTCGCATGATCCACGGCAGGAAACAAGCCAGAAGAGGAGGTGAGAGTGTGTTGCAGGCAGAAGGACTAAAGCAGGCAAAAGTCCAGAAGCATGGGGTGCACTGCGATCAGCGGGCTTTTCAGTGCCACAGTAATGGTCAGATGAGGGGCTCTCACCTATTTGAAGGCTCTTAGGCCCTAGTCTGGGAAGCTAATGGTGGAATTTTAAGAGTGCACTTCACGCCACTGCTTCTGGCTACTCTGCAGAGGCCAGACTTAAGATGAGAGTAGAGTCAAAGAAAGAAGTTCTGGGCTGTGGTGATGGATGAGTCAAAGAAAAGGCACCTCAAGTTAGTGAGGGAGGATCTGCTTGACGCATTTGGGTTTTCGGGTGACTGCTTCAGAGCTTGGACCCCCATGTCCCCTCTGTAGCCTCCCTCTCTTCCCTACTGAGCAGCAAGCCCAGTTGCAGTCAGACTGATCTTCCATCATGTGGGACCCCTCCTAGCTCATGTCTTGCGTCCTGCCGCGTGGTCCTGTTCCCTAATCCCTGCAGCCACTCCTGTGTGCCTGCAGATCAACCAACGCAATTCCCAGCAACGGAAAGCTCTTCCTCTGCCATCCAAAATGTTCCCTTTCTCTTGTAGTGCTTCCTCATCAGTCTGACAGCTCTATTTTCCAGCACTCCCTTCTTATCCATCCACCCAATACTGTTGAATCCTTCCAGGGCTTTATGTCCTGTTCTCGGACCATGGGACAGTGAGAGGAACAAGGCTGAGGGTCTGATCTCATGGAGTTGATGTCTTTGTCATGAGGACAAACCATAAACGCATGAATACAAAATGTGTCAGGTGGTGATACTTGCTGTGGAGAGAAAGCCAGCATCTTCATGCCACTGTGAGGCCAGGCCAGGGTTTCTTCTACAGTATGTGTATTTACTTAAGTCTTTAGGGTAAAGCCCCACCTCTCAGGCTGGATGCTCTCCAGGATAAGGGGCCAAAACTGAGCTGACTAACCTAAGCAAAAATCAGCATTTGCTGACCTAACTGTGAGGTCTCGGATCCAGGACCTCTAACATTCCCCCCGGGATTCAGTCTCCTCCAGCTCCTCTGCCTCTGCTTCGTGCTGGATTGACTCCAGTCTAAGGTCCCTTAGGGAGACATGTGGCTGCTGGCAACCCCAGTGTTCTCTCTCAGCAGAAAGAGAGCACCCCTTCCCCACAGCTCCAACAGAAGTCCTAGCCCCTCAGGTTCATGCACTCTTCACCGGCCTGGTCTTAGTCACATGCCACAGTGTCCCCTAGGACTGGAGCAGGTAGCGTTCTCCTCCTTGGGCCATCTGAATTATGGGGTGGTTGGGGTGGTTCACTAAAATTGTCAGGGTTCAAGAGATGCTGGCTTGCCAAAACCCCAGCTCCTTCCTGGGCACCTCAGTGTCTTGCAGCTGGCCAGGAGTCGAATGGAGAAGTGAGTCTGGAGCCTGGACTTCCAACCCCAGGCTGAGCTACTGGGATAAAATGCAGCATGTGCTGTGGATAAGCTACGGCTGTCCCCAGAGTCCTGCAGCATTCCTTTGCTGTCACTTACTGTCTGGCACAGGCATGATTGTTCATTAGGTTTCTAGGCAGCAGCTACATGCTAGGGAGATGGCTGCTTAACTTTGTTGGCAACACTCTACCCTCACCCTTCTCCCGTGTAGCACTGTGGTCTCATACATGCCACTCACCCCAGTGTTAGCTGTGGACTGTTGTGCACAACAGAACTGTCACCGGGCTTGTGCGGCTACAGTGAGCAAGACCAAGGGAGTGGTCACCATCAGTGGCTGTTGTCCCAAGGTCTAGATCAGTGTTCTGCTGTCCAGGGGTGGATCTTTGGGAGCTGCTGTGGCCTCCTAACTGGTATCTCTACATCACCCCCCTTCTCCAAACCAGTCATCCTTTAAACCTGAGCCCACCTTCCTGTCCCCTAACCTTTGTACACTTCCTTGGGTCCTTCGCATGGCCACCGTGCCTGTTGGGCGCCTTGTCACTCTATGGCTGTGCCTCCTGTGCGCTTTTTGAGATGAGTGCAGTTTCCAGGTTAACCTCAGCTACCCACCCATGAGGGCTGTATGAGAGCAGAGCTGCGCAGCTGCTGGCCAAATTCCTCACTAGGCAAGCTGCGCATCAGTTCCCTGACCTCAGGGCCTTGAAGGCTCCTAGCATCTGGGCACAGCCTGCAGGGTTCATGCGTGCTCCTGGGCCCGTCATCCAGGCTTCCCCCTCACTAACCTCCACATCCAGTAGTGAGTGGTGAACTACTGATTGAGAAGTCTGGGTTTGGTTGTGCTGCATGGGAGATGCATGGTATTGCCTGAAAACAGCAGGGGTCCTGTCCTGTGACAGAACACCTTAGAGGGTTTCTTCCTTCAACAGCAGCTGGATAAGACAAACTCGCAGACTTTTTGAAATTCTTTAAAATATTTTTTTTAATGGGTGCTCACAGATCCAGGTTGAATGTGGGCTGACTTGCTGAGGTAAGCGCTCCAAAATGCATGCGCTGTGAGGTCAGAGGGTGCGCATTAGCTGCTTCCTGGCCCCAGATGGCCTGTAAGTTTGAAAAATAAAACAAAACAATAAATAAAAAAATAATAAATAATAAATAAAAATAAATAAACAAAAATAAAAAAATCTACATTAGTCATGTAATATTTGAAATATAATGCTTATATGGAGATGCCGCATAAAGCTCTGATCCTCCAAGTTCATTCCTGCAAGGCCACAGTGGGAGTCACCCTGCAGCTTACCACACTCCCCACTGCTCTCCCCTGATTGGTGACACAGCCTGTTCCACGTGGGTCTGGAAACTGTTGTCTTGGTGTGTAGTATGTGCACATGAAAGTCCTCAGATCCTGCCATTTTAGCATCGAGTTTTCACAAACTGAACACCCCCACGCAGCCATGGCTCAAAACGTGTTTCCCAGCCATGCTGTGTTATTTGGAGTTACTGGTTCTATGTTTGGATTGTTTTTGGTTAATTTACTGCAAACAAATATAGCGTTGTTTATTGTCTGAATATAGTGTTGGGGGGAAAAAAAAACAATTTTTCTTTTTACAGAAAAGCCTGCCATTGCTCCGCCTGTCTTTGTGTTTCAGAAGGAGAAAGGACAAAAGGTAAGGGGCCAGCGTGTTCTCTCACCATGTGATGACCCTGACTTGTTTCTCTCAGAGACCTCTTCCCCAGCTCACGTGGCCAAGGATGCATCTGCCTTTTGGAGCTTAACCATTGAGCTAGAGGAAGGAGGCTGTAGGTTCTGTCAGTGAGCGGTGTTGAGTAGAAAGGACTCAGAGACTGCCTCGACAGTGATAGAAAGCTCTTTCCAATTCCTAATGATTTGGTTTAGAAATACTGACATACCTTAGGAAAACAGCAAGAAAGGAAAGAAAGAAGGTGAGAAGGGGAGGGAGAGAGGAAGGAGGGGAGGGGAAAGACAGTGGTGGTTAAGGGGGAAAAGAGGACCTTCCAGATTTTTCGGGAAATTTCTTGACCCAACCAACCTGGCATAAATGCGTTTAGAATAATTATTAGTTGGTTTGCGTTATATATTTCCCATGCCCATCTTTGTTAGGTTGCTTCTACCTCCTGAGTTTTTCATTTAAATGTACCATTGTTGGAAATACCTGATTCCCAGAACATAGCAGCCTGTTAAAAGCCTGAGATGAGATAAGATGGTGTCACATGTACTCTTTACTTTGAAGCCACTGGCTTTATATTCCTTCCTGACAAGTCGGTTTTGAAAGTTAGAGTTGTGTCCAAAGAAGTTGGTATTTGCGGCAAAATCTCCCAAGCGTATACAAGGTTTTCCTCTGTTTGTCCAAAGACTGAATGGTCACTCTCCACCCGTGCCCTGGATGACGGGTGAATTCTAACACCTGTTGCAGCATTTCAGTGTGACCACAATGCTGTGCTGGATTCAGGGTGTTCTGAAATCCACTTGCATCCTAATGATAGAACAGGATTTGAGAATCTCGTAGACTCAGGGCTCAAGATCCACAAATGAGTGCATCCTCTGTTTCCTTCTAGGGGGGGGTGGCTGACTCCAAGGCTGGGGCCTGCTGGTCTGGTGGCAGGAGACTCCTGGCGGCCCTGCTGCAATCATAGACTCTGTTCTTTGGTCTAAGAGGAAAACAGACCTTTCCTTCTGTGCCACCCAGCTTTCCTGAGGGCATTCCAGTGCTGTTCAGGAAGTGTGCTTGTGGAGGGGACAGAAGGAAGAATCAGCAACCCCCCACCTCCCCTGTGCCTTCTGTGTTGGCTGGGGCTTATCTCCCAGTCTGTTCTCATATTAAACTTCCCCGTTGTGCATTGTACTGAAGAAAGTATCTCAAGGACACATTCACCCATTTTGTTTTGGTTATCCAGGTAGTGTCTTCAGTCAGTGGTCCTTAGGAGGTTCAGTTGGGTGATGTGTTTTATTTAGTTACTAGAAACTGAATATTAAAATATTGGAGATAGATGTGTTTGATTATCACTGTTTCAGGTGTGAAGGTTACTTATCTTAGGTTTTCCATAAAATCGGAATTTTCTAGAATTTTGAGGGGGTTTTTTTTGTGTGTTTTTTTTTTTTTTTTTTTTGATCTCTTTTCAACCACTATTAGTTTAAAATGGGTCAGTAAACTGAGGCCTGTCGCCACCACCTGTTTTGTACCTAGTGTTATTGGCGCTTACCATACTGGGCGCTTCCCAACAGCCTGGCTACTTTCACTGTATAATGGCAAACTCAAATAGTTTGGACCAAGACCAGATGGCCCACTGAGTACCTGACTCTTGACAGAAAAAAGGCCAATGAGCCTCTGATTTTAAATGAGTAATAGAAATTAGTTTTTTAAACCTGAAGACTTTAAGGTAGCAAGTAGGATGAAACACTGAAATGTAATATTTGTTCACCTGAATTTTTCAGATGCTCGTAAAAGCCCTATGTCAGCACTGCTTTCATGATTGTGGTAGTTCTGTTGCTTTATAATTGAAGACTGACTTACCTGTCATCTTCAGAAGGTCAGTGAAATCCTGTAAACAAGGCATAAAGTTCAACCAGAAGAGTAGCCAGGAACGCTCTCATTGTCACCTTAAAAACGTGCAAGCGTAGTTTTTATCAAAATAGTGACTCAGAGTCAACTGTAAATGGTCTCCTAAAAGTAACATCTTCAAAGATCAGTTCTCTGATTCCATCACATGCTCACCAAAAGGGTGCAGGAAAACTATGTATTTAGAGGCAAAAGCCAGAGGGACCTTTGTCTACTCGGTTGCTTTCTGAGCTATCAGGTGGATAGTGGCCAGGCAGACATGGAATCTTCCTTTCTCGCTCTGTTGCTTATGACAGCCGGAGAGTATGGTGGGAGGTAAATAGTGACTCAGACACTTTGTTTTTCCCTGGCTTCCCATTTCCAAGGAATCGAGAAGACAGATCTGCAAGGACTGGCCACAAAAATGTTAACTTGAGACCCTTTGGTTTCATGTCACTTCATCTCTCACTATGGAAACAAAGTTGGCAAAGGGGCGGTTAGGATTCAGACTGCTGTTGTTTTTTTCAAGGTGAACTCCTCCTCCCCCTCCCTTTTCCTTGCAAATTTTATTTTGAAATTTTTCCAATCCTCAGAAAAGTTAAAAGAATGGCATGGCAGACCCTTAGATACCCTTCACCTGGCTTCACTAGTAACATTGTAGTCATAAATGCTGTGAGTCGTGCCCACCTCACATTCCTCCCCTAAAATACCTCCTCTGGCGGCTCCTGGGGATGGGGCCTTTCTGTTCTATGGCCCTAGTGCCATTGTCATGCCTAAGAAAATGCTCATTCATTCATAAATATCCTTCAACATTTAGTCCGTATTTGAGTTGTCCTGATTGTCACCAAATGTCCCTTGTAGCTATTTTTTTGAACCACTTCTTGATCCTCAAAGGTTAGGAAAGGTCCCATTTGTTAACCTTTTAACTTAACTTCCCTATTAATGCTCTCTAAGCCATCCAACAGGCCTCATTACTATTATGAATCATGATTAAGATAACAAAGATTGGAAATTAAAAAGAAAAAAAATTTAGTTGCCTGCCCAGGAGTTTTTTGTGTTTGTCAGTGACGAAGCCATGTAACATTTTCCATGGGTTCCATTGACAGTCCATATTGCATTCACAGAAACCACAAATTGATCGCAGTGACCTGCCGATAGCGTTGCTTGCTTAGCCTTGGGACGAGTTGTTCAAATCCTTCTGTTGTTAGAGAAAGTGGTGGACGGTTTGAGCTCCAGACTTGCAGCCCCAAATCTAAATCCAAAGCCAGCCTGACAGCACCGGGATCGGTTACTTCTTCCCCTAGCCCCAGGCTTCCTGAAGAGGGCGCTCTGTGAAACACTTGCCTTTACGTGTGCTCGTGTTCTCCCCACTGATATGAAACCTTTTTGTCCTAACAGTCTTGAATGGAGACAGACAGGTTTTTCATTTCAATGTGAACAGAATTTGGATATCTTTCTGTCAGTGGTTTCATTGTTTATGATGACTAAATGTTTCTTTCAACTGCTTTATCTTCCAAATATTTGTTATTCTGAACGGGAATGCGTTCCGGTTGCACTGGATGCCTATTAGGTAAAAAGACGGCAATTACAGAAATGCCGCTGAGCACAAAGTCCTGTGTCACTCCAAACACTGTCAGTGCATGTTTAAACTTCATTTTGAAGCTTACTGTTAGGGTAACAAGTGTATCCTGTGTACATGGATTTGATTTTTCTTTTTTGCCAGCCACATATTTAAGATGATGTCAAAGCCTGCCAAAATCTTGATGTCTGGTTTAACAAACATGTTGAAAAACTAGAGTCTCTATCTAATTTTTTAGAACTTAACTTTTTTTTGTCCAGCAGAAACACTGGGACCCAAGTAGAAAATGCTGGAATGATATTTGTGTTTCTTTTTGGTTATCAATTTAGGCTTCTTTTTGAATCTGTCATGCCATGAAAGCATTTGAATATGTTCCAAAAAGAGGAATTTTGAAAAAAAAAAAACATAAAGCATTTCTAATTGGAGACAGGCAGTTTCCCAAAGAGCTCTGGGTTTAATCTCTGAGGTGTTAAATCTCTAGCCATGAAGTAGCAACAGACTGGTGTGTAGACAAGGTTTGAGGAGCAGTTTGTAAGACAGGCTATTGTCAGTGGATCTGCCCTGGATAGAGTTGATTTGGGTGACTTTTAAAATGTGTGGATAAGTGTATGCTGCATTGCATTTGCATTCCTAAAAAAACATCTAGAGTGTCCTCTTAAATTCTCTTTATGTAGTTCCTTTCATCTGATGAATCTCATGTCAAAGGGTAGCCCCCAAGCTCAATCTAAAAAAATATCAACCACTTCATACTCCGAAGAGTTGCAGCCCCATCTTCAGGGAGACAAGGTGGCCTCATAGTCATCTAGGTCACAGGGTGCGAGAAAGACTGTGTTCTTGGACAGTGCCAAATGGGAGGTTTGGGGATGAGAGCTCATCTGTGCCAGAACACCAGTTTTATAGCCCATTTCTCAAGAAGAGTCATGGCTGCAGAGCTCTCAGCCCATGAAAACCCCTCCAGAATCCCAAGAACACCTCAAAGGATAGCAGGGATGTTGTACTTTGTGGTATGAAGACTTACAGAATTGGCTCTCTTAGCCTGGCTATTTTCCAAATCAGGCCTGCCCACGTGTTTGGGGTGAGCCTGAGGGGATCCTAGGCCTAGGATCATAGGCTCTCCCACCTGCCTGCCTGCTGATACAAAGCCAGCTTTCTGTGTCTGCAAACTTGTTTGGTCACCCCACACCTGCACTCACTGAAGCAAGAATGCATTTTCTTCATCTCAGGTTTAAGCAGAACAAATTGAAAGGTGCTGGAAGAACCATATGAAAATGTAAAAGCCTTTGACCCTGGATTCCCATTTTATGGATGTGTACTATTCCAAGCTGTCCTCCCCACCCTTCCTGATGGACAGAAAGGTGCTAATGCTCTGCACCCCTCATCAGTATTTCCAAGGAGATGTGTTATTAACCCTCAGGATAACATAACACTAATTATAGCCATGTTCCCCTCTGATAGAACCCAGCCCCCATTTTGGCCAGCAGGAGTGTTTTTGTTCATTCTTGGCCAGTAAGCTGAAGCTTCATGCTGCACACGAGGCTGGACTTCTGAAGACAATAAAACTTCTTGCAAAGTTAAACAGCAGCAAGTCCACTGTACATTGCTCTGTCAATCTGGAGGGCCAGTTTAGTCAATAACCTCACTCCTCCCTGCCCCATGTTGCAACCTTTATTCACATTGAAGAAAAATTGTCTTTTTTGCTCCCAGTCCTCTGCAGAGCAAAAAGACTTGTCTACGGGAGAGGAGCCTCTGGGGGAGGCTGAGGCCCCCCACCATGGCACGGGTCACCCCGAGTCAGCTGGTGAGCATGCCCTAGAGTCTCCTGCCCCTGCTAGCGCTTCAGCCAGCACTTCTTCGCTTCCCGCTCCTGAAGCCCAGCTTCTTCCTTTTCCTCGAGAACTGGCAGGGGTAAGTCCACCTCCACTGGCATTCCATGACTCAGGGGTCCCAGTCCAGACCTGACCCCTTTCCCATCGGGTCCTCAGATCTAGGCCCTAGATCATAAGAGGCTGATAAGAACTGAAAAAAGGCTACAAGGATCTCTCCAGCTCCTTTAATTCGTGCTGCCAAAAAGCCAGGAAAGATGAAGCCCCCTTTTACATTGAGACTTTTCCAACTGGGGGATCTGGACTCATAGCAAGATGTTCATCCTGTTTCCTGAAAAAGACATGAGAGATGGAGAGAGGAACTAAGTAGTAGGGTAGAACCTTCCCAATCAAATTTTACCCTTCTCCTTCCTTCCATTTTTCTTTCTCCTTTCCCTGAATCTGGGTGTTTTGAGTTCATTGTCTTAGAAATACCAGGAGCTCCAGCTTCCTTGATGTAGAGGAGGTGTCTAAGGCACATTGCTTTGCAAGACCTATGTGTTTGGACTGTGGTTAGGCTGTGAACTGCTTGTCTTCAATCAAAGCAGGAAGAAGAAAAGACTTCCTTTGAATCCAGAGGGAATCCCTTGAGCTCTTTATCTTTGTGTTCAGAAGGCTTTTGAAGATTATAGGTGGAGAAGATTGTGAACTCTCAAGAACAAGAAATGTCTGAGGTTTTTGGAGTTTGATAAATTGGGAAAGGTAAACATCATCCTCTGTTCAGGATTAAAAACTCTGTCCTCTAAGACAGAGACCCCATTCATATAGCAGGGAAAAGGACTCCTAACAAGAAAACAAAGGATCCCACCTGCCCCACTGAACACCAGTCAACTTTCTGGGGTGTCACAATCCCAGACCATTGGTGAGTCCTTTTGTTACATCACCAGCCCCCATGTTTTTAAGGAAACCGTGAAAAAATAGTCAATGTCATCAAAGCCTAGGATACACAGTAAGAGGTGATTTCAACCAAGGGGAGGCTGGAGGCATACTTTCTTACTGTGGAGCAATCAGTGTGTGCTGGAGAAAGGATAGGCTTTACCTGTGCCAGAATCTATGGGAGTTAAAATGGGCTTTGGGTAACAGAACATACTCAGATCCACTAAAGTCCAACCAGGAGCCACTTGCACCAGAATTTTCTGTGGGGCAGCTCTCATATGAAGAGCACATGAGGGGCGATGGCAAGAATTAAGAGAAATTATCACCTTTTTAAAAAATTTGGCAGGGCAGTCCCTGGAATTTTTTTTGAGTCCGGTATTAAGAGTTTCCATGCCTTCATCCTTCACAGGTTCGGGATAGCTTGCTGTCAGGGCCTGCTTTGAGCTTCATGTGAGTCTGCTGAGAGGCTCTGAGGGCCTCTGCTGCTGCCTGGCTTGAAAGCTCACCTTACATAGACATCTCCAACTAAAGAGGTCAAAAATGAGGTTCAAATGAAGAGTAACAAAAGGGGAAACCACAGAGATTGTGTCGCGCAGCCACCCTTCCAGAGGCGCTCAGGCTCTATCCTGTCCCTCTTTTAGTGCCCTTTCGGTGAGACCAGTTAACCCCCACCCTTCAAGAAGCCTGAGTAAGAAATGCTCAGGGGGCGGGGGGGGGGTCCCACACCTTCTTTCTGTGGGCAGGCCAGATGTTTCTGAAGCCTAGTCCGTGGAACTCAGCTTCTCAATTCTTATGGACTTTGCGTCAGAGGCTGTAGTCCAGAGAATTCAAGCATCCCCCGAACTGGCAAATAAAAGGTCAGGCGTTACAGCGTGTTGAGTGTCCATGGGGGAGAGCCAGAACCATGGGGAACAGTTTGTGAATGCACCAGTGTGGTGGCAGAGACCATGCATGTGACATACACATGTTGTTTAGTTTTAGCATTCATAACGCTAGAAATCCCCAGTCATCAGAAGTTCCAGCCACACCCCCTCGCATCATTTGGTGACAGCTCGGAGCCTAAGACGGGTCACTCCCTTGCTCTCCCAGCAGAGAAAACTGACTGGTTGCTAGTGGTGTCCACTAATTGGCTTTCTCTACTGATTGGAAATGTTCCAGGCAAAGTAAACTTTTTTTTTAGGTCAACTAGGGCATAAATGAAGGCACATGGAACCTGATCTTCCCCCACCCTTCCTCGTCCTTTCAGGCTGAGGCTTTTCTTTGGTTCACCTGACTAGTGGCTTTTGCACCAGAACAAATTTGGATCTCACTCTGTACCACACTGAATTCAGGAAACCGCCCTCGAGTTATCCAGTAGGTCTCATCCATCACGTTTAGTCTGTTCTTTATTCCACAATCCCTTGGGGTGGGTGGGGGGACATAAGGCTACAAGTTCTTTATGATAAATAGCAGCTCACTGAATTGTTGCTTAGAAAGGGCCCTTACCGTCTTTCAGTCTCAGCAGAACGCTGGCCATTGAAGACTCAGTACCAGGAAAAACTCTATATATCAGACTTCCTGGCTCTCGGGAGACAGTTTAAAGAACAAACCACATCCAGATTAAGTTCTCTGGTCTGGAGAAAGCAGGCAGCTCTTAGCACTTTGAGCTTGGCTGAAGTATACTGGACTGAAGTTCTGAGCCAAGGTGCTGCTGAGCCTAAAATATCTTTATTAGACCCACCAGGAAGCTTAGGAAGATTCTGGAATGAGCCTGCTGGCTGGACTGCCCCCCCTCATCTTCTGGCTCCTACATAGAATTTGACCATAGACTCACACACACACAAACCCCCAACCCCCACCAAAAATTCAAATCTTCAGTGGCCAGCTCTTTCTTTTTTCAGCATCTGTCTTTATCATAAGGACTGAGTTTATTGCCTCCATCACAGAATAGTGTTCACTTGGCCTGTAGTCCCTGTGAAAACAAGGACACTTCAGCGGGCCCTCCTTTAAGTGATTTCTCATCCCTGCAGCCACACCCAGCATGTTTTCTAACTGGTCAATCCAGAATGGGATCAATGAGGACCACGCACCCAAATGGTCTCTAGAGTTTCTGGAAGGAAACCGGTTGTCATTGTCTTGCTTTCTGATCTTTTCAGGAGGTCAGTGCTGTTCGTTCCTGCTTTTTGCCCGTGTGTCTGTGCCTGTGTCTGAGCACCAGCTTCTGAGACACAGCCTCCAGCCCATCCTCTCCGCCTGGCCTGGCCCCTTTGTCCTCCTTGAGACCAGGCCGGCTAGCCTCATAAGAGACGTGGGTTTTTGCAGGGGTGGGGGAGACCCTTAAAACATTCAACAGTCATAATTTCTACCATTCTACCCATTATGCAAAGAAGCAGAGCTCCCCACACCTACAGTACTAGGTTTCCCTACTTTGTACTTGGTGGCAGGCACTTACCTCACAGAATGAATGCTTACCCCTACCCCTACCCCCACCCCCAGGGTTCCAGTGACTTTTGAGGGGAGAAAACTGGCTGCCCCCCACTCAGCTTATAGGACTGAAAATGCTGCCAGCAGCACACAGTGAGCAGCTCCTTGGATTCTCCTGTAGCTGACGGCTTACCATGTTGCAGCCCAAACATCACCTGAAAGGACTTTCATCTTTCATGAACCTGCTTCATTCACTCACTGTCCTAACACAAGAGAAATAAGCTAAAGGGTGATCTTTTGATCTTCTCTTTTGCTTCCTATATAAATGTTAATTTGGGATAGTCATGGTACCCGGAATGGTCCTGAGCTCAGTGTTCCCTAGGTGTTTTCCTGAAGCTCTGACCCTCAACAGAGGTAGATTCAAGTATGCAAAGAGATTGAGATAGCAGAAGTTTCCACACCCCTGCTTTTGTTCTCAGTCCTTCCCTGGAAGCATACATACATCCTGGAAACCCGCTTTCGGAATCCTCTTTGCCCATCCCTGAGCTGCAGACATCTGAAGTCTGAGGAGTTGGAGCTTCAGGGACTGATTTCATACATGTCCCAGGCATTGTTCTCAGCCAACCCCTGAATACCCGTCCCATGACTGGAGGATTGGCTGCTTTGACGTGGCAGAGAACTGAACCCCCCCAGGCTGCTATGTCTGAGGAAAGTGTTTGTAGAGCTGGAGCTTACCTTGTGTGGCCATGGGAAACTTGAAAGGGAGCTGCTACATCCCAGACTTTTTCCTGGTTTGGGGGAAGATGGCATGAAGCAGCCAGACAGCAAACTCACCTGAGAGATCCTTTTCCCTACTGCCCCAGGCAGGGCCCAGGGTAGGTGGTTAAGGACTTCTACGTGAGTCAGCATAGCCAAGTCAAGCAGAAATGACTGCCATACATTCTGTTTTCTGCTTCCTTGCACTGGTTTCTGTAAAGAAGGATTGCTGGCATCCGTTTCCTGAGCTGGCCGTGCCAGACCCTACAAGAGGTTCCAGGAGTTCCTGAAAGGTTCTCCAGTGGGGGAATCATCCCGTGTTGTACTTGCCAGGCCTTCATCTTCCAGCCTTCCCAGGCCTTCTGCACATGCCTGTGGGGTACAGATTTGAGTGTTACCTGGGGTCAGGGATCTATAATATCTGAATCTTACCTGACTAGGGGCCTGTTCTTCAAGTGCACAAAGGGATGTAGCAGAGGATTCCATTATGCAGTAAGCAGTATCCTAGATGTTGGGTGTATGAGTCATGATCAGAACAAACATGGTTGGGCCTCATTGTAGTAGAAGACAGACAAAAACCACATTTGATCATTTTTAACTGATCCACAAATTGGGCCAGAAAGAGGAGGGAGGGTGAGAGGGGAGAGACAGCCTGTGATCATGGGCTCACACTGAGGGTCAGGCAACCTCAGGGCAGCCATACTGACTGGACCTGGGGGTAGAGTGTCCAGGCCATGGGAGTATCATGTTTAGGGGAATATTAAGTCAGGAACAGCATTTGACATGTTCTGAAAACAGCAAGGCTAGAGAATGCTGACAAGGAAAGATACCTAAGGAAGGGGATCCTCACAGCAGGGGTGCCGCCAGCCTGGGCAGAAGCCACAGAGGCCTCAGCTCCTGGTCTGGGTACTTGTGGGGAGAGACTGATATTCACCAAATTCTTGAGGATACCCAGATGCCTGAGAAATTTGGGGGATATTACTGGAAGTGAGGTGAAAAGTTAGGTGTCATTTAAAAGAGACCCAAATACACCAGCAAAAACCAGTAGAACTAAAGGGATAAGTGGAGGGTTCAGTCACCATGTTGGACACCTTAGTACGCCACCATCAGCTTATTACAGGGGCCACTTGGACTTAACGGTTTTCGGATGGAAACAGGAGGACTTGAGAGGAGACATTGGGTGTCCCGTGAGTGGAAGTGCCAGCTGGTTGCATGTTGTGAGGGGTGGGCATTGCCCCTGGAAGATTTAGCATATTGGTGGCTATGTCTTGGTCCTTGATGGACAGAGTAGGGCCTCTGGGGCAGAATTCTCAGAGTTGCCAGGGCTGGAGGTTTGCTGCCCACCTGCACTGGTAGTGATTGGTCAAGGGCAATGCTGGCTGAGATGTGACAACCAGGCTTAGACCCCTGCTGCAGCAGCCACCAGTTGCCTATGTGTTTCTCTCACCTTTGCCAACCAAGTATGAAGGTGAATATACCTAGAGCCTGCTCCACACTGCTGCCACCCAAGGAGGAGACTGGTCCCCAGTCTGTAGGCCCAATAACTTGCTAGTGATGCAGCGCTGTAGTACCAGATGCTAACCCAGACAAGAGTTCATCTCAGAGGCACCCCCATCCCCAAGTCCTGGACTCTTCACCCCCTCAGAGGGTTCACCCCTAGTCCCTCATTCCTGTCTCTGGGATATCACTGCATCCCAAACTCTTCTGATCTCTGAAGCCCTTGCTCACTGTCCCAGCACATGCCCAGGTGTGGCATCCAGTGGAAGTGAGTATGCAGGAGTTAGTGTGTCCTGGTGTAACCCATGAGCTCTGTCACTGGCTCAAAGCTTCCCTGTGGGGGAGGCACTAGCACCTCCATTTTCCAAGTGAAATAATTCACCCAAGGTTGAGAAGTGACAAGGATTTTAATTCACATGTGGGCCCAGTGGTCTGTTCACAGTTGCTCCAGGACTGATAAACCCCTGCTGTGTTATGGGGGCTTTGTGTTTCCAAATAGTGAGGATGGTCTCCTTTGAGCCCCCTGATCGCCCAGATGTACATGTGGCGATTGTGGTATCATCTCCTTTTCGCCTAGACCCATTTCCAGTAAACTCTTGGAACATGGGCTTGGAGAAAGAAGCCCAGGCTTGCTTTCTGACTCAAACCTGAGTCATGAGTTCCCATGGGGGAGGAGCTCCAGCTTGGGAGCTTTTTCTAACCGTCATGATTTAGCTGTGCAACTTCAAGCACACCTTCTGCCCTCTCTAGGCTCTCGCAGTGTTTTAGGATGAGAGTCCACAAACTCTGCCCAGCAGCCTGTTTTTGTGAGCTCAAGTGTTTGACTTGTGAAGGATTGTAAAAGCTAAGAAGAATATAGTCTGACCCTTCATGGAAAAGCACACCACACCACAGCCCCACTTGAGGTTTCTCAAGTTTCTCAGGGCTCCCATGATCTGGTGACTGCAGTTGGCAGAGCACTTTCACATGCACCACCTCATTTAATCCCTGACTGCCTGTGGAGGGAGGTGGGCCTCATCTGGGTAAACCTGAGCCCTGAGGGACTGGCCTGGAACTAAGAAAATCGGCTCTTCCTGCTCCTGAGTGAGTGCCCGAGCCCTCAAGGTTGGCTTTTGGTCACTTAGCTCTGATGAATTTCTACAGGTTCGGGAGAAGGGACGTAAAGAGGGATTATGTATTGTCCTGGGTTGGGAAGCAGTTAAGAAGTTGAAGACTTCTTCATGGCTGGTTGTTCACATTCTAAACCTCAAGATTGTTCAGAAGGAAATCCTTCAGCCACCTTCACTGTTCGCGTGTCACCGTTCAGTGAGTTCTGTCGTCTCCTGACTTCTTGTGTTTGACGGTTCTGTTTTGAGTGTTTTGCAGCTGATTTTGGTCAGAGGCATTAAAACTTGATTGCTTATGGAAATAAAAGCCCACCTTGAAGCAGAGTCCTCACTGTGGAATATGCCAGGACATGGAGTGGAATCCAGGGTGATTTGGTGTTATGCAACCGTTTTAAACAGAGGGGTCACTTTTCAGCTCTTGGCAAAATGAATTTTGGCCAGATAAAGTTTCACTGTGTTTGATTTGGGGTTAGCAGGCCAGTATGCCATAACCTGTGGAGAAACAAAGAACCTGATCCTTGTGCTATAATGGGTTCTCAGCCACTAAGAGGATTCCTTGGCACAGGGTCTTTAGGTAGAAGGCTTGTTAGAGTTCATTTGTGAGCTTTAGGTTGAAAGTCTGTCTATGATCTGGGTGGCTGAGCTTAGCCGTCAGTGCTGCATTCCAGGCCATTCATTATAGAATTCACCAATTCACCCTCTCACTGGATCCTCGTCAGTGTGACCTTCTCTAACCACTTTGGTGGATGCTCTTGTTTCAGAGATCAGCAGGAGGCTCCAGCCCTGAAGGTGGAGAAGGTGAGGAAATTTCTAAAGTGTTTCACCATCTTTGCTTGCAAAAAAATGGAAGCAGCCTGATTTTCTCCTCCTCCTCATTTTCTAGATTCTGACCGAGAAGATGGAAATTACTGCCCTCCTGTCAAGCGAGAAAGGACGTCCTCTTTAACCCAATTCCCACCTTCACAGTCAGGTAAAAGTTGCAGAATTTCACTGAATTGTAAAAGGATCCTTGTTTATCTGCCCACTAATGCTCCCACCGTGTTTCCCACCCCACTCTTGCATTTTTTGCCCATATCTGAGTAGAATCAATCGGAGACTCATTCTCCCTCAGGAATGAGATTAGAGCTTGCCTGGGGTGAGGCACCAGGAGTCCATGTCAGGAATCAGTGGCACTTACGGAGACTTGGTGCACTATTAAGAAGATGAGCCGAGAAATCTTCCTTCTGAAATAGAGGAAAAGGACTGTCATTAGCCCCAGTGTTAACTACAACTCTATCCAAAAGCTGCCATTTCTGTAGACTGGAGGTGTGGGAAATGGATGTTCTCCTAACTTTTCAGTTCTGCCTGGATCTTGGTGGTTGAGTTGAGGACCCCAGAAACACACACCCCCACACACCGGGAGCTGAGTGGCCCCAGCAGACACGTAGGTGGAGAGGGCTTGGTGAGGCCTTGCTGGGTGGACCAGGCTCGGCCACGTGGGCCTTGAGGTTCTGGATCAGGGAGAGTGGGGAGGTTATAAAAGTTGATGCAGGGAAGACGCAGGTTCTGAGCTAGAGAGAGAGAGAGAGACTGAAGGCCTTAGAGACACTCCTGCAGATGGAGGGGTATGTGCTACTGCAGGACCTGCCCCCCTCCTCCCATCCTGACTCAGTTCATCTTGCGTTGTGCCTGTTCTCGTCTCAGCTCTGTGGAGCTGACGTAGAGCTCCATGTGTATTCAGTGAAGCTCTCCAGTTACCCAGCTCAAAGTTCATTCTTGGGAAGTTCATGTAAAACATTTTACAACTGTGCGCCTTAAGGATTGCCACTTTAAGGAAAATAAAGCAATCTTGGAAGGTTTTTTCCTATTAACAAGAGCAGTGTGAACATTCCAGGAATGGACAACATAGGAAGTGAGTGTTCTTTCAGGATCATCCCTGTAACACATTGGCTTTTGTACCCATTTTCCTTAGCGCTTATTTTGGACGTTGCCATGTCCTTTCCCACCACTTTATCAGAGCCCCACATTGTCATTTGCTACCCAGCTGTTAAGGAACTGTCCACATAGTTTGTAGTCCGGCTGCTCTTGGCATCCTTTTTTCAAGGATCTCTGTGGCATAGGCCTGCCTGTGGAATGGGGGAGTTCCCACTTCCTACCTATTGCTTGTATTTTTCCTGTTAACTCTTGACTGCTGAGCCCACTCTCTGTATCAAGAAGCTACAACAGAGAAGAGGCATTGTGTGCTGTGACTGTAGGAGCAAAGGACCACCAAATGTCTTCTCTCTCCTGTTGTATAGACACCTAATAGATGCTCAGCACTCATTCATTAGGGAAAATGAATAGATGGTGGTGCCAGTAGTTTGCAAGCATCACCTTGCTCTACACTGATTCTACTTAGCTACATTCTGTCCTGATAGTTCTTAAGCTCCAAATTCCATTGCTTTGTTGCCTGGCCAGCAGCCCAGGAAAGCCCCCACTGGTGTCAAGGAGTGGGGTTCATACCGGGCCCCAGGTGAGACTCAAACATCTGCTGCCTTCTCCTTCCCTCCTGGCTACCCCCAGGATGCCAAGGGAAGGCCAGGGCCACAAGGAGACGAAAGCAGTCGTAGAACAGACTGAAATACTACAGATAAGGGCCTTTCAACTAGAGACCCCTTAGTTGCTGTAGAATCCAGGGGGATTGCTTTTATCAGGAGTAGTTAGAGGCCTTGGCATGATGCTGAAAGCCCTCACCCATAGTGGGGTTCACACCCCTCAGGTGGGAGAGGTAACGTTACTCCTTGTACATCTGCCCCACCTACTCACACTGTTTTTCCTCTTGTTCCTTCCCCTGCCCACATCTCCTTGTCGACAGTATCAAAAAACAATGTTTTTATGCCATCAAGCTTCTGCGAACCATCTGCAGGCAATTCTGACTCAGAACCAGGTGAGCCCTCTCATCCCCTTGCCTTTTGCAGCCAGTCACTGGGGCTTTTCCTGGTGAAAAACTTGATATTGTAAAAATAAAATCTTAGCTAGGAATGGACAATTTGAAATAAGGATTCTCTTTCATTTCCTGAATGACTCTTCAGCTAGTAGATTTGAAGTCCAGTGTGAGACAGACTTCATAAGCCTTAGTCTTGTTTCTGCAAAAGCAGGACTGGTTACAGGAGTTTTAAATCCTTTAAAAAAGAAAAAATAAAAAACCTATAAAGAGGTGTGTTATTCATTTTTTAAATTTTTACATAAGGAATACATATATACTATCTTTTCCAAAAGACCCCAGGCAGAAATACATCAAATTAAAGAACCCATCTGCCCCCTTGCCACTCTACCCCCATCCCAAAAGTAACTACTGTGGAGTTTATGTAATTTTCCAGCCTCCTTTTCTGGGTATTAAATTCTCACATTGCTTAATATTGCTTAGATCTGTTCAGATAAATATATTTAACCACATTTAAAATTTTAAGGAAAATGATGATCCCTCTGAGGAACATGGAGCCGTCCTTTTTTGGCCTTTTGCTAGAGAACCAATTCCAAGATTTCCTGAAAGTTTCCCCCACATGGCTAAAGTTCCTCATAAAAGATTTAATGAGCAAGTTTAACAACGGAATTCTGTAATCCAAACTGCCTTTTATAAATTCTTTGCTGACTTCAAAAGCTTTTCAACATAAGTCATATTCTGGCATGAGGGTGATGTCAGGGGAAGAGTCAAGGTTTTATAACTTTGGGAATTGGTTTGATGGCCCCATTTCAAGCAAGTGAATTCATTTTGAATCTAAAAGAAACTGTTTTGAACAGCACCCTGCCCTTCCCTAGGTTGGTTTTCAAGGGTCCTTGGAGATCTGCACATTGGTTGTACCTGGGATGCTGGCTTAGCAAGTCTTACCCTGAACTGTGCAGATGTATTAGCTGTGGTAAGCTGTTCTGGCCCACCAGTCACTGAAGCCACTCCTGATCCCTCTGTGCTGCTCTATTAGGAATCTCACAGTCACCTCTGAGGGTCTGTGAGTGACAGCCTCACTCCCTTTTCTCTCCCCTCAGACCTGCTCTGTAGGCCGCAACACAGCCCTGACCCTGGTCCCTGCTGTAATGTGGGGTCAGGTTAGATGTACATACCAGCTCTGCAAAATGAACTTCTTTATACCCATGCCTGCCTTAATTTTAGGGGGGAAAAAATTAGCTGACAGAAAAATGCTGACGTACTCCTGCATCTCTCTACCCAGCAACCCCATTTGATTTTCTCCAGCCATCCCAATATCCTTCTTCAAAAAGGGGCTCGACCCCAGATCACACATCTCATATCTCTTCTCCCATCTGGAAAACATCCTTGGTCTTTCCTTAACTTTTATGATCTTGAAGATTACCTTAAAGGCCAGTTGTTTTGGAGAAGAACTTCACTTTGGGTTTGCCCACTGTTACCTGGTGATTCAACCAAGTTACATGTTTGGGGCTAGACTACCACAGAAGTGAAGCTTTGTTCTTTCCAGTACACCCCAGTGGAGCACACATGGTGTTTGCTTGTCCTGAAACTACTAGTGGGGTTAGCATCGATCACTTGCTTACGGTGGCATCTTCCCACTTTCACCACTGTAATTTATGTTTCTTCCTTTGTGATTGGCATTTTCTGGAGAGATACTTTGAGACGCTAGGAAATGTCATTCCTGCCCTAATTTTGCCCTCCAGTGTTAGCATCTATGACTGTTTCTTTCTTGAATCGGTTATTACTCTGACGATCCCCAAATGGGCATTTTCTGCCTTCATCACTGCTCCTCCATTTATTAATTGTTCTGTAAGGAAGCACTTTCTCTTCCAGCTTACTTAATCATTTCTTTATTGTACCAATGTGGACTTCCAAATTACTGTTTCAGTCAGCGGCTTATCATGTGTTCTTAGTGTTTAACATTCAGTTTTTACTTTGATTTGCCTTTGGTTCTTGTGTTGTTTTGCCAGGTTCTGGTATTCTTTTAAGCACTTGTTCATTTCTGTCATAACAAGGTTCCAGGCTCATCTTCTCTCCCTGTCCCAGCCCTGTGACCAACCATTTCTCGAGGGGTCCTGGTTCTTTTTAGTGGAGAGTGGTCTTTAGAAACCAAGATCTGGATGCTCAGCTTATTCATTGATGTTGGGCTGTTACTGCTCACAGATGGTCAGTGCCTGCAACTTGGAACACACATAGTCAGGTGTAGACCTATATGCATACACACGTATATACCTGCACATAGCTTTCTGTATCTCCCTCTACCCTGTATACATGGGTAGCCACAGGTTCTCATGGATACTTCCAGTCCAGCGCCAAAAGGGTTTAAATTATATCCCCCCTCTCTCATTTCTGCCTCTCTCTTCTGACAGTAAGAAACCTGACTCCCTTTGTCTTAGTTGCAATGAGTTGTCGCTCCAGCTCCCTGTGCATGGCCAGTGCTTCCTGCCTAGACTAACTCCGTCCTTGCACAGGCCCTAAACCCTGCCAGGCTGCCTTCTCTTGGGCTCTTTTCAACCTCTGGTACACACCAGGTACAATTTTGACGTATTTTCCAGACTGAATCTCAAGAGTTGGGGTCACTCTGGTGACCAGAGTGGAGCAGAGGTGGAGCAGAAAGTATCCTCAAAGGAGCCAGCATACTGTCAGACTTGTTTCAGGGAAGGGTGCAGGTTGGCCCAGAAGGAGCTAGCTCTTCCCCAGTGAGCTCAGTGAGGGATGTGCATGTGCCCTCAAGAAGACCCCAGCCCACCTGCACATCCCTGTGCCCTGGCATGGTGGTGGGTCTCTAGCCACAAGACAATGCCTCTCCATTGTACTGAGCTTGTTACAGGGAAAGTGAGTTTTGAGGGGGTCATGAGAAAAAAGCACATTTGATTCATTGGAAATGGGGCCTATTTCAGGAGCTTCCAGAGTTTGGCTGCCCTGTGAACATAACCTCCTTTCTGTCCTGAGTCCCTGGCTGCCATTAGAAGTATGCACACTTGTCTGTTTATCTGTTCACAGCCGGGATTTCCTGCACATCTGCAGGGTGGGCCAGGCAGTGACCCAATGCTAATGAGTGGTCAGTGGCGGTGATTATTTAGGCCTGCTGCCCTCACTGGTCAACCTGGGCCAGCCCCAGGGGTCAGATGTCTGGTAGCATCAACTCCACACTGAGCAGAGCAGAGGAGAGCAATTTGTAGCTACAATGCAAACTTTGTGAAGCCAGCTCTAAGGGCTTTAAAAATGTTTCTAAATTGCCAATCATCCTCTGAATGTAATGTTGGCTATGTAATTCAACATTTCTCTTCTAAAAAATGAACATCTGGCAGTGCTTCTTCCCCCATGTCCTGTGGTGTCTGTCTCCCCTGAGTGTGGTTTTATGGCCCTTCTCTTGCGGGAGAGATACCAGCTCCACTAACACAGGCTCTTGGAAGCTTGTCAGGCTCCACTCCTTCTCACTAACTAGCAGTGAGAGTTTTATAATCCTGCTTTTGCCCAAAGAGAACAGTTTAGCTCACCTACCTATAAACAGCAGAAAGAAAACCTTCCTAATTCTTCTGAAAGTCTGATTGTCTTTTTTAACTACTGTAATTTTGGTCACACAAAGTGTTAGTGTTGTTTTAGCCATTAATTAGTTGGTTTTTAGTAACCCGCAGAGTTTTGCAGCCATAGCCATCACCATAATAAATTTTAGAATGCTTCATCACCCCAAGGAGACCCCATCCCATTAGCAGTCAATCCCTCCCCCCCAGTCCCTTCCGTAACTCCTACTCATGTGCTTTCTGTCCCTGTGGATTTGCTCCTCTGCACAGTTTATATTGATGGCATCATGCAGTACACAGCCTTCAGGGGTAGCTTTCCATTTATTTCAGTCTTTACTGCCAACACCTTTTGTGGATTTTGTTTGTTGAATGTATTCCCAAGTATTTTATTATTTTTGGTATTACTGTAAATGGAATTGTTTTCTTAACTTCTTTGTATTGTTCATTGCTAGTGTGGAAACACAGTGGATATTTATGCATTGATAGTGTTCTCTGTGACTTAAGAGATTTTTCTTATGGGTTATACCTTAGCACTAAAGAGAAACTGCTCTCCCTGTGCTTCTCTGGGAAAAAGTCGCAAGGCTTTTTATGTTTCCCATCAAGGATCATATTAGACACACCCTCTTCTGAGATGGGCAAAGTCAGCAAGACACACAAATCATGTGTCCACCTGTGTGGATACATGACTGAGCTATAACCAGGTTTTGAGCACTCCCCAAAGCCCCTGTATCTGTTAGCCCAGGCTTAAGTCCTAAGGCAACCCAGCTTCTTCTCGGTGGCCAGGATTAACAACCCTGCTTCCTTCCCTGGGGCCTTGTGGTGCTCTCATTAAGTGAAAAAGCTCAGCCCTCAGGCACTTCTGGAAAAAAGCACAAACTCTCTGTCCGCCACCTCTGACCATTCATCACAGAAAACTTGTGATGAACAGTACAGGGATGTTTACTGATTACAGACTCATCCTCTGACAAGACAAACCTAGGAAAGGGAGACGGGTCCTGGGGACTTGTTTTGTGTTCTTCAGGACCTGCAAGAGCAGCACTGTGTCCCAGCCTCTGCTGAGTGGGGTGATTGTAGGTTGACGCACCTTGTACTTGCTCTCCAATGAGTCAGTACTTCCTGCAGCTCTCACCTCCTCCCCCAGACTGCCCTACGGTCTCAGTGGCTTGAGGGGACACATCTGTGTCTGTTTCATTTAGAAACATTTTCCACAGTTCTCTTCCTCCCCTTCTCCCTCCTGGCCTTACCACCCCACCCCAGGCAGACCTGCTTTTTATCCTTTGTCTTGTACTTGTAGAGGAAAAGAGCAGTGGGTTCCGGTTGAAGCCGCCAACACTGATCCATGGCCAGGCACCCAGCGCAGGTAGGTGCCTGTCTCTGGCAAGAAAAACGAACTGGCTTTCTCATACCTTGCCAGGCCTCTGCACAGCATGTGTGTGCAGCAGTGCACTCCAGGCTCACCTGCCTCTGGGTTACCTCACCTTACCCAACCTTTGAGCACTGGAAAGCAGATTTAAAGAGTTTGGCACAGACCAGGGAAGTCAGACTTGAGCCCTCCCTGGGAAGGAGGAAGCAATGAGGAACATTTGCGCTCTGTGCCAGTAATAGCTCCTTTGCCTCTACTCTATACAGAGTATTCTGACCCCATCATGCCACACAGAATTAATCCTGATGAGCAGAGCGACCAGGATCCTGTGGCACGCTGCTAGTAAGTGGATACTCCAAGCAGTGGCGTGCACAATACACACCCTGTAGGTCCAACAGGAAAGTCCTTGGAAGGCTGAAAGCCTCTCATGACCCAGGCCCTTTTTGTGGTTGGCAGAGGGATTTTCCCAGTGTGGCATTTGGAAAAACAGGCACAGAGGGGCCCTTTATGCGACCTCTTCATTTCTTTTCCCTCACTGTCTGCACTTGACCCCAGCACTGGAGAACAACTGTCACTTCATTCCCCTGTAGCATCACTGCGCTCACTCGACATGATCAGTTATGTGGGAATTTCATATTATCTTATCTATAAATAACAACAGCCAGATTCTGCATGTCTAGCTGTAAATAAAATCTTGGGTTTTTTTTAAAAAAGGGCTTCCTGCAAACTCTAGCCTGGGAGGGACAGTAAACAGGTTGCTGGTGTTAATTTTTCTGTAAAGCACTTGAGAGCTGGGGATGATGTGCTTCTGCCCACCGGATCCAAGGGCCCTGGGCAAGCTGACTTCCATTCCCAGGTCTGCCGAGCCAGAAGCCCAAGGAACAGCAGCGGAGCGTGCTTCGCCCGGCAGTGTTACAAGCCCCTCAGCCAAAGGCACTCTCCCAGACCGGTAAGAAACGGCGGCCCTGGCGCCGGGCTCAGACAGCAGGGTAAAGCGGTTCTGAAGTCACGCCTGGGACAGCCGTGTCTCCACACAGGTGACTTTGGCAATATCTGCTGAATGCACTCAGAAATAAAGAGCTCTGGGAAACAGTCCTTAAAATCCTTGGTGACCCCAAGGGAACATGTGAAGTGATTCCACTTCCTCCCTGTGGCACCAGGGCCAAGTGTGACTGCTGGTGAAAACGTGCTTGGTACACACACTGCCATCCTAAAAGCTGGCCCATTTCCCCAGGTGTTTCAGATTTGTCCCTGCATGTTTGCAGGCAAAATTCAACCTTCTTCTAGTCTTCAGAGACTTCAAGGGTAATTTTGATGAGACCTGCATTTAAATCTCATTTGCCGAACTTAAGACATACCTCTTAAACAGTATTTCCTTTATATCCCAACAGATAGTAGTTAATCCTTAATTTCAGTTAATCCTTCATTTTCTAATACTAAAGAATTTTACTTGTCTTCTCTTGATCTGTCCCTGAATTTCCTAAGTCTTTATTAGAGGCAACATGTGAAGGAACTAGTTAATATTTCTGAGGAGTTTTTAATTACATGGGAAATTTTTTGGTTCTAATGCCAGACGAAGACAGATTTAAAGTTATGTATGTCATATAACTCTCAACTATTTAAAGGGGGAAAAAATGCATAAAATATAGTAAAATTTGTTTTATAAAACTCAAAATTTTCCCCCAATATATATCCCCTCCCCCAAATTAGTTTTTAATTACATGTGAAGTTTTTTGGTTCTAATGTCAAACAATCAAAGCTAGATTTAAAGTTGTACATGTCATGTAATCTTGAATATTTAAAGGGAAACAAATGCCTAGAGTAAAAACTAGTAAAATTTGTTTTATAAAATATCTTTTCCCCCCAATGTACTTTTTTCCTTTTTCCCCCCTTAATTAGCAGTATTGCTTCTAATACATTGAAAAGTCTTATTTTGTGGACTAAACAATAAGATAGTCTTGCTTCTGTGAGGTTTTAGTTTTTGGTTTTTAAACTAAGAATTTATGACTTTTAGTAGTGGCATCAGATCCTTTTCTTTCAAAAGGGAGAACTGTGCTCTTGGTTCAGCACTTCCTCTGGGCAAGAACGGGTCCTTGCTAAACTTAAGTAATTCTTGCTCTTTTCCTCCCCACAGTCCCAAGCAGCGGCACCAACGGGGTCACTATCCCAGCAGACTGCACGGGGGCCGCAACGTCGACATCACCAGACAACTCCACACGTACAAGTCCCTCTGCTGAGGCCCAAGCCCTCGAGGTCCGTCTGTGCTGGGGCAGGGCACACACCATGAGGGGAACTTCTTAGGGCTTTGCTGAACTCATAGTGTCTGTTGCCTGCTTGCTCTGAGCTGGGTCACCATTGGCCTGCATTAGGTTTTCTGAATGTGCTCAAAGGTTTCAGTACATAACCACAACTGATGTGCCAAGTCCCTGGAACACGAAGGTATCCCTCTTGGTCGTTCCAAGAGCACAGCTCTGTCCCAGAGTCCCCCAAACTAACATCTATCCCCATGTGTCCTGGGTTAGTATGCCTGCCATTGACACCCTAACCATTGAACTCTGCGAGTCACAGGCAAAAAAGTGGTGTTCATTGATGAAGGTGTTACCTATTTTACTTGGAGGAATGCCTCTCCACCCTGTCTCCACACCCTAACAGCTCCTGGGAGATTCGTATATGTGTGCCCATTCTAGTTGTAAGAGGGTGCCTGGAGAGTCAGCTCAGAAAATATGATTCAAAGAAAACCCATAATGGTTATGGGTTTATCTAGGCCAAAAGCATTTGTTTCCCAGTAGTGTTGCATTGCAGCTGGAAAATTCAGGGCATTCATGAAAAACCTGCTTTTGTAGCTGGCAGAGGAGAATTTGAAATCTGAGTTGCAGTAAGGCACCAAGGCTTCCAAATACAAAGTCATATCAGATCTTTGGGTTTCTTTCTACTCTGTCCATTCAGCAGACAGGCAGAGTCTCCACCCTCCCCTTCCTCCTCATATCCCCATAGATGTGCAGGCTCAGATGATGGAAACAGTCACCGGCTTTCCATTTTAAACATCCCTGAGCCCCTTCTTACCCACCCCCCACCTTCAGAATTGGAAACAGGAATCATTTCCATAACATACTTGTTGGGAACTTTGAGGGCTGTACAACTCTGACTTAGAGACCAGGGAGTTGCCCGCACGTCCCATCTTCCTCCAAGTTCCTCACTCATGAGCATAGGGGTTAAACTTGGGCACTCCATGGAGAAGATTCACCCTGTCCAGCCCAGGGGGTCTGCCTGATCCACTTTTACCTTTGGTTCTAGCCCTCGCCCAAGGAGCCACACCAAAAGAGATACGTGGAACAGGTTGAAATGGTGTAAGGTTGCTCATCTGGCTATCAGGGCTAATACGGTTTTGTCACTTAATAATGGGTTTATGTTCTGTGAAATGCATCATTCGGTAATGCCGTTGTATGACTGTCTTAGAGTGTAATGACATAAACCTAGATGGTGCAGCCACTCCATGTCTCGGCTGTGTGGTAGCCTGTTGGGACCCCCTCTGTACATGCAGTGTGTCCTTGAACCAAGCGTCATTAAGCAACATATGACTCTATGTCACTTCTTTTCAGTTGTTGTTTTGGTTTTTTTTTAAATAGGAGAAGGAATCCCAGAAAAATGAATCTAGCAATACTTCTGAGGAGGAAAACTGTGAGAAAAAAGAGCAAGTCGCACAGCAAGCATTTGTGTTTGGGCAGAACTTGAGGGACAGAGTCAAGGTACATGATAAGAGGACTGGGTGAGCCAGTGAACTAATGAATTATTTTATTTTCATGCCTCCCCCAGGTTAAACAACAGAAAGTCCCCACAAAGGCAGGTGGGAAGAGGACAGAGCCCATCATGGTGTAGTCCTGTGGCTCATGGCCCACTCAGCAACTGCTTGTTTTTTGTGCCTGACACACCCCACTGCTCGGCTCCTAGCACACACTCCCAGCTCCGTGCTACCCCCTCCACCCCAAGTGTACAACTCAGCAGTGGCTTCTGGCACCAGGCTCCCTTGATAATATAGTGGGGGACAGAGAAGCAAGCCACTGCGTGTGCTTCTCCCTGAGAATTGACATTTTCATGGCAAAGGAGAAAGCAAGTGTCACAATGAGATGCTTCGGAGGTCCCTAGGTAGGGTTTTTTTTTTTTTTTTACATTAGGATTTCTGTCAGAGCACTAGCAGCATTGGGCCATGTCTTTCTGAGTTGTTGGAGGTTTGCTCTGGGCACTGTGGGGTATTAGCCAACATTCCCAGCCTCTACCCACCTCAGTCATAACAACTAAACATTACACAGCCAGTGCTGAATGTCTCCCATAGGAACAAATCACCCCTGGTTGAGAAACCATCACCTTATTTTTTTAAAGTAAGGCAAGTGGAAAGATACTGTTTTCTTTCCCAAAGAAGGCACTAGTGTTTACCACCTCCTGACTGCCCCTTGAGTGGTATGTCAGCATGTCAGTCTGGTCTGGGGACTTTGAGTCAGTGGGTGGGGAGTGGCTGGCAGTACAGGAGATCTTGGCTCCGAACCCTTTGCACTGGCACTCTGGGACAACCAGATTTGGGCAGCACTACCTTTCCCAGACACAGGGACAAGATATTTTTCCATGGTGTATCCTGCAATAATCTCCTTTGGAAGCCTGGGAGCATTGTCAGTGGCTGTGTCCAGGGACAGCTGACGTGGTTGTACTGAAGGGTGGGTTCTTCTGCAGCCAGGAATGCTGCTCAACACCCCACAGTGCCCATGATGGCCATAAACAGAGGATGATCTAGCCCCAAATGTCAGTGATGCTGAGGGGGAGAAACTCTAAAATAAGGAAACAAATCTCTCTGGAGTATAAAAAACATCAGATCATGTGTTCTGCTTTCTCCTTTGGTACTTACTGTCCAATAGAAGCACAAATCTCCCAAGAGACAGAAAGTAGGTGTTGATGTTACACAGCTTTATGCCAGAATAATGAGTCCCGTGGAGGCTGTTCCCGCCAAGGGAAAAGAAACAGAACAAGGGAAGGTCTGAAAATCCACTCAGTGGGGGATGGGAACTTGGCCTAGGCCATCAGGCTGAGTCCATTCCCTGATTTTAGGGGAATGACTGCCTTGAAAGTGGGGTGAGGGCGGTAGTCTTACGGAGGTCAAAAACCTCCATCATCTTTGAAGTGAGCAGTCACATCCCAGCTTCTCTGTGGAGGATGACTTAGAGCCGTGATTTCCTACCGCCGAGCCTCTATGAGGGTGGTAGTGCCCACCTGCAAGGGTTCCTAGGCTGTTACAGTAGAAATGTTTAATGGGCATGGCACAACCGTCAGCATAAAAGGCGGCCTTGAGAAATGCTGCTTTTATCATGTTTATAATAAAGCCCTTCAAATACCAGCTTCGTAAGCATTCTGTATTCTGGGGACAGAAGCATCAATGAAATTTCAACCAGATGCCAGCTTGAGTGCTGTTTTTTTTTGAACAAGGGAGAAAAATCTGCCTAATAGTTTGTGAAACTCTTTCTGTATCTTAACCACTAAAATCGAAAAGGAAATTGGTTACAGTCCCATCCCCCGCTGTACACACATGTGCTCAAGCACAGGCACATACACAGAGTAGATGATAGGATTTGCACTTGGGCACTTTGCCATGTGATGTAGGGGCTGTGCAGACAGGCTGAGCTGTGGAAATCCAGAACATGCTGTTCTCTGAGTAGTAAATGTTTCCTCTCTCTCTCCCAGTTGATAAACGAGAACACTGAAGTAGCTGACATGGAGAATGCTGGACACCCCAGTTCAGAAGCACCAACCGCAACCAACTATTTCCTTCAGTATATCAGCTCCAGGTGCGTGTCTCTGGCTGGGCTCCCAGCCTGCGTATGGGAGAGCCTCAGCCACAGACGGGCCTCCGGCCATCCATCGTCACTGCCTCAGGCCCCGAGAAGAGGCAGCCACATGCACCAGGAGCCAGCCCACTTCCTCCCCAGAGGCAAAGTAGAGGGGAGGGGGTAGAAGGTTCTGGGATGGTGGGATTCAACGCACCCCTGAAGCAAGACCCAAGTTCTATAGGTTGGTGGACCCTGACCTTTGAGCAGCCTGTGTCACCAGGACCTCATGCCCAGGACAGACCCAGTGGGCCTTTTTTTTATTTTTTTTTTTTTAAAGATTTATTTATTTATACAAGAACCAGGGTACAGACCAGATGTGTGGGAGGGTGAGAGGATTCACCAGAAACAGCGGGGAACAGAACAGGCAGACTGATGAAATACACTGCTGAGGGGAGCAGCGGGTGAGACAGGAGGGGTCTGCCACCCCATGTGGGACCCTCGCCAGCCGGCTGGGATCAAACTGGCACTGCAGAGGCTGCGGACAGCTTCATAGCGCAGCGCTCAACCGCCTGCGCCACCAAGGGAGGCCCCCAGTGGGCTTTTTAAAAGACATGCTTTTCCACCACAGTATTTCCCAGGACAGGAGGTATTTACAGCCTTGACCTCTTTTATTGGCTCAAGTGTGATGGCAGTGGCAGTTGCCATTTGTTGAGCATTGCTTATGGGCAGCCAGACTCCCCCACCAGCAGCCCCAGGGGTAAGAGATGTACCTCCTTCATGTGGGCCAGGAGACGGGACTTAGAGAGCTACAGTGACTGGACAAGGGGTGGCCCACCACCGAGGAACAGCTGGGTTTCATTCCCAGAAGCGGGTTGCTCCCGATTCTGACTCCTGCACTTGACTTGTCCAAGACAGCGTCCTATTCTGCGTACCTAGTGTGATGTCCTCCTCCTGGGGCTTGGGGGCTTTCAGGCATGTCCCCTGAAATTTGGTGCCTCAAAGTGGGAGCTAACAGTCCGCGTTACGGTGATGCAGGCTGGCTTGGAGGCATGGAGGGTTCCCTCTCCCAGACTCCGCTTTCTGCACCGGAAGTTTGACTCTTTCCCCACCCTGACCGTGCGCGCATCTCATGTTCCCATTCAATTCTCATGGCACGTCTTCTCTTCAGTTTAGAGAACTCGACCAATAGTGCTGATCCCTCCAGCAACAAATTTGTATTTGGCCAGAATATGAGCGAGCGTGTGTTGGTGAGTGGCCCCGTAGGGACTCTTCTTCTGGGGACCCAGAAAAACCATTAGAATCTTCCCACGGGTAGAGGGTGTCCCTGTAAAATTAGGACACTTTTCATCACACATCAGGGACAGAGGGCCTGGCTTGGACTCAGCTTACAACTGGGGGCAGGGTAATCAGTGTCAGCTGCTGAAGGGGCTCTCTGGGTGTTCATATGTCCTGCCTTTCCTTGTCCTGAAGAAGGCTGCCCTTGAGTCATGCTTCCTCCCAGCTACGGCCACCCAAGCCGCAACTCTCAGACCAAAGTCTGGTACAGTGGGAGTCAAAGAACTGCTTCACAAGACAAAGATAAACATCAGGGTCTAGGGTGACTGGCAACTGGTGCCTCTGACCAAATGCTTGTGCCACAAGAGTTCTGGGCCCCGAGGGCAGTTTCCATGTAACAGGTAGACAGACCTGTGTGGACTGAGAGCTGACTGGAGCTGGCCACCTTTTTGCTAGGATTTACTGGCAAAAGATGCTTGGGGAGCACTGTGTGGAGGTCGGAGGTCTGACTGGGACACTCCACTTAGGGAAGGGGCATCCAATCTCATCCACTGGGTCTAGGCGGGTCCCCAAAGCTTTGAAGAGAATCCCTCTGTCCAAGCAGGGAAGTGCCGAGAGTTGCTGTCCCTGCAGGGGGTTCTCCTGTTCCGCTGCAGTCAGTCCTGCAATACCAATACGCGCTCCTCCTGGTGTGCCTTTCTTTTCATGCAGAGCCCACCAAAATTAAATGAGGTCAGTTCAGATGCCAGCAGGGAAAATGCAGCTGCTGAGTCTGGGTCAGAATCCTCGTCCCAAGAGGCCACCCCTGAGAAAGGTATGCTGGCAGGCCTGCTGCCCGAGAGTCAGGGGAGGAGGGTTTGGAGATATTGAGGGATGGGAACACTGTTCATCCAAGCTGCCCGGGAGGTACAGGGGAGCTGACTTGCCTCAGGAGTAACAACCACATGATCTAGCTATGGGAACAGTAAAAGGCGTGGGCGCTGATTTTCTGTGAGCCGAAAGGAACATGTTCACTTTAAATGTTGAGGCCATGGTGCTGCAAGGTGACTCTGGGAGAGACCTGCTGCGTAGGCCACTTCGTGCTCTGAGACAGCATGGGGCAAGGGGTTCTCTTCAGTGTCCTCTCAGAAGTCTCTCACCCTTTCTCTCCTGTGCTGACTGGGACACTGAGGAGAACCAGAGCCGCTCTGGGCAGCTCCCACATGGGAGTCGAGGCTGTGTTACTGGGCTTGTTTTCTGGAGACCCTCCAGGTCCTGGGTGTGGCACTTTTGCAGCCCGCGCCAACCATTTTTGGTGTCCTAAGGTGTGCACTCTGCTTGCCCCACCCCCCCACACCCCAATAAATAGTGTCGTTCAGCTAATAACATTTCAGAGTCCCTGGTCGAATCGGCAGCCGCTTATACCAAGGCAACAGCACGGAAGTGTTTGTTGGAAAAAGTGGAAGTCATCACCGGGGAAGAGGCCGAGAGCAACGTTTTACAGGTGAGGCAGCCGGCTGGTGGGCCTCTGGGCCCTTTGATGGGCAGCAGTGGGGTGTGTTCGGGGTGCAGCCCCCAAGGGCTTGGCCACAACCTCCAGGTACTCAGACCTCCCTCAGTCTTCCCTTGGAGGTGACCAAAGTGTCAGTGGCACTACTCTGGCGACTTTGTTGAGATATGAAACATTTTGTGTTTTTCTGTTTTAGAGCAAAGGATCTGTGTTGAGAGCTTGGTAGTTGAAGAAAATGCAAAGAGGATTGTAACAAACACCTCCCACACCTAGAATTAACAGCCATAGTTACTTGCCATGCAGGCATCCCATGTGTTTTATCAGGGGGAAAAGTCATAAATACAACCTAGATTTTGCTCCACTTTTTCCTTGTCTTCGTCCTCCTCCCACTCTGGGGCAACCTGTCTAGTTTTGTGGGCTCATTCATCTGCTTCTCATGTTTTCACATACACATGTGGGTGTGTGTCTGCCAACCACATAGCAGACGGGCGGGTTAACGTGGGGTGTGAGTAGTACTTCTCTCCCCCACTCAGCATTGTTTTGTGATCCCATGTTAAGACATACTGACTTAGATCTGCAGGCTGTCTCTGCATAATGGTCTCTATTGCATATTCCATGTGTGTGCGTGTAGACAACTTTCTTGAGATACGCACCTATTATAAAATTAACCCTTTCAAGGAATAAAAGTATGTAATTTTTAGTATATTCACAACTTTAATTGAGAACATTTTTGTCCCCCAAAAAGCAACTTCATGCCCATTAGCAGTCGGTCGCTCCTCCAGCCACTGGCACCACAATCCCACTCTCTATCTCTGTATTTGCGTGTTCTGGACACTTCACATCAATGGAATCACACTCTGTGGACTTTGTGTCTGGTTTCTCTCCTTGAGCACCATGTTTGAGGTGAATTCACATTACAGTGAGTTTCAGAGCTTCCCTCTTTATGACTGAATAAATCCAGTGTCTGGATGGACCACTCTGTATTTATCCATTCACCTGTTGATGGACACTTGGGTTGTTCCCACTTCTTAGCATTTATGAGTAATGCTGGTATGATTGTCTACAAGTTTTTATGTGAATATGTGTTTCATTTCTCTTGGTAGAAACCTAAGAGTGGAATTCCTGAGCCACGTGGTAGCTCCATGTTTACCATTTTAAGGAGTTGTTTTCCACAATGGCTGCACCACTTTCCATTCCTACCAGCGGTGTGTGAGGGTTCCAATTTCTCCACATACCTGTTCTCTGTCTTTTGGGTAATAGCCTTTCTTGTGGGTGTGAAGTGACGATATCTCATTGTGGTTTTGATTTTCATTTCCTTAATGATTCTTTTTTGTTTTTAATACCCCTTTGAAAATGCAAACTCCCTTCTACCTGGAAGCTGAGTGAACAAAAGCCAAGGGCCAGATCTGGGCCCTCTCCCCTCCCTCACCAACCATAGTTTGCTGACACCACCCCCCTCAGTGGTTCACACAAATTAGATGGAAGGTTCCCCCTTCCCCAGGTCTTGCTCACCCAGAGGCCGCCTTGTGTTCCAGATCCAGTGTAAGCTGTTTGTATTTGACAAGACTTCGCAATCCTGGGTGGAGAGAGGACGGGGGCTGCTCAGACTCAACGACATGGCTTCAGCCGATGATGGCACGTTACAGTCCCGACTAGGTGAGCTGCAGTGGAGGCTGGCGAGACCTCCTGCGGGCTTCTGTGGAGAGGGCTTGGGGTGGTGTGGTTTCCCAAGACTGTGTAGGGCCCAGACCCAGGCACAGGGAAGCAGATCCCCACAGGAGGACACTTAGATCAAGCGGGCCGGGCCTGACCCAGAGGCTCTAGCTTCCAGCCTGTCCACGAACTCTCCTGAGTTTTACAATATATAAAAAGTATTTAGCGGGCCTCCCTGGTGGCGCAAGGGGTTTAGCACCACACTATGGGGTGATTGCAGCCTCTGTAGCACAAGTTCGATCCCCAGCCAGCCAGGGAGCAGTCCACATGGTGAAGCAGACCTCTTCTGTCTCGCCCGCTGCTCCCCTCCGCAGTGTATTTCGGTCCGTCTGCCTGTTCTGTTCCCCACTCTGTCTCTGGTGAATCCTCTCACCCTCCACACCTCTGGTCTGTACCCCAGCTCTTGTATGCATAGATGGACTAAATCTTTTTAAAAAAAAGATTTAAAAAAAAAAAGCAATTTTTTTTTTGAAGATTTATTTATTTTTATACAAGAACTGGGGTACAGGTCAGAGACATGGGAGGGTGAGAGTCTTATGAGTAACTCCCTGGCCAGCTGGGAATCGAACCCGCACTGCAGAGGCTGCGGACAGCTTCACAGCTCTGCGCTCAAACGCTGCGCCACTGGGGAGGCCCTATTTAGCAATTTTTAAACTTATTTTCTGATAATAAAAGTGCCAACTGTCTTATGGTAGAAGGGAAACCCCCCCCCCAAAAAAAAAGATCAACATCAGGAGTAAAATCTCACTAATAATATTTTGTTGGTTCTTTGATTTTTTTAGGAAATGGGGGAATATTTTGTCTCCTGCTCTTTTCATTTGCTGTTTTGTGAACACACTCCATATTGAAAGAAACTTTTATACACTAGTATTCCATTGACAGTGGATTTCTGTGACCATCACATTGGTGGACATTTAGGGGGTTCCTCCTTTTTTACTTTGACTATTGTAATACTTCTGGGGCTATCTACAGGTGACTCTGACTCCCAGAAGTCTGCTGGTTTAAAAAATGGATGTGGGTGTGTGTGAAAGAAATATTTGCGTTTTTTTCTACTTTTCCCAGATGAAGGTGGTTTTCCAGCCTTCACAGAGAAACCTACTCCCTGCTCAGTAGTATCTGAGAAATGTCTTCACACCCTTGAACTCAGAATCTTCCCAAGGATTAGAACAGAGATGAAAACAGCCCTCCTGTTTAGGCTCCTATTTTCTCCCCCTTGGATCTCCCTCAATTAATTTTTTATTTTTTTTAATGGAAATTTTCAAACGTGAACGGAGCGCATGCAACGCGTTGCTGCTACCCCTGTGTCAGCCTGTGGGCAGCCTCGCTACAGCTGCAGCCTCCCTCCCTCCTTGAAGTCCACTCTGGCCCCGCTTTTCCTTCACCCAGCACAGCCTTGATCCTTACCTCAGACCTCTCAGCCCATGGAAACTGCTACTCGCCCCAGAGGTGGACACATTGGGCCCACAAGGCCAGGCTTGGGGGACTTAGAGAAGGGCCTCATGGAGATCGGGGGGGGCCCCGGACCCCGCAGCTCTTCCTGAGCTAGCCCATGCTTCTCCCCTCCTGTGTGGTCATTTGGAGCCCTGGGTTGGGGTGACAAGGCCTGTACATGGGGAGAGCTGGCCTGGCATAGGTGGGGAGTAGAGGGGGGCATGTGGGTAGGCTGTCACAACTCTAGCAGGCTCACGGAGCCTTGGGTAAGCGCTGGGTGTCCCACATACCTGCAAAGAGGAAATTTCTACCCCCCGTTCTCTCTGCCATATACTGCCTCTATCAGCCTGTTCCCTCCTGATGAAGCTCAACAGCATTGGCCTTGACCCTCTAAGAAAACAACGGTGCAGGTGCTAGGGCTTAGGCCTCTGGGTGGGAGACAGTCAAGGGGTATCAACTTTTGTGTGGCTTGTCCTGAGTGTGCAGCCTACAAAGCCTGCCAGCTGCCCCTGCTGTCCACCTCATGCTCCACCTAATCACCCCTTCCCCAGGGGCGCCACTGTCCTGGCACCCTCCACTGTATGTGGTCTCTTACCCCACCAGCAGACCTAGAGAGGGAGGGTGAGGCTAGCCCCAGCAAATAAGGACTGTTGAGCTGGCAGGTTTCCATGGGATCTGCCCTATGGTGTTTTTGCTCTCCTTCTAGATTGTTTGTTCTGGTAGCTAACAGTTGGGGGGCCGGGGAGTAAGTGGCCTTGTTGATTGCAGTGATGCGAACCCAGGGCAGCTTACGGCTGATCCTCAACACCAAGCTCTGGGCCCAGATGCAGATCGACAAGGCCAGTGAGAAGAGCATCCGCATCACAGCCATGGACACCGAGGACCAGGGTGTAAAGGTCTTCCTCATCTCGGTGAGCAGCACCGGGGACGCAGGACAGGCTGGTGCCTGCCTTTGAGGGACAAGGCTACCGAGAAAGCCCCCTTGACACAGGGAGCTCCTGCCTCTACCTCACCCCGGCTCCTCCAGCCCTCTCCTTGTGCACGGGTGTGTCAGCCAGGGAGCGGGCAGAGAGACCTCTTGTGGGGTGGCCCCCAAAACCAGCAGGTTCAGGTCAGTGGAACAGGGACAAGAACGGCACCCAGGAGGAGAGGCCCTTGGGGCAGTGGGTCTTTGAGCCACTGTCCCCAGAGTTTGTCTAGAAGAGGGAGTTGGGTTTCTCCCCAGGAGACCTTGTAACCGGCACTTTGGCTCTGCCTCCCATAGGCCAGCTCCAAGGACACCGGGCAGCTGTACGCAGCCCTGCACCACCGCATCCTGGCATTGCGCAGCCGTGTGGAACAGGAGCAGGAGGCCAAGACACCAGCCCCCGAGCCCGGGACAGCTCCTTCCAACGAGGAGGATGACAGTGACGATGACGACGTCCTGGCTCCATCGGGAGCCACTGGAGGTAGTGAGCTGGGCAGTCCCTGCCCCGGGGGGTACGGGAGGACTAGTTTCCTAGGTCCCCTCCCACCTGCTGTCCCCAGCCTGGAGCTGACCTCTGGACATGGGTTGCTGACCCAGGGAGGAGGGGCTCCATCCAGGATGGGACCTTGACGGTAGGTCCTTGCTTCCCACAGGCACCGGCGACGAAGGGGATGGGCAGACAGCCGGGAGCACATAGCGCCGGGAGCCGCTGCCCACGAGCCTGCTGCTTTGTCCGTCTGTCCGCCCGCCCACCTGCCTTGCCCCTCTGCAGCATCGAGGTGCGGCGCTCGGGAACCACACTCCCCGTTGGGTTGGCCACAGTTCGGATCCGCACGGCCCGTTCAGAAGCAGACTCGGGAACTGCCTGAATGTGGTTTGGGACACGAGACCTCATCATATTGATGAGCAAAAAAAAAAGAACATTTTTTTCCCTCCCCTCCTTTGAATTGAAATGGCACATTAAGACTTGTCACGGCTTCTCACTGGGACACCTGGTTTCTTCCTCCCTTCCTCGTGTCGCCGGCCTCTCCCCGCCGCCGCCCACACCCCTGCCCTGTGGGTTCCTGCTGCCTGCCCAGGCCCCCGGCCAGTCCTCACAGGTGTGGACACTGGGCTGCTAGGTGTGTGTTTACTGCTCTCTTTATCTCCTGCTCCCACATTCTGATTTGGGGCTCTTTTTTTAGATCTTTCCCCCCCGGGGCTTCACGTTTGGTTCCTTAGATTAAGACGTCATGCGTCAAGCATTTGCAACTCCATCGTGGGCCTTGTCCTCCATCTTGCTGTGGTCCTGGCCTCTGTCCAGGCCTTTTGATTGGGTGGGGGTGCTCAGTGAGCTGCTCAAGGTGAGGAAGTGGGCAGACCCCCACTTGTTCCTCATCTCAGGGGCCCCAGCCTATCTAGAAAAGGGCCCAGTGAACCTGTGAGGAGGGGTCTTGCCCATTCTGTCACTGTCACACCCAGGCTTCTTCCTGCTGTCAGCCACTCCTGCGCCATCCTGGATGTCATTGTCCCCAACACCATCTGGGGCGGGGGGCTTCTATCAGAGGCAGGGAGTACCCTAGCCTGGCCTTTGGGGAAAGGGCAGCGGTTGGGTTCCAGACAACAGACTGTCCACACGCTCACAGCACACACAGCAAGTGTTGTGCCCACCCTCACCTTGGCCATGGCTGAGACCACTGGACACCACCTGCCTGCAGAGGCCCACAGGGAAGGGTCCTGTGCACAGGGCACCATGGGATTTCAGGGGAAGCCGCCAGGCCACACCCTCAGAGTGGGGAGAAGCCTGGTCTCTGCAGCTGTGCCGCCTCCACCTCAGGTTGGAGCGTGCAGCCTGAGCCGTGGGAAGACACCAAAGGCCCTCCCAAGAGATCCGGCCACACTTTTCTGCTTTAAGCCTTAGCCAACTAGTGACAAGTAAAACCAGATAATGCCCATGTGTTTTGGAACATTTATGTAAGATTGTCATATGAAATGTATTTGGGAACTACATTAAAACTTTTAACTAAAATGTTGGCCTCCTGCATGCCCCAGGGGCCTCAGGAAGCTGCACAGCCTGGCCAAGAACCACCTCCGCCTCCTAGGGCGAGGTCCCCAGCAGCCTGGCCTCCCTGTGGGCCCCTGGCCCCCGCCCCATATGCCACGCCTGGGCAGGTGACCAAACTCGCCTGCCCTTCAAGAATGGCTGCCTTGTGCGGGGCCCTGCTTCACTCAACAGCCATTTGTTGCCCCACCCAGGGCCACCTCGGTTCCTGGAGGCCTCACAGGGAGGGGCAGGGGTGAGAGTTGCTGGCAGGGCCAAGGGTCCACTGAGCAGATCAGAGGAGGGGTGGGGAGCATGTGCCACAGCATGAGACTTGGGCTTGCAAGGGCCCTGCTCTCTAGGGGCCTGAGCCAGTGGCCCGCTGTTGGAACCTCTCACCTGGTGGCTGAGCACCGTCCTCCAGATCAGGTCCAGTCAGTTCTACAGCCCCAGTATTGCCCGGCTCACAGCCCAGGTGAGAGGGGCCCCGGCTCAAGGGTGCTGGGGTTGGGTGGGGGGGGGCGTCCTACAACTACAGTGGAGACATCTAAGGGGTGTGATGCTCACAGCCGCCAGGCACTGGTCATCATGGCCACAAACTCGTCGTCTGTGTCCATGGAGGCGCTCACACCGCTGTAGTAGTCCTGGAATTCAGCCAGTGTGACCTGGGGGCAGACGGGCCACGAGTGGGACCAGAGGCTGAGGCAGGAGGTGCGGGGGGAGGGGCTGCTGTGTGGGTACCCACCTGCCCATCCTTCTCTGAAGAGTCAAAGTTGTCCAGAAATTGGCGAAGCACTTGCTCTTCCGTCCACTCCCCACTCCGCACCTTGGGATGGGCACTTCCGCTGTACACCCCCCGGAGGTCCTCCACGGTCACCACGCCGTCCCCACTGCGGTCCAGCTTGGCAAAGGCAGCTGCAATGACTGCCTCACGGGCCTGTGACATGGGGGGCTGAGGAGGGGAGAGGTGGTCAATGTGGGGGCCCAACCCAGACAGTGGGGTCTGGGCCCCAGAAGGGACTAGCTCCTGGCCAGGCACCCTGATCTCACCCGGAGCGCCCGTAGAAACTCCTCCAGGTCCAGCGTCCCGCTGCCATCGCGATCCCAGCGTCTGCAGATGCCTTCCACCTCAGCCGTGGCCAGCGCCAGCCCCAGCTTGGCCAGGCCCCGCTGGAACTCCCCCACATCCAGGGATCGGCTCCCGTGCTGATCCAGGCGGCGGAAAAACCTGGGGGACAGGGGATGATGTTGGAAAGTAATGGGGGGAGCGTTGGGGAGGTGCAAGGGGACAACTCACCTGGCCAGGCAGTGGATGCCCGAGACCCCTCGAGACAGGCACTGTGCCCGAAGCTTCTCCATGGTGGCGTCCACGGCATCCATGCTGAGTCAGGGCTCCGGGCGGCCAGTTAGGGAGACAGGTCAAGGGGAGTCCTGCTCAGCCGGCCAGGCTGTGAGCAGAGTGCAAGAAGCCCACCGCGAGGCCGGCTGTCCTGGAGCCCTCCAGGTGGCAACTCTGGCTCCTGCCTGATTTTCCCAGGATAGTTCAGTGGTGCGTCCTGCCCAGCAGGGCTGTTGCTAAGGGACGGTGCCTCCGGGTACTGGGCGGGGCCCCAGCTGTAACCCTCACCATGCCAGGGGCAGAGAGGGACAGGACAGTGCTAGCCCTAGCACCACTGCCAACTCTGTCCTGCCTACACCCTCTGCCAATCCCACAGTGCCAGGAGGGAACCCCTTCCTGGTCACAAGGAGAGACCACCACAGTGTTGATGGGGGTAGGCAGCGCCCTGGCCAGGGAGGCTCACAGCCGGGTCCTGTGGCACCTGAACTAGGTCCCCCTTTTCACTCAGTAGCAGGCAAAGCTGCTGAGGGGGAGCCAAGTTCCAAAGGCTCGAGGTGATTGAGGATGGCGCATTGGATGTGGACCTGAGCCACCAGTACAGGCCGAGACAGCAGAGTCTGACAGAAGGTTCAAGGCTAACTTCAACAAAATAGTTCCTAGTTTGTTATTTAGAACCAGACACAGAGCTGTCAGCGTGAGTCTCTTGGTGACTGGCTCAGTTATTAAACATGCTGGACTCACCCATGACAAGCTAGTGAGACAGAAGCAGCCTGACCCTGGCATCACCCCGGAGGAACCAAGGCCACCGTTACCGAAGGCGTCAACCCGGACTTGGACATCATCATTGCCAACGCCACACGACACCGACAGGCGGGATCAAATGAATGTCCCGGGATTAAAACATGGGTACCCAGCACCCGCACAGTCTCAGATTGTGGGACGTATGTCACAGCCTGGACTCGAAGCACAGCTGGGTTGTCAGAAGTTGCTGTTACGGTCAGAAATCAATCCATAGGTTACAAGGCAGCCAAGGCTGTGATTCCAGACAAAGCCGGTGTAACACCGACAGCTTTATGAGAAACCACAGTGAATGCCGCTCAAGACTGGAAGCCCAGAAGGCTCCCGCAGGCAGAGGAATACTCTATTGTGGTTTTTTGCTAGGAAAAAAAAAAATCTTTTATAGGAAAATGTAAATGTAACCACAATGTTTTCGGTTTGTTTTAGCAGTTCCTCTAAGCTAATCAGAAGTGCAACAATAGGGCCTCCCCTGGTGGCGCAGGCCTTTGAGCACAGCGCTGTGAAGCTGTCCGCAGCCTCTGCAGCGTGGGTTCGATCCCAGCTGGCCGGCGAGAATCCCACATGGCGCAGCAGACCTCTCCTGACTCGCCCACTGCTCCCCTCAGCAGTGTATTTCATCAGTCTGCCTGTTCTGTTCCCCTCTCTGTCTCTGGTGAATCCTCTCACCCTCCCGTGCATCTGGCCTGTACCCCGGTTCTTGTATAAATAAATAAATCTTTAAAAAAAAAAAAGTTGCAACAATACCCACCCCCCAAAAAAAGTCCCGGGCTGAATCTTGCTTTCCACAGCTGCAAAATGGGGCAATACCTGCATCTGCAGCCGCCAGCAGAGGTCAGACACAAGCATGTGTGTTGCGCGTGGGACAAGCTCCCATGATGGTTGCTTGTGCCCCGCCCGGCAGGGACCCAGCTCGGGCTGCGAACAACACTGGCCACTTCAGCCCCCACACCAGGAAGAATGGAGAAAAGACCAAGAATCATCCGGTTTATTCTTGAGCACAGAGCACAGACAGGCCCCAACCTGCCTTCCCCTCATACAAACAAGCCCCCCTTATTCTTCCAGAGAAGAAAATGGGCCATTGTTACTACACTGAGGGGTCACTGTTAGATGGAGGGCAGGCGGGCGGCACCGTCCCGAGGGCTGGGGATAGATGCCGACCTTTCTGGCTGGAATGGGCCCTACCCCCTCCCCATGGTTCCTGGTGTGACAATTCCCTGAGTAAGGAGGCCGGCAACAGTTGCCATGGCACCAGGCTGGGCAGAGTGGGGCACGAGGATCCCCGGTTTGATAAAAAGCAAAGACCCCAAATGTCTTGGGCTAAGAAGGGCAGCTGGAAGAAAAGGAGTTTAAAAATAGATTCTCTGGGGAATATAAAAAGGAGCTGGTTGCTTGCTACAAAAGCTAGACTGGTCCAGGGGCCTCCCCTGGTGTCCTGGGACTCCTGGCTGCCCTCAGGCCCAAACACCCATCCAGTCCCTCCCTACCGGGGTCCGTTCCCCAGGTGAGCCAGGTGCTGGTGACAGAGAACAACACAGACAGAAACCCTGCCCTAATGGAACTCACACCTTCATGGTAAGAAGTTCCAGAAATATAAAATGGAGTGATGGTGGGAGGTCGGCAGAGGAATTCCTTCAAATAAGGCTACCTGACCTAAGGAGGTGACATTGGAGCAAGAACCTGAGTGACAAGGAATCAGTCATGTGACACGCAGAGGAAAAGCCAGCATAGAGGCCTGAAGGCAGGACGTGATCAAGAAAAGGTTAAGGGATGCCTGAGCTTTCTTGGGCAGCGCAGCCTGGCTGCTACCGTCTCAGCATATCCCACACACTCTTTTTTCTGGGTTAAATTAGGCTGAGGGAAGGACAGTTTGGGGGGAAAAAATACCTAAGATTGAAAACGTGTCTTCATATGAATGATGAAAAAAAGCATAACGCTTGAGACTCCAAATTCTGATCTGGGATGAAAAGTAAAAAAAAAAAGCTTTAGCCAAGGAATGGAGGTTGATTCAGAAGAAACAAGAATCAAGGCAAGGGGGCAAATTTATGAATCTCCCAGACAAAGAGAGCTCTTAAACCAGAGGCACCAGAGGTCAGGTGACCTAAAGGGTGAGGGGCCAAATTGAGACTCTCACTTTAGCTAAAGAGGGTCCCCTGGGCTCGGATCCAGGCAAGCAGAGCCAAGTCTGAAGCTAGAAGTCCAGAAATGTGTAAGTGCTGACAACTTTTCAACAAGAGTGATTGGTTCAAAGATCTGTCTAGGCTGAACACCTGCACATGGCCTGCTGGCTACCCATTTGGAGCCTATGCCGCTCGTGGGTTCTAATGCTTGGACAGGATTATGGCTCTGCCCGGGGGTCTCCTTTGGAAGACTGTCGACCCCCAAGAACACCCACAGCAGTGAAAAGTTCCCATCCGGACCCTCTGACTCAAGTCTAGAATCTGCACTCCTGGGCTCACACAGTGGTCCCAAACACGGCAGGCTGCAGGTGATTCCTGTCCTCCTCCTCCCCAGTGTTGTTGGCAAGGGCTGGACTGGGCTGGCCAGGGAGTGGGTGACTGGGGTCACTGGTTGGCAGAGGTCCCAGGCGCTCGGCCTCAGCCAGGGCGGCCAGCAGCCCAGCCAGCGGTGACCGGCGGCGACAGATGTCCTGCAACAGCTTGGCCCGGGGTTGCAGCTGCCCGATGAGCTCGTCCCTCTGGTGCACAGCAGCCTGCAGACTATGGACAGTGGCCTCCGTGGTCAGCAGCTGCTCCTGAAGAGCGGCAATCTCACTGGCAGAAAGGCAAGACACAGCAGTTACGGTACTGAGAGACCAGAGGTTCACCTCCCAAGGATCAAGGCCAACACAGCCTCAAACCACTACTTCCTCCCTTTTTGCGGACTGCATGTGTGTATGCCCCAAATTCATGTTAAATCACTACCCATCCCTCCCAAAGGAGGCCACGAGGGGCCTTCATTGAATTATTACCCTCATAAGAAGAGACGTGGAGAGTTGGCCTCCCCTCATTTGGCCACGTGAGGACACAGGGAGAAGACAACCATCTGCAAACTGGGGCCCCTCCCCAGAAACTGAATCTGTGGGTACCCTGATAATTGGATTTCCCAACCTCCAGAACTGTGAGGGGGAAAATTCCTGTTGTTTACACAGCCGGGTCTGCTATTTTGTAATGGTAACCTGAACAGATTAACACCTCTCATCTCCCCCCCTAGCTCCTGCTGTAGCTCCCTTTCCCCTTCTTTTCCAAGCCTCCCCTGTGGGTTCCCTCAGTGTCCTGCGTGCCCCCATCACCTCCGCGATGGCTCCATGTTGTAACTGCCTAGGGCTGTGTCCGCCTAAAGGGAGGGCTCTGTGGGTCTGAACCCACACGTGTCCCCGTGTCCGGCACAAGGCCTAGCTCAGTAGGGATGAACGCATGCCTCCAGCCGACAGACAGAATCGAGCGGGGTCCAATGCTTGGAGAGGGTTATGGCCCTGCCCGGCTGGGGGCCCGCACCCCCGCCTCCCTGGGTTCTGCCTCATCCCTCTCCGTCCTCAGCTCCTGGAGGACTTCGGAAGCGCTGATACGACCCCATCCTCGGCTCAGAAACTCCCAATACTTCCACCACGAGGGCAGCGACCCCTGAACCACTCACTACCAGCGGGTTTTGCCTCATGGGAAAATGGGCCCTGTTTTAGGTTAACGATCTAGTTGGGTGACATTTCCCAACTTTACAAGCTGACGACAAATTCAAGGTTTTTGGTGCTTGTGTTTTCAATACCACCAGCAGTCCGCCCTCCACGTGAGTGCGCCCGGCTCCCCCGGTCGCTCCTCTCTTCCCAGCCTCGGCTCCACCTTCGCCCGCTTCCTCCAAGGAGCCCACCTGCCCGCCCCGGGCCTCACCGGTCCTTGGCGCAGCTCAGTTCCTCCAGGGCGGCGCGGAGCTGCTGGTCGTGACGGGCCAGGCGCTCGGCTTGGGCGCGCACGGTACCCTCCGCCGCGTCCAGCCGCGCCTCCAGCTCCGCCGCCCGCCGGTGCACGGCCGCCAGGTGCGCGTTCGCCTCGCGGATCTGCAGGGGCGGCGGCGCGGACATGGCCCCGGCCGCGGCCCAGGCCCGGCCACGCCCCCTGGCGGCCCGGAACCGGCCCGGCCACGCCCCCTGGGTGGCCACGCCCCCTGGGAGAGGTCTGGGTCACGCCCTCCTAGAACCCAAACGCCCTCACTGGGTCCAGCACCTCAAAGCCCCGCCCCCGAGCCCGTCCTAACGCCACGATTAGCTAGTTTTGACAGGCCACGCCCCCGGATGGCCACGCCCCCGGCTGGACGCGTCCTCGGCGGCACGCCCCGCTTAGGCGCGCGCTGGCGAAGGGATTGGCCACGCCTTCGCGACAAGTCCCGCCCCACGCAGAACCTAACGCCAGGATTGGTCCGAATCCCGGCCCAAACGGCCTGACCACGCCCCCGGAACTGCCCGCACAGCGCTCGGATCCACTGAGCGGGCCACGCCGCGCCCCGAGGCTACGGGCAACTCCGAATTGGTCAAATCTCAGCCATGCCTCTGGCCACGCCCCAAAATAGTGGCACGCGAGTCCACCCCGACGCGGGGGCCGCTCCGGGCGCGACCACGCCCCTCGCAGGCACGGGCGCGGGGGGGGGCCGCGCTGCACCCCCCACGCCGCGTAATCACGTCCCTGGGCAGAGGCCCCGCGTGTGTCCGAGGCTCGCCCCTAAATGAGGCCCCCGCTCCGGTGGTCACGCCATCCCCAATCTAGGCTGGAGTGAGCGAGATACGCCGCGCTGGTGACTTCCCCAGTCAGAAACACGCCGGGGCTCGCGCTCGGCCCTGACGCCAGGCCCCATCCCGGCGCGTGCGCACAACGCGTGTCCGTGTCCGCGGCGCTCAATAAAGTTGGGCGCTTGTTGCCGGCTGGGCGCAAGGGAGGCTGCGCGCTCCGCCCGCAGAAGTCTCGCGAGAGCGAGTGGCCGCTGCCCTTGGTGCGGGGACCCCGCGGGTGCTCTGTGGGGCCGGGGCGCGCGGCCATGGCGCAGACGCTCCTTCGGCGGTATGGCGACATCCCCGACGGCACCGAGTGCCACCGCAAGACCTACGCCAGCACCAGCATCGGCGGTGCTGTAGGTGAGCGCCCGCCGGGCCCGAGGGCGGAGGGAGGTCAGAGGGTCAGCGAGGGCCTGGGCCGGCGTCCGGGAGCGTCTGGGCTGCGAGGGCGCCCGGCTGGGGCCGCGGGTGGCGGGGCCGGGAACCTCGCGGGGCGGCCTCTGGCAACCGCAGGGGTGTCTGGCGGCCCCAGGGCGCTGGGGAGCTCTTGAATGAGAGAGGTTTTGTGGGGCTGTTGGGCCAATGCAGAGGGCGCTGGGATGCCGTGGGGTCTCCGGGAGCTGCCCGAGGGGGGCCGGGAATCTCGGGCTGGCGCACGGTCGTCGGGACGGCTCGGACAGTCGTGGGGAACTGCTCGAGATGAGTGTTCAGGGGGCCCAGCAGGTCTAGAGGGCACTGGGAGGTCGTGGTGCCTGTGACGCTGGTTACTGGGGTCGTGGAGAACTGCCCCTGGGTGCTGGGGTTTAGAAGTAGTTAGGTGATCGCCAGGCTCTGGGGTCAGAGGAGCTTGGAGGGAGCATGAGACTTCCCCCACGGGGTAACTTTGAGATTTTGGGGGCTCATGGGTTATTGAGTAACTGAGTCGGCCTTTCTCGAGTCCAGGAGAGCTGGATGCTATGGGACATCGAGATTTTAATGGGGTCTCCAGGGGGCTGGTAGGGGCACTGAGGCGATCATAGGTGAGGCAGGTCAGGAGCTACTAGGAGGGTACTTGGGAGGGTTACACCAGGGTATCCACAACCCTGGCATTCCCTGCAGGGGTGACACCAGAGTCACTCTTTACAGTCTCTGTTGTCACTCTCCCTGAAACAAGGTGTGTTGGCTTTGGCCACCTCGGTATCTCCAGCTCCTGAAACAGGGCCTGGCTGAAGTTGAGTCTCCCCCAGGAGGCATTTGAATTAAGGCAGACCTAATAATTTGAATTAAGGCAGATCTAATAATCACTGCCATTTTCTATTTGCGTATGTAGTAAGGTCAACCTTTATTGTATCCATTTCTCAGAGGTGGAAACTGAAGGACAAGAGATGTATTAACTGCTCTGGGGTCTTTTGGAGCCGAGCTGCATATCCAGGTCTGCTAATCTGCTCTTGGGGGTTGTCGGGGTCATGAATAAGCATACAGAGACCTGGGGAGGAGGGTCGTCTTAGAAGAAAGGGCTGAAATGGATGTGGGGGGTTATGTGGAATCTGTTTGAATTCTGAGTTGTTGGAACAGCCCAGGGTGTGTGCTGGGGCCTCAAGGGGGCACTTAACCTGGGAGTGCTGGGCAGGGAGGTAGGGGGGGTCACAGTAGAGGAAAATCCGTTCTGGCAGATTATTTCCTGGAGAGACTGGCAATTAGGGGTGCCTGATAGAATTTTATGGAGGGTCATGCTTGTGTTTCTAGGTAAACTGAAACAGAAAAGGGTCGCCTGAGGGGTGTTCGGTGCCTTCAGCAAGATTTGGAAAAGTGACTGGGTTAGGAAATTTGGAAACTAAGAAAAAATTAGCTTTGCTGTTTGTGAGCGAAAGTGTGTGTGTGTGCTCACAAATGCACACATGGTACGGGTGGACTGAGGTCTCGGGGGCTCTTGGGGGAGACTGAGCATGCCCCAGGGGTGTGGTGCTACCATGTGAGTGAGGAATCTCCCTTCTTCCCCCTCCTTCATTCCCTGCCAGTCCTCAGCCCTCACCTGGGACAGTGTTCACATCTGCCTTCCCTGAGATGGTGAGCCCCTGGAGAGCAGGGAGGCCTTATTCCCAGCAGAGCCCAACCCCTGTGGGCACACGGTGTGCAAATGAATGAACAAATGGGTGAATGAATGAAGGCACACCATAACTATTTGTGAATGAATTACTGAATCTGACACACAGTTCCTATGAATGAATGAATGGAGCGAATCAGAGCACTTGGTACCCGGATAAATGGAGTGTACAGTGACTGTGAAGGATGAGTGAGTGACAGTACTCCTAACTGAATGAATAAATGAGGGGTACAGGGGGCCTCCCTGGTGGCACAAGGGGTTAAGTCGCAGCACTATGAAGCAGTCCACAGACACTGCAACACAAGTTCGATCCCCCGCCAGGGAGGTGACCCACATGGCGCAGCAGACCTCTCCTGTCTCACCCGCTGCTCCCCTCAGCAGTGTATTTCGTCAGTCTGCCTGTTCTGTTCCCCGCTCTGTCTCTGGTGAATCCTCTCACCCCCTGGCTTACACCCCACTTCTTGTATGCATAAATAAATAAACTCCATAACTGAATGAGTGAGGGTTCCCAGTTACTATGAATGAAAGAACAAATGAGGGGCCTCCCTGGTGGCGCAGTGGGTTGAACACAGCTCTGTGAAGCTGTCCGCAGCCTCTGCAGCGCAGGTTCAATTCCCAGCTGGCCAGGGAGATGCCCACATGGCGAGGCAGACCTCTCCTGTCTCGCCTGCTGCTCCCCTCAGCAGTGCTTTTGGTCCTTCTGCCTGTTCTGCTCCCCACTCTGTCTCTGGTGAATCCTCCCACCCTCCTGCGCCTCTGGCCTGTACCCCAGCTATTGTATAAAAACAAATAAAATAAAATGTTAAAAAGAAAAAAGAAATGAGGATATGCAGTAACTGAATTATGAATGAGGGTAGTCAGCAATGAATGAATGGTTGAGGGCCCACGGTAACTGCGTGATGAGTGAAGGTATGTGCCGTGTATCGTCTGTGTGTGCTGTGATGAATGTGTGAACAAAGATGCACTGTGCCTGGAGGTGTCTGCAGGACATGAACAGAGAGCCAGCGGCAGGTGGAGGGGGTGGGGGATGCCTAGGACAAAGTCTGTGTCAACAGAGGTCCAGGTGCTGGGGAGGCTGCTGAAGGGGGAGCGTGGCAACTGACCGCCTTCCAGCACTGCTGGGGGGAGTTAGGGTGGGGCAGTCCTTGCCTCTGGGGTGGTGTGGGGGCACCTGGCTCACTGCTCCCAGTACAAGGACTCCTGAAGGGATTGAATCGTGTCAGTGCTTCCCTTTCAGGGGGAGAGAGAGAGTGTGTGTGCGCAGCATGCACATGCTTGGGGCAGCGGACTGTGGGGTTAGGAGAAATAAGATCTGAAAAGTCACAGGCCAGCACCTTGCACACAGGATCCCTGTTAAAATGTATGCCTCTTGGGCCTCCCTGGTGGCGCAGCGGTTGAGCGCTGGGTTGTGAAGCTGCCCGCAGCCTCTGTGGCGCCGGTTCGATCCCCGGCTGCTCCCCGGCCACCGGAGGAGGGTCCCGCATGGCGCGCAGACCTCTCCTGCCGCCCGCTGCTCCTCTCAGCAGTGTACTTCGGCTCTGCCGGCTCTGCTCCCCGCTCTGGCTCTGGTGAATTCTCTCACCCTCCCGCGCTTCTGACTGTACCCAGTGCTTGTATAAATAAATAAATCTTTAAAAAAAAAAGTATGCCTCTTTACCCCTTATCCCTGTACCTCAGTTTCCCTACCTTTGAACTGGGCCGGCAGTCTTTTCCCTCCTCCACTTGCTACGAAGGTTAACTGCTCAGCCGGGAACGTCACGTGGGCGTCCATGTGGCAAGCAGACGTGGGAACAGAGCACAGCCTGGGTCAGGCCCACCTGGCTTCCAGGCTGCTCTGCCATGACAACAGGCAAGTCACTCTGCCTGTCCAAGGCCCCTCACCTGGGAAGTGATGGGCACAGGGGGCTGAGCCTCTCAGTCGCTGAGGAGGGAGAGTGGGGTGGGGACTGCCCCTGTTACTGCCAGATGGCTGTTCTGTTTCTGGGGTGGGCTGACCACAGGATGTCCCGCCCCAGCAACACTGGGGGGTCAGTTTTCTGCCTGAGCAGGGTCAAGTGCAGGATGGATGGAGGCCCATATTGATTGTTCTGGTGATGGGGTGCCAGCTAGGTGAGCCTTGGCCAGCCTGTCCACTGCGGAAGGAGGAGGCTGGTCAGACCCTGCCCCGGCCCTTGCCCAGGTTAATGTTGATTCAGGAAGCCCCAGGAACAAACCCAATCCCTGGCCGTCAACGCAGCGCTGAGCCCTGGGCCCAGCCCCTTCCTGGCCTTTCATACATAAAAGCCAGCGTCAGGGCCGGGGCAGCAGGAGTGACAGCAGAGATGGAAAAGCTGACCTGGGTGTTGAGGCCGAGCGGACGTGGGTGGCCGCCAAGCCAGCCAGGTGTGAGGGATGGGCCCAGGCCCGAGCTGCCGGTAGGAAGGGGGCCCAGGAGTGGTGAGGAGGAGGCGCCGGCAGCCCCAGGAGCCAAACCTGTGCCAAGGAGGATTAGGCTGAGGAGCCCCAGGCCCCACAGGAGAATGGAACCTTTGATGGGAGTGGGGCCCGGTTGCCAGAACTGTGGGGGTGCAGTTGTGCACTCGAGGCCCCGTCCTGTCCTTGTGTCCACTGAAGGGCAGCAAGAGCAAAGCGGACCGGGCGGCATTTGGCAGGAGCTGGCTTTCCTCGGGTCTGGAGGGTGGGAGGCCTAGCCGGGGGCGAAGTCCAGGGTGAGAGCCCAGGTTCTGCAGCAGCAGACATAGGTTTGAATCCCAGGTTGGCTTCTCAGCAGCTGTAGGGCCCAGGGTGCTGCATCGTGGGCAGAAGGGGGCCTGGGAGCCACGTGGCACAAAAGGGGCAGAGGGTTTATGGGATGGTGAAGGAACCTCTCCCCAGCACCAGGGTGGGGTCTGACCGGCCCTGCCCTCTCTTCCCACAGGCCTGATCGTCTCTGCCTACAGTGTCGCACTCAAGACCCCAGATTCCTTCCTGGAGGGAGTGGCGAGGACGGGGCGGTACACATTCACTGCAGGTGAGCCAGCCGGGTGGCATCTGGGCATCTCTTTAGAGGACCCTCCTGCCACTGACCTGACCGTCATGCTTTGCTGTGTCCCTGTTACTTCCCTAGCTCCTGGAGCACACTCTGTGGCCACTCCCACTCCCTCAGCCCCTGGCAGTGGCCAAAGTCTGAGCCAGCAGTAGGAACATGTACGGGCCTCCTCCATCGGGGTATAGGCAGGGGGTGGGCAGGATGCCGCGGTGGGCAGCTCCCAGCTGACCAGCAGTGTGTCCCCATCCGTACCAGCCCTTCTGCCTCCTGACCACATGCCGTGAGCCCTCCGCGGGCACCTGCTGTGAGCCCCTGTGTGACTCCATTGGCCCCTGATAAAGCACCTGCCCTCCCCATCTCTCCCTGCAGCTGCCATCGGTGCCATATTTGGCCTCACCTCCTGCGTCAGCGCCAAGGTCCGCCAGAAGCCCGACGACCCCTTGAACTACTTCCTTGGAGGCTGTGCTGGGGGTCTGACCCTGGGAGTGCGCAGTGAGTGAGCCCCTAGCCCGACCTCTGCCCACCCTCCTCCCTCTGCTCCATCGCCCGAGTGCCCAGATGTGCAGAACATTCACCCAGCGGAGGGGCAGAGCAGTCCCTCCAGAGGCTCCCAGGTCTCTGAACTTTGGCTGTTCCTGTTAGTAATAGGAACAGCCCCTGCTGCGTAGGCCCACCCTCCCGTGCGCCCCAGCTCTCCGCAGCCTCGCCTCTCACTCTGCTCCATCCACACCGTCCTCCTGCTGTTCCAGTACAGCAGACATGTTCTGCTCAGGACTTTTGTATGTGCTGTTCTCTCTGCCTGGATGCCCTTCCCCCAGATGTCAACTCAGCCACCTCTCTGTCCTCATCCCCCTGTGTGCGATTTAGTTCCCCTGCTGCCCTCACTTCTTATGCCCCCCACCTTTGTTTGCCATGCCTTGACAGAGAACACGTGGTCACTGCTTGTGTCTCTGTGCCTGTGAGCAGAGAAGGTGGTGCTGGACCTCCTAGCGCACAGAGCCCTGCAGGGGAACTGCTCACTACCCCCTACCCTTTATAGGTTGGGCAGCTAAGGCCCAGAGAGGGGGCTTAGGTGGCTTAAGGTAACCCGGATGCTTCCCTGTGGAGACAAGGCTGGGTCCCAGGCCAGCCTGACACAGTAGAGCCCCCCCTGCACCCTTCCCATCTTCCCTTACTAGCTTCCCCTCCCCAAACCCTGACCGGCCAGTACTTGTGCCCAAGAAACTAGCTTCCTGGTAGCTGGCAGCCTTAAGAAGGCCAGTTGTACAAATGAACCACTCTGGCCTGGCCAGCAGTGCTGGTTGGAAGCTTCCAGCTAGGCAGGGAGGGAGGGCAGGCGATGGAGGCCTCTGCCATCATGACCTTGGTATCAAGAGAGTGGGCAAAACCCTGCCCTGCTGAGCCTGTGGGCCTTGTTGGAGGCCCAGGGAGGTTCAGGTTTGACAGGTGCCCTCCAGCCTGCCAGCAAGCAGACCCCTTCCTCCCCTGGGGCAGCCTTCAGCGGGGACTTGCCTTCTTCCTCATCCCTACAGCTCTGGAGTTATAGAGCCTGCCCCAGCAAGGGCATTTTGCCCTCCTCAGCATAGGCACCATCGGCAGATGCGGGTCTTGGTGCCTATGGCAAGGTACCTCTGGGTGTCCTTTCTTTATGCTTCCCTCTTCCCCCACACCTGTCCCTTGGCCCAGCCTGCTGGATGCCTGCCTCCCTGTCTGCCTCCATTTCCACAACTTCAGAGTCTGTCTTCCCACTTGTGAGTCTGGTGGAAGGGCCAGAGACTTAATCCCCGAGAAGAATATGGTCCCAGCCTTGCAGGTGGGGCATCCTTTGAGGTCACAGTTTAGCTCCTGGAAAAGGCCTCTTGAGTGTCTGATGCCTCCCTCCCTACTCTCACAGCTCACAGCTACGGGATCGGAGCCACTGCCTGTGCGTGCATGGGCACGACGGCTGCCCTGGTCAAGATGGGCCAGCTGGAGGGCTGGAAGGTGTTTGCAGAGCCGAAGGTGTGAACCCCATGCCCCCAGGGCCTCCAGCAGGCCGAAATGCATCTGAAAATAAATCCTGTGTATATGTGTATGTTTCCCCTTCTCCACTGTTCTTGGGGTACAGGAAGCTGGATGATGGGGACGGGCCAGCGCAGGTGAGGGAGGCCCGAGGTGGATCTGGTAGAGAGGAAGGAAGGAAGCAGGAGATAAGGTTTGGTGCCGACAGGCCAGTGGCACCATCTGGGTGCCATAGAAAGAGGCATCAGGCAGGGGCCAGAGAATGCTGGTTACCAGGCCCCTTGGCGGCCGGAGCCTCCTGGGAGTGGCCAGCCAGCCAGTTGGAGCTGGGCCCCACTGCCCTCAAGCCCCCCTGCAGGTTTCAGACCATCCCTCCCTGGGCCTCCCCCCAAAGCCAACAGCATGTGGAAAACATGCCCAAGCCCTGTGCACAGCCCAGCTCCAAATTCCTGGGCACTGGAGCGGAGAGGCCCAGTCGACCTAGCCCAGGAGCCTGGTCCCCATCTGGCAGGTGGGTGACGGGTCACCAGGAGCCCGCAGGGCAGGGTCTGAGGGAGGCAGGGGTCCTGCGGCTTCGACAAGAAGAGAGACTCGTGATCCTCACCCGCCGCCACCTGTCAGGCCCAGTGATTTAGGTGGCCCTGGAATGCTGGCGCGGCCCAGGCCCCCAGGCTTTCTGCGGAACTGGCTCGGTGCTTCCTGGCAGCCGCAAAGAAAAGCCTGACTTGCTCCAACATGCTGCAATGGGCCATAAATTAGGGCTCTCCGGCCCCACCCTGGGGAGCAGGGTCGTGCCTGGCCAGGCAGGCAGATCCTGGTGGGCTCCGGGGGTAACAGGAGCCAGCGAGGTTGATCTTGCGCTCCTGCCCCCCCTCACCTGTGTCCAGCGCCCCTGTCCCGGTCTCCTCTCCAGTCTGTCCATGGGGCCTAGACGGGGTTGAAAGCCAAACCTGGAGCCTTGCTTTCCTCTTCTGTCCACCCCAGCTGGGTGTTGAGCGGCTAGAATTAAAACATAGAGTGCAGCGCCTGGGCCTGGCTGTCCGCGGGCGGGCCCTGCCCCTGCCCCCGCTGTTCTCCTGTGTCCTGTGCAGCTGCAGGCAGGGCTCCTCCGGGCCTGGGGTCCCTCCACCTCCCTGCCGGCCACCGCGAGCCTCCCTGCGCTGACATGGAGCCCTGCCTAGGGCGCCCCCCGGTGGCTGCGGGCATCCATGTGTACTCTGGGCCAGGAGACCAAGCGCAGCTCTGCATCACAGCACCCTGACTTCGGGTCCTTGCCTCGCAGCAAGCGAGCGCCCCCCAGCCTGTGGGCCAGAGGGGAGGGGTGCCAGGCAGCTTAGGAGCCCGGCACTTGTCGCTCCTGGCTCTGACCTTGGCTTTCCGTGCCAGCAAGTGGGGATAATCGGCTCACTCTCAGAGATGGTCCATGAAGAGGGCAGAAACCAGGAAGCACCCCTTCCACCACCCTCGGGGTGGCCTGGCCTGTCCCTGCAGTGGCCAGCAGGGGGCATAGCTTACCAAGGTCCCCAGCCTCAGTTCCCCTGCCCTGTGGCCACTGCTGAAGAGCCAGGTCGCCTCCCTCTCCTGGCCATGCCCTCTCCATCCTTCCTTCCGTGCTGCCCGTGGCGGCTGGGGGAGTGGAGGCACAAACGAAACTGGATCCATTGCTGTAAGAGGGGCCTGAGACCAGCGGGGGTGGGGAAGGGGCTGGTTCAAGGTCACCTCTCAACCTTGTACTCCAGTGGCTTCCAGAACCAGACCCTCTGGGGCCTTCTCTCCTGCAAACCTCTCCTCGGAACACCACCTCTTGGTGCCATGAAGATCAAACCCCGACTGGATCTTGTGGCCCATGGAAGGGGGAAGGAAACTTGAGCGGTAGTTCCCTTCCAACTTCCCAGCCTCAGTTTCCCTGTTAGATGGCTCAGATCTGTGGCTGTGCTTTCAACCCACCCACTCCTTTGGGCTGGCTGCCAGTGTTGGAGTGGGCCTGGCAGGTCCCCCAGAATGCGGCAGGTGGAAGTGGCTACCCACTGGCCTCCAGGGAGCCCCAAAAGCCAGGGCCCCTACCCATAAACATTTACTAGGCAGGGAGGGACTGACATCATTCCCACCACACATGCAGTCCCTGTGGGAACAACCTCTGTGCAGAGGGCCAGTACCCCACCTTCTGCCCAGAACCTCACTTCCTACCCAGGCAGCTCCCTCGTGGGCCTTTACAAAGACCTTCTCAATCCTGAGCAGTTGGCTTGGAACAGAGGAAGGGGCAGGGGCTTTCAGGAGGGCTTCCTGGAGGGGGTGGTAAAGGACAGAAGTGGGCTTTCCAGAGGTGCAGGAGGGAGATGTGCGTGTTGGTCAGAGAAAACGGCAAGAGCAAAGGCCTGGGGGGTGGGGGAGCACAGCAGGTGAGCGACACCTCACCTTCCTGACGGGGTGCCCTCTGTGGGCAGTGGGGCACGAAGCCCCTAGGGTGCCAATCCTGGAGTGACATTTCCCAGTGAGGACAAGACTGCTGGGTCTGACCCAACCCTCTGGGCGCAGCCAGGTATCTCAGCTCTTCTGAGCCAAGAAACATCAGTGACCCAGATAACCACCCGGCCTGTCCCACCTGCCAGGAAGACCCGGCACTGCAGATGCTGCTGTTTTGTCGGCTCTCGTGGCACTCACAGCAGCCCTGAGCGAGCTGTTCACTTCAGTCTTGCCTCACAGAAGGGAAACAGGCCTGAGAGGCCAGTCTGCGCCAGGCTCCCAGCAGGCGTCGGGGTGGCCGTTGGCTGTTGTTGAGAAGCAACGTGTAAATTGTCTCTGAAGGCCTTTCCAAGGGGTCGTGGTGATTGGAACCAAAGCACCCCGATTGGGAGGGGGGTGGTCAAGTGATCTCGACAGCAAAACGATACCCCCGCAAATTCCTTTTAGAAGGTGCACTGGATGTGGTTGGGAGTGCCTGCTGACGCGCTGGGGCTGGAGAGGTTGTTGAGGAAGCCCTGTGGGGCCGGCCTTCGCGCTGTCAGCAGGAGGAACTGGCCTCACGTCACATGGCTAAGACCCGTCTTCAGAATCTGCCCAGCTCTGCCGCCTCACCCGCCATGGCCCCAAGCGGGGCTTGGCCCCGTCATCACCCACCTGGACCAGCATAGTCCAAACCTGCCTGGTCCCCAGCTCCCATCCCTAGTCCCCCACAGGTTGTCCGTGTAGCAGCCAAAGGGGCCCTCTGAGCACCGAATTAGACCCCATCCCTCCTCTGCCATGGCCCTCTGGGGGCCATGCCTTCCTCATGGTAAAAACCTAAGGAGTCCTCACCCCCCCAAGGCCCCGCATGTGCTGCCCCAGCCCCTCCTTGCTCTCACATCTCCCCTCTCTGCCCTGCTCATTGTGCTCCAGCCTCCCAGGCGCCTGGCTCTTCCTCCAGCGGTCCTGTCCCAGGGCCTTTGCACAGGCTGTGCCCGCGGCCTCATTCCCCAGATGGCTCAACTGCCTCGCCTCCTTCAGTCCTCAGCTCAAGTGTCACCTCTTCATTGAGCCTCCCTCATGTCCTATTGAAAGGGCGTCCCACCCGGTCTGCGGCGCCCCACATGCCCTGTACGCTTCGATTTCTGCCCATCACATCAAAAGTTTGTAGAGCCATGGCATGAGGGCGGCGTGTGTCCTGGTCAGCAGCAAGGTTCCTTAAGGCTGTGGCCAAGTTCCGTCTCCCGAGTGCCGGTTCTGGGTGGGGCCCCACGCCACCCCCATAGAATGTGGCTGCAGTTGAGTGGTGGGGCACAGAGGAGGGACACCTGCCACTCCCGAGGGTTTCCCAGTCAAAACTAACTTCACTTAACACCTGTTTCCTGAGCACAACGCGTGCCAGGCACCGTCTCAGGCCTGGGGCCGTGGCGAGCTCTAGCCCCGAGTGAGAGTGAAACAGCGCAAGGCAAGGGAACAAGTGAGTGACAGAGGGGTTTACACGGGATGTGCTGAGGAGATAAACAAAGGTGACGTGAAAGGGGGGTGTCTCTTTAGCTGGGGCAGTCGGGGGGACCAGAAGAAACCAGCCTTGGGGTACTATGAAGGAAGGGTGTTCCAGGCAGAGGGAACAGAGGCTACAAAAACCCAGAGGCTGCGGTGAGCCCGCGCTCCCTCCATTGTAGTCGGGACCGCATGGGGGCCGCGGTGAGCCCGCGCACCTCCCACATTTCCCAGGGGGACACAGCAGGTCAGGGGAGGACTTGCTGCTAAGGTGGGTGCTGACTCGGGCACCATGAAACCCAACTTGCTCCCTCTGTAGTGGGGCCTCCTGGTGGTAAGCGTTCTCCTCGTCCTGGCAAAGACCCCTGGAGCAGCACCAGCTCCCCTGCGCACCCCCAAAAGAACTGCTCCAGAAGGACCCCTGGGCCATGATCCTATCACTGTGCTCCCCGGGTTCTCATCATAGGGTGGGGGAATAAGCAAGGAGTAGACGGGAGAGTGGACCAGGCGTCTGTTAGGTTCTGGTGGGGAACCCAGACCCTCCCTTGTCATCCCACTCAATCCCGATGCCAGGTTGGTCATTTCAGGGGGCTGCAAGTGGGGAGCCCAGCTTTGCCCCCTTTAACCCCGTCTAGTTTTACATCTAGGGCTCAGAATGTAGCAGAGACCCCAGTTCCCTGGATACAGGTTATCACAGGTATCCCCAGCCAGAGAGTGACTTTGCCTGTGGGGAAATCGAGGCATAGAGCGGCACATGGGCTCCCCAGGACCTCTGGTATCACCCCTCCAGTCTCCCTCTTTTGATCCTGCTCCTCCTTGGAGTTGGGGTGCCAGAGAGGCCTGGCTCAGCCCCAGCCCCACATTGGCGCTCACAAGCCTCCCCTGGCTTCCCGAAACCCTGGGTGGTCAGCCTCCGCGCTGAGGGGCTCGGTCAGGCCTGGCCCCAGTCCAGCCCACATCTCGGGGCCTCCAGGGACCCCCCCGGGCTCGGAACATGCGCTGAACCAGAGCAGGAAAGGTGTGAGCCAGGGCAAGGGCAGGGCTCCGGGGGCCAGCGGGAGAGCTGTCAACCCACGCAGAGGGCAACGCAGACCAGCGGCCGGCCCGGAACCCCCTCCTCCCCTCCAGTCTGTGTAACACTTGTGCTTTGCTCGTTTTTCCCCACAGCCACGTTTCCAAATAAATGTTACAATAGGTAAAGCAGACTCGGGCGGCCTCCTTTTAAGTATACCAAGGACACTGAGGAAAAAGTATCAGCCACCGCCTTCCTCTGCCACCTCCGCCCAACTCCCTCCCCGAGGCTGCCAGCCTGGTTTCTTGTTTCTCCTTCCGGCCACGCTCCCTGCGGAAACAGACTCGCCCGATGTTTTCTTCCCCCACGAGAGCGGCACCCCACCGTCCCTGCTGTTCCCCAGGCCTGGTCTGGCTCCCCCGTCACACATCTCGGATCTCTCCCTGTGAAGAAGTGCTTCCGGCTTTTTAACACCCGTGTAATATTTCATCCCGAGGTGGAGCTGTCGCCCCCGTGAAACCACCCTTCCCTCTCCCCAGCTTCTCGCTACCACGCGTTCCCTTGCGCAGTCACCACAGGCCGCTCGCGCAACAGCGGTCCGCAGGCCGCTCCGGAACCAGGTGTGCACGTGAACCGTGTGATCACACCTCCCGACGTTCACGCAATGACAGAATCACCCGGCGACATGCCCCCGTCATTAAGTGACGCGTGAGTGTCGTACCATTGAGAATTTGCTACAAATGTCACTTTACCTGTGGGTGAATATGCCCACAGCCTTCCCGGGAGTTTTTTTTTTTTTTTTTAAAGATTTATTTATTTATTTTTTAAAGATGGATTTATTTATGCATACAGGCCAGAGGTGTGGGGGTGAGAGGATTCACCAGACACAGAGTGGGGAACAGAACAGGCAGACTGACTGAATACACTGCTGAGGGGAGCAGCGGGCGAATCAGGAGTCAGCTGCGTCATGGGGGTAGTAGCTCCCTGGCTGGCCGGGGATCGAACTTGTGCTGCAGAGGCTGCGGATTGCTTCATAGGCTGTGTCTTAACCCTTGTGTCACCAGGGAGGCCCCCGGAAGTTTCTTAATTAATCAACTTTTTGGAGCAGTTTTAGGTTTAAGGGAAAATTGAGCAGAGAGTGGGGAGTTCCCACGGACCCCCTTCCACCCCCTCAGTAACACCTCGCATTAGTTTGCACGACTGTCAGAGCTGGTGAGCCAGTGTTGGGACGCGGTTATAAACTCACATCCGTAGGGCGTGTCAGGGCCGGTCTTAGTGTCGTGTGTTCTCTGGATCGTGAGCTGGACAGTGACCTGTGTCCACCCTTGTTGCCGCATGTACAGAACAGCCCCCCTGCCCGAAAGACGCCCCGAGCTGTGCGTGTTCATTCTCCCGATCCCTGGTGACCACTGGAGTTTTTCCTGTCTCCATAGTTTCACCTTTTCCAGAATGTCACGGGGTTGGAAGCATACAGTAGGAACCTTCTCAACTGGCTTCTTGCACTTCATAAAATACGCATTTGTGTTTCTCCATGTCTTGTAGTGACTTCATGGATCATTTCCTTTTAGCATCAAATAACATTCCTTTGTCTGTGGGGACCAGTTTATCTGTTGACCTGCTGAAGGACATTTTGGTGATTCCAGTTTGGACAGTTCTGTGTCAGGCTGCTAGTTTGTGTGTGGCTGGACTTGGGTAAACGCCACAGAGCTGTTGCTGGATCCTGTGATCAGGGTAGGTTAGTTTTGTAGGAAACTGGCAAACTTTCTTCCCCAGTGGCTGGGTCCCTTTTTGCTTATTGGTTTTTTTTTTTTTTCCTTTTTGAGAATTTAATAAAATAATAAAAATATGTGACGTATGTAGCATAATATCTGGACCACAAATGAAGCTTAATAAATGTGATTATTGCTTTAAAACTCAACTCGGGCCTCCCCGTTGGCGCAGCGGTTGAGCGCTGGGTTGCGAGGCTGCCCGCGGCCTCTGCGGCGCCGGTTCGATCCCCGGCTGCTCCCCGGCCACCGGAGGAGGGTCCCACATGGCGTGCAGACCTCTCCTGCCGCCCGCTGCTCCCCTCAGCAGTGTACTTCGGTCCTTCTGCCTGCTCTGCTCCCCGCTCTGGCTCTGGTGAATTCTCTCACCCTCCCGCGCTTCTGACTGTACCCAGTGCATGTATAAACAAAACAAACAAACAAACAAACCAGCAAACAAATAAATAAAGCATGCCTCTAAAAAAAAAAAAAAAACTCAACTCATAAATGAGTTACTTTGTAAAAACTATTGAGCTGTTTAGATGAGAAATTATAAGGTATTAAAAAAAAAAAAACACGGAGGCAGAAGCACAATGGTAAAAGTCTCAGAATATTTATGTCATCGAGTTGATCAGTCTAACCAGGTGGAGTGGTGAGTGACAACACCCGGCTAGTCGCTGTGACAAAATGAGCAGTGACAAATTAATTCATGGATCATGGATTTCCTGAGCATGCAAGAGGGTGCCGTGCCAGGTAATACCGGCTTTTGGAAGTGGAAATTAGACCTGCTGACAAGGATGCCAGGAATATGCCCTCCCTGAGAGAGAACCACACCTGGAAGCTGAGCCTGAAAGTGGGGTACAAGTGAAATGATGCAGGGGGTGCTGAGGAACAGGCCTCTTTCCCTAACGAAAGAGCAAGAATTTTCATGTAAGGAGATGACATTGTCCACGTTGTATTCGTAAGCGCAGTGAGAGAAAGTTCCTGTTGCCCCACATGTCCCCAGCATTTGGGGTTCCAGATGTGGGCCATTCTAAGAGGTGCGTAGTGATAGTTCATTATGGCTTTAATGTCCTTAAATGTTTAAATAAACATCCCTGCTTCTGGCCGCCAAGCATGTTTCCAGCATCTCCTACAGTGTGATTTCTTTGCAATTCAGGCTTGCAAGCATGTGCTTGTCCCCCATTTTATAGATGGGATAACCAGGGCTCAGAGAGGGTTTGCTACTTCCCCGGCGTCACAAAGCAAATGGGGGTGGAGCCAGGACACTGATTCCAAGGCACTTCCTCCTACTGAGTTCCAGGTCCTATGCTGGACTCTGGGGACACAGTGGTGACCAAGAGAGACAGTCCACCCCCCCAAGGCCCGAAGAGCAGCAGTGGACAGACATATGACCTGGCAGTTACCACTCAGGCAGGGCTGTCATGAGGTGGCACAGGCAGAGGAGGACCCAGAGGAGGCACCTGTCCCAGTCTGGGGCCCAGGGAGGCTTCCTGGAGAAGGGGGTACCAAAGCATTCTTAGCAGATTTCCAGGAATGGAGGATAAGAGTGGCCAGGCAAGAGGAACAGCCTGGATGAAGGCTCAGAGGTGAGACAGGAAGGGCCGGGGCCCAGAACTCAGGCTCTGACATGGGAGGGTCCTGGGTTCCCTTCCCAACTCTGCCATCGGTCTCCAGCTACTCTCGCTCTGAGCCTCCGTTTCCACTCCTCAGCACGTCTGGGAGGATTTAGTAAACTCCCCTGAGTAACACACGCCACCGAGGCTGGCACATGGGGAGCCAGAGGGTGGCTGAGCTGCCAAGGTGCCAGAACGGGGGGCGCGGGGGGAGGCGGAGACCTGGTAAAGGCATCCAGAGATGCGAGGTTTCCAGACGCGGCATGAGAGGCCGCGGTGTGGGTGGGGGGTCTCCTCCAGGGCCTGCCCTAAATTGGATACTTCCTGCCCGGGCCAGCGCCTTGGTGGGCTGAGCCCAGCTCCCCGCCGCAGCGCGCTGCTCTCTCACCCCCATTAGCGCGGCCACCTGCTGCAGGAGCCGCGGTCCTGGGCGTCCCCACCTGCGCTCGGCACCAGAGACCACCATTAAAAATGAGTAATGAGCCGCAGTGGGCAGGACCGAGAGGGGGAGGGGGAGAGACGGAGGCCCCCTCCCAGGCTTGCTCCTCACACCCTGCGCGTCCACAGTCACCTCGCCGGAGGCCATCCCGGCTCCTCTACGACTTGTTTAACCTCCTTCTCGCCTCCCTGCCCTCTCTGGGACCCCTAGCTAAGTCCAACATCATTTTTTAAAGATTTATTTTATTTATGCATACAAGAGCTGGGGGGCAGGCCAGAGGTGCAGGAGGAGGGGTGAGAGGATTCACCAGAGACAGAGTGGGGAGCAGAACAGGCGGATTGACTGAAGCACACTGCTGAGGGGAGCAGCGGGCGAGGCAGGAGAGGTCTGCTGCGCCATGGGGGTCACCTCCCTGGCTGGCCAGGGATCGAACTCATGCTGCGGAGGCTGGCAGTAGCTTGACAGTGCTGTCTTTAACCCCTGCGCCACCAGGGAGGCCTTAGTGAAGTCAAACTTAACTGCAGATGTTGTTAGCCGCCGCTCCCTGCCCCACCTGGATGGACAGCGGGCCTGGGTTGTCCGTCCGTGTCCCGGATGAATGCCCGAGCGCTGCGGGATAGACACCCACAGGATCCTGACCCCAGGGATGCCCGGGGCCTCCCGTCAGGTGTGCCCCCTCCTTAGGTGCCTCCTGGGGCTCCTGGGGGGCCAGGGATAGAAACCCAGGAGAGGTTGAGGCCACATCTATCTGCCACTGGCATTGGACAGATTTTAATTTGAACTGAAACTGACTCAGCAGAGGGCCCTGGGGAGAGGACAGGGAGGACCACGCGCCCACGTGGGGTCTCTGGTACCTCCCTTGGCTTTCAGGGGGCCTGAAGGTGAGACGGGGGTTCAGGGCATCCGAGCTCTGCTCCTGAGGAGGAGCAGATGAGCCAAGCGCTTTGGTCTCCTCACTTGCCACTAGGCCCAGCACAAGGGCGCTGGCCGTCAGGGTCGGTGAGAAGATCGAACGCCCGACATATTCGAGGAACCCAGCCTGGCACATAGTTAGCGCTCACTTCAGCGATGGCCGCCCTGCTCTCCCTCCCGGCCCCAAAGGGAGGGACTGAGCGGGAATCGAAGGCTAATTTTAGCCCTGATGACACCCCCTGGCCGCCTGCCTTGTCCAAACATCCTCAGCCAAGCATGAGGTTCAAAGCATCCCCCACCCCCCAACCTCTGACATCCAAGGAGCCTGTTTATTCATTCCTGTCGGCCCGGAGCATTCCTCGCCTGCCTGCGCCTGCCGCCCGCCTCGTCCCCAGCAGCCTGGCCCACCCCGGGTCACCCAGAGTCAGGACCACCTTACCTGCAGGCCCCTCGGAGACTCCGTGGCCAGGAGCTGGCAGGGTGGGGGGCGGGGAGGGGAGGGGGGCCACTCCTACCCCAGAGTCCTCGTTTATAATCCTCCGAGGCAGACGCCACACTTCTGTGTGCGCTCGAGGATGCGCTCATCTATCCAGGGAGTTTACCGCGCGCCTGCGGGTACCAGGTCAGACTGGGCGGGGGGTGGGGTGGGGGGTGGTCCTGACACTACCCCGGGGAGACAGCGGCCAGCCAGAGAACAGACAGGACAGTTCTGAAAAGTGCTTGGTGCTGCCCATTCATTTGTTCACGCATCACTCACGCATCAGTTCGCCCGCCCGTGGGGCGCACAGCAAACCAGCCCGCCAAGGCCCTTCATGGGGCCGACTTCCCGGGGGGCAGACAGGGAAGACAGGAGGTGACGCGTGCTCATCAGCCCCGGGGTCTGGTGAAAGGGGAGCAGGCGTGTCCTCCTCGCTGAGGGTCCAGCCGTAGACGACGTAGATGACAGAGGCCCCGAAGGACTGCGCCCTGGAGCCCGGCCGCGAGAGGCCGGGTCCTCCCCCTGGGATGTTCGCACAGTGACGAAATCGCCCCATGGATGACACACTTCTCAGCTGGCGAGACGCGACTGCGGCTACTCTGGAGGGAAAGCAAGCGGGAGAGAGGTTGGGGGCGCTGGGCTGCAAGCTGAAGTGAAGTGGCTGGAGAAGCAGGGCTCTGAGGGAGGGAGGTGGGCCCCAGGGGAGGAGTGTTCCGGGCAGGGGGGGCAGCATGTGCAAAGGCCCCGGGTCTGAGCCGCGGGAGGAGGCGCACAGAGAGCAGCAGCAGGGCCTGTGGGCCTCCGTGCGGGCGCCGGCTTGGCCTCTGAGGTCAGTGGGAGCCGTGGCAGGGGCTGGAGCAGAAGGTGGGCAAGACGCGGCCTGAAATTCTCACATCCCCTCTCTCCATGTTCCGAGGTCAACCTCCAGCACGGTTACCCTTCAGGTTGAGGCCAGGGCCAGAGGCTGCAGCTGGGCTGGGGACCTGAGTGGCTGCAGGTGGGTTCCAATTATAAATGAGGACGTCCGGAACATTCTGAGAGCCTGGGGAGGGGAAAATTGCTTCCCTTCAGATAATGCCAGTGGGGACGGGGTGGGAGGGCCAAATTCTGGATGCGTCATCCGCACGTGGCATCTCCATTTGCTCCCTGCAGGGCCGGGCCCAGTGCCCAGGTCGCCGGCCTGACTGGCTCCATCTTTTGCCAGTGGAGGGACAGGTGTCTTCAAAAAGGCAAAAGCATCCTCCAAAACAAACCGACGGAGTCGAGGCCCTATTATTTCCTTGTCCCAACACATCTACAAACCATTTGCTTTCTTGCAAAACACCTTCCCTGGCTTTTCTAAATCTCAAACCACTACATGTGCACCCACAAAACCTTTCCAGGGTGAGAGAAAGGGCCCTTTGTTCCCCGGCCCCAAGCATTCCCTGGAATGTTCTGCAAACCCGGGCAGCAGCGCGGCAGCAACACACCTAAACACCGTTGTTGTTTTTTCACACAGGGTTTTGCAACAAGCTTTTTTCCACTCGACAATAGATGGTCCCACAGCTTTTATTTCCAGAAATCGGAAAATGAAGCGTGTCCAGCCCCCGCCTCCTCACCCACCACAGGCTGAAATTTAAGCCACATGAACCCGACTGGGCAGGGGTGCCGGGGCGGGCAGACCCCAACGTGCCAGGGGGCTGGGGTGAAGAAAGGCCGGGGGCGGGCAGCACAGGGATGCCAGGTTTCTGTCACCTTGCATTTCCCCCACTCCCTCCATGACGCTGGCAGGGAGAGGTTGCATTCTTCAAAGTGGTTCCGAGGGGAAACTGAGGCCCAGAGAGGGTTTCCAGCCCCAGCCCACAATTCCGCTGAGGAGAGAGGGTGTGCGGAGACCCTCAGGCATGGTGGGAGGGTACTCACGGTGTGCCTGCAGCGGCTGCATGCAGAAGAGATGACTGAGGCCCAGAGAGGCGACTTAACTCACCCAAGGTCACACAGCACCCAGCTGTTAGTGTCTGTTCCCCAAATCTCTTGCAGTCAAGAACTTTGGGGTCCAAGGAGGGTTCAGTTTCCATCCAGGCTCCACCACTTTGAGGCTGCAGGTGGATTCTGATGTTAAATGAGGACTCTTGGAACATTCCAGAACATTCTGGGATCAGGGGAAATGCTGTTCTCTGGAAAATGTCAAGGAAGACTATGTTTGGGGGGCAAATTCCAGTATTCTCTGTGTCTGTTCCCAATCTGAGCCCTCTGAGGCCTTCCGCTGAGGCCAGTCGGGAAGATAAAGGGAGTACCAGTGGGCGGGCGGGGTACCGGGGGTCTCTGCCAAGCCTGCTGGTGACCCCACAGGGCCCATCGCTCACCTAACACCCACACCACACACCTGGCGCCCCCTCCCCACCACCTGGCTGCTCGCCAGCGGTCCTGGGAGGCAGCTGGGGGCCCTCGGGAGGCCAGGCCAGGCCTCCTACAGGCCAGGGCAGGACTGGTCCCCAGGGTGGGAGAGCACAGGCTGCTCAGTCCCCCAACCTCTCTGGAGCCCCTTCATCCTGCCTCCACTGAACTGACAGCCTGAGGATTGAACATCCCACTCTTTCTGGAAGTTTCTCTGCAATTTGGAGGGAAATGGGACCCTCCATGGGCCCCTGCCTCGGGGAACAACACTGGGGGGAGCCAGGTTGTCCTCCATACTCCAGCCCGGTCCTCAAGCCTCTGCTGTCTTCTCACGCCACGCAAACCACAGGTTTCCTTTATTCCCCACCCAGCCCAGGCCAGGAGGGCCCCCCACCCTCCTCCTGAGCTGCCAGCCGCCCCTTGACTCCCAGCCCCAAGGCCTCGGGGGAATAAAATTTCCAGCAGTCTGGCCACGCCGTCACCCACCCACCCCAGGCCCAGGTACTGAGGGGGTCCAATGAAGGCTGAGACCCCGGCTGGGGCAGGGGTGACTGTGTGCTGGTCCCAGCTTGTCCCAAAGCCTGAGGGTGGGGTCCCCAGGGTCCTCTTCCAAGAAGGGAGGCCCCACCTGGCACTGACCCGATGAGTGTCCCCCAGAGAGGGCTAGGAAATACCTGGGGTCGCAGAGCAAATTCAGATTGACTAGCAGCTCCCTCTGGCTTGGACAGGGGTGGTTGGAAAAAACTCTGAACTCCAAAGGCTAGAGCTTGCTCCAGATGCACTTCCAAGGCCAGGAGGCCTGGGCTCAAATGCCAGCAAGCCCTGCCCCACCCGACTCCCGGGCTGGGTGAAGCAATACAGTGTAACAAAATGGTGGGCAGGGAGGCGGTTCCAGCCTGGGAAGCTGAGGGCTCGGTGGCAGCCTGGAGCGTGGGCCCTTTGAGAAGGGACACGTCAGTGATGGGCAGTGTCGGGGGAGGGGCACTGTGCCTGGTCTGCTTCTTACCCCTTCACCCACGTGGATTTCATCTGCAACCCTTGAGGAATGACAGGACCCACCGCGAGGGCCGTGGGTGGGCAGCATTGCAGTGATCGGGACCCCCTAACATTTCTCATGAGCCCCAGTCACCACATTCCCCTTCTCTGCCATTGGGCTCGGCCTGGCCACAGTCTCTGCCTACCATCCCCAAGGCAGTTGAGTCGTCCAGCCTCCCACTGTCCTGTGGGGCTAGCCGCGGCTCCGGCAGGGCTGGGGTGCTGGTGATTGGAAAGTCCCCATCAGCCGCCGAGGCCTGGTTGCTGCTGCCTCAGCCCATACCCCACCTGTGACCTGGTGACAGGATGGTCAGCGCTCCCAGGGACCACAGGAGTCTTGGGGTCCTGAGGTGCAGTTGCGTGTGAGGCTTCCCTTGGCAGGGGGTTCCTCCCCGCAGAGACAGAAGCAGTGAGCACTCTCGGGGGGGCCAGCCCAGGGCCGTAGAGGGGCAGATCGAGCCTCTGAGAGACGCAGACCCCAGTCCCAGATGCTTCAGTCAGCAAAAGGAAGGGCGTTTGCAGACAAATCAGCCAAATACGGCGCTCCACAGAGACCTGCTTTGAATCCTTGAGATACAACCCAATTTCTTACTCTCTCTTCCTGACTTTCTGTTCTTCCAGCTTTTCTGTCCTCACAGGTCTAACAGGCAATGTGGTGTGGCCGAAGCTACGACAGGGGCCACACAGGCAGCTGTGGCAGCAGGAAGAGGGATCTCATCTGGCTGGCAGAGCAGAAGAGGTATCTGGGGGCGCTCCCTGGAGGAGCTATCTTCACCGAGCCCTGAAGCGAGACTAGCAATTAATAGCTGGCAAAGGGCAAAAAGTTGTTGCTAGCGAAACAGCCTGATAGCTGGAGCCCTCTTTGTGCATCCGAGATTCTGAGTGACTCGTGAGAGGAGTGGTGTGCGAGCTCTAGACATCAGTTTTCTACATCAGCAGGGTGGCTGTGGGGAGGCTGAAGGCTTGGCCACAAGGCTTGGCCATGGGCCCAGGACACAGTGACATTAAGATGACAGCTTCATGAGTTACATTTTTAATAAGTCACCAGATAATTCCACCTGCCAATTGGGAGCCATGAGTAGTGCTGGGTCCACTCCCTCTGTAAATGCCCTTCCCTAGGAGACCCCAACCTTCTGGAACCCCAGCCGTCTGCCAGCCTTGAACCATTGGATACTGAGATGATGCTACTCCAGGCAAGTGTGAGGCAACCAGGAGCAGCCTCAAAACAGGACTCTGTGCCCTGTGCTAAATACTCCACCTCTAACCACAACCGGACAAGGTTCAGTACGTTGGCCTCTGCCAGCTCTGACCTCATCTCCACTCACAAAATCCTAACCTCACCTAGTGTCCTCCAGTACGTCCACTCCTTCTGTCCCAGGGCCTTTGCACGGGTTGCTCCCTCTGCCCAGAAAGCTCTTCTCTCCTTTTCCTTAAAGAACTCTCAGGCATTTTAGGTCGCACATCCAAACCAGCTCGCACCTTCCCCTCTTCTTGCAAATTATAAATTTATGTTCACTCCCGAGCTACCTAATGTGTTGTCAGCCTCATTAACTTGCTCCCAGCATCACCCCCGGAGTCTGGCACATAGCAGGTGCTCAAGAAATTTTTGCTGATTAAATGAATGAACGAGAGGGTGAGATCTGGTGAAGCGGGGGTGAGAAGCTTGAAATCCTGCTAGCCGCCCCTCCCCTACGGGACTGCAGGTGCCCCTCCCTGCAAAACCCACTTTGAGAACTTGGTTTCACCAGCCTTTTCATCTTAGAATGGGTGGATTGTCTACCCAACCCACACCAGCCTTGCAGCCAGGGGACACCCCCACCCTCAACCTCGCGCGTGGCCTCATAGGGTCTGACAGTGGAAACGAGGCGCGTCCCACGCTTTCCTTATGGAAAATGGCCTGGCTGCTGGGACAGGACACCCTGGCTCACCTGATGGCATCTGTGGGGGCTAGACGGAGCCGTGTGCACTGCAGGTACATTTCCTTCTGCCTGTCCTCGCCTCTCCACACCCTGAAGATGAGCCATTCCTCGGTCGATCCTCAAAGTCCTCGTCAACGACTCGCTGGAGACCGCTGGGAAACGCTGCTGGGACGTGCCCGCCGCCTCTGCACCCCACAGCCTGTTTGCTTTATACACAATTACAGGTGGGGCTGGCACGCCACAGACACGGAGGGTCGAGGGCTCAGGGATGACCTGGAATCCTGCCAGCCCCCTTAGTCCCGGCAGGGATCTTTCTGGGTACCCGTGAAGCAGAGATGGAATGGGGTGCAGGAGACTCCCACCCATTTGTCAAACCAGGAGGAATTGAGCTTTGCCTCTCCGTCCGGGTGAAACCCCCCCCCACTGCCTCCTAACCCCCATCAGCTAAGAGACCTTCATCCTTCCCCGCTTGGGGTTCTCTGCCCTTGTCTGGTGGGAACAGAGCCCTTGGGACACGGTGGGGTGGGGGCTTACGGGGCATTGTTCTTTTTAATTTGTCTTTTGTTTGTTTTCTGACCTCTGTGCTGACCCAGCACTGTGGCACGTTAAAATCCTTTTCTGAGAAAAAAAGGTCTAAGGTTCAACTTAAGTGGCCTCTCATCCCATCTCCCCCATGTGCGCTCCTCAAGGTCGCTGCTGACGGCGTCCATGGCTCCGAGGAGGGGCTGCCATAGACCCAGCACACGTGTTGAAAGGAGCAAACAAACGATCCACGTTTTATTTTTTAATTTTTTCACACTTTTTTTTTTTTTTTTTACAATTTACACAAATTATTTACTTGATTGAAGGCTTTATGGTACATAAAAGGCAGGGTTTCTATAGTTGCTCTCAGCTTTTTTCACACTGACGTCCGTTGTATTCGGGTGTTCTATGCCCGAGGTTGCTCAGCTGCTGCTGTTGCCATTGGTTTGTTTTCTTTCAGGATCAAGGTGGGTACTTTCATATAAAGTCTTATTTTTAATTCCTTCTCTGGCAATTCTTTCCTGGATTCTTTGTTTTGCATAGTTATACCTACAATGGCACCAGCATCCTAAAGTCACTAAGAAAAATCCTCCTACGCCACATCCCATGATCTTCTAATTCTACCTTTCCCTTCCCGGGCTCGCCCGGCTCCAGCTCGGCGGCCACGGGGCACGAGTCCCTTTACGCTTTGTTTTTAAGATTTATTTTTATTCATACAAGAGCTGGGGTACAGGCCAGAGGTGCGGGAGGGTGAGAGGATTCACCAGAAACAGAGTGGGGAGCAGAACAGGCAGACAGACCAAAAGCACTGCTGAGGGGAGCAGCGGGTGAGACAGGAGAGGTCTGCTGCGCCATGTGGGAATCTCCTTGGCAGGCCGGGGAATTGAACCCGCTCTGCAGAGGCTGTGGACAGCTTCACAGCGCTGCGCTCAACCCACTGCACCACCGGGGAGGCCCAATTGGCGTTTTAATCCCATCCCTGCCGGTTAGCTTCCCGTGCCCAGCCCAAAGCCTGACAACAAGAGGGAGCATGTGGGGGAACTTCAGCCTCTCCCCACTCCTGCCCAGCCACCTCCCTGCAGGCCTGTCTCATGGGTCTCTTTCCAGAAGCACGGCAGGGACACAAAGTTCAGCAGAGCACAACCCCATCACCCCTGGCATCTGCCGAGCCTCTGCTTTGTACTCGGAGGCCAACTATGTTGGTGCCGCTTTCTACACCCCTTCGGTGAGCTACAGTGCGCACCCCACATGACCCACCCGCTTAAAGCATGCGGTTCTGCGGTGTTCGCCGTGTTACTGGCCTGTCGCTTAAGGATGTGCTGGTCAAGGATGACATGTAGGAAGAGGCCCCGGTAGGGTAGACCATCTAGGGGCGCATTTCTCAGCATGTGTCCCTGTCACTAAGCAACACACCAATTCTTCTCATTTCTGGTAAGCTGTAGATAACAGTGTATTAGCCATGTACCATGTTTTAAACTGAATATGTGAGATTTAATACCGTCATCATTTAAATCATTATAACAACTCAGCAAAGCATGCAACCATAGAGAGAGGGCCTCCCTGCTGGCGCGAGGGGTTAAGCCCAGCACTGTGAAGCTGTCCGCAGCCTCTGCAGCACGAGTTTGATCCCTGGCTAGGGAGACACCCGCATGGCGCAGCAGACCTCTCCTGTCTCCCCGCTGCTCCCCTCAGCAGTGTACTTCAGTCAGTCTGCCTGTTCTGTTCCCCACTCTGTCTCTGGTGAATCCTCTCACCCCCAGCACCTCTGGCATACCGTACCCCAGTTCTTGTATGCATATATAAATAAATTTTTAAAAAGAAAGAAATTCCTGCTTTAAAAAAACAAAACGAAGTCATAGAGAGACACCCAAACAGTCACTTTCCTCATCTTCTGAGTCCTTCCTGGAACAGCACAGCTTGGAGCCGGGGCCCCGTCCTTATACTGGAGCAGACTCAGGAGGTCTCAGCACGCAGGTGGACCTGTGCTGGCCCACGCCTGACAGCCCCGAGATGTTGTGGGAGTCGTTCCGGGCTCTGCACAGCTGCCTCCTGGCGCAGCGGGGATGATGGCCTCAAGCAGGCCGCGCCCACCGTGCACAGGTGCTCCCCGCGCCCTCGCGTCTCCGCAAGGGTGGTAAGCGGCTGGGATTTCCCTCCAGGAAGGAAGAGCCTCCATCTCGGCCCCCAGACCCCACACAAGGCCAGACTGGGCACGTGTCTGCTTTGTGAGGCCGGCTGGAGGGGGGCGCCCCACGGGTCCGGCTCTGGGGCGTGAGCCGAGGGCTCTCCGGCTGGTTTGTGACGGGGCCTCAGGCAGGCCTGGGAGGCTGGGGGCAGAGGGGCAAGGGCCTTGGCTTTAGCGACTGAAGAAACTTAACTAGAAAGAATGGTCTGGAATGAGCAAAGGTCAGGACGTTGGAGAAAAGCGGTCATGTCGTTTGGAATTGAGACAGTGGGAGCAGGGGCGAGCCGGGCCAGCGACCAGGCCGAGTCAGAACCCGGCTGGCTCCCAGCTTGTCTGCTGGTCTGCAGGGGACACCAGGGGCAGCCTCCTCACAGGAGGAGCGAGGTTCAGAGCGACACACTCGTGCAGGCCCACACCTGGCTCAGAACACCCTCAGACACCCCCAGGGCCCCCTCAGACACCCTTAGGGCCCCCTCAGACACCCTTAGGGCAAGAGCCCCTGGGGTCAGCGAGCAGAGGCCAAACACTTTGGAGAAAGCAGTTTCGCCCAGGCTTTTCCCTAAAAGGAAATGCTTCTTCAAAAGAGGAAATCCTGAAGGTTACCTCTTGAACGACACAAATGAGCACAAAGGTGAGGAAACCGCATGGGAAGTTCTGTCTTTAGCTCAGGTGTTGAAAGCCCCGAACCTCAGCAGGAAGGCGTCCGTCCGTGGGGGAAAACCTAGCAGCCTTCATTTCTGCTTCTTCGCGGCTCCCACACTTGAGCGCGGGCTCGCCCCCACTCCGCTTCCCCCTCCTGGCCCGCAGCCACGCCGCGCCCTCACACACCCCAGCGCCTAGTTCCTCCTCAGCCACCCACAGCCTGCACCCCCCACCCGGGCTGCCCCTGCCACGGGCCCCGCGGACCCCAGATCTCTTCACTCAGTGCCCTTCCCAGGCCGCCCCCTTCCCCGCCACCGATTCCTACACCTCCCATCACCCCCCAGGGAGGTTCCACGTCCACAAGCAGAAGGTCCTGTTCCCCTTCCCACCCCACCCCCACCCCCGGACTTCTAAGTGACTTTCTGTCTCTATGAATCTGCCTGTGGACATATTTCTTGACATGGAATCACACAATGTGTAGCGTCTGCGTCTGGCTCATTTCACTGAGCAAGGCCTCCAGGTTCATCCATGTTGTAGCCTATGTCAGAATTTCCTTCTTTCTTTTTTTTAAAGATTTATTTATTTATGCATACAAGAACTGGGGTACCGGCCAGAGGTGTGGGCGTGAGAGGATTCATCAGCGACAGAGTGGGGAGCAGAACAGGCAGATTGACCGAAGCACACTGCTGAGGGGAGCAGCGGGTGAGGCAGGAGAGGTCTGCTGCGCCATGTGGGTTGCTCCCTGGCTGGGGATCGAACTCCGGCTGCAGTGGCTGCTGATAGCTTCATTGTGCTGAGACTTAACCCCTTGTGCCACCCTGGAGGCCCCAGGAATTTCCTTCTCTCTTAAGACTGGATAATCATGGGCCTCCCTGGTGGCTTGCAGGGGTTAAAGACATCGCTATGAAGCCATCACCAGTCACTGCACCACCAGCTCAAGTTTGATCCCCTGCCGGCCAGGAAACAACCCACATGATGCAGCAGACCTCTCCTGTCTCACTCACTGCTCCCCTCAGCAGTGTATTTCAGTAGATCCTCCTGTTCTGCTCCCCACTTTCTCTGGTGAATCCCCTCACGCCCCACATCTCTGGCCTGTACCCCAGTCCTTGTATGCATAAATAAATAAATCTTTAAAAAAAAAAACAACTGGATAATCACCTGGGTGGACCACATTGTGTGTGTCCATTCATCTGTAGGTGGACACTTGGGCTGGGTCCACCTTTTGACTACTGTGAGTCACTCTGCTCTGAACACGGGTGTCTATGTGTCTGTTGCAATCCTTGCCCTGCGTTCCTTTGGATGGAACTGAGGAGTGGATTGCTGGGCGATCTGATAATTCCATGTCTAGCTTTTTGAGAACTTGCCAAACTATTTTCTGCCACATTCGTAATATTCAATTTTCTAGCAGCTACCACATTAAAAAGAATAGAATAATATCAGTAAAATTAATTCTGATGATTTATTTTATTTCACTCAATACATACAAAGCATTAGCTCAAAATGTAATCAATATAGATATTTATTAATGATATAGTTGATATTCTTTTGGGGGGGGTATGAAATCTTGGCAGTCCAATCCAATTTAAGTATTCAATCCTCTATCTGGATGCTAAATTTTCAACAGCTACAAATGAAATGGGTTCCCACCCAAACAACAAGATTGTGTTTAATAAAATGTATTTATGGGGCCTCCTTGGTGGTGCAGGGGTTAAGTCTCAGCACTATCAAGCTATTGAAGCCACTGCATCACTTAACAGAGTTAAGTCCTCACCTGGCCAGGGAGCTACCCACACGGCGCAGCAGACCTCTCCTGTCTCGCCTGCTGCTCCCCTCAGCAGTGTATTTCAGTAGATACCCCTGCTCTGCTCCCCACTCTGTCTCTGGTGAATCCTCTCAACCCCCACACCTCTGGCCTGTACCCCAGTTCTTATATGCATAAATAAATAAATCTTTAAAAATTTTAAAAATAAAAATAAAATGTATTTATGCAGTTCAGCTTTGAATTGAACTTTGAAATTTTACATTACAGCTTCAGTTCCTCTGCTGTACTAGCCAGAGACCGGTGTTGGCAGCCACAGAGGGGTGGGGGTGGTGGTGCTTGGCTCCCCTACAACAGTGGATGCTTAGGTGCAACAACAGCCAAATGTGGCTTCCCATTTCGGCCACACAAGGGCCACATTCACGCCAGGTGTCCCCATGACTGCACCTCGTCACAGGTTGCACCTTTTGGGGTTGCAGCTGACCCTCCAGGACGCCTGCATGAGGATAGAACTGCCGATGAACGTGTCTCCCCACGCACAGCTCCCGCAGTGCAGTGCAGGGAGGGGCCCTAGGGAGCACCGCAGGTGGATGTGAACCTGCAGGCAGCTGGGCCAGTCCTTGTGGGGTCCGTACATCTTTTTCCTTTTTCAAAATTTTGCTTTTGATTTTTCATGCAGGTTTATAATGTTATATGGTTTGTGCCTTTTAAATGATGGTTTATTGGGCCTCCCTGATGGCACAAGAGGTTAAGTCTCAGCACTATGTAGCTATCACCAGCCACTGTGGCACAAGCTGACCCACATGGCGTGGCAGACCTCTCCTGTCTCGCCCGCTGCTCCCCTCTGCAGTGTGTTTCATCAGTCTGCCTGTTCTGTTCCCTGCTCTGCCTCTGGTGAATCCTCTCACTCTCCTGTGCATCTGGTCTGTACCCCAGCACTTGTATAAATAAAATAAATATTAAAAAAAAAGAATATATACATATCAAAAGAAAACAAAGAAAGAAAAAATGCAACCTACTATGTATGATTGGTATTTTTCTAGTAGTCATATTTTTAAAATGTAAAGACAAACAGGTGAAATTAACTCTAATAATGTTTGTTCTTTAACCCAATGGCACTAGTTTGGATCAACTAGTATTATCTCGTTGTGTAATCAGTATAAAAATTATTGGGGTAGTTTACACTCTTTTTTTCATCCCAAGTCTTGGAAATCCAGTGTATTTTATACTCACAGCATGCCTAATTTGGACACTCAATTTTCACCAGAGATACTCGATCTATATTTAGACTCTGTAAAATGTGCAGTTGAAGAAACACATTTGCACAACCAAGGTGTTTCAAATGAATTTAAGGTTTTCCCAATTATTGAGTGTCAGTTCTGGTTTTGGTCTGTGGTTTTGGCTCTACTTTCAAAGTTGCTTTTGGGTATCCATTTTTTAATTGAACTTAGCATTAGAAATTCATTTCTCAGGGCCTTCCTGGTGGCCTGGGGGTTCAGTCTCAGCACTATCACCGTGACAGCCTGGGTTCGATCCCCAGCCGGGGAACCGGCCTGCGTATGGCTCGGCAGGCCTCTCCTGTCTTGCCCACTCTGGATCCGCCCACTGTGCTCCCCACTCTGTCTCTGGTGAATCCTCTCACCTTCCACATCTGTGGCCTATACCCCAGCTTTTCTATGCAAAAATAAATAAAATTAAAAAAAAAACTCATTTCTTGACACAACTGGCACATTTCAAGGGCTTGGTGGCCACACGGGCAAGTGGCCCCTGATTTGGATGGTGTTACATGGACTATTTCTGTGGTGGTGGTGGAAAGTTTTACTGGACAGTGCTGGACTGTAGATTCGAGCTCCACCTGCAACGTGGGGGAGAAGTCTGAAGTTGCGTTACGAAGGGAGAGTTTGGATGCTGCAGCTGTGTGTGCTTGGGCACGAGTCTCTCTCCGAGACTCAGTTTTCCCCCATGAAATGGGCAGCTCTGCAGGAAGTAGAGAGGATCCTAGTTTCTCCTTCCAGTTGTCGGGATCTGGAAGGATTTTGTGACCACCTGTGGAGACAGGAAGGACACAGGAGTGGAAGGAAATTATTCAGACCTCAAGACAGTAAGCATCAGCCTGCGTGGCACCAGAGGGGTCGTCTCTGAGCTCTTGCTGAAGGAACCTCAAACAAGATCAAGTTCGCACAGGCTTCCCTGGCCACCTCCTTTGCCTTCCCCTAACAGTGGCCAGGATCCCCTCCCCTCCAGGACTCTGAGTTGACTGTTTGTGCCACGGCAGGGTGAGTGATGTTCAGGCTTTTCTGCCCTCCCGCCATCAGGATAGAGGATGGATCCTTATGGTCCTGAATGCATGCCTGATGCGGGCACCTTGAATAGGGTGTGGGCAGATGTAGATGGGATCCACCTGGGCTAAGACTGGGCTTTTAAGGGCAGCGTCACGGGGACGCCAGGAGAGTAGAGAAGAGCAGAGAAGCAGAGAAAATGAAAGCGAAAAAGAGCGAAAGAGAAGCACAGACCACCAGAGAAGGCCGGAGAGCCCAGACAGGGTGAAGACTTGCTGGGGGCTGGCAAGCCTGCCAGCCTCCCGGCCCCCCAGCACCCCTACCTGCTGTGTGCCTGGTAGATCCCAATAAAAGCCTGAGAAGCCACCGAGGGCTCCAGGACTCCTTCTTACCGGTCTGCTCAGGTCATAGAGAACCTGCCCTGTGCCCATTCCTGCCATTGCAGCCACCAGGAATGCCCTTTGCCCCAACTCCTCCTCTTGAGCTCGTACATAACCTCCCAAGCCAGCTCCGGCTGTTCTCTTCCCAGGCTGAGCCCTGAATCCAGACCTCAACTCCAGAGAGGGTGTCAGGATCATCCTGAATCCAGCTGGCGGGGGGTGGTGGGGGGTGGGGGGTGTGGAGGAAGCCTAGGAAAGCTGAGAGGCCGCAGGGTGTGGAGCTGGGCCCCAGATTTCCTCTCCTGGGGCCACTCCCCGTGTAGAGACATTGTCTGGGGGCTGGGAGAAGGCGGACTCCAGGGCCGGACTGTTGGGATTCCGGCCTTGCTGTTCTCCCGCCGGCACGCGACCTTAGTCTTCACATCCGTCCCTTGGGGTAAGCGTGCCCCCCTCTGCGCTGTGAAGAGCAACTGCAGTAGCCGGCCTTTGCGCCCAGGTGTGGGCCCTTGTTTCTAGTATCCGTGATCTGTCTCCGCTCTCCCTCCCCCCGGCTGCTGTGACGCGCGATCCACTCGGCTGGGCCAAGCGGATGTATGTGACTTACTGAGGAGTAAGCAATTAGTGATTTTAGATCTCCCTGGCGCATTATCTCCCTTGTCTGCTCTGGCAGCTGCCCTCGGCTCTGGCGTGTCCCAGGACAAGCCCCCGTGGCCCTCTGTCAGGGGACTCCCACAGCATCTCTCACCACAGCTCCCGAAGTGTCCACAAGCCTCCAGGCGGCTCCAAAGGGTGTCCTCCAAGGGACACCCAGTCAGGCCATCTTCGCACCCTTAGCCCACCCACCCCTGCTTCTCCTTCTGGGAACACGGCCACTGCACACTCCCGTAGCTCTGTCCCGCGCTCACAGCCGGGGCCTGGCAGCCTGGCGGCCGGCTCTGTCCAGAGCATGCACCCGGGGGGATGCTGTTCCGGCGTGTCACCGGATCTGCTGCAGCAAAGGCCCAGCCCCGCCCTCCCCTCCACCACCGGCCAGGGTTGGGTCAGGCTTAGCCTGGAACGGCCTCACACCGCTCACACCTGAAGGCCCTGGCGGACACTTCCATCTCACACGTCCCACTGCAGAGACTTGCGCACCGTCATGCCCGACGGCTGGCTGGCGCCGTGGCGTGGTCCCCCGGCCACGCAGGCCAGCCTTGCTGCCAAGACCACACAGTTGCCTGGGTGGCGGTCCCTGGGAGCCGGGCTCAGCCAGCGAGCTGCCCGAGGCTTCACGTTCACCTGAGCATGGATGTGCTGGGAGCTCCCACAGGCCATGACAGCGTGGCTAGCCCAGGACAAGTTCTACCTGGCTTCAGGAACTCCCTGCACCCTGGCGGCCTCCCAGAGTCGGAGTGGAAGAAGCCCAGCAGGCTTGGGTCGGTTGGTGGCGCTGGGCCCCAGCAGGAGCACCTATGAGCAACTGCTGCTGGGAGACGCCTTCGCCCGTGTGGATGACTTTCAGACCTGGCCCGTACCTGCGGTCGCTGGAGAAGGACCCCGCCCGCTATCTGCGCTACTCCCGCTGGCGGAGACCCTGCAGCCGTGGGCGTTCAGCTGGGCCCTGATGCTCAGGTAGGCCCGCTGGCAGCTGCAGCAGAGGCAGCTACCAGACAGTGTCCAGCACAGCCCCTCACCTGCTGGCACCTCTGCTTTCGGGAACCTCAGAGCTGGGGACCTCACCTGTGAAGGCCCTGGGGGTGTGTCTCACCTGTGATGCGCCTCACCTGCTGGGGATCTCACTTGCTGGGGGTGGGGGTGGGATCTCAACTGCTAGGGATTTCATCTGCTGGGGACATCTCACCTGTGGGAGGAGTCTCACCTGCTGGGACCTTCCCTGCCGGGTGTCTCAGCTACTGGGGACTCACTTGCTAATGGGCCTCAGTTATTGGGGAGGGGTCTCAGCTGCTGGGGATTTCATCTGCTAAGGTGTTTCACCTGTCACAGGGGCCTTATCTGCTGGGGCGCTCACTGCCAAGGGCTTCACGTACCAGAGACCTTGGTTACTGGAGATCTCCCTTACCTAGAACTCACCTACCGGGTGCCTCTTTCAGGAATTTGAGCTGTGGGGTACTCACCTGCTGGCAGGGTACTCGCCTGCTGAGGACCTCACTATTGAGGGCCTTACCTGGAGACCCACTACCACACACCTTTCCCCACTGGGACCTCACTTGCCAGGCGCCTTGGCTGCTGGGGACCTCCCACTAGGGCAATGACCCCCTGGGGAGCCGGCCTTGGGTTCTGTCCTCTGGTGATGGTGTGGTCATCCTGTTGTTTACCGTCAGTGGCGAATGCAGGTGGGCAGTAGAGCCATTTTCCAGATGGGAATGCTCCAAGGGAAACTTAGGTATCTGCCCTCATTCCAGAACGGTGGGTCTCACTCCAGGGTGACTCTGCCCCCCAGGGGACACTCAGCCATATCTGGGGACATCAGTGGTCATCACAACCGGGAGAAGGCTGCTGGCCTCAAGTGGGTGGGAGCCTTGGGCTTACAGCACCCGAGACAACATTCTCCCACAAGTGAGAATGGTCTGGCCAGTGTCAACAGGTGGATAAACCCTCAGGGTCAAGGCACTCAGGCAGAATGGGAAGGTCGAGGCTCAGAGGGGGTGGGGAGTGGGGGCCAGGCTGACTGGGAAGCACCATGGGGCAGGGCTGGAACAAGGGGACCTTCCATACCCAGCACAAGCACAGAGAGGTGGGGAGAGTATGATGCTGCGTGTGCGTGACTGTGACAATGTGTGTTGCCAGTGATGACCCTATGGAGTGACCAGCAGCCTGGTGTGCGTGGCTGTGAGTGTGTGACCCCCTGTACTGTGCAGATGAGCAGTGACGTTGAGGGTGCTGCTCTCTCAGTGCGCAACCCTGAGTGGGCATGACGACTGTGTCAGCGTGAGGGTCTGCTTGTGATCCCGTCTACTAAGGCCTGCGTGGGTGGCAGTATCTGCCCTGTGAGTGTGTGTGTGGAGGAGGGTGGTTCTCAGCCCAGGGGTCTGTGGGGGCAGCTCTGTTTATGTTCCAATTCTCTGGTGGGCTGGGCCAGCGCCCCGTGGTTGGGATGTTGGATCTGGGTGGGAGCCGGGAAGGCGGAGGTCCCGGGAGGCCCAGCAAGGGCTCATTCTCATGCGCATGCACGCGTACACACACACACACACACACACACACACACACACATCAGGGCAGCCAAGCTTCCGGGGCCACAGGCCTGGGACGGCAAGGCCAATTTTCCCACCCGTGTGTCTTAGGCTGAACAACTTCCCTCTCTTAGAACCATCTAGGATGGGGAAACTGAGTCTTGGCTTTCGCAGCATCTGGGGACTCTGGCCTCTCCACCACGACCAGGCTGAGTCAGCCCAAATGGTGGAGGAATCAGTCAGAAGATTGCGGGGGTGGGTGGGAACCCCAGCCAGCCAGCCACGGTCCTGATACTGCCTTCCAAGCAGACCACCCACACACCCGGGCCTGGCCGCCAAGCCCTGCTCTCAGGGCCCCCTGGAAGTCCTGCCTGCTAGCTGCCTGGATGTCGCCAGCTGCAGCCCGAGTCCTGGGCAGCTGGAGACGGCATGATTCTCCCTCGCGGCAGCTTCTGGAGGACTCCAGCCTCCCAACCTGGGGACGGGATTGGGTCTGGGAGGGATGCTGGGAATTAGATCAGATTTGTGAGAAAGTGGCCAGTCTAGTAAAGGAGGGAAGGGGCTTAGGAGCCTCCAGTGTGGGGTGCAGGGGTGGAGCATGTATGTGTCTCCGTCATGCAGCACGGGGAAGAAAGAGGAGAGACTATACCCTCAGGAAAGCTGTCTGGGGGAGGGGGTAACTGTACCCCAGAAACCCTCTTCCCAGTCTGAGGGGCAGGAAGGGAGGGGTCCATGCCCTCTGGTCATGGTGCCAGCCCTGGCTCACCATACCCCTCTTTAGGCCTCTCCTTGCATCCCTCCCCAGACGGGGGGGGGGGGCCCTGCCACCAATGAACCCCCCCCCAGGACCCTGAGAACCCAACCCACGGAGCTATCCAGAGCCTGCCAAGCATCAAGGTGACACCGCGGACAAACATAAACACCACGCTGAGCTTTTTCCATCCTCCGTGGGGCTCGCTGTAAATTCCCCCTCTGGCCCTGGCCAGGGATTTTATGGGCCCCTCGGTCTCTGGGGATTCAGATGTGGTCAGGCAGGCCCAGGTTTCTGGCTGGAGGGGGCTGGCATCCGCCCCAGACTTATCCCCACAGGGAAAACGGGCAAATGTCTGTATTTTTAGCTGGTGAAAGGTGATAGTGGCTCCGCGTTCACCCTGTTATGGGGCTGATCAGCTTGAGGCGGCCAGCTGGCCCTCCCTCCACGCCTCTGCTCATTTCCCCGATTCCCCTTCCCCCAGAAGTGGGAGATGGGGCCCACCAGGACCTCAGTCTCTTCATCTGCATTGGGGCTCCCTCCCCACCCCCCGCCAACACGTGTGGGGGGCAGGTGCGGGTGAGACATGGCACGGAGGGGCACAGAACTGGTGGGGGGAGGTAGGAAGCGTGGTCCTCGCCAACACCGCCCCCATGCACCCCACTTTCCTTTCTGCACTCCATAAACAGGACCCTCTCCTTCCCTTCCCCCCAACATAACCGGGATCCTTGCACCACCGAGCAGGGGCCACCCACACTCCCCCCTGTTTCCCCGGTGGCGGGGGCGCCCCCTCCCCTAGATGAGGGGGGCGCCCCTCCGTGCGCAGCATCACGACCCGAGCTTGATTTTCCACACTTTATCTCCGCACAGCGAGAGTTCCGCGCCCCTGTGGCATCTCCTGCGCGGGCAGTCCGTCGTGGGGGGCGCCAGGCCGGCGGGGGGCGCCGGGGTGGGGGGCGCGGGGCGCCGTCGAGCCCGGCCGGTGAGGTAGCGTCACACGCAGGCGCACTCGCGCGCCGACAGCTCGTGCACCGTGTGGTAGCGGCTGTTCACGTCCAGGAAGGACACCTCGTCCTCGTAGGCCGTCGGGCGGCAGCAGGGCTGGGCGCGCACCCGCTCCCGCCGCACGCGCCGCCGCTGGCGCAGGCGCCGCAGCCCCAGGTCGTAGACGCGCGCGGCCGCCTCGCACGTGCCCGCGCAGTAGCGGAACAGCAGCGTCTCGTCCGACGCGTAGCCCAGGCCCAGCTCGCTCACGCGCACCTCGAGCTCGCGCAGCCCGCACGGCCGCGCCCCCGACCGCGCGCGCGCGCGCCGCCGCCGGGACCCCGCCCGACGGCGCGGCCCCGGGGGTCTGCCGGCCCAGGGGGTCAGCTCGCGGAGCTCCACGGCGTCCGGGGCTCCCTGCAGCAGCGCGCGGTCTGCGAGGGGAGAGAAAGGGCGAGGGTGGGTGAGTGACCAGCAGGGCGCCCGCTGCCTTGTCCCTGCAGGGCGCTCAGGAGTGCTGCGCCGTACCCTCCAGGGAGTGAGGGTGGGGCTGCATGTCTAGACCCCCTACGCAGGGACCCCCAGGATAACCAACACCCTCTTCTGTCTCCTGTCCCTATGTTGGGCTGCTCAGAACCTGGCTCGCCCTTTCTGGGTACCCTGGACCACTTTCCAGCCAACCTGAGCTTAAGCTGAGCTGATGGTGTCGCTCCCTCTGGCCACCTTCCAGACTTTCTGTGGTCCCCATGGCCATGCAGGGCTGCTCTGGGGAGTGTTCCCCCTTTACACTGAGCTGAACACACCCCTTTGTGGGAAAAGAAAGGAGGGCTCCTCAGTGGGTGTGGTGATCCCAAACCTCCATCCCCACTGAGCCCCTAGCTGCATTCACCCCAATTCTGGGTTGCCCTAGGGCACTGGCACACCCTCTGCTGCTTCCCATGCCCCCAGCCCCTCACCATTTAGCTGAGCTTTCCTGGATCTCTAGATCACATTTGAGGTCCCCAGCCAGAGTCCCCACATCTTCTCTGAGCCCCCAGGGGGTCTGTTTCCCCATGCCAAAAGCCAAATAGGTACAGTTAATTAAGAGTCGCAGGGCCTCAACAGCATCTTCTGCACACGGGCAGTCTGGAGGCGCCTGTCCAACACAACAGTGGATGCCGCTGTGGTGGAGGGGCATTTGGACTTTGCCAAATGCAAAGGAGAAGCAGGCACCAAGGCCAGTGTGGGGATGCCACCTCATGGGGTGGCAGCAGCTATTGTTGGGGCCACCCCTGCATCACCAGTGAGGAAGCGGGCACTTAAAAAGGCAGAGACTTGCCCAAGGCCACACAATTAGCAGAGACAAGCCCATACAGCGTTCTTGGTCCGTGGTGCACCCAAGTTTTACCCAAGTCAAACCCTCCTGCCCTGCAGTTGCCAGGAGGTGCCCCAAGTCACAGATTCCCAGAACCACGAAGCCTCAATTTATTTCCCAAGCAGGTGGTCCTGCCACAATCCTCCGCAGCCCCAGGGGTGGCAGGCCGCGCTGCTGGTGGAACCGCAGGCAGAGCGCTCCCAGCCCCTGAGCAGGTGGGAGGCACCTTGCTGGTGGGAGAGGAAATCCTGAGTTCAGCCCCCGCCTGCCCCTAAGGCTGGTGCACCTGGCAAGTCAAAAGAAATAACTCACTGGGAGGCCCAAGGGGGAGGGGCTGTCTGTCACCCTGGGGGGTGACTTTCCCCACATCTCCTCTCCGAAAGCAGACACATCCACATGCTGAGCCTAGCTCCTCTGTCAGTCCTGCACAGCTCCAGGGAGGGCATGTGCCTCAGTGTCTCTGTCTGCTCAAGGAGGCCTGCGGAGCCGGGTTTTGGATGGGGCTGGGAGAGGCAGAAGGTGGCGACTGAGCAGCTGGTCCAGAGTTTTCCAAGTCCAGGTTGGCCAGGGCTGTGCTCTGGGGTGAGGCTGGAGCCCAGCTTACTGCTGGTGCCTCAGAGTCCACCATTTAGTGCGCACGCTCCCAAAAGGTGTGTATCTAGGGTTATTAGGGGGCAGAGTGCCCTATAAAATACAGATGCCCCGTTAATTTGAATTTCAGTGCAACCGTGAGTCATCTTAGTGTATCTGCCCCCGACTCCTTCCAGCGGACCTGGCTCCAGGCACAGGGTCTGGCGCGTCAGAGCTGAGCACTACCCCCTCTTTCCCTCCCTCCCGCCCTCCTAGGCCCAATTCCCCCATCAGCGCTTTGCCCCCAGGACGCAGAACACTGGGGCTTTGGGATCTAAGTGGCCACTCCCTTCCCCAGTAGGGCTGGGCCCCGGGACAGGCAGGCACCCACCCATGGGCGAGACACACCCCAGTGCCTGAAACTCCGCCATTTCTGCTTTGCCTCGAGGTTCTGGAGTGTTAGCTGTTGGGGGCCCCACCCAAGTCTCAGGCCCAGCGTCCTAGGAAGAAGGACTTTGTGGCCTGCAGAGGAGGAAGGGGGAGTCGCAGGCGGAAGTGGAGTCTGGGGCCACCCTCGTCCACTGAGAAAGCAAGACAGGACCGTGCGGGCCAGCAGGGCGGCGCAGCGCACACGGCCGAGAAAGGCCCGTCCCCGCGGGCCACGCACACTCATGAGGGGGGGCCCATGCGCGCACAATCTGGGCAGGGCACGCACCGGGGGCGACTGGGTGAGCTGGCTATGCCCCGGGGTGGGCATTTTCCCTTCACCTCCCGCCTTTCCCTCGTCTCTCACCTCCCTGTCTCTGCCCCCTCTGTGCCTCCCTTGTCTTGTTTCTCTCTCCACGTCGCTTCTCCTTTCTGGAGCTCTCTCCGCCCCTCCCTTGCCTGGATCCCTGTCCACCCAGGAAGATGACTGGCGCCTCAGACCAGTCTCCCTCTGTCCTCACCCCCCACCGCTGCGCTGCGGGGGCCACCCCGGGCCGGATGCCCAGGCCTAATCTCCATCTGGCCCCCTGGTCCCTTCGAGCAAGAGCCTAATTCCTTGTGACAGCTGAGCCGAAAGACCCCAGTTCCCAGCAACCATCCCGCCACCCATGCCAGGCCGTTGGGGGGATTTGCACCCTCCCTCTACCCCATCTAAAAAAAGCCTCTGACCTCGATCCACCGTCCCAAGTGCCACCATCATGGCCGCCCCCGGGCTGGGGGTATCCGACCCAAGATGAGCTGCAGGGCTTACACTGGGCTAGGCGGGCGATCCGAGCGTCCAAGGTGCGAGGCGGCCGGCGCAGGGGGGCCAGGGCGGGTCCGAGGCGGTGGCTGAGCGGCAGGCCATCCCGACACATCCAGAGGGAGAGCACGGAGCTGCAGAGCACCGAGGCCAGGGCCGCCGCCTTCCAACGCTGCATCCTCGGCCTGCAGGCGCCGGATGGTCAGCCAGACGGCCTCTTGGTCTGTCAGGCAACAAACGGGCAGGGGGCACTGGGCCAGGCACTGGGGACCCGGGGAAGCCCCTGATTTGAACCACCCCTGCTTAGCGATCAATCATTGTACAAAGTCGTGCAAAAATGCTAATAAGGAGAGAGTGGGCACCGTGCCAGGGGAAGCGAAGCCTCCCCTTTCTGTGGGTTCCAGCGTGTTTTCCAGAGGATTGAAAGTTGAGTCTTGCACACACGTAGGGCTTGGAGAGGCAGCGGGAATGGCATCTCAGGCAGGAGCCACAGCTAGTGCAAAAGCCCTGCGGCTGAGCCCCACTGGCCAAGCAGCTCAGGGCCGGGGACGGCTGAAGCCCAGCGAGTTTGGGGCAGAGACAGGAGGTGCGCGCACCCCCAGCAGGGGGCACTGTGGGATAAGGGTGGCCTGGAGAAACCCTGCTGGGAGGCAGCGGCCCTGGGGCTGATTTTGCTCCCGACCCATTGCTGTCCTTGGGAGCGCCTGGCTGCGCCCCTCTGAGCCCTGGTGTCCCCTCCAGACAGTCACACTGATGCCCAGAAGCGGGCAGCGAAGGACCCAGTTGCACTGACCCCCCTCTTTGAACAAGCCGGACCTTCCACCCAGGCGCTCTCCCCACCCCCAATTCCGCCTTCAGTCTCAGCTCAGACTGCCCCTCCCCCAGGGCGCCCCTATTTCTTTTCCTGCTCTCCTAAGGGGGCGCTCTCTGGACGCCCACAATGCCACGAACCCCACCCCCACCCCTTTAGGACGCGGTGACTGGGTGCTGTGACTGCCTGGGCGCGCGACCTCAGGCGCACAGTCAGGGTTGGGTAACCCAGGGGCACCGGCCCGCCGCCGCCCGAGCCACTCCCCGCCCGGCGTTTACATTCCCCCACCCGGCCGGGGGTGACGGCCTGCGCAGGGCCTGGCCGCCCGCCAGGCGTAAACATTTACACGGCGCGCTGAAAGCCAGGCTGGACCCGGTCAGCGCCTGGACGCCACCGTGACCGCGGGGTGCCGGGCGCCCCCAGGCGCGCACCTCGGGGCGGTGCAGGCCGCTCGGGGCTCAGCACCCTGCGGTTATTTGCGTGAGGTTTGCATTCCATTTGTCTGTTTTGCAAGGGCCAGGCCCTAAGGAGTTAAATGCAGCGTGGCTAGTAGTGCCTTTACCCCCCAGTCCTCATGCGTCTGCGGGCACAGGGCCTACCCACATCAGCCGGATGTAACAGGGAACATCTACTGAGCACCTGCTGTATACCAGACCTGGCGCTGGGCCAATGAGAGCGGGACTATCATCTCCATTTTACAACTGGGGAAACTGAGGCACAAACCAGCTAAGGCCTTGTCCAAGGATACAGCTAGAAAAGGGCCTGGGATTTGAACTTAGGTTCTTTGATAAGACGCAGCACTTGGGCTGGGCCGCGCTGGGCTTGGGAGCAAATGCTGTGGAGTGACCGGAGTTGCCACTACTGGGGGTATTTGATGCTGCCATTTTTATTACTGCTGGTGGTGCTGGTAGAGAACACTCCCCGGGGGGCCATGTAAACAAGCCTGGTCCAGTCTGGGGATGTGGCCGCTCCAGTGGAGAGGCTGTCTGTCTTTCCCATTGGCTCACCAGCACTTAATAGATAAGAAGGCATCTGCCCAGTGAATGAACGGATGAACAAATGAATGTAAAGAAGCCGGCCATTAGGTGGCTCAGATCCCAGACTGGGGGATCCGGGATTGGGTGGTTCAAATGTGGCACCAGTCTCTCTCAGGAAACCCTTCCTCACTTATTAAGCACTGGCTGTATACTAAGCCCAGAGAATGAATCTGTCATCTCATTTTCATCCTCCCAATAAATTCATCCATCCAACCATCCATTAATTGAGCTGACATTTATTGAACACCTACACAATTTGTTGGGCCCTGAGGACATCTGGGGGACCAAGAGAGACATGGTTATCTGGTAGGGAGACAGACAGTATACAAAGAAACTCTTTTTATGATTTCAGGCAAGTGTTATGAAGTCAAACAGGATGGCAGGATAGTCAGCAGGACTCGATTTGGTAGGGTGGTCAGGAAGGCCCTCCCTGAGGAGGGTACACATGAGCTAAGACCCCAGAATGAGAGGTCAACCATAAGAAGACCTGGGTGCGAGTGTCCCAGGCAGAGGGCACAGAATGTGCAAAGGTCCTGGGGCAGGAATGGGCCTGGCTTGTTGGAGGAACAGTGAGGAAGTCCATGTGGCTGGAGCAGAGGGAGCGAGAGAGGGAGGGAGAGAGGGTGCAGGTGAGCGCAAGCAGGGGTGCGGGCAGTCATGCAGGCAGAGCCTTGTGAGCTACGGGGAGAACATTTCATTCTCAAGGTTGTGCAGCCAGCAGAGGTCAGGTCCCCAAACCCACCCCGTTTATTCTTATGAGCACCCACTTTATGCCAGATCCCTTCTACACACTTATTAAGTCATTTCAACCTCACAAGAGAGTCCTTACCCCCCTTTGACAGATAGGGGAACTGAGGCCCAGAGTCGTAACTTGCCGAAAGTCACATAGCTGAGACTTGAACTCTGGGGGCCTCCATCCCTGGGAAGGGGAAATAGGCAGGGAAACCCCCACTGCCCCGGCCCCAGGTCTCAGGGGAGTAAGGCCCTCTCTGGTTCCTTCACACCCAAGTCTCAGAGTAGCATGCCTCAGTTTCCGAGTTTGGCTGGAATAAGGTCTCTGCACAGTGCCGACTCTGGTCCTCTGTTTCTGCTGAGGGTTAACGGGGGAAGGGGTGGAGCGGAGGTGGGGGGCTTACAGGGTGGATGAGACGGCAGCCCCAAGATGGCCTGGCCACAGGAGCTCCAGTGGCCTTGGAACCACAGACCCCCCACAGCTCTGATGTGGGACAGGGAAGCAGGGGGCCGATGGTGGAGGGGCCTGGCAGGTGCGGCTGATAAGCATCCTTTAACAATGGGCCTTTCAGTACGGGGGTCACCCAACTGGTTTGTCTCTGGCACAGACCTGACCGGGAGGGGGTGATGAGGGTGTGGTGGAGGGCACGGGAGGGGGGCCAGGTATGTGTGACTGGCGCCCTTGTCATGGGGGCCTTAGACTTGGGGAGGTGGGTCCACTCACATGGCACCCGTGGAGGCAACCCCCACTCACACGAGGGTCCTCATGTTCTCTCACACCGTGGGTGCCCTTACTCTCAATCACGCCAAACACTCACACGCACACTTGGATACGCCCCACTCTCCCGGGACACCCTCACGTGCTCTTGCTCCTTCCTGCTGGCACATGGTGTTTCCACACTCACTCCCAAATGCCCACACACCCAGTGTGGCACACTCACACACTCAAACTGGCTGCTTTTTCACATGCAGGTGTCTCACACCCACAACCACATACTTGGGAGTTTTCACACTAGTCTCACACTCAGCCACACTCACACTCAAATGTTATCACACCACACACTTGCACATTCCTGTTCCACTTTCAGGCATTTTAACACACACACTTGAACAGTGCACACTCACACTTGGACAATTTACTCACACTCAAATGTTCACACACTGCCACACGTGTGAAAACACATAACCAGAATCACACTGGTGTTTTTTTCACACGTGCATGTTCTCACTGCAATGTCTTCCCAGTTAAATACACTACGCAGGTCTCCCTCCCACTTGCACTTGGGAGGTCACACTCCCACACCCCATGCACACGTCTGTGCTCACGCTCACACTCCCTTACACACTTGGGAGCTGCAGACACTCAAGCATGGTCATACTCTCACAGACACACACTGTGCACTCACATACAGAACGGGCACAGACACACGCACACACTCACACACACTCAAAGCCCCTGAGCCCTCCCTCGAACACTGGCTCTGGGTTGAGGGCACACACACCTGGAGGCACAGGCATGTCCATTATCACTTGTGCTCTGACCTGGGACCAAGCCGCCTGCTGCGTGCTCGCTCCTGTGACTCCAGCGCCCCGGCAACATGCTCACACACAGGGGCACACACACCGACCTGCTGCTAGTATAAGAGGCCCCTGGCTGCAAAGATTCTGGGGAATACTGAGACAGGTGGGCTGCGAGACAAGGGCGTGGAAGAGGAGGTGGCGGGATGAGCCAGGAGAGAGCCCTGCGCCGATCCCCACTACCTGGCCTGGGTCTGCTCCTGCTGGCACCTCAATTGCCACCCACACAGCCCAGAGAGGGCCTGGCCACTGTCTTCCCAGTCCTGGGAAAATGCCCAGACCCTGGAGAATTCTCACTTTTAGGAGAAGGGAACACCCTTTTTGCCTTGGGGGCCATGCCAGTCTGAGCTGCAATAAGAAGGATCTAGATAGATCCTGGAACCAAATAGTCCCCAAGGCTGGGGTGGTGAGGAAAGGGAAACTGAGGTTCAGAGAGGGGTGATGAGTAGCCCAAATTCACATAGCCAGGCGGGCTCTTCCATGGATCCAAGGAGCAGATGGGTGTGTGGGTGTTTCTGGCAGCTTCCTTGATGGTGCCAGGAAATGCTGCCCATTATCCTGGTGCCCAGGCAACGCCCTGAGGCTCCACCTTTCCACAGAGCTGCCTGGGGGGAGCAACGTAGGAGACACCCTGTTCCTAGAGTGAATGACTTCTATCCTACAGCGCTCCTGGTCTCAGAGAGGCACCTGCTTCATGATCATTCCCAGGGAGAGGGAAAAGGAGAGGAGACCCTCTCTCTATCCAGTCATCTCTTCTAGTCTGGGGAGACCTGGAATCAGAGCCTTTGTCCATCAGGCAAACTCCTACTCATCCTTTAAAGCCCTAACTTCTATAACCCCTCCACCAAGAAGCCTTCCCTGCTTCCCATCTTGACCCCCTAGCTGTGGGTCCCTCTTTCTTGCCCAGTCCTTCTGGCATGATGTCTAGGTCCACATCTGTCTCCGTTGGACTGGGGGCTTCTGGAGGGACAGCCAGGCTTGCTGGATCCTTTCAGGGTAAGGGCAGACTTCGATAATTCTGTTTATAGAGGTACCAGATCTCTGCAGCCGCCCGTCTCCAGGCTTTCAGCAACGTGAAACCTCCCTCCATGCGCACTCATCTCCTTCCTCTCCGCTACATTACTGGACACATGGTCCTCTTGTAACTTGGTTTCCCCATTTTCAGAAAGGGATGGATGGGGGCCGCCAGCACTGTGGGGACACCAGGGAGGACCAGGAAGAGCTTGATGGGGTGGCTCGTGGGGATGTCATCACAGCCCACTGCCAGAAGAGGGTAGGTTGATGCATCCTGTGAACAGATGTGGGGGCGGGCAGGAGGAAGGAGTGTGTCTGCGGTCACGCAGCATGACATGTGGGTTCTGGACAGCTGAGTTCAGGTCTCTGTTGTGCCTTTTCCTTATGAGGCAGGCTCCTGCCTCCTCTCAGTTTCCCTGTCTGTATAATGGGCTTCCCAGGTCATCCTCCCGCCCTCATGAGAGCCACTGAAGGGTACAGGCCCAGCCACCAGCAGCAGCTGGGCCACTGCTACGCCCCTGTTCCCCAGCAGTGTGGCCAGCTGGCAGCGAGGCCTATTCCAAGGGCAGCCTTGCTTGTCTCCTTTCTTCCAGATGTCCCCTGGGGGTTCCGTAGGGTTCCACTGATGGGGAAACTGAGGCCCCACAGGGGTGGGACTTGGATCTCTCTCAAGGCAAAACTCAATGGTTCTGCCAAACAAGAAACAAATTCTGCAGCCCACAAAAATGTGCCCCCTCCCTTGGAGGGCCCCAGGGCCCAGCCCCACTCCACGGCAGGGACGGGGAGGCCAGGGCAGTCGCAAGAGTCGGCGACGCACATCTGGGGGTAAACCAGGAACATCTGGCTAGCACAGCTGGTTCCGATGCCGCGTCTGCAGGGGCTGGGGGCCAGCCTGCGGGGTGGCCTCACAGCAGACTGCAGTCACAGACACCCCCGCTGACCTTTCCAGGTCTGGTGAGGGTTGGGAGACCAGCTTCTCCTTTTTCTCCCCCAACCCAGAAGCTGCTGCACAACCACAAGCACCATCACTGGCTCCCTGGTGCTCTGAGAATCAAGTCTGAGCTCCTGAGTTTGTCTTGAGGGACACCAGGTTGTTCTGTGCCAAAGTGAAGCTGAGAGGTAGACACACAGGGAGAGGGACTTCTGAAGTGACTGCTTCATGATAATGATAGGAGTAGTAATGATAGCAACCATCATTTGTGATTATAACAGTGGTAATAATAATAATCGTCAACACTAGCAGTAGAGAGCACTGTTGTCCCTGTTCTAAGCCCTTACGTGTACTATCTCATAGCAAGGTATGAAGTATTTTATCCCCATTTTGTAGATGGGAAAACTGAGGTTCAATGAAGCGAAGTGACTTGCTCTGAGTCAAACAGAAGTGGCTAAACTGGGATTTGAACATAGGAGTCAGGTAAACTTCTACTCATCCCTCAAAGCCTCAGCTCCAACACCCCTTCCTTCATATTCTTAAGTGCTGCCCCATATGGCCTCCTTAACAGCAATAATAATAATATTAACACCGTGATGTCACTATTCCATTTATTCAGTGCCAGGCACCATGCTAAGTGTTTTCCACAGATTTAATTCACCACACAGTTCCTGGAAAAGATGTTGTTATTATTAACTTATTTTCCACATGAGGAAACTGAGATTTGGAGAGGTAGCACGACTGGCTCAAGGTCACACAAAAATCAAGAGACAGAGGCAGGACTGAACTGGGGTTTGAACCTAGGACTGACTTCAGACTTGTTTCCTCAATGCCTCCATAAACCCTGAGCTCTCAGTAACAAGAGTAATGTTGAGGAGGAGGGAGAGGTGGGTATGGAGGGGAGAGAGCGTGACAGGCTCTGCTGTTTGGGCAAAAAGAGGGGCCAAAACCAGAGACGGAAAAGGTTTTCTCCGGGACACACAGCAGAGAGAGTAGCAAATAAACAAAAAGCAAGATGGCAGGAAGCCCAGCATACAAGGCTCAACCGGCCACGTCCCCCACCCCACATTAATTCAACGAACACCTCCTGAGCACCTACTGCATGCTATGCCAGGCAGGGAAGTCAGGGACAACCTGGCCTCACCCTTGGCAAACTCCCTGTGCAATCAGATCAGAGAGATGGATGATAAATAAGAAATTAGAAAGTAATTTATAGGTTGACAGGGCGACAACAACAACAACAAAAAGATCAAACAAGGTGAAGCAACAGGGACTGGGGGCTGCTTTTAGGTTGAACGGTCAAGGAGGGCTTCTCAGGGGAGGCAGCATTTGACCCAAGATCAAGTGACAATCTGCGGAGAGCTCTGAGGCAGCGGGGGCTGCTGGGGCAAAGGCTCAGAAGAAGGACTGTGTTCATTCAAGGCAACCACGATGGCTGAGCAAATGGAACCAGGGACTCTGCCGAGGATGAGGGTCCAGAGGGTCCTGGGAGCCACAGGGTCCGAGCTCCAGTCCCCACATGGCTTGGAGCCCTCCTTTCTGCAGCCACAGCTCCAGTGTGTTCTCAGGGAGGGCGGGCTGGGAAGGGTACATATAAGCGTACGTGCATGAGTGTGCATGTGTGCACGCGCGCGTGTGTGTGTGTGTGTGTGTGTGTGTGTGTGTGTTTGGCCTGGCCCTCTGCGGCTGGCCCACAACATATCCACACCAGACTGGTCCCACTAGCCAGGTAGCCTGGGGCGTGTCTTACAGGCGTCCAGGGTGAAGGAGGGGGCTCAGGAGAGGGATAACAGGATCAGCTTAATGAGGCCTGGCACAGCTGAGCAGCTGGCACAGGCCCTGGGGGTGGTGTGGGGGACATGGGTCCTCCGGGAGTGGCCCGGAGGCTACCACACAACGCTGGCCGTCTGATAGAAAGAGAAACCGAGGCATAGATTCCAGGTGCAGCTTAAACGCTAACACTGGTTTCCTGGGAACAAAGCACCCGAGTCATCTCTTCCAGCTCCCCAACTTCAAAATACTGTGGGTCTCCGACACACCACTGCCCTCACTCTGGGTCTCAGTTTCCCCAACTGGGAAGTAAGACCCTCTTGCTGCAAGCAAAACCTCCTATGTAATTTCTTCTAGGGCTAGGCTGAACCCTGGTTTCACTTGATTTGGAGGGAAGACCTCTCTGTTCCTGAAAGCCCCCCCCAAAGCAGTCCAGTTCTCCACTCTGGTTTCCTCTGTGGTGGGAAGTCCCCCGATGCAGAAGGAGGCTGGTGGGTTAGTATAGGAGCCTCCTGTTCATCACCCTCCACCCCCAACCCCTGATTTCAGGCGTGCAGGTACCAGGTCTGTCTTGTTCACGCCATCCTTGCTCAGGGCTTGGCACACAGTCGCTTAGTGTTTGGGAACTAGATGGAGCATGAAGGAAAGATTCCTTTGGTTTCTAGGACCTCAATTTTCTTGGCTGCAAAATGGCTAGAACCACACCTCATGTTGACCTGCCCGGGGCAGAGGGAAGGCCATATCTGCCCCTCTGTCTCTATTTGTTGCCTTGAGGCTGGAGTCCCCCTACTCTGCCTTGGGAGACCACAGCCCACTAGCAGAGACAGCCTGGACCGGGAACTCCAGGGGCATTAAGGACCATTCTCTCGTCTCCTCCCGGCCCCTCCCTCTAGGAAGTGGTCTTCCAATGCCGGGTCCATTCTCCCTCTGCCAACCTTTCAGTCTTTCACTCTTACAACCACCCTGGATTGGCCCAAACCAGCCAATTATTTCCTAATTCCAGATTGTTGTATATACATTTCACCATCTAAAATGCCCTTTCTTTTTGCATCTAGAAAACTCCTATCCATCCTTCACAGCCCCAATACCCCTCCTCCAAAATACCTTCCTGTCTCTCCTACCCGAAGACAAGGAGGCTGGCACTCCCCAGGCTGGTCTCCACCTACCGTTAGATTTTTAGATCTAAGTCCAGCTCCCTGGAAGGACAAGGTCCAGGAGTCCTGGCACCACAGGGTCAGCCACACCATTGCTGTCCCACAGACACTGGTTGAAACAATCTTTTTTTGTGTACTTTTGCCTTCCCAGACTCTTTCAAGCTATATCCTATGCTTGCTCCCTGAGAATGAGTCCTGAAATCTGAAGATGAAGCGCTAATGGGGAATTTCAGACACTGCACCCAGCTACAGAGGGGTATGTTTTGTTTTCTTGCCTGTACCCCTAGAAGTAGCTCTTTGCAGCTCCCTGGGGGTGGGTTGTAAGACCCCAGAGCGATCTAAAGCTCTGAACCTCAAGAGCGGGGGATGAAAAGAGAGGAGAGGGTTGTCCCAAGGCCCCCAAGGCAAAGGGCTGGGGGTGGGGAGAAGCTGGCAAAGCTGAGAGTCTTCCCACCACTGACATCCGCCTAGACCAGTCACGCCCCATTGGGGCTTCCTCAGCCTGGGGCACTTGAAGACAGACAAAGAGTGTCATGGAACACAGAGAGAAAGATACTGGGCAGGCAGGAGTGAGGAAAGTCAGGGGTCCCGCCTCCTGCATCCTTCTCCTGGGCCCAGCCCTGCTCCCCAGATCTGGCTGGGGGTCCTCACAGGCAACCACAGGCCGGCGGAGCCAGCTCAGTGGCACGAGCCTATGCCAGTGACTCCTGGGGAGGGGGCACCGGTGACATCCCCCCCCAGGAGAGGCCATTTTTCTCCCCAGTTCCCCCCGCCCCCCCCCCAAATCTGCCTACTGTCTACAAACCTCTCGGCCTCAAGACTCCTAACCCACAAATCGCACCTTCTGGGAGAATTTTGCGATGATCCTATACGAGATGCCTTAGGGAAAAAAAAAAAAAAGCAAGGAAGGCACGGCCCCTCTCTCTTCATACCTGGTCTTTGCCCTTAAGGGACCCCCCCCCAGGGTCTCGCGCCCTCTTGTGGCTAAACAGGCGGCTCCGGCGCCAGGGGAGCCCGGCCCTTACCGGAGGACACCGTGTCCCCGGGCGGCGGCGCGCAGTGGAGCGGCCGGAACGCGCCGCTGACAGATGTTTACTCCACAAGCAGCTGGGCCCGCGACGGCAGCCCCCGCCGAGGCCCGCGGGATCCGGGTGGCCCCGGCAGCCCCTTGTAGACCACGGGCAGAAAGGGTGACTCGGTCGTGCCTTCCTAGAGGCCGGGGCGGGGATTCCAGCGGCCCCGCTTCCTCGCCGCTTCAGACGCGCACATGGGGGTCCCGGGGCAGAGGCACGCCCGCCCCGTCGGACAGGCACCCCCACCAGATCCTGGCTTGAAGAGGCGCCGAGGACCGCCCTCTCCACACCCGTGCCCCGCCACCGAGGACCTGTCGCCCCGATCCCACCCGCGCACACAAGCCGGCTCCCTGCTCAAGGAGGAGAGCTACTGGTCTACCGCGAGCCCCTGGACGCACCCCCAAACCTCCGTCCGTGGGGACGGCGCTCCCCGCCCGCGCCGGTCTTTTGCCGGCCCCTCGCCTGCCCTTTCTTACCTGCTAGGGCGCCCGACTACCCGTCAGTGGCGGCGGCGCCTGCCGCCCGCGCCGGCCCCAGCCCCTACCCCTGCCGCCGCGACCGCCATTCGGGCAGCCTGGGCCCGCCGCGCCCGGGGGGCCCGGGCCAGAGGGGGCGGCCGCGGGGGGGGCGCGGCGCGGGCCTGCCCATGGGGCCCCCCCGGGTTCGCTCAGCCGCGGACTGCGGCCATCCCGGCCCGGCGGGGACTGGGGGTCGGGGGGTGCACTGACGACCGGTGGCTTGGAGGGCGCTGGGCGCGGGGGCGCACAGACGGCGCGGGCAGCCTCAGCGCACGGCCCGGGGCTCCGGGGAGACGGCGAGAGAGGCCCGGACGCTCCGAGCGGCTCCACCGCGAGCTCTCTCGCAGCCTCAGCCGCTCCCGCCGCGGACGGCTCGGCCGGCGCGGGGCCGGGGGTGGGGCCGGGGCGGGGCCAGGGCCGGGGGCGGCCCCGAGCCGGGAAACCCGAGCCACCGCCCCTGGCCCCGCCCCCGGCCCAGCCCGAGGGGGCCTCGGGAGCTCAGGTGGCAGGGGTGCCCGGGGCAGAGCACCCCACTAGACGGCCATCTCCCCGGGCCCCGGAGACCCCAGCAGTGCTCCCTTGGCACAAAAGGGGGTCAGAGACGCCCCCCCAGGACCCCCCTCTAGGAGGAGAGCTGCAGCCGCCGGTGCCGCGGTCTTCAGCGCCCCCCGCTCCGTGGGGGTTCGCCTGCGCGCCGGGCCTCCCTGCCGGAAAGCGACGTCCCCAGCAACACCTCAAGAAGTGCCCTCCCCAAGAAAACCCAAAGGAACCCCCAGAGCAGTACCCCCCATTACCTATTTCCCGCCTCCACCCCAGGGACTCCGATCGCGCATCTTCCATAAATCCGTGGCCCCAAGTCTCCCCCCACCATTCTCCTCCAGGAAAATAAAAACAATAACACAGAACTCCCCCGACGGCGGCGGCCGCGACCCACACTTCCCTCTCCCCCACTCGAGGATCATGAGGCCCCACCATCCCAGCCTGCACCCTCTTTCCAGAAGCTGAAGAAGGTGCCTCCTCAGGGAGCCATGCCAGGGAACTAGACCCAAAGTCTTCCCCTAAGACAGCAAATGACACCCTAAGACTGACGGTACCCGCGCCTCCATCGAGTGGCCTCTCCCCCAGTCTGGCCTCGGGTCCCCGCGGGGATCCCGACCCACCCCCGGCGCCAGACTCAGCGCTGCCCGGGCCCGCCGGCCAGGCGAAAGCCCCCGGCCCCCTCCCCGACGGCGCCGCGTCGCGAAGCGCCCCCTGGCGAGCCCAAGGGCCCGGGCGCCGCGCGAGACGCGCCGGGGGTGGCGGGGGGTGGGCGGGCTCGCGCCAGCCGAGGCCCCGCCCGCCCCCGTCCTGCTGGGGAGAAACGCCCGCCCGGCAGCCCCGCCCCGGGTCCCCGCGCTCGTCTCGTCGCGGAGCGCGGCTGCCGACCTCCTCTCGCGGCCGGGAGGTCTGCTTTCCCGCTCCCGCCGCCGGGGTCGTGGGGCCCCTCGCTGTGCCCCAGGCCGCCTGCGTTCCTCGGGCCGAGCAGCCCAGGAGCTTGCGTGGACACCTGGCCTCGCTGGAGCCCTCAGCCTCCACGCCGCCCTCTCGCCCTCGCCCCCCGGGGTCCGTGCGACGTACACGGTGCATGAGGTGATGGGGACACGCAGGGGCCGCCCCGCTGCGCACGGGCGGGCGCGGCTGTGGAGGGCGCGCAGGAATGTGAGTTTGTGCGTGGACCGGGCGCGGCGAGCGCGTGTCAGGGGTGGCCGTGTGGGGACCGTCGGCTCCTGGGCCGCGCCGTCCCGGTGGGGGGGGCTCTTTCTGGTCTTGAGGGAGACTCTGCGGCCTCTTGGCTCAGTTTCCCCATCTGTAACACGGGGTGCTGTTAGTATATCCCCACTGCATGGTAGTGAGGACTGAGTAAGTGTGAGCCGCTGTGCTGGGCACCAGAGGGGAGTGCCCGGTTCACCTCTATCCATACGACCAAGTGCTACTCCTGGTCTCTCTCTCACACACACACACACACACACACACGCACACCCTGATGAGAGGCAAGAGTGTGACACGAGGGCTCTTCACACACAGACCCCCCAAGCCCTTGCTCTTGGCCATCACACACACCCCTCTGGCGGTGCTCACACACCCAGACACCTGGGTGAGCACAGTGGCACCTGACACACACCCACCATGTGCCCGTGGACACGCGCTTGTGCTCACACAGGTGTCCTCACCTCCCTCCCAAGCGGGACATTCCAGCACAGGACATTTGAACACAAAACGCACACACAGGCTCGCGCACACACAGGCTCACACACACACTGCCTGTAGAGACACCCGTGATCCTGCCTCGTTTTGGCCCTTGGAGCAGCTCCCTAGCTGCCGAGCACACGTGCACACACTTAGGTCGTTACACACCAGCTGCCTGGTACCGGGACCTTCTAACAGACAATACGCTGGCACACTCCTGTGACACCCAACATGGACATCCACCCCAGCCCACACGTGTGCTCAGGAGTGGTGGCCACGCTGTCTCGCAGGCACACACACTGGTGCAGACACGCCAGGCCGATCTCAGCCAAGAGCCTACCCCCACCCCAGCCCGCCACCATTAAGCTGTCACCAGCTGCCCCTCGGCCACCTCCTGTTCACCCCACACCGCCTGTGCCCCCTCCCTGCCGTGGCTGGGGCGTGGGGGTGGGGCGTGGAGACACATGGGGTGCAGGACACACACATGTGCCCACCATGTGGACGTTCATAAAATGGTTGCCCTGGCAACAGTAACTTGAAAGACTTGGTTCTTCCTCTGGGATGCACAGGGGCCGGAGTGCCTGGGCTAGGGCCAAAGGGGGCTGGACAGGAGGTAGAGGGTGGAGACCCCAGGACCCACTCCCGCCTTCCACTGCAGACTGAGATTCCGGTCACCCTCTGGAGCAGACATACACACCTGGGGGGACCCTGTCACCCCTAGTGACATGCACACACCGACACAAATCCCTCAGGAGGAGGCTTGTAGCGCTCAGCACCCCCAGACTCTCTGTGCTGTTCAGGGTGAGCCCCATGTAGTCACACAAGACTCAGGTTCACTCCCTCCCAACACCCCCGGGGCTTCAGCGTGTCACCTCACACAACCCAGCACCCCCACCACTCTGTCACCAAACCACACACTTTGTCACCCCCCCAGACAGGCGGTGACAGACAGACACCATCACACTGGCTGACTCACACCACAGCCAGGAACTGGGGCGCACTCAGGCAAGCCCGCTCTCCAGCCCCCACCCCCCTCAAAGGCCCTGTCTGGGCCCGACTGCCCGGGAGGCCGAGGGGACTCGGGCTGGTTCTATTTGCAGGAAACACGGTATTTACAATGCTTTATTTTTAAACCTTCCTTGTCCCAGACTGAGGTTGCTGTGGGGCGGGGGCGGGTCTACTGGAGCCTTGAACCCTCCCATGCTTCAAGCGCAGTCCATTGGTAGGAGCCACGGGCTCTCAGTGCATGGGTGTGAGGAAACTGAGGCCCTGTGAGTGACATCCATGGGCACATGACCCTTGGAGCTGATTCTAGTTCATGGGCCCCAGGGTCAACCCAGGCCCTGCCACCTGCACACCCCTGTGTTTGCCCCTGAAATTGTTCTGCTCTTCTACCACTTCCTCCAGGTAGCTCCAGGCAATGCCTCCCCCTCCCCAGCCCGCCAGGCAGTTGTGAAACTAGAGGATCAGAGAGGTCAAGACATTGACCCAAGGTCACACAGCAAGAAAGAGCCTAAAACTTAGAGCTGGATTAATCCAGACTATTCAGCCTCAGCCTTGGGTGCTCCTTCAAAGCTTTGTCCCTGGGATCTGGTCCCCTGCCCTCCTTGGGCAGTCCCTGCTCCCAAGGGGATTGTTCCCTTCTCCAGTGGAGGTCCAGGCAGGGGTTCTGGGAGGCTGCTGGCCAAGACACAGATTTGGCTGAGGGAGAAGTTTCCATTCTAGCACCAGGAACTGGTCCAGGCCCTGCGGGTCTGGTGCTGTACCTCAGGACCCCAGGGATCAGCCCTGTGGGGGTAGAGGTGGCCCAGTGCCCTCGGTGTCTTCTGTCCTTCCAGCCGCCGCTGGCTGGAGTGTCAGCCCCCAATGCACTGGTGACTGAGCTCTCTGGGCCTCAGTTTCTCCATCTGAGAGCCCCAGGCCCTGCCCTGGGCAAAATGGCTCCCACATTTGTTTTGTGCCTAGTGTAGGCCCTCTCAAGTGGGCAGTACCACTCTCCTCTGAAGGCCCTGCCCAGTCACTGGGATAACTCTAGGCTGTTGATTCATAAAATTATCCCCACCCCAGGAGGTGATGTGTGAGCAGAGAGAGGCCTCAGCCCCAACAGGGGACACAGCTAGAGGAGCACTCTGGGCTGGGGGCAGAGCAAGGGCCCCAAGGCCCAAGGAGGAGCCGCTGACCTGGGCCAAGATGGGGCCCACGGGGCCTGTGGGCGGCAGGAAGGAGCCAGCCAGGTCCAGGCGAGGATGGGAAAAGCAGGGCTGGTGGCCGTCCCCACAGAGCTGTTTGCAGCCACAGGTCACAGGTTGCAGGCCCGTGGCGGCGGGTTGGGGGATGTGTGTGTTGGGGGGGCCCTGGGCCAGCAGGACGGAAAAGCCATCAGGCCAGCCCCAGGGAGCCAGGCAGGGCTGGACCTGGGCTTGTGTGGGCACCTGTGGGTCAGGGCAGGGCCTGGGGCTCTCATGAGAGCTCATGGAAATGCAGACAGACACAGACTCCCACGAGCCACACATGCATACACACTGTCACATGCACACTCATACACGCGTAGACAAGCATGTACACGCAGACACTCGTGAGCAGAAGTCACAGCTGTGTCTACATCATCTCACACTCACAGAGCCACATGCAAAAGTCACAAATATATACACAGTCACACAGGGAGACACACAATAGACACACACTCACACAGACGCACAATTACACACGCAGACACCCCAAGTCATATGCTCAGTAGTCACAGCTACCAGCGTGTGTACAGCATCACACCCACAGACACACAGAGGCCAAACACGCAAATGTACATACACTGTCACACACACATACAGCTGCAGCCCCAGCTCCCTGGCTCTGGGTGACCCAAGCACACCCCAGAACGACTCATGGCGACCGGCTGCCCGCCTCATGTCCTTGGCCCAGGCGCCCTAATCCCAGTCTCGTGCCCTGAAGCCAGAAGATAAGGGGCAGCTGCAGTCCCAGATAAAGGAGGCACAACCACAAATCCGGGGTGGCCCTGGGCAGAGATGGGCACCAAGCCCACACCGCACCTGCCCGGCGCTGCCACCCCTATCCGGTCTGGGGGGGCTGGGAGGGGAGGGGATAGGGATGAGGAGAAAGAGACAGAAAAAAGACACACACAGAGGAAGGGAGAGAGGAAGAGACAGAGTGAGAGCAGGGAGACAAGAGGGCGCAGAGAGAGGGGCTGCGGGAGAGGGAGGGAGCTAGAGCCAGGGAGAGAGAGATGCAGTGGGGGGAGAGAGGGGAGGGAGGGGGAGAGAGAGAGGGATGCTGGGCAGAGGGAGAGAATCAAGACTTGGAAGGTAAGAGAAACACAGAGAGTAAGAGAGAGAGGGACCCACAGAGACGGACACAGAGAGAGCGAGCGGGGAGCGGGAAAGTCAGTGAATAAGCAGAGCAGAAGCTCCTGCTCCACGCCCACTTTGGTACCTAAGTCTCCCCACTTACAGGGGTGGGGAGCAGTGCCACCTGTCTCCCTCCTTCCTAACATTGGTCAAGGTCGGGAGCCCTGGGGGAGGGGCATCTCCCTCAGGGTCCTGCATCTCCAGGGCTACACGGGGCCAGCTCTGGGGGCTGGGGACACAGGGCTGCGGAGGCAGAGCACTCTGCCATCCTGTCTGACTCAGGGTGATCAGGGCCGTGATGGGGATGCTCAGGCAGTACAGGGCCTGAAGGGAACACTAGACCCATCCCAAGAAGGGGGCAGCCGGAGTGTCTTCCAGAGAAGAGACTGAGCACTACAGGGTGAGTGGAAGGAGCAAGGTGCCTGGGAAGAGGGCAGTCCTCCTGGAAGAAGGAACAGCAGATGCGAGGGCTGGGAGGCAAGACACTGGCACTTGAGTTTAGGGAGTGAGGGGCGATGCGGGATGGAGCTGGGGAAGGCAATAGGGACTGGCTCACACAGGAACTCCAGGGATGTGACTTGGAGCAGGGGCAATAGGAAGTAGGGAGCCCTGGCAGGACAGAGAGCCCAGGAGGGCACAGTCACATGTTTTTTAGAAAGCTGTGGAGGCTGGGCTGTTGCACCACAACATTGGATTGAGGCTGGAAGGCTAGGTGATGGGAGAGGGGACAGAGACTCTGGAGAGAAAGTAGGTAGGACATGGGCACCAACAGGCTGTGGCTGTGGGGCGGGGGAGAAGGCAAGAGGAGAGGCTGATATCTTGGTTTCTGGTTGAGGACAGTGGGTTGATCCCCCAGACTAGGGACCTCTGCATTCCAGGGATACTGGTCAGAGTCAGAGGATTGTGAGTTAATGCATGAGAAGGGCCTTAGATGGAGGGCTGGTATACAGCAAGTGCTCAGTAAATATTTAGTTACTGATTAACAATACTATGCCATCATAATATGATGCATTATTATTATTATGTAATTATTGTTATTATTATTATGTAATTAACATTTATAGCATGGTGATCAATGGCCAGGTCACAGCCTCTGTCTTCCTACAGGAAGCCTTCCTGGATTGACTTACAGAGAGGGTAGGCAATCATTCGCAGGGCCAGAGAGCACTGGAAGAGCTCTCCTTAGAGGCTGAGGCCCTAAGAAAGGAGACATATTCCTGAGGTTGCACTCCTTGCACTTGTTTCCCTAGCTGTCCACTGTTGCCCCTGCCTGGGAGGATGGGGGGAGACTATTGGTAGATCCTCAATGGGTGGGGCACCTCAGAAATGAGCTCCTGTCCCTTGAGGTGGCTAAGAGGGCTGGGTAAGAAGTGTCACAAGGACTGCAGTTGGTTTCTTAGGCTGGGTCTCCCCCCAGTTCCACCATTTTATTCCCAGATTGTCCTACAGAGGGCAGCCAAGGCCAGAGATGGATGACAAATTGTTCTGGTCCCCACCTCCTTCTGTTTTCTCCTAAGTCTTGGAAAAGCTGGTTCCCAGCTTCAGGCAAATCTTTTCCCTCCTTGGGCCTCAGTTTCCCATCAGACCCTGCCTCACTTCCCTCCCCAGGAAAGCTTTGTGAAGGTTTAAGAGTAAAATATAAGTGCAGTTAAGGATTTCCACCTTGTACCATGTCCAGTTAATTCGATGATGACGATAATGCAAAATAACAATAGTAGTCAGTAACATATATTGATAGTTATTTAATGACCTCAAACACAGGCAATCAGTTATTCCAACAGCAAAGTGGATTTATTCAAAAACACCGCAAGAGCGGGCAGATTGGACCGTGCTTTCATGGTGAGACGTGTGCTACCCGAGTCCCAGGCTAATAATCGCCTATATAATAACTGAGGCCCGCCCCCGCAGTTCTGCTGAAGGTAGAAACAGGTATCACTTCCTTTGGGAGATGGAAGGTATGCTTGATCCTGTAGTTTGCTGATCCGTGCCTACCTGGACACTCTTTCCATCCCCTAGAACTTAATTAAGTAGGGTTTGTATATATTAATGTTCACACCTTCTAAAAGAGATATTTTTACCTGCTCCATTTTTCTGATGAGGAGACTGAGGCACAGAGAAGTCAAGTAACAATATTCCTAAACTGCTAAGTGCATGGACTGGGGTTTGAGCCTTAGCAGATTGAAATCAGGGTCCTGAACTCCCTGTGTTGCATCAAACATCCTGTAGGAACATAGTTTTTTTTTGGGGGGGGGCACACAATGAGGCATGGTGGAGACTATGGCAAGTGGTGGCTGCACTCTGTCCTCTCTGGCTAACAGCTCTGTCAACCCTCTTCTCTATTTGTGTTACCAACCCCACAATGGGGAGAGCTCCTTATTTGCTCAACAGGGGTCTCTTGTCTGGTGTCACTGGAGCCAAAGAAGTGAGACCTGTTCGACTAGCAGAGAAGAAATTTTATTGATTGATGGTGGAACAGAATAGGGAGAGTTCGTGTCCTTCAGTTACCTTCTCCCTGAGAAGAGGCAAAGAAATCTCTTTTATAGGAAAAGCAAGCAAAGAACTTAGAAAGCAGGGGGACAAGGGATGGGAATGTGTGGTTCATTTGGCAACATCTGTCACTGCATGCTTTTCCTTGGTTGTTGCTTCAGTTAGGTTCGGTTTTGTTAAGTCCTGGGATCTATCATTCTCTTTGACACTGTTATGAAAACTACAGTTCTTATTCTGTTATAGTTTGCCCTGAAAGACAAGACATATAAGCCCAACAGGTGCTGTTATTTTCTAGAGCATAAAATAAGATAACATGACTAGGTGACTGTGAGCAGTTCATTGTGCCTCAGAACATTCCTTCCACTTTACTTACTGTAAGTTTCAATGTGCTTGGAAAAGTTGTGGTGACACCTGGGTTTCTGAAAAGCCCAAATCCTCCCTGCAGCCCATAAGACAGTTACCACCTGCTCCCAGTCCCTCAGCTCCCTAGCTTCACCTCCTCCCTCTCTTCCTTTCGCTGCTCACTGTGTTCCAGTCACAGGGGTCTACCTTGCTGTTCTTCCAATCACACCAGGCAGGTCGTGCCTCAAGGCCTTTGCAGAGGCTGTTCCCTCTACCTGAAACACTTTTTCTTTTGATGTCCTTATGCCTCCCTCTTCACTCCTTTCAAAAGTATGCCAATGTCATCCCATCATCCTATTAAAAACTGCAACCACGAAAAATGGTCTTCCCACTTCCTTTCCCTGTTTCATTGTCGTCTAATATAGGTATCATTTACTTATGTTTTAAATTTATTGTCTGCTCCCCCATTCCTATGGGAGCTCTTAAAGGCAGGGATTTTCTGCGTGCGCATGTGTTTTCTCTGCTGTCCGTGGCATCGAGGGCAGCACCTGTGTTGACACCTAGGCACTCGACAATTATTTGCTGAATGAACACCCCGTGTAGAAATAGTGGAATTTAAAATAAAAATTTAAGAAACAGGGCCTCCCTGGAGGCGCAAGGGGTTAAGATGCAACCCGTGAAGCTATCCGCAGCTACTACAGCACGAGTTCGATCCCCAGCCAGGGTGCTACCCACATGGCGCGGGAGACCTCTCCTGTCTCGCCCGCTGCTCCCCTCAGCAGTGTATTTTGCTCCATCTGCCTGTTCTGCTCCCCACTCTGTCTCTGGTGAATCCTCTCACCCCCCGCGTCTCTGGCCTGTACCCCAGCTCTCGCATGCATAATCAATCTTTAAAAAAAATTAAAACACAGAAAAACAGCAGGAAAGCAAAACACGTCGGGGCCACCGCCGGCCAGCCCTCCAGCCCTCACACCACCGACCATCTCTGGCCGGCGCCCCCAGAGCTCAGGCGAGGGGAGCCCCGAGCCCCGCCCCCCGCAGGCCCCGCCCCCCGCGCCTGCGCACGCACGAGCCGTCCCTCGGGCGGGCTGGTGATGCGTATTTCCCCGCGCGGCAGGGGACACACGCACGACCCGGAAGGCCTTCCCGGCACTCTTAAGCGGGCGTGAGGGGGGCCGATGGCGGGGGGAGAGGCGGAGGCGCCGGCAAGGAGTGGCAGCGGCGGCGACTCGGGAGCCGGCGCGCCGGACTGCGGAGTGGCGCCCATTAAACGCCAGTGAGTCGCCGGGGCAGGGAACGCTCACGGAGCCCTCCCAGCACCCGTAGAGCGCCCGGAGCGGTGCATGTCGGGACGTGGGGCCCGGCCCCGGGCGGGAAGCTCCCACGGTCTTCAGTTCCAGGCGCTCCTCCGTCCGCAGCGTCAGCGGCCGTAGCTGAGATCGCGCACGTTGGCTGCTGTCACATGCAGGAAGCTTCGTGCTGGGGTGGGCGGGGCTTGCAACGAGGGCCGCAGCTGCATGCTGGGGACTGTAGTCCTAGCGTGTGGCCCGACTCGCACCTCCGGCCCGAGTTACTGGCTGGGACTTGCGTGAAGCGAGTACCGCGGGGCATGCTGGGGCGTGTGGGGGCTGAAGAGCATGCTGGGAAATGTGGCTGTTGCGGACTCCATTGCATGGCATGCTGGGACTGGTAGTTTCTTGTAGCCGAAGGCAGCCAGGGACTCGTGCCTGAGATCTGAAGGTTAGTTGAGCTAAATTACGGGTATCTGTCAGTAGGAAGCCAGGAACAAAATAGATCCTTTCTTTCTTTTTTTTTTAGAATTTTTTTTATTTACACAATAGTTGAGGTACAGGCCAGAGGCGCGGGAGGGTGAGAGGATTCACCAGCGACAGAGCAAGGAGCAGAATAGGCAGATGTACTGAAATACACTGCTGAGGGGAGCAGCGGGGAGACAGGAGAGGTCCGCCGCGCCATGTGGGCATCTCCCCGGCCGACCGGGAATTGAACCCGCGCTGCAGAGGCTGCGGACAGCTTCACAGCTCTGCGCTCAACCCGCTGCGCCACCAGGAGGCCCCAGAATAGATCCTTTCTGTGATCCGAGGTGCCCCCGGCAGGGCTGGCAGTTTGCAGAAGGAGAAGCATATAAGCAGCGTCAAGTGTTTTCAGTCTCCTTCCCCAGCGTTCATGGGGTCTGAGCTCCAAGAGGGCTCACACAACCCCTTCTTTTTTTTTTTTTTTTTTTAAGATTTTTATTTATTTATTTATACAAGCGCTGGGTACAGTCAGAAGCGCGGGAGGGTGAGAGAATTCACCAGAGCCAGAGCGGGGAGCAGAACAGGCAGACTGACGAAATACCCTGCTGAGGGGAGCAGCTGGCGGCAGGGGAGGTCTGTGCGCCATGTGGGACCCTCGCCAGTGGCCACGGATTGAACCAGCGCAGCAGAGGCTGCGGGCAGCTTCGCGGCCCAGCGCTCAACCACTGCACCACTAGGGAGGCCCCTCATGCAACCCCTTCTTTCCTTCCCTCTCTGCAATAGATACCTCACCACCAAGGAGCAGTTCCACGAATTTCTGGAAACCAAAGGACAAGAGAATCCCAACTGGGAGACAGGGGCAGGAAACCCTGGTGGCATTGATGGTGCTGAGCCTGAGGCCAAGAGGATCCGACTGGAAGATGGGCAGAAAGAGGACAAGCAGAAGGATGAGGCAGAGGAAGCCAAGGAGCAGCCACAGGCTCAGAAGAGGGCCCGGGGCCAGAACAAGGCCCGGCCCCATGTGAAGCCCACCCACTATGACAAGAACAGGCTGTGCCCCTCCCTGGTGCAGGTGAGTGTGGCCACAGGAAGGTTCACACAGGTTTTATTTTCTGGCATTTGTTAATTGTCCTCTCTCTAACCCCAACTCAATCCTCATTGTTATCCTTTCCATGTGAGGTTACTGACTTGTTTCAGGACACACAGCCAGGAAAGGGTGGATCTGGGGTTCAGATACAGGCTGCCTGCCACCCCAGCTTCTCCCTGACCTCCTGCATTGTCCGCCTGTTTTTCAACAGGAGTCAGCTGACAAGTGTCTCTTTGGTGACCGCTGCCGCTTCCTGCATGATGTGGGCCACTACCTGGAGACCAAGCCACCTGACCTGGGCCCACGCTGTGTGCTCTTTGAAACCTTTGGCAGGTGCCCCTATGGTGTCACCTGCCGCTTTGCTGGAGCCCACCTAGGACCTGAGGGTCAGAACCTGGTGCAGGCAGATTTGGTCCAGGCCCCGCCCATCCGCAACAGCCTGGACAAGGCACTGCAGCAGCAGCTGCGAAAACGAAAGGTCTACTTTGAACGTGCTGAGCAGGCTCTGCGCCAGCTAAGCAAGGGCCAGCTGCCAGGCTCCATACCCACTGCCACTGTCCCCAAGGTCATAGGGGCTGATGGTGCCCCAGGGCAGGAAAACTGTGATGCCCAACAAGCCCCACTGGAGCAGGATGCCAGTGCCCCTCCCAGCAGCCCTGTGCAGACCTGTGGGCCCCTGACTGATGAGGACATAATCAGGCTACGGTCCTGTGAGAAGAAACGGGTTCGTGTCTGGTGCTCCCTGCTGAGGACACTAGCAGTGTGTGTGAGGGGAGGGGTGAGCAGAGGGAGTTGGACACATATTCCCAACTCTAGAGGACTGTGACAGAAGTGGTGGAAAGGTTTCTTAGAAGAGGAGGCATTGGGAATGGGGTTTTGAAGGACGAGTAGAAGCTTTCTGGCAGAGGAGAAAGGTTCACTCCCCATTGGGGGATAGGTTGACAAGTGCAGAGTATCAGGGGTGTAAGGATGCTGGGCCAGTTGGAACAGGTCAAAGCATGTCACAGATGGCGGGAAGAAGGGAGACTGGAGAGGTTTCAAAGTTCCAGTTGGAGGGCAGAGCTTCACCAAGCATTTTCTTTCCCTCTAGCTGGACATCAGTGGCAAACTGTACCTGGCCCCCCTCACCACGGTAGGACCCATACAGGGTGGCTTGGGCAGTGATGTTGTGACGCTGTGGTAGTGCCTAGTGTGTGCCTCTGCCTGGAGGGTCTCGGGCTGGGCAGGAGTCTGGGATCGCTACCTGCCACACCTTCATGTCTGGGTCCTGTTGCCTTCAGTGTGGGAACCTGCCCTTTCGGAGGATCTGTAAGCGCTTTGGCGCTGACGTGACATGTGGGGAGATGGCTGTTTGCACCAACCTGCTGCAGGGGCAGACATCTGAGTGGGCCCTACTCAAACGCCACTCGTGTGAGGACATCTTTGGCATCCAGGTGGGTGTCGCCCCAAGGGAGGGAGGGAGGAAGGGCTCTTAGCTGCCAAGTTCGGGAGCACAGTTCGGGGGCAGCTTGCTCTGCTCAGTCGCTTCCCAGATCCCTCCTGCCTCAGCCACAGGTCAGAGGTGTCTGCCTCACATGCCAGAAGGACTGATGACCTTGGCCTGGGGTCACGTCAGGGAAATGGGTCACTAGCCCAAGGCTCCCCAAGGGACAGTGGCCAAAGAGATGGTCAGAGCTGACCCTCTCCCCCTGCTCTGCCGCCCGCCACAGCTGGAAGGCGCCTTCCCCGACACCATGACCAAGTGTGCCGAGCTGCTGAACCGCACCATCGAGGTGGACTTCGTGGACATCAACGTCGGCTGCCCCATCGACCTCGTGTACAAGAAGGTAGCCGCCACTTGGCCCTGGGGCAGGGTGGCAGGGCATGGGAGGGTGGGGGCCTTCATGCCTCGTTCCCCATCTGACTGCGGGCGGGGGTGGTGCTGAGCCGGCTGGGATAAGGTGGGCACTGAGGGATCCAGCCCGGATCCCACCCCGCCTTGTTCCAGTACCCTCTGTCTCTCCTAGGGCGGGGGCTGTGCCCTCATGAACCGCTCGGCCAAGTTCCAGCAGATCGTCCGCGGCATGAACCAGGTGCGCTTCCAGATCCTGCCCCGCCCCTGCCCGAGCCCGGGCCCTGCTGACCTCGGCGTCCCCGCAGGTGCTGGACGTGCCGCTGACGGTGAAGATCCGCACGGGCATCCAGGAGCGCGTGAACCTGGCGCACCGGCTGCTGCCTGAGCTGCGGGACTGGGGGACCGCCCTGGTCACGGTGGGTCTCGGGGCGCAGCGGGGGGCGGGGCCTGGGGAAGCTGGCACCCCTTCCTAACAGTCTCTCTCTCGCTGCTCCTGCTCTTCCTCTCCGGCTCTCCCTCCATGTCTGCCTCCATCTGTCTGTCTCACCGTCTCTCTCTCTCTCAGCCTGTCTTTCTCGCTCTCTGGGTCTCTCTCTGGGTCTGATGCTCCACCTCCCTGGACCCTCCCTCCACATGCGGCCGCTTCTCCCCCAGCTCCACGGCCGCTCTCGGGAGCAGCGCTACACCAAGTTGGCCGACTGGCAGTACATCCAGCGGTGTGTGACGGCGGCCAGCCCCATGCCCCTGTTTGGTGGGTCTTCTGCCGTTCAGCGCCCCCCCAGCCCTGCCGTCCAAGGCCACACACCTGCCCCACCCCTCCCTGGAACCCCTCTGCGCCATCGGGGGACCCTGGGCTGACAGGAACTCGGCGTTTCCACTGCACAGAACCCCTCGAGATCCTGCCTCTGTCCCCTCAGGGAACGGGGACATCTTATCGTACGAGGATGCCAACTGCGCCCTGCAGACCGGCGTCTCGGGAATCATGATTGCCCGGTAAGTGTGCCCAAAGAACCAACTAGAGCCCCCCATGTGCCCAACCTGCAGCTCAGGGCGAGGGCACATCTAAGCTTGGTCACATCAGCCAGTGCCCCCAGCCTGACCGACCGCCTCGCCACTGCTCTGGCAGCATGGGAGTGGCGGGGCGGGGCGTCCAGGGGAGGTGGGTCTGGGGAGGAGGTTGTGGGGGGCGTGGGCATTTCCACGGTTGTGGACGTTGGGGCTGGAACTTACGGGCTCTCTGGGTTATGTGATCACAACTGGGAGGCTTGGGACTGGGTTCAGGGGGCTGCGGCCTGCTGACCGCTGCCTGCCCCGTCTTCCCCACAGCGGCGCCCTGCTCAAGCCATGGCTGTTCACAGAGATCAAGGAGCAGCGGCACTGGGACATCTCGTCCTCCGAGCGCATGGACATCCTGCGGGACTTCACACACTACGGCCTGGAGCACTGGGGCTCGGACACACAGGGCGTGGAGAAGACCCGCCGTTTCCTCCTCGAGTGGCTCTCTTTCCTGTGCAGGTGGGCCGCGGGGACGCAGCGTGGGGGGGGGGTGTCGTGGGCCTGGTCTGACCCCACCCTGCCCGCCCGCCTGCAGGTATGTGCCCGTGGGCCTGCTGGAGCGGCTCCCACAGAGGATCAATGAGCGGCCGCCCTACTACATGGGCCGCGACTACCTGGAGACGCTCATGGCCAGCCAGAAGGCGGCGGACTGGATCCGCCTCAGGTGCCCAGGGGTGCTGGGGGGTGGGGGACCGAGCAGCCGGTGGGAGCCGCGTGCCCAGGTGCCAGGCCTGACCTGCCCCCTGCCTCTCCTTCACAGCGAGATGCTGCTGGGCCCTGTGCCACCCAACTTCGTCTTCCTGCCGAAGCACAAGGCCAATGCCTACAAGTAGTAGGAGGAGGGTGGCGGTGGGGAGGCATCTGAAACACGGAGGGCCTCCCAGTGCGTGAGATGACAATAAATTTTATTCTTGTAAGACATGGCTCTTTCTTAGACGCTGAGGCTGCCCCTTTTTGCTCCAGGGAACTTTCCCTGGACCATAGACCTGCCCTGTCCCTGGCAACACCCCCCTCCCCATTCACTCATTCTATTCCTGTGGGCTCAGAGAAGCCTTGGCCATAAAGGAGCCACCTTGACTCACCGGGGGGTCAGCCTGTGTGGGTGTGAACCCGGCCCACTGCCTGCACGAGGGCCCCTCAGGACCGTCAGCTGGGCATCGCCGGCGGGGGCAGAAGGCAGAGGCCAGGCCCAGGGTTCATCCTGCCTTTGGTGACATCTCTAGCTACCTTGGCTTCCCTGTCTGCCCGTACACCCCCACCCCCGTACCCGGAACCCAGCCAGTGGGCGGGCCACACTGGAACCCGCCGCCCAGAGTAACCGGGCAAACAGAACTCCGCAGGACTCTGACCCTGCTCCCCAGAGGGGCCACGTGTGCTCCCACCTGCCACCTTCCTGACCTCCCTGGCTGGGCCCCTTGCCTCCCTATGCAGCACCCCAAGCCCTTCTTCGCACCTGCAGTTCCTCAAGAAAGCTTCAGCCCTGGGGGCCTGGACAGCACTGAGGGGCCGGGCAGCCAGCCAGCACCCTCCTGCACGGAGCCCCTTCTTGCTGTGGGTACGAGTTGGGGGGTGGCAGCAAGTGATGGTGAACTGACGGGGTTGGGGCCCAGGGCTGTGCCCGCCAGCCTGAGGGCCCTACTGCCTGCCTCTGTCCACAGGTTCCTCCAATCTGTATCACCCCCCAAACCCTGAGAAAGAGGTGTTTCCGGCCCCTCCAGCAGGTACTGGCCTCCCCAACCCTTGATGAGGACCCGGGAGTGGGTTAGAGCAGGCAGGCCCCCCCACCCCATCCCTAGATGGCCCCCCCAAAACATGGCCCATGTCCCTGTCCCGCAAAGGGCCTCCAAACCAAGACCCCTGACTGCCATCTCCTAGAAAGACCCCCACATGCAAGGCCCAAGACATGCTAGCTCCATCCCCTAGATGAGGCCCAAAGGCAAGACCTGTGCCCCTGTCCCAAATGGGGCCCAAAGCCAGGTCTATGCCCTGTATCTCACAGATGTACCCCAAAGGTGTGGGCAGTGTTCCTTTCACACCAAACCCCCAACATGGGCTGTGGGACCAGTCAGGTGGCTTCCAGGAGCTGCTCCTCTCAGGGCTGCCCCTCCCCCACTCCTGGTCCCCAGGTTTCCAGATGGCGCCCTGTGGGTGTTTCTTTGACCCTCGCATCTACCGAATTGAGTGGGCCACCACCGACTTCGGCCAGTCGTCCCTGTACAAGCTGGCGGCAGTGGGCAGCGTGGGGCCAGCTGGGGGTCCTGCCGGGAGCCCCACCTCACCAGGCACTTACCTCCTAGAGCCCCAGCACTACCTCAAGGGCCCAGTGCCTCCCCCTCCTTACCCTAACTACCAGCCGGCGCCCGGGGGTCCCCAGTACCTCATGCCCTACTTCCCACCAGAGGGGCCGGGACCAGAGGCCCTGGGCTTTGTGGCGGATGGGGGACCCCCTGCCTTTGTGGAGCTGCCTCCAGCCTTGCTCAAGGAAGGCCTGGCCCCACCACCACCTCCCCCGCTCCCCAAAGAGAACAAGCTGCCCCCGCTGCTCATCACGCTGCCCACTGAGACCACACTGCCTCCTGGCGCCTACGGCCACCTCAAGGGCCGCCTCAGCCAGGTCCATGGGCCCGAGATGGCTGGACGGCCCGTGGAGCCCTTGGCCTTCCCCACCAAGGAGCTGCAGGGTGGTGGGGCCAGGCCAGGCCTGCTGCACCCCCTGGGCCCCAGAGAGCCCAAGGCAGCCGAGGCAGAGACAACCCCTCTGGGGGCAGGCGAGGCCAGGACCCCTGAGGCAGCCAGGGCCTTTGTGCTGCCCGAGAAGGTGCTGCTGGAGGACGCCATGAAGCTCTTTGACTGCTTGCCAGGAAGCACTGAACGTGAGGGGTCCCTGTGCAAGGCCCCGGGGCCAGCCCTGCCGGACAGCGGGGGCGGTGGGGATGACTCCTCCGGCGACATCCGCTCGCTGCACCTGCCAGACGAGCTGCTGTCCTTCGACTACAGCGTGCCTGAGATCCTGGACACGGTGTCCAACGTGGACTACTTTTTCAACTTCAAGGCGCTGGATGAGGAGCCGCCAGCCCGCCCAGGGCCCCACACCACCAGCACCACCACCGCGGCTCCCGCGCTACGGTCTGAACCGGCCGGCAGGAAGAAGGCCAGCGCCGCCTCCGCCAGGAAGGGGAGGCAGGCCAGCAAGGGCAAGCAGGCTGCAGGCCCAGCCAGCGTCACCGCCTCGGGGCCCAGGCAGGACCTGCGAACCACCCCCCATTAAAGCGTGTATGATCTCTCAGTTCAGTGTGTACTTGGTGGCATCGGGGGCCTGGTGTGGAGGGCTGTCCCCTCCCCCAGGCCCCCAGAGGACCCCAGGCCACATGCTGAAACCCGGCAGGACCCCGGCGCCTCCCAGGTGCCAGGCTTTCGAAGCAGGAATCCTGCTTTGCAGGGAATTCTAGATCCCTCGTCGCCGAACCCCGGAAAATCGGAGTCACAGGTAGGGATGAGGGGTCGTGGAAGATGCTGCCCACACTGCCTTGCACTGTGAGGATCTCCGCCCTCCGGTCCGCAGGGAAAGCCCCAGTTGCCCAGAAAGTAGCAGAACTTGCCTGGAGCCCGGCAGCAAGCAGGGCGGAGCCTGCGAGCAGCCCCCGCCTCCCCCTGCCTCTCCTTCCCCGAAGCCCCCACCAGCAGAGGAAGGGGAAGGTCTTTGAGGGGCCAGGGTGGCCAGACCTGGCCTCAGCCCACGGCCGGGGACAGGCGGACAGCATGGCGGGGAGGAAGGGACGCCAGGGGAGTGGGAGGGACCCTCGCCACGAGCAAGCAGGCAGGGCCCAGGATGAGGAGGGCAGGTGCTGATGCAGGCAGAGGCACCTGATGGTCTGGGGAGGCTGGGGGGGATGTGGAGACAGCGCCCGCCTGGCATAGGTGATGGGGTGGGCAGCGGGCACCTGAGTTTAGGTGAGGGCAGGAGGTCAGGGAGATGAAACTTGTCTCAGGAGGGGCATCCAGCAAGGCCTCGAGTGGTGGGTCCACCCCCCGCCCCCGGCCTGACCATGGTCTCTGCCTCCTGGCCTCTGAGGACGGGCACTCCCAGAGAGTCTCTGTGCCCTTCCTCCCTCGCACCTGCTGCCTCTCCACCTGGCTCCTCCTCCGCTTCTCCTTCCCTGGAAGCCTCTTGCAGGCTCTGGCCTACCTTCTGAGAGAGCTGCTGGCCACCCCTCCTCCCCTGCAGTGCGAGGTGACCCCGAGGAGGTGTTTTCCTGGTGCACACCTGTGTGTGCACTGCCTACACCTGGCTGCACAAACGTACACGCTTACGTGGACACGCTCCTATATGCGCGAGTGTCTACAGGAGCAGTAGGTCGGCGCGTGCATGGACACACATGGACATGTATGCACACGGTGGGCGTTCACACAGACGTGCACTGGTGTATACCGTGGATGCATGCACGTGTGTATGTGTTACACACGTGTGGGCACACGTCCACACCGACATTGCTGTGCGCACGTGTGTACGTGTATACACACGCATGAATAACATGTCCAGTTAGTCCTCACTTAATGTCATTAATAGGTCCTTGGAAATGCAGACTTTAAACGATGGAGAATGAAACCAATTTGGCCAGAAGTTCATGGATAAAAACCAGAAGTAAATTCCTATGGCTTATTTCTGGTCACTAACACATCACCAGACTTGTAAATAAAGATCCCACACCTGTCTGATATTCCACAATCATTTAGGGTCATACTTTGATCTGTTTTCCAACCTGCCATTCCAGTTCCAGGTCTTGGAGGCCAACGCCTCTCCTGGCAGCAGCATCTGGGGGCGCGAGGAGGGAACCAACCAGAACAGGACCCCCTTCTACACCAGGCCACTCTCCTGCACCCCCACCTTTCTCCGGCGGGGGCAGTGTGGACATGCCAGTGCACCTCACGTGCACATCTTCGGGGTGTAGGGGAAAGTGGAGTCCCCAGAGAAAACCCACCGGACTGGGGAGAACATAGTGGCGGAGCTGATCGAGGGGTCCTTGGAGCCAAACAGGCCCCGTCACAAGGCGCACACTGCTCCCCCAGACTCCCGCAAAGTGCCCAGACGCGTGGCCCACGCACAAGAGTTTTGGGGTGTATTCACTCAGGGATGAAACCCCACCGTCACTCTCACCCCCTCCTGCCAGTTTCCGCATCTCGGCCTCTGACGTCCCGCCCGTCGTCCCTGGTATGATGCGCCGGCTGGCGTGACCACCGTCCCACGGTCCCGGCGCCCAGCTTCTCCCGGCCGCACGCAACTCAGGCGCGGCCACCAGAGGAACTGACACCGGCGGAGGGAGGCAGCGAGGTGCGGGCGGTGGGAGAGGGACACGAGGCGGGGGTGCCTGCCGAGCCTGCTTCCTTTCAGATAACACTTTATTCTCAGACAAGGGGCCCGGGGCGGGGGCGGGGGGGGGGTGGCGGCAGGCATGCGGGGAGGGGTGGGGGGGCGCGCTCCGTGTCTACACTACCTCCCCTTCCTGCAGCAGAGACACCTGCAAATCTTCCTGATGTTCTTGCACAGACACATGCATGTCTTCCTGACCCTGAGGCCCAACTTGGTGTTGATCTGTCTGGGGATTGTGTAGGCCAGACACACGGACAGCAGCAAGCTCAGCATGATCGTTGTGACCCAGAACTCGAAGGAGATGGTTCTCACCGGGGAGGCCCCATAGACGAACACGCTGAAGGTGGTCTGCAGGGAGCAGTAGCTGCAGGGGGCAGACGGGGAGAGAGCGCTGGGCGCTGGCCTTGGGGCCCCAGCCTTCACCCCAGCAAAGCCCAGAGGTGGCTTCCGAAATCTCAGCATGTCTGGGTGGTAAATATTTCACGACTTGAGAGGAAGAGAAGCTCTCAGCGAGGAAGGGGAGGCGCCGGGGCTGGGGCCAAGGCCCAGCTCGCAGCGGGCTCTGATTGCCAAGGTGTCAGTACACCCTGAGATTGGGCACAGCCAACCTCAGGCTGACAATGGGGAGTCAGGAGGCTTGCAAAGCTCCCAAATGCTACTCTCTGTTACATACACGTAATGTTTGTTACACACCACACGTGCGTGACGATGGGCTCCTGGGCGCCAGTGTGAGCGGGCTGTGCTATGCCGCAATCTGCTGTGGCACTAGAGGGAAACTGGTCCTCAAGGGCTAGGACGCGACTGGCCATCACTGCCGTGCCCCCGGCCCCCGGCGCGGGCTCTGAATGAATGTTTACTGAATGAGTGAACAATGTGACCCAGAACAGAACACGCACTCTTCTGGGCACAGGCCGAGCTATTGGGGGGAAATACAGCTTGATCCAGAACCTTCCAGGTGTAGGAAGAAAGTGGGGTTTCCCCCATACCTGTGCACCAGCTCCAAGAGAGCCAGCTGCCAACCCCACTCCGACCTCCACCACGGGTGCTCCCCTTCTCACGTGTAGTGTGGATCCACAATGGAAAGGAGGAAGATGTAGATGCCGTTCCTTTGGTTGAAAGCGATCCTGTTGTCCGTGGGGCCTCCCAAGATCTGGTACTGGACGTTCGGCCAAAGCAAGGGGTCATGGTTGTCAGGGTCGTGGCAGCTCATGTAGTTCTGGGGAGGACAGAGGCGTCCCCTGGGCCCGAGGACTGGGAGGGCCCACCTGTGCCTGGCAGATGCTCTCGGCCCCAAGCGCAGTTACACGTGGGCCCCACGCAGCAAACTCTCGTGGGAGCTGGCCCGGGGCCCAGGGCCGCTGGGCGGGCTGGTCATGACCTCCATGGAGGAGCGGCTGGGCCCACAGCCCTCGTCCTGCTCTCCTCCTCCCTGCGCTCGTGGAACACTGTCCATGCACACGGGAGTGGCACTTTAAATGAGCTGATCACAGCTTATCTGAGTTTAATTTCAGTTAAAAAAAGCAGCAACTGGGACATCTCCACGCAAGCGGCGGTACCAGTGCCCGGGCCCCTTGACGACGGGAGGCAGCGCGCCTGGTGAAGCCGTGACACACGGAGGCGCTTGATTCTTGGCTTCGGACTTGCTCCAGGGCCCTGGGGGACTAGGTGGAGACGCGTAGAGGGGAGACAGGTAGAGGCACTTGGAAGACACGTGGGGGCGAGACCCGCGGGGAGGCTGACAGTGGCGCCTTCTGGATTTGTCCGCGTTGGCTCCGTTCACCAGGCCCCTTCTGCCCCCTTCCTGTGGTTCCCGCCAGAAGGTTCCTTAGACTGTGGCAAGCTCTCAGGCCCAGCTCTGGGCCAACCCTGTTTGACTGGACATTTATCCATGAGGGATGGTAACTGGGTGTTTTATGGGGAAATTATGACCCTCTCGTCTCTCTCTAGCCACACTCATCCTATTAAAGTTCTTTCACTCTAAGTGTGCTGGGCGTACACGGATGGCCAGACCCCGTTCGAGCGTGCAAGTCTGGGGGTTCCAGGGTGCTCCTTGCTCTGCCCACTAACAAAACCAACGTCACCAGTAAAACAAATGATCAAAGGCATCTGGTGGGAGGGATGTAACAGCAAACACAGGCAAGGGGGGGGTGGGGATGGCTTCCGCTGCGGGCAGCGCGCGCCCCCTGTCGGCCGTGTTGCTGCACTGCGCTGTGTTGGTGCCCCTGGTGAGAGCAGGCCTTGGGGGACATGGACACCGGGGATTTGCAGCCAGAGAGCTCACCACAGAGCGGGATTTCTTTCTTATAATGAGAGCATGCCCCTGTTTGTCAACTGCGTGTGAACCAATGTGCATTATAGAAACGTTTGCTGAGCAGGCCGTGAATTGAATCAGTCTCCCAATGAATGGGCTTTTGAATGGTTCCAGAATTTTGCACATTTCCAGCAATGCCCCACAGCACCCCGGGGAGGGCACCTCCGAATCCTCGGTCACTTCCCACAGGACTTGGCTCCAGGCCCAAGGGGTCCCTATGAGCTCCCATCCCTTGACCTCCTGACTGAGCCCTTGTGCCCCTCTCTCCAATCCATGTGCTGAAACTTAACTCCCCAGGAGGAGGTGGGCGGGCACTGGGGGTGATTAGGTCAGGAGGATGGAGCCCTCAGGAATGGGAGTAGCGCCCTAGAAGAGACCCCAGAGAGCTCCCTGCCCTTCCTGCCATGTGAGCGCGAAACAAGAGGCACCTCTAAGCAGGAGCTGGGACTCACTGACACCAAACCTGCTGGCGCCCTGATCTTGGACTTGCAGCTTCCGAAACCACAAGGAATAAATTTCTGCTGCTTGGGAGCTGCTCTCACAGCCCAGACGCACTGGGACTGCCCTCCCCTCCTCCCCCGCCCCACACACACCCCGGGGGTGACCAGTTGTCACCCTCTGGTGATCCCTGATGTGTCACTCAGAGCTTCTTTTGGGGACTCGCCAGCATAAAGAGTACCTCTCGGCTCCAGGAGAAGGCGTCGTCCTTGAAGCTGCCCTTTCTGATGGTGCTCCAGTTCTGGGGCTGCGAGGAACAGTGCGCGGTGTGGGCGGTCAGGGAGTACTTGTACGTGAACAGCCCGTTCAGCTCCAGCAACACGTATTCCGCCTCGACTATCTCCTGGAAGCTCTCTCCGCGCCACCTAGGACACACGGCAGGGCGGGGCTGAGGGCGGCCGGGGCATGCGGCCTGACGTATGGAGAGACCTTTTTGGGTGTATGTGAGGGGGTGGCAGAGCAAGGCAGGTCCCCCACCCCCTGGCCTCACCGGATTGACATTTCAGAGTCAACAGGTGAGTGCGCAGCAGCAGGTAAGGGCAGAGTGGGGTGGCAGGTGCCAGGAGCGCCTCTGAGGATTTTCTGTGGAGTGGCCACTAAAGGGCTCTCTGAGAAAAGGGCACATGAGCAGAGAATAGATGTAATGTTCTAGACTCTTCAGTAAGCCAATAAACAACCCAAACCCTTCACACCTGTCCTCTGGTGTTTTTCTGCACACTGGCAAGCGTAGAGTTTAGGGCTGCTAATTAGTGTTGTTCGAAATCGTCACATGCACATTTTGTGTCCTCTGCTGACAGTGCAAAAACTGGATTTTAGAGAGGTGTGTGTGCAGTGTGTGTGCCTGTGCACTCACCCACCTTGAGTGCCATGTGTGCATGTGGACTTGTGTTTGTGGGGATGCACTGAAGGCACGTGGGTGGGGTGTGTGCAAGCGTGCGTGTGTGTGCTTGCACACACGTACATGATGCATTGTGTGCTGTGCATGTGCAAGTGTGTGCAGGCCTGTGTGTCTGGGCATGTGAGTTCTTGGGTGTGTGGCATGAGTATGTGTGGGTGGTGCACATGCGAAGGTAGAGAATAGCTGCTCCCAGAGAAACAGAATCTGGTTCCAAACTGACACTCAGGAACAGGCACCTGACAGCTTCAGCCATCGCCAGTGCCCCGTCCACGCAGAAGGGTGCTTGGAGCCTCGCTTCCAGAAACCTTTCCCTTCTTCCTCTTCAGCTGCATGCACTCATGGCCCTGGACCTTTTCCGAAACCTCAGATGCCCCATCTTGTCCTTGGCATCTGTTTTCTTTCTCTTCACAGCACTTCTGGCTGGCTCTGCCTTTTGCAGGACGCGGGTCCTGAGGTCACCTGGCCACTCAAGCTTATACAGTGACTGTGTTGAGATTTTATTCTTTTTTTTTAAAGATTTATTTATTGATTGATACAAGCACTGGGTACAGTCAGAAGCGCGGGAGGGTGAGAGAATTCACCAGAGCCAGAGCGGGGAGCAGAACAGGCAGACTGACGAAATACATTGCTGAGGGGAGCAGCGGGCGGCAGGAGAGGTCTGTGCTCCATGTGGGACTCTCGCCTGGGGGCCGGGGATCGAACCGGCGCTGCAGAAGCTGCGGGCAGCTTCACAACCCAGCACTCAACTGCTGCGCAACCGGGGAGGCCTGAGATTTTATTCTTGACTATGTCTTTCTATTCTGAAATAGTTCGTGACTAACAAGATGTTGCAAAAATAGTACATTGAGCCCCTGCACACCCTTCACCTGGCATCCCCCAGGTGTGAGATCACAGCCACGTGCTAAATCAGAAAACTCAAGTCCTTTATGCTTGTTTTATGTTCGCCACAGTCTGTGAGGTGGGTGATGTCGTAGTTGAGAGAGGAGGGATTTGAGGCACAGCAATAAAGTCACCTCCCAAGGTCCCTTGACACAGAGCCTTGTGTGGGAGCCAGGGAATCCAGCCGCTTCCCTCTGCTGTCTGCTCCCCTGGGACACTCTGAGCTGGGGAGGGCTGGGCTAACTGAGTGTGTGACATCAGAAAAGGCACCATTTTAGAATAATGAGGGGCAATTCTAGCCAAACACATAGAGGGGACAGAAGAGCTGGGGCCCAGTTCCAAAGCCCAGTGCCAACCACAGCACTCACACACATGTCCCTGGACCCCAGAGGTGCCAAGTACCTGCTGGTCATCCTCCACCGCCTTGCCCAGCTGATCACACTGTCACCCTCACCCACCACCCCCTAAGGCTTCCCTCTCTGCTCCTCAGTCTCATCATCCCCGGAGAGCACACAGGCCGGGGTGTGGGGGGCCGTGGCTGCGCTGTGTCCTGGCATTAAACATCCCCCCTCTCCCCACCCAGAAGCCCAAGGCTCATCCTTGGTCTCTGATCACCATACTAGGGTCTGTGGATTTCACCCCCTAAAGTTCTCTCCTATTACCCCCCCTCTGCTTTCCATGCCCACCTCACCTACTCCAGGTCAGACCCCCAACTTGCCTTCATTCACCTGTCTCCTGGCGCATCTGCCTGCCTGCCGCCGTATCCAGATTCTACCCCCTTGCCCTCATCTGTGCTCCTAACCTCTCCCACCAACGTACCATGTGGCCTCTGGATAAAACCCTCCAAGGGCCCCCTTTCGTACAAATAAAACCCCAGGCTTTAGAGTTTTGATATTTGAAGTCCAAAGACAAAATCCTGACCTCCTCATCTCCTGCTCCTCCCCCCATGCAGCCAGCTGCTCAGCCAACATATGGGAGCCAAGCTGGGTCCTCCCCTCTCCTTCCTGACCCTGTCAACAGGCCCGATGACTTCTCATCAAAGCCAGCCCAAACCCTCGTTGGGCCTTCCCGCGCCTGCTAACACAATAACAACGGGTCCTCAAAGACATCCACACCTGGAATGTGCTGTGAAGCTTAGTTTTCCATGTCAGTGCGACTAGGCCCCGGCTCCAGCTATTTAACCAAATGCTAGTCTAGGTGTTGCTGTGAGGTGCTTTGTAGACGCATCCTTTTAAAGTTAATCAGATTGAACTCGCTAATACGAGTGGGTCTTGTCTAATGAGCCTAAAGCATTGAGAGCAAAAGCTGAGGTTTCCAGAAAAAAGAAGCAATTTTGGGCCTCCCCATGGCGCAGCGGTTGAGCGCTGGGTTGAGAGGCTGTCCGCAGCCTCTGCAGTGCCGGTTCGATCCCCAGCCGCCGGGTGAGGGTCCCACATGGCATGGCAGACCTCTCCTGTCTCGCCCGCTGCTCCCCTCAGCAGTGTATTTCGGTCGATCGGCCTATTCTGCTCCCTACTCTGTCTCTGGTGAATCCTCTGCCCCCCCCCCCCACCTCTGGCCTGTACCTCAGTTCTTGTATGCATAAATAAATAAATCTTTAAAAACAAAAAAAAAAAAGAAAAAGAAAATGTGCCAGGCACTGAACTGAGCCACTGGCCTACAAGCACTTATTTAAATTAATTCTAATTAAATAAAATTGAAAAGCCGGCTTTTCGGGTGCACTGGCCACATTTCAAGTGCTCTGTAGCCACAAGTAAGTCATGGACACTGGATCGGAGGATGCAGATTTATGGAACATTTCCCTTACCACAGACAGTACTCTGGGCAGAGCTGGCCTGGGGTTATAATGGAGTCAAGACTCTGGCCCTGAGGAGCCGGGGCCTGTGGTACCCTGGATCATAAACCACCCACATAAATGCAGAAATGACACAGCGGAGGTTGCAGATACAATGAAAAAAGATAGAATCCACGGAAAGGGGACAAACTGTGTCTCCCCAAATTCCTATGTTGAAGCCCTAACCCTCTATTTGGAGGTGACAACTTTAAGGAGGTAGTTAAGGTTAAATGAGGTCACATGGGTCCTGATTGGATGGGGAGACATTTGCGCGCTTTTGTGCTGCGTCAGGACCCCGGAAGGAGCCGCCATCGCACCATCAGCGAGCAGAAGAGGGAGCCTCGGGGGAAACCTGCGCGCCACCCCCTGACCCTGGACCCCTGGCCTCTAGCACTGGGAGACAATCCACTTTTAAGTCTAAGCCCTGCCTCCCCCAAGCCCCAGGGCCTGCGGCGTGGTGAAGGGGGAGGGGGCGCTGTGGGAGCTGAGAGCCAGAGCTGGGCAAGCCTGGTGTGCTGGCAGGAGGGGGAACAACGAAGGCAAAGCCGGGGGGCCTGTGGGTGTGGAGAGGTCTGAAGGTAATGGGGGGGGGGTGCCAGGCTGATGCCCCGCTATGCCCCACTGGGACTTACAGCTCCACCACGGGCTTCCACAGAGAGTGGTAGTAGACCAGGAGCGGGCACCCCAGCCTCTCGTAGCGGTAAGACACCACCAGGTCCACGTCGGCCTTATGTCCTTCATAGTTGGGGTCATAGGCTTCCCTGCGGAAGAGCAGGACGCAGGGGTGGGGTGAGCGGCCTCCAGGTGCCCCAGATGTCCACTGGCCTGGGTCTCTACTCTCCAGGGTGGGTCGCTGCAAGAGGAGGGGCATCTGGGGAATGCTCAGAACGAACCTGGGATCCCCTGGGCACCCTGGTGCCCACATGTTGTCAAACATTGTTCTGGAAGTTTCTGTGAGAGTGTTTTTGGTGGATGAGATTAATATTTGCATCAGTGGGCTTTGGAGTAAAGCAAATTACCCTCCTAAATGGGGGTGAAGTTGAAGGTCTAAGCAGAGAAAAAGACTGACCTCCCCTTCCCCACCCCTGGAGCAAGAAGGAACTCTGCTGGGAATGCTTCCCAGTCTCCAGCCTGCTGCTGTGGCTTTGCCCCAGAAAGGGCTTTCGTGTCTGGTGCCAAGAAGGCCGAGCCCCACCGCCTGCTGTGAGGCGGCACCCGGGACCGCCATGCTTCCTAAGGGCTGTTTCCTCTGCTACCCCGCCACCCTGGGCGACAGCATCTCGCTGAGTCCACCACCCAGATGGTGACCATTCCCCTGCGTGAAAAGCAGGCTGGGGTGTGACGGGGGCAAGGCAGGACTTTCAGAGCCTGGGCAGCTGGGCCTGGCGCATCACGAAATCACTGACTCCCTCAAGGTCAGCCTCCCCTACCTGCCCTGAGTCCCACTGGCCAGATGTCAATTAGAAAACGATTTTTGATTTGTCTTTGGCACACGCATGCCAAATGGTGATGAGTGGGGGGCAGAGGGGTGGGCAAAGCCTGGGCTCACTTCTCGATGACGTAGTAGTAATTCTCCTGAAGGGTCCTGGGATCGAGGATGCCTTTGGAACAGGCCGAGACTTTGCTGCAAACAACAGAAGATGGTGAGAATCTCTCTCTGACCTCACACAGAACTCAGTTTTTCCCTTTAACATTATATATCCCCAATGGGTTTGGTTTTTTGAACCATTTCCTTTTTATTCACTGATTTTCCAAGATGCTCCAGGCTCATCTGGTATCTTCTTGTCACACATAAAATCAGCTGCTTCCCCAAAGAGCCCTGATTCCTTGGCCTGGAAAATGGTTTGGAGGATAAATCTGGGTCTGACTTTGAGGTGATTCCCTCGTTTTCTTCGGACTGTCCCATCTGCATGTGCATCCTTGGGCAGTGAGGCTCATTTTTGCCTGATTTTGAACTTGCACGGATAGGCTCACGGAGTCTGTGTCCGTGTGTGTCTTCCCCGCCCCGTCCACATTTGTACCATCCATGCCCATTCACTGCCTTGATGGTTTTCATTGTCATGAGAGCCCCTGTATTAAAACACCATGCTCAGTTTTCTCCACCCCTAATACTTTATTAGTTAGGCCTGTGTCTTGTGAGGTGGCCTCCAGAGAAGGGGTCACCATTTACCAGCTCCCAGGTGGAAGCATGAGAAGTCCTTGATCTTCCCCCAGGAAAACTGTGGGGTTCTAAGGGGCAGGTCTGCCCTGTCCTGCATCAGCACAGGGTACCCAGACAGGGGCACAGGTAAGGGCCAGCACCAGGGCTGGCCAAGCCTGCTGCCTGATTGTATCTAGACAACTGGCCACATGGGGCTCGTGTCCTGCCTGGCTTCCAGACAGTGGGACAGGCTTCCCCAGCTCTTCAGTGCACCGGAAAGCCTGGACCGTCATAAGACCTGGACCGTCACGAGGCCTCATCCACAGGACGCCCCCCAGGTGAACCACTCACGGTGACCTGTCGAAGGACACCCGGCCGTCAATGATAGAGGCGATGCCCTCATGTCCCTGCAGCACATGGTAATCAGGGGACACGTTGCTGGTCATATCAGCCAGCAGGTGGGTGTTCAGGGGGTCTTCTGGGTGGGTGAGGGGGTTGTTGATCCAAGCTAGGGTTCTCAGCACCCACCATACTCAGTGTAGCCATCTGCCTGCCAGTGGGTTTTGAGTTGGCTTGATTCAGGCTTGGAGCTATTAAGAATCAAAACTGAGGGCCTCCCTGGTGGCGCAGCGGTTGAACGCTGGGTTGCGAAGCTGCCCGCAGCCTCTGTGGCGCCGGTTCGATCCCCGGCTGCTCCCCGGCCACCGGAGGAGGGTCCCACATGGCGCGCAGACCTCTTCTGCCGACCGCTGCTCCCCTCAGCAGTGTATTTCTTCATCAGTCTGCCTGTTCTGTTCCCTGCTCTGGCTCTGGTGAATTCTCTCACCCTCCCATGCTTCTGACTGTACCCAGTGCATGTATAAACAAAAACAAACAAATAAATAAATAAGTAAAAACATGCCTCTATTTAAAAAAAAAAAGAATAAAAAACTGAGACCATTTTGGACCATATACAGGTGCACATGTGCGTGAGCAGCATTGCCAGGATGAAAGGTGTGCTTTCCAGAACAACTGAGAACATGTGCACACCAGGCAGCAGCCAAGGGCGCCCCATCCTTACTAGCAGCTGGTACTGGCCAGGCTTTAGAAATGTGGCCACGTTGGTGGTAATTAGTTTTCTTTTTCATTTCCCTGACTATTAATGGGGCTTGACCATCTTTCCAGCACCTTTTAATAAGTTCTTATGTTTATCAGTGCTCTGAGGTGTTCATTTTTCGAAAGGGCCTGTTCAAGTCTTTTACCCATATTTCCTATTAGTCATTTTGTTACTGATTTGTAGGAATTGCTCATATGTTCTGGATACAAGTCCTTTATTGGTGACATTTGTGGTAAATATCTTTTTGCATCGTAGTTATAAAAAAAACTTTCCTGCAGGTATCTTCTAAATATATAAATGATTGGTTCAGTAAAAGATTCCTATCTCTTTGCAGGGCGATTTGTCACCTGACTGTTACCACTGTTGGGAAGTGGGTCCCTGAAATTGGCTCCTGAGCCCTGTTAAATCTTCGGGAGTTTTGTGAGCCAGTTGCTGGCTCAGGCTGGGCGCATCACACCATGGGAGGTGGTAAATGCTCCGAACCAGGTACTGATCGCTGGTGGGTGTTACATGCTCAGCATGCACGGCTGCCTGAGGGGGAGGGAGGGCAATGTGGCGATCTCCTGGTTTCTTCCCTTTTCTTTTTTAGATTCTTTTGCTGCAGCTGCCTAGGATAACTATGGTTACTGAAAGGCAAACTTCCCCAGTTTTTCTGCCAGGCATTTATTTATTTATTTATTTATTTATTTATTTATTTATTTATTTATTTATTTATTTATAAGATTTATTTATTTATTTATACAAGCACTGGGTACAGTCAGAAGCGCGGGAGGGTGAGAGAATTCACCAGAGCCAGAGCGGGGAGCAGAGCAGGCAGAAGGACCAAGTACACTGCTGAGGGGAGCAGCGGGCGGCAGGAGAGGTCTGCGCGCCATGCGGGACCGTCACCCGGCGGCCGGGGATCGAACCGGCGCTGCAGAGGCTGCGGGCAGCCTCACAACCCAGCGCTCAACCGCTGCGCCACCGGGGAGGCCCACTGCCGCCATTTAAACCAAAAGTTCCTGCACAATTTTGATTAAAATGAGGAATTGGGGGACTGAAAAGAAGAAATCAAAGGGGTAAGTGATTAGGGAGGAGGGAGAAAATGTGACTGTCACCAAATCAGGGAAGGAAGGGAGGCCACTGTGTCAGAAACTCAAAACTTCACCTATTAGTATTAACTATTGAACTGTTAATTGTGGAAATGTTAAACATATACTAAAAAGTAGGCAGGACACACTCATGCACCTACAACAGTGGCCACCTTTTGACCCAGCCTGCCCATCTCCCCAATCCCCCCAGTGTCAACATGCTTACTTCTGAACGACGATCTTTTTTGTTATGTCACACCCGACTGAAATGATGGCCGACTGCAGAGGAAGGAGACAAGGAAGCTGAGTGAGGCCAGGAAGGGCGACCCATAGCCCAGCCATGCCGAAAACCCACATGGGCACATCGCATCCGGGAGGGGTGGGGGACGGCACGGTGACCCAGGAGCCTGGGGCTCAAGGTAACCACAGCTGCTGCCATAGAGCCTGTGCCCCGAGAGCCCGCGGGAGCTCTGGGGATGCGGCTAAGTCACCCCATCACCAGCCTACCTCTCAGTGGCTTCCGAGGGACCTCAACCCAGCACAGCGCTAGGCACAACGGGGCAAGGGGTGAAAGGGATGGATGAAGAAGGTGCGAGGAGTGAACAGCAAGGAGAGAAGAGAGGTAGAGTGATGTGGGGTTCGCCCGACAGCCTGAGGTACATGCTCTGCAAACAGGTGTGATGGTGCCCTCGGCAGCACCGCAAACAACGTACATTCACACATCAACCCACACACGGTGTTCATCGTGCTGTCCCCCGGAATGACCACAAAATGGAAGGAACGTAAATGTCCATCGACAGATGAACTGGTTTCAGTTCCCTGAACCACCAGGGAATTGTTTCAGAGAGCTGAGAACAGTTGTTGTCAGTCTAAAACCACTGGACAGAGACTTGGTATTGGAAAAAGGTTTGTACTGGGACAAACATGGATTTACCATGGAACAGAATGCAAGATTTGTATCAATTTTTAAAACTGGAGTAAAATACACAACACATAAAATGTGCGCTCAGCCGCGCACGGCTCAGTGGCGTGAGCTCATGCAGCTGGTGTGCGGCTGTCCCCACCCTCCCTCTCCAGAACTTTCTCATCTTCCCAAACTGGAACTCTGTCCCCACTTAACAATCACTCGCAGCCCCTGGCACCCACCCTCTACTTCCTGTCTCTGTGGATGTGACTCCTCTGGGGACCGCCTATGAGTGGAAACAGGCAGCGTTTGTCCTTTTGTGTCTGGCATATTACACTGATATAGTGACCTCAAGTCTCATCCAGGTGGTAGCCTGTGTCAGGATTTCCTTCTTTTTTTGAGACTTAATAGCGTTCCACTGTGTGGCTGACCCATGGTTTGTTTATCCATCTATTATTGATGGACATTTACGTTCCTTCCAGTTTTTGGCCATTGTAAATAACACCATTTTGAACACTGTGTGTAGGTTTTGTGTGGATGTATGTTATTTTCATTTCTCTTGGGGACATCAAGGAGTGCTATCATCTGAGTCGAGCAGAAGCTGTTCTGTAGATGACCAATAAGGAATGGGGCTGTCATGCCTGCTCCCAGGATGGTGGGTCATGAGGGGCAGCCCTGAGGGATAATGATGAGGGGAGAGACAGTGACCTCAGCAAACAGGATTGGGTCATCTCCATTTCCAGATTCTGAACTGGGGGATAAGGGAACCAAGACCTGCTGCAGCTACTCTTAACCATAGTAATAAAGGATATGGGACACCAAAAATCTGGGACATACCACAGGCTTGAGGTCCACACATGAAAGTTCCTTATTGGCTAAGTCCACAGTTATGGTAGACATTGTGGGTCTCTTTATGCTGCAAGGAAATGGAGATGTGTGTTATTACCACCAGTGTGCCAATAAAAAGCGAACCCATCCATCCATCCATCCATTCCTTCCAGAATATTGACTGAAAACCTCTGCTCACACATGGTGGTCCTGCCTTCCCTCAAGTTTCTATCTCTTCTATCAACTTTGGGTTTTTTTAATATTTAATTTTATATAATTCTTATATCATTTTTCATTTTTGCACAATGGATGCATTTTCATTTTGGTTATATTCCCCATACAATTGCAACCCCCCTTATTTTGACCCTAATCCTTCCTCTCCCTGCCCCTCTCCCCCCCGCCCCCACTGTGTGTCTCTGGTCCATAGTTGCTTGTTGATTTTGATTTCTACTTTGTATTAATTAGTCTTTTTCCTGGTCCCTTATTTAGGTTTTCTAAATTCCTGCTATGAGTGAGACCATCCAGTATTTTTCTTTTTCTTTCTGGCTTATTTCGCTGAGCATGATCCCTTCTAGCTCCATCCATGTTGCTGCAAACTGCATGAGTTTATCTTTCTTGATTGCTGAGTAATATTCCATGGTGTATATGTACCACATCTTCTTGATCCAGTCATCTATTTTTGGGCAATTGGGCTGTTTCCATAGCTTAGCTATTGTAAATAGTGCTGCTATATCTTCTATCAGCTTTGTTAACTCATTGAGAAGAACATCTGATATTCAATTTTTAAAAATTTCCCCCCTCCCCCTATACTCAGTTTTATTATCACCTACCTGCATATGTTTTCTCACTATTCTCTTAATAGCGTTTGTATCCTTACCTTTACCTATGGTTTCTTCTCCTTTTGTTTAATTCTCCTTTTGATCATTCATCAGGATTGTAGGGTTTTATCTATTAAATGGACTTTCTGAAGAATCAGCCTTAATTTTCCATGTGACATTTTACTGTCTTTTTGCACTTTAATAAATTTCAGATTTGCACTTTTATAAATCCCCTTTGCATCATTTCTTTTTGCTGTTCATGATGTATCTTAAGTTGTTAGTTCATTTGTCTTCAGTCCATTCCTCATCCTTCTCCCCACACGCCAAAATTAAAGTGCTTGGGATGTGAATTTTCCTAATTTATTTTAATTGTATTTTGTGAATGTTTTGATTCATGGATTTTTATAAGGGTGTTTTTTAATTTCCAAGTAAAGGGGAATTTTGTTATTGGTGTGGTTTTTGGTCTCCTTTTCGTTGTTGAGTTCTAGTTTTATTGAATTAAGTTCCCAGTTACTCCACTCCCTCCTACTGCAGGGTATTTGCATGTGTTTCTCCCCCTTCCTGGACACCTTTCCTTTCATCTCTTTAATGCCATCTCAGATCATGTTGCATTGACCTCCCTGAGCAGATCTCCCTGGACTTTCCGGATGGCCTCCCAGACCCCAATGGAATCTCAAAGGCCCTGGAACTTTCCTCAGCCAGTGGAACTGTGTTGGCCATTCTGTGCTGATTTTCAGCACCAACGTCTGCCTCAGTCCCTGAAAATAACTGCAGTCATGTGCCATGTGATCACACTGCAATCAAAGGCAGACCACGTATGTGCAGGCAGTGCTGGTAGTCTGTGCCACCTGGGTTTACGTAGTGATGCTCTGTGAAATTCATGCAATGACGACATTCACTCAATGACGACATTGCCCGACAACACATTTCTCAGAACTTGTGCTGCATATCCTTGCCTCCTCCCCATGTTGGTCAGTCTCTCTGGGGGTCCCCCTCCTCTCTGTTGAGGGCACACTTCCCTCCTGGTCCCTCAGAGCAGCTGGAACTACCTCATCCCACCCCCATATGCCAGCCCCTGGCTCCCACCATCTACTTCCTGCCCCTAACAGATGTGACTCTGGGGTCTCCTGCGAGTGGCTCACACAGCACTTGTCCTTGTGTGTCTGGCTTATTTCACTGAGTGTCATGTCCTCAACCTCTGTCCACATTGTAACCGGTGTCAGCATGTCCTTGCTTTTTCAGGGTGAGGAATATTCCATCACGTGGCAGGACCCCACTGCGAGTGTTCATTCTTCTGTGGACGTCGTGTGGGGCTGCCTTGGGTATCGGCTACTGTGAATCATGCTGCTGTGAGCACGGTGAAAAATCTGCTTGAGACCCTGCTGTCAGTTCTTTTGGGCAGATATCCAGAAGAGGGATTGCCGGATCATAGGGTCTCCTGATGTTTAATTTCTGGAGGAACTGCCATTTTAAAGTGTTTGAAATCACTCTTGCCTTACTGGCCTTGGAGGGAGGGAGTCTGTGTCCCCCAGCTCCTGCTAAGGGAACCCTGTAAGCATCCCAGGGACCACCTGCCACCATCCCGGTGACAACGTACCTGGAGGTGAAGTTGGGGTTAGACCTGCCCCGATGGTGCTGCTGCCTCAGAGAAATGTTCTGTGGAATTGAAAACATCTGCTATGACAGTGGGCTCACTTAGGGCCATCCCAGAATCAAGTTTTGGGGAGAGATGGAAGGGGCAGGGTCAGGTGGTTGGAAGAAGCGGCCCCAAAGCAGACCCTCCCCTGCTTCACTTCCACTGTCCATGAAAAGGTTCTGGAAGCTCAAGGAAATGGCTGCCCTGAACTCTATTTCCTCCCTGGGTCAGTCCTGGGGACTTTGTTTCCCTCTCATTTACCTGTGATGTGCCAAGGACCGGGCCGAAGAGTTTGTTGCCACCAATGTCTACCTGGTCAGCTGCCTGCACTGCAGAAACATCCTGACCCCACCCAAGTCCTAGCTCCATGTCATGGCAGTGAGTGTCCTTTAGTGTCTGGGTTGTTCACCCTCAGGATCCCTCAGATCCATGTTCAGTCAAGCCCCTCCTGTGCTGCCTGGTTTGTCTCTGTCTAGAAGCACCAGTTTATCCAACAAACCCAGACTCATGGCCTCCCCAGTGCTGGGCCGGCCCCCGATCATGTCACCCATGCCTTCCTGTTGGACATCTCGATGGTGTCACTCGTGGGGTTGCTGCCTGCCTGGGGTGGGGAGGAGCAGGGGCTGTGGTCCCTCAAATGCCTGGCCCAGGTGGTACAAGGAAGGGAAGGAGGCAGAAGGGCCAGGACAAAGGACATAGTGAGGCAACTGTCCCTGTCCAGCCAGGTCTTGACCACACCCTCTGACCGCTGAGCAGGGTCTGGGGCAGGGTCTCAACTTACCAGTCTATACTTGATGTTCCCATCATAGGTATAACCATCCTCATAGATGAAGGTGTCCAGCCCCAGGGAGTGGGGGTTGCTCACTACCACCTGGGGTGGGGGCGGGGAACAGAGGAAACATGCTGTACACACTGGGGGTGCTTACAAAGGGGTGTCACTCTGTGTCCGTTAACCTCAGTGTGCCTGCAGATGAAAACTGAGGGTGGTCTGTAAATGCAGCGGCCAGTCCAATGCTCAAACGTGCCCCTGGCCCCATGTATGGCTGCTGAACCTGGCATGGCAGAAACAACGCAAGCCCCAGCTCTGCCCCTGGGGCAAGGAGAGGCCCGGAGGCCCTTGCTGTGGAGAGAGGCCTGGAGGGGGGAACCCTCCCAGCCTGAGTCCATCTGGGGTCTTGTGTAGGCCCCGACCTAGGCTGTGCCCAGTGGACTGGATATCCCCCCATATTCTTACCCCATTTTCAACTTGATTATTTCACCCCATTTTCAACTTGATTACTTGCACCTCAGGGTCCAGGCTGAGCCCCTGGGGCTTCAGGTCCCGGAACACCCACTGTTTCTCAGATTCCTCCCTTTGCCACAGGATTCAGGGAGTCTTAGCACGAAGCAACAGAGACAGGTCTACGGAGCATCCCCATGAAGCCAGGGATTCCCAGAGTCTGCGAGTGATGGGCACAGAGCATGAGGCCGAGGACACCGTGATTGCCACCACCCAGACACACTTGGCAAACAGGTAAGGAGATGCCTTTACCAGTGGGATGGGGTAACTGCCTGGCCGGGGTATCATGATGGCAGTCAATTCCAACTCGCTGTTCATATCCATAGTGAACAATTCATTTTCAAATTCTCCATACAGAAATTCTACCTAGTTAGAAATGCAGAAAGAATAAAGTCAGTTAAATCTAGCCTCTGTCCCCAAACAGAAAGGGCAAATGATCAGGGGTGCCTCCTCCCTACCTGGGACTTAACTCCTGCCACTCTGTACCCTCAGCAGACCCTCTTCTCTCCAGGAATCCCCACCACCACTGAGTTTTTTTTTTTTTAAAGATTTATTTATTTATGCATACAAGAACTGGGTACAGGTCAGAGGTGTGGGGGGTGAGAGGATTCACCAGAGACAGAGTGGAGAGCAGAACAGGTGTATCTTCTGAAATACACTGCTGAGGGGAACAGAAGGGAGACAGCAGAGGTCTGCTGCTTCATGTGGGTCAGTTCCCTGGCCGGGGATTGAACTCGTGCTGAAGGGGCTGCGGATAGCTTCATAGTGCAGTGCTTAACCCCTTGTGCCACCAGCAAGGCCCCCACCACCTGAGTTGACAGGACTGCTTCCTCAACTTTCTTTCTAGCCTTTCCGAGGGCACATCCCAGACGCTATCACCTAATCTTATCCTATTTCAAACAGTATTTCTTTTAAGTTTTTCTCAACCAAAGCCTGAGAATGGACTGTAAGTGCCAGAGGCAGGGGAAGAGGTTGGAGATAGTCGAAAGGTACAGACTTCCAGTTACAAGGAAATGAGTTCTAGTGATAGAATGTTCAGCATAGTGACTACAATTAATAATACTGAATTGTATATTTGATAGTTGCTAACAAAGCAGATCTTCAAAGTTACTGTCACAAGAAAAATGTTATAACTGTGTGGTGATGGATATTAAACTTGTTGGAATAATCACTTTGCCATATACATAGTTTAAAGAAATGGCATTGTGATTGCGAGGAGCTGGGGGAGACGGATTTTGGAAGAGCCTAGAAAAGACATTTTACTGTTTCTGTCCAGTAGCGAGTACTCCTGGCAGGGATATCCCCCGTTCCTTTGGGCAATCACTACTTTGCATGGCCCTTGGGCATGTGCACTGGTGGGACTAACCCCACCCACTGCCTCATGGGGTAAGTGCTGATGGGCTCACCCCAGTCATGTGATCGACCTGGACTGAGCCAATGAGATTGGCTGAAATTGACAAGATCTGCCCCCACCTCCATCCCTGGCTTCTGCAAGGCTGTAGCAGGGCACCCTTTCTGTTGCCTATGATACTGTGTGAGGATGCCAGGTCTAGCATTGGCTGTCATCTGGCCACCACTATGTGAGAGCCAGGGCTTCCTGGAGGCAGCTCGATGGTGCTTCAGGATAAAGCGTGGCACACCACATGATGCAGAGTAGGACAGGAGGACACGACCTTCTTGGTGGCTTGACTGGATTTACTAGATCAAGTCTCATCTGAAGTTTCCCTTTGGACTTTTTGCCTAGGTAAGTCAACAATTGCTTTTCTGCCTTCAGTCCATTTGATTTGCATTTTCTATCACTTGCAGAATAATGTATTCAAATTGATAATGTTCATTTCCATATTTCTTTAATCATATTTCTACCATGTCCCCCTTCTTTAATCAGCCCTGCTTGGCCAGGGTTAAGGCTGATTCCCACAGCTCAATAGATATCTTGAATCCAATTGAATTTCCTCTCCAGAGGCTCTTGGAAATTAATTACTATGGGGTCATGAAGTCTCATTAGACTAGATTACTTGAAGAGTAGAATAGACCTGATAACTGCCTCTTACTTTAGTCACTTTAGTCACTGGACAATTTTGAGGTTTGTTTGATTTCCTTGTTACAGAAAGTGTGTAATAAAGTAATTGCTTCTTTTTGAAATAGGGATGTGAGGTTGTTCAAGATGGAGGGTATCAACCTTTGGAACCTATGGTGGCTGGCTGCCAGATTTAGTTGATCTGAAATTCAACTGTAACTGGGTATCTTATATTTTTTCTGGCAATCCATGTTTATCTGATGGTTACAGATGCTCAACTATGGATTATTGGGATTTGTCTTTTCATAAAAGAGAGACTTGAACATCAATTTAAACAATCATCATTACGTACTTCGCAAACACCTATATCAAATTTGGGGTCCATGAGCACCCGCTGAATATTCACGGGGCACTTCTGGAAGTCAAAAGCTGCAAAATGTTTATCGGGAAGTGGGGTCAGTATTTCAAGACTCCCCACGCCAGTGAACATCAGAGTTGACTGTGGGGACCAGATGTTTTGGTCTGAAAACTAAGAGAAAAACAATTTATGAGATCAGATCATCCTGATTATTTACTTAAGATTTAAAAGTTATCTTATGATTCAGATTTAAATAAGTTAGACACTTCTCACCAAGAGTCAAAGTTAACTGAGAGTCAAGTTAGTCGAGATACCTACTTTTCAGGTTCCCTCATTCCTTGGTCATTAAATTAATAGTGGAAACTCAGTAATCCTTCATCAGAGAGGAAAGAATTCCTTACTTATTCACAGATCATGGTCTTTTTTGAGAGTTAAACAAAAGCGACGGGACCCCTGAAAACACACTTGTTATAGGAATGTCAGAGTTAAGGTTTCAAAGAGATAGTTCTTGTGCCTGTGCCCCACACCCAGCGATCCCGTCCCACTTTGTTATCAGCGCACTCTCACAAATATTGTGGCTGCAGATCTAGCAGGAAAAATACAGAGTAGCATTCAGCACACCTGGTGGGCTTCTCTGGCTCAGCTGCTAATGAGCCATGGGACCACTGGAAGGAGAGAAACTTGGGTTTCAGTTTTCCCACTTATGAAAGTTGGAAAATATTATCTCCTTCATGGGTTGTTGTGAGAATGAAACATAATGAGATATATGTAATACACACAATGATGTGAGATCATCTGGGCATCCCTGTTTCCTACCTCTGTGACCTTGGGTAAATGACCTTACATCTCTGTACCTTAGTTTTTTCATCCGTCAAATGGAGACAACACAAGGTCCTACTTCAATGATGATTGGGCTCAATGAACTAACAGATGGGTAGCCCTTAAACTAACACCTGCCATATTCTATGTGCTAAATTTTAGTTGCTGCTGTTACTTCAATAAATGTTAAAATTTCTACTACTTTTAAAATTATTAAATATTAAATTAATATTACTAATTTAATTTTAAAGTAGTGTTAATTTATTACTATTAAAATGTTATTACTACTTTAAGAACTAGAGCTATTCCTAGCCTTCAGAAAAAAGGTTGGAAGTTTGGGAACAAGACCATTTATTCCTTACCAAATGGGTAATAATCCTGCCTTGATTTTTACCTACTTTGATTAGAGAATTTGATAGGATTCCCAGGTTGCCATAATACAAATTATTCTCCTGAGTTAAAACTGCCATTTCATTTTCATCTAGGAAAAACCAAACAAGACAAAACAAAAAGTGAAACAAAGGTTGTTTCAGTGGACAAAAACATAAAACATCTAAAAAGTTGAAGTAAAAAATAAATTGCCCCAAATTCCATCAGATAGACTAGGGGGTCAGCAAATTTCTGCAAAGGACCAGAAAATACCTTCTGCTTTGCCAGTCATGTGATGGCTGTTGTAACTATTCAACTCTGTGAAAGCAGTTACAGGATAACACTTAACTGAATGGGCATGAGTGTGTTTCAATAAAACTTTATTAACAAAAACAAGTGGCCCACAGACCATGGTTTGCTGACCCCTGAAACAAGTAACCATTGTTACTTTGGTAAACATCCATTCCAGTCATTTTATATACGCTGGATCATATTCTGGAACTCTTTAACTTGCTTTATAACTTAGTTTTTCCCTTTCTTTTCATGTACATGAATGCAGTTGGATGGCTGGTGGGAATGTAAACTGGTCCAGCCACTATGGAAAGCTGTGTGGAGGTTCCTCAGAACACTAAAAATGGATCTGCCATATGACCCAGGTATGCCATTCCTAGGAATCTACCAAAGAACAAAAACACTAATTTGAAAAGAAACCTGCACTCTTAAGTTTATTGCAGCACTATTTACAATAGCTAAGATGTGGAAACAACCTAAATGCCCTAAAACAGATGAATGAATCAAGATGTGGTATAGACATGAAAAAGATAAACTCAAGTCATTTACAGCAAGTTGGATGGAGCTAGAAGGGATGAAGCTAAGCAAAATAAGTCAGAAGGAAAAAGATAAATATCAGCCGATTTTACTTATATGCAGAATACAGTAGTATTCTGAGAGAAAACAGAGTCAGGAAAAAGACAAAGCTTGCAAGCTGACCATAGATCTGAGGCAAATAGCAGAGGAGGGAGAGAGCTCAGAGCAGGGGAGGGAAGAGCATAAGGGACTGTGGTGATGGATCGTGGGCTCTGGATCATAGGAGAACTACAGGGACTATAAAAAATAAATGAATTTTTTAGAAATTTAAAAAAATGTGTATACACAAAAACTTGTATGCGCATGCTCATAGCAACATGATTCATAACATGTTTCATGTGTTCTTTTGGGCAGGCTGGCTTAGCAAGCCAGGTATAAAACTCTTCTACAAAGCTTCCCGCAGGTCAGGCACGCACTGGCAGCAACATTGTGGATGGTGATGTTGGTGTCAAAGATGGAATACAAGGTGTTGGGTCTTTCCTGTACCCAGACAGAGCTGACGAGCTGACCTAGGAGACAACAGGCAGAATCATGAGGACCTGGGCCCAAGCAGGAGCGGGGGCCCCACCCATGAAATACACACAGGCTATATCCCCACCACTCACGCCACCCCTGGGGCTGCCCCTCAAATGGTAACGAAGCAAGGAAGGTACAGCACTGAAATGCAGTGTAAGTCACCCTAAGGAATATGCTTAGGTTTAAGAGAATGTGGCTTCCATGAGCCTCTTTGGCACAAAAACTGTGAGGAGTGGCTGTTGAGTTTATAAGAAAAAGTCCTTTTCATCTTTTGGAGACATGAACGTGACAGAATGTCTTACTTTCTAGCTTAATGATAGGGACACATTCTGAGAAATGCCTTCCTAGGTGATTATGTCATTGTGCAGACACCACACCGAGATGGTACAGTCCAAACACGCTCAGGCTCGAGGGCAGAGCCTACTGGGCCCGCTGTGGAGATAGTAGCCGGCGTTGACCAGAAAACATTGCTAAACAACACAGGACTGTACCACTAACATGGTAAGGAATGAGGCACGGCTCTTTCTGGAATGGGTTCCCCAAATGAGTGAGCAGCCTCGAGCCCTTTCCTGGCACTGGGGGAGCTGCCAAGGTCAGGGTGCTTGCTAGTGCTGGGAGCGGGCTGTCACTGTGGGCACACTTGTAGCCAAACCAGTGCTGGTGCCCCCTGAGAGCTCCTCCCTTTAGAGGGCTGCTTTTTTGCCCTGCTCCTCTCCCTATGCCCTCCAGAGGGATGGGTGCTCATAGGTTCTGGGCATCACTAGGATTCTTCCATAAGGCAAGCTGGAGGTACTGGACCACCTCCCCATATTTCTCTGGCCTAGGCGAGGTTCAAGCAGCTGGCACTGCCCCTGCTCTGGAATCACTAACCTCAGTACCCCCCAACAAGATCTGAAGTTCCTAGACTGAGGTCTGGATCCTCTGTCCTGAGTATCCAGTGACTGCCTGCGGCCGTACCACCGGGAACACACCCGATCTCGCCTAAGTGTCCAGAGACTTTCAGAACATGACTACAGGACCCTGGAGTTTCCAGAAGGTAGGACACAGGGAGGACACACAAGGACGGGGAAGGGAAACTGGCTTGTCATCACTGTCCATTCAAGTCAGGAGAGACAGAAAATAAGGGTGTGTGCCCTTGCCATCAAGTCTAGGCCCCACTCACCTGCATTTCGGGAAATCATCAAGGTCTTCTGAGACCACAAGAGGATAATGCCTCTCTGGCCAGGGGCAAGGAGGACGTCAAGGGTCTCATTGTAGTCAAAGGATACCCCAAAATTGCGGTTCAAGGGGTGGGTAGAGTAGCTAAACCTGGCCTGAGAAAGAAAGACTAATGAATCTTGAGTCATAAAAGAAATCACCAAGCCTGTAATTACAGGACAACAGAACATCTCAGCTTCACAGTCTTTGTTATTCAAACTTTCTTTAAATTTTATCACCTAGGGCCTCCCCTGGTGGCACAGTGGTTGAGCGCTGGGCTGCAAAGCTGCCCGCAGCCACTGCAGCACTGGTTCAATCCTGGCCACTGGCGAGGGTCCCACATAGTGCAACACACCTCTCCTGCCGCCCGCTGCTCCCCTCAGCAGTGTATTTTGTCAGTCTACCTGTTTTGTTCCCCGCTCCAGCTCTGGTGAATTCTCTCACCTTCCCGCACTTCTGACTGTACCCAGTGCTTGTATAAATAAATAAACAAATCTTTAAAAAATAAATAAATTTATCACCTACCCTAGCGGTTATCAACTGGGGTACAATTTTGCCCCCAGAGGACTGTGAGCCATGTCTGGGGACATCTGTGGTTGTCACAACTGGGGCTGCTCCTGGCACTGAGCGGGTGGGTGCCAGGGATGCTGCCCAGAGCCTACAGTGCAGGAATCGACTGTGCACAGGCTGCTGAACTTGGACCTGTCCAGCCCTGACTGTGGATGGGGCCAGACCTCAGCACACAATGCACCAAGACACTGTGTGTGAGTTGGCACCCCTGGCTCATCTCCACGGTGATGGGTCAGCGGGCTTCATTCCCTAATCCTGAGAGGTGTTCTCTGTTGGCAGCTCAGCTAAGCTGCCAGGGGCCAGAGTAGCCCATTGAGGCAACAAGCCAACTATGAGAGCGTTCATTCAGGCTGTAATCACTTACTGTGGTGGGTAAGCAAGAGACCAGGTCAGAGAAAGTGCAACGTCTCCTGGGTTCTGGGCTCCCTCACGGGATGGACACTAGTAAGGTGGTCCATGGGAGCAGCACTGGAGGGGGGTTCATCTCACTGTGGAGGACCCCTGAACAAAAGGCTCCCTCGGGGACTGGGGCAGGAGGCAGAGGGACAGGTGCAGAAAAGTGCTGAGTAATGAGCACCAAGTTCTAAATATTGGGTAAGTGCTTGGTGCCGAGTACTGAGTCCAGTGGAGAAAAGTGCCTTTCAAGTTTTCTTCTCTCCCAAAAAAGGAGGCCTCAGCAGAGGTGCGTGAAGAGCTGAAAAGGACAGAGGAAGAGACAGAGGAATGAAGATGCCCAAGCTAAGCATGCACATGTGCAGAAAGCCTGCCTGGCCAGGGGCCTGAGCCCTGAGTATAGGGCTGCACCCACAATCTGGTGTGAGAAGGGCAGATTTCACCCTGGATGGATGCCAGCCAGGTAGTCTTTGCGATGCCTGCCATCAGGCTGGGAGCACCATGCAAGGTGGTAGGCATGAGCTGGGCTCTTCAGTTGCTGAGTTCCTGGGCTCCCCAGAGTGGTGGAAGCATCTGTACCCCGGCAGGCCATGGCAGCTCTCACTCACGTGGAAGGAGGCCAGCCCAACCAGGTGACCCATATCAGACCAACTTCCAGAAGCTTCCTGCTGGTGGGTCTCCCCCAAAAATCAAAGCCATGTATCCCATTCACAAATTTTGAATACTGGGGTACTGGCTGTTTTTTTTTTGCCCTGAGTTAATATTTTTCCTTCCAATGCACTTTGCACAGACTAGCTCCTCTACTTAGACCGATCCTAAATGACATCTGTGAAGTCACAGGTTCCTGCTTTACTGAATACATACTAAAACAATCATTTAAATGAAGCATTTAAAATTATCTTGTGCACGATTGCGGATATCTATGCCCCACACCTTATATTTTATCCCTAAGTGCTCAGCTGGGGCTTAGCGCCTCATAGGCACTACTCACACATTGCTGAGAACGTGATGGCATGAACAAATGAGCAAGGGGAGCGAAGAGAAGACAGCGTATGCATGACCAGGTAGGTGGATGGACAGATGGATGAATGGATGAGTGGGTGGGTGGGTGGATGCATGGAAGGCAGGCAGGCAGGCTAAGTATATGAGTTTTAACAAAAACTGATTCGGGGCAAAAGTCACTTGTTCTTGTCAGTCCAGAGTCACTCACCTTCCCTTGATCTACAGAAAGCATCCCAATCTGTGACAAGGAGCCAAAGTTGAAGATGCCACCCAAAGTCCCAACTCCTTTGGCCTGCAAAACAAGTAAGAATATCACGTATAACTAACTTACAAAGATGTTTAATTAAATTTAACTCCAGATTATCTACTGAGTCAAAATGAAGGAAGGTTTTTTTTTTTTTTTACTACTATCTACTTCCCCTCTATGGAAATGTAGCTTCTAGAGCAGAACCTGATTTTAAACAGCTTAGCTTGGGGTGTTGGAGAAAGTGCTAGAGGCCTGCAGATTGCGAGATATCTGTGCCTAGTTGCTTCATTTCTGCCTAGGTTCCTTAGTCTTGATTATGGGCTGCCAGGAAACATGCCCAGAAACCAAGCTGTAGTGTGAGGCCATGAGCTCCAACCTAAGGACAATGGGGCAGGTCACCACAGCCACCCAGCTGCCACCTCTAAACATCTTTCAGGTAAGAGAAAGGCTATCTTATTTAAGCCGTTATTTAGGGGTGGGGGGGAGCGGGGAGGTAGCTCCCCAATATACAGTTCTATGGACTAAATTGCAACCCCCCCCCCTCCAATTTATATGTAGTCACACCACATGATGACATTTTGGCCAACAATGGACTCCACGTGTGAGTGTCAATACACTACACGTCACTGGCCCAGGTGTGAGTGGGCTGTATCTACTCTTACACATTGGCAAAATTGCCTAAACTTGCGTTTCTCAGAACACAGCTATGTTGAAACTAACGCTCGACTGTACCAAAGCCCTAACCCATGTTAGTCCATTTGGGCTGCGATGGCAAAATGCCACAGGCTAGGTGCCTCACAAACAGCAGAAATTTATTCCTCACAGTTCTGGAGGCGTTAAATCTGAGACTGAGGTGCCAGTATGGTTAAATGAGAACCCTCTTCTGGGCTGCAGACTTCTCGTTATATCTTCACACGTTAAGTTCTTGAGCGGCTAGCAAGCTCTCTGGGGCCTCTTTGATAAAGACACTCATCCCACTCATGAGGGCTGCAACCTCATGACCTAAGTAACCCAAGGGCACCACTTACTTTCTCATACCATCACGCTGGGCATTAGGAGTTCTGCCTGTAAACCGCGAGGTGGGCACAAATCTTTAGGTCAAAGCTCCCCCAGAGGAATGGTATGTGGGGCTTTGGGGTGTTGATTAGGGTTAGACTGGGTCATTTGAGTGGTGTCCCCATGATGGGATTAGTGCCCTGGTAAGCAGAGACACCAAAGAGCTCATTGACTCTGTCTCTGTCTCTGTCTCTGTCTCTGTCTCTGTCTCTCTCTCTCTCTCTCTCTCTCTCTCTCTCTCTCTCTCTCTCTCACACACACACACACACACACACACACACACACACACACACAAGAGTTCTTGAGGTCAGAAGCTCATAGTGGTCAGGAACCAATTCATTTTTTTCACAGCAATGTTACAATGAAATGTTATTAAACAAAATACCACCATTCCCGGACCTGCCATCTATGTATCTTACTGGTTTGTTTCTCTGGAGAACCTTAACACAATTGGGGATTTTAATATAGCTTCCAACTGAGCACAAATATCAACTCATGCTCCCTTGACTGGGTCATTCTAGGTTTTAGTTTTAAGTAAACACACGTGGCCAGTTTACTTCTAGGCATCTTTAGGCCTCCTGGGCAGGGTAAAGAAAGCAGATTTAGGATATAAGCAGGACCTGGGAGTGGAGCTGACTCCTAACTTCCTCTGGACAAGTGTTTGGTGATAGTCATTTTCTCCATTAGGACAAAATGTCCTTATCCCCTTAGCTGTCCAAGTATCCTGTCCCTCCAAGCTGTTCAAATCTCAGCTCAGGGCCTCCCCGGCGGCGCAGCGGTTGAGCGCTGGGTTGCAAAGCTGCCCGCAGCCTCTGCAGTGCCAGTTCGATCCCCGGCCACCGGGTGAGGGTCCCACATGGCGCGCAGACCTCTCCTACCGTGCCCACTGCTCCCCTCAGCAGTGTATTTTGTCAGTCTGTCTGTTCTGCTCCCCGCTCTGGCTCTGGTGAATTCTCTCACCCTCCTGCACTTCTGACTGTACCCAGTGCTTGTATAAATAATTAAATAAATAAATCTTAAAAAAAAAAATCTCAGCTCAGCCATGCTGTGTGGCCTTGGGAAAGGTCTTGCACCTCTCTGAGCCTTCATCCTGCGATTAGTTTCCTAGGGTTGCCATAACAAAATACCATCTACTGGGAGCTTTGAAACAACATGAATTTATTGTTATAGTCCTGGAAGCAGGAAGTCTGAAGTCAAGGCGTAAGAAGGATTGGTTCCTTCCAGAGGCTCTGAGAGGGAAGCCATACCACACTTCTCTCCTAGCAGCTGGGGGTGACCAGCAATCTTTGGTATTCTCTGGCTTGCAGCTGCACCGCTCCAACCCCTCCCTCCATCTTCACATGACCTTCTTCACTGTGCATCTCCTCATATCTTTCCCTTCTCTTAAAAGGACACCAGACATTAAACTTAAAACCCAGCCTTGTCTAGTATGGCCTGTCGTAACTAACGACCCTATTTCCAAGTAAGGTCACATTCTGAGATTCTGGGGGGAACTTCCATTTTTTTGAGGACATATATTCCAATCCAGTTCAGTTACTTCATCTGTAAAAAAAGGGTGATTATGCATCTGATGGTCCTTACCTTTAAGTGAGCATGAGGTTAAGTGTCATAATTAATGTGTAGTATTTCTATGGCACCAGCTTTTCACAAGCACTCCCTAAATGGTGCTATGATTTAGAACCTTTCGTCCCCTTATCTGACTTCCTAGTCTCCCTAAGACAGTTCTTTTTATCTGGAAGTTTTTGCTATCCTCTCAGTCAGTTGAACTCTTTTTTTTTTTTTTTTAATTATTTTTTATTTATACAATAACTGGGGTACAGACCAGAGGTGCAGGAGGGTGAGAGGATTCAACAGAGACAGAGCAGGGAGCAGAACAGGCAGACAGACTAAAAGCACTGCTGAAGGGAGCAGCGGGTGCGACAGGAGAGGTCTGCTGCTCCGTGTGGGAATCTCCCTGGCCGGCCAGGAATTGAACCCATGCTGCAGAGGCTGCAGACAGCTTCTCAGCGCTGCGCTCAGCCCGGTGCGCCACCAGGCCCCCAGTTGAACACTTAAAGAGAGAAAAGCCCTTATTTACCTGACAGAGAATTACTCTAACCACATAAAACTATGTTTTTTTAATGTTCACTTTACCAAATTGGACATACCTGCATTTTATAGTCAATCTTCTGGAATGAAAATCCCTGAGAAAGTGACCAATATATGTTGGTATGTGATATTTGATCTCCAAGCAAATAAGCAATCACCTTATCATTCATCTCCTGAAAGAAGACACATATAAAGTGATCTCTTAAAAAGGAAAGATAGAGTGGAGAGACTGGGGAGATAGTGTTTAATGGCACAAACCTGCAAGTAGTGGATAACTAAGTCCTGGAGAGCTAAATGCACAGCAGAGTGATTATAGACAATCATGCTGCCTTAGAAACATCAAAGTTGCTAAGAGACTAGATCTTTTTTTTTTTTTAAAGATTTATTTATTTATCCATACAAGAACCAGGGTACAGGCCAAATTCGTGGGAGGGTGAGAGGATTCACCAGAGACACAGTGGGGAACAGAACAGGCAGACTGACAAAATACACTGCTCAGGGGAGCAGCGGACGAGACAGGAGAAGTCTGCCACACCATGTGGGACCCTGGCTGGCTGGCCATTATGGAACCGGCGCTGCAGAGGCCGCAGACAGCTTCACAGCGCTGCGCTCAACCGCCTAGAGCCACTAGGGGAGGCCCAAGAGACTAGATCTTAATTGTCCCCACAAAGGCACAGTTGTGGGAACTGGTAAGGAAATGGTAATTCTGTGAGGTGATGGAGGTGTTAACTAAGGCTACAGTGGTAATCATATTGTAATATATAAAATATCAAATCATTGTCATCAAATCTACAAAATTTTGTATGTCAGTTACAGTCATGTCACTTAACAAATGTGCAGTTGGGCCATTTTGCCATTGTGCAAATGTCAGTGTAATGACCCGGGCCTAGATTGCACAGCCCACTATGTACCTCGGCTAGATGGGGGTACCTCCGGGGACTTGTTGTACATGTGACATACTGTTTAAAGTGACACATGACTCTGTATCTCAATTTTTTTTTTAAAGGAGATAAACAGAAGATATGTTGGGGAATTTGTCCCAGAAAAGTGAAAACTTGCATCCACATGAAAATTTGTACATAAATAAATGTTCACAGCAGCTTTAATTGCAACAAAGAGTAGAAAAAAACAAATTCTGGTAAATCCACAGAACTATTCCTGAGCAATGGAAATGAATGGACTGGAGAGATCAACAACAAATTGGATGCCTCTCCAGAGAATTTTGCTGAGAAGAGCTAATCAGAAAAGGTGCCATTTACATAATATTCTCGAAGTGATAAAATTATAGAGATGGAGAACAGATTGATGTCACCAGGGCTGAGGGATGAAGGGGAGGCAGGGAGTTACAGATAACTCTGGGATGATTTTGATGTCAGCCTGGGCCTTTACATATGTGATAAAATGGCACAGAACCACCGAAGCACATATTGTATCCATGTCAGTTTTCTGGGTTTAGTACAGTTATGTGTCCCTTAAAGATGTTCTGGTCAATGACAGGCCAGATATATAATGGTGTTCGTAATAAACTCTACCATCTAGCCTAGGTGCATGGTAGGCTGTACCATCTAGGTTTGTGTAATTATAATCTATGATGTTCGCTTGGTGATGAAATTGCCTAATGACACATTTCTCAGAACACTGGTGACTCACAGCCATATTATAGTAATGTTAGGTGTAACTACTGTGGGAAGCTGGGTAGAGGGTACACGAGCCTGGGTACTATTTTTTTTTTTTCAACATCCTGTAGGCTCTTTGATTATTTCAAAATAACAAGTTAAAAAAAGATTCATGGATATAATGATAGTTTGTCAGCCAGTGGATCTGAAAGTAACTTCAGGGTCCCTCCCTTTTTTTAGGCCCTCTTCTGAATCCTGGGGAGATGACATTGCCTAAGTCCCAACCCTAAAGACATATACTCTCCTGATTTCCATTCATAATGATAGAGCAGAGTCAAACAAGAAAAGACTATACACTGTACTCACCAAGCAGGTCAGTGCCTTATGACAACAATTGTCACCAGAAACATGTGAAACAGGGCTATCTATACCTGAAAGGCAAAGATCATTTAACTATATGAATTTCCTGTAGTTTCATGAGGAGGCTGGTTAGAGCAGGGCTTCTCCACCTTGGCATTACTAACATTTAAGGTCAGGTCATGCTGGGGGTGGGAGCTGTCCTTTGTACTTGTGGGGGGTGCTTTGCAGTATCCCTGCCTTTACTGACTAGATGCCAGGAGTATTCTTCAGTCTTACTTATCTATCCACAAATATGTATCCAGATTGGCAGAACTATCCATTTGAGAACCACAAGTTTTGCAGAAACTCACGGCCCTGCCAAAATTGCAGAAAGGGCTTACTTTTCTTAGCAAGGAATAATTTGTTTCTATTTGAAAAAGCAAAAACCTTATTCAAAGGAAATTCATCCATGGATAACAAGCACAGTAAAGGTACTCAATGTCGTTGGTCATTAGGGAAAGGCAAAGCCAAGCCACTTGAGATACCACCTCATGCTCATTAGAATGGCTATTAGCAAAGAAATGGAAGAAAGTATTAGTGAAAACGTGGAGAAGAGAGAACACTGTGCACAGTTGGTGGGAATGTAAAATGGTGCAGGCCGTGTGGAAAACAGTGTGGAGGGTCCTTTAGAAATTGAAAACAGAAGGACCATATGATCCCTAATTCCCAAAAATTCATTTATTGTGGCATATACCCCCCAAAAATTAAGAGCAGAGACTCAAAGAGATATTTGTACATATGCTTCATTATTCACAATTGCTAAAACATAAAAGCAACCCAATGCCCATCACCAGATGAATGAATAAACAAAACGTGGTTCACCCATACAATGAAATCTTATTTAGCCATAAAAGGAGTGAGTCTCTGACACAGGCTACGTGTATCCAACATGTTAAGGAGAAATCATATGTGGCCCCTATGGTAGTCAAGTTCATAGAGACAGAAAGTAAAATGGTGGCGCTATGGACTAGGGTGAAATTAGCTCTTTGGATGCTAGTCAAGGATTATTTTTTTCTTAAGATTTATTTATTTATTTTTAATACAAGAGCTGGGGTACAGGCCAGAGGCACGGGAGGGTGAGAGGATCCACCAGAGACAGAGCAGGGAACAGAACAGGCAGACTGATGAAATACACTGCTGAGGGGAGCAGCGGGCGAGACAGGAGAGGTCCGCTGCGCCATGTGGGACTCTCACCGGCCGGCCAGGATCTAATTGGCGCTGCAGAGGCTGCAGACAGCTTTACAGCACGGCACTCAACCACCTGTGCCACCAGGGGAGGCCCACTAGTCAAGAAATTAATGGAGAGAAGGACAAGACTAGATAGACTTAGAGTGTAAAAATCCCTGATGGTTAGTTAATAAATTAAATATGGAGTTTCCATGTAACTCAGCAATTCCATGCCTAAGCCTCTCCCTAAGACAATTGAAAACACAAGTCCACACAAAATTTCATACACAGTGTTCACAGAAGCACTGTTTACAATGGCCATAACGGGAAAAGAATTCAAATGTCCACAAGCCGATGAATAAATAAACAAGTGTTCCAGCCATACAATGGAATATTATTTGGCCATAAAAGGGAGTGAAGTTCTGACACAGTCTATATGTGGATGGACCTTAAAAACATATGATGCTCAGTGACAGAAGCCAGACACAAAACACCACAGTGTAACTCCACTGATGTGAAATGTCCAGAACAAGCAAATCAACAGACAAAAAGTGGACTAATGGTTGTTGGGGCCTGGGAGGAGATGGAATAGGTAGTGACTATTTAGTGGGGATGGGGCTTCTTTTGGGGGTGATGGAATGTTCTGGAACTTGATAGTGGTAATGGTTGTACCACATTGTAAATATACTAAATACTTTTTAATTATACACTTTAAAGTGATGAAATTTATGCAAATTTATGCCCCCTGCCCCCAAAAGAAAAACATCATGAACAGTGAGAGAGAAAAGAATTGATCTGGGCCTCCCCAGTGGCGCAGCGGTTGAGCGCTGGGTTGCGAACCTGCCCGCAGCCTCTGCAGCGCCGGTTCGATCCCCGGCTGCTCCCCGGCCACCAGAGGAGGGTCCCACATGGCGCGCAGACCTCTCCTGCCGCCCGCTGCTCCCCTCAGCAGTGTACTTCGGTCCTTCTGCCTGCTCTGCTCCCCGCTCTGGCTCTGGTGAATTCTCTCACCCTCCCGTGCTTCTGACTGTACCCAGTGCATGTATAAACAAAACAAACAAATAAATAAATATAAATAAACATGCCTCTATAAAATTAAAAAAAAAAAAAAAAAAAAAAAAAAGAATTGATCTGGAACATCAGGAGAGGAGGGGGAATGAGGGCAAATTTCATCAGAAGAGAGGAAGGTGGCAAGTAAAAAGAATTTTCAGGCAGTTTAACTGTAGGGAGGAAGTTCTGTAAAGAGTAGGTCTATTCATTTTTTTTTTTATTTTTTTTTAAAGGCATGTTTATTTATTTATTTATTTGTTTGTTTGTTTGTTTTGTTTATACATGCACTGGGTACAGTCAGAAGCGCGGGAGGGTGAGAGAATTCACCAGAGCCAGAGCGGGGAGCAGAACAGGCAGAAGGACCGAGGTACACTGCTGAGGGGAGCAGCGGGCGGCAGGAGAGGTCTGCGCGCCATGTGGGACCCTCCTCTGGTGGCCGGGGAGCAGCCGGGGATCGAACCGGCGCCGCAGAGGCCGCGGGCAGCTTCGCAACCCAGCGCTCAACCGCTGCGCCACTGGGGAGGCCCTATTCATGTTTTAAAGGCAGATGTGTGTTGGGTTTGTGTATGACAAATTGATAAGATGGTTCCAAGACTGGCCCCAGTGTTACACACAAGTGTTGTAAATCCTTGTGTGATGCAGGTGTCTGACTTAAGTTTTGTTGTGGAGGCATCCACCTTAAAGAGGCCTGGCTCAGACAAACACATTGCCAGTCATGTGACCAGATGAGAGCGATGATGTGGGGATGGGAGGCCTGTTTCATAGGTCCTGGTTGATTCAGGTAACTGGTCAGTTGGGGCTGGCTTGTTTCCTTCCCTCCTTTTGTCTTTCTTCCCATATTTTCAATTCCACTCTTATGATTTAAATTCACCAATAAAGAATGTGCCTGTGAAACCCTAGACCCCCCCACATTTAGCCCCAGTAATAGAAGGACCCCACCAAACCCCCAACTCTACCTGTGGCCCAGGTATGCTGTGGAATTTTCAGGTCTTGTATATAATTAACCTCTATTTTTCCCCAAGTTTTCTAATGGTTTCTGAAGGGCACCTTTCAATCATAAGAAGAACCCTAGAGGCCATAACAGTCCTAATAGTGACATAAGAGGGAAAATGTCTACGGGAAATTCATGAGGTCCAGGTGAGTGTTCCCAGGCATTTTTTGCCACTAGCATTATCAATAAGCTGAGACAGACACTACATACATCCTCCATGGGCCTATTGATTTACAGTACTCAGCCAAGGTGCATGAGACAGTCCAAGTATCCATTCACTGAGGATTACCCAGTCATCTTGATGAGAGTAGCCAGTTCACCAGCAGTGAACTTTGGCAAGCACCTGGCAGTGCTGCATGACTAGGGCAAGGCACCACCTAGTCTGGCCACAGTTTTCAAACAAACAACAATAGCAAAACAACTAGTACAGAACATCCTTGAATCACACTGTCTCACTTTGTTATAATACTGATGAGAAAAGAAACAACTGATTCCCAGCCAGTGCCACTGCTGTGTGGAGTTTACACATTCTCTCTGGGAACTCTGGTCTCCGCCCACATCCCCAGGATCTGCTGGTGAGGTTCACTGGCTAGTCTACATTGCGCCAGTCTGAGTGTGTGTGGGTGTGAGGGCCCTGTCCACAGTTAGAGGCCACCTTGTATTCTCAGCTGCCAGGATGGGCTCTGGCCCCCTGAGATCCTGAACTGGAATTGCAGGGTGGAGAATGAATGAATCCAGATGATTGTTGAATATTAGAAGTGTTTTAGGTGTTTATTTAGAGGTTTGGTGATAATGTTTGTGTCCTGAAATATGCTCTAGGAACTTAACTAGTTTCTGTCAGTAAGCCTGTGGTAAACCTGGTTTTGCTATACATTGTTTTTGCTTAAAGTCAGTTTCCAAGAACTTGTTGATGTTGTTATGGGAGAACTTACTGTACAAGTGAAGTAAAATAACAAATTCCAAATGGAGATCTACCAACTGGGTATGTCTCATCTGAGGGGATTTTAACTCCCAGAATATACTAGGCAATGTCTGGGGACATTTCTATTTTCAGGACGATGGCGGGGGTTGGGGGGGACATCTTCCTGGCATTGGGAAGGTTGAGGCCTGGGATGCTGCTCAACACCCCCACAGTGTCCAGAGCAGCCCCCTACAGAGTGACTCAGCACTCATGTCAGCAGTGCCAGGGCTGAGAAACCTTGTACTGATCTCTTGCTTCCTCCCCCTTTTCAGGAAAAAAGAAGGATCTATTTTAATAACAGCTTCAACATTCTTTTCTAAAGCTAATGTCTCCCTCCTTGCCTCTTACATCAGAGTTTTCTTCTTTCTCTCTCTTCACAAAACTTACCTTCACCCCTGTTCCCCACACATAACGTGAAGTCCAGTCATTGCTTAGTGATGCTTTGTCAATGACAGGCTGCATACATAGCAGTGGACCCGTTAGGTTGTACCATATGACTTAGTTGTGCTGTAGGCTAAATGCCGAGATTTGTGTAACTGCCCTCTATGACATGACCCAACTACAAAATTGCCTATGGATACATTTCTCAGAATGTGTTTCTGTCATTAAGCAACGCATGACTGTGTGTGAGACTCAAAATTCCCATCACCCAGCTCTGTCAACAGGCAGCTGGGAGTCATATTTGGCTCCTCTAATCCTTCCCAATTTCTAATCCCTTACAAGTCCTGCTGATGTCCCTCCTTTGCTTCAATCAGTCAGACCAGCTTTTCACGACTTGCAACTACAATCCCTAAGGAAAACACTAGATTCGTACCCCTTGGAGTGGGAATTGGGCCAATTTTTATCTGAATTTCAAAGGAGAGAGTAATGTCTAGGGCCTGATAGCCATGTAGCAATATAGCTTGCACTTCCAAAAGTAGGAACCTTTTCTCTGATGTTGGCTGAAATCAAGAAGATAAAAAATATAAAGCACACATACCTGAAGATTTATGCCACCTATCACCTTCATAATCATAAACATAAACTTTTTGATTCACGACTAAGACCACTGTTCCAGTACTAAAATGTGCTGATGTGACTTCTGGTTTGCCAACCTAAAAATAGTCATAAAAACAATTCTAATAAGCGCATTTTATCAGACACTGATTCAGAAGGCGACAGTTCTAAACACACATCCGAGAAACACTTAAGTCAGCAAGAGTTGTTTGGTTCCTAGATATTGGGAACTGTGTATCCTGGAGTGAGTTGTATTCAAAACTAGGAGGTTGAAGTTAGTGTTTGGTGCCCTCAGATACCTAAATTCTTCTCACTTCCTTCTCCCTTATGAGAGCCTTCTCTGAGGATAAAACCCGAAGTTTGAAATGATGAATAACTAAAGTATCACTTCAAAGAAAGTCATTGATATTTTAATCAATGACAAAACTTTCTTTCGGGTTCAATGTTAGAATTTTCCCACACATTTTCTGAAAGATTTCTACTTTGGTTTAGAACAAGTTAAGGAGGACTTGAAATTAGTGTGTGTGATCCATCTATTCATAACACACAACCAGTAGAGGGAGTACTTGCAACATTCTGCTTCCTTTTTATTTTCTGGGGGAAAAAAAGCCTATTTTGGTAGTAAGGGCCAAATTGAATCAATCATTCTTTTGGCTTAGAAACTGCGCCTCAACGTTTTCAAGAGGTATGTCATAAAATAAACAGCAAACTAACAAAAACAGATTAGTGTGATATTTCCAAACTGTATCTTCCCCATCAGTATTACTTATTTCAAGCATCCTTCAGATTATTCAGTAAAATAACTACCATCATTGATGTAGGGATGGAAAATGGAAGGATGCTACTTGTAAATCCATCTTTTGTGAGAAAAACTTCTGTTCTGAAACAATGAAAAAAATTAAATTAGGACAAGTTCACATGAGGAAAGAAAAGAAAGACCATAACAAGTACTGTAAAACTACCCCACTCGAAACAAAATTCCTTTTTAGGAAGGAACCATGTAGGCCTTCCTTCCCTCCTGCCCCCCTCCATCCCTCCTGCCCCCCCTTCTTCCCTTGCTCCCTTGCTCCCTCATCCCTTCTTCCATAAACATCTAAAGTGTGGGTGTTTGACTTCTTCAAATAACATTACTTTAAAACTGTGACTATGTCAAATATAAAAATATATCAGATGTATATTAAGTGACAGTCTGTCTTGCTCAAGAGGAACTTCAGTGCTCTAATCCCACTAAAATAAATGGCTTCAGACAAAAACTGTGTGTATAGAAACAAGTCCCCTCTTGCAGGAAACTTTTAAGAATTCAAAGGCTCCATGAATATGGTTTATCTATTCCTTATCTAGGTTACTTCTCTCCTTTAGAAGAGTTTTATAGTTTTCAACAAAAATGAATTCCTGCCTTAAAACCTATGTAGTTTAATGTTTTAGTTACAATTGTTAAGGGCATTTTTCATAATTGCCTTGTCTAAGCATATTCACATGTGTTTGTGCAACCATCCCTACCCTCCATCTCCAGAACTTTCTCATCTTTCCAAACTGAAACTCTGTCTCCATTAAACACCAACTCTCCATCCCACCATCCTATTTTATTTTTTTTTTATGTTGCATTATAGGATGGTACCCACCATCCTATTTTACTTTTTATATGTTACATTATGCATTATTCCTTGCCAACCATTATATAACTAAATAATTTTGGGAATGCAATTTCACACCCCCACATATGCACCCTCCACCAAAACTTTATCCTGATCTTAGGGAAGATCTTTTCAGTTTTTCACCATTGAGTATGATGTTACCTGTAGCTTTGTGATGCTTTTTAGCATGTATTGAAATAATAATGATTTTTATCTTTCTTTTTGTTGGTATGATGAGTATCACTGATTGATTGCCTATGTTGCCTATGAGTCTTGCATTGTTGGAATGAATCCCACTTAATCACGATGAATGATTCTCTTAATATATTGCTAGATTCTGGGCCTCCCTGGTGGCGCAGGCACTTGAGCGCAGTGTTGTGAAGCTGTCAGCGGCCTCTGCAGTGCAGGTTCCATCTCAGCTGGCCTCAGAGCAACCCAGATGGCGAGCAGATCTCTTCTGTCTCGCCTGCTGCTCCCCTTGGCAGTGTATTTTTTTTCAGTCAGTCTGCCTGTTCTGTTCCCCCGCTCTGTCTCCGGTGAATCATTTCACCCTCCTGCGCATCTGGCCTGTACCCTGGCTCTTGTATAAATAAAATAAATCTTTTAAAATATATATATATATATATATATTGCTAGATACTATTTGCAAAGATTTTGTTGAGGAATTTTGTATCTGTGTTCAATCCATGCTATTGGTCTATAGGTTTTTTTTAAATATTGTCTTTTTTGATCAAGGTAGTGTAGACCTCATAAAATGTGTTGGGAGTTTTCCTCCTGTTTCAATTTCTTTTTGGAGTGTGAGAAGGACATTGGGTATTAGGTCTTCTTAAGGTTTGGTATAGTAGTAAAGCATTTCACTAGTAAAGCATTTCATCCTGGGCTTTTATTCATAGGGAGCATTTTGTTTATTCTTTCATTTTCTGTGCTTGTGATTGGTCTCTTCAAGCTGGTCCATCTTGAAAGGTTGTCTGATTCTAATAATTGGTTCCTTCTAGGTTATCCAATTTATTTGCATATAGATGTTTATAACAATTTCTTGTGATCCTTTGTGTTTCTGCACATCTATTGTAACTTTATCTCTTTCTTTTTTTTCTTGCATAGAAGAACTGGGGTCTAGGCCAGAGGTGTGGGGTGTGTGTGTGTGTGTGTGTGTGTGTGTGTGAGAGAGAGAGAGAGAGAGAGATAGAGAGAGAGAGAGGGGGGGGGTTCACCATACACAGAGTGCGGAGCAGAACAGGTGATTTACTGAAATACACTGCTGAGGGGAGCACTGGGCGAGACAGGAGAGGTTAGCTCCTTGGCGGGGGATCAACAGGGATGATTGCTCTGAGACTTAACCCCTAGGCTACCAGGGAGGCTCATATATCTGGTTTCTAACCTTGCACCTGACACCCCAAGTACATACTGGGCATGGTGTTTCCACTCCTTTGAATGCTCTATGTCCATTCATATTTGGTTCTCATTTCCCTTATGGTGAATTTTTCATCCTTCAAAACCCAGTTAGGGCATCATTCCTTCAGCAGAATAACCTTATGAAACATTCTCTCCTCAGTCTCCCAAATCCCCAGGAGTGGCACTACACTCGCCTGTAATTAACCCAACTATGAATTCCCTGCAGGCCAGCGACTAACAACACAGGACAGAGGCATCTTCCTTAATATTTATTGAATAAATAAGGAAAAATCTAACATTTTAATAAAAAGGAATTTAACAATATATAAAATGTTCACTTACCCTAAATACAGGGCTATATCTTTCTCACAAGGATGTAGAAACAAGCGTGGTGTTGTAGATGGAAAATACAGCTGGTCCTAGAGACATAGTGACAAGATCTTCATGTCAATAACAATCAACACCCAAGAAAAACAACTTCCCATTGTGCCATAGTGAAAATGTAAAGATGAAATCTGAACTGGCTAGGTGGATTGTGTCAATGCCATTTTCCTGTTACACACTTAACCCTTGAACAATACAGGGGTGAGGAGCACTGAGTCCCCACATAAGAAAAAACCCACATATAACTTTTGATTCTCCAAAATCTTAACTATTAATAGGCTGCTGTTGACTGGATGCCTTACTGACAACATAAATAGCCGATTAACATGTGTTTTAGGTTATATGTATTGTATATTGTATTCTTACAGTTAAGTAAGCTAAAGAAATTATTAAGAAAGTCATAAAACGAATTTGCAGTATACTGTACTATACTTGCTTATACCATAAGGTCATATCATCTGTTTATAAGAAAATTACTGGATAGATGGACCCTAAAATTTCAAATGCACATTGTTCAAGGACCAACTATACTAGGGTTCCTTCAGCTGCCACCCTGAAGGAAGCTGGGTGAGGGTTTGTGGGACACCTCTTAGACTAGTTTTGCAATTAGTTGTGAATCTATACTTATAATCAAAATAGAAAGTTAAGATTCCAGGTTGGGGGGGTACAGTAAGTTTCCTGTTGCAATATGTCATGTAAACAAAGGACAGTTGATCTTTAGCAACATGGATTTGACCTGTGAGGGACCACTTAGATGCATATTTTTTTTAATAAATATATTTTTCTTATGATTTTCCTAATTCTTCCCTAGCTTACTTTATTGTAAGAATACCATGTATATTATAGAAAATATGTACCTATCGATTGCAATTGATAAGGCCTCCCATCACAGCAAGCTATTAGTAAAGTTTCTGGATAGTTGAAATTTGTTACATACAGATTTCTAAGTGCTTGGGGGGCCAGCACCCCTAGCCCATATTGTTTAAGTGTCAAGTACAACAGAATTTAAAAATATTCAAAAAGAATACGAGACAGGAGAGGTCTGCTGCGCCACTTGGGCTACGTCCCTGGCTGGGGGTTAAACTTGTGCTGCAGTGGCTGCAGACTGCTTCATTGTGTTGAAGCTTAACCACTTGTGCCACCAAGGAAGCCCCTCTCTGATCTTTCTTAAGCTTCCCCCCCCCCCCTTGTGAAATGGCAAGAGACATTACTACTTCGAAGGGCAATGGTAAGTAAGCGTTAGTGTTCTAAGCCTGACACAATACTAGCACCCAAGAAATACTGGAAAATGCTGGTTCTGACCCAGTGATAGAAGAGAGGAATGAATGTTAAGCATGGAGTCACGTACCCCTTCAACTTGCTCTGTGTTATGAAACACCTTTCCTGTCCTCACCGTGTGAACACTGGAGGTAAAGGACAAGAGACCATCCGTCAATTTTTATTGAATACTTGGCATGATGCCCACCAGGGTGCCTCCAGGTTAACTTTATTTTTTTATGTTTTTAGGGTCATGGTAGCCCATGGAAAACCTGATGAAACTGGGGACATTTCTCTCCCAGAAACAGACATATGCCTACACAAGAATGGAGATAAAATCCTAAGTGCTCATGAAGGTTCAGTTGCAGATTAGGAAAATTAGGGACTCCTACTTTGTAGTTTTCTTCTTCTCTTTTTAGGATGGGGAGATGTTGGTGGCTCGAAGAATAGTTTACAGCAGGGGTTCTCAATCTTGGAAGTAGATCAGAGGCATTTGAATAACTTGATAAACCATAGATTACTGGTTCCCTCCCAAGTCTTTGATTCAGCAGAACTGCAATGCCACAAATTCCCAGGTAAGGCTGATGCTGCTAATTCAAGACCATACTTTGAGGACCAGTGTGGGGAAATGGAACAATTGGAGACAATCAATCCCAGGAAAACCCTACTGCACACACACTAGATGTGTACCTTTGGGCAAATGTGTTTGTAATTTTGCTGAGTCTGTTTTCACATCTATAAAATAAGGTTAAGGAATCACTACTCCATGAAACTCAGTGTAGGCCACACTCCAGAAGAGGTCCCTCACTATTTCATCAACAAACAAGGCCTGCAGAATGTGACAACTCACTCCAGGTAGGAGTTTCTCCATGCCAGGGAGTGGGTGTTGGCAGGTCTAGTCCCCTAGGCATCTTGCATATTCACTAATCTAATATTTACCTAAATTTTAAAATGTACTGACTAAAGAGTGAATAAGATAAACTTTACAACCCCACGAAGCTAATATTCTAGTGACAGGAACACACCAAAAAAAAAAAAAAATTGCCAAAAACAAAACAATTTAGTGACATAAGAAAAAACATCTACGGGAAGGAGCGCGGCTTTAAGTAAGGAAATGTGTGTAAGTCGGGATCTGAATAATGAGGAACCAGTTATGGAGCAATCTGGAGGCAAAGCGTGCCAGGCAGAGCAGCAGCAAATGCCAAGATTTCCCCTTCGCGCCACCCCCAAAGGCTCTGGACTACGTTAAGCCTGTTTACTAGATGGGGTAACTGGAGCCGTTATTCAAGGGAGGGTCAGAGGCAAATTACTGGTTGTCAAATCACATTTTTAACAGTCAAGCCCAGGGAGGAATTTGTGTGCGGCATCCGGCGGGTGGAGAGCAGGGATGCTGCTCAACACACCACATGTGCAGCCCACCCAAGAATGATCGGCCCCAAACGTCAGTCGCGCTGCAACTGAGAAAGGCTGGGTCAGATCATGCAAGGAAACGCAGACTCGTGTAAAAATAATCCCTGAGGCTGCTGGGCGGGAGCTAAACAGGAGGAACGAGCCAGGGAGGTGGCAACGGAGGCGGTTTGCAGGGGTCGGAATAGGAGGAAAGTTTTCAAGTGGCCACGATGACCCGGTGATGGGCTGGAGGAGCGCAAGTTCAGCGCCTACAAGAGCAAACGAACTGAAAAGCCTCAATGAAGTTGGGGGGTCCAGCGTCTTTCCTGGGTTCCGCCCAGGCTGAGCTCGAGGACCCAGTCCCCCTCAGCCCCCCGGCAGCCCCTGTCCCGAGAAGGGCGGCCCCACCGGCACAAGGACTGGGCTCTGGCCAGCAGCCAGGGCTGCAAAGTCGCCGCCAAGAGCATCCACACCAACATGTCTCCCAGGTCCCGCCGCCGCAGCAGCCCCTCAACCGCCGCGGGGCTGGCCTCCCGGTTCTCCACAGGCGCAGATTAGAATCTGGGCATGCGCACCCCGGCGCGCGCGGCCGGGAGTCTGCGCATGCGCCCGCTGCCTCCGCACCCCCGAGCCGGGGCCACGCACCGGCCGCCCGGGGCGGGCGACACGTTGAGCATGCGCGTAGCGCCTCCCGGGAATACCGAATCCGCCGCCCGTGACCTGCCCCAGACTCTAACCATGCATGGCCTCTCACCGGGCGCCCAGGCATCTAAGCGCTGCCTAAGCCTGCCCGTGTGTTCCCAAAGCCGCGCGTGCAGCAACAGCTCTTTTTCTAGGGGTTCGGGCACTTGGCCTCAGTCCTCCACGTGAAGGGGACACCGGAAGGGGTGGACGTAATGAGGGAACTAGGGCCCCGCCCACCCTCGGTCCCGCCCACCCCCTCACGCCCCTCCCTCTGTTGCGCGCACGCCGACTACAGACCTGAGGCACGTGCCCGACGTCACGTGCGCTGCAGCCCGGCCCGCGGAAGTGACGCAAGTTCCGCGCGCCGCCAGGATGGCCGGGCCATGGCGTCGGGCGCAGGCTGCGTGCGGCTGTGGGGAGCTGCGCGGTGTTGGGCCTTGCGGCGGCCGCTGCTGGCCGCCGCTGGGGGCAGGGTCCCGACTGCCGCCGGAGCGTGGTTCCCCAGAGGCCGGCGGGCCTGCGACGCCTCGCCTCCCTGGGCGCTGTGGGGCCGAAGCCCCGCATCCGCGGGCCAGTGGCGGGAGCTTTGGGAAGCGAACAGCCGCGGCGGGAGCGGCGGCTCATTCTCAAGCGGCGAGGATGCACCCGAGGGCGGCGCGGAAGACGGGACCACGGGCGCGGGGGGCAGCTCGGGCGGAGGGGAAGGCCCGGTCATAACGGCGCTGACGCCCATGACGATCCCGGACGTGTTCCCGCACCTACCGCTCATCGCCGTTACTCGTAACCCGGTGTTCCCGCGCTTTATCAAGATTATCGAGGTAATGAGAGCCCCGCCTTGGCCTCTGTTTCCCCATCTGTGCAAGCAGCGGTTTGAACGGAGGGAATCGCCCAGCACCCTCGTGCGTCGCAATCTTTTAAGACGCGAAGCTTATTAAATGCTGGAGTTCGAATTCTTGTCTGCTCACCACTAGCTTGATGAACTGGAGACAAACTTCTCCCTCTTTCAGAGCCCTTAAGGGCAGTTGAGCCCAGTGAGCTTATGACCGCCTACTTAGAGTTCGAGTCATAGAAACCGGCACTGAGAGAGCCAGGACTATGTTGGGGCCCAACGACCCCTCTCCCTGCCCTCGGCCCCCCGGGAGATCTGCCGTACAGCTACAAGTCCCTTTGGGATCAGGAGGCTTTCCTTATTTAAACATTTCTAGATCGCTTACATGTGCCAAGTATAGTTCTAAACGTTAGAGACACAAATGAAAAGGAACAAGAAAAATCCTTGCATTTGGAATTTACACTCTAGCGAATTATGAAAGGTGATAGACAAGATTAGTAAGTAAATTATGTATTGGAAGGCAATTCCTACTACAAGTAATAGCAAGGGAAAACTTTGGAAGGTGGGAGGATGTTCTTTATTCATTAGCATAGTATTCTTGACCTACCTGTAGCGGATACTAAATAGTGCAGCTACCAAATCAAACGCAAGCTCTAAGGAACTTAGGTTCCGATGAAAAGAGATTTAACAAAAGATGATATCAGACTAAGATCCATAAAGAAGGGGAAGAGGGGTGGAATAGGATGATGTAATAGAGTGAAAGCAACAAGAATGCAAGGAACTTGAGTTTGACTTTTTAATGTAGGAAGGACCCAAATGCCTTCCATTTCCCCACTTTTTTTAGTTCCCCCAAGTGGAAACTGGAGTCCATGGAGGAGAAAGGTTATCTGTTAACTGTCAAAGCAAGGTCATACAGTGAGTCAGCCTCTGCTTCATCTCCCCTCCCTCCCTCCCTCACCACGCACACACTGCAGTCTCTGCTAAATAAATCTCAGTAATCCCTTGGAAAGGAAAAAGGCAATACCGAGGGGCAGCAGCCAGTCAGTGGGGGGAATAAAAGGAGCCTCTTTCCACCTCCTCTCCCATATTGTCAATTGGGTGAGCCAGGGCTTTTCCTTGGTGCTAAGTAGTGGTAACTCTCTGGGCACAGAGCCAGACTTTGTGGGTTCATACTCTGGCTCCATCACCCCTAGGTCTATATCTTTGGCAAGCTGTGCCTTTATCCCTCCATATTCTCATCTGCAAAATGGATATCATAATAGTGCCTCATTTCTTCGGGTTGTATGGGACATAAATGGGTTCCCATGTATAAAGGATTTAGAGCCCTGTCTGGTGCTTCCTAGGCTTCAATGGGAAACTGCTGCTGTTTCCTGTTTGGGGTACTTCTGAGATGGAGGCCTTTCTTCTGTCTTTGCCCCCACCCCCAGCAATCCTCTCTGCTCTCCTAAGCTTCTGGGGACAGGACTATTCCCACTTCTGATCTCCTCAGCCTTGTAAAGTGGCAGATGCCTCTTACCCCACCCCTCATCTCCCCCACCCCCAAGCCGAGAGATGATTCTTCCAGAGATTCTGCCTATCTACCCTGAGCTAGTCATGAGCGTTAAATGGGTTGGTGTGGATAGGGTGAGACTGTAACTATTTCTGTTACTTTGTAAATAACAAAAAGGGATCCTGCCAAAGGGCAGGGACAGGTGCTAAGATGCACCTGCTGTTAGCAGAGAAATGGGTAAACCTGTGGGGCCCAATGAATGTTTCTGAACTTGTTAACAAAGGTGGCTTGATGTTGTAGTTGACACCATTGGTGGCTAACTTTTCCAAATAGCTTCTCTCGATGGCCTCTGAATACAGCAAATCCTTTAAGGTTGTTTTATCATAATATTAAAGGGAAAAAGATAGCCCTTGCTGACCTTGAACAAAACAACGAATGGGAACCTGCTTTTGTTATACTTAGTTTTGCTTAAAGTTGCGGTCTCATGGATGTTAAGCGAGGACTTACTGTATAAGCCAGTGGTTCTTAATTTTTGATGGGTCATGTATACTCCTAGTGGGTGTTTCTTGTAGGGAAAACATACATTCATGTCGTCAGGAATAAATTAACACCCCTGTTGGAGAGTGAATTGAAACATTAATTCTCGGTGTGGGTATCACCTGGACCAACAGCATGGGTGGGTATCACCTGGGAGCTTATTTGAAATGCAGATTCCGGAGCCCCACCCACACCTGAATTAGAGACTCCTGGGGGTGGCACGCAATCCTCTTTTTAAAAAAGTTCTCCCTGCAGTTGTGAGGCTCGCTAAAATTTGGGAGTCATTAAACTTAGTAAGATCTGGCCTGGAAAGAAATCAGTTGAGCCGTAAAGACATTTATGCAGTTTCACCTGCCCCCACCACCGTTTCTTAGAAAATATCGTGAATCCCTACTTGCCATCGAGAATGTCCTGTGACCCTGGGACATTTGATGATTGATGAGTGGGATAGAGATGTGATTGGGAAATACTTTTAATGAAAAGTGGAGGAAATTACCCCATTTTGGGGTAACTGGGTAAGCTGTATTTGAACTAGCATCATCGTTCTGACTCTGGTAAATCAGAATGGTTTAGATTTTCAAACAAAAATTTCACCACTGAAATAGCTCTTGAAATTGGAGGCTAACTCAGTTTTTGGTTCTTGCCATTTGTCCCTTTGGAGTTTTCTTTAGGAGAGGGGAGAGCCACTGAGGAGTGCCGCTAGTCCTTTTATTTATTTTTTAATAAATAAATTGTCTTTTATTTATTTTTTTAAGTTTCAGAGATTCCGGGACCATCTTCATTAGTTTCCTGCATCAGATTAGATCATCCCCAGAGAATCATACAGAAAACACTAGAGCTACTGTCAAAATGTCAGCTAGAAAACCTACCCTGCATTTCACTTTGGGGTCATTGTCATGCTAGGTTAAAAATAAGAAGTTGGTTGAGCTGCTAAGAAGGAAAGTCCGCCTTGCCCAGCCTTATGCCGGTGTCTTTCTAAAGAAAGATGACAAGTAAGTGTAATTTTTCCTTCACACCTTTGTTGAAGCTGCCTGGGAGTGTAGCTCACTATAAATCCTGTTTCAGAGCAGCCCTCACCGCTGACCCTTGACTTGAAAGAAACCAAGCCAGGGGACAAGGCCAAGAGCCAAGCATAGCATTTAAGTCTGGGCTGAGGACTTGGCTGCAGCTCTAGGCCTTATGCAGTCAGAATGTGGGGGGATCTTAACCTCCAGGACCCTTAATGTTAACACCCCTGGGAGCCCACTTAAGCAGAGTAGGTGGGCAAATATCGCGGCTCTGGTACCTTCGTGGTAGGAAGTACTTCCACTTCCCAGTTAAGTTACATGCTAAGCAGACTTGGTAATGGGAGTGTGGACTGGAATCAGAATTCTGTCTGCATCCCACCCCACTCCCGGCTCACTGGGCCTGGATTCACCAGTGTGCTGTCACCACTGGTGGCAGCCCTCATCCCTGGAGCCCCTGTGGGAACCATGCCGTTGCTGCTAGTTTTCAAAGCCAGTGAGGGTGTTTCTTCTCCCTGCTCCCTCTTAGCCTGAGAAGCCCACTGAGAGTCAGAGGCCCTGTCCTGATGTCGCTTTGTGTCCCTCTCCCTCAGCAACGAGTCCGACGTGGTGGAGAGCCTGGATGAAGTGTACCATACTGGGACGTTTGTCCAGATCCACGAGATGCAGGACCTTGGGGACAAGCTTCGCATGATCGTTATGGGACACAGAAGGTGAAGGGGCTGAACTCATAGGATGGGGCAGGAAGAGTGGCCCTGGGGTCGCCCTCCTGTCCCGGCACTCAGCAGGCCTTTTCCGTCAGCCCTGTGTCCTTGTCATCGCAGTGACGAAGCTCAGCTGAAGATGGGGGCTGGACATGTTATCTCCGGGTTCCTGTTCTCGGAGCCCCCTTGTTAATGGGGTGAGGGTGGTCAGCAAGTAGCCCTCTCCTTTAGGCACATTAACTCCAGAAAGCATCAGAGACAGAAAGTAGCAAGTGAGCTCACATCCCATCTCTGGGTGTCAGCCGTTCATAGCTGGGCGTGTTTTCTTCCAAGTGCCCATGTCTGCATCTGCCACCAGATCCTGCTGCGCATTCTGCTTAGCAGTTGGTGGCTTTCCTCCCAGTGAGCACAGTTTCTTGTCAGCCTGTGTAGGGTTCTGGTTACTGCTGGCTTATCCCTTATGCTTCCGACATTCACAAAGGACAGTGGGATGTTGGTGTGAGAAACAGAATGGGTCTACCTGAAGTCCAGGGGTAGCCACTAGTCTTGGGGCTCTGAGGAAGCAGCTTGGGCTCCTGTTCTGGAATCCCATAGCCTCCCTGCTGCAGTCGTTACAGGAGCCTGGGCCTGGTAGAGCCTTTAGTTATCAGCGCAGGGAGTCTCCCTTGGGGTAGGCACCTCCCAGCCTCTGGCTTCATCGCTGCCTCCCTTCCCCAGGATTCATATCAACAGACAACTGGAGGTGGAGCCAGAGGAGTCTGATGCTGAAAATAAGCAGAAGCCCCGCAGGAAGCCCAAGCGAGGCAAGAAGGATGCGGAGGAGGACTCGAACACCAGGCGCCAGATGGAAGTAGTGATGGAGTCCGCCTTGGGCTCCCCTGGCGAGGTGCTCATGGTGGAAGTTGAGAATGTTGTCCACGAAGACTTCCAGGTCACGGAGGAAGTGAAAGTAAGCCAGCGTGGCTGGCCCTCAGGGCTCCATGTCCATGTTTGCACAGGGCCCCCTGCTACGGCCTGCCGCGCATTCATGTCCTCAGGGGCTGTGTGGCGTGCACGCTGCTCCTCCCAAAAGCCCGTGAAAGAAACTGGCAATGGAAGTGTAAAGGGGATTTGCTAGGCTCTTAGCCGGCCATGAAGGAGGCAGGAGTCGCACCCCGGGTCCAGCCTTCTTACTTGTGCTGGCTCCTTCCCCTCAAGCCAGGGGTGGAGCGGGAGCAGTGCCATTCACCATGACCCTGGCTGCCTGCCTGGGAAGAAACAGCCTTCTGGTCACTCTGGTCCCCAAACTGAGGCCGCTCTGCCTTCTTCACAGTGCGGTGAGCCAGCTGCCAGGTGGGGGTGGGAAATTCTAACCCTTCCCATGTGGTCGACAGGGTGGGCCGCCCTCCGTGGGTAGGAACAAAGAGGGAAGGCAAAGCTAACCAGAGGCGCCTCACACGTCACACCCCGGCTGTTGGCTTCTTGAGCGCAGCCTCGGTGTCGCGGCAGCTAGTCCTGCGGCACGGCGGTTCTGGGGCGGGTCCTGAGCTTGGTGAGAAGGTGCTGCAGTCGATTGGTGATGTCCCCACAGGCTCTTCAGGGGCTGTGGCAGGCACTTGCGTCCTTGGAACCACACTGGCCTTTGACAGCAGTGCTGTGCGGAACACTTTGGGGGTGGAAGTGCTCTGTAATTCTGCATCATCCGCGCCCTGTGGTTCTTGAGCACTTGTCTGGGACAACTGAGGAATGGAATGTCTAGTTTTATTTAAGTGTAACCCCTGGGGGAGCTGTCGTGACCAGTGAGTGCTGGATTGGATGGCAGAGTGTTAGCATTACCTGTGATCTTGTGGACAGGAAGGCAGGTGGCTGAGCATATAGACGCTGTGATAAGAAATTGGTGCTCTTGGGCCTCCCTTGTGGCCTAGAGGTTAGGTCTCAGTGCTGTCACTGCTATGGCCTGAGTTCAATCCCGGCCAGGGAGCAGCAGACTTTATCCTGTCTTGCCACTGCTCCTTTCAGCAGCGTATTTCAGTACATCTGCCTGTTCTGCTCCCCACTCTGTCTCTGGTGAATCCTCTCACCCCTTGCACTTCTGGCCTACCCCCAGTTCTTCTATGCAAAAAGAAATAAAATTTAAAAACAAACTAACTGGGGCCCTGGGGAAGACCATGCGCTATTCCTTGCTCGCGTGGGTGGTATCCATGCACCACCACTGGCTTGTTCTTGTTCCTTCTACAAAGGTCAAGGACAAACCTGGCAACTAGAGATCAGGTGATTACACTGGAAAACCTGACCTTGGTTGTGACTGAGGTCTGGTGCCTCAGTGCCTCATGCTAGGAGCTGCTGCCTTCTGGAACCAGTGAGATGAACAGCTCATGGTCCTACCCAGGGCACGACTGACTTTACTGTGGCAGGGAGGAAAGTTGGTGGAAAACAACAACCAACCCATCCACAGTGAGGGGGGCCGGCCTCTAAGAGGGAGGGGGGTTGTCAGCTGAGTGGCCTGGTGACTCACAGGCCCATCCCCAGACAGTTCTCAGCTGAGCTAGGGAAGGGGCAGTGTCAGTTGTACGGTTAAGGCTCAGAGGGAAGGACTGAAGTGTATCACCCTCCCTTTACTTCCCTCAGACCACCTGGCCTACAGGCAGGTTCAGGTTTGACTCCTGGCCCTCTCTCCCTGTGACTGGTGAGGTCAGGCTCTGGGCCACTGAGTTCGCCTTGGCCTGGTCCCCATGGGAGGGTCTCCCCTGGGCCTCAGCCCCTACTGATCCCTTTGGCCCTGACTCCCTGCTAGGCCCTGACTGCGGAGATTGTGAAGACCATCCGGGACATCATTGCCTTGAACCCGCTCTACAGGTTGGTCTTCACCCCTGTCAACCGCAGTGTGTGGTTGCCTGTCCCCAGCACCAGGCTGGGGTCTGTCCGTGGCTCCACAGCTGGGTTGGGGGATGCTTTCTCAGAGTGTCGGCCTGAGACAGCCTTATTGAGGCTGGGGGGCAGAGATTGGCAGCCCTGTCTGTGTGGAGCCTGCTTCCCTTCTGGCAGGGTGACCCTGTAATGGAGATTGGGAGTTTCTTAGTTGACTCATATTCTTTGCCTCCTTCCTGCTGACAAGAGCCTGGTTTGGGCCAGAACCTTTTTGTCCTTAGCACGGGTGGGGGAAGGGATGCTCATGAGAAATCACTAAGGGCCTGCGGGAGGGGCTTGCGACTGGGCATGGGCGTTAGTCTCTTGATTCTAGCTTGGGCATCTCTGGTGAGACCCAGTGCTGCGGAGGGGAGGGGGACTAAGCTTGGGGTCCCCACGGGCTGCTGTCCAGACAGGAGTGAAGCCCTGGCTGCTATGATGCTCCCTGCACCCCCAGCTGCATCCCTTTGTTCCTTTCAGGGAGTCTGTGCTGCAGATGATGCAGGCCGGCCAGAGGGTGGTGGACAACCCCATCTACCTGAGTGACATGGGTGCCGCACTGACTGGAGCTGAGTCCCATGAGCTGCAGGATGTGCTCGAAGAGACCAATGTGAGTCAGCCCCTCCCCTCCTGCTAGGCACGGACGGTTGGACCTGTGCTGCATGCCGGGCTCCTCAGGCCTGGCTGCTTGTCCTCAGCTCTGTCTTTGAGATGATTTCATGTTAGCACATGACCTTATTCAGCGTGCTTTCTCTTTTTGGCAGCCGTCTGGTATTCCACCAGGCAATGCCCCTCATTCATGGGGAGGCAGGTTTGGGTTGCTGTCAGTCTTTTGTCATTTCAAACAAGACCTCTACGAATGTCCTTGTCCACGCAACTTGTAGGCTCACAGAAGTGTGTCTGTGGAATGTGTTCCTGGGAGTGGCTGTCAGGTCAGAGCCCGTGTGCCTCTGGCATATGGTGAGGCGTGGCCTGGTCCACCTGCCTGAGTTGCACTCCTTCCGGCAGCAGCTCTCTGGGTGCCCGTGCCCCATGCCCCCACCACTTCTGACTCCCTCCCACATCTTCCCTTCCTTGGCAGATTCCCAAGCGACTGTATAAGGCCCTGTCCCTCCTCAAGAAGGAGTTTGAGCTGAGCAAGCTGCAGCAGCGCCTGGGACGGGAGGTGAGTACGGGGAGTGCTGGTTAGGAGAGGGGGTAGTACAGAAGGTTAGTCTAGTGGGGGAGCAGGGCTGCAGGAGGTGGTTCCAGTGGCTGAGCCCAGAATAAAGTCTTGAGACCTCACTCCGTGGGGGTAGAGAATTACTCTGCCTTTGGAGTCCTTGGGAAAATGCTAAAAATTGGAAACCAGCCTGGGATGGGTTAAAAAGCTACACCCTCACATTCAGCCAGGTGAGGCCCACCTTCCCAAATCTGGGCAAATGCATGGATGACCTGAATTGTCAGTCACTTAGCTTTCCAGATGTGACATGCTTTTTTTCACCTAAAAATTTACTTATCATGTCTTTAATTGAAAAAACCTATAACGCTTGGTCTTTAAACCAGACAGCTCTCACACAGTGTACACAACAGTGGACCTGCAGGCAGGTGCCTGGGCTACTCCTGGCTCCAAGCCCACATCCTGCTGCCCTGGGGAGCTTGGCCCTTGATAGAGAAGTGTGGGGGAACAGGCTGGCCTCACCCAGCTTTCCCTCCTTGTACGGTCATATGTCGCTTGGTGACTGGGAGACATTCTGAGAAATACGTGTCCTAGGACTGCTGTGAATTGTAGTCACACAAAGCCAGGTGGTTGTGCCTACTGCACATTGGGCCTGGGGGCACAGCCTATAGGGATCCCAGTTTTGGGCTCTGTTGTTGACTAGGGCATCATTAAAGCAGCTCCTGACTGTCATCAAGCTTGAAGCACAGATATCTTCCTTCTCCTAGAATTCGGTTTTAACGTAATTTATTTCACAGGTCTCAGTAAGGCCCGGGCTGGGGAGACTGGGTTAGAGATGGAAGATGCGTGCCGGGGCCTCTTCCCTGGTCCTGCAGAAGCTGGGGCCTGGGTTGGTCTGTGGCCCTGACCCACCTTCCTGGGACACTTGCTGGGGCACTGTCTCATTGCCTCTGCTCGGACCTCTAGGTGGAGGAGAAGATCAAGCAGACTCACCGCAAGTACCTCCTGCAAGAGCAGCTGAAGATTATCAAGAAGGAGCTGGGCCTGGAGAAGGAGGACAAGGATGCCATCGAGGAGAAGTTCCGAGAGCGGCTGAAGGAACTGGTGGTTCCCAAGCATGTCATGGACGTGGTGGACGAGGAGCTGAGCAAGCTGAGCCTGCTGGACAACCACTCCTCAGAGTTCAAGTGAGCTCCCTCGGGGGTGGGGTGGGGTGGGGTGACTGGCTGATCTGGGGCTGGAGCCAGGATGACTTTGCGAGGTAGTGACCAGCCCTGCGGGCAGCCCAGGACCACTGGGCAGAGTTCAGGTGATGGCGCAGTGGGTGGGCAGCGCAGACCTGGCAGCCCTTTCCCAGCAGTGGTCCTCGGCTCAGAGCCCCTTCTGCTTCATCTGTCCTGTGGCAGTGTCACCCGCAACTATCTGGACTGGCTGACATCCATGCCGTGGGGCAAGTATAGCGATGAGAACCTGGACCTGACGCGCGCCCAGGCCGTGCTGGAGGAGGACCACTATGGCATGGAGGACGTCAAGAAGCGCATCCTGGTGAGCGCCCTGTGCACCTCCCGCACAGACCATGGGGTCCTGGGGCACAGGCTGTCCCCCACCTGGTGAGGCCGCCCTGCGTATGTGGACCCCAGATTCAAGCCATCTTAAGTCCTCCCCGGGCACCTCAGTCCCTCAGCAGTGGCATGTGTCAGTGTACCCCGGGCAGGCCCTGAGAAGCAGGGTTTGCTGCGGTCTAGATTTCTTGAGTGGTGGGTGCCTCAGCTGACACCACAGACCGTTGGCCCAGACCTGCCTCCCTTTCCTGTGCTGTAGAGAACACCCAGAGTGACCCCTGGTGAATTTGCAGGTCTTGCAATATGGGAGGGGCGCAGGTGAGGAAAAACTGGTGGGGATCAGCAGGGACTGGAAGGTGGGGGTGGAGGCCCCAGCAGAGGGTGTGACGTTGCGAGCCTCCCAGGTGTCACAGGGAGTCCATGCCCCGGGCCGGCCCGCCTGCTCCAGGGGGCTTGCAGAACACAGGTGAATAAAATCATACTTGAGACAGGTAAGACAGGGATCAGGCGTCTGTGATTGAAGGTGGGTAGGCCTTGGCTGGACCCCAGAGAGAGGACTTGTCATGATCCCCAGGGTGTAGGAGGACAGGGCAGCTGTTTATGGGCCTGACTGGTCACCCAGTCACAATGGTCTCTTGGCACCTGCTTGTCCTCTCAGTGTCACACGCTGCCCCTCTCTGTGACCATTGCTGAATTTCAGTCAGCTCAGCCCTTCTGGAATGAGCCCTGTACCTCTCGCAGCGTGAAGGCAAGCAGGCTCACACCGCCTCCTCCAGGCAGAGCCTGGCGCTTTGTAGGAAGGGCACAGTGTCATGGCAGTGACCTCTGCCTGCAGGAGTTCATTGCTGTCAGCCAGCTCCGGGGCTCCACCCAGGGCAAGATCCTCTGCTTCTATGGTCCCCCTGGTGTCGGCAAGACCAGCATCGCCCGCTCCATCGCCCGGGCCCTGAACCGCGAGTACTTCCGCTTCAGCGTTGGGGGCATGACTGACGTGGCGGAGATCAAGGGGCATAGGTAGGCCAGCCTCTCCTCTCCTGGCCCCTGCTACCCTTCCTCTTGGACTTCATCCTTCTGTGGCTCTGCTTCTCTCCTATTTGTCAGGCTGATCTCAGTGTCTCAGCATCATGCTCCGGCTTGAGAGAGTTGCTGAAAAGTCCAGGCATTACAGACTTCAGGCCTGGCTCAGTCCAGGCACTCGGTACTGAATTAAATCCTGGCCTCTTAGCCAGGCTACTGGAGGGCCCCTAAGTAGTTCTACCTTTTGTGTCCCACCCTTTCCCCGCCCCCAATCAGCTCCCACATTTCTCCCGCCAGAGTTCTGGGACTGGTGTTTGCCAGCCCTGCTTGCCCCAGTACCATGGACTGTGGAATAGAGTTGGGGGCCAGATGGTTTCCCCAGTGAGGACAGGAAGCATGCACCAATGCAATCCCAGCACCTGGCTGGGTCCTTTCCTCCCTCATCAGAACTGAGCAGTGGCCAAACCCTCTGTCAGGTCACCGGGCCTGTTCATGGCACCTTTTGTGGGGAGGGGGCAGGCAGTGGGTCCCCAGGGACTGAGGCTGACACTGAGTGTGAGTTTGTTGGGCGGCCCCCAGGCTGGAGTGGTGCAGGTGTGCCCTAGAGCTGCAGGGCAAGCTCTGAGGATGACAGGAGGGGGCTCTCTAACAGGGAGGGCAGAGGGAGTTCTTGCAGGTTCTTCACTCAGGGCTGAAGTTTGAGCTGGGAGGAGCAGCAGGATGAAGGTTTGGGGGGTGGAGGGAAGATGAAGGGAGGCAGAGGCCCCTACACCTCTGGTTTCAGGGATACCTGGGAGCTGTGGGCAAGGATTACTCTCCAGGGGTAAATAAGCGAAGGCAGCCTAATGTTGGGGGTAAGTAATCGAGGCGAAGGGCCCAGTAGGGCAGGGGCCAACACATGTTGTGTCGGATGTTGGTCTCAGATCCCAAAACAAGGACAAGGACAGAGACCTGGCTGCTGTTATGTTGGTAGCAGCCAAACCCTCCTCTGCCCTCATCCCTCCGGGGCCCCACTTTCCTCAGGGTAAAAGCCCAAAGTTTCCTACCTGGCCCGCCCCTTCCCCTGCCTGCCCTCACCTCCTTCCCCTCCTTATTCACGCTGCCCCAGCCACATGGGCTTCCTTGCTAGTCTCCCTACACGCCAGATATGGTCCTGCCCCAGGGCCTTTGCACATTGTTCTATCTGAAATGATCTTCCCCTAACACCCACATGGCACCCCTTTGACTTTCTTGCTCAGGACCTCTAAGATAACCCTTACCCCTCAAGATTCTGCCCCACCCCCAACCCTACCCCCATGGCATTTCAGATCCCCCATCCCTGCTTTTCTTTGTAGCATATATAATGTCCCTTGTACCTCATGATTGTCTCCTTGACCAGGTTTATGGTCTGTCTTTTTGGACCTTAGCTCACAAGCACAGACTTGTGCCTGGCTTGTTTCTTGTGAATTCCCACAGCCCAACCAGGGCAGAGCTAGGTTCTTGGGGAACATTCCAGAAAGAAAGTGCCAGCCTGCACCTAGTGACCCTGGTGCCTGTGCTTGCTGTCCCTTAGTGAGGGGCACCTCCAGTGCCTGACTTCTCAGAGCCCCTCCTATTCTGGTGGGTCAGGTGATGCAGGCCAGCATCTGGGTAGCAGCTGCCAGTGGGGCAGGGGATGGCCAGGTCTGAGAGACCTGGCAGTGAATCTTTCCCCTCAGTACTCAGGCAGCAGTTGGAGTGACTGATGGCTCTGCAGGCCGGATTTGGCCTCCACGGTGGCCTTGTCATGTGCATTTCTCGTCTCTTCTGAGCATCCCGGAGGGCACGTGTGCACTGAATTCCTGGAGCTCTGGGCAGGCTCAGGTTGTGGGTGCGGGCAAGGCCAGGCCCTCGCGATGAGGTCCACTGTGCCCTTTCCCACAGGCGGACATATGTGGGCGCCATGCCAGGAAAGATCATCCAGTGCCTGAAGAAGACCAAGACGGAGAACCCTCTGATCCTGATAGATGAGGTGTGCGCCAGGCTGGGGGGTCGGGCCAGGGCTGGGATCAGTTGCATCAGCGGCATGGCCCACTTCCCCAAGTTAGACATGGTCCCTTGAGCCTTCCAGGCCCAGGACGCCCAGCAGCCCCGACCAGGCTGGCTGTCTGCAATGGTCCGAAGTCATTTGCTGCCCCTCTCCTGCTCCAGAGGACCCCATCCCTGACTTCTGGTCTAGGCTTCTTGGTCCCCTTGCTGAGTGGTGGGTGCAGGCAACAGGGTAAGGTAACATCACCTGCTACCCCTTCAGGTTGACAAGATCGGCCGGGGCTACCAGGGAGACCCCTCATCCGCACTGCTTGAGCTGCTGGACCCTGAGCAGAATGCCAACTTCCTGGACCACTATCTGGATGTGCCTGTGGACTTGTCCAAGGTACGTGCCCCATCCCTTCCCCCAGCAGGGAGCGGGCAGGATGGTTTGTCCGCCGGCGTCTCACCACTGCCTCCTGCAGGTGCTGTTCATTTGCACAGCCAATGTCACCGAGACCATCCCAGAGCCGCTGAGGGACCGGATGGAGATGATCAACGTGTCGGGCTACGTGGCTCAGGAGAAGCTTGCCATTGCAGAGGTGAGGTTAGGCCCCTGCTGTGACCTGGGCTCTAGAAATACACTGAGTATTGGGCACTTAACAAGAGCTGGGGGTACAGTCCACTGTGACCCAGCTCTTAGAGCTCCCATACCAGAAGGGGAGCCTGATGAGGTAGACACAGAGTGTGTCTGTGTGATACAATGTGGGGTGTCAGGGAAACAGATGAGACTCTGGTAACTTCATGGAACAATGCCAAGTAGTGAGGCTTTGTCCCCACCAACCCGGTCTCCAGTTGTGTGTCCCACAGTTCAACTAGGTTCTGGTACTACATGGAAATAGCATCAGACCTCGGGTTTTTAAAGATTTATTTTTATTTATTTGGCGTACAAGAACTGGGGTGCAGGCCAGAGGTGTGGGGGTGAGAGGATTCACCAGAGACAGAGCGGGGAACAGAACAGGCAGACTGACTGAAATGCACTGCTGAGGGGAGCAGCGGGTGAGATAGGAGAGGTCTGCTGTGCCATGTGGGTAGCTCCCTGGCCCAGGATTGAACTCAGGCCACAGTGGCTGGCAATAACTTGATAGCTCTGAGTCTTTAACCCCTGTGGCACCAGGGAGGTCCCCCTTGTGATCACACTTCTCTCTGGGATGCCCCATGAGCAAGAAACCACTGACAGTCTCACCAGTCATGGGTCCTCAGGTCTCATGATCCCCAAATGGGCTGTCCTGAGTGGGAGCTCACCCAGGGCTCAGTCTCTGTCCATGTTTCTGGATGGGAGCCGTCTCCCGGGCCAGGGAACACACATCCCATCCATTTTCCTGGGGTGTGCGTGCTCGCGCCTGACCCAGAATCAGTTCAGACCCAGTTCCCATCCTGAAAGACATTAGGCAGAGGAGACAGATTTCCTTTCTAGAAGGGACTTTTCTATTTCTGATGCAGTGTTTGCTTTTTGGAAAAGAGTTGGCTATGTTCCTTCCCCTTGAGCCCTGTGTAGCCCTGCGAGGGGAGCTGGGCTGGCCTCAGCCTCTGTGGTCGCAGGGGTGTGGGTGTTTTCCATCATGTCCTCCGCTCAAAGCCTGGGTGGACACTTGACTTGAAGGCAGGAGGGACACCTCCAGGTTCTTGGTAGAGGATTTCCTACAGACTCCTGAAGGGACAGCGGGAGGAACTTGAGGACTCCTTAAGGCTCTGGGACCAAGGCCAGTGTTTGTGAAAAATGTAGTAACAGTGTGGCTTTCCTAAGATCAGTGCTCAGGCCTGTCTGGTCACTGCTGTGGTGTAGGAATATGCTAGACTGTGGATGACTGGAGCCTGTGACCTGCTCCTCATGCCCACCTGACGAGGGCATTGGCCATGTAATAGTCACTTATTGTGGTCTGTGTGGGCTGAGTCCAGGGGATCAGGGTGGTGTGCCTGGGGTACAGGCAGAGGGTGCATCTCAAGCAGAGGTAGGTATGGAGCCTTAGAGCAGAGGTGCTGGGTCCGGGTTTCTGCAGGCCTTAGTGCCTGCCAAGCTCTCTGCCCAGACACTAGCCTGGCTGGCTTCTCACTTTCAGTTCCTGGCTTTTCTGTCAGCTCCTGGAGCAGCTGCCCTGACACGCCCACCCACACACATTGATCTACACCGGGATGACCCTGCTCCTCCAAGAGGACAGGGCTTCCTTGTGGACCCAGGGTCCAGTATTTGATCTCCTTAGCCAGTCTCTGTGTCTCTGGAAGGCTGGGCTGGGCTCTGGGAGAGGCCTTGTTCTTGACCCTGAGGCTCTGAATGTGTCCTCCTCCCTGCCAGCGGTACCTGGTGCCTCAGGCCCGCGCACTCTGTGGGCTGGACGAGAACAAGGCCAAGCTGTCATCAGATGTGCTGACCCTCCTCATCAAGCAGTACTGCCGGGAGAGCGGTGTCCGCAACCTGCAGAAGCAGGTGGAGAAGGTGAGCCTGGTGGCGGGGGCTGAACCTGACACTGAATTGAGCTGGCACACAGGGAGATCAATGCTACATGGCCCTAGGGACCGCGGAGCCACACTCACAAAGTAGATGATAGGTGCTCAGGACTGGGAGGTAGTGTTTAAAGGACAAAGATCGCTTGGAAAGATGAGAAAATTCTAGAAATGGATGATGGCAATGGTTATACAACAATGTGGAAGTTCTTAGTGTCATTAAATTGTGTACTCAGATGGTTGTGATGGAAGAAAAAGCAGTTAAGATGGTACCATGTGTGCATTTTGTCACTTTAAAAATGAAGTGAGCTGGGTCTGAGGCATGGCTCCCCTCCCCATGTCACCCTACTCCCCAGGTGTTACGGAAGTCTGCCTACAAGATTGTCAGTGGCGAGGCAGAGTCGGTGGAGGTGACACCTGAGAACCTACAGGACTTTGTGGGGAAGCCTGTGTTCACTGTAGAGCGCATGTACGACGTGACGCCGCCTGGTGTGGTCATGGGGCTGGCCTGGACCGCCATGGGTGAGCTAGCTGCCTGTGCTGGGGAAAGTGCTGGGCCATGCAGGGAAGCTCTCCAGTCCCTTCACTTGTGCCCCCTGGGAGCAGGGAGGTGGCACCTGAGCTGTTAGCTACAAATTATTGAGTAGTGTGTACAATGAGTCCCAAGAATTTCTGACTTAATGGGGGGAGGGGACTGCTAGGTGGCAGTAGCACCCAATCAGCCTTGTCCTGGGGTGGGGTGGGGGGGCGTCTCTTATCTGAGACTGCTCTGAGGTGACCATCCAGCAAAGGAGAGCTCAGTTGCTTGGGGAGAGTAGACAGGTCACCTGTGTCCAGTGATGTCGCTGGCAGCTTGCGGTACCTAAAGCCCAAGGATTGTCTTACCAGTGCTGGCAGCCTTGGGCAAGCAGGCACAGCTACAGAAGGACCTGGTGGTTTGGGCCCTATGTAAAGCGGAGGTGTGTTTCGGAAGGCTAGCCTACCGCACAGGAGCCGCGGGCGGGCCAAAGCACGAAGGCTGGCTTCGGCCATTCCTGTACCTGGCCCCGGCAGCTGGAGGTGGTTGTGGGAACAGGATGCTGAGAGCCAGGTCAGGAACAGTGAGCAAGGGCCCAGCAGTGAGGAGGGTAGGAGTGCAGTCTCCTGGTAATCACAGCTCCCTGGGCTCAGAATCCTCCCTCTGGTCTCCCAGGTGGCTCCACGCTGTTTGTGGAAACATCCCCAAGAAGGCCACGGGACAAGGACAGCAAGGGAGACAAAGACGGGAGCTTGGAGGTGACAGGTCAGCTGGGGGAGGTAATGAAGGAGAGTGCGCGCATCGCCTACACTTTCGCCAGGGCCTTCCTGATGCAGCATGACCCCGCCAACGAGTACCTGGTGACCTCGCACATCCACCTGCACGTGCCTGAGGTGAGAACTATGACCCCCCCGCCCCGGCCCCCAGTCAGCCTGCTACGGCTCACTTTGGTTTGCCCATCTACCTCCCTGTCTCCCCCAGGGTGCTACCCCCAAGGATGGCCCTAGTGCTGGCTGCACCATCGTCACGGCCCTGCTTTCCCTGGCCATGGACCAGCCTGTACGGCAAAACCTGGCTATGACAGGCGAGGTCTCCCTTACAGGCAAAATCCTGCCAGTGGGCGGCATCAAGGAAAAGACCATTGCAGTGAGTGTTCCGGATCCTTCACCATACTGGGGCCGGCTTTTGGGTGGGTCTAGGCCTGCACTATTGCACCATCAGGTGACAGGCCAGTTTCATAGATGGGGGGAAATGAAGCCAGTGGGTATGGAATTTGAACCCAGGCTGCCTGTCCTACCTGCACCCCCCACAGGTCCCTTTGAATCCTTGGAGAACATTCTAGGCTTATCCCTGATGGTGCCATCTCCTTCTTTAAGGGTGGGGCTTCCTTTACCTTTGAGTCTAGCAGGAGCAGAACAGACTGGAGGGGACTGGTGGAGCTGAGGGCCATTCGGTCCTGCCTCTTACAGGGCACTCCAGAGCTTGCAGAGCTGTGCCTGCCCCTCAGTTGTCAGGGTTCCCACCTATGTCTAGCTCTTGGTAGAGCCCTGTTACCTCCTCCCTCCCCCAACTCATCTCATCTCAGCACACCCTAAACCTGACCACACCCCCAACAATTTTCCTATAAAGCTGCCTCACCTTCCTGGGGCTGGATGGTGGGGATGTTAGTGTTAGGTTTTTCAAATGTACTCAGTATCCATCTTCAATTGCAATGCACTTTGGGGGGCCAAACCTCTAAATGTAAAGCTGTGATTTCAGAAAACGACAATACCTAAACACAAGGAAAGGGTGGGCTCCATCTAGAACAGTCCACCTACCCAGCAGCAGCGAGGTTATCTCTGGCTTCTGAGACAGAAGCCTGCCTCTTGCTGACTTGCTGTTATTGTCCCCCGCCCAGGCCAAGCGTGCTGGAGTGACTTGTGTCATCCTGCCAGCTGAGAACAAGAAGGACTTCTATGACCTTGCTGCCTTCATCACGGATGGCTTGGAGGTGCATTTTGTGGAGCACTACAGGGAGGTCTTCGACATAGCCTTCTCCCAAGAGCGGGCAGAGGCCCTGGTTGTGGAGCGGTGATGGCAGCCAGCGGGACCAGCCTGGGCTGAGACTATAGCAGGGTAGGGACTCTGGGAGCTGAGCCATCAGGAAACCCCCCAGTGGCCTAGAACCCAAGGACTTCAATTATGGATTGATTACCGAGTACGGAGCATATGACTATATATAATTATGATTAAAACCATTTCCAGTACTGCTTGTCCATTTGCTTCTGTGCCTACAACCACAAGAAGGGTGAGCCTGGGGGTTGGACAGGCCAACCTCCCAATGCAGCAGAGGACCCCAAGTTTCTGCAAAGATTTTATTTGTGCATATTGGGAGGTGGGAGGGTTGTTAGTCTTTCTTGGCAGCTGCCTTCCTCATGGCAGCCAGGACATTGCTCAACTCCTCTCTCTTCCTCTTGGCGCGGATGTGTGTCCCCACCTGCCAAGTAAGGAGGGTGTCAGGCTGAGGACTTCAACTCCTACCCTGCCCCTACCAGACTGCCTGAGTGTCCTGCCATCCGTCAAAACCCTGGTGTGATGTTACATACATTTCAGGCGTTCAGCCTTATAGTTTTACATCCGTTCACAGCAACACAAAACTGTAGTTTCCGCTCTCCGCCATACACCTAATTTGCCCTCCTCCCACATCACCTGGTCTCCACTATTGCTCTCATAATTTAAGGCTTTTTGTTTTCAAGTTCTGCCACCTACCCTTTTCTTGATGAACTTGAGGGCCCGCTTGTCTTTGGAGACCTTGAGCAACTCCATGGCGCGCCGCTCATAGGGGGCAAAGCCACACACCTCCCGGATCATGTCCCGCACGAACTTGGTGTGCTTGGTGAGGCGCTGTGCAGGCAAAGGGAGGGGTTCTGAGTGAGATGCTCTGATGCGGAGACACCCCTGGGTCATGAAGTTGTCTCTGGTACAACAAAAACAGGACTCTTCCCCATGCAGAGTCCCACTCTTATCAACATGGCCTGTCATGCCCGGCCCTCTGCCCAGAATCCTCACCTCCCACTGAGCAAGAGCCAGGACACCATTAAGTCAGAGCTGCTCTTTTTCCCGCGCATAAGAACTAGGGTGTAGATGAGAGGTACGCGGGGTGAGGGGATTCACCAGAGACAGAGTGGGGAGCAGAACAGGCAGACTGACTGAAACACACTGAGGGGAGCAGTGGGTGAGACAGGAGAGGTCTGCTGCACCATGTGGGTTGCTCCCTGGCCAGGGATCGAACTCGTGCTGCAGAGACTGGAGATAGCTTGATAATGCTAAGACTAACCCCTGCACCTCCAGGGAGGCCCCGTAGGGACTTTAAAAAAATTATTTATGCATACAAGAACTGGGGTACAGGCCAGAGGTTTGGGGGGGTGAGAGGATTCACAAGTCAGAGTGGGGGCAGAACAGGCCGATCCACTGAAATACGCTGCTGAGGGGAGCAGCGGGTGAGACAGGAGAGGTCTGCTGCGCCCTGTGGGTAGCTCCCTGCCCGGGGATCGAACTCAGGTCGTAGCTGTGACAGCGCTGAGACTAACCCCTAGGCCACCAGGGAGGCCCCAAGTCAGGGATGCTTAATGAAGGCGCCCACAAACCCCAACGAACGTCTAAGTCCTCAACCTTTCTCCTCCACACTCCAACCCCGACCCAGCTCCCCCGGCCCACTGACCCAACACCCGGTCACACGCCCGCGCCCTCTCCCGCCCGCGCTGCTCCTGTCCAGCCGCGACCCCGCCGGCGGCGAGGGCCCAGAAGTGCCGGTCGCCGGGGCGAGCGGTGGGCGTCTCACTGGCCGTGCTCCCCAGTCTGCCACGCCCCGCCCGCGCTCCGGGACCCCCCGGCCTGGCTCCGGGACCCCCCGGCCTGGCTCCGGACCCCCCGCCCTGGCTCCGGACCCCCCGCCCGCGCTCCGGGACCCCCGCCCGCGCTCCGGGACCCCCGCCCGCGCTCCGGGACCCCCGCCCTGGCTCCGGACCCCCCGCCCTGGCTCCGGACCCCCCGCCCGCGCTCCGGGACCCCCGCCCTGGCTCCGGGACCCCCGCCCTGGCTCCGGACCCCCCGCCCGCGCTCCGGGACCCCCGCCCTGGCTCCGGACCCCCGCCCGCGCTCCCCTCGGCGCTCCCGCGCACGGAGCCCATGCCCGTGCCTTCCGCCCGGAACGCCCCCCCACCCCCCTCTCCAGGAGACCCCCGGTACTCACGCCGCGCCGGCGGCTGTGTCTCGGCTTGCTCACGTTCTTTGTCACCTTGTGGCCCTTGTTGAGGCCCACGGCCATGGGGTAGCGCAGAGCCATGGCTGCGGACAGGGGCAGAAGGGACGATGAGTTCCGCCCGGTCCCCGCGGCTCAGAACCCCGCGCCCCGGCTTCCCCGAGCCCCCTCCCTGCCCCCAGCCATCCCTCCGACTCCCTCCCTGCCCCCAGCCATCCCTCCGAGTCGCAGCAACATCCCGGGAGAAGGATGGCAGTAGATATTACACACGCGGAGATCACTAACCTGCTGCTGTGGAATGGCCGCCGCTGCGGAGAGGCCGGCGCCGCGCGGAACTCTGGGATATCTACCCTCCGCGGCAGGTGAGGCCCAGAGAGGCAGGAATGACGCGCGCCCTCTGGCGGCTGGAGGCGTCCCTGCGGCCTCCTGAGCATGCGCGAAAGGTTCCTGTGCCTGCGCGTCTATCAGCCTTGGTGGGCAGGGCTGTGGCTCTGCCCTTCCCTGGGTGTTGACAACTTGAATCCTACCTCTGCTGCTTGCTGGCTACAAATCCCACCTTGGTTGCTAACTGGCTGCCTCTACGCCAGTTGCCTCCCAGTACCTAAGTAAATATTTATAGGATAGGAACAATAATAGTCCCCATCCCAACTGAACAAGATATAATGGTATCCTGCGCAAAATAAAACTTCCATAAATGGAAGGAGAGACTGTCTTCACAAAACCCGTGTTACAGTAATATTGCTATAATTGCTATTGTTCTATTTTATTATTACTGTTGTTAATCTCTTACTGTAACTACCTCATCAATTGAACTGTATTATAGATATGTATGCTTTGGAAAAACCTGCATGTATAGAGTTCAGTACTATCTGCAGTTTCAGACATCTACTGGGGGTCTTGAAACTTGTCCCCGCAGGTGAGAGGGGAACTAATGTATTGGTTTCACTACATGTAGGCCAAGCTCTTGTGGCTAAGGTAGGTGCTGTGGTATAATGCCCCCTGGAAACATTTGATATATTTTAGTGTAATTTTAGGTTGTGTAGGGATGGGTGGCCTGGTAGGAAAAAAAAGACTTTCTGGTTTTCATCTTTCAAACCTGTTTATCTCCAAGAGACTGTCTCCACTTGGGGCTGGTCTGTTTGAGGTTATCCCTTCTAACACGTGCTCATTTTAGAGCCTTGGACAGCCAATAGTAGCTAACGTTTCACCAGATTATATTTGTTCTACAGTTATCTTTACATCAAATTTTTATTTATGCAAATAGCACTGGTTAGGGAACATGTTAATTTTCAATTAATTAATGCAAATATAGTCCATACCCAAGAGAAACATGAATTAGAAGAATGCCAGCTTCTGCCACGGTCTACCACTGTCAGTTCCCTTATCTGTGAAATGTGAACAAAGGTAGCACCAACTTCTGTTTGTGAAGATGCCATGAGGTCATGTACATCAAGTGCTTATGACTAATGCACTTTATCACTACTGGTGCATAAACTGTGTACTCTATGCTGCAAATAAAATTCACAATCCTTCCATCTGCCTTCCTGCCTCCAATTCTCTACCTGGGATTTGGAATTTTGGTTCAGTACACATATCCCTTTTCACTTGCCAGCTGCCAGCAAACTAGAAGGACCGAGCAATTTGAACAAGAGACATGCAGGAGAGGGCCTCCCCAGTGGCGCAGCAGTTGAACACTGGGTTGCGAAGCTGCCCGCAGCCTCTGCAGCGCTGGTTCGATCCCCGGTTGCTCCCAGGCCACCGGAGGAGGGTCCCACATGGCGCGCAGACCTCTCCTGCTGCCCTCTGCTCCCCTCAGCAGTGTACTTCGGTCCTTCTGCCTGCTCTGCTCCCTGCTCTGGCTCTGGTGAATTCTCTCACCCTCCCGTGCTTCTGACTGTACCCAGTGCTTGTATAAATAATTAAATAAATAAATATTCGCAAAAAAAAAAAAAAAAAGAGACATGCAGGAGAAAAGATTTTTATTATGAAAGGAAAGGTTAAGTCCAGCCCAAAACACATTCTTTGCCTTCTCCTCCTCAGATCCCCTCCCCCCATCAGGTGGACAGCTTTGAAAACAAATGAGAACTAATAAAGGACCCGGTGGTTCCAGGTGGGAGACAGAGAGGGCTCCAAGGGTGGCTCAGGGTAGTGTGACCTGTTGGATGTGGCGAGAGCCCTGGGACAAGTCATATTACCTCTGTGAGAATCAGTTTTCTCATCTGCAAAATGGAAGCAGCAATTATACATCAGTGATGGGCAGGATGAGGTAATGCCTTCCCAAGTCCCCAAACAGGTGGTTGCACACCCTGGGCGCTGATTGTCTCCAGGTGCTGGGAGGTCTTCTCATCTTCCTTTTCTGTATTGATGACTCCATCTTGGGCCATGGTCACCCTCTGAGAGGGTGCTCTGGGCCGGCTGGATGGAGGGTTCTCTTCTGGGAAGATGAAGGGTACCACCCCTGAGACTTAGGCAGCAGCGGTGGCCGTGCTGTTGAGCTCCTGGCGGATGAACCAGGCCCGTGGTTGAGGCAACCAGCTTCGGAGAAGGCAGAGCAGGTGAAAACGCCATGGGTAGAAGACTCTGGAGGCACGTGTGGCGCTGCCCCGGATCACAGCCAGGGCTGCCTTGGGCCCCGGAGCTGCCTTGGCCCTCGTGATGCCCCTGGGGATGGGAGGGTTAGGTGGAGGCTGCAGCTGGGTGGCTTCCTACAGCTCCACCACCACCACCACCCAGCCCGCTCCGGTCCTGGGCCTCACCGGAATCGCTCAGTGGCTGAAGCATGATCCTGGAGGCCCAGGACGCACATGGTGATGGCCACATTCACGTCCTGCACGTCCAGTTCCCGCCTCAGGGAGCTGAAGAAGCCGTCCAGCGCGAACTTGGCCGCGGAGTAGGGGCTGGAGAAGGACGTGGGCACCCGGCCTGTGTACAGAGGGCGACAGCTGAGCAATGAGACGTTGCTGCTCCCCCTCCCGAAAGTCTTCTGTCCCCTCCATATTTGCTGTCAACGAGCTAGTGGCCTCCCGACTCCCCTGCGTGCACGCACCTAGGAGCGAGGACACCACCACCAGGGAGCCCTTGCTGTCTGTCAGGCTGGGCAGGGCCAATGAAGTCAGTTGCACGTAACTCAGGAAGTTCACCTGGAGGGGGCGACCGCGAGTCAACCAAAGACGAAGGGGGCGGAGTCTACAGCGCGGGGCGGGGCCTCGGGGGCGGGGCCTCGGGGGCGGGGCCCGAGGGTTCCGGCGGAGTCGGGGACGGGGGCGCAGGGCCAGCCCGTCCAGGAATCATAGCCCAGACCCGGAGGAGGCGGGGCCGGGGCGGGGCCTGGGGAACGGGCTGCTCGCGCAGGGGGGGCCACGGCCGCGGCGGGGGAGGGGGGCACCTGCATTAACCAGCGCGTTGCCTGGGCGTTGCGGGTCCGCGGGCCCGCCGGCGCGGCGCCGAGGTGGTTCAGCACCAGGTAATCCAGCCCTCCTGGCCCGGAGAATCCAGTCAGCCCGGAGCTGGTGCTTGAGGCTCCGCCCCCAGGTCCGGATGCGGCTCCGCCTCCGACCCACGCCCTCGAACTGGGGGAGCCCGGACAGGAGACCGACCCAAAAAGCGCCGCCCGAGCTGGCGCGCGGCAGAGGTGCAAAACGCCCGGCCCCACTCTTTGGGTCTTGCCAGGCTTTGTGCCTCCCTGACCCAGTGAGCTCTGCTCTGGCGTTCCACCCTGGATGCGACAAGCTCCATCCCTAGCCTCGTCCCGGACCCCGGCAATCTCCGCCCTCAGCTATTTGTCATGACCTCACCGCCACCCCGATTCCTGCTCTGGCCCTAAGCCAAGACATAGGCCTAGACCGAGGTCCCGGACTCTGAGCCCCGCCCCTCACCCAGTTTGTCCAGCGCAAACTGCACCACGTGCTCGGGCACCTCGGGGGAGGCCATGTCCGCAGCGATGTAGAAGACCTTGGGAGCGCCCAGCTTCCGGCAGTTCCCTACCACCTGGGGGGGCCAGAGCTGCCCGTGGGCCCCTCCACCCCCACTGGCCCCCCTCCACCTACCAGCCCCACGGGAGCCCCAGCCGAAAGCCCCCTCCCCTACTCGTGAGCTCCCAGTTCCCAGTCGACATCATTCGCAAAACTTTACCACCGGGGCTGCAAACTGGCAGCCCACGGGCCAGAATAAGCGACGGCTTATTTGCTCAGTGACCAACATTTAAAATGTAGGTTTCAAATAAATCTCAATATTTCTGGCCAGTACATTTCCTTGGCGCAAGACTGGGGTGTTGCTGAGAAGTGTCCTACAGGCAAGCATGGCAGTATTCCCATTTTCTGAGGAACGCCGCCTGCTTGACCGTAATTGCTCTACTGTCTTTACTGCACCAACCCAGCACCCAAACTCATAAATACTTTCACTGTCTCTGTTTTGCAAGCAAGGAGACTAACACTCAGACAGGTTAAGTAATTAGCTCAAGATCACACAGGAAGCCTGAATCCTTGCAGTATTCAAAACCCAGGCGCCCTTTTCCTTTCTATTCCTGCCCCCACCATTAACCTGGGGCGGCTCACCTTCTGTAGGAGAGCCTCTCTTTGGGCCGTGAGGACGAGGTGGGAACCCAGGCGTGCGTAATGATATGCCAGCTCCTCTCCCACACCTGCACTGGCTCCTGTCAGCAGCACACGCGCTCCCTGGAGGCTGGCTGGCAGTGAGCAGGAGTGGTCAGCTTGGGAGACAGATAAGACAGCGGGCCCCAGTTCCTCCACCCCCCACTGCTACACTCTGCCAGGCACTAACCTGGGTCGAACTTGTCATCCCAGTAATATGCGAAAAATAGGGCTCCCAGCCCTGTGAGGAGCAGTACCTTCATGGCCCTCCCTGGTCTGCAGAGAGAGAGAAGTTGGCTGGCACAGGCCTGGCCCAGAGCCACACCTGCAACTACACCTCTGTTCAGGAAGCATGGGATAATGCACTGGCTCGGCCCTCACACCTCTTGTCCACCTCCGCTGCCACCCTCAGGTCTAAGTCATCACATAGTTCACTTGAACCAAGGCACCAATTTCCTGCCACCTTCAGGGGTTTCTTCATGGAGCAGTAGCAGCAGCAAGTGAACCACATCTTGGTCTCCCCTGCTGAAAATCCTCCCCATTTGTTTTATCTTGTTTTGTTTTAGGAACAAAAGCCAGACTCTAATGGCCGAAAAGGCCCTGCAAGGACCAGCCCCTCTGGTTCATTCTGCTTTGCTACACTGGCCTTTTCCTGGCTTTGAGTCAGAAGTACCCTGTCATGATACTGGCTCAGGGCCTTTGCATTGACTAGTCCTTCTGCCCAAATGCACTTCACAAATAAAACCCAGTGGCTTACTCTCTCATCTTTCTCAGATCTCAGTGCAAACATTACCTTCTCCAAGGGCCTTCTTTTCTGGTCTCTCCCTTCCTGGGAGCACTTCCCTTCCTGGTCTCTCTCCCTTTTATCTCTCAAGCTTTCATCTCCTTCTCAGCACTGGTCGCCACCAGGAATCTCGTTGATGATCTGTTACATGCTCACTGTCTCTGGCAGCTCTAGGAGGGCAGGAAGGAAAAGGAAATGTGCCTCTATTTTGTCCACCCTTGGGTCTTCAGGGCCCAAAATTGTGCTAGGCACACAGTAAGTACTCAGTAGATACTAGATTCACACAGAGTGAAATGAGAATGAGGGAGTCAAGAGCTAGGGGAACCCAGAAAACAGACTCTGTCAGCAGATACCCGGGAGGAGTTAGACACTTGGGGGTGGGTTGGAAAGAGAATTGGTGCTTTGGGTTAAGATGTAATTTCAGCTGTAGAAGCAGATTTATTTGTTTCATGGAGAAGGTGAAAGAAAGAAAGAAGTTGGATTCTTAAGGCTCAGGGGTCAAGGTTCTCTCCCAAAAAGGGCACAGGCCCATCACATCTTGGGATTTCCATCCTCTGCACTCAGCGAGACAAAGAGGAAAGAGGTACTTCCAAGACCCAGGAGCCTTGGAAGAGGTGGGGTTGGGGAGTCCCCAGATACCAATCTCTAGATCCAGCCTTCGGTCCTGCAAGTTCCAGTTGTCTCCTCTCTGACTTCTCCTGACTCAACAGTGCTTTCTCCATCCCACGACTCCATGCAGCCAAATGAAACTTTATAAAAACAAAACACAAAACAAACTTACCCAGCCTTTCCTGCTACAAACCCTTCCAGGGCTCATCACTGCTCCCAGATGGAGACCAACCTCCTCACCTAGCCCACAAAGCCCTGCCTACCTGTCCATCTTCATCTTCCACGAATCGGCTGTCAGAAAAGTGGACACTGCACACATGCTCCGGGCAGGGTATCCACTAATACCTCTCCCTACTTCCAGGGAAAGCCCATGAAGCCCAGGGCTCAGCCATCTCCCCCCCTACGCAATGACCACAGCAGCTCCGCAGGGTTGGCTGGCTTGCTATCTCAGTGGATGTGTTTGTGTGTGTGTGGTGTGTGTGTGTGTGTGTGTGTGGGTGGGTGGGTGGAGGAATGGAGCAACTGTGCAGCGACGGGGGAGGAACAGGGCTAACCAAATTCTCGCAGAACTCACTGGACCCCTGACGGTTTCCCGTCTGAACAAAGAGGGCTTGCAACCCGCCCGCTGCGCGCCCCCAAGCGCGCACTTACCCACACGACCCAGTTTCTCCCGCCGCCCGTCCGGCGGGGCAGGGACCCCAGAGCGCGAGCTAGTCGTGGACCCCTACGGTGTGCCCCGCGGCCGCCTCGGAACCCGGAGGGTCGGAGTCCCGTTGCTCCGAGCCCAGCCTCCTCAAGGGGAGGCGCCAGACCGCCCAGCAGGGGCGTCCGAAGGTTGCCAGGCAACGGTCTTCCGTGTGGCTGGCCCCGCCCCCTCGATGAAGGCCCGGAACGCCAAGCCTGATGGCGCCAGCAAGGGTCGGCGGTGGGCGGGTGTCGGCCTCCCTCCCGCCCCCACACCACCTTCGCGTTGCCGTGACAACAGATTTCTAGGTACCTTCTTCCTCAGTCCGAGCTCTTAGTCCCTCCGCGGGCGCCGATAGATGCCTCCGGCTCCAACATCTTTTTGGGTCTCTTCAGCCTCACTCCAGACCCCCGATTCCCTTTCTCATGCTACCCGGGCGGTGCCGCGCCGAACTACATTTCCCAGAAGTCTTGGCGGCAGAACGAAACTTCCGGTCCCTCACCGGGCTGTGCCGACTACATTTCCCAGACAACTTTGCAGCGGCGGGACCGTGAAAATTACACTTCCCGGAGTCCTTTCGCGGTGGGACCACAGTCTGTCTTAGGCGTCTCGAAGCTTTAAGGAGACGCTGACTCCCGGAGGCCTTTGCCGCTGACAGGAGAGACTACACTTCCCAGAGGTCTCTGCGGCGCTGGAGCGGAAGCGACGGACGACTCGAGTGTCCTTGCGCGCGTCGCCGAGCGAAGACGATGTCCCGAGTGTGGTCGCTGATGAGGTGCGTGGGGCCGCCCGGCGGGCCCGGAGTCCCCGAGAAAGCCCTCGCCTGTGGGCACACCCCTCCGGCGCCTCCCGGCCTGCTCTCGGGGCCCTCGGTGCCAGCCCCGCTTGGCCCAGCTGCAGACTCCGGGCTCCTGTCCGCTTCCCAGCGAGCTCGTGCTTCCCGATTCTGTGCCCGAGACCTCCGAGCCTCAGTTGCCTCCTCCGTAAAGCGGGAGCGCCGCACCCGTCTGTTGGGAGGTTCATGCGCGGCCAGAGCCGCGTGTGAAGTACAGAAAGCACCCCGGGACACTTGCAGAAGCCCCGGGGATTGTTCGCGAAGCTTCCCTCGCGGAGCAAGACATTGGGTCAGGAGGCTTCAGTCCGCCCTCGCCCCTGCTGCCTGCAGGACGACGAGTGATCCGCTGTCGCTGTCTCTCCCGGCCACCGGTTAAATGGGCTGAGTAGCCCTGCTGTGCACCCTGTGTATCTTGGGGGTCAGGTGTATCTGTGGGCTCCCAGGGTGCTTACCTTATCACCTTTCTGGCTTCAGATGTGTCACTTTTTGAACGGTGTTCCTTACCCACCTGGTCTGACTGCTCCCTCGGTGAGCCTAGACCCCCAAGGTGGCGGGCAGTGTCTGTTAGGCTGTTTCCTTCTCTGGCTGCAGGTTCCTCATCAAAGGCAGCGTGGCTGGGGGCGCAGTCTACCTGGTGTATGACCAGCAGCTGCTGGGTACCGGTGATAAAAGCCAGGCCGCCCTCCAGAAGGCTGAGGAGGTGGTCCCCCCAGCTGTGTACCAGTTCAGCCAGTATGTGTGTGAGCAGACGGGGCTGAAGATACCCCAGGTACCTCGGAGTGGGAATGACACTAAGGCTTGGTAGGGGGATGAGCCTTCCCCGGTGTCCTGCAGTCCTGCCTCTGGCGGGGGCTGGGCGTTGGGTCCTTTTCCCTTCACCAGTCCCCTTTTTTTCCCTCTTTTCTCAGCTCCCAGCCCTTCCAGAGCTTCCAGAGCTTAACTTTCACTTCCGAGATAACTGGAATTCAGGTAAGCCCAGGGTCCCTCTGCTTGAGGGTGGTCCTCAGTACCCTTGTCCAGCATCCCCTCTTCCCCCTCCTTTCCCAGGCTGTGCCTTTCCATTGCTCCCCCTTCCCGCCGTGTGTGCCCCCCTCCACATACCCGAAAGAAAAGGGGCAGATTTCAGGGAGGTGGGAGCAAGATGGCGCCTCTCTTGAGGGTATTGGCCCACGTCAGAGCTCAGCATATGACCTCAGACAAGACCCTGCCCCTCCTCTGCCTCCATTTCCTTTGGAGAATTGACTGAGCTGGAGGGGTGTCTTTGAGCCTTGCAGAGCTAAGGCTTCCCCAGGGGGTGGACTAACTCCCTTGGCTGAAGCCTCAATGGGTACTGGGTCCTCTCTGCCCACAGGCATCATTACAGTGATGTCTGCCCTGTCGGTGGCCCCTGCCAAGGTCTGCGCATACACCAAGGAGGGCTGGCAGTACCTGAAGGAGCGAGTCAAGTAACCTGAATGTTAGAGGTGGCTGCCTGCCTCCGTTGGGGAATGGCAGGTATGCAATGAACCAGAAGACTCCAGACTGGGACCCTACTCCAAGGGCAGCTCCCGGCCCTGCTGGCCCAATAAAGGACTTTGGAAACGTCTTCTCCCATGTGCTGGTCCTGGGGGGCATAGGTGAACCCAGTTGGCACCCAGAATTGAAGGGACCTGGACCACAGACCATGGTTCACCCCTTTGCTGTTTAGGCCCCACTGGGGACGTCCACCTGGAAAGAGATGAGAGCAGACCATAGGCTCTGGTGCTCCATAGACACTTTGAATTGTGCGTATCCCCCCCCCACCCATGGGAGACCCTTGGCCCAGCAAGCACACAGAAAGGAAAGCCAGTCTCTGTGGGTGGTGAGGAGCTGTCCTAGGGCACAGGCTCTGCCCTCCTGGCCCCCTTCATCTCCATCCAGACAGTCTCATCCTGCAGCTGAATGAACTTGGCCATGGAGTTAATCCCCCATCAGCTCTTAACCTCCTGTGTGTACGCTGGGGCTCTCTGGGTGGAGCACAAGGTGTCAGCAGGGCTGGGTCTTTCTAGAGGCTCCGGGGTGGGGGATGGGGAGAAAACCCATTTCCTGCCTTTTCCAGCTTCTAGAGGCTGTTGGATTCCTTGGCCTGGGGGCCCTTCATCTTCAAAGTCAGCTTGGACGGCCTCAGTGGTCTTCCAGACATCATCTTACATTTAAAGGTCCTAAATCCCCTCTGCAAAGTTCTTTTTGCTATGTGAGGTGCCACATACACAGGTTCCAGGAACTAGGATGAGGACATCTCTGACCCTGTGGAGAGCTGTTTATTTGGATGACCACCAAGTGTAAAGGCCTAGTTAAGTGTCTTCCCCTGGCTGTGGGCACTGGGAATACAGGGCCCTTGCTGCCAAGGTCTAACCCCGTTTGGACGTATCAAAGATGGATCCCGGAGAGGGGAGGTGACCATCCGTTTCCACAAAGCCAAGATGCAGGCCTCCCTCTGACTACTCTTGTGTCAATGAAGACCTTGGGCACCACAGTCTCCTGTGCATGCTACCTTGTCCTGGTGCTTTAAAGGCCCTGAGGAGTCCTGCATTGAGGCCTACCTCCCCCGTGCAGCACGCTGTTCCTCGGACAGCCGGCACCCCTGTCCTTGGAAGGCTGTTCTGGCTGTGGAAAGCTACGCTTTGTTGGACTGGGGCAAGGGGTGGTGCCAGTGCAGCCTAAGGGGTGGTGAGAAGGAATGGTGAATTCAGCAGAACTGGAGGTCACCCTGTGTGCTCTGAGGAGCCCCAGATACTGGCAGGGATGTGCTGGGCCCAGGGCCCACACTCTGCTCCCCTGCCCTGGGTCTGCCCACCCCAAGCCATGTGGGCGAGTGGTATCCGGGCTCCTCCCTATGTATCTGAGGGCCAGGGCAGCTTTCATGACGTCTAAGAGCAAAGTAACACACCCAAGCAGTCGAGACATGTTTCCCCCAACTTACTTGGACCCAGAAATGAGGTCCTGATGAACTAGAACCTGGAGTAGCTGCAGAGACTGCACATCTTTGTGAACAGAGGCGGGGAGTAAGGAGGGGACATAGTCTCACGACAGCATTCCTCACCTGTGCAAGCTCAGACACAGCCTACTAGCCCCATCAGGCTGGTGAGCATGTGGTGGCCAAGAACTGAAGGAACTTGCCCCTGGTAGGCTAAGGAAGCAGAGCCGGAAGCAGGGTGCCTTTAACTCCCACGCCAGTCTTCTGGGTCTGAGGCCCCAGGGTCAGCTGGCTGAGACCTTGGGGTTATCTCGGCTGTTGGTATCTGGAAGAAGAGCCACATGGTGGGCAAGGCAGCACCTTGTCCCCGAACACAGCTGCCTTGAACCCTCCCGCAGAGGAGGAACCCGCCCCTCCCGTCCTTGCAAGCAGCCCTGGGGTCCTCCTGGGCACACACTGCAGTCTGCATCCTGGCTTAGCCTCTAGGGTGCAGTCCACTTAGGAGATCCCGAGAAGTTCCATTCAGAGAGACGGGAAGGAGGGTGGGCTTGGGGTAGGGAACAGTTTCAGTGTGGGAAGATGATTAGGTTCTGGAGCGGGATGGCAGCGCCACAACAGGCATGTACTCAATGCCACTGAGCTGGGTGCTTGAAAATGCCAACTTCATGTTCTCTAAGTGTCACCCCCACAACATACCTTTGGAAATCCCAACAGTCCCTTAAAAGCTGCACTCTGCCCTCCTCCTGGCCCCGAGGGAGGAGCTGGGCTAAGCAGTACGAAGTATGATTTCATTTTACTTGAGATACAAGTAAAGAGGACACTTGAAAGGGTATGTGAACAGAAACACATTTATTACAAAAAACCAAAAAAAAAAACAAAACAATTCACATTGTATTGAGCTACAATATGGCAGCAGATAAAAAAAAATTATTTTACACAGTTTAAGATAATTCCTAACAGAACAGAGTTTTGTTGCCACGTGACATACACAGAATCCCGAGCACTTAGTAGCGGCGAGTGAAGCGGGCATCGTTGGGTCTGCTCCCCCGGTTCTGACCTCCAAAGCCGCCTTGCATCCTACCCCGCGGGATCACATGGCCCCGGGAGGCGCCGCCAGGGGCGAAGCTGCCGCGCCTGAGAGCAGAGGCAAAGTCTTGTTGCCGGAGCCCCACCCCTGGCCCACTCCACAAGGCAGCCTGCAGGGGGGCGGGCAGACCGTGCCAGGGGGCGCCTCCCCCCTAGGCCCCAGGGAGGGGAAGCAGTGACAGCTGGGAGACTGGGTGGTTTCTACATCTTCCCCAAGGTCAACATGCAAAGGCAACACAAAACACAAAGAAGTGAGGCACCACTGACACATGCCTTACCCAGACATCCCGCCCCGGTTCATCATGTGACCCGGTCCTGAGTGACCAGACATACTTCTTTCGCCACCTAGAGGACAAGAGACACTTTTTCAAAAACGCCTCTTGCGCCAAGCCACGCTGCCCCGAGTCACCAGGCCAACCCAGAACCTACAGGTCTCTGGCAGATGCTTAAGCAGTCTCACACCCGCCCAGCAAAGAGCTGTGCGGGGACAGAAGAGTGAGCCTAGAGAGGCTGGGGTCAGTGCGGGGGCAGAGAGCAGGCGCTTATCCAAGACAAGTCCTCACCTTGCCACCGCTTGTGGTCCCGGTCTATCATGCCTCCGTCAGCAGCGCCCTGCCACGCACGGTCATCCTCTATTCTCCGGCTATGGTCCCCCCAGTCACGTCTGCCCCTTGGAAAAACATGCTTTCTGATTTGGACCGCCCCAGCTTTGCCGTTCAGAACAAGGGCAGTGGGTGGCCGCTAGGTGGACTCAACAGTGCATGGCCCCAGCCCCCACCCCGTGAGACAGTGAGGGCCATGGGGTTGGTGCTCATCTGTTTCCCGGGGCCCTCTCCAGCACAATGGATCCTGTCAGTTGACTAGGTGTGAGGTCCACAGATACTGGGGTTCGGACAAACCTGGGTGGCGGCGGCAGCCCCCGGCCCTCACTCATTCTCTTGTCAGAGCCGTATCCACCCCACCCGTCTCGGGAGTCCCGACCGTGGCGCTCTGGTCCTCCATGGCGTTCAGGGTAATGCTGAGTGAGAAAGAGCCAGAATGAAAAGGCTTCACTATCACCCCTGGACCCTAAGGTCAAGGGCAATAAATCAAAGCAGGCCAGAGGTAGTGCTAGTAGGCACTGTGCAGATTTTCTTGTGCCACACAGACCATCTCAGCTCCCGTGACACACCACATCCCCAAATTCTGACTAGGGCCTTGGTGAGGAAAAGGTCCTCAACAGAGTAGAGGAATGGCAAAAGTACTGCTGGGCTGACAGTGCCCCTGACCAGAAGGCCAAGAGCTGGGCACTGATGGATTCACAGGGTCCTTCACCAAGAAAGGACGGATGATGTTACGCCAGGTCCCACAACAGCCCCACAGAACTATGGGAGCAGAGCGGTCGCTAGGGCTACTTCAACACAAATTTTTCTGGGCCTGGCGCTTGCTCCCTCTCTGTCCTGGATGTGGGGCACCCGCTGCATGGACTAAAAGTGTGGGGCCCATACTAAACACTATCTGTAGGGAGGACAACAGATGAACCTGCACTTCAGGAAAGACAGTTTTACCTAAAAGCCCACTTTTTCCTTTCCTCCACCCAAAGCCCCTGTTCCTGCTGCTTGGAAGAATCTTCCAATCCGACTTCTAGAGAGCTAGAAGATGCAAGAGGTGATGGTGTCTTTGGCTCCACAGCCCACACACTCAACTGGGAGCCACGGTGGCTTTTGCCCATACTCCAGGTGAAGACCTAGAGGAGTCCTGGTAATGCACCCCCTGGCACTGTGCGCACACTCATCTGTTCATTAGAACGGGACTCTTCTGAGGAAGGCAGTGTACTCCCACACGGTGTCCACAGCAGGGAGGCCCAACTGCTCGTCACCAGTATACACTATCCCCAGCTTTCCCAGGCCTCTCATTCCCAAGCATGTGCTGACACCAACCCTCAACTGAAAAAAAGGGGGTCAATTCTGTATGATGTTCCTTCAAGGAACAAAATCATGAGCAAAAAGTGTCCACAGTAGCAAGTGCTGCCACATGGAAGAAGAGCTTTTAAATGGGAATCCAGAAATGACACTTCTATAAACAATCTTTGAGGAAGAGGGGCTTTTTAAAGAAAATTATAACTATGGATTTAGATAAATTCATTTATTTTTGGAAAAAGGCAAACATTTAAGAAAGAATGATCTTTTGCTAAGATCCTTCTATCTTAAGACACAAAAGAGGATCTGATGCCAAACAGGGAAGTTTAACGTGGTAAGACCTAGTTCTTTAATGCTCATTTTCCAACTTTTCCTTAGTATCTTGCAAATTAACCAACTTATTTCCCACCTAACTAACCAGAGTAACAGGTCCTGTTACTAGTTTCCTCTTTCTGAGGCTTTTCCCCCCTACAGTCAGATGTCACCAGTTACCATTCAGGGTGGCACTGATGTCTTATGACTGGGCATGTGAGGGAATAAAAACCCTCCAGTCTTGGAAGAGCACCATATAATAATGGCATTAAAGTTGGTAGCAATGCTTAACGGCTATGCACAGGCAGACACTAAACCATCACCCTTCTCCCCTGGACCACTGGGCAGGAGTAACAGCTGGAGAGCAGACTGAGCAGGAGGCAGGGATCTGATTCTGAAGCCTGGACATTTAATCACTATGCTAAACTCCACCAAATATGAATCAGACTAGTTCAAGATTTAGTTTCATATCACCAGGACTTTTCTTTATAGACGAAACCTGTTAGCAAAATATTAGACAGAAAACAAGGAGATCTTGGAGCTTATTTTTCTAATGTGTTAATCTGGCCCTAAGAGCAAGTATGAACCAAAGACTTGAGCTTGTGGCTCAGCAGGGCGGGCTGACCCAGCAACACCACAGCTCACCACTGCTCCAAGGGCACAGGGAGTCCACAGCATGCATGTGTTACATGCCGTTGGTTGGTGAGTAACAAGGTCCTTTCCAATAGAGGCTGCCAGACTCACCAAGGCTTCCTGGCACGGCAGTACCATGACCTTACCTATTAAGGAACATGAAACCTCTGGACCAAGGCCCCAAAGGTTTCAGAATAACTGTCTGGATTTCTAATCTAGCACAAATCATTAAAATTTTCATGCCACAAATATTAACAGTGTCACACATCTTCCCTTCCCCACTGTCCTAATTCCCATGTTGGGAGGCATGCAGAAGGGAAGAGAATCAAGTCTGTGGGGACAACAGTGGCTACGACGATAGCTTCAGGCTTACCTGTCCTTCTCTTTCTCCCATCATCGACCTTGAACCTTCTCTCCTGAAAGACATATTTTAAGTGAAACCACAAGGAAAGGAAGGATAAGCCTCATTGAAGGATAAGAGTTCCTAATGGAAGACAACAATTCCCAAATCAAAGCCAGGTAATTCTCATGTGCCTCTGATGGTTTCAGTGCACTTGCAGAATCTAGAAAAGCCAATCCCAGTGCTTCAAGAGTGAAGCAGGACAGGGTCTCCCTGGTGGCGCAAAGGGTTAAAGTCATAGCACTACCACAAGCCATCACCAGCCACTGCAGCACGAGTTCGATGCCCGGCCAGGGAGCAACCCACATGGGGCAGCAGACCTCTCTTGACTCGCCCACTGCTCCCCTCAGCAGTGTATTTCAGTAGATAGGCCTGCTCTGGTCCCCACTCTGTCTCTGGTGAATCCTCTCACCTCCTGCACCTCTGGCCTACACCCCAGTTCTTGCATGCATGCAAAAATAAAATAACTTCTTAAAAAAAAAGAAAAGAAAAGGAGTGAAGCAGGACAAAGAAAACTTCCATCAAATTGGCAGGTTGAACTGGGCCTTGCTGACCTGTCAACCGAGTGGTCAGGATAGCGGCCACGGTCCCTGTGGTCAAAGTCGTGGAAGCGATCCTGGCGGTTGAAGTCAGAATGATAGCGCTCATCCAGGGCAGCCCGCTTGGCTTCTGGCCAGTAGGCATCATCTCGCCTGCAAGGGTATGTAACAAAGGAATTAAGTATATTTTCCTCCTTCAAATAGATGACCCTTGCGGGAGCTGGTGCACCACTGTCACTGGCCTGTATCACTTCATAGGAGACTTGATATTATCAGCAAGTATTCTTTGCTACACCAGCAGCAAGGGTCAGAGGGGTGACATGGTACCTGACTCTTTATTTTGTCCAACACACAGGCCTGCAAACAAAAAAGCGTGGGTTTCTCTGACAGGAGATGACCAGTGCAGTGGGTGAGCAGGTAGGTATGTATATGCCTCTGGGAGTCTTACTTGCCACCACAGGGTCAGCTTCAACTATCAGAGCAGTGAGGCTAACTTTTTGACCCAGCACACACACAGGACTGATACTAGGTGGGGAGGACTTTCAGAAGCACAGGAAACTTTCTCAAAATATTTATGAATATGAATACAGTATCAGTATTTCGTAGAAAGGCAAAATGGTCCTAAAACAGCTTACAGGCTCTTTACAGAAGTCTCATATATTAATTACATAGGCCCCCCTTTATTTATGCAGTAGGAAGAAAACAAAAACAAAACTCAATTTTCTCCAAGTTGCACCATATACAGGATCAACAATGGGATTACTGCCACAAACTCTTGACAGCAAACCTGTTTTCCACCCGTGGCTAGCCTTTCTGTATTCATGCCTCTCAGCATGATGGAGGCATTACAACCAATCTTTATCATTTGAATAAGCCAACACAAATTACTATAATGACTAGAAAGCCCGGAAGGTACTCGGGAGATGATTGGGATCTCTGCCCACCCCCGCACTCCTGTATCATATCCTACTCTGGGTGCCTGAACTGCATCCGCAGGGAGTCTATGCTGGAACTTGCACCTAATGATCTCTATCTCTCTCTCTCCTGTGATTGCAACCCATCTCAGGTTCCCGGATTACAGGGTATCCAACTGGGCTATGATGTGTACTCATACTTTCTTTTAATTACAGGTCTCCTGTTAACACCATTTGGGGGGATCATAAGGCAATCTGCAATGCCACAGGCCAACCAAGGAGCTGCTGGGAGCAGCTGGCTCACCGGCCATCCACATCGTAGGGCCTCCGCACAGCAGGCCGCCGCTCCTGCTCATAGCGTAGCTCCTGCTGGCGCCGCAGTTCCTCTCGCTCCCGGTGGATGCGCTCCTGCTCCCTCCGGCGCTCCTGCTCCACGTGCATACGCTCACGCTCCAGCCGCTCACGCTCCATGCGCTCTCGCTCCAGGCGGTGCCGGTGGAAGGCCAGTCTCTCTCGGGCAAACTCCAGTCGCTCCCGCTCTTCCCGTTCCCACTGAGCCTGCATGCGCTGCTCCCGCTCACTGCGCTCACGAACCCTGCAAAGGAAGAGCAGCGGCTGCAGAAAGCACCACCTTGCAGGTACCATCCAGCCAGGTGAGGGTGCACTTCATGGACGTGGAACAGCTTCCATCCAGGGGATGTAGCCCAGTTCCTGCACAGGCCAGTTTCTACTGGGGGATGGAAGTGCAGCCTGTCACTGCTATGAAAGCCCATCAAGCACCCCGAATCTCCAGTTTACCTCTACTGCCATCTTCATTCCTGATTAAGTCAGAGCCAGGTGTCTCCATGAGGTCAAGTCTAATATGAAGTAAGACCTTTTTTCTTTTTAAAGATTTATTTTTATTTATGCATTCAAGAATTGGGGTATAGGCCAGGAGTGTGGGAAGTGAGAGGATTCACCAGAAACAGAGTGGGGAGCAAAACAGGCCGATCTACTGAAATACACTGCTGAGGGGAGCAGCAGGCAAGACAGGAGAGGTCTGCTGCACCACGTGGGTAGCTCCCTAGCTGGGGATCAAACTCAGGCCTTAGTGGCTGGTGATAGGTCATAGTGCTGAGACTTTAACCCCTGCACCATCAGGAATGCCCCTGAACTAAGATATTTTTAAGTTCAGTATCTGATGACATGCAATAACCCATTTGAAGGAAACAACAACATATTTTCATAGCAGGTTTGTCTCAGAGCTTTTACTCCCTAAACTGTGACCTTCGGGAATGTGAATGAGGGCTAGCACACTACTAATGAAACCTTTTGAGGTTTTTAAATTCAGATGAATCTGACAATAAGCAAGGGCCTGTAGCAGCTGAGTAGTGAAGAGCCAGTCTTGAAGCCACACAGGAACTCTGCCAGGCCCAAAAACATCGCCAGCTTTTTTTTTTAAGATTTATTTATTTATACGTACATACAAGAACTGGGGTACAGGCCAGAGTTATGGGGGGTGAGAGGATTCACCAGAGACAGAGTGGGTAACTGAACAGGCAGATCAACTGAAATACACTGCTGAGGGGAGCAGCGGGAGAGTCAGGAGAGGTCTGCTGCCCCATGTGGTTTGCTCCCTGGCCAGCTTGGGGATCGAACTCATGCAGCAGAGGCTATGGATAGCTTCATAGGCTGAGTCTTAACCCCTTGCACCACCAGGGAGGCCCGCCAGCTCTTCTTGTGACAGCAACAATGACCATATTTCAGTATATTTCCTGGTAATCTCTCTATGTGACAGACAACACAGCTGCCAGGTTGTCTCTCTTCCATCTTTTGCTGTACATTTACAGATAGATCTGTACCATTATGCCTTATGTGTCTGTGACTTGTCAAAAATGACTTCAAATTCCTTGGTTCATGCAATAGAACCCTGCCTCTGAGATCTCCTATATCTACAGCACATATTTGGGAAGGCTCCCCTAGTGGGGAGAGGCCGTGCTTTATTTAACCAGTACTCAAGAGGCAAACCTTTTGGTGGCCTTCAAATGTTCAAAGACAGAAATATAACATATCAGACAGAAATGTTCACAAAAACGGACACCCACACCCCCATTTTCTTGTGCAAATTTCTCTTGCCCAGTTGGGAAATGTGCATTTCTGGGCTTGGGGACACTAAGACATAGAAGTGCACGCTATGACAGTGCGTCCTGGGAGGCTGCCAGCCCCATTGTGTTCCCACTATCTCTCGACATTGTGCTTCAACGAGTCACCTGAAATTGACAGACAGCACCATGGTCATGCTGCTGTGTGTTCATCTGCACTTCCCTGATCACTGTCTTCTGTTTCTTTTCCAATTAGGTTGTTTTATTATTACTTTTATTTTAAATCGCTTCTATTTTCATCTATGCATGTCTCTTGACTTTCTCTATGGTCTTTCATCAGGCACAAATTCACTTTTGATTTAGTTAACTTTTCCCTTATGATTTTTAAGGCCTTCCAAACCCAAGATTCATAACTGCAAAGTTATTTGTTTCTATCTTTACATTCAGGTTTCAGTCTATGCTATTTTATCAATGACATGAGAAAGCCAAAATACTGTCCTAAGGAACCATCAAATGACCTGAAGTAATTTTTCGAAGAGTTCATCCTTTCATCACTAGTGGGAAATCTCACTTTTATCACATGACATTTCCACTGAGCTATTTGCCAGTTATTTCACTGATATGTGGCCGCTACCTTTTCCTTTTATAAAGAAAGTTCTGTATGGGGGAGGAGATTACAAAAATTAGTTCCCTTGGTCAACCCCTTTTTCTCACTCTTACTCAGCCAATTTTACTAACGGCTCTTTTTAAATTGAAACTAGTTTTCAAAATTGTTTTTGTTAGGAAATATAAATTAACTCTATCACTAAATACCATTTGTGTTTTTAAAATATTATAAAGATGTTTTTCTTGGCTTCTGGTGTAAGTTTGTTTTGTTAATTAGTGCTGCTGCATTAGGAAGGCATCCCATAGCCTTTAAGAAGAGATGGACCCAGGTGCAGGAGAAAAGCATTTGAGAAGAACCAGAGGATGAAATGACAGTACAAGTGGTTGGACTCAAAGTCTAAGGAACAAAGACGTTTTAACAACATTCCACCCACAGTGGACTTTGGGAGGCCAGGACATACTTAGAACCAGTACAGGGCAACATCCAGGCCACTGGATACTCCTGGCCCCTGACTCACCTCCGGGATTCTGAGTCTCTTGACTTCCGAGGTTCTTTAACTTTATCAAAGGACACAACGGACCGCTTCTCTCTGCTGGCTGATTTACGATCTTGGCTTTTGGAAACCTGGATCACCAAGGAACATTAATTTTAGTTAAGGCATTCACCGACAACAGGAAGAATCAGACAAGGCCAGTTCCAAACATAAAATGTAATGATTCAAACTGAAGAGGCACTTTTAATGAAAATAATTAGGTAAAGAGGTGCTCTGTACTCTTAGGAAACTCCATGTTTCACTTAACATAATTCAAAGCCACATACCTTATTATTTTAATGCTAATATATGATCCATCAACTACCTTCAATTTCAAGTGTCAAAATAGAAACGAGCATTTTCCCCAAAAACTTTTCATAAGATCAAGAACATACTTTTTATACTTTATCTTTTGCATCCAAAATAAATCCCTTAACCTTGTCCTTTCCCCCCCCCCCCATAATGGAACATGCAATTAGTGCCCAATCAAGAGTGGGTTATCTGAGGATTCCTTGTCTGACTGCGTTATCTTTATGAGATCTACCCACTGCAGCTGCCCTGGAGCCCACTCTCATTTTGCCATTTCCCAGTCACTTTTTACTAATATGAGGGTAAAAGGCTACATACAACATATTTTAATATTTGCAAAAACACAGGGAGACTGCAAGCTCCCACAACTGCAGCGTTGGCTTGCCACCAGTCCGCACCATTCAGCAGCTTAAATGGTTTCTCATCTGTGCAGCATGGGGTTAACACAGAAGGTCTGAGGCTAGTGTCTGGAAACTTGGCTTTCTGAATTTCACTAGGTGACAGTTACTTGGTAAGCGTGGTTCACTGAGCTGGGACCACTCAAACTATGGCTTATGTTGAACGCCCACTGTCCTGGGAGTTGGGAATTGTGGCCTGGCGAAGATATATATCTATGTGACCAGCACTGTAAAAACCCTGTTCCCGGTCCAAAACATCAACTACATGTTGCTGTGTTTTCACTGCTGTGTGAAACCTCCTGGGAGGGAGAAAACAAAAGGGAGCTTCCACAGGCTCCCCTCTAGCCTCTGCCTGTTCTCCTCCTACTGCATCACTATCGCCAATCTCAGCTGTGAGTATAATTACAGGCTGGGTCCAGTGGTCTTTTTTAGTGAATAACTGAAGTGGGTGGTCCTGGGGGAACCCTGTACTTCCTTATCTGTCGAGATGGCAGGCTGTCAAAGGCTGAACGTATGAACATCAACAACTGTCCATGACCCTAATAGCAGACAGAGAGAGAGATGGTAAGAATCTACAGTACTTTGCAGATTCCATGTTCTGTGGCATATGTGCAAGGGGACAGGGACAAGCTGCAGTACTGGCGTTGAGAAGGCTAGAAAAGCTAGTTGAGTCACACACAGAAAGTTGGGGAGCTGCTGAAATGTTCACGGCAGGTAGTGATAATGGACTGCTATGTGCTGATTTAGGCGAAAAAGTCAACTATTTCCATATCTGAATTATCAAAAAATACAAAAGCAACAATTCTCACTAGAACAAAGTATAAAGGGAAGTCTTTAAACTCTAATTTTTTTTTTTTTATGTTGAAGACATCTATAGGTTGAAAAGGCAGAGAACTTTTCTCGAATTGAGTTTCAAAATTCCCTAAAATACACACACATGCAGAAAAATAGACACACATGAAAAAAGTGTGTGAAATACTCTAGTTAGGAAATTAATACTCACTCTCTCTTTGGAACCCGAAGTTTTGACACTAACAACAGGCACACCTTTAGATTTATCCATGACTACAGTCCGCTCAGTTCCTCGACTTCCTACAGGAGAAAGGAGGAAATGTCAAGTAAGAAACAATAATCCCTCACACCAAAAATAAACAAACACACAAAAAAACCCACGCAGTATTTTTGGAAAATAACTCTATGTCTGTGTTGCCGAATGACGACAACCAAAAACCCCACATTGGCCAGGAACAGAACACAGGTGAAATCTCCATTAACTGCTGGCTACCTGATTTTGTGGTTCGGGATCTCTCTGAGGGGCCAGGCTTCTGATCATCTTGATCTTTATTTTTTTCTCCATTTCCATCTTCACCCTTTTTAGCATCATCTTTTCTATCAGCTTTATCCTCCTTCTTAAGGTTCGCAGATCTATAATACCCAGACACAGAAGTATTAGGTCACGTATTTAGGGAAACAAACCAGCCACACAGAAATCCTGCAAGGAGCACCAGTGACAACAGGTTGCCATCACCAAGACAAATAAAAAAAGGGAGACCCATCCTACTTTTCCCAAGGACCCATGGACTAGGGACCAGATAAAGGAAATTATCTCTAACGAACAGTGGTGAACGCATGCCATCAAATATGAAAAAATAAAGAGAGGGAGAGAAAGCCTTGGAGTCTGCTGTCCTGGCTGTGGGAAACGTGCAGGAGGGAAAGGATCAGCTAGGCCACCACCCTCTCGGGAGAACAGTACCTGTCACTGTTGCTGAACTTCTCTTTTTTCCCCTCACCCTCTCTTTTGTCAGAGGTCTTCTTCCCAGCAGGTTCATTTTTCGCCTGAAAAAGAAAATCACGGGAAATATTACCTCATTTTCTAAAATGGTCACATCCCTAGAGAAAAAAGGCCCCTTACTTTTTCCACTGAGATCATCTTCCCATGGAGTTCTGTTTTGTGAAGGTGATTAATGCATTTTGTAGCCTCTTCTGCTGTGGACATTGTAACAAAGCCGTAGCAGCGAGCTCCAGGACTCCGAGCATTTGTCACAACCTTAGCGCCCACAACCTCAAAGGAAAGCACACAAATACATTAGATACAAAACCCTAACACAGACCCTGAACACCCATCAGCTGAAACACCCGGGGCATTATAGCTCACACTGCTTTCCTCCAATCATGTCCTCCCTAGGATGAGAAGCAGTGGGGAAACACTGCCACTCAGGACCTTGCCCAATGGCAGTGAGGACTGGGGAATACTCCTAGAACATTCTCCACTGTGGCCACTCCTCTAGGTCCCTTTGGGGACCAGGGTGGCGGTGTGGAGGTGTTGAGAGGAAAGGAAATCAATGGTAGAGTTCTGCCAGCATGCCTTTAGCACTGTTTAGAACTTGTGAAGAGATGACTCTAAATAGTCACTCTATGGGCAGGAAAGCAGGATGATATAACTACCGCTAGAGATGAGAACAAAGCACCCATCATATCATTACAACAATATTAATATCCAACCATTTCAGATACTATAGGCACATCCTCCCATGCTACTTGTTCTCCCAACAACTCCAGCAAACTGAACTGAGGGCACCCTGTTATTGCAAAAGGTACAACAGCTCAAGGGGAATCCATAGGAGCCAGAGATGGAGCCCCTATTTATCCTCACTATGTCATGTGGAGTCTTAGACCCCAAAAAAGGTTTCAAAGGGATCTGGTCCCTGATTCAAGCCAGGTAAAGCCTACAATGCACCCAGACACTGAGCGTTCCAGGCCAACACTTCCCAGCTGGCAGCAACCATCTGCTCTAAGGGCCACAGGGGATTCAGGAAAAACCTCTCACTAGTGCCTACCATATACAGCTTAGATTATTTCTAGAACTATGTCACATGTCTAGTATTTCTCATGTTAGTTTTTGGACAACAATAACCAATGTAAATGCTGAATCCTTAGAATGAAGTCTGGCTGACTCCAACAGCTGACTGAGAGACAAGGAGCCCTGGATGCAGTAGCTTCTTTGGGAGACATGTCCAGGAAGCGTAGGAAGTGGAGGTAAGAAAGAGGGAAGTCAATGTAGGCACCTAACAAACAAGAGAATGCAAAGGCCCTTGGGTGGGAAGGTTGGCACACCCCATGTCACTGTCAGTTTCACAGGTGAGAAAGGAGGGAAGAGGCAGGTGCTGCAGAGAAGCGGTGTTAAGAGTTGCCCAGATATGAGTGAAAGTAGGTGGGCTGAGGGCCACAAGGTAGGGCATCAGTTTTGCTACAGCTGCATATACCATCTATGGAGGTAGCAGCTTTTGTCAAAAGGAAGCTCGGTTAGAGCAAGTGACACACCTCTTATCACCCAACTGTTCATGGGGGGAGCTGGTCTGACAGAAAGCCCCACCCATTACTCTTATCTACTGTCTCACTCATTCTTTTCTCTGACCACCAGTTTCATGAATGCTGACAGCAGCTCCCAGTCCTGTCCTGTTACAACCCCTGCAGCCCTTATTGAATTTACGTCCTGAGCCACGGGGATAGATTTAAGAAATCCCATGAAACCTAAATGGTAACTTGGGGGTTAGGGAAGGGTGAAAAATATGAGCAAATGTGGGTTCTGGGAGACTCCATAGGCCTCTCACCTCTCACTGGTGCAGAGGCAGACCCTCCATGAGCCATGTGCAAATGTAAGCCAAGAACAGAATGCTATCAAAGTGGTCATGGAAAAGAGACAATACTCTGTATAGAAAGGGTGTCCTATACTGACTTGAAAACATGTCCGTACCCAGAAAATCCCTGGTTCTTACCTTCCCATATTTGCTGAAGAGATTCTTTAAATCTGTAGCTCTGGTGGTAGAAGAAAGTCCACTAACCCAGAAATTTCTACCACAACTGCTACGACCTATTTCAAAAGAAAGTTCTGGTCAAAAACACAATTCTGACAAGATGCTGATTCATAAAGAGTAAAGGCATTCCAAGCTAAACTCCTTTGTCACTTCTCCCCAAATCCAAGAGCACCTAAAGCAGCCAGACAATGGGGCCTGTCAGTTGGCCTCACATAACCTCCTTGAATGGTTTCCATTTCATTTTGGAAAACAGGTGCAGACAAGTGTACCCCCCCACGCCCGCCCCACATCACATCCCATTCAAACTCAGTTCCATGATGTACAAGGACCAACAGGAATACTGGCAACTTTTCTTATAGAGAAAAGTCTGGGAGGTCTCCTCAGATAGTCGTCCAATGACATTCTACAACCAAGCAACGCAGCTTTGGAACATTAACAGTTGCCAACAGTGCAGAATCATGGTAGTTGCTACTTTGCTATAGCATAAACCTTTGCACCTATCCCCAATTTTACTTTTTAGAACACTGATTAAAAAGGATTCTGGATCAATGAAATTACTTCTCGATTAGTGATTTTAATAAAAGGTTATGGTGTTGATAAATCTAAAATACCAGATAACCCCAAGATATCTCAAACCAGAAAAACTGTTTCCATTTGCAAGTATCAGTGAAGCTCAGGCATCTGCAAATAAACAGTGAGTCAACTGAAGTGACAAATTAAACACTCCTAACAAAAGCAAGCATTTGAACCAACTATACATCAACTTGGCTTGCTCCAGGCTTGCTCCCTATGAGAATAGAACCTGCAGTGACAGCAGAGAAGTTGAGATAGGCTTCATGAAAGACTCAGGAAAATCTAGGCAAAAGGCACGGTATGTGATGAACCAACGATAGGTTCCAGTATACCTTGGCCAAACATTCTCCAACAGACCGGTATCACTGAGGGAACCTACCCTTTTCCTCTTTGGAGAGCCTTTTTGTATCCGAGTCATCTTCGACAGAACTAGAGACAAAAGATAATGTTACTCTAGGAGGAAGAAGCAGTGAGGAAACAAACTCAAAATTATAAAATACGTGCTGAGGTTGCATACCTACCCGAAATTTAGTTCTGAAAAAATGATACCCCAACAAACTGGTATTGGAAATCTGACCTAACCATAAGATTTCAGACCCATAGGAGTTAATTAATTCTGCTGGGCTAAAGGTAATTAGGAAGAATTAAGAAAACAACCATTATAGGTTGAGAAAAGAAAAAAGATTATGTAATCAGTTTAAAATAAACAAAGAGAAATAAAACATTCTTTAGAAGTAAACTACAATTTCATCAGTCTGGCTGGCCAATTGCAGAAAAAACAGCTTATGTGTGTCATTAAACGACCAATGAAAAGGAGATAGCGTCTGGTCTAAAACTGAGAAAAAACAAACCTCATTTTCTGATCAGCGCCCTCACTGGCTGAGGACTCTTTAGGAGCCGGAGGGACTTCACTACAAGCTTCAAAAGCAAACTTCTTCACGTCTTCTTTGCTATCTCTGGGTTCTGGGCTTGAGGCTTCCCGGGGCGCTTCCGAGACCTCCTCGCTAGAGGCTTCCGCGTGCTCTGAGGCTTTACTACTCTGCTCAACTGGCTTCTCTAGCCCTACAGGCTCACAGTCCGTCCTCTCGCCATCGCCTGTCTGCTCCACGGGCTCCCTTTTCACTACCGCTAACAGGGTGTCTGCCTTGCTCCACTGAGTTTGTGCTGTTGACTCGCTGGCCAAATCTAAATCACCCTCCTCCGGATGGGCGCTGTCAAAAAGGTCCTCTTCCTCCGCAAGCTTTCTGTCTGGCCCCACGCTACTTGTGTCCTGTGCAAATGGCTGCTCCAGCTCGAAACCTTCTTCTTTTACTGGCTCAGATTTACAAGTTTCCCCCAAAATGTCGAGTATTTTCTCATTTTCTACGGATTTAACAGGAATAGAATGGCACAAGGTTTAATTACCAGGGAAATAAAGCAATCACAAATGCGGAACTGGCACGGCTGCCACACTAACACCAAGAGAACTGCTAGCTACACAGAGATTGGAAAACCCGAGGGTACACAAAGTTACACTGGTTACACTACCTGCACTCCAACCGACTGCTAGAGCAAGCCTCTATGCTACATGGAAGAGAAAAGCATCCCAGAGATTTAACCCCCAAAACCTTCTGGCTGATTCTTGACAGTCTTCATTCTGTCGTCGCTTATATATGACTCTTCCAAATTTAGCTTCCAAAGTCCAAGTTGCTTAACTGAATGTATCACCATTCACTGAACAGCTCAATTTCCAAATTTCTTTGAATTTCTTTTAACAGAACAGTCCAACATGGAAACCAGAATCTCTTCCATCGGTGTTTTGAGATATTTGCAGTCCAGAAAGTGAATAGTATTTGTTTGGAATTCTCATGAAGAAACTTTTTCCTCTTCTGGAATCCAGTTACGTCTCAATGTTTTAACACATATCTCCCTACCTCTGCCTGCACTGCCTGAATTAAAAACCGTAACGTTAAGATACTGCCCAATATCACAAGATCTGTTCTGTGGGGTGCAGAGACAGTAGCTCTTGAGAGGCATGCAAACTCTTTCTATATAAGTTTAAGTGCCATTTACTTTGAAAAAGGCATGAGATCGTTTCATCTCATTTACTGTATTTTGTAAAATAATAGATTAGCCACTTTCACAGATCTGGTGATATGGCTGGGTTTCCAATCTCTATGATCCTGGTATGTTCTGGATCGTAAACCTTTAGAACAATGTATACTACAGTAAGGTAACTCTTTCAAATTAAAGAATTCAAATTAGAGAAAGTGGAAAAACTAGAATGGTTTCAAACCCCCGCTGGTAAGTTTTTCATTTAACAGTACCTGGCTCCAAGGATGGCTCTTCAATTTCCTGCAACAAAAAAATATAAATAAGATTGTGCCAGATGGACGAGACTTACAGATTACAAACAACTGAAAACTTTAATTGAAAGCGGAATTTAAAAACACAGACTAGGACACGGACAAATCCAACAGGTGGAGAACCAGCTTGTTCAGGGAGAGGCCTCAGGCTGCTGGCATCCATCTTAGCTCTCTTGGCCCCAACCCCCACGCCTCAGGCTACTCTGAAAGGGCCCAGCACCTGGCTTCACTTCCTGGAGCCTGGCAATGTCACATTCATGGTGATGGACTTATCACTTGTTGGTCGGAACTCAAAAAGGCAAGGAGAGCAGTTTTTCACTGTCCTACATTAGTGTCTAAGAGGATGATTGATACAGATCAGAAAACTAGTTTTTTTCTTAATGGATATGGAGTTCCTTTCTGAAAATTCCAAAGACTAAGGCAAGACAGGTACTCCCTGCCCACCTGGTCATGTGAGTGGCTCTTCAGGGTTACACACTCCTCTTCCTTAGCAAATCTTCAAGTCAGGGTTTCCACCTGGCCACCTCTAATTCTTAAAACACCCTTCCATACCTCCCCATAAAGCCCAGGCATTCAGACCAGTGCTATGCCTCACTTAGTAGTACTATCTGGTTTTATGACTCCCATCTATCTGCTGTGGCGAGCACATGTCCCTCTGTGGCCTAGTCTTCAGCAATGGTTTCTCCTAAGCTACCATCTTCCCCATAGGCCCATGTGTACTGAGTCTCCAAGCCCTACATACATCCCTCAGTATTCAGTTTAGGGGCTATCTACCTGAGAAAGGCTTGCCCCAATAGTACCAACCACTATCCACTAAAGAAAGGACTTTTCTCTCTATATGTGGTGCTGGCTCCTACCTTTTCCTCTGCACAAGGTATATTATTCTGGAATTCCAGCCAACACTGATGAGCACAGTTCTAGGCATAATTTCAGCACCATACATATACACGTATTATTAGTCCTAGCAGCATCATTCCTTTTCATAGATTAAGAGACTGGCACAGAGTAATTAACAAACTTGCTCAAGCGCACATTATAGAACAAACATTTGAGCAAAAGTGTGACTTGGATGCTGTACAAGAGTCCAGGCCACTTCCCAATGCTATATACATGCACTTCATGTGTGGGTAGGATGGGCTGTGACAAGGAGCATCCTTTCTTCTCATTCTTCTTTGATCTACACCTGACACATCACAAGTGCATAACACGTTCATTTAACAGTCATGAATGGTGTGGAAATTCCACTGGGAGTTGATCTGCCATTCTGAGGAACCCCTAAGTAACAGTTCATTTCCCTAATTGCTTCATTTATTTTCATCAGTCTTTTTTTTTTTTTTCCCATGTAATATACCTCATACTGGAAACTAAGACTCTGAAGCAAAGGACCACTCTAGGTAGAACAACTCTCTCCTTAACATACTCCAGAGAAAAATGAATATATTTCTATTTCTGTCTGGGATAGGTTACATAGGTTATATACTGTCCACTTTAACACAGGAGTCTTTGTCTTAGAAAGGCACTAGAGAAATTTTGGTAAGACCCAACACCTTTCCGAAACAGGAATGTGTGAGTTATGTCATTTTGGAGCTGCAGAGAAATACTGATTCTAAAGGTAAGCCTGGTTTTACCAAGGCTTCATGTGTGGGTAGGATGGGCTGGGGTTCTGGGTCACCAACACTGATAAAATGGAGATCTTGTCTTATAGGTGATTTCTAACTCAGCAACATAGGTGACATTATCAAATAAACAAAAATGCCCCCAACCGGCAGAAGTTGACTGTATTTTTATTTCCTCACAAAACTTTCTATTGAAAATTAGCAAGCCAGGTCAGTTTATTTCAAAAATTTTGTAGGTTGGCATAAAACCTATAAGGAAACTCAAGACCCACATTTATGCATACTATACCTGAAAGTTAGTCCATATCTCTTATGTTCTCATCTAAGATTTAATATTTACAGAGATGGTAATAAAACAGCCAACATGATACAGTCATCAAAAGAAAATCTGTGCATTTTCTTTGAGAAAAAGTTCCCAAGATAGAATGAGAACCCCTGAGAATCTATATCTGAAGTCAGGTTTCTGTCCCCCTCCCTACAAATCCTCATCTGGGCCACTTAATCTCTCTGAAAAAGGGGGAACCCTCCCCCGCAATCCAACAAACAAGATCTGCTCTGCTCACAGCCACTGCGCTCCAATTGGGGCAGTGCAACTCAAGATAAGGCCTTTGCAATAGGCACATTATATCTGGGGAAAGTGGAAAGCAAAACTCTCTGACGATACTGATAAACAAATGTTGAAGACCTTTTAGCTGGGAGTGCCATACAACACCTTAAGTGTTTCCCAGATCTAGTCTAACAAGTGATTCTAAATTATTGAGACATACAACAATTTACCTGTAATATAGTGAAGTCAGATGATGAAGTATCTAAATTGTTTAGAGTTTCTTTGTCCTCTACCTATAACAAAATAGGAGAACATTGTTTATTTCATGAATAAGGTAACTCAATGGTATATGCACACAACAAAAATGAACAGCCATGAAAAATCACTTATGGGGCCTCCCTGGTGATGCAAGGGGTTAAGTCTCAGCACTGTGAAGCTATCAGCAGCCACTGCAGCAAGAGTTCAATCCCTGGCCAGGGAGCTGACCCACATAGTGCAGCAGATCTCTTCTGTCTCACCCACTGCTCCCCTCAGCAGTGTATTTTAGTACATCTGCCTGTTCTGCTCCCCACTCTGTCTCTGGTGACGCCTCTCATGCCCATACACCTTTGGCCTACACCCCAGTTTTTGCATGCATAAAAATAAAATAAATGAAAAAAAAATCACTTATGACAAAAGTGCACTTATGACAGTGCAGGAAGCAAAATGGCATCATAATGTGATTCTCTATTGACTGGAAAAAATAATTTATTTAAATTGGCTGGTGTACAGAGGAACACTGGGAGTGGAGGCCATTCTTCCAGGAACACTGTACACAATCAGGCTATAGAGCAGATTATTTAATTTCCATGGCTACCACTGATTTCCCAAATATGGATGCTGATGCTGGGAACAGTGCCCTTGAAGTGGCTGGCACCTTGTCTGGAATGGCATCCTTGTCTGGAATCTGCCTCCCAGCACCACTGACTTCTGAATTAGGTATGGAGACAGGAGCACATAACTAACAAAGTTCACGTAACCCATAAGCAACCATCCTATGGTGCCAGGCACTGCTCTAAGTCAAGTCAGTAAACTGTCAAAAGACAGAAAGCGAATATTTCAGGCTTTGCAGGCCAGATGGTTTCTGTCACGACTCACCTACTGGTGCCATTGTATCATGTAATCAGTCACAGACAGTTGTCACCAACAGGTATGGCTGTGTCCCAAGAGATCTGATTGGATCAGGTCTACAGTGTGATGATTTCTTTTCTAAGCCTGTGATAAACACTCATCTATTTACTCCTCCCCAAAACATAGTATTTTTCTAAGGCCCGATTCACACAGCAAATTAAGAATCAGGGCTTCCCTGGTGGCACAAGGGGTTAAGATGCAACCTATGAAGCTATCCGCACCCACTGCAGCATGAGTTCAATCCCTGGCCAGGGAGCTACCCACAAGGTGCAACAGACCTCTCCTGATTTGCCCGCTGCTCCCCTCAACAGTGTATTTCAGTCAATCTGCCTGTTCTGTTCCCCACTATCTCTGGTGAATCCTCTCAACCCCCACACCTCTGGTCTACACCCTAGTTCTTATATGCATAAATAAATCTCTAAAAAAATTAAGAATCAGATCATCAAGTCTATGTTTTTACTCTTAAATTATGCTGCTACTACTACATCTAAGTTATTTAACCATTATTCTGAGAAATGGCGGAACTGGATAACTGGCAGAGAACAGGGTTTCCTTTCCTTGGAACTACTTGAGAGACACTCATTCCAAGAGATCTGAGAGGATTACTGTGAAAACTAGATGTCTCCTCCCAAGGACCAACATGTAAGGAGTCCTACAGAGACTCCTCATGACTTGTACTTTTTTCATTGCCTTTTCTATCTGACAATTATCCATCTTCCTAGTAATAAAATAACCCAGTAAATTCACGGCATCGAGGCAGTGTATGAGTTAAACAGAGGGACTCTGGAATTAGCCTGGTTTTAATTCAAATGGTACATGGGCACACAACAGCATCTATATGTCACAGAGTTGCAATAAAGGATTAAAGGACATAATGCCTAATGCCCGAGAGTTTTGCCACAATAATTGCATTACACACTGGATTTGTTTCTAACTTGAAAAAAGCTAAGGGTTAAAAACGTCCAAGTTTATTATTAAGGGTGACTTATTAGGAGTAACAATCAGTTCCTAACAGGAAACGACCAACTTTTTAATCTCCATTTTGGTATTTTCAAGGCCTCTAACCATGATACCACACCAATCTCCTATAATAGGAAGGCTGTGAACAGTGTCCTCAAAAAGTTTAATGGTGAGTTATGCTAAAAGTTAGCATATACTAGACTACTTCATGAAACACCACTTTTCAATAAAGTGTGTTTCCAGATTCATGTGACTTTTACAGATTAGTTATCATCTTATGAACTAGCATTAAAAAAGAACTTAATTCCAAATAGAAAACATCTATTATGGTATGTAAGAAACTGATACATTCCGGGACATTCTGAACACACGGCCGAGTTACCTACAGCATGGTCTTGAAGCTGCTCAGGAAGCTCTCTCATTTCTCCCTCCACCAGCTCTCTACTGTCAGACAGGGACTCTGGAAGGTTATCAGTATCATCATCTTCCACACAGTCTGCAACACTTCCATTATCGATTTCTGCTTCATCCAGCACACTGATATCCATCATGTCGATGTCCTGCAAGTTCTCCAAGCTGGTTTCAACATCTTCCTGTGATAAAACAAAACAAAACCATCACACAATGGCAGCCAATTCCTTTACCCAGCTTATCAACAAAGCTGCACATACCTGTCCGTCTCCAGAATTTTCTTCTAGTCCATTATCTTCTACACCCTCTTCTTCTGGTTTACGCCCTAAAGAAAAGTTGTTTACAGCATTAAGTCAATATATACATTTTTCAGAAACAGTAACGTTCACTTTCGTAGCACCTAAAACATCCATTGCTCTTCTCCATTTAGACATAATGTGCAATCATTCATGGCAGGCCACTGTGGACAAGGCAGCCCCATACTTGCAGAAGAGGTTCTGTTCTAATCAGAAGCCTGGAGAAGCATAAAGAGCTGAAAATGGGCTCTTAGTAAGGGAGGTGGCACACCAGACCAATCTTAATGCCTAGCCCTCTCTTCAAATGGCTTTGGTTAAAGTAGTATATCATATCATACAAATGTGATATTTAGTTAATGGCATGCCACATGTTTTCCCACATATAAAACACAAACAAAAAAGTTAAAAGTCATAATTAAATTTACCACCTAGAATTAGCCCTCCTGTTATCACACAGATAACATAACTATCCTCCCATACATTATTTGATAAGCACACATGTACTGTAAAAATAGCATTGTACTATCATTGTCATTCTGAAATCTCTTCTCTAAGTATGTTGTGACAATCCTTACACATATTTTTTAAAAAGATTTATTTATTTATACAAACACTGGGTACAGTCAGAAGCGTGAGAGGGTGAGAGAATTCACCAGAGCCAGAGCGGGGAGCAGAACAAGCAGAAGGACCGAAGTACATTGCTGAGTGGAGCAGCGGGCACGGCAGGAGAGGTCTGTTGCACCATGTGGGACCCTCGCCAGTGGCCAGGAATTGAACCGGAGCTGCAAAGGCTTCGGGCACCTTCGTAGTCCAGCGCTCAAATGCTGCGCCACAGGGGAGGCCCCATATTTTTAATACCATTATAAGGAGATACCACACCACTTATGATCAATACCTTTATCTTTAAAAATTTTAAATGCTCATAAAGGTAAATAGGCTAACCCAATTCTTTTTGCATACAGGTAATTATCATCTTAGAATATACTTGAAGATTTTTTTAAGAGATTCTTTTATTTATGCATACATAAAGTAGGGTGTAGGCCAGAGGTGGGTGGGTGGGTGGGTGAGAGGATTCACTAGAGATAGAGTGGGGAATAGAACAGGCAGATTGACTGAAATACACTGCTGAGGGGAGCAGTGGGTGAGCCAGGAGAGGTCTGCTGCACCATGTGGGAAGCTCCCCAGCCAGGGATCGAACTCATGCTGCAGTGGCTGCAGAGAGCTTCATAGGTTGCATCTTAACCCCTTGCGCCACCAGGGAGGCCCAAGAGTGTATTTTTTTTAAAGATTTATTTATTTATGCATACAAGAACAGAGGTACAGGGTGAGGGTACGTATGTGTATGTGTGCTTGTGTATTTAAGAGAAAGGGGATTCACCAGAGACAGAGGGGGGAGCAGAACAGGCGGATCTACTGAAACACACTGCTGAGGGGAATAGCAGGCGAGACAGGAGAGGTCTGCTGTGCCACGTGGGTTGGCTCCCTGCCTGGGGACATGGGATCAAACTCATGCTGCAGTGGCTGATGATAACTTGATAGCACTGAGATTTTAATCCCTGAGTCACCAGACAGGCCCCTGAAGAGTAAATATTTTTAAAGTTTGTATTAAAAAGAGGCTTATGTATCATCAAGACATTCTAAGTTTGTTCAATTCAAAATTCAACAGTGAACAGAAGCACCAACCTTTCTAAATATCAAAATCACCTATTTTTTTTTTAACTTGTGTCCATGTGTGCTAATCAAAAAAGGAATACCCATTTTAACCTGAACTTATCTAATTACTAAGGTTGCATGTTAAGCCATTTGCCTGTAAAAATTTCTCATTTATGACTTCTCACCATTTAAAAACTTTTGTTGCTTTTCTGTTTTATATTTACCTGCCACATGTACAATTTAATTTTCTCCTGGTTCTTCACTAGTCTATTAATTTTGCTTATGGGTAAATTTCACTTTCATGCAGTCAAAGCTATTAATTTTATATACAGATGGTTTTTAAAAAAAATAAATTTATATAGTTGTTCATTTTTATACAATGTTTGATTTCTCACCTTAAGTGTAATCTACATAAAATTCCCACCATCAAGTCTCCCGTGAACTGTCATCACAGTCTGTGCTCTTTCCTCCTGTTTTGCTCCCTCTCCCTTCTCCTTCCCTGCTGTATGTGTCAGACTTATAGTTTGTCTGCCAGTTGTCTTTGTGTTTCTCTTGACCCCTTCTTTGGTTTCTCTATATTCCTCCTATAAGCAAAACCATCCGACATATTTCTTTTTCCTGATGACTTATTTCACTGAGCATGATCCCTTCCAGCTCCATCCATGTTGCTGCAAATGGCATGAGTTTATCTTTTTTTGATTGCTGAATAGTATTCCATTCTGCATATATATACCACATCTTCTTGATTCAGTCATCTATTTTTGGGCATTTGGGTTGTTTCCACATCTTGGCTATTGTAAATAGTGCTGCGATAAACACCGGAGCGCAGGTTTCCTTCTGCATTAATGTTTTTTGTCCTTTGGGTAAATTCCTAGGAATGGAATTGTTGGGTCACATGGTAGCTACATTTTTAGTAGTTTGAGGGTCCTCCACACAGCTTTCCAAAGTGATTGGACCAGTTTGCATTCCCACCAGCAGTGTAAGAGGGCTCCTTTTTCTCTGCACCCTTGCCAGTATTTGTTGCTTCCAGTTGTTTTTTTTTAATATAGGCCTTTCTCACTGGTGTGAGGTGGTATCTCATTGTCGTTTTGATTTTCATTTCCCTGATTAAGTGATACTGAGCATTTTTCCATATATCTGTTGCCCATTTTCTGACTGGCTTGTGTGCTTTGTTTTTGTTGAGTCCTGTGAGCTACTGGTAGATCTTTTAAATTCAGTCCCTTATCACTTGTATGGAGTGCAAATATTTTCTCTCTACCCGTAGGGAGTCTTTGTTTTGGTTATTGTCTCTCTTGCTGTATAGAAGCTTTTTAGTTTGATGTCGCCCCAGCTGTTTATCTTTTCCTTCTCTTTGTTTCCGGAGATGAGTCCTCAAAGATGTTTCTGAGTTGTATGTCATGGAGTGTTTCGCTTACGTTTTCTTCTATATATTTTATGTTACATTTTCAGGTCTTATATTCAAGTCTTTTTATCCACTTTGAGTTGGTTTCTCTCTATGGTGTAAGGTAGTCATACAGTTTCATTCTTTTTCATGTGGCAGTCCAGTTTTCCCAGCACTATTTATTGAATAGACCATCCTTGTTCCATTGCATATTCTTTGCTCCTTTGTCATAGATTACTGGTCTGTATATGTGTGGCTTTATTTCTGGGATTTCAATATGGTTCCATTGGTCTGTGTGTCTGTTTTTGTTCCAGTACCATATTGTTTTAAATATAATGGGTTTGTAGTATAGTTTGAAGTCTGGGCGTGAGATACCTCCATTCTCATCATTTTCAGTCAGGAGAGCTTTGGCTATTCGAGGATTTTGTGACTTCACGTGAATATCAGCACTATTCATTCTATCTCTTTGAAGAATGCCATTGAGATTTTTATCAGAATTGCATTGCATCTGTAAATTGGTTTCAGTAGGATGCCTTTTTTTTTTTAAAGATTTATTTATTTATTTATACAAGAACTGGGGTACAGGCCAGATGTGCGGGAGGGTGAGAGGATTCACCAGAGATAGAGTGGGGAACAGAACAGGCAGACTGACAAAATACACTGCTGAGGGGAGCAGCGGGCGAGACAGGAGAGGTCTGCTGTGCCATGTGAGACCCTTGTCGGCCGGCCGGGATCGAACCAGCACTGCAGAGGCTGCAGACAGCTTCACGGTGCGGGGCTCAACTGCCTGCGCCACCAGGGGAGGCCCAGGATGGCCATTTTGACGTGAATTCTTCCAACCCACAATATGTATAGGTGATTTTTTACCCTTATGTTTAGAGGCTCTTCTCCACACTAAAACTGACATATTCACCTATATTTAGTTCTTTTTCAGTTTTAATATTTGAATTTTCAGTTTTAGGCTAAGTGGGACGATTTTAGAAATGATTATCTAATCTGGATTTTCCAGGACCACTTGCTATTCTTTTCCTTACCCCCTCCCTTATTAATTTGAAGCCTTGATATCAGTATTCTAATATATGCTTGGGACTACTTAACATTTCTAGTCTCTTCCACTGATCTGTTATTTTTTTTTAAGATTTATTGATTTATTTATACAACCACAGGTCACAGTCAGAAGCGCAGGAGGGTGAGAGAATCCCCCAGAGCCAGAGCGGGGAGCAGAACAGACAGACTGACGAAGTACACTGCTGAGGGGAGCAGCGAGTGCGGCAGGAGAGGTCTGCGCGCCATGTGGGACCCTCGCCAGTGGCCGGGGATCGAACCGGTGCTGCAGAGGCTGCAGGCAGCTTCGCAGTCCAGCGCTCAATCGCTGCGCTGCCCTGATCTGTTATTCTTCTTCCAATTTTAATTAGTAACATTATAAAATGTAAAGTGCTGAGAGTAACAAAGAAAATGAAACAACTGAATTGCACAAATGACTTAAATGCAAGGGTTCTTTCAAGATTATAGTAATGAAAAAAATTAAGATGCTAGATACTTTTTTAGGTTTGCATTTCAATGTGCAAAAATGAAGATAACATTCGATCTTGAGAACAGACTTGTTAAAATGAGAAATTTTTTGAAGCAGTATAGTTTCACTGTCTTAGTGATTATTTTAAGAGATAACTAACCACTCCTAAGATAGAAGACTATGTCTCCCTCCATGTATCCATTCATCCCATATTCTGTCCAAAACTCTGGTTAATTAGCTATTGGTATTTTCTACTATTCTTGTTTTTCATTTCTTAAGTATCTATCATCTAGTATAGATAACCTGCATATTTAAATAAACAAACTAAAGCCCTGATATCCTCCCCTTGTCATTAGCTCAATTTCTCTTTCTATACTTTTGTGTGACTGTCTGGTAAGGCTAGTCTCTCTTAATAGCTCTTTTCAATATTTTCCTAAGTATCCACCCCACCAACCCCAAATCACCAGCTCTTATTTACCTTTTGACTCTCTCTTTCTCCCACCTCCTCCCTCTTCCCCTTAGGCTCAGAAAGCTCATTTATTAGTGTTCAACAATTGTGTTTAAGTATTTAGGTTTGTCAAACCATCCACTATGTAAAAGTCCAATATTTGTCTTTGTCAGATTTGCCTTATTACAGATAATTTCCTCAAACTCTTCATTTTGCTGTAAATGACAATTTAGGCTTTCCTTATGACTGACTAGTATTTCAATGTATGGATATGCCAAATCTTCTTGATCCAGTCGTATCAGTGGGAATTGAGATTGCTTCCATGTCCTAGCTATAATAAACAACTTGCAATAAACATTGTATTGTTGAGCACATAATTCTTTGATGGCTTCATATTCTTTGGCTAGATGTCCAAAAGTGGGATTACTGTATCATACAGTATTTTAAAATTTTTAATTTTTAAAAATTCAGATTACTTTTCAAAATGTTTGTACAGTTCACATTCCAACCAACACCATAATAGGGTCTCCAAAGCCTCTCCAGCACTTGTTAGGGGACCGTTTAATATGTGCCAGTCGCATGAGTGTGAGATGTTATCTCACTGGGGTTTTCAGCAGCATCTCCCTTATTAAGGTACCAAACATATGTCCGTGTTTCTGCTGCCTTCCAGTTATCTTTTTTGGTGAACTGCCTGTTCACCAAATACGCTGCCATTAATTGGGCTGTATTTTTTATTAAGTTATATACGTTTCTGGGTGTATCTTAGCTAATAGCCCCTTTGACAATTGTATGTGTATTTATTATGCGAATATTTTCTCCCTTTCAATAGGATGTCTTTTTAATTTAGTCTTTCACTCTCTGTGTAAAAGTTTTTTAACTTGAGGTAATTGTTCCAATTGTTTAGTTTTGCTTTTCTTTCTCTTGCCATGGTCTCCATAGGTCTTATATCTAAGCCTCCAATCCATTTTGAGTTTATTTTTGTGTATGGCACTAAGAGAATGATCCAACTTCATCCTTCCACCATGTGACTGTCCAGTTTTCCCAGTACCACTTGCTTATCAAATTCTTCTTTCTACACTGTATGGCCATGGCTCCTGTCATGAATTAGCTATTTTTATTCCAATACCACAGTTTTAATTTCTATAGCTGTAACAGTATAAAGTCAGGTGGCATGACGTTCCATTTCTCTCTCTTCTAAATATTGATTTTACTATGGTTCCACATAAATTTTAATACTTTCTGTTCAGCTTCTTTGAAGAATGGGAACTGCAGTAAACTTATATAGTGCTTCCAGCAAAATCATCCTTTTGTCTGTTGATTTTTCCCTATCCATGACCATGTCTTTTCATCTTATGTCATGATCACTATCCTCTAATAAAGTTTTATAGGTTTTTATTGTTTATGTGCTTCACTTCCTTGGTTAAGTTAATCCCTAGGTTTATGATTCTTTTCTAAGTGGTTGTGAAAGGATTTTAATTTCTTCTTCATTTGTGTATAAAAGTGCAGATTTTTACAGCTGATTTTGTAACTTGCCAATGTGCTGTATTTACTGTTTCTAATTGCTTTTTAGGTGGAGGTTTTCTAAAAATGATCTTTATTATGTGTAGTATCATATCACTGCAAATAACGATAATTTCACTTTTTTCAACACAGATTTCCTAGGCTGGAAATCTTTTTGAGTATTTTAAATATCTCCTGCCATTTCCTTCTTGCCTGTAGGGTTTCCACAAAGTCCAGTCTAATAGGTTGTTCCCTTATTGAATATGCTGCTTTCTCTTGATGCTTTTAATAGTCTGTCCTTATCAGTAGCTTTCAACTCTCAACAGCTTAATTATAATTTATCTTGGGGCATGTCAGTCTGATATTTTGTTTGGAACTCTTTGGGCCTCTTGGATCAGAACATACAGTTAATGTTCCAGATTGAGATGGTTCTCAGCAATTATTTCTTTACAATTTCTATGTGTTTCTTTCTCCTCTTCTTCAGGACTGTAATGATACAGATATTACTTCTCCTTGGGTTATTCCCAAAAACCTCTTAAGCTGTTTTTATTCTACTTTTCTTTGTGTGTCTGTTTTCTACCACTGTGCTTTTCCTGCTAAGTCTTTGCTTTTCTTTTTTCATTATTTATTTTTATACAAGAGCTGGGGGAGGGTGAGAGGACCCACCAGAGAGACAGAGCGGGGAGTAGAACAGACAGATGGACTGAAAACACTGCTGAGGGGAGCACTGGGCGAGACGGGAGAAATCTGCTGCACCATGTGGGTATCTCCCCAGCCAGCCGGGAATGGAACCCCCATTGCAGAGGCTGTGGACAGCTCAACCCGCTACGCCACCAGGAGGCCCTGTTTCATTTATATTTTTTAAAAGATTTATTTATTTATGCATACAGGAACTGGTGTATAGGCCAGAGGTATGGAGGGTGAGAGGATTCACCAGAGACAGAGTGGGGAACAGAACAGGCGACTGGCTGAAAAACACTGCTGAAGGGAGCAGTAGGCGAGACAGGAAAGGTCTGCTGCGCCATGTGGGTAGCTACCTGGCCGGGGATAGAAATCATGCTGCAGAGGCTGCGGATAACTTCATAGTGTTGTGCTTAACCCATTGCCCCACCAGGGCAATTATAAGAATCTCATATTTTTCTGACCTTTATGATATTCCTGCTTTTCATTATTCTTTGCTTTTCTTTATTTGGTAAGCATGGTTACAACTGGTATCTTAAACTCCTCATCAGACATATTCCAAAGTTCTGCTGGTTGAGACTTCTCTAGGTAATACCCCCTTCCCCCCGGTCATTTCTGACATGTTCTTCTGTTGCTCTGCTTTTAGTTTTTAAAATTTTATTTATTTTTGTGTAGGTCAGAGGTATGAGGGAGTGTGAGGGTTCACCCTAGACAGAGTGGGGAGAACAGGCAGATTTACTAAAATACTCTGTTAAGAGGAAAAGCAGGTGAAACAGGAGAGGTCTGCTGCGCCATACATGGGTTAATCCTTGGCTGGGGATCAAACCCAGGCCACAGCTGTGACAGCATGGATAGCACTGAGATTTAATCCCCACGCCAACAGAGAGGCCCTCAAGATAACTTTTTAAGGCTATTAAGAATTGTTTCAAGCAATACAAAGGAACCAGACATTAATGTCTATATTTAATGATTTCTTGTAAGTTTCTAAAAAAAAGTAGCTTTCAGGGGGAAAAAAAAAAAAAAAAAAAAAAAAGCAAAGACAAGCCCTAAGTTTGATCACTCATATCACAATTGAGGATTTTTAGAAAAATCTCTCGTAGGCCTAAGACTTTCCTTATAACCTACATATAACCTATATTACTTAATTTGTACATATTCTCATTTCATTCATGTTTCTAGGCCTAATCTTACTTAAGATAGAAGTAAGTATGTCATATGCTTTGGTGGCTGGCTGGGAACTCATTACCATTTTATAGTATACTATAGCAAAGTACGAAAGTTTCAAATGTTTGGACTCAAACTGGTGGTTTCTGTAAATGGGCCAGGACAATGCACCAGGAGCATCCCCCCAGATTTAGTCTATTTGATAAAACTGCTCCTTGTTTTTCTAGAATTCTAGTTACTAGGATAACTTAGGTAGGTTGCCACAAACTTGCCATCCTTTACACTATATCTCTCCGTTTTACAAGAAAGGCAGTTGTTCCATCAAGCAGAATCAGTGTTTTCCATTTTCATGACCAACTTATCTCCTGAGCAATGGCACAGCACACTGCTGCCCAGATCCCTCCCAGGAGAGAATTCTCCAGCGTAAGAAACAACCAGAAATGTCAAGATTATCCTAAGAATGTTGATCTTCAATATAGAAAGCACACCAACCAGCTGGTATACTTATAAGCAACTATTCCTTTTTTTTTTTTCTTAAAGATTTATTGATGCATACAAGAACTGAGGTACAGGCCAGAGGTGTGGGGGAATGAGAGGATTCATCGGAGATAGAGTGGGGAACAGAACAGGCAGATTGACTGAAATACACTGCTGAGGGGAGCAGTGGGTGAGACAGGAGAGGTCTGCTGTGCCATGTGGGTAGCTCCCTGGCCAGCTGGGGATCAAGCTTGTGCTACAGAGGCAGCGGATAGGGTGACAGTGCTGTGTTTAACCCCTTGTGCCACCAGGGTGGCCCAACAACTATTCCTTTCCAAAGATGGAAAGCAATGTGTTTAAACCAATCCAAAATTAATGTGGATAGAAAATATCACTCTGGAAAAAACTGTTGGCACCAACTATCTTTAGTAACAAGGTAAAGGGTGCCCTTCAAATCCTTGCAACATGGTGTAAGCATGATCCTTGTTCTTGCCTCCACATTACAGCCATCTCCCTGCTCTTGGCCCATGAACAGTTCCCAGACCCCAAGTCTGGGATCCTGTCGCCTCTTCCTCTGTTAACATCTGAGTCAGCGATTATGTCCAACTCACTTGTTAGATCACCTCCCTCATAGATCCTGCTACAATGGGACAGTTGCATCAGAAGGGCCATTATTTATTTGATTACATTTGTGCAATTATACAGATGATTCCATTAAAAGATTCACTCATTTCATTACACTACTATAAGAGTCACCCAAGAGATAACCATTGCTAACAGTTTGGTAGCCCTTCAAGACACTTTCTGTGGCATTTACATAAATATATATATTAAGGACTGCAATAAATTGTTATATAAATGATAACAAACTGTTACTTTCTGTAACTTGCTCTTGGTATTAAAGGCTTGCAATATTTATATATATATATAAAGTCATCTCCATCTTTCAAACTCTTGTGTGTTCCCTAGCTTAGCTACCTCCTAAAATGACCTGATCAACTTACTATCAATACCCATTTTCTCATACTCGTGCCAAATGACAGATATTAAAATTTGTGTATATTTCCACCTGTGTGATAGGGAAATAGATATCTCAGTTCTATATGTAACCCTTCAATTACCAGCAAGAGAATCTTTTCTAACACATAGGCCATGTTTTTTTCTTATGCTGTGAATTGGTGATTTGTCATTTCTGCTTGACTGAAATATTCGTCTACTTTCCTTATTGACTTTGATGAGTACTTAATACTCTCTGGATACACACGCATGCACGCCCCACCCCCCCATCCCGGCCCCAGTTTGTTGTGTGTCTTAATTATTTATAGTGTCTTGCAAGGAGGCTTAAAATTTTTATGCTGTCAAAAATATTTTTTTTTAATTTAATTTTCTTAGTTTTAATTTCATTTCAGGTCTTCCTTACCAGTTACTAAAGCACTACCCTAGCTGGAATTTCTATTTGCATGGAAGGAGGTAGGAAAAAAACTTTTTCTTACCACTAGTTAGACAGTTTTACTGTCTAACTAAAATCCTTAGTGCTACCTTTACAATGAACAAATTCTCCTTTACTGTTTCCAATAATATTCTACCATAAAATAAAAGCAAATTTACATTACTGTTTTTTAAGCATTTCTTTTTAGGTTACTTCAGGGGAATCAACAACTTTCTGATATGTCATAATATCTAGGAAAACTTTCTCAAAACTAGTCACGCCATAAAGTCTTGAATTTCTTTTTATTTATTTATTTTTAAGATTTACTTATTTATGCATAGAAGAACTGGGTTGCACGTCAGAGGTGTGTGTGTGTGTGGGGTGGTGGTGGTGGTGAGAGAATTCACCAGACAGAGTGGGGAGCAGAAGAGGAGAGACAGGAGAGGTCTGTTGTGCCATATGTGGATTAGTTCCCTGGCCAGGGATGGAACTAAGGCCTCAGGGGATCATAGCGTGATAGAGCTGAGACTTAACCCCTATGCCACCAGGGAAGCCCTTGAACTTTCTCTTTAAATCTATTTACTATTTAAAAACACTATACACACACATACATACATACTCATGCATATATTTATATATTTTCTCTGTGTTTTTATATATTTATACATCCATCTGGCAACATTAAGAATTGATTTGCAAATAGAATAATTGTGACCTCAAAAATCCAAGCTATCAAGCGATAAACAATGGTAAGTGCTAGCAAGTTTGGCAGCTGCACTTCATTTAGCCATGGCTAAAAAAAAAAACAAACCTCAAATTGTCTCTGACTTATTTCCGATAGCTTTAAGACTACCAACAGACCATACAAATCCATCACTGGCCTAGAAGCTGACATCCCAGTAGCAAACAGTACCACACTACACAATAAGGAACATGGGTACCTGGAAGAAATGGCTGAATCCAGGGGTGGAGCAGGAAAAACCCAAGAGACTAGAATATCTTCTTATGCCAAAAAGTAAGTAAATGCTGGAAGAGTGACGTGTGATGTCAAAAAGACATAGGGGCAAGCTATAAGGGGCCCTTCTGAACATCAAGATGATAATCACCAATGTTTATGACTTACTGAACAAAGTAACACTCTCTAAGTTCACACTGTAAAGTGAGGGACAAGGGCAAGCTGTCTCTTATGGTAGAAGGAATAGTAAGTTTAGAAAATTGCCATTAGGTAAGATGCAGTAGGGGCCTCCCCTGGTGGCGCAGCGGTTAAGCGCTGGGCTGCGAGGCTGCCTGCAGCTTCTGCAGCGCCAGTTTGATCCCTGGCCACCGGCAAGGGTCCCACCAAAAAAGAAAAAAAAAAAAAAAGAAAAGCAGTGGATGCTGAAACTAGTGGTAGGAAAATTGGATATTTACATGTCTCAGGGTATCTTCCTCAAAGATACAATTACAATGGGTAAGAAAGTAACTTTCCAGGGGAGAAACTGGACAGTTATCACTTGAAGTCACTTATTCAAACTGATAGCACCTGATCCTGGAGAGACGACACAGAAGATTAACATCTTTTGATGTTAGGTATTTGCGATAAAAATGTGTAATTTAAATCTAGTTATGGAAAAAAAAAAAGCCAAATTGAAAAATGGGCTTCAGAACAAGTTGTATGTACTCTTCACAAATGGGAATCACAAGTCTTAGGAAGCGTTCCAGATCACAGGAAATGAAAGAGATGTGATAACTGGATGTAATGCTTGACAATGATTTTTCTCTCTGAGCTATGAAGAACATTATTGGGACAAACAACAACGTCAATAAATGTTGATTTCTTGATTTTGATGACTAAGGTTATGTAATGTCCTTGCTGTAGGCAATACTATATGTAATATGTAGGGCAAAGGGACACATGCCTGTACTTTATTCTCAAATAGTTCAGGAAAAGAACATATGCATGTACATGTGTGTGTGTTTGTATAAAGAGAACACAAGTGTAGTAAGATGCTTACATTTTGGGACTCTGGGTGAGGGATATATGGAAATTCCTTGTACTGTTATTACACCTTTTCTCTAAGGATGAAATTATATAAATATCACCCAGCAGTACAGAAGTATAACATGCTGACTTTACCTTTCTACTCAAATTTATTTTGCTGGTAATTTTTTGAAAATTCTGCTAAACAAATTATTGGTGTAAAACTATACTGGAGGAGTGTTAGGATTACCTGAGATAAGTTTTCTGGGATTCTGATGAAAATAACAAATATACTGATTTGAAACCATTTTGAGTTTGTTCAACAAATGGGCCAGAAGACCTCTATTTTCAGTTAAAATCTTGATAAAATCAAATAAGGCTGGCTGTTGAACATAATTTAGCAGAACTTAAGATATTTGCCCTATGAAATATCACAATGTACCCCAAGATGGAACTGATTATACTGAACAAAATAAATCAGACACAGAAGAGTTTGTACTGAATGGTTCTATTTTACATGAAGTTCCAGAACAGGCAAAATTAACCTAACAGTGAAAGTAATCACAACATTTTTCGGTTTTGTTTTGGGAGTAAGGAGAAGGTGTGACTGAGAAAGGGCACAAGGAGCTTTTCTGAAAGAAATGTTTCATAGTTTGATTCCTATCTACCCTATATTTTACACAAAATGAAATAGTCAAATATAAAAGTAAAACTGTAGTCTTACACTACAATGTAGAACATTTTTATACTTTTAAAGCAAAAGAGGCTTTTTTAAACCACATAAAATACAGTAACCACACACAACAGTTTGACTGAACTGCCTGCATTAAGTATTAAAACTTTAATGACCAAAACAATGACAGACTGAGAAAAAAACAACTGTGACACTTTATATGAGAACTCTCAAAAGTCAGTAAGACAAGCAACCCAATAGATAAATGAGCAGAGGGCAAGAAAAGGCAATTTAGAAATTATAAAATGGGACAATTAATCAGGAGCTGTCTAATCTGTGAAGAAATGCTGATGAAAACTACCTGTGTAGGAACACTGAAAAACACAATGAAATGTTTTTCCTCTATACTACAGGCAACATTTAAAAGAGTCAACATTAAGTAGAGTGAGGAAATGGTAACTCCCACCATTGGTAAAAATAATAACCAGTACAGATGATTGGCTAACTATTTTTGTTAGTGCCCATTTTAAAACTCTTCAACTACACAGGTATTTCTGGCTCATGGTAGCACTGAAAGTCAGAAATGCACAGTGAAAACTGTAAAAAAACAAAAACATCAACAGGCTAGTAATGATAAGACTGTGGTATAGGCATATGAAGGATGACTATTAAGCTGTCAAAAAAGAATGAAGTCTATTTATTTTGTTTATAGCACCATATAAAGATGTCCTTAAGGTGTTAAACAAAAAGAAAATTTATAGACTATTTTGTGTAGTAAGACCATATCTTTAAAAGAAAAATACAAATAGCCAAGCATATTTACATCTTTATGTATTCACTTAAAAAATATATACACAGAAAGTCTGGAAAAGTATATCCAAATTCTAATAGATTGCTTCTTGACAGAGAAAAGAAAGAACATTTATACGTTACTCAATGCTTAAACACAAACCATATTCCTTTTATCAGAAGGAAAAGTAAAGCAAACGAGTTCCCCAGGCTCTATTTTCCCTTACTACAATTGTTTCTCAATTTTGCAGTACTCTCTGCCTTGGCAAAGATAATGCACAATGCACTGACTTCATTTCAAAGTGAGGTCACTGCCTGTTCTAGAGTTTACAGTAGTATGGCTAACACTGGTGTCTGCTCTCAGACATTTCAAAGCCAATTCTTTACCATCAGCCAGGTAATACGAGTATTTCATTTTGTTTGGGGCCTGAGCAACAAGGTCTTCAATTACCAAGAGACAGCTCAGAACAAATGCACAGTTTTAGCTGATTCTCTCTTAAGACAATAATTAAATACTATCATGTCAAATTACTGAGTAAATATGGGGGGGAGAAAGAGAGAAGATATAGCGCCTCAAACATCTAGTTATGGCACAGGCAGGGTGGGATAAGTGTTCAATGAAGGTATAAGAAAGTGATAAGAAACTAAGTGGCAGTGCTGAGGACTTGAGATGAGTTGCTATCAGTGGGGTCAGAATTTGCTTTGAATGCAAACAGATGGAGAGGAGTGGGCGGAGCACATGTACTCCCAAGAGAGTGAACCACATGTCTGAAGACTGACTAAAGTCCAAGATGTAGCAGAGGAAGTCACTGGGGGAAAGTGGAAAAGGGAGATTTGGGTCAGATGGCAAGGGTCATTAATGTCATGTGGAATGTGGCTTTTTATGCAGTAGGCAGTTTTGAGAGCAAGTCTTGTTTTGTCATGAGAGGGGGAAGCTATTTTCTGCAAGTCAGAACTAAATGAGGTTCAACCACATGAGTCCTAAATGCTCTCAAATTTAAAGAACTGAAGGACCTGGATAAGCAAGAGCGACTGTGAAACCTACAGAAGAAAACAAAAATGCAAACATCCCACCTTGTTTGAATTCCCACAAGTAACAAAATATAGTGAAGAAATCTTGAAAGAAAATGCAAAGCTCCATCTGGACCCATTTGATTCATAGGACCATTAACAGGCCCCTAACACAGCCAAATAGACAAGGAACATTAGCAAGGAAAGGCGTTCTGAATAAAGTTTTTAACATTAGTAGTGGCTTACAAAATCCTAAATACCTTTGCTGGACCTTTTTGATGTCTTCTTGTTTCCTTCGGAGGTAATTTCAATTTCATCAGGATTACCCCCTTCATCTTCAATTGCCTGAAAAAAAAAGTAATAGTAAAGTTCAAATAAGACAGCATAGACATGCTTTCACATAAGTTTCAGGATGCTGATCTAGAAATGGCCTCTCCTCACCCATTCATTCATTCATTCACTCATTCGTTCATCAGTTCTCCTATACCAAGTTGGTGCAAGAGCTCTGGAGTCTGACCAACTCCACCAGTTCTTAGCTGCGGTCTCAGAGAGGTTTACTTAATCACTTTGAATTTTTTTTTATTTTGGAACATGGGGCTAATAAAAGACTAACCCTAGGAAGCTGTTATAAGACCTGAAAGTCCTTCATTAATCCATGTAAAGCAGACATTCAAAGTATTACAGACTTGTTCTTATTATCATCATCATCACCACAATCTGGTTCATCCTAAGCCTCAAATGGAACTTAAAAATGTAGTGGTAGGGCCTCCCCGGTGGCGCAGCGGTTGAGCGCTGGGTTGCGAAGCTGCCCGCAGCCTCTGCAGTGCCGGTTCGATTCCCGGCTGCTCCCCGGCCACCAGAGGAGGGTCCCACATGGCGCGCAGACCTCTCCTGCCGCCCGCTGCTCCCCTCAGCAGTGTACTTCGGTCCTTCTGCCTGCTCTGCTCCTCGCTCTGGCTCTGGTGAATTCTCTCACCCTCCCGCGCTTCTGACTGTCCCCAGTGCATGTATAAACAAAAACAAACGAACAAACAAACAAATAAATAAATAAAACATGCCTCTATAAAAAAAAAAAAAAATGTAGTGGTACTCTCTGATTTGCTATCATTCACCCAGCAACGTACTGTTCAACCCCATGACCATTCTCCAGGTCATGCTTGCATTTGCCACTGTCTGGAGAAAACACTAACAACAGACTGAGTTCCTACCGTGTGTGGCATGAGACCAGAAGGGATATACATTACCTAATTGGATCACATGTCGGTGATCAACTCCAAAGGTCCTGTTCTCAACTACTAGAGGATCAATCTCATAGTAAACTGAATTATAAATCTCTTGGCAAGCCCCACCTCCCACCCTAAGAGCCTGTCATTCACTTGCACAGGTCCCACCCACACTCAATACAGTGCATGGCACCAAGGAGGAGCTCAGCAAATCATTATTGAACACGTTAATAATGACATCCTGGATACTGGGCTTCACATTTAGATTTTACTGATAAACTTTCCTCTTTACCATGCCATTCCAAGAGCACAGATTTCGTTTAAGCCTACTGCAAACCCTATGTTTTATCTGGAGATAGTTTCAGAAGACTCAGAGATTCTTAGGAGTTTACTAGTTGGAAATCAATTTAGAATGGGACAAACGGCTTCCACACCTAGTCTCTACAAAAAGCTAAGAAAATCTCTCCCTTGTCTTAAAAACCAGAGCTAGGAAGAGAAATTGGAGTTCTGCCCTGGGTTCAAAGTAAAGCACAACCTGAAAGTCCTTCACCCTTTTCCCAGGAACAGACACTTCACTACAACAGAAAAACTGCCCCAGGTAGCAGGTGTTCCATTTTGCTCTGGGTGCAGCGTTTACAGCGTCAGCCCTATGGGGACTGGGGGCTTTGAGTCATTCAACATCAACAAATGACTGGCCCTAGAAAGCTTTTATAAGAATGTTATGAATCCATGCAAAGCATGGAAAACACATTGTTTTCCCTCTACCATTCTTTTTATGCCCTTTCTGTAGGAAACATACTAACTGGATAACAGAAGTGGAGGAGGGAAAAAAATCAGTAATTGCAAGGGTAAGGTAGCAGACGGGTGTGCAGGCTGCCAGTATTTATGTATCATGTCCAAATTCCTAAGAAACTGAAATGATGGGAAAAGGAGAAGGGATGGATTCACCCCCACAGATGATAGTAACGGAAGATTTAAGTCACACACCACTCTCAGCCACCAGCATGATATAAGATTCAATGCCATGATATTAGCTTAGCAGGATCATGTTTTGTCTGGGGAAAATAGGATAAAGGTGCTCCTTTGGCATTTGTTGATGTCAGGCCCTGGTGGCAAAGACAACAGTTTCCCAGGTGCCAAACTCATGCCCCCCCCTTGGGTTTTCTCCTGCTGAGTATCTAAATAAAGGAAATCAGTATCCATAGTGAAAGAAACACCAGCACAAAGTAGAAAGGTCCAATCAACTCTGGGCAAATCAACTCACCACTCTGAAGCTTGAACTCCCTCATCCAGAAAACAGAAACAGTCCCAACTTCCTCTTAGTAGCAATTAATAAGCAAAGCCCAGATTCTCAGTTGTTTGGGGGGGGTGGGGGGGTTGAATGAGTCACCAACATCACTGTCTGCAAGAATTGGGGGAGTAGGTGGCAAGGCCAAGAAGGTCCAAAGACAAGCTTTGTTAAAACAAAAAAAAACCACAAAACAAAACAAGCCAACAACAAAAAAGGGTGAAGACGACTACTTAACTCTACGCTCTTCACACCACCCTCCAGGACGCCTCAAAACAGGGGTTAGAGGCCCGTTTTGCAAATGACAAATGGTAGCCCCGGAGAAAAAACGATTTGCGACAGTGATCACATCTTCACTGTTTACAAGCACCAGGAAACACGCTAGGCCCCTTTCCTGGCCCTTACTTAATCCTAGCACAAAAGTGCTTTTCTTTTTTTTTACACAAGAAATAGGAGGCTCAAAAGGGGTTAAGATCAGGCCGCTGAGACCTGACAGAAAACCGAACGCAGACCCAAGAAGTCCCTCAGCTGTCCTTTACGTCCTCCCCACTTTTGGTCGCTATAGTAACGGCACTTTTCCTCCCGCTTTATTTAGCCCAAGCTAGTAGTGGCAAAGCCTTAAACTGCCTGTCTTCCCCTTAGGTTTTCTTGATATGTTTACTTGGCAAATTAATCCCGTCTTTCAAGTTTATTGGCCTTAAAGTGCTCAAAGAGCATCGGTCTTCCGGAGGAAACCCCGAGGGCAGCCAAGAGCTCAGGGAATCACCGATCTGGGTTCAAATCCCGACTCTGCTCGCCCGAGTCGCGTGACCTTGGCCGAGTCCCCTAACTAGCCTATGAAGTGAGGGTTTAAGGGTTCGCCATCCGTTTTAGGTGGCTGGGAGGAGACAATGAGAGGAAGGCCCTCCGCTAAGTGGCTGATGCAGTAAACAGAAGACCTCGGGTCGACGACACTCGTCACTCAGAGATGCGGGAACACGGCGGGTTCCCCCGCCCTCGCCCAGCATTTTTTTTTTCCCCTCGTCAGTGCGGTGCTGGGATTTGAACCTGGGAAGAACTGGGCTCGGAGTTCACGCGCCCTCGGCCTCTAAACTCCCGCCCGAGGCATGGAAGAAGCGGAGCGCGCCAGGCCGAGCGCAGGCCGAAAACTGGGATGGGGCGAACCCCCAAACCAAAAGACCCCCGTCGCGGCCACGGGGCTCCCCCGGTCCACATCCTACCCACCCCAGGACCCGGGCTCCACCTTTTTGAGCCGCTCCATCAAAACGCTCTTGTTGCCGCTTGAGTCCAGATTTCGTTTCCTCAGCTCCGCCCGCAGATCGATCACCCGCAAGTCGCTGAGGCGCCGCGTCCCGGTCTCCGACGAGGCGGAGCTCAGAGCCGCTGCGCCCGCCGCACTCGTATCGCCTAGGCCTGAGAGAGTCTCCGCCATTCCAGGGACCCTGGCTCCGCCGCCCACTTCACACAGAACCGGGCCGGTTTTATCTAGGCTTCTAGCACAAAATGGCGCCGCCTGCGAGGGAACCGCTCCAGCCGCCCCTGCGCGCCTCGCTTCTGCGCAGGCGCATCCGTCGCGGGCCCCGACTCTTCCAGTCGCGTCTGCACATGCGTATGAGCGCCCTGGAACAAGGGCGCAGGCGCGCTGCGCTTCCCCGGCCTCCCGCCGAGAACGGCCGCGACACACGCGTGCTGCAATCACGGCGCCTGCGCGTTTCGGCGAAGAACGTGCGGTTGGTCGACGCGCGAGCGTCCCTGCTGCTAGGAAGGCTGGCATGGGCGGCGCGCTTGCGCCGCCGGAAAGTGGGGCGGGAGGAAGCCAGTGCGTTTTCCTCTAAGGCGGCGCCATTTTGTACTCAGAGCCGCTACAGCCGCCGGCGGTGTAGGCAGGAGGTGGCGGAGAGTGGAAACCCGGCATGGCGGAGACTCTGGCGGGGTCAGGAGACTCTGGTTCTGGCGTGGCCGCTGTCGGCCCGAGCGCCTCGGAGGCCGGGGCGCGGCGGCTCAGCGACCTGCGGGTGATTGACCTGCGGGCGGAGCTGAAGAAGCGGAACCTGGACACGGGAGGCAACAAGAGCGTCCTGATGGAGCGACTCAAGAAGGTGAGTTGACTCGCCCCGGCGTGGCGCGGGGGGCCGGGGCACGCCCCTGCGCCGGCCTGTCCCCGCGACCCCCGTCGCTCTCCAGGCCCATCCCGCGCCGAGCTTTCGGGGACCCTGGGGCCCGGCTGTGTGACCTTGGCCCAGCACCACTTCGCTCTGCCTGGTCGCCAGTTCCCCGGCCAGCCGGTCGCCTCAGGTGCCCCGAAAGTCCGACCACTTAGCCACCAGGGTGGCCCCCGGACTTCTCACTGAAGCACTTTTCTTGGAGACTTCTGACTCGGCGCTGTGACCTTGAATAAGTGTCTTTTCTTAGCGTCTCCGTTATCTTTCTTAAAGAATAAAGGACTTTTTACAAGACCCGGGGTCTGAGCTGGAGCCTGCCCCAGCGCCTTTGCACTTACCCCGTGTGCTCCGTCCTGAGTGATGCTTCGTCATTTTGGTTCTGCCTGAAGTGTCTTCTCTCCAGCCACCCTCCCTAAAGTGATACACCACCTCCGCCTTTTCCCTGGTCCCTTCCTGTGTTTGTGCCCCATTTCACAGCAGTTAATACAAAGCTGGGAATGTGGGGATTTTCTTCTCCCCAACTGGAACAAACTGAGCTGTAGGGATTTAGTGGATTCTCCTCTGAGTGTCCAGCCCTGTTCCAGGCACTGAAATAACCTGTTAAGTGGAACCATTAACCTCCTCCCACCTCAGGTGGTTTGGCGTTCTTCCTCCCCAAAAGTCAACGATGGCCTGTTGAGAGCACCAGTCAGCCCTTTGCCCATACAAGTGCAGCCTCTCTGTTTATTAGTTCCCTTATTTATTTAAAGTACAAGGTTAGGCACTGTTCTCATTAGGTGCCATTTAGGATCTTGTCCTTGACAGAGATTTTGGAGCCCCAGCTCCCATACCCCTTTGTGTTTTGGGTGTGGGACCCAGAGAACAAAGTTGTGCTAGGGTCATCCTAGCACAGATAGCAGAACCTTGCCAGATAGCAGAACCAGAGTTGCTCTGGTTTCAAGAGCCTTTGTTTGCTGGGAAGTTGTTACTTACAAAGAACACTGTGTGCCCTGCAGCTTTTAGTAGTTACGAACTTTTCTCTTAATAGGCGGTTAAGGAAGAAGGGCAGGATCCTGATGAAATTGGCATCGTTTTGGAAGCCACAAGCAAGAAGACAACAAAGAGATGTGTTAAAGGTATCCACTAACACTTTTTGCTGGTTGGGGCGTGAATATTTCAGAAAGATTGCTCAACTATTTTTTTTTTTTTTTTAGCATTCTTTCTTTGTTCTCAAGGCCCGGAGAACTTACATGACTGTCATTGGCCCCCACCAGAGTAGGTTTGCTCTTCACTCCCTAAAAAGTAGCTCTATCCGTGGTTCTGGGAGCAGTAAAGGGATGAGAGGTTACCAAAGTAAAACTAAAATATATACAGTAAGTCCTCCTTTAACACTGTCCAGAGAGTCTTGGAAATTGAGGCATAAAGTGAATGTGAGATATAAGGAAATCAGGAACTCCGTAGTGGTTTTTAGTTCAGTGTCACCTGGGATTGTTCCCCCTGCCCCATAAGTGTTAATGAAGGGTGTTATTTGAGTACCTGCTGTATTAGAAACATCTCAGCTTGTCCCTGGATTAGAAAGAAGTAGAATAAGCCACACTCTTAATGCTGCCCTAGCTAGTCTAAGCAACCAGATATACCTGCTTTGCTTCCTTCCTTGTTTAAAAAATAGGTCTTACATCAAGGAAAATGATACCATCCTAAGACAGAATAGAATCAACTTCTCTGGGATCCAAAATAGATTGTCAGAATATTTGCATCTAGCTTATGACACTGATTTATTTATTTTTTTTAAGATTTATTTATGCATACAAGAACTGGGGTACAGGCCAGAGGCGCGGGGAGGGAGGTGAGAGGACTGAACAGAACAGGCAGACTGACTGAAATATACTGCTGAGGGGAGCAGCGGGCGAGACGCCATGTGGGTAGCTCCCTGGCCGGGGATTGAACTTGTGCTGTGGTGGCTGGGAACACCTTCATAGGCTGCTTCTTAACCCCTTGCACCACCAGGGAGGCCCTAACACTGAGTTATTTTTAACTGAGATATGTAATTCACATGCTATGAAATTCACATGCTATGAAATTCACATGCTATGAAATTGCCTGCTATGCAATGCTGTACTTTTTAGTGCATTCATAAGACTGTACAACTATCCCTGCTAATCTTATCTCAGGACATTTTCATGACCCCAGAAAGAAATCCTTGTGCATATCAGTAATCCCGCTTTTCCCGTGCAGTATCTGACTTTCTGTCCCTGCTGACTTGCCTGTTCTGGACATTACATGTAAACGGAATCATACAATATGTGGCCTTTTGTGTCAGACTTCTGTCGAAGTGTAATGTGCTCTAGATTTCACCTATGTTATAGTGTATCGCTGCTGTATACATTATAATTCAAAGCTCCTGTGTGATGGACTTGTTTTTTTTAATGAGTGGCATGCGAAAATTGTCATGTCATTTATCTGAAGAAACACTGAATTCAAGCAATGGAGCATAATGCTTGTAAAGCAAAAAAAAAAAAATTAATTTGTAGTATTTTCAATATTTTCAGTTTATATTTAAACATTTTCCAACGACAGCTTTTCCATAACTTGCCTATTTAAGATTTATGCATGTTTTGAAAGGTTATATTTTTGAATTAAGTTACACAGAAATGCATGTTTAATTTTAAAACATTCCTGTGCTACTGCTACTCATGCAACTAGTTATATTTCAGCTATAAATATTGATTGTCCAAATGAATATAGACTATGAGAGGCAAATCTATAGTAGGAAACATACAAATACCTTTATGCTTCACTGTTACCTAAAAGTTTGTTTTTGAATAATTGTGAAGTTGAAGTTTCTTGTGTAGATGTTCATACAAAACTGTTTGAAAAGTTTCAAATCTGTGAGGTTCTTATCTCCTAACAGGGAGCTTCGTATCTTCACAGGAACAAAACCTTAAATGAGTGCTTCAAATACCTGCCTGAAAGTCTAGGGTAAAGTTTAGGGCAAACCTGTTAGCATTTTGTCAGAAAAGCTTAGATAATAGTTTCATTAGTACAAAGAAATGTGCCTCTAGCTGGGTTTGGGAAGACCCATTCATCAGGGAAGTCTTTAAAACTCAGAAAAGCAAGTGGTCTGGGCCCTGGGGTACACATCCTCTGCAGGTCTGTCTCCCCTGCATGTTCTTTAATGGTGTCTGGCTCATAGTTAAGTGTATGAAGCATTAGACCCTCCTGGAGACCTGGTTGTATTAGATCCTTGAGGTTACATACAGGTGATTAGGTGAAATCACTTATTTTCCAGAGACTGTCACAAAGTTGGGCCAGTTCTAGGAATTCACCAGTAACTAGCTGCTTTTAATAGTGAAAGTTATAACTAAACTTTCTATGAAACAACTTTATTATAAGTCAGCCAGAGTTCTGTTCCATAATGTACCTAAACAAGTTGTTGAAAACTTGGAGGTGTGTTTTGAAAGGTGGTTTTGAATTTTGGTTATGCTTTGGACTAACTCTGATTTTCGCCACCCTTCAACTTACAGCAGTAGGTGAGACCAGGTCCTTGGGTTGGGTTGCAGCCTGTTTGCTTGGACAAGGCCTATTAAGGGTGCTTTTTGGCAAAGCTTTTTGGTCTGTATCTCTTATTTACATCCTGCGTGGATGACCCAACATTTTTAATTTTTAACGTAATTCAAATGGATGAGCCATGTTTAGGTATAATGGGAAGTGGGACGGCTGAGTTAAGTGGATGACAAACCTACTGGTATTGTGGGGAGTATTAAACAATACAACGTGAAGATTCATGCCTGGCAGGTAAGGAAATTGCATTTTTTGAGTAATTCTTGATATTAATGGGGAATGAGTTATGTAAGGTATAAACACTGCAGATTGAGGGTTTATGATTAATTTTCAAAATTATAAAGATAGTGTGAGTTGATTTAGAAAATGTAGAAAGTGCAACATATGATGATAATCTCCTGTCTACCACTGCCCTAGCCATATCCATTTCTAATTTTGCAAGTGTATCTTCACATTTAGATGTAAACATACAAACATGTGCTTCTTAATAAAAGTAGTTATCTCTGACTTGGGGTTTTGGGTTTTTTTTTTTTTTTTTTTTTTAAACTTTGGTTCTTTTCCCACTCCATTAAATATTCTATAAGAGTCTTTTTTTTTTTTTTTTTAAGTTATAAGATGTTTTATGGTAGGTTAATGAACTTGGCGCTGTTAGCAGTTTTGACTGAATAATTTCCTGTGTTAGGGGACTGTCTGCAGCATTATGGTACATTGTGCAGCACCCTTGGTCACTGTGCACTAGATGCCACCCGCGGGGGCTCCAGTCTTCATAACAGAAACATCTCCAGACATTACCTCCCCACTCTCCCACTTGGGAACTGGTGTTTCACAGATGAACAAAGTTGCCATTATTTGTTTCCCTTTCAGCTATTTCCTCTGTGTATACCTTGTAGATGGAATAAATGCCTGTTTTTAATTCCTTCTCAAACATTTTGGCACACATTCTGGAATTAGGGTATGCACAATAATGCTTTTGCTACACCTGGAGCCCAGAGATTAAACTTCTTTTCAGAGTAAAAGTTTTCTGCACTTCCTCCCCTGTCGCCCCAGCCCTCTCAGGAATAGCTAGCACTGACTCTGCAGTCACAAAACCCAGGCTGACCATTGACTTTAGGGCAGCCTTTGCCTTTTTGATTTGTAAAAAAAGTACCTGAGCTGAGGAATAATGAAAGGCAGGTGGCCTGCTTGAAATGGATGAGATGTTGGTGAATCAGCAAGTTAGCTATACAGTGTGTTACTTTAGTTTGCAGCTCTTTGTTTACTAGATGAACATTGTATTTTTTAATTTGTTGGAAAATGCCTGTTTGTGTCCCTTGCTCACTTTGGGAACGATTATCTGGTTTGCTGTGATTTTGAAATTTTCTGAAAGTTTTAGATATTTTGTACACAATCAGCATGCTTTGGTAATTTTGCAGAAATCCTAGGTTTTTGTGTCCCAGTTGAGACAAAATTACACAGATAGAACTTTTAGTTTTTTTGTGATATGTTCCCCCCAAGATTGAAATCTAGCTTCCTGCATAAACAAATGATCATGTCAGAACCTGTCTTATGTGTACACGCTTATTCTGTAATTAGGACAAAAGACAGAGGAAGAAGGCACAGAAGACAATGGCTTGGAAGAAGATTCCAGAGACGGGCAGGTGTGTGGCATTACTGTGGTGGTGGCAACTGGAGCCCATTGTCCTGGTCTTTTGACAGCTTTCATTCCTCTCTCCAGGAGGATATGGAAACAGGTCTGGAGAGCTTGCAGAGTGTAGACATGATGGATGTTAGTGTGTTAGAAGAAACCGAAGTCGAGAATAGCAGTGCTCCAGACTTCGGGGAGGACGGTGCGGACAGCATTCTTGATTCCCTGTGTGACAGCAAAGACTACGTGGCTGCGCAGCTGAGCGAACTCCCAGCCCAGCTCACAGAACATGCTGTAGGTAACTTGGAGACGTGGTGGAAGGGTGCCGTCAGCCCTCGGGCGCCCAGTGTTCATGTGCTATTTGTATGGAAATGACACACCAACTCCTACAACTGAATCACCATTCTCTTTAAATAGTTTGTTTGGTTAAAAAATCTTGTTAGCAAATTATATCCATGTAAACTTCACCTAGGTCAGGTATTAATTATTGGATCGCTTCTCTGTAATGCTGGATGGTATTTTTATAATTGGGTGGTAGACACTTTCTAAGTCTGTCATAAAGCTAGTTTCCTTTTAAAACTGTAGACATAAACATAAAAAACAAAAACTGTTCATAATCTTATCCAGATAATCCTGTTGCTGTTTTTTTTTTAATGTGCTCTATGCACAAGGTTAGACAATTATAGTAGAAAAGGTAAAGAACAGTGAAGAAAGGTAGTCATTTTCCAGAAGAACCCCTCTCATTAAAGGGTTCCATTGTTGAAGTCCATGTATTGGGTTGGAGGGCTTTAAAACTTGGCAGGGCCACGTTCCCAACTTTTCACTTCTAGTATTTGGATGTAGAGTTTTCTGTGGTGGCTGTCCTAGAGTTGATTACCATTTCATCTTACTGACTTGTCATGCCAACCATTTTACTTTGGTTTTATTTACTTAAGACAGCACATCTTTAAATTGGAAAAACTGCCCTTCAAGGACTGGACTTAAAACTTTAAAGGTCAGAAGTCACAAACTCCAAACAACAGCGTACCTTGGTCTAGTATACCATTTGAATAACTTGACCTCTCTATTAATCCTATCTTGTGTTAATTATTTCTAGAGCATGATTTGTGTTTCTAATTTCTTGGTTAATGGAGGTATTTAGACATAAGGTTCAAAACTAGAAAAGGAGAGAAATTCAGAAAGGATAGTTTGTATTTCACTTAAAGTAAAAGGCTTTCAAGTTTTGTAGTATGGTAAGTAGTAAAAATGAACAAATTAAGTGTTTACTTTTAAATAAAGCATTCTAGAAGAAAGTGCCCAGTTATTGTTAATCACCATCAGAACTGCTGGTGTCTCCATCTTCTAGAGTGGGTGTTGTAGCAGGGAGGTGGGTGATAAATCAAATAATCCAGCAGTGGACACTATCGAGGAAATACTATGTAAGTAGATTGCCCGGAAAGTAGTGAGGTGTTGGCCTTCATAAATGCAGCTCTCCACAAAGTGATCTTCGTTTTGTCTTTCAGGTGGATGGGGAAGGCTTTGAAAACACTTTGGATACTTCATCATTAGACTTCAAAGTACCTCCTGTAAGTTACCATCTGGTTCTGCCACACCTGAAACTTTACCCGAGTAGATGATTTCTTGATAGTGTAAAAGGATGTGTGTGTATATGTAAAACTTAATCATTAAGCATTGATACTAAGGTGGCTGCTGGGGATAATAGGTTGAATCAAACAGGAACAGTTTGGGGGTTTACAGGTATGGTCAGTAGGGACAGTAAAGAGTCTAACTAGGGGAGAAGACGAGTTCAGTGTGGGAGGAGTGAAGGTGATTGGACTCCACAAGTGCCTGGTTGGCTTCTTGCAGGAAATCCTGTCCCTGCTGGCATCTGTTCTTCAGGTCAGGGGTTAACCCAGTAAAAGGGAAAAGATGACTTTGGGGCAGAGGAAGAGTGGCTCACTGTTGGCATGGAGAACATGGTGGAGTGAGAGGGATAAGGGTGGGGCTGCAGAGAGGTGGTTTTTTAACAGGTTCCAGATATAACAACAGTTTATACTAGGAGAAATAGATTTTAAATCTGGTGTGATGTATAAAGCAGTGGCCATTTGTGTGACTTCTGACTTGACTGAAATCTTTTGCAAGCTGCAGTCTATTAGGTCAGCACACACTTGGGAAGGGCCCTGCACTCGGTGGGGGAAATTTGACAGGCTAATTATTACTGCCTCTCCTTTTGCCAGAGAGAAATTGACAAAATGACCTGCTCTCAACTGTTTTGAGTGGAGAAAGTTGTTTGAAATAGTCTTTTAGTCATAAGTAATTGAAAGCTAGAGCTAGTAAGGAAATGTGTCTGCCTGATTTTAAAAGTGCCTTGTATATTTTTCTCTTTTTTTCTTGAAATAGGATATTGAAGAACCTCTATTGGAGCCAGGTACTGATAAGAGAAACACAACAGTTATGGTTTGAAAGTTTTCCCACTTTTTTTTTTTTCCCAAACTGTCTAACTATTTTAAACTGTGTTACGGTCTTGTAAATTATTTTAATGGTGGACAATCCAGATCATACAAGGATCAGAGATTGGAAACCCATTCGTATCACCAGATCTGTGGAAGTGCCGTTCTGGTTTCTGGAGGTCAAATATATTTGGTGAGATGTAGTGATTATTTTCCTCTCTAACCTTGTAGAGTGGCATTTAAGTAATTTCCCCCTGTGATTCTTCCATGTGTTTCTACACATGAAACAGATCTTGTGATATTTTGCTGCAGTCATTTTGATTAATGCAGATAAGGCAGGATAAATCGGTTGTCAGGGCACTTAGAGCCTGAGAAGTGACTGGATTCCAGAAGAGGAAACAGAGTTTCTTCGTGAAAATTTCCAACATGTTATTCCCCTTCTGGACTGCATTTATCTCCTGCCGTCGGAAGAGTTTCTGGTTTTCATATTGGACTGTTCTGTTAAAAGAAATTCAAAGAAATTTGGAAATTGAGCTGTCATTGAATGGTGATTGCATTCGGTTCAGCACCTTGGACATTGGGAAAATAAGTCGAAGACCCAGACTTGAACAGAAACATGAAGAAGACTGTCAGAAGCAGCCAAATGGTTGTAGGTGTTTGAATCTGTGGGGGCCTTTTCTCTTCCATGTAGCATAGAGGCTTGCTCTAGCAGTCGGTTGGAGTGCAGGTAGTGTAACCAGTGTAACTTTGTGTACCCTCGGGTTTTCCAATCTCTGTGTAGCTAGCAGTTCTCTTGGTGTTAGTGTGGCAGCCGTGCCAGTTCCGCATTTGTGATTGCTTTATTTCCCTGGTAATTAAACCTTGTGCCATTCTATTCCTGTTAAATCCGTAGAAAATGAGAAAATACTCGACATTTTGGGGGAAACTTGTAAATCTGAGCCAGTAAAAGAAGAAGGTTTCGAGCTGGAGCAGCCATTTGCACAGGACACAAGTAGCGTGGGGCCAGACAGAAAGCTTGCGGAGGAAGAGGACCTTTTTGACAGCGCCCATCCGGAGGAGGGTGATTTAGATTTGGCCAGCGAGTCAACAGCACAAACTCAGTGGAGCAAGGCAGACACCCTGTTAGCGGTAGTGAAAAGGGAGCCCGTGGAGCAGACAGGCGATGGCGAGAGGACGGACTGTGAGCCTGTAGGGCTAGAGAAGCCAGTTGAGCAGAGTAGTAAAGCCTCAGAGCACGCGGAAGCCTCTAGCGAGGAGGTCTCGGAAGCGCCCCGGGAAGCCTCAAGCCCAGAACCCAGAGATAGCAAAGAAGACGTGAAGAAGTTTGCTTTTGAAGCTTGTAGTGAAGTCCCTCCGGCTCCTAAAGAGTCCTCAGCCAGTGAGGGCGCTGATCAGAAAATGAGGTTTGTTTTTTCTCAGTTTTAGACCAGACGCTATCTCCTTTTCATTGGTCGTTTAATGACACACATAAGCTGTTTTTTCTGCAATTGGCCAGCCAGACTGATGAAATTGTAGTTTACTTCTAAAGAATGTTTTATTTCTCTTTGTGTATTTTTATTGGGTGATTCAATTCCTTTTCTTTTTCTCAACCTACCATGGTTGTGTTCTTAAATCGTTAAGTGTTATCCTTCAGCTAAATCGAATTGACTTTTAAGAAAATCTGACATTGTATTTTGGGGGGTCAGATTTCCAATATAAGCTTGCAAAGGTGTCTTAAAATTTTATTTCAGACTAATTTTCTGGTAGGTATTAAGTTTTAGCACATATCATACTTTTTAATTTATTTCTCTTTCGTTTTTTCCTATATGAGTAACATTAACTTTTGTCTCTAGCTCTTTTAAGGAAGAAAAAGATATAAAGCCAATCATTAAAGATGAAAAAGGTATGATTTTAACTTATGTGGTGGGGAGCCACCTATGGATCCCTTACTTTGGGAGGGTGGGCCTACAGGAGTCCACATTTTGGATCTGGTACTTTGTTCTATCGCGAATTATGAGAATTAACTATCTGATGTATTTGAGACACTAGTTTTAAATGGGCAGTTTCTGTGTTTCATATCCTTGTTGTGGTTGTCATTTATGAGATAGTGAGAATCCTGTTAGAGAATTTTTCTGCCTATCGGACACTCAGATGACAGAATTCTAAAAACTGCTATCTTGGTTGGAAACTGATCCACGAGAGACACTTCAGTTTGTCACGGATGTAGGCATGTTTATTTTTATTGCTCAAGCAAGGAAAATCACTTTCTGTAATGCAGATTTTTTGTCTTTTATGTATTGACAGTATTAAAATCTTGACTAGGAAGAGTGGATGTTGGGTTTAGTTGGGGTGTGAGGGGGGTGGCATAGTTTTAGGAGTGGTTCTACTTCCTGTTCTGCCTAATGGTCTCCCTCCTGCTCCAGGTCGTGTCAGCAGCAGTTCGGGTCGGAATCTCTGGGTCAGTGGACTGTCTTCCACAACTCGAGCAACAGACCTGAAGAACCTTTTCAGCAAGTATGGAAAGGTAATGTTCTCCCCACCTCTTGCCACCCTGCCTCAATGTGACATTAAAAGTAACCTCAAGAACTCAGAAACTTACTTCTTGCTATTGTTCATTTTATTTGTGATTATTTCTGCTTAAGGAAAAAAATAGCACATGGGGGAACTACCCACTAGGGGTAGCACGCCTGGTTTCCTAGCCAAGAGTGGACCACAGATGTGGCAGAGGGCTTGCCGTATCATAGATCGTGGCTCCAAAAATGTGTGTAAATCTCTACATGCTCAATGTTCTTGTGATTCTAACTTCTAAAAAGAAATTGATGTCTCTTGACCAGTACAAAACTTAAAGTTGTTATGTTGGTTTTTTCCCTTCTGGCATCTTAATTAGAATGTGGTAATGATTTAAAAATAAGTCAGCTCATACACTGTTCTTGGGGGCAAGAGGAAAATACTATGACTCCGAAGCTTTCCAAAGACATTTAAAAACTATTCCATTGTTCTGGAATTAGAGAAGTAGCCCTCTGAGGAGAGTATGTATGAAGGCGTGGTGGGGATTCCTTGCAGAGCTTTGGCGACTTTCTGATGCTGCCTCCCAAGTCATTCCTAAGCTCGGGTCTGTGTCACCTTGTTAGGTGTTAGTGACTTAAGCAGACAGCACCCAGAAGCAGCATTTATTGTATTGATTTTTTTTTTTAAGTGTTTTTTAGAAGAGCTTAGAAAACTGTTAAGCTAAAACCTAGTCATTCAGTTATTTTGTTGACTTCTGTAGTCAGGCAGTGATTACAAAGCAGAAGACTGCAGGTATAGTAAGTCCTCACTTCACCTCATCCGTAAGTTGTTGCAGCTTGTGACTTTAAACAACATCCAACAAAACCAGGTCCTGTAGTAAGAACATTTCATTCAACATTGCCAGGATTTTTTTCTCATCAGTGTTCCAAAAGGGTAATATTTAATGAAATGTTATTAAATGTTGTATGAGGTCGTTGTTGTCAATAGGTTTTAGAGCTGGTGAAAAAAATCATTTAAGAAAGAAACATATATGGGACATGTTATATAAGCACAGTAAGGAAAGTGCTAGCACGTGTAGTCAGTGTGGGAGGGAGACCTAATTTGGATTTGGGAGGTGCCTCAGTGATTAGAGCATAGTTCTGGACAAAGGCAACAGGGCGTAGGTGCCCCGAGGTGGGGGCAGGCTCTGTAACTTGGTGAACTAATCACAGGCTGCTGTGTGGAGTCGAGGGCAGAGGGGGTAGGCTAGGAGACAGAAGCCCTTTTATAGTGTCTACTGCATGGGTTTTACCTGTCATAACTGGTGTCCTTGCAGAGATAACTAGTTTGACGGAAAGATCAGATGATCCTAAATTGACTTAGTCTTCTGACCTCAAGCACAGGAAGCCAGTCTGAACTCCATCTCTGATATGAGAAGTGACCCTCTCAGCAGAGAGTTCTATTACCTTTGGCCCTGTTTGGAGTGCTCTTGACTCATGAGGACTTTTTCTGCAGGCAGACCAGTGTTTCCCTCCCAGCAGGCAGAGACCCCATTGGTGGAGTCTGCTGGGAACCTAGGGGGACTTCCTCATCCCCGAGACCCCTGGCTCACACCATCTTCATCTTACTGTTGAGGGCATTGAGAGCTAGGGAGGGAATGCCTTCTTCGTTGCCCCTTGTAATGGAACTGATCAAACCCTGGAACCAGTCCTCTGTGTCACTGTCCACATTTCCCTGGGCAGCTGGCTCTACCTTCACTTGTTTGAATGTCTTTTGAGACATTCCATTTGAGGATAGAATTGGTGTGGCAGGGTTCATATGGCAGGGTGCCTTTTGGCACCATGTTTTCCCTATATCCTCTCTCTGCTTGCATCCCTTGTTCCTGTTTGTGTGTCCCCTTTTACATTAAGTATTTTTACTTGCAGCTGATCCACTATGCTTTTTTTTTATTGGTTGCTTTGAGGAATTATAGTGCATGTCTTAACTTACCGTAGTCTGTCTACAAGTGATGTTATAACGTTTCCAGGTGTACAAAACCTGACAACAGGGAACCACCCTTCTGCCCTAGTCTTTGGTATTTGCATCATACCTTTTGCTTCTATTTAGTAAACCACACTGTACATCATTGACTTGTGTTTGCTTTTCTGTTTGAAATAGTTAGCTTGTAAAAAGAGATTTATAAAACAGGAAGAGAAACTATGGGTTTATAATTAATCACCACATGCTTCACATCTCGGGTGCTGGATCTCCCTCTCCATGCATATCCACTTCCCCATGGGGTGTCATTCTCCCTCCTTAAACATTTTGTTACAGTGCAGGATTGCTACTGCTGAATTTTTGCTACTTCTGTATGTCTGAAAAAGTTGCTTTTTTGGCCTTTGTTTTGAAAGCTTCTCACCCTGGGTACAGAGTTGCAGGCCTGGTTGGTTTTCTTCCAGAGGCAAAGACCTGCCCTCTGACACTCACTTTCTCCCACCACTTGGCTGTCCTTCCATTTTTGCTCTTCAGTGTGTTTGTGTGTTTCTTCCTCAGCTGCCTTTGAAGGTCTCTTTATCTGGGGTTTGGAGCAGTTTGCTAGTGAGGTGTGTTGGGCTTGTTTAAGTGTCTTCTGTGCTGATTTGCCTTCAAGGTCCTCAAGGTGCCCATAACTCAGTTGCTGTAGTTGTTTTTCCAGTCTTTTTTTTGTTTGTTTCATTTTGAAGATTTTCTGTCTTCACATTCCTTCATCTTCCCTTCTGCAGTGTCTCCTGTCCTTCCCAGATAGCTTCCATGCGTTTACCTAGTGCACTAATCCTTTCTCTGCCTTCTAGAACATAGAATATATAGTTACAATAACTTTCACATCCTTATCCACAGTTCTGTCACCTGTGTCATTTCTTGATCTGTTTCTCTTGCTTGGTTTTTCTTCATTCCTCCTTCATTCCTGCCAAGAAGCAGGAAAATCAGTTTTGACGGATGCCATATTGTAACTTCCACTTTGTTGGGGGCTAGTTGCTCTTTATTTATCCTTAAACTTTGAGTAGGACACAACTGGGTTACCTGTTACTCCTGAGGCTGTTAGGCTTCATCAATCCTGCCAGGGTCTCCTTAGTTGGGGGCCAGCTGTGTCCTCGTCTGGGGGGTGCTTTCCTTGTGTTCAGTCCTATACCGTCCTGGCACTCAGTCTGGTGGGTTCTAGGTGTTTTCTGTGGGGCTGTTGTTTCTACTGTGGAAAAAGTGAACCATCTGCAGCCCTGGGTGTGCCCCAGGAATTGTTCCCTCTGCTTTATGGGCAGTCCTTTCCTTAGCCTCATGGGGGTTTTGTGCGACTCTGTTCTCTGGTGCTGTGACTTCTCTCCGCTTGATCTCCTTGTACTCTGAGCTCTGCCTTCTCTACTGGGGAATCTGGCTCTCCCAGCCCTCTACTTAGTGTTCCCTGCCTGCGGCCTGGAAACTAACTCCAGGCAGCAAACCAGGCCATAGGCCTGTGTCGTGTTTCCCTCTTGCAGGGGTCACCGTCCTGTGTGGCCTGACTGCGCTGTCTGAAAGCCCTTGCTGCCTGCTTTCCTGCAGGTTTTTGGTTGTTTGGGGTAGCAGGAGGGTGAATGCTTGGTTCCTGGCTAAGCAGAAATCCTCTCCGCAATTTTTTCAGCAGGTTCTTGGCCTTGGCCTTCATGGATTGTGGTGCATTCTGAGTAAATAACTCCTCAGCTACCTAGGGGTATAGTGGGGTTGGAGAACATGATCTGAATGGGGCGGACTTTCAGTTAGGAAGTTGTGAATTGTGAGGTTGAATTGTCTGTCTTTGCCTCTTTGTCTTTTGGTACTACAAAGACTTATTTTTTATATCAAAAATAATTATATTCTAGTAGTTCGGGATTGATTGGATTTAACTGTGAAGAATTAGCAATTTCCAGAGACATTAAAAACTAGTGTAAATTATTCTGACGACCAGTTAACTACTAAAAATTTTGGAAAAACTTGCATGGTGATTTGTATGAGAAGATAAAAGAGTGTCATTTGTTTATGAAGGTTGTCGGGGCCAAAGTGGTCACCAATGCCCGCAGTCCTGGGGCTCGGTGCTATGGATTTGTCACCATGTCAACGTCTGATGAGGCTACAAAGTGTATTAGTCATCTGCACAGAACTGAACTGCACGGAAGAATGATCTCCGTGGAGAAGGTGAGGCAGTTCTTGTCTTTGGTAACTCAGGAAGTTCCCAGCTGAGAAGACCTGGTCCGTGAACCATTTCTACCCATATTCTGTTTCCAGGCCAAAAACGAACCTGCTGGGAAAAAGCTGTCTGACAGAAAAGAGTTTGAAGTGAAGAAGGAAAAATTATCTAGCGTTGACAGACATCATTCTGTGGAGATCAAAATTGAAAAGTAAAGTGATTTTTTAAATCCTGTTTCTTAATCTTTCTCTTGGGAGGAGGGCACATGTCTCCTTTCCATAGAGAGCCTCACTAGCTCCTCATTTAAATCTCATTTTACATCTTGTTGCCACTTGAATATTCAGCTTTCAGTCAAGATGTGGTATATAACTTTAAGAAATTGATTTCAGTTGATCCACAGTGTTTCTGTCCAAATATCTTAGTAGCCTGTTAAATGACAGGAAATCAAAGAATACTTTTTATTTCATTGTTAACATTCTAGACCCTTTCTTGGCCTCACAAACTTGGGAGTCTCTTCCTGACCTACATTGAATTTTATGCAGTTCCTACTTTTTATTGTAGCAATTGCTAAACATCTTGCTTTGCAAAAATAAACAGCCTTGCATCATTCAGTGACAGACACATTCTGGAAAATGTGTTGTTAGATAATTTCATGTTTGTGCAAATGTAGCAAGAATGTAAGTACACAAATCTAGAGGGTACAACCCACTACATAATGAGGCTGTGTCTTTATAGCCTATTGGGACCCCCGCTGTGTGCATGGTCTGTCTTTGACCAAAACATTGTCATGCCATCCAACGAAATGTAGTACATAACTTTAACAAAATGTGGTATATACTTTAAAAAATTGATTTAGTCGATCCAGTATTTCTGTTCAAACATCTTAGTGATGTGATATTGAAATGACCTCAAGCTTGTAGCTTATGCAGTGTTGAAGAGATGGCAAGTATTACTATGTTTCCTTCAAATTTTTAAAATATCTTAGTGTACCTGTAAATTTATCCTGGGTAATTCTTCACAGAATAGATTGGAAACCACATATCTGAGATACTGTTTTGACAAAGGAGGTGATTTATGCCTGTAATCAAGATGGAAACAGATGTCTCTTTCAAAGCAGTCATTGGCTGTTTATAATTGTCTCAAAACTGAAGGACTATCTTTTTGAGAGGGTAGACCGATAGGATGCTGTTCTCAGAACGCTGTGTTACGTTTATATTGCCAACATAATTTACTTCCATTTTGCAGTCTTCTCTAGACATTGAACGTTTGTGAGAAAATTCACAGTAGGGCAAACTAGCACTGCTCAAAAGTTGAACTTGGTTTTTAAAGCTGTAATTAATTGTCAGTCATTGTGGCCAAGTTGGTATTTGTAAGCCTGTGAGCTCTGACGTCAAATTAACTTCATGTGCTGGGAACAAGAACTATAATTTTATCAGCCACTTCTTCAAAGAGACACATATCTTATCAACATTGCTAAACCATCTACATTGGTAGAATACGAGGAAACTACTAAAGTTTCTTGATATCCTTACTGTTTCGGAGTATATTTCAGTCCTTGGTTTTCTGGTCACAGTAGTGAGATGTTTGTGGAAGAAACAGATCTGTTTAGCTGTATGTGCTAACTAGCTAGTGTGTATCAGGTAGTTCTCTTAGTACCTGGAAGTGTCCTGTGAGATCTAGAAGAGGACACCAGCTCAGAAAGGAAAGTGTCTGCCTAGGACCCCAGGGAGGCGACGAGGTTGGAAATTAAGCCTGAGTTGGCAGCCCCCAGCACTGGGGCACTTAACCAGCTCGTGAACTTAAGATGTTTAAAGCCAAACTGCCTTCCAGTGGTATGCCTAGGAGGCTGAGTGTTTTAAAATGTGTACCATTTTTTTATCAGCAACTTCTTCAAAGAGACAAATATCTTAGCATTGCCAGAAAATCTGCATTGGTAGAGTACTAAAGGTAGTTTCTGCTACATAACCTTCCTTTCATTTTAAGAATTTCTAGGTTTAGTACGTAGCCTAATTGAGAGAGAAGCTTTTCCAAAGATGTAGCTTCACTGAGCGGTGCTCTATATAAAGACCATGGGGAAGTACACGCAATTGTCTGTGTCATCTCACGGCTCGGGGCAACGCTTTCTAGTGTCTGTGCCTCCGGATTTATTCCTACACGGAGCATATCTTGTTTATTGTGCTTCACAGATAGTTGCCATTTACACAAGCCCCTCTAAGAGTTAAAATATTACAACTTGAAGGCAGCAAATATTGCAATATTTGCTTTATTGTAAAAGCCTGTAATCAAACCTTCAGCATCACTTACGTGGACCTGTGTGTTTGATTTTTAGGAGTTACTGTTTAACCTAATTTCTGCTATCAAGTTCATTTGTGTCAAGGTGGTGCGGTAAGCGCAAAGCAAGGAGGAAGGGTACCTTTGAGACATATTTCAGTTCTGCTTGGAGGGAGAAGGCAGGGCCCTGTCAGCAGGAGAGGCCCATTGGAGACGCTTCATGCTTGTTTTGCTGCCATGGCCACTGCAAAAAGTCTCCATGCCTGTCAGAAGGGACAGGATCCTGGTGCAAGAGTTGAGACAAAGCAGGTCTGTGTATATATCCACCCAGGCTGATCTTCACAGCATGAGATTAAAAGAGCTGTAGAACAGAGTACCAAGTGCTGCCCCATGATGGCAGTCTTAAGAAAGGACTGGAAGCTTTGCAGAAAAAGTAGGGCTCTGTAAAGATGTGGGTAAAACCACAGAAGGTGGAGCTAAATGATTGACAGTAAAGGCACTAGTGATGGTTGTTATGAGGAAAACAAGTATATCTGACATCTGCTATGCATGTAGTGTTTCACTTTTTTTTTTTTTTTTTTTTTGAGATAACCAGTATGTTAAAAACAATTACAGTTATTGGTTCTGGTACACACCATGTGTGTTTAATCTCCCTCCCACCCAAAAATTTTAATTTGTCACTCATTTCCATATAGTTTTGGGGGTACACCTTTATACCTTCGTATGTACATTACCTCCACTCTCCACCAAAATTTGGTGTGCTGATGTCCTAGCTCCTTCCTTCCTGGATCCACTCCTCCTCCTGCCCATTCCCTCTGGTAACCAGTATATTTTTACAGAGCCTAAGAGTTATTTTGCCATGCTATGCCGGTTTGTTTTCTTTGATTGATGTTAAAGATACCACTTCTATGCTGGGAAGTATAGTGGGGAGAAGAGGTAGCTGCTGGGCAGAGCCAAGGAGCTGCTGGGAAGGGTTTCCTGCGATGCCCCTAGCTCTGCCTGGTCAGTAGGGAAGATAAGCAGAACACACTTGTTGGAGGATCCTTGGGGCCTGACTTTTCCTGACCTAGATGCTGGTACATGGTGGGCATTAATAAAAGCGGTATTAAATGTCTGTGACAGTTTGTGGGAATGTGGGAGACAACTTGGAATGGCAGTGGTTTGTTTCACTGATTAGAATAAAACTGCCCTTGGTTGAAATGTCAATAGCAGAGTTCCTATCTGCTGGCACATGGAATCTTACTGTACTTCCCTAGAAGTTTGTAGAAATTACCAGGTGCACAGGTATGTTAGACTTAGGGCTAAATATAGTGCGAGCTACCCATCCTCCTACAGTACCTCCGTTCTGCTTTGTACTGTTTTAATTTGGGGGGAGGGAAATGTTTTTCCTTACAAAATTTAATATTCTGGGCCTCCCTTGGCGCAAGGGTTAAGATGCAACCTATGAAGCTATCCGTAGCCACTGCAGCACGAGTTTGATTCCCGGCCAGCCAGGGAGCGACCCACATGGCACAGCAGACCTCTCCTGTCTTGCCCGCTGCGCCCCTCAGCAGTGTACTTCAGTCAATCTGTCTGTTCTGTTCCCCACTCTGTCTCTGATGAATCCTCTTAACCCCCACACCTCTGGCCTGTACTCCAGCTCTTGTATGCATAAATAAACAAATCTTTAAAAAACCCAACAACTTAATACTCCACACCTGCAAAACGAAACATTTAGATTGAATTAATCTTTAACAAGCATTTGTGCAAAAGAGTGTTTCTTTTGTATATTCTTGTGACAACCTGTCTTATATACCAGTGCATGAAGCATTTTGGGGCCATCCCCTGGGGCCTGCAGTTTTGTCTTGCAAACTTCTTGATACAGCAGATAACTTAAATGGGTCTATGGGCTATGTCTGAAGAGCAGCACTGTGATCGCTATGGTTTAAAATCATCATCCCCAACTGAGTGCTGTAGGGCTGGTTTCTAGTGTGTGAAATCCTGAGTTAGTGTGACCTGCCCCCGTTAGTCTCAACAGCGAAAGTTTAATCACCGTGTTTTTTCAATAGAACTGTAATTAAGAAGGAAGAGAAGGTGGAGAAAAAGGAGGAGAAAAGGCCTGAAGACATTAAAAAGGAAGAAAAAGATGAAGATGAGCTGAAACCAGGTCCCACAAATCGGTCCAGAGTCACCAAGTCAGGTGATGAGTGTTCATGAAAAGAGAACTGTGTTAAGGACAGTGACTGGGTAGTCTGAAAGATTGAGTACAGAAGACTCTGGCGACTGTTTGTTGCATATGGGAAGCATTAGAGCAACAGAACCTCACATGATGAAGGGGCTTAAAGCAGTTTCTGTGCAGCAAATCTGGAGTATTTTGTTCAGGTGATTCATGTCTGTTGCTGGTTCAGTGACCTGGGTTCTGGCTTTCCCTGAGTCTCTGGCAGAACAGACCCGGATTTTGCAATAGGGAGGTGTCCTAGTTTTTTTGACTAATTTGGTTCAGTTCTGCAGGGTGTATGATTAAGATTTTAAAGCCAGATGTATTAAAAATTGTAGAGAAAATGAAAATCTCAGAATATCTGTACACATTGAAGTAGTTGCATTTGGAACATGCTTTCTCTATTGTCATTGTAAAAAAAATTGTTGTGCTCTACCCCTTCAAATTTGCAAGACTCCACAGGACAAACCCTTCCACCCCCTCCAAAAAAAAAAAAAAAACCACACCATAAAAATCAACAACCCAGAAACAAAATACAACCATCTGGCACATTGGAATTAGGTACAGAACATTGCAAGTTAGATCTTAAGCATTTGGGGTAATTTACCAGCAGTCTCATGAGGAATGTGTTTTTAAAATGTTCCTCAAGAATTGCAAATTTCCCTAAATCAGTAATTATTCCAGTGGTTTGAGCCTGGTTATCATACAGTTGAGGGGCAGAATGGGTTTGGAAGTCTTTATTGCCCTAGATGAATGAAGGAGGAAGCCACCAATCTGGTCTGATTCAAAACCTAAAAGCCTGGATTTTGCAGCACTTTCCAGAATGTATGGGGAAAATAAAAACTGAAATTGGTTATCCCTTAGCCACTGGGCTTAGTATGAGGGTGAAGGAATCCTGCAGGTGGAGTATGTTTTGCACATAATGCAGGATGCACTTTGACTTGGATTTCAGCTGTGATATGGAAACAAATCATACCACTGCATTCCAGATAAGCAAAGACCTATTGGGGTACACCAGCCACCTCAAACCCAGAGTTTCCATCGTGGTAGTCTTTATATCGTGGCAAAGACGAGGCACAGCACTGAGCCTCAGCTTTAGTCACTTGACAGCTTCCAGGGCCCACAGTCAGCTGTGTATTGGGAAGTTAGGGCATCATCATGTTTTCATAGACTGTTGCGCTTTTTTTCCTGAAGGAAGCAGAGGAATGGAACGGACGGTCATAATGGATAAATCGAAAGGAGAGCCTGTCATTAGTGTGAAAACCACGAGCAGGTCAAAAGAGAGAGTAAGTATCACTTCCTTCTTCTCAAATCCAGCTGGTTTTGATGGTAGTTTGACACATTTTGATTTGCATTATGGAAACAACATCTTTTCACCTTTGACATTCTCGAAAGGCATGCTGTTGACTGTTTGGGTCATACATACAGCACGAAACTAGTTTCTAGAACTCAGTTCAAAACAATACTTATATTTGCTTCCCATAGATGTGTTGATACCTGTCAAGTTAGCCACCTTCTGGAAAGAGAACTGATTCTCGTACCCTAGTGCCCACATTGGCTAGGGTAAGCATGCCCTAGGCTTCTCAGATTGGAAGTCAGGGTTTGCTCTTTGTTTGATGTGACAGCAGTTTATACTCATTTTCTTTTTCTTTTAAGATTTATGTTATTTATGCGTACAAGAGCTGGGGCGTAGGCCAGATGAGCCGGGTGGGGGAAGGGGCGAAGTGGGTAAGAGAATTCACCAGAGACAGTGGGGAGCAGAACAGACCGATTGACTGAAATGCACTGCTGAGGGGATCAGTGGGCGAGACAGAAGGGGTCTGCTGCGCCATGTGGGTAGCTCCCTGGCCGGCTAGGGATCAAAGTTGTGTTGCAGAGGCTGCCGATAGCTTCACAGTTCTGAGACTTAACCCCTTGCACCACCAGGGAGGTCCTATATTTGTTATCTTTAGTTGATTTTCTAGTCACCTATTAATAAATTTGCTGCGAGAGTCCCCCTAAAACTGACTTGTTTTTCGTATTATCAGAGAACAAGCTACACTCCTAAGCTGTGTGTGTGTGGGACAAGCCAGTGGCTTCTCAATGTGCATTTTCCATTCTAAAGTACAAAACTTTCATTACTTCACAGCTGAAGATTCTAGCTAAAACATTAATGAGAAGAGCAGTGCTCCTTTAGTGAATCCAAAGCCAACAGTGTACATCCAAGAGCACTTTTATGTTGTTAGACCCCTACCCACCCCAGCCTGTCCCTAGCCCTGGGAAACCAACCCATTTTCCATCTCCAGAATGTTGTCATGAGAATGTGCATAAATGGAATTATGGGGCATGTGACCTCTTGAGATTGTCTTTTTTTCACACATAATGCCCTGGATCTCCTTCCAGACTGTCTCCTTTTAAAGCTGCCTCATGCTCCATTCGTGGCTATTGTCATTTTAACCAGCCTGGTGATGGGCACTTGGTTATTTCCATATTTTCTACTGAGAACTGTTGTGGTGCCTGCCTCTTGGCAGACTTCTATGTATCTTGTAAACACCCATCATCAGTGGGGTTGCTAAGTTCAAAGATGTGAGCAATTCCTCTCTGTGACAGTTGTTATCAGTGTGGCCTTCAGTTACGTTCCCTATGTTGTGGTGTGGCCAGGCAGCTAGTGAATGGCTACTCCATGTCCTGAGCCCAGGAGTTCAGTTAGGGTACTCCACTGACCTGGCCTGCACACTAGATCACACCCTTACTGTGGAACTTGGGGTATCTGGCCCCCTTACTCTGTCCTGCAATGTGTGTGATCAGGCTTGCAACTTTGTCTTGTAGATGAAAAGTGTCGTAATATTCTGTGGTGTGGATCTGTCCTTGTAATAAGATTGTCTTCTCTGTCTCTGTCCCTTTGCCCACCCTCCATTTTTTCTTTTTTCTTTTTTTTTTCCTGATTAAAATATCTAGTTATACCCTTTACTCATCTTTGAGTGTTTTGCCTTTAATTGATATTTTTCCCCTGCATGAACTAATTAAAATAACCTGAGGAGTTTTAAAACAAATGTTTACCAGGCCCCTTCTCTAGGGATTCTGAGGCTGTGGGCATGTAGGGGCTCTTGGGTTCCATGCTGCTGACGTGCATCTTGGGAGAGTGATTCATGGTCAGTTTGGGTGTTCTGGCCTTCAGAGCTTTGCAAGTCAGAGTTGACCCCATGACTGTGCCTCATCCCAGAAATGAATGTCATGTAAGTTGCCCATTAACGTGTTGTGTCTTACTGGAAATGCTGTTTCACATTCAAGCGTCTCTGCCTTGTTCAATTTGAAGGCTGCCTGCCTGAGGCCTGAGTTAGCAGTTAAGAAGTGAAAAATTGAGTCCATCATCCAGCTGCCCAGACAGCTGGGTTGATGACTGTCCCCTGCTGAATGCATGCACTGTCAAAGCACCGTGTTCACATGCCCCTTGGACTGCCTTAGCTTTGCTTTAGATTGTATAGACTGCCTGACTCAGCTGCATCAGACAAACTACCTGTAGGTTTTCTGAGGTTTGTCCTGCTTTTTCCTCTTCATTACTGCCCTTTGTTTGCTGCATTCAAAAGCAAGGCTGTGTAACACAAGTAATTTACACCAGAAACACCAAAGGTAGAGATGCTCCAGCTGCTGGCAGAGTTGCATAAACAGATCCTACCAACTGTACATTTTGAAAAATAAAACTTTATTACTTAAAAAAAAAGCAGGGCTCTATAGAGTAAGCCACATAACCCAGATGTGGGTGAGGCCGCTTGTGTTGGCACCTCTGATCGGAAGACTACACATGGCCTCCACGTAAACCAGGTGGACAGAAGAATCTGAATCTGACCCAGATGTGCGTATTTTACTTTCATTGTGCATCTGTTGTGATGAACTTTCTGACATTAATAAACCAATTCTGGTAAACAGAGCTCCCAGAGTCAGGATCGCAAATCAGAAAGTAAGGAGAAGAGAGACATCTTGTCCTTTGATAAAATCAAAGAACAGAGGGAGCGAGAACGCCAGAGGCAGCGGGAGCGAGAGATTCGAGAGACAGAGAGGCGGCGGTGAGTATGGTCTTCCTTTCTCCCCCCTTGAGTGTCTTGTGTGCCTGGGCCAGCCGGCTGCTTCGTGTGTCACCGTGCAGCAGAATTTCCCCTAGCTGAAGTTGGACCCTGTCTCATGGGGCAGCTTCACCCACAGGTGACAAATGCAGTGGTCCTCATTGGGAACGCCGCAGTCTTTTCTGCATAAATAATAGGAAAAATGGCAGCTAGGGTCAGTTTTCCTGTGGTCAGGAAGTGTGTCGGCTCAGTAGGGGTGTTACTCATGGCCGTGGCCGCAACAGTCCCATGGTGGCACTCTGCCACTCTCCCCTTTTATGGTGAAGATAGTTTATAGACTTGAGCCTGTCATTCCCCTTTCATGTTCTGCCATTTCACACGAGCACACTCAGCTCCCTTGTCATTTTTCCTTAAATACTGCTTAGCCCAACAAAAGCTGTTGATGGAGTTTGGGGAACTTTCTTCTTTTTTTCTTAAATTTATTTATTTATACAAGCACTGGGTACAGTCGGAAGCGCGGGAGAGTGAGAGAATTCACCAGAGCCAGAGCAGGGAACAGAACAGGCAGACTGATGAAACACACTGCTGAGGGGAGCAGCGGGCAGCAGGAGAGGTCTGCGCACCCTGTGGGACCCTCGCTGCGGCCAGGGAGTGAACCAGCGCTGTAGAGGCTGCAGGCAGCTTCGCAGCCCAGCGCTCAACCACTGCGCCACCGGGGAGGCCCTGGGGAACTTTCTTAAGCTAAGTAGATCATGTAGAAACTTCCCCAGTTGTGTTACATTTGCTCTTTCTATAGTCATATGATTTCAGCCTTTCTGCATGTATAGCTTTAGAAAGTCAAAGCAGGGGAGGCTTTTTGATCCATTCGGAGTTCTCTTGCTTCCTGCCAGTTTACCCTTGGTGCCTATCCAGGCACCTGGGAGGGTTATGTGAGTGACAGCAGCTCCTCTGCAGACAAAGGAGGGCCCTCCCCAGTCCCTGCCCAAGCTGCTGTATACGGGGACCCTTGATACTCTGTCATGCCTCTGTTCAGGCCTAGGCTTCTGTCCCCACACTTTCCCAGCCTGTTTAAAAGAAAACGGGGAAAAGTCTTAACTGGAAGCAAAGCATTCTTTATCCCCTAGGGAAAACGTTTGTGATCATGTCTCTGGGAGTCTCTGTATGGACAGCAGCCCTATGGGAGCAACTATCCGTTACCTTTCTTACCTTTCTCCCCCTTAATAACCTGGGCCTCAGTGGCCAGGCCCCACCACATCAAGCAGTTCAAGGTGACCTTCCTGTGTTCCCCCAGAGAACGTGAGCAGCGTGAGCGCGAGCAGCGCCTGGAAGCCTTCCATGAAAGAAAGGAGAAGGCTCGGCTGCAGCGGGAGCGCCTACAGCTCGAGTGCCAGCGACAGAGGCTGGAGCGGGAGCGCATGGAGCGGGAGCGGCTGGAGCGGGAGCGCATGCGTGTGGAACGGGAACGCCGCAAGGAGCAGGAGCGAATCCACCGTGAGCGTGAGGAGCTGCGGCGACAACAGGAACAGCTACGCTATGAGCAGGAGCGGCGACCGGCACTACGGCGACCCTATGACGATGGCCGGTAAGGAGCTGGCCCTCCTGTCTTCCTTGGTGTGCATGCTTGGAGACAGTTAGGATGGACAAGGCTCCTAGGGCACTTTGTAGAACTTGTGACCACCACCTCAAGCTCATGTAGTTCACTGTCACTGTCCTGTGGCTAGGTGACTTATTCCCCGTTATTCTTCAAATAATCTTGTTGGGGGCATTTGTGATGCTTGTCATCTGAGGCTGACCCGTTATTTGCACTGTGGTTCCTGCCGTCGCATAACCACCTTCTAAAGTGTTTGTCAGAGGAGACAGCCAAGTGTGCATCAGGCCTGCGTTCTCTTTGTAGGTCTCGTGTGTCCTTGCAGAGTCTGCACTGTGGAAAAGGAAATTACCTTCCCTTTAGAAAGTAGGTTTATTGGTCTCCAGCTTCTCTGAGCTGTTTAATTGATAGTCACCCATCACCCCATCACCCATGAGCCTAGTTTTCTGGCAGACATTGGGAAGAAGATAATTGGATGCCTTCCTGGGCTGTATGTAGTTCACTAACCACCCAATCTAAATCCTTTTGCTTTTGGTGGATAAAAGACTGCAGAGGAAACTCAGGTTACAGAAGATGGGGAAGGTAAAAATGTGGTGACTGGGAAGGCCATTCCCAAAGAATCAAATATTTCATTTCACTTACATTCCAGCTCATGTGGGGATTAAGGTATTAACAGCCTTGTGATACAATTAGCTCACAGCAGTCCTTTTTTAAGGATCGTCAGATGAGAATTCCAGTGTGCCTCTTGGCAGGTTGGGGGATTTTAATTTGTCAAATCAGAGCGATAATGATTGAATATTTAGAGATTAGCCCTGCAGGACATTTTAAATGATACTCAGTCTGGAGTGAGAGCTTCCCTCCCCATCTCTATCTCCTTCCCTTTTCCCCTCATTCTTTTCCACAAATGAAATTTATATCCTTTTAAAAATAAACAGGCGAGATGATGCCTATTGGCTGGAAGGAAAGCGTGTGGCCATGGAGGACAGATATCGCCCTGACTTCCCTCGACCCGAGCACCGATTCCATGACTTTGACCATCGAGACCGGAGCCAATACCAGGACCATGTACCCGACAGGTGAGCACCCCACCCCTCTCCTGCAGCCGCAGATGGGGCCTACTTGGCCCAATGCAGGAAGAGGTCTTAGTCTGTATTATTTATGTCAGATTCATTTGAAGATTCCTGACTGACTGCATGTGGGGTATAGAAAAACAGACCTTAAGTGAGATGTAGGAATCAGTGGTCATGGAGGGCATCCTGCACTTGTCTAGCGGGAAGGGCCCTCAGAACTCATTTCATCCTTTGTCTTTGTCACACATAGGACTGATAGGGCCTGGGCAGAATGGGAGCTTCGATGTCCACCACACTGCGTTCTCTTAGGGTGGCCCAGGTTCTGGGCTTCACAGTTTCTGGGTCCCACAATCTCCCACAATCATTCCTCCCTGAACTTCCCTTGGAATTATAGGACTTTGAGGAGGGCATGACCCTTAACTTCCTCTTAGCACAGATGAGGAAGCAGATTGAGTGGTATGACTGCTTGCGCTGTCTGACACCCAGGGCTATACCAGGGCTTCACGATCTGCTCCTGGGGTTCACTGAGTGGCACAGATTCCTAAGCCAGCAGACCACAAAAAGGAAAGTTCTCATTAGGCCTACTTTGTGTTTTGAGGATCTAGGTGGGGCTTTTTAGCCAGTGCCTGCCTATTTCTCTTTTTTCTGTGCCTCTTCTAATGAGGAATATATCTAGCTTAGTAAAAAGACAGTCCTTGATTTTCCAGTTTAAAGTGCTGCTCTTTAGGTTTCTCACTGTGCTCCCCTGGCTGCACATTCTTGAGCCATTTCATTGTTCATCAGTTCTTCTCCAGGGTCGGGGGAGCAGGGAAAGATGGGAGAAGCCCTGGGCTTTATTCAGTGTAGCTGGAGTCGGTTTAAGGCTTGGTGTGAGTTATGTGTGTAGGGTTGAGCTGGAGGTGAGGGACTCTGGGTCTTCCTTGTTATCCTGACTTAACATCAGCTGCAGATAAAGTAGGTTGAGTCCTTTAGAAGGACTCAACCTCTGGGGTCCTTCTAAAGGCTTTTAGTTAAGTAAAATCTGTATTTCCACCTTCTTTGGATCTGACTTCACTCCTCCCAGGGAAAAGACTTTAAATCCCAACCAGTATTTTTTTTCACCCCAGTAAATTATGCTTTTTGTGGTGAAACAGAATAAGTATCCTAATTGTGGAACTTTTGTGTGGCCTACAGAAATGTTGTATAAGTATCATCAGCTGCCATTGGAATGAGATATTTCCCTTTTGCAGGAGGGAAGGTTCCAGGTCAGTGATGGGAGAGCGAGATGGGCAGGTGAGTACAGCTCAGACACCACACCTGAGCACGCCTGCTTCTTGCTGACTTTTTGACCAGAGAGGTGGCAACCGAATTGGGGCAGCAGGCTTATGTGGAAATATCAGTTCTGACCAGCGAGTAGTGTACACATAATTGGTCTTTTTCTGGTTAGGGAGTCTGTGTGTTCTCTAAATACATAGGCCTTGTTCTTGCTTATTTTTATCTAGTAGAATCTGCAAATAGCTTTTGATTGCATATTTGCTTGGAGTGCCTTTGAGTCTCAATACTTTGGGATTACCCCACCATACCCCAAATGAGGACTTAGCAAACCTGTTAGGAGGTTGGTTGGCCCACACTTTGGGATGTGGGTCCCAGTGTCTATGTGGTAATCTTTAGGTGCCCTGTGAGGGGTACATAGGATGTCAGCTCAGAGAAAGATGGGGGGGGCAGGCATTGGAGTCATGGCTCTTTAAATTAGGGGTGTGGTATCTGAGAGAGCATTTAGCATTCCCTTTTGTACACAGCTGTGCTGGGTTCCTGAGCACAGGACTAGTTGACAGGGGTACTGACTCTTTCTCGTCGGCAGTACTCACCCCTGGGGATCAGATAGTGAGAGAAGATTCTGCCACCCTAGAATGGTGTACGAAAGTGTCTGAGGGTCCTGACTTGCCCTTTGGGATATGGGAGGGCCCTTCTCTGATTCTTCAGAGAAGATTGTAACTGACTTTCTTTTCAGTGGACCCTTGGGCAGAGCCTTCACATTCCATTGAGCTCAGGGTTCTCCTTGTTTACAGGGCAGGAGGTCTTCATTGGCATTTGTGTGGCAGCGGCCTACATGCTTGTGAAAGATAATGCAGGAGTGCTTAGAGCTCTCAGGTTGGGGGGAAGGGAATGGGTGTCAGGAAGCACCGGGTCAGGTGCAGAGCATCCGGCAAAGTGACATGCAAGGGAGTCCAGGTGGATCCTCTCAGAGTATTTGGGGGCTACTGAGCCACACACACTTTGTCCAGGAATGTCCTGTTTAGAGTCATCCTGTCTCTCTTCTGCCTTTCAGCATTACTCAGATGACCGCCATGGCCATGGAGGACCCCTAGAGCGCCACAGCCGGGACTCACGAGATGGCTGGGGCGGCTATGGCTCTGATAAGCGGATGAGTGAGGGCCGAGGGCCGCCACCTCCACCTAGGTGAGTGGGTGCGTCACAGCAGTGGCTGGGCATCTCTGCACTCACCTGTTCAGGGCCTCTCAAACTCCACCTTGTCAGGTCACCAGGAACAGCCCCTTCCCACTTGACACAGGCAGGGGTCATCCCTAGTTACAGATATCTCTATGGCAGGCACCCCTGATAGCTGAAGGAGATAGCCCTGAAACTTCTTAGAACTGACCCCATGAACTGTAGCAAAGCTTTCTTTACCGCCCCTCCCCCCCGGCCCCAAAATATCGTCAGGTAGTTTGAGACCAGTCTCATGGATACCGGAAGTTTGTACCACCTCTCTAAGTGGGTTTTCAGGTGTTCAGCAAAGACTGGGGTGCCATGCTCATAAATTAATATAGCGTGTTCTTTCTGAGCGACCTACTTAACGTTTATCATTTAGTTCGTTTTGTTTTAAATACCTGTGGGAAATTTAAAATGGGGAACTCATCTTTAGACAAAAGACTGCACGGAGCTGTGTCACTGTGATGGGGCAGTTCTCACCCTCTGGCAGATGTCACATGCATTTGGCTTTCACTTTGGGGGAGATCAGGGGGGCAGTATTTGCTCTCACAGTCAGGTATTCCAGTGAGTCCCTGGACCTGGGAAGCTTTCCTGGTGCCCACACATTGGGGACATGTTTGCATTTTAGTCTCCCAGCATTTCTAGTTAAAACTTGTTTGTTTTTTACTTTGCGCTGTAATTCACATGCCATAGAATTCACCCATTTAAAGTACACAGTTTGACAGCTTTTAGTTTATTCAGTCATGCAACCATCACTGCAGTCAACATTTACATTGCCCCAAAAAATACCCCCCCCAATCTACAGTCATCATTCCCCATCAACCCTCCTCCTCCCCATCCCTAGTACAACAATCCCACTTCCTGTCTCTCTGATAGACATTTCCTCTCCGTGGAATCACGCACCGTGTGGCCTTGTGTGTCTGGCTTCTCTCTCTGTGCATCATGTGCTCAAGGTCCCACCCCGTGGTAGCGTGTGTGTGTGTGTCGCTCCTTCTCGTGGCTGAGTGATGTTCCTGTGTGGGGAGACAAGTTGGTAGCTGTTCATCTCTCAGTGAACACTTAGGTTGATTCCCCTCTTTAGCCTTTGTTGTCTGTCTTTCTGAAAGTAGCATCCTGGTGGATAGGGTGGGGTAAGGATCTCACATGTCATGACTTGGTGGTGGTGTTACTGATGCTGAACAGTGTGTGCGCTTACAGTCGTGTGTATTTTGGGAAAGTGTCTGTTAGCCAGGCCCTGACCTTAAAGGCACACTGGGACAGTGGTGTATCTGCTTTTGTTTTGGCCCAGAGGTAGCCGTGACTGGACAGAGCATAGTCAGAGGCTAGAAGAGCACCCGGAGCGCAGCTGGCCCGGCACGGTGGACGCAGGCGCCACAGGTCGGGAGCACTCGAGGTGGCAAGGTGAGGGCTGACTCCTCCCCTGGGTGGGGGACTTCCCAGCTGGGAAAGCCACAGTCCCACCAATATTTCTGGAGGCTGTGTCAAGAAGGGAATGTTTGCAGACTGCTGCTTCTCTTCCAGGTGGTGAGAGAGGCCTGTCCGGGCCCTCAGGACCAGGCCACATGGCAAATCGGGGCGGATTGTCAGGGTAAGACGTTTTGTTTGTTGATAAAAATTGATTTGTTCCTGCTTCTTACTCTCCCTTTTTTTTGCATTTGATCAGCTTGCTGGATAAAATATTTTGAAGACAAACCAAAAAAGTAACTCTTGGCAGCTTAACCAAGTAACACTCTTCAGTTACCTGGATGCAGTCTGTGATTATGATTTTTCTCACCTGGAAAAAACCAAGCCGGCTCTAGTGGCTGCAGAACCTCACACTGTGTCACGGTGGGAAGAAAACTTAAAAGAGACAAATGTGTGTGCCTTTGTTCCTAGGCGAGGCGGCTTTGCACAAAGTGGGCATTCCCAGGGTCACGTGGTGCCCGGTGGCGGACTGGAAGGTGGAGGACTGGCCAACCAGGACCGGGGCAGCAGAGTCCCACACCCACACCCCCATCCCCACCCATACCCCCACTTTACCCGCCGCTACTAAACCCCACTCACTCTGCAATTCAGGTAGGCAAATGCACTGTTGAATCTCCTAGCCAGAGTTACCTTGCATTTGTGGAATCTGCTAAGAAACAAAAACAAATTCTGCCATCATGTTATAGCTCAATACAATGTGAAGTCACTTTTTTCTTTTTTAAATAAATGTGTACTTGTTCTGCCATTTTTAAGACCAAGGTTTCTGTTAACGAGCATTCCATTTTCCATTAATAAAAGTTTATGGTTCGCATGTGTGCATGTGTGTTGTGATTACAGCGTGGAGGACAGTACTGACCCTCAGCGGCGCTGCATCCATCACTGAAGCCACACAGCTACCTGATGGAGTGGGGTCTCGGTCTCCACATTCTCTTCAGATAAGAAAATAGGTGCAGGGATCAGATCATTTGCCCAAGGTCATAGCCTTTGTGGGAACTAGGAATTTAGTGGGATTGGGGGATTTAGTGAATTTAGTGGGGCCCTCTGGTCTGTGCCTTTACCCCTTGTGCGTGTGGGAGTGGAAGAGGGGCAAGGAACGTGCCTTGTGATTTCTGGCAAACCTGCAGTGCTTGGCAGCTGCCACTGCACTGTGCAGGCATAGGTATGCCCAATGGTGCCAAATCCCCCCATTTTTCTGGAAACGCAAATTTACATGTGAAGTCTTACTTGTCACTATCAAAGATTCAGATTTTCTTCATTAAGGGCAGCCACAGGGAGCTGTTTCCCAAGCCCATCCTTCTAGGTCTCTCCCATGTGATCCCACAGCAAGGTGATTTTCTTCCTCTTGGAAGCACATTGGAGCAGGGAAGAGCTGGGTCCCTCTCATGAATAGGCTAGACCTGGTATAGCTGAAAGTGGGGGGATCTGTACTGGGATTTGGGGGCAAAAAGGAGGGCCAACTCTTCTGCATGTACCTGCCCAGGCCAGCATGGTGAGAGTTAATCCACAGTACCACCCACTAGGAACCTCCATTCCCTCCCCTTGGTAACTAGGACAGCCACCCCACAGGCCCGGGAACAATTGCCAATTGCCAATTCTCCTAGAGTACCCTGTGTTCCCGCTGGGCTGTTTAGTTTTAAAAGAGCAATCTGAAAATCCTACCCAGCTTGCCTTGGAAGCCACAGCATTAAAGGCAGGTCAGCTCTAGCCCTTGGTGTCCTGTCTGTCTGAATTGCCAGGAATAAATACCTGTGCGCTTCCCCCGTAGCAGCTTTTAGTCATTTTCCAATGACAGGTTGAGAGGACACTGTCTCCATGTTGCACCCTGGGGTCCATGTGGCATGTTGCCTCCTACCCAGAGGCCCGTCCTCCCTCTACACAAATGAGAGTGTATCATGGGGTCTCGGCTTTTCATGTTGTGCCATAAAAGCCAGACAGCCGGCCTCAGGAGGATGCAGCCTGGAGTGGCAGGTAAGGCATCTGCACATCTTGTCATGTAACTGCTGTAGAGCAACTCTGGGAGATTAGCAGGGCATCATGGAGCCCAGTGCAAGGATTCAACTGGGGTGCCACTGCCAAGTTGCCCCAATGGAGCCCTGGGAAACGACTGAGTAGGTCAGTCCCCCAGGACAGCCTGTAGGGTGTGCCCAGCTCCTTTCTAATTAGCAGGGCCTACACCCCAGCTCTCCCACAGATAACAAAAAGGCTCGTACTGGTTTTCTAGGACTGCCATAGCAAAGTACTACAAATACCTGATTTAGAACAGTAGAATTTTCCCACAGTTCTGGAGCCAACAGTTCAAGATCAAGGTGTCAGACTGCTTCCTTGGCTGTGAGGGAGAATCTGTTGTTTCATCTCCCAATTTCTGGGGGTTACTGGCCATCTTTTGTGTTTCTTGACTTGTAGTTACATCCGCTGATTATCTCCCTCCACATGGCCTTGTCCTTGTGCATATCTGTGTCCAAATGCCCCCTGTATATGGGGCCATCAGTCCCTCATTTCTTATTAGCTCTGTAAAGGCCTTGTTTCCAATTAATGTCACCTTCTGGGGCCCTAGGGGTCAGGACTACACCATATGAATTTGGGTGTCTGGGTGAACATAGTTGACAATACTCTTGACACTTTTTTTTTTTTAAAGATTTATTTATTTTACAAGCACTGGGTACAGTCAGAAGTGTGGGAGGGTGAAAGAATTCACCAGAGCCAGAGCGGAGAACAGAACAGGCAGACTGACGAAATACACTGCTGAGGGGAGCAGCGGGCGCAGCAGGAGAGGTCTGTCATGCCATGTGGGACCCTCGCCAGCGGCAGAGGATGGAACCGGCACTGCAGAGGCTGCAGGCAGCTTCATAGCCCAGCACTCAACCGCTGCACCACCAGGGTTTGACAGTTTTCATACATGTAGGTTTTTTCAGAGTGTAGTTTCTGGGAAAATTGTTCATTGTATTGTCCAGAACTTTACCAGTGGTTCATTTCAGAGCTCTACATACTTCCCTGCTGCTGGAAACTGGAGTAACTGCACGGGTCCCGGCCTTGCATCCAGTTTCATCCAGGCCTTTGCTGAGCATTTACAGGCTGAATTACACTTATCAGACACTATTTTCCTTGATTCTGTGTTTATCTGATATGGCATCACATTGGTTAGGGTGTTGTGTATGTAAAGAGTTGTATTAGCTTGTAAAAATCTGATTTTTATTTCAGGAGAGAAAAAACAAGGGTGTGCTGAGGGACCTCAGCATTGCCCCTACATTTTGGTACTGTGAAAAATGCTGCTGGGAAGACAGGTGTACCTATTCTTGCTTGTCCACCTGCTTCTCAACCTCCTGGGCCTGAACCTGGGAGTGGATTGCTGGCTTGTGTGGTAATTTTATGTTTAACTTTTGAGGACACATCAGACTTTTCCAGAGCAGTTGCACCATTATGCATTTCCACCAGAAATGTACAAGCTTCCAATTTCTCCTCATCCTTATTGACATACATTATGTTTTTGGTGGGGGGAGGGGAGTTTAAATTTTTTAAATAATAACCACTCTAATGAATGTATAGTGTATGGAGAAACCCAATGTCCATCCATCCACAAAATGGAGTATTATTCAGCCTTAAAAAGGAGGGCCATTCTGACACAGGCTACAACCTTGAGGACATGATACTCAGTGAAATAAACCAGACACAGAAGGACAAATCCTGTGTGAGCCACTCGATATCCCTAGAGGAGTCACATCCTAGAGACAGCAAATAGAGGGGTGAGTGCTAGGGGTTGTGGGGGTGGAGAAGAGTTGGTGTTTAATGGGGACAGAGTTCTAGTTTGGGAAGATGAGAAAGTTGTGGAGATAGACGGCTGGGTTATGGTTGTGTTGTGGTTGCACAACAATGTTCACTTTATGCCCCTGAGCTACACACTTTAAAATGGTGAATTTCAAATTATGTATATTTGACCACAGTTTTTAAAAGTTTTTGAAGAGTGGATGTTGGTTATAGGAGTGAGGGCCTCTGATACAGAAGATTTGAGAGCAAGCTTGGGAGTCCAACCTATCTGCTCACAGGGAGTTAAGGATTCCTTACCTGGCTTCCTTAACTGGAAGAAAGAAATGATAGTAGCATTTACCATTGAGAGTCTTTGCAAGATTAATAAATCAGTTAATATACTAAAAAGCTCAGAATCGTTTGTGGTCTACAGTAGGTGCTTAATAAATGTGACAGCAACTTCGGAACCCTATAGGATTATGTGTCATGTTTTGTAGGGGATCCGTAATACATTTCAAGGCTTGGAGAGGAGGTAGGAAGAAATTATTGGTTCCAAAAATACAAAAGCAAACTCAAAATCAGAATTAATAACTTATCAAATGTCTCCACATCTACAAAAATGTGTCAACTTCGTCAATTGCTAAATTTTGTATTCATAAAGATTTCATTACATTTCAAAACAGCTCCTAGGTTAAATTTTCTCACTTTGCAGGAATTCCCAAACCTGCAAAATGATTGCCAGTCTTAAATTGCACAATTTACTCCCAGTCAAATAATTCCAAATGCAGTTATGAAAATGTCTTTTGACTTTTTTTTTCAACTCCAACCACAAAGTTGTCAGTTGGGGCTCCATCGCCTTTTATTTGACTTGACGGGTTGAGGGCTGGGGTGTCCATTGAGCCCTCCCCAGGCGGATCCCCAGGAGAGTTAAGACTGCCCCCACCTTCACACCATTACAGGATGGTGAGGCAGGGTGAGGACGTGGGCCTGGGCCCTCACTAAAGGCTCACTCAGTCCTGCTTTCATCAACTGTCATTAGCTCTTACCCCCCTCTGCCGTCTTCAGCTTCCTCATTCCTCTGGGGTGGGCACGATAGTGCCACACAAGCTGACGGAAGGGATTTGATGGGTGACCACGGCATGGCCAGCCTTCTGTGTTAGAAGCCTGTTGGCTAGGTGGGATGCCATTTTTGTTGCTTTTCAGAAACAGTGATTTCCTCTTTTACCCTGAATAGTTTATTTTTGGATTAGGCTGCTTCACACAATACCTGCAGCATAATTGGGTGCATGTTTCCTATGGCTGCCATAGTAAGAGAACACAAACAACAGCTTGGAACCTAACTCAATTCTGGAGGCCGGAGATCCTAAAATCCAAGGTGATGGTAGGATTCTTCTTTCTGGAGAGTGATTCCCTGCCTTTGCAGCTAGAAGCTACCAGCATTCCTTGGCTCCTGGCTCCTTCCTCTGTCTTTCGAACCAATAGTACAGCGTCTTTGGGATCCTTTTCCCATAACACATCTCCTCTGACCACAGTCAGGAAAGATTCTCTGATTTCAGGGATTTCTGTGATCAGATTGGACCCATTTGGATAATCCAGGATAATCTCCCATCTCAAAGTCCTTAACCTTACCTGCAAAGTGTCTTGCCATATGAGGTGATATTCACAAGTCCTAGGGATTAGGATGTAACATCTTTGCGCAGAGGGACCATCATTTTAAGCACCTCACTGGGATGATAAAGTCTGTATTGGAGGGGTTACAGGTGTGAACACTGGTCAAGGAAGTGAGGCATCCAGCCCTTGTGGCTAGTGACCAATGTATGTGTGGGGTGGGTGTCCAAGGACATCACACGATATCCCCAAATTCAGATACCCAGTCATAGCATCACGGGGAACCCAAGTCCATTCCTGAGTCAAGCCCAGAAGGAGGTTCAGAGCCTGAGAGGGGTCCCTGCTCCTCAGCTACCCCAGCATGCCAGGGAGCCACATACCCAGGCCACATATGGTAAAGTAACAATTGCTTTGAGCACTAATAAGCAAGATGGTCTTGAAGAGAGTCATCTCCCTTACTTTGCTGTGCACCTACTCTTTATACCAGACCAGTAAAACTACTGGTCTGTCCCTGCTGCTGTCAGGGACAGACCGATAACCGAGCCAGAAGCTGCTCCAGCAAGGGTTAAAACAGTGCCGAAGTCCTCAAATCCCTCCCTTAAAATCAGTCACCAAGGCCTCACTAGATAGCCCGTGTGCTATTTGTTGGACTGTGACTGCACAACCTCAAATCCACATCAGAGGCAGCTACCCCACATTTGACCCTGTGAGCAAATATAGACACAACCACCCCCACATTCTACTACAGAAAGCACTTCTTTGCTTCCCCTCATGGAATTTCCTGGATAACTTGGGAAACAGGGCACAGAGTGCTGTGGCCCCGATGGTGACTGACCAGCCATCAACATATGCCCACCCCTCTCTCCCCGACTGACACATTCTCATCTTGCGTGTCAGGGTTTAGATTCTACCTCCTCCAAGCAGTCACACCCACCTGTCCTCCCCTACAGCGTGGGCTTCTTTGGAGCAGGCATTCACTCTTGTTTTCGGCTGTCTCCCCTGAGACAGCATTTCAAAACACTGCTTTTATGATGATTCAGGCCTGGTAAGACCAACAAGCAGGGAGACAACTACCATCAAAAACATTTTTTAGACCTCCCCGGTGGCGCAGTGGTTGAGCACTGGGCTGCGAAGCTGCCCGCAGCCTCTGCAGCTCTGGTTCGCTCCCTGGCCCCTGGCAAGGGTCCCACAGGGCATGCAGACCTCTCCTGCAGCCCCCGCTGCTCCCCTCAGCAGTGTACTTTGTCAGTCTGCCTGTTCTGTTCCCCACTCTGGCTCTGGTGAATTCTCTCACCCTCCCACGCTTCTTACTGTACCCAGTGCTTGTATAAATAAATAAATAAATCTTTAAAAATAATAATAAAAAAATAAAATAAAACATTTTTTGCTATAATTCCTAAGAGGAGGTGGTGTGGCCAGCCAGGTATGACCCCATGGGGGAACACCAGAGTGATCAGGAGGCAGGGGCAGGGAGCTGGGGCAGGGGAGGGCCTCTTTTTTGTAATAATTGTGGGAAAAAACATGCAAGGTGAAGTAAACAGTTTTAGGATTAGCTAATTTGAGTAATTTTAGCAGCTCTGAGGCCAAGGTGCTGTCCCGAGTTGCCTGGTACCAGGCCCTGGGTGACCAGGTAAGTGAAAGCGAGGTTTTGACTGAGAGCCCCAAAGGAGGGGGGTGCGTGTGGCATGGCTCTGGAATGGCTGGTTTGCATGTGAAAGGTGTTCTAGAGGGAACTGCTTGCTATCTCTGGGAACTAGCCCACCCTGGGAGGAGGTGTCCCCCCCCCCCCCCCCCGCAAGGGCCATGTGGTCCCAAGTGTCAAAGCATCAAAAATCAGGCAATAAAGATGTGGCCAACACACCTGGATCTTAGTAGACACTTAATAAATGCTTACTGAATCTGTGGAGGAGAAAAAGAGCAATTACGTAGTGATCCTGTATTGTTTCAGTTTTCTGGTTGCGTCATTCATAGTTTGGCCTTGCGCATAACACTGGGCATACACACCAGAGGGCAGACACTCCCTGCTAAGACTGACACGTGCGCTGTGGACGTGTTCGGACGGTGTAGTCGTATGGCTGCCGTTACTGAGAAAGGACTGAAGAACACCTCTTGCTAAACTTACCTGATACTAAAGGGAGATTTTTTTTTTTTTGAAAAGCAGACTGCCAGGCCCCACCTCCTGGGATCCCGACTGTTAAGAAGCCCTATGTGGATGCCAGAGGTCTTCCAGGTAGCCCTGCTTACCTGAGACCAATGAGCCTTTTACTTTGAATCCCTGAGTTTTCTAATAAAATGGGCAAGGTGCTTTCTGGGGATGCAATACATGACACATTTAAAGTGCTTTGTACACTTGGTATACAGTAGGTGCTTAGCAAATGCTTGTGGTTATTATTTAGAAAAGCCAAGTCCGAACCCAGTTATTCTGCTTCCTTGCAGAAATTCCTCTAAGAATTAAGAATGGCCTTTGTTCAAACTCGGACTTGGGTATGGGGGTTTGCTTGGCCTCCATTTCCATCCTGACTATAATCTAGAATGTTGCATTAGCAATTTTTAAAATAAGAGGCCCCTGTTCGCGCACTGTGTGGTTAAATGTTTGAAGCCACTGGTGGCATTTTGTGACTTCTTCCAGTCCCACAGTCATACCCACTTTGGGCCAGCCAGCTGTGAAGCTGTGGGGGCGCCCCACATACCCAGTGATAGAAACCTCATGTTACGCCCCACGGGGAGGCTCATAAAAGGCACTGAAGCTTCTCCTGTGTAGATGCTACCAGCCACGGTGGACGAATATTTACAGACTTGGCTGAAATGAGACCCAGCAGGGTAGATTTCACAGGCGGCCCAGAAAAATGCCCCCTCACCCCATCCCTGGGAAAACAGGACACCAAATGGAAAGCAAACCAGTAGGCCAAGTCCCCCCTGTTCACAGTCCCCGCCCCCAGCACAGCAAGATTGGAAATCCAGGCTTGAGAACACACCTCTGAGCCCTTTCTCGATAGCTTACCATTTAGCAAATGCTTCTTTGGCACATCCTGTGTGCCAGGCACTGTGCCAGGGCCACTGCCATAACCATGACCAAGACAGACAAGATTTCTAGAGCCAACGGGTAGCTTCATGTGGTGAGGATGGACCCTCTGGAGGTGACCGGAAGGACATTCCAGGAGAGGGAACAGTATGTGCAGAAACACCCTGAAGGAAAGACCGTGTCACCTTGGAGGAACCAAGCAAGCAGGAGTGAGAGAGACTTGGGGTCACTGTGTCCTCCTAGGCCTGGACTGGCCAGTTGGAGGTGATGGGAAGCTGAGCCAGATTTTCGCAATTGAGAGGAGATCCCTGCCCTGCTAGCAGGGCTCCAGGGTGACTGTCACTGTCTGTCTCTGGGCCCTTCCTCGCTTGGGGCTTCAAGTCCTCACTGTTTCTGCGGTGTCCTCTGTACAACTGGCATTTTCCACCTTCAGGGGTGAGCCAAGCGGGGCTCCTGGGCCAGGCTCTCTCTAGACAAAGGCACAGCAGAGGTGTTCATGCACCTTCAGGTATACAGGGCCCCTTCCCAGAGACCAGAATGGAGGAGGTGGGAGTGGGTAGGCTGGCAAGTTCCTGAGGTCATCGCCCCACAGATTGCAGGAAGTGCCAAGATGCCATAAGGGGGCAGGGCACAGGGAATGTGGTTAATGAGCGGGCTGGGCAGGTCAAAGTCACTCGAGGTACCTCACTCAGTTTTAGAAGAGGCTTTGGATTCCAAAGAGGGGAGGTGGGTAAAAGGAAGGGAGAGAGCGAGAGAGAAAAAGAAAGAGACTGAGACAGAGAAAAAGAGGCAAGCAGAGAAAGATGCAAAGAGACACAGAGAAATAGAGACACATCTATGCAAGCAGAGACAAACGCAGTGGATGGACAGAAGGACCCAGAGACCAGGATGCATTCAGGCCGGCGGTGCCCCCTGCCCCTCGTGCCCACTAGGTGGCGCCCGAAAGCCATTCTGCGCCGCAGCCCCCCTGCATCCTGAGTTCATTTCTCTGGGCCTATAGCTCTCCCACTGGGTCACCACTCCCTGAGCTGAGCAGAAGGCCCTGGGTCCCAGGCACCCGGTGGTGCGAGCCAGGGCTCCCTTTAGGATGGAGAGTGAATGAAAGCAAGGCCCTGGGTTGTGTGTGTGTGTGTTGTGCCTAACTGCTCTTGTCTTGGAATAGCTTCGTGTTGTTCTGGATGTATGTGTGTTTCTGTGTGTCTGCTTAGAAGTGAGTGTGTGTGTTTTGTCTTGGGGTGTTTATGTGTCCCTATGTGTGTGCGGGGAGAAGGGGTAGCTAGCTATGTGTGTCTCCACAGCCCCAGGAAACTGCCGCTCCTCAGACACTAGTTCCAAAGAGTTATTTCTCCTCAGATTTTTTTCCTCACAGGCCTGTCATCTCCTCAGAATCTAGTTCCTAAAGAGTCATTTCTGGAGCCTCCCTGGTGGCGCAAGGGGTTAAGACGCAACCTATGAAGCTATTCGCAGCCACTGCAGCATGAGTTTGATCCCTGGCCAGGGAGGTGACGCACATGGGGCAGCAGACCTCTCCTGACTCACCTGCTGCTCCCCTCAGCAGTGTATTTCAGTCAATCTGCCTGTTCTGCTCCCCACGCTGTCTCTGGTGAATCCTCTCACCCCCCTGCAACTCTGGCCTGTACCCTAGTCCTTGTATGCATAAATAAATCAATCTTAAAAAAAAAAAGTCGGTTCTCCTCAGATTTTCCTCTTCAGAACCATTTCCAATATGTCATTTATCCTCAGATATTTCTCCTTACTGGCCTGTCTTCTCAGCACTACCTTTTCCATTCAACTCCCCCAGCAACTCTGCATAGAGTCACCCAAGGAATTTGAGAATCAGAAACATTTATGGAGTACTTACTGGTGCCCAGAGCCTTTCATGGGACCCCTGAGAAAATGCTCCTTGGAGAGATAAGAGCAGGTATTCGTGGAGATAATTGAGTAAGATTTAGATTCTGCTAAACCGAAGCCCTGACTATGTGCCAAGCCTGGTTAGGTTGCTGCTTTCATGCTGTGGAGCTGGTTTTCTTGTGTATAAAACAGGCCTCATATAAGCACAACCTCATAGTATTGCTGTTAAGTGATTAAATGAGTTGAGTTTTGTAAAGCTCTTCAAACACTGCCTGGCACAGCCTAAGGACTCAATAAGTGTCAGAATTCACCTCATTTATTGCTTATAATTACAAGCACATCCATTAACCTGTGGGTCAGCGGGAACCCCAGAGAATTTTCTACTCACTGCTAGGTATTTAAGAGTTGTCTAAGAGATCTAAATAGGTGAATGCTTAGATAGCTCTCTGCAAAAAAATTTCCCTTTTGGTCTAACTCAGTGGTTCTCAAACTTCAGTGGACAGAAAAATGATTAGATCATGCTGAGCATGTAAATGAGAGACAGGTGTTGTTCCAGGCACTGGGACACAGCAGTGAACAAAACAGTCAAAAATCCCTGCCCTACAGGAGCTTCTGTTCAAATGGGGAAAACATTATAAATAAAGTTGATTTGTCATCAACAAAGGTGAGTCATTTTAATTAGCTGTTATTCATCAAAGGCTTTCAATACACTTTGCCATTTTACCTTCTAGAAAGATGGTATTTAGGCTGCCAGTGAACATGAGTGATCATTGCCTTGCACCCTTTCAAAGTCTATGATCAGATATCTTTCTATTAGAGTAGGGAGAATTCTAGGGTGGTTACATACTATTTCATGTGAGTTTTTGATTCATAGTCTCCTACTGTGTCTTTGTGTGTCCAAAGTGAAATCAATGTTCTTTGCATCTGTCTATTCTTTATTTCTGTTAGAAAATATGCTCATTTATTAAAAAATCCTTTCTTTAAACATTCATGACATATTCATTGTAAAACAGTTGAAAAATACAGAAAAGTATAGAGAAAGTAAAGAACCCATTATAAAAAGATAACAATAATAAGAGTTTGCTGCATTTCTTTCCAGTCTCTTAAAAATGTACCTTCTAACATTCTTATTTATTCCTAAAAACTCTTTATATATGAAAGACATAGCTTTTGACCATGCTGGTGACAAATTGCCTTTGTTTCTAAAAGAGCTAGGCCAGCATAGCACATTTTACCAACAGGAACCACCACAAACCCCTATTTGCCAGATATCCTGGCAATGAATTCCTTATAAAATTTCACTAGAAGAGGCCAGACAGTAGCTATGAAGAGAGTGCGACTTTTGTTAATCTTAACACATGAGGACAATTTCTGGAGTGATGTAAATGTTTATGTAAGTGATCACATTATCAGAAATTTCACTTATACCTGTTTCATATCCCACCTGGGGAGGAAGAGGGTGGGAGAATAGGAGTAGTCCCCTGATATCATTGATTCTATCACTCTGCCTCGGTTCTCAGCACATCCTTTCCCTCTGTCAAGAGGAAATTTTTCTCCCTGGAATTATGGTGGATATTCTCGAATTCCATCAATTCTTGGCACCTCTGGTCTTTCTTAGGTGAGATCAATTTACCCATGTTCTAAAATGGATTTAACACAGCAGGTATCATTCTAACACATAAATCAAATCATGCCACCTCCTTGCTTCAAACCCTCCATGGCTCCTGATTACCCTTAGAAGAAAATCCAAACTATTCCATGTGCCCTTTTCAAAGCCATTCCTGCCCCTATATCACCCCCCAGTAAAGAGGCACCAGGGCCCTCCTGTTAATTCACTCACTCCTGCCATGTCTCATGGTCTCTGCCCCTCCTTGTGTGACTTTGGGAAGTGATTTCCCTCTCCCAGTCTAAGTTTTCTCATCTGAGAAATGGGATAATAACACTGCTGACCTCATAAGGTCACCGGGACTCAGTGGAATAACCGCAAAGCATTGAGGGACATTCATTTGCTTTTTCCAAAGCTTTTCAGCCTTCTTGTGGGGAACCTTGGCAAACAGCTCCCCCAAGGATTCAACCTCCAGGGATCAGGGAGTGAACTGGGTACAACAGGGTGATAAGGAATTCATGTCCCATAGACAGAGGGTCCACCGCTTGGACTAGGGATCAAATGAAACTTCCCCTTCTTATTGGGAAAAACTCATTCAGAAATTCTTTTTTTTAAAAACTGTGTGAACTACACCCAATGTAGGCCCTGGGTTTCCAGCTTTGAGAGACCTCTGATCAAGGGGACAAGTTTATTTTATTTTATTTTATTTTTTGTTTAGAGAAAGAAGTTTATTGAGGAGAAAAAGAACAGAAATAAAGTGGGACTCCCAGGCCATGAAACCAGGCCAGGGAGGGGCAAGGAAAGCCAAGGGGACAAGTTTAGATAAGCAACCTCCTCCATGTCACAAGAGGCCTCTGTGATTTCTGAATTTGGTGATGTCAGTGGGTGGATATGTCATGGGGAGGGGCAAGTTGACCAAGCATTCACCCTCCCTTCCTATCTGCCTGCAGGATTGGTGGGATGCAGACCCCAACCATGACATTTCCACCTGCTTCCCCTCTGACAAGTCATGCATTCTGGCTTACTTCTCAAACCTGCTCATCATACATCTACTGATTATTTGAACTGCCTCAGAACCTGCCCCAATATTCCTTTTTCCTCTTAAGTGTGTTGTTGATTGCCACTGGCAATTCTGACCCTTATACTAGAGAGCTCTCTGATTCTAGAATGTTCAGGCAGAGGGGTGAATAGTCTGAGGATCTAGAATGCCAGGCATTTTAAGATTCTGAAAGTTCATAATTTCATGATCGCATGATTCTGAGTCTTCCGGGTTCCTGAACTCATGGATTCTCTGAGCATGTCACTGCTGCCAAGGTCTTCTCTAATTGCCCATGACAGACAATACAGTGTCTCCAGGCAGAAACCATGATCCCTCTAATCCAGCAACCCAGGCACAGGGCCTACCACCTGCAGCCACCTGGCTTTTCCTAATGACTTAATGAGAAAATCAGAATTAATTGGAACTGGCACCCAACACTCACAGGACTCAGCGTGGCCGGCTTGACCTCCATATGTTAAAGTCAGGCATCCCTGGGCCCTATTCTGACCCATTCTAGACACCAACAGGTGTGAAACGTGAGGCCTGAAGTTTCTTGACAAGGGAGGTGGCCGTTGTGACCTAGTTCTGCAGGTTGAGTCAGCCTGCCCACCTTCCCTGGAGAGAGTACACACCATCCCGGGCTCTCATCTGCCGCTTCCCCTCTCTAGACCTCAGTCTCCCTTCCTTTGTTGGAGGAGCTCAGCTTTACAGTTTGCTGGGGGTTATGTGTAAATTGATCAGTACATGAGTTGTGAGTTGTGTTATAATCTGTCCTTGGGCATCATGGATAAATCCCCTGAAGGAGTATAGCTGTCTTCTCATTTCCATAGCTGTTACTACAGAGATTATCCTGTTTTGTATTCCAAACCCTTCCAAGTGAGATGGTTTTTTTCCCCCAAACCCTAACAAGGTGAATTAACAAGCAACCTGATAGATTTTTAAAAGTATTTCATGATAGTTTTCATATACTTTGAAGACATTTGTGTTTCATTTTCAAAAACCATTCATGTCTTTTTCCCCCTTTTCTATTAGATTGTTGGTCCATATTGATTTTTGGAAGCTTTTTACATATTAAGGAAGTCAGCCTATTGTCTATTGTGTCTTGGAAAAGTTTTCCTGACTTGGTCTACTGACCTTCTAGCATTTTGTTGTGTGTGTGCAAATATTATATTTGTATGTAGTTATTAAACTTTTAATGAAAGGCTTCAGGGTTTAATATCATGCTTCCAGATACTAGGATTATTATTATTTAACTCCCATGTTTTCTTCTAGTAGTTTTATAGTTTCTTTTTTTGTGGGGGGTGGGGAGTTTGGGGAGAATCCATCTGGAATTTCTTTTGCTTTTAGCCACCTTTAAAATCTCTGCCTGAAATCGGATGGTTGTATAGAAAACTGTAGTAAGTAAACTATAGTGTGATTGCTGGAGCCAAGTGGCTTCAAAATGCTGACTTTGCCATTTTTCACTGTGTACTCTCAGGGAAGTCACTCAACCCCTCTATGTCTCAGTTTGCTCATCTGTAAAATGAGAGATATTAGTGCCATGTGAAATGAGAAACTTTCTTCTTTTTACCTAATCAAATGCCTAGAAGACCATCTGTCACTTAGCAGCTGCTATTTCTGTTTTTATTTGCTTTTCTTTGAGGAGTCAAACTACATTTTTCTGTGAATAATTCTTTCAGCATAGCCAATTAGCAAGCGACAATGATTCAGGAACATTATGAAGCATTTTACCCACATTAATTGAATCCTTGTAACAACCCCATTGGCTAGATAGGGACTTTGGAGCCCAGGGAAGATATTTCCAAGGAACAAGGTTGGGGTTAGACTCCACACTCTGTCCACTGCCCTGACCATAGCCTCCCTTCTTCCTGGCCAAACTGGAGGAGTTCCAGTAGGCTCTATTTAACTGGCTTTTAAGTACAGACTTTGAATCATTGAGATCAAGTCAACATCTTGGATACCCAGAACTGGTCATTCCTGTCCAGGCTGGCATAGCAGTGGGTCGGGGCAGGCAGCAATCAGGGAAGGCTTTCGGAACAAGGGTGTTTGAGTAAGTGTGACCTAAGAGACTGGCAGAGCCTGAGAAAGAGGTTGTGAGGTGAGAGGATTGCAGGGGGTTAGGAATGGGAGAGGTCCTCTGCTCAGATGGCCACTGCTGGTCACAAACATTGATTCCTGCTTCTCCCCACTAGGCACACATCGTTCTATATAGTGGTCACCATGGCAGGTGCCTCCTTTGTGGGAGTTTTGAACCCCTACTCATCCACCGAAGTCTCAGATCCACCGGCCCCGCCCCTGAAGTTATCTAACCACTGGCTTTTCTCAGTCTGGGATCTTTCCCACTAACATTTTTTCTTTTTTTTAAAGATTTATTTTTCTTTATTTATGCATACAAAAACTGGGGTGTAGACCAGAGGTGTGGGGGTTGGTGAGAGGATTCAGACAGAGCAGGGAACAGAACAGGCAGACTGGCTGAAACACACTGCTGAGGGGAGCAGTAGGGAGACAGGAGAGGTCTGCCTCGCCATGTGGGTAGCTCCCTGGCCAGGGATCAAACTCAGGCCTCAGTGATGGGTAATAGTGCTGAGATTTAACCCCTATACCACGAGGGAGGCCTCACTGAAGTTTTGATCACATAGAACTAGGAGTATCTGTGGCCAGCTTTGTGTTGTCTTCCATCTCCTACTGAGAAGACCCTGGAGGGCAGGGTCCTAGGTTGAGATTTCTCTGGTTCCCACCAATGCCTATAAAAAGTAGACGCTTGTTGAATGTGTCTTGAAGGAAATTCAGGAATAAATGAATGAGTGATGAATGTTAACCTCAGTCATTTCCCTCCTCTGCTCACAACCCTTCCACCTCACTTGGTAAAAGTCCAAGTCCTCCTGGAGGTCCCCAAGGCAACCTGCTCCAGGTCCCCTCCCAGCCCTCACGTCCTCTCTCCCCTGGCTCACTCTCTAGCCACCAGGGCCTCCTAGCCTTTCCTCTAATACTCTTGGCATGATCCTGCCCCAGGGCCTTTGCACAGTCTGTTCCCGCCTCAGCCTCCGGTGCTCTTGCTTCAGTGGCATGGTTGGCTCATACCTTCTTCAGATCTCAGCTGCTGCCTCCTCAGAGAGACCTCCCTTCACCCTGATATCTCATAGCCAGCCAGCCACCCCGCTTCTTTTTTTTTTTAAGATTTATTTATGCGTACAAGAACTGGGGTACAGGCCAGATGTGCGGGAGGTGAGAGGACTACACCAGAGCGAGAGCAGGGAACAGAACAGGCAGACCGACTGAAATACACAGCTGAGGGGGGCAGCCGGCAAGACAGGAGAGGTCTGCCGCGCCCTGTGGGTAGCTCCCTGGCCGGCAGGGGGGAATCGAACTCGTGCTGCAGTGGCTGCGCCCAGCTCCATAGATCGCGTCTTAACCCCTTGCGCCACCAGGGAGGCCCCGCCCCTCTTCTTTTTCCACGATTGGATCCGTCGTGTAGCCTTTTATTGTGTGTCTCCTGTTTGTGCGTTTTGTTCTCGAGTCTCCCGCGCCTGCACCCGCACCTGCGCACAGTAGGCGCTTAACAGATCTCGGGCTGGGCAAAGGGCGTGTGCGCGCGGCGCGAGGTGCGAGGGCTCTGGGTCGGGGCTCCCTGCGGCCCACCGCGCCCCGCCCTCGCGGGCCTCCCGCCGGCCAGCCGGGCGTGCCCGGGCGGGCGGGCCGGGGCGGGCCGGGGCGGGGCGGGGGCGGGCGGCCGGGCCGGTCGGACGGGTGCGCTGGGCGCGCGGGGCCAGGGCCGCGTCCGGAGCGCCGGCGCGCGCCATGGAGGGGCTGCGGCGGGGCCTGTCGCGCTGGAAGCGCTATCACATCAAGGTGCACCTGGCGGACGAGGCGCTGCTGCTGCCGCTCACCGTGCGGCCGCGCGACACGCTCAGCGACCTGCGCGCCCAGCTCGTGGGCCAGGGCGTGTCCTCCTGGAAGCGCAACTTCTACTACAACGCGCGGCGCCTGGACGACCACCAGACCGTGCGCGACGTGCGCCTGCAGGACGGCTCGGTGCTGCTGCTCGTCAGCGACCCCAGGTGGCTAGGGGCAGGGTGGGTGGGGGGTTCCTGCTGGGGGCTGGGGTCTAGGGGGGCCTGGCCGGCGTCCTGGGGGAGCAGGAGGGAGCGGCAGGGGTCCCGGGCGAGGGCTGCGGATGGGGCAGGAGGGCTTGGCCAGAGTCCTGTCTGGAGGCTGGGGGCCCAGGGGGGCCTGCCTGAGGCCCCGGATGGAGGCTAGAGGGGCCAGGAGGGGCCGGGGTGCAGGGGAGAGGCTGGGGGAGAGGGTGCCCCGATGAGTCCCAGGTCGGGGTCAGACTGAGGTCCTGGGTGTGGGCTGGGGAGGCAGGTGAGCCCGGGTGGGTCCACCCTAGGGCAGAAGGGTGGACTAGGGGTTCTTCTATTCCCACCCCGGGGCTTCCCACCACTGCCCCACACCAGGCCTAAGTGCCGGCTATAATGGGAACTGGCTGGGGTGGGGGTGGGGGGCACAGAGAGAGGCAGGCGCTCCGGGACCCCAGGTGATGCGCTTCCCTTTTTTCATTCCTCTTGCTGGGTCAGCCTCTCGGGTCGCCTGTCTCTCCCCCTCTCTCAATGGCGTTGTCCCTATTTATTTCATTTCCTGTGTGTGACTCTGCCCATTGCTGTCTGATGTTCTCTCTTTTTCTCTGTCCTTTGTTTCTGCTCTTTTCTGTCTGTCTGTCTCCTTCTCTGTATCTCTGTGTCTCTGTCCACTTTGCTCTCTGCTGTTTTCCTGTAGAGAAGGGCATCTGGGTGGTGGGAACAGCACCCACAGAGTCCCGGGGCAGCTTTGGGACCTGAGGGAGACTGGTGCTTGGTGAGATGGACAGAGGTGGTGGAGCGGGGCAAAGTCAGATGCTGCACTGCAGGCTCTGAGCAGGGGAGAGACTGCAGGCACATGTATGACCATGGATTTATGGGGGTCACACTTGCTGAGCCCCTAAAGGCTTGGTGTGCCAATCCAGGGTGATGTTTTGAGAGCAGCAGTCTCAGATGCTGGTTTGGGAGGCTCCAGGTGGGATGGGAGAGCCTAGCTCCCCAAACCCTCTCAGTGATGACCCATGGGCTTGGGGCTGGAAGAGGGTGCTCTAGAAGTACAATTTTTCCTACAAAGCCTGGCAGCTGGATGACCCTCAAATGTCTACACAGTCGTTGTTCAAAATGCAGTAAGCATTTATGAAGTGCCTACTGTGTCCAAGTCATGTGCAGACAACTAGAACCCAGTGATGACCTAGACACACCAGGCTGTCACCTCACAGAGACTACTGTCAGTCAGGTGGAGGAAACAGACAAGGAACCAAATGTCAGGTTATAATACATGCCGTGAATAGATGCAGGAAGAGAGTGGTGCAGATGGTGCCACCTAGCAGTGGTGGCCATGGGAGGCTTCAGACAATTCAGGGTATGATGTGAAGGAACTGGTTACAAAGAGGTGTGAGTGGAAGGGTGTTCCAGGTAGAGTGAACAGCATGTGCAAAGGTCCTGGGGCAGAACCATGCTTGATATGTTGGAGGGACAGCAAGGACAGTGTGATTGGAGCAGAGTGAGGGAGAGGGAGGAAGTGAGGGCAGAGAGGGCCAGGGGGTAGGTCCTGAAGAGCCTCTGGATAGCACAAAGTACTTGCACCTTCACCTCAGAAAGGGTTGGGAGCCCTGGAGGGCTGTGGGCAGAGAACAGGTAGGACCTGACATGCTGGGAGGCACCTTCTGGTGGTCACTGCTGGAAGGATAGACTGTGGGTGGTATATCTGGAAGCAGAGGGGACTGAGGGTTTGAGTCTAGGGAACCAGGGTGGAGCTCCAGATAAGTGATAGTGAAGGCTGAACTGGGATAGAGCTAAATGCTGTTCCTCCAACTTGCTAGGCATTGTCATGCCTCAGCACTTTTGCACTGGCTGTTCCCTCAGCCTGGAATACATTCTACTTTCTTCCCTCTTTCTGTCCCTCCCTTGGGTCCTTCAGATCTTTATTCAGATGCCACCCTTTCAGTGCAATCTTCCCTAACCACCCTGTTTAAAATTGTATCCCACCAACACGTGTAATTCCCCACCCCTGCTTTATCTTTCCCTTTGGCACTTATCAGTAGCTGAATTTCCCTATATTTCATTAAATTTTTTCATCTCCTCTCTCCAACTAGACTGTACATTCTATGAAGGTGTTTTTATCCATCCTGTTCACTGCTGTGTTCCCTGCTCAGCATATGGTACATAGTAGGTGCTCAATAAATATGAGACGAATGTATTGTTTCCTGGAGGGATGGAAGGGCTCTTTAGTTGGGGGGAAGGTCTCAAGGTTGGAGGTGAATCCTGGCAGGTGCAGGAAGATGCATTGGCTGATGCTGAATAGATTGACACGGCCTCGAGTGCCAAGGCAAGGGCTACGTTTGACCTGCAACCTGTGCCTTTCTGACCTGCAACCTGTGCCTTTCTGTCCCCTCCCTTCAGGTAGTCTGGGTTGGAGCAAGTGGAGCCATGACCGAAGGAACTGGAGATGTTGGCTGAAGAAGCAGGCTGGGGTGTGGGACACCTTCAGGAGGCACTTCCTGGGGACTTTGAGCTCAATCCAGGTAAGTCACATTATTACTTGAGACATAGCAGGTACCTTTGAAGTTGTAGAGACCACAAATGGGAAAACCAAGGGCTAAAGAGGAGTTGGGACTCACTTCTAATGACCATCACCCATTTTGGACCCTGTGGTGGGGTCACTGACCTCACCTTCTTATTCCCATTGGGATTAGCATTGGGCCTGAATAAGAGTGCTGTGTGACCTTGGGCAAATAGCTCCTCTCTGCACCTTACTCCCCTCTCCAATCAAGAAATGGGTTTTGGTCTGGTTTGGTTTACTGAGAGCTTTGCCTACAATTCCTGCTTCTTCCACCAGGTGGCTCCAAAAGCTAATCTCTTCCCAGGAATGGCTTCCCAGGAATTTCTTCAGCCACACCCCTGATAAGGCAAAGGGCCATTCATTCCTGTCCCTCCTGGAGGGCACCAGGGGAATCCAGCAGGAGGACATGGCTGCAGGTGTTGCTGTCCACATTGGAGCTGTTAGGAGACAGAGAAGGACAATTGGACAGAGTTGGGTCTGGATTGAAATTGTCTTCTCTCCTCCCTCCTGCTGTTCCAGGTTCTGGGCTCCTGGGGTGGTTAGTGACACACTATCCTGATAAGACAATGCCTGGACACTGCCTTGGACACTCCTGATGGAGCCCCAGTACCTGACATTGACATAGAATGGTTCCGTCCCAACCCAGGCTGCCCATATCGCCAGCTGTGCTGTGTGACCCTGCGGCCATGTTCCCCTTCTGGGACCCTAAGTGTCCTGTCTGTACTGGGAACCACCACACCACCTTGGGAGGCTCACATCCGCAGCCAGAAGATATCACATGAAGAGAAGCACAGAGAGGAGCTGAGAGGCACTCAGGGGGCCTTGTACCTTCTCTTGCCCGAGTTATGTGTCCTGCCTGAAGCGCCTTTCTCACTCCTTTCTGCCGCTCCAGTCCAGCTGGGGCTCCAGACTCCTCCAGGAAGTCTTTCCAGATTCCCTCGTCCCAATCTCTCATCACCTTGTCCTTTTATGGGCCCCTATGGGCGGACAGTCTTGGCTGAGGGGGTGCAGCCAGTAACACAATAAATCTCCAATGACCAAAAGTGGAGACTGGGCAACCCCAGCCCTCTCCCAGCTCTCCAGTATCAGCTGCATCCATGAGCTCCCTCCCACCGCTGCATCTGTGCCCACCCTCCCCCCACGCCCCCACCACGGCGCTGTACTCCTTCCCTTGAAGTCCCACTGCCTTGCCCCCTTCACGGTGTCTCCCAGTTGGGTTTGAAGGGCTCTAGTCAAGTGGGTGGCGGTCTGGGGGTCTGCTGGGTGGGGTGTTGAGGAATGGGGGCATCCAGGCAGTGTGTTGTGGAAATTCTGTGTACAAGACTCTCCAGGCAGGATGCTGAAATTCGGCTGGCCCTGTGCCCTGCAGCCTCGTGGCACTGGATCCTTTGCGCAGACTCTGGGTGAGTGGGATGGGCACAGAGGCACAGGCCCACGGGGGCCTTGTTGGTGCCCCAGGCGCTGACTTTGCACAGGACAGAGGCACAGGAGCCTGAAAAGAAATAATGTTTTAATTAAGAGTGTTGTTGGCCGCAGGGCCCAGAGCACGGACAGGTGGATAATAAATTGCTGCTGAGGGGAGAGCTGTGCTCTCAGTGCATGTTTGCCTGTTGGGGGGAGGGCACCAGGCCCACCGGCTCTACTCCCCGCCTCTCCAACCTCCAGTGCCAGACTCTCTCCTCCTTGAGCCAAGAGGAGAGGGAAATGGATAGCTAGAGAGGGAGTGGGAGCAGAGGCGATAGAAAGACACCCCCCACTTCATTTGAGGGGTCTCCCCTTTCATTCCTCCAGACACCTGGAGGTGTAGTGGAGTGACATGGCTTTGCTTTCTCCAGGTGTGCCTGAGGTGGGTCTTTGGTGCCCAGCTCAGGGCAGGGTACACAGATACCCAGGGACGCCCCCCCACCCAGTGCCAGCTCCTTAAGGATCTTACTAGAACAGGCCTCCTACTCTCTCCTCTGTAGGAGGTAGACTAAGCCTTGAGGTGATTAGCAGGCACCCCGCAGAGGGCTTGGGACAGGGAGGCAGCCTTGATCCAGCTGGAGCCTGTCTTGTCTCTGGGTGACAGCCACACCCCTAAGGCAAGTATCCTAGGACCCTACTTGCAAAATCCTCTGTGCACACTCAGGGGCCCACCCACCCAAACTGGAAGAAAGTAGGGTGCTCCAATTCCTTGACCTCTGCTACATGCCAGGGTCTGCGCCACATCTCTGTGGGGTCTCAAAGTTCTCTGGACCACCAGCTGCGCAGTGGCACTGTTACAACCCATTTTACAGATGGGGCAGCCAAGATCACTGCCCTCAGAACTGCTGCACCAGGGGCCCCTGAACTGAGGCACCCCCAGATCATGCAGGGGTCCCTGACGGAGGGAGGGGGAATTTCCTGTTTCCTGACTGGGGGTGGGGGTGGGCAAGAGTATTTTCAGGGCATTTTGACATTTAACAAACAGTATGCAAATCGCATGCAAATCGCATGCAAATCACCACCCATTTCTTAAGCCTCGACAGCTCTGTCGTGTTCTGAAATAATAACGTTGGGCCTGCCCCTCAGTACTGGCCTGGAGGAGGGGTAGAAAGCCTTCCACTGCCTCCCGCTTCTCCCCATCTCTCCCTTGCTCTCTATTCCTCCCTCCCTTCCCCCCCTTCTTTGTCCTTCTCCCCCATTTTGTCCCTACTTTCTTGCTCCCCTTCCTCAGCCCTCTCTTCCTCTTTCCTTTTTCTTCTGTTTTCTCTCTCTCCCTCCACATTTTTTTTTTAAGATTGATTTATTTATGCATACAAGCGCTGGGGCACAGGCCAGAGATGCGGGGGGTGAGAGGATCCACCAGAGACAGAGTGGGGAGCAGAACAGGCAGACTGACTGAAATATCTGCTGAGGGGAGCAGCGGGCGAGACAGGAGAGGTCTGCCGCACCATGTGGGTTTCTCCCTGGCCGGCCGGGGATCGAACTCGTACTGCAGAGGCTGTGGATTGCTTCATAGTGCGGTACTCAACCCTCTGCGCCACCAGGGAGGCCCCTCCTTTTTGTTGGAGGACTTCCTGTCCTGAGATGAGCACAAACAGCTGCAGTGGCTTTTGGAATCCCCATTTTCTAGAGGGGGAAACTGAGGCCCTCATGGACCAAAGTGGATTATGGCCTCAGGGGGAGAAATGACAGCCACGGGAGCAGTTGGGACTTGAGAAGGCTCTGGTCTGGGCCCACCAGGGCTTGGCAGGGCTCAAGGTACTGTCCTGGGGTTTCTCAGCTTTAAGTGGCAGGTTGTCAAGCTTGGATCTGGAGAAATCTCATGTTGACTCGTCTTATTTCTCCAGTCCTTCTTTCTTCTGTTACTCCATCAACATGTCCCTCAAACTCTGCCCACAGCCCCTGTGCTCAACTTGTGTGCTCTACCTTTTCTGTTTGGCAAACTCCTATTCATCCTCAAAACCCCAGCTCCAGTGCCCACTACTTCATTCAGCCATTTCTGATCCAAAAAGAACCTTCACTTCCCTCTGGGCTTCTGTTGCCCCATATCTCTCTCTGATCTAGCCCTGACTACTTGGTCATTTTCTACTCCAGCTCCATTCCAGCATTGTCTGGTTCAAACATATCTCCAGACTTTGCATGTGTTTATACTCAGAATGCTCCTCCTGGTTATTCCATCTGGCACACCTAATATTTTTCAAGGTCTCGGCACTAATGCCCCACCTCCATGTGGGCTCTGCAGATCATTTCTTGACAGCCCTAAGGTCCTCCAGCTTCCATCCCTCCTCCTGAGTTACCCCTGAACCATGAGAGTAGAGATTTTCGTGTCCCCTGGTCTGAGGAGTCGCCTCTGGGGTCCCAGAATCCCACAAACTGGACTCAGTAGAGGGGCCATCCTTGACTGTGTAATGAATAAATATTGAACTACTTGCAAACAAAGTCAAGTAGAAACTCCTAACTTGGCCTTAGGCTTCCTGCTCCCAGTCTACAGTTCATTCCTGAGCACCTCCTTTGCCCTCCATCCTCACTCACTTCCCACCCTGGCACAAGCTCTTCCTCTGTCAGGAGTGTCTGTTCCCTGGACTGTTCTGGGTGACCCCAAGCCTGGTGTGTCCTCTCTAGTCTGCGAAACTGGGGGAAGCCGCCCCTGCCCCTCCGGAGCCGCTCAGGCTCCAGGCTCCACCCCAGGAGCAAGTCTGGGCTGTGAGGAGTTTCGGGTGAGACTTGGCAGCCACCACCTCTCACCGGCCCGCGGCGTCCTGGGGAGGGGCCACCTCCTGCCTTGGCTGCCCACTCATTTTGTGCAAGCGAGAGGCAGCTTCTTCCTGGGCGGCAGGTAAATCCTGGTGATTCCTAGAGGCAGCATCTGCGACTCAGCCAGAAATTGCTGGTGGCCAGACTTCCCCTTTCAGTTCCTCCCCCACCTCTAGGCTGGGGCCTGGACTTCTCTAGCTCTGCATTTGTTTAGTGGGCACTTCCTGAGTGCCCTTTGTGTGCTGGCTCTGAGCTGACTGCTGGAGAGACCAAGGCAGAGCCTGATCGGGCTGCCATGGATGTAGGGTAGGTTGTTCATTGCACACAACACCCAGCTGAAGTGAGAGGGTCTCAGGAAGGGGAACGGCTTGGTAATCCACACAGAGGCTGCCACACAGGTTGATGGTGATCCTGACGTGCTCAGGGTGCACTCTGCTCCCCTCCCCCCTCTCTTCCCCTCTTGCTCTCTGTCTCTCTACCGTCTCTTCATCTCTGACTCAGTCTCTTTCCCACGTATCTGCGCCTTGTTTATTGTTCTTTGTCTCTGCGTGTCTTTATTTCTGCCTCTCCCCAATGTCTATCTCGTTCTCTCATCTCTGGATCTTTATCTTTCTCTGCTGCTCTCTGTATCCTGGTGTCTGTCTCTCCTATCCCATGTCAAGAAGGACTCCGCTTTCCCCTTGATGCTCTGAGTATGAGCTCTGGGGCATTTTCAGAAGCTGCTGGAACCACCCATTCCACAATCATTGATTAAGCACCTCCAGTTTGCTGGACACCAGGGACAGCATGGTGACCAGGATACCCAGCTCGTCTCCCTGGGGCTGAGGGTCCAGCAGAAAAGACAGGGGACCTCCCAAAACCTCCCCTCTGGGCCAGTCCTGCTGTGAAATGAACTTGGGTGGTCCTTGTTCTTCTCTGGGCCTCAGTTTCCCCAACTACCCAAGGAGGGAAGTGTCTAGGGTGACTGGACTAGGAGCTGCTCACATGGCCCAGGCTGTATGTTGGCAGAGAAATCCTGACTCATCTGTGTGCCCAAATGGCTTTGAAAGAATCCTCTAAGGGAAAAGCAGTTGTAAGAGAAAATAGAACATTTGACCACCCAGACCTGCTGTCTGATTCACCCAGAGTGAGTGTGTGTGTGTGTGTGTGACTGCCATTCCCCTGATTATCCGGGAGACTTGCCTACCTCTTCCCTTGATGGTCCCTGGCTGTGTACTGAAGGCTGCTGGTGTCTCTGTGAAGGCTCCTGATTTAACATTGACCTCGAACGTGTGCTCTGAGCCCCAGCCCCACAACCCCTGTGCTGGGCCCACATAAGAGAGATTCCAGCGGCGGGGTTGTTGCCGTTTCTGCACGTGGCACAGCCTCCTCTGACCCTTTACCTTTCATCCCCCAGGTGAATGCTCAATGTCACTTCCTTGGGGAGGTCCTTAAACAAGTCACATTTCCCTGGTTTTGTATTCTCCTACTGTGCTGTTCTTTTCCTTTGTAGCATTAATTATTTATATTATTATTCATTCAATGTATGTTTTCCCCACTAGCCTGTGGGCACCGTGAAGGCGGGGACAGGGTCTTGTCTGATCACTGCTGGATCGCACAGCATTTAATAACCAGCAAGAGGGAGGGGAGCCAGGATCGCTCTCCGTTCCCAGGCTCAACGAGCACCCCCCACCACTGTGTTCCCCTCCAGGTGGCCAAGGGGCACAGACGCCTGGATTGGGATTCCAGGCACTCTGGCTCCTGCTGCTGTGATAAATGGGGAAAATTCAGAATTAATTATTGGCTGCTCCACCGAGCAGACTCGATCTGGACAGATAAAGAGTGTCCTCACCGCCGTGTCTACCCAGCACTTCTCAGGAGTTTATTAGAGATGAAGTAGCTGGCTGAGGGGAGAGACCCAGAAGGCGCTGGGGCCAGATAGAGCCGGGTTCAAAGCCTGATTCTGTGGGGTCACTTTGGCAACTCACTTTCCTTCTCTGAACCTAGTTTATCTCATTTGGGATAAAAAGAAGAAAAAAATTCCTTATCTGTTGGGATAAATTTATAGGGGGAATCACCTCAAGCTAATAGAGCGTCTTTGGTGAGTTGACTTTGGAAGCTCAATTCTTTTCCCATCTAGCAGGATAAAGTGGGTTCAGGACTGGAGGCAGAATCCTTACCCAGGGTAGCGCTATCTTCCTTAGATAGTGAGAGCGTCCTCACCACCATGTCTACCCAACACTTATCAGGAGTGTATTAGAGGTTGTGAGGTATCTGGCTGAGATGGCAAACATAGGTGTGAGCTGTAAGAACCGATCTAGGACAACAACCACAAAGGACCACCTGTTTGACTAAACTACTTCCTTTAGTGTCTGATTCTTGACCCCACCACTAGGGCACAGTGCCCTCTGGCTGGCAGTGCAAAGGTTGCAGCATCTTGGAATTCAGATGACCTCAAGTTACCCTTGAGCTGTCTGGTGGAAAGACCATGTGAGCTACATACATAATTGAAAATTTTCTGGTAACCTCAAGAAAAAAAGTGAAAATAAAAACAGGTGAAATTAATTTTAATAAGTTTTAAAAAATATACCCAAATGATCATTTTAACATGCCCTCCATATAAAAAAAGTTAATAAGTTACTATCGTACATTCTTTTCTTTCTTTCTTTTTTTTTTTCTCTAACCAAGTCTTGAGGATCTGGTGTGCATTTTATGCTCACTGAGTATTTTGCCTGGAGCAGCTCACTTGCCTCTACCTAGGCTCCTGGTTCCCACAATCACCCCCACAGTCAGTCCTCCCTGCAGCATCCCCCAGAGGTTGTCAATGAACACCTGGGTCAGGTCCCGCCCCTCCTCTGCCCACAGCCCTCTATGGCTCCCCAGTGCATCATGGGATCCCAACCAACCCCACCAGCTGCACTGTCGTCATTTAGCCAGACTCACCCACCTGCCTGCCTATCCCAAGTGTGCCAGGCTTCCCCCCATCCATATTGGAACTCCTCCTGCCCAGCTTGGCACCAGCTCTGAGGTCTCCTCCAGGCTCGCTCTGCACCAGCACTGACTCCCTGGGGCTGGGGTGTTTGTGCCCATGGGAGGACCCCATGCTAAGACTTCTCTGCGAACTGTACCATGGGGTGTGGGGCAGGGTTCTGGAAGTTTATGGAATGACTATAATCGTGTACAGGGTGAAGTTCAGGCTCCTTAATTGGCTTCAGGTTCTCCCCAGCCTCAGAAGACAAACCTGTTAGTCCCTAAAGTGACACTCATCTTTCGAGACTTTTGAACACACGGTCTCACCTGCCAGGAAGGCATGTTCAGCAGACACTGCTCACACCTGCAGAACTACTCATAGGTCAGAGAGTCTGAACAAGTCTTTGCATTCAGCAGGATTCTCCAGCCCCATGTCCCTCCTGTCCCAGGGCTGGTGTGTGTGTTCAGTTCTGCAACTTCACAGCTTGGGGTCCAAGCTTGGGCCCCAAATCAGGGCTAAGTATATAGGAGTGAGTTGACAAAAGACTAAATAGAAGAATAAGCAAATGAGACCAGAAATGAATGATTGAAAGCAGTTCCTTCCCAAATCAGGTGGCTTAAAGGCTGTTTTCCTTTTGTCCCGGTCGTTCTGGTGGGCCGCCTCTGCCACTGCAAGGGCCTTTCAAAACACCTTGGGGGGGTCCCTCAGCCATGGCCTGACACACGTATGGACACGGGAGAGGGTGGCAGTCTGCAAGCCAGAGCAGAGCCCCAACCGGAGCCAACCGGAGCCCAGCCTTGGGGGCAGCTCCCTGGCTGGGGATTGGACTCAGGCTGCAGTGGCTGGTGATAGCTTCTTAGTGCTGAGACTTAACTTCTTGTGCCACCAGGGAGGCCCTGAATCAGGGTGTTGGGAGCAGGCCTGGAGTCTGAAAACCCCAGGCAGGCTCTTTCTCGGTTCTTGTCTTTGGCGAGGAGAAAATTCAATGTTGAGACCAAAGTCACAGAAAGGCAAGAGATTATTGCTAGGTTAGGTAGGAAGAAGACCAGGAAAGCTCTCCCAGTGGGGGTGGCTGGTTGTATTGTCTCTGTGTTCAGGACAGGAAATAACCCCTCTCTGTGAGTCAGGGTTGCAATCCTGCCTCTTCCTCCTTTTAACTAAGTGACCTGAGGCTCTTGTTTGGGCCTCAGTTTCCAATCCATTAAATGGGTCCAATAACAGACCCTTGTCTGATAGCGCTAAGGCTCAATTTAGTATCATGCCTCCTCATGCTTAGGATCTCCTGGCTCCATGCAGCCTTGAATTAGGGTAAGGAGAGCAAGACATTTGCCTCTGCACAAAATTTAGGAGTCATCTGGATAAATACCATTTTAATGCAATATTTACATAAACTCACAATGAATACAAAAAACATATACAATGAACGAAGTATTGAGGTGTTAAATAATGACAGGCCCTGACCATCCTGCCCCTTGCTTCACCCACTTCCACGCACTTGGGAGGCCAGTCCTCCCATACGACCTCTCCTCCCAGCAGGAAAAGCCTCCTGATTAAACCTTAATTTCTGATGATTAAGCCCAGGGATCTGGGGGCCCAGTAGCTCTGCAGAAGGGAGGCCCTGGCAGGGGTGGGCCAGGCAGGGCCTCCTCAGGGGAGAGGGAAGGCTCAGGAGGTAGGCCGCTGAATGGCTGGATCGGAAACCCAAACTTAATTAGCCCCTCAGGATTAATTACTGGGCCCAGGAACAGCCTGAGAAATCTATTACTGGAGCGGCTCTGACTCTAGGCTTCCCTTACTCTATTATTTTTCTCTAATCTTCCTCCCCATTCTTTCCCATAAAAATATATTTATTTTAAAACTGCACCTTTAGGTCCTACCTTTAGCACACACATGCACACACACACATGGATACACGTATGTATATATATATATATTTTAAAATTTATTTATTTATATAAGCACTGGGTACAGTCAGAAGCGCGGGAGGGTGAGAGAATTCACCAGAGCCAGAGCAGGGAACAGAACAGGCAGTCTGATGAAGTACACTGCTGAGGGGAGCAGCGGGCTGTGGGACCCTTGCTGGCGACTGGGGATCGAACTGGCGCTGCAGAGGCTGAGGGCAGCTTCGCAGCCCAGCACTCAACCGCTGCGCCGTCGGGGAGGCCCTAGGTATGTATTTTTGAGTGGAGTAGGTGGTGCATATAAATTGGAGAAGGGCATCCCTGGTGGTGCAGGGGTTAAGACACAGCACTATCAAGCTATTGCCAGCCACTGCAACATGGGTTCAATCCCTGGCCAGGGAGCCGACCCACATGGCACAGCAGACCTCTCCTGTGATGCCCGCTGCTCCCCTCAGCAGTGTATTTCAGTACATCTGCCTGTTTAGTTCCCCACTCTGTCTCTGGTGAATCTTCTCACTGCCCGCCCCCCTTCCCCCCCCACCTCTGGCCTACACCCCTGTTCTTGTATGCATAAATAAATATGCCTTTAAAAAAATACTTTAAGGTAAATTGGAGAAGATAGACATTGAAATTAATATATAACAGTTAAAAATTATTTACAAGGTCTTGTTCAGAACCTTGGTCACAGAAGCTCCCCTGTGAGCACTGAGTATGTGCTGAGTGTATACACTTTTCTTAGCTCATCTTCTCACAATGCTGTGGCGGTTGTGAACTATTACATTATCAACTCCATTTTGTAAGCACTCTAGGATCTATGCTCTTGAGCCCACTGCATGCACCAGGGTGGGTTCTGACTTGAGATTTTGTCCTGCAAAGCCCTGACATGCTGTTTATCCAGGGGAGTTACTTCAGATTACTATTGAGGCCAGAATTTGGGATCTTTTAGTTTTCTGTCTCCAAGCATTTGAATCAATTGTCCCCTCCATGGGAAATGTCTTGCCTTCTAATGTGTGAATCCTCAGTTTTAAAAACTTGGGACAAATGTCTGCAAGAGGCCTTCTTTGTGAACCCCTAAATTTGGGGCTTTACCCACCACTGCCTCGGTTGCAGTCTCCTGCCCAGGTTGGCCACTTGGGCTGCGAGGCCCCTGATTTTGTCTCCCCTGCCTGGAAGCCTCTCTGGGAGTGGGTCTCTGGATCCCACATGGCCCAGCCTGGGTGGAATCACAAGAAAGGTGATGTGCATGGACTCTTTGGGGACCGAGGGAGTGGAGGGCCCTTAATGAGGAAAAGCTCTTTCAGGCCTACCTGTTTGCGAATTGGTAGGTGGCTTGATGACAGCTTTTCTTGGGGAAGCTTGGAGTTGCATCCCACTCAGGCTGGCTGGAGACAGGCCCCGGGGGCAGAGGGTGCTGCCTGCTCTCCTCCCACTCCTGGGCACTCTTCTCTTCCCATTCACAGGGTGGGAGGCGGAGGCTGGGAGAGTCAGAGACTTACCTGACTCAGCGACTGGAGGCCAAATCCCAACACCTGCGCTGTGACCTGCCTGCGGTGCCCACATCTTCCTCACCCCCGCAGGGCAGATCCACAGATCCGGAAGCTGAGGCACCGAGATGCATGGTGTCGCCTTTGGGTGGTCCCAGGGCTGGGCACAGTAATGGGGTTCAGGGCAGTCCCCTCATCAGAATGGAGGGTGGATGTGGTCACACGTGGAAGGGCTGGGTGGGGGGACTGACTTGGGGAACAGCGGGAGGTTGGAATGAGTAGATATTGCACCACTGGGGATGAGGGAGCAGAAAGGTGGGGCATAAGCAGAGCATGGTCCTCCTACTGGGGAGACGAAGGCTTCTGCTCCCCTCCTGTCCTGTCCCTACCTCCCACTCCCTCTACTATTACAGAAAGACTGCAAGGAGCCCTATTTGGTGGCTGGCGTGGGGAAATATCATTTTCTGGGGTCGTGGGTCTAGGGAGTCACGGAACAGGTGCATGATGGGCAGGTGAGGTCTCCCCGCAGCAAGAGCTTCCACCCTCCCCCTCCCCAAGACTCTCTGGTGCTATGATTCCCTCTCACAGGTGGGAAAACAGGTCCGAGAGGAGAGGTGTGCTGATCTGGGTTCCCCTCTTTCCCCTGCCCCTCGGTCTCGTAATGCACCGCCTGGCACCACTGAGTGCAAGTGCCCGAGATAAGCCTTCCTGGTGGGCAGCCGGGCATATTAGCAGGAAACGAGTCATGAACCCCCGAAAGGCGAGAGTGGGTGATGGCAGCTGTTAGCAGGGGAACCTCAGGAGAAAACAGGAGTAATAGATTGCGGAAAGGTGTGATGCTAATGGCAACTTTAAGGACCCACAGTTGCCAGCTTCACCCCTTCTGAGGGGTCTCCTGAGCCTCAGCCTCCTCCCAAGGGTCACAGCGGAACTTCGTCCCTGGGAGCTCCTAGGACACAGGCGTGTGCCCACCTGTACCTGTCACAGATATGTGGATGCCAACACCCAGGGGATCTGCTGTGCACACCCCATGTACCCACAGCCCTCTCCTCCACCCCCAGCCTCACATCAGCCCTGCCCTCTGCCTGCTGCCTGGGAACAATTATGGTGTCAGAGAGACGCTGCTGCAGAGACAGGCCCGGTCTCATCTTTAATTCATCTTGGGACTAATTATAGCCAGGATGGAGGAGGGGCATGATAACCTTGGCCTCCCCTCCCAGCCTTTCCTGTCACCAGGGTGACCAACCAGGAGAGGGTGGGAGGGGGTCTTGAGTTCCCCCTCCCCTCCACACCCAGCTCAGGGCAGCTGTGCCAAGCCTGGGTGCATCCTTGGAGAACAAAGACAATACCAGTGGTGGTGCAAGGCAGGCACGGAGCCAGGTGGGGTGGTGGGCATGGGGATTCCAGCTGGGGTGATTATGGGGGTGCATCAGGATGCTTCCTTTCCCCCGCCCCCTCGCTTCCATGGATCAGCATTGGAAATTATGGGATGACACAAGTTATTACACCATCTTCCAGGTGGGGTTCCCCCCCCAAGGCCTAGTCCCCACAGTAACTAACAATAGTGAATAGTAATAACCAACACTCACGATCACGTGGCACTCCGAGTTGTTGGTGGCACTTGACTACTTCGATCGCCATGTCCTTGCATGCCAACTCTGTACCACATAGTTCTGAGAATCTGTGATTATCACCAGGCCAGGGTCCATGCCTTGCTTGCCTGGGTACAGAAATTAAGGAGTTGTGAACAAACTCAGCAAGACAAACACCATTGATGTCATATTTTCAAGACTCTAAATCCTTGCCAAAAAAAAGTCCACATGGAATAAATATCCAAATGTTAAATACATTAGGATATCTAATGTATTTAATGTTAAATACATTAGGATATCTGAGCCGGGGGAAGTGAATGTGTTTTGGGCCCATGTTGGAAGTGGAAATAGAGCCAGGCACACAGCCGCTGCCCAGTCTGTGTATGAACACCCTGATCTGCCAACAGTCCCTAGTGGTTGATGATCAACACCCCATTTTACAGATGGGGAAGGTGAGGCACAGAGTGGCCAGGTGCATGCTGGTCTTGTCCACTCTGCACTCTCCCCACCCCATCCCAGGCTGGGGCTTTGTCCTCACCTTCCCCAGTTTTGACTCCTCCTTCCTCACTCCCAGCCCCTGTCAACGCGCCTGAGTGGCACTGCCCAAAATAGCTGTGGTTGTCAACTGCTGGCGGGTTGCCCTGTGCCATGTCCCGCAGCCACTCTGTAGCAGCTGTCCTCAGTAGGTGAGAGAGACCCAACTCTGGGGCTTAACACTGGGCGACTTGCTGCTCCTGGCCATTCCTCGTTTGTACCACAGGGGAGTGAAGTTTCTGCCCCTCTGCCCTCCAGTCCAGCAAGGTGGGTGCTGAGAGCTAAGTCCTTGACTGCTTAGAGGCCACCATTCATGGGCCCTTCCTGGGGGCTAAGCCCCAATCCCTTCAAAGTCCAGTTTAAAATACACGTGCAACTCTGAGTTCAAGATCTAGCCAGGAGGTTCGGGTTCCAACCCTGACTCCACCAACTGTCTGCTGTGTGTCCTTGGGCACAGGTCGGAACCTCTCTGTAGCAGTGACCCCATCTGTAAAATGCAATGTATAAAAGCCTCTGGAATAAAAGAATAAAACTAATGCATAGAAAACTTGGGCAATGCTTGGCATACAGCAGGTGTTCAATGAGTGGCTGAAACTACTAGGGCTGGCCACTGGGTTTCCAGCTCCAGGCATCCGGGTCCCCGCAGTCATAAGAAACAGGGTCTATTTTAAAGATGTGAAACGCAGGCTCCAAGGGGGGTCGGGACAAGTCTGAAGTTGTCCCTCCCAGCTGGTGGAGCAGGGATTCGAACCCTGGGCTCAGCCTAAAGCGCCAGCGCTGACCCCTCACCCTCCAAGGTCCAGAAGGGGGCTAGGCGCCCCTGGGCGCACACTGGGCGCGCAGTGGCGCAGTGGCGGTGCCAGGAGGCCGCTCCGAGCCCCTTCCCGGCGCCCGCGTCCTGGCCCCGGGCAGGGGGCGGGCAGCGCAGGCCGGGACGGGCACAGCGCAGCGGAGCGTTTCCATGGCAGCCTGGCGGGAGCCGGCCGGAGCGATTAGACGTCCCGAGGAGCGGCTGCTAAAAATAGCCCGCGCCGCACCAGGCTCATTAGCTGCTGGGCTTTTGGCTGCCAGGTACCCCCTCCGGCTCTCCTTCCTGTTCGTGCCCAGACGCAGCGAGGCTGCGAGGCTGCGGAGGATGTGGGAGTTAGGGCGGAGCTGGGGAGGCTCAGCCTGCTCCTGGGTCCTCTCGGTTCTGGACAGATCTCCCCGCTCAAGGCCAATTTGATCTCCCTTGCTCTAAATTCTCCCTTGGCTCCCCATTGCTCTTGGTCTCAAGCCCCTGTTCTTTATTCAGCCATGTCCTCCCTGACTTGATCTCTGCCTGTTCTGGGTGTCTCTAGGGCTCCATTCCCCCTACACACCACCTCTTAGACTTGGCTCCTGCTGTCACCTCCTCCTCAGTCCCGCACCCTCTCTTCACCTCGTGTATCTCAGCTTTCACATCACCAGCTCCTGGAAGCCTGAGCGCTAGCCCAGCTCAGAGGCCTTTTTGGGCCCCTGGTTATAGCTCTGACACTGGCGTGTGAGCACTGAGCCGGGGGAAGTGAATGTGTTTTGGGCCCATGTTGGAAGTGGAAATAGAGCCAGGCACACAGCTGCTGCCCAGTCTGTGTAGAATGAATTAGGGTATGAACTTGAAGAGCTCTGAGAGGCATTCCTGGTGGAATAATGAGGGCACCCACTCCCCCATATCCCCAGGCCTGAAGGTCAGTGGTGCACCCTCTCTCCACCAGGCTCTTCTGTGCCCTTTGAAGGTGTTGCCCAGGCTGTGTGAGCCAACCAGCTCAATTGTCCTCTGTGGTCCCCTTTCTGCCTCATAGACACCATAGTCACAGGACTTCAGAGCTGGAAAGAACCCATCTAGCTCCAGGGAAGCTGCCAAAATAAGGAGTGGAGAGGAGGGAGATATGAAGGTGAAGAGGACCCAGGGGGAGGTGGGCACCCATGAAAATATCTTGGAATAAAATCAGTCCACTGGAGAACCAGGGGATGGTGTCAGCTGGGCAGGGTTTCCCAGAAGAGAGCCAAGAAAGACCATTTCTAGGTTGGCCATAAGGTGGTGTGTTTGGCATGGTGCAGCTTGGTTGTAACACAAATGGGGAGGACAAAAGCAGAGTCAGAGGGAAATCCTGGGGGGCGGTGCGGAGGGTTCACGGGCAGTTTGTGGCAGGCGAGTATTAGCAGGGAAGAGAGGAATTCTGGGGTCTGCAGTGTGGGCAGCAACAGTGCTCAGAACTCGTGATTATTCACAATCAATGTTGCCGTGAACATGACCATGACCATGAAATCTAAGACTAAGGTTTAGGTCAAGTTGCTCATTGCTCCCTGTCTTTACAGTCTGGGCATTGCCTCTGGTTGCAATAGTGGCTTCACAATCACAGGGACCCAGGCTCCTTTTGTTTCGGTGCTCTGTCTCTCGGCCGCTGACTTCCATCTTGTGAACCACAATGGCGGCTCCAGCTCCTGCCATCATGGCCACCTTCTAGACAAGCATGGCAGGGGGAGGGGACAACGGGTGGAAGGGATCTTGTCTGTATCTTCTGAGGCTACAACCTGACAGTTACATATACTGCTTACACTCACACCCTACTGTCCACCACATGGTCAAACGGTCATGCAAGGGAGGGAGCTGGGAAATGTAGTCCCGAGCTGGGCAGGTTCTATTTCTAAAGTAGAAAGTAAAGGAGGAATATTGAGAACCAGCCCAAAGCATCTGCCACCAAATAGGTTGAAAAAGAGGAGGGGACATTTGTCAATGTTTTCATGGCTGAAGTAGGGAGATTCCCTTCATTTTGCCCCAGCCTGACGAGGAGACTCTGCCCCTCCCTGCCCTCACCTTTTCTCTCTTCCTCTCGTTCTGCTGCTTCAACCTTGTGGACCTCCTCTCTCCCATGCACCAGACACTGACACTGTCCTGCCCCAGGACATTTGCACGTGCTGTTCTTCTGCCTGGAATGCTCTTTTCTCCAGCTCTCTTCATGGATCCCTCTTTCCATCCTTTTTTTTTTTTTTTTTAAGATTTATTTATGCATACAAGAGCTGGGGTACAGGCCAGAGGTCTGGGGGCGGGGGGGGGGGCGGTGGTGGTGGTGAGAGGATTCACCAGAAACAGAGTAGGCACAGAACAGGCAGACTGACCGAAGTACACTGCTGCGGGGAGCAGCGGGCGAGTCAGGAGAGGTCTGCTGCGCCATGTGGGTTGCTCCCTGGCCGCCGGGATCCAACTCATGTTGCAGAGGCTGCGGATTGCTTCATAGTGCGGTGCTTAACCCCTTGCGCCACCAGGGAGGCCCTCTTTCCATCCTTTAGATCTCTACTCACATGTCATCTTCTCAGTGAGGACTTCTTGAACAACCTGTTTTTCTCTCCCTTTAAATGTCCTGTTTACAATTGCAACCTGTACTCCCTCCCCAGTTCTTACCGCTTTCTGTCCTAATTTTCTTTCTAGCACTTAGCGCTCTCTAAAACCTTATAGATTTTATTGATTTATTTGTTCATTGTCTCCCCTAGTAGGCTTTGAGCTGGACCAGGCAAAGCTTTCTGCTTGTTTTGCTCTCTGCTGCATCCCAGGTGCCTAGGATAGTGCCTGGCACACTGTAGGGGTTCAAGAAAGATTTTGAATGACCAATTTGAATAATAAAGCAGGTGCAATGATGCTCCCTTTTAGAGATCTGCAAATGGAGAGGTCCCAGGGGGAAAGGTGAGTCACCAAGGTCACATGCTGGCAGGCGGTAAAAAGGTGGTTGCGTTATGTGCCAAGTTCCCATTTCCATCCCGTTGGCTGATCCTCTTTCTCCAGCTTTCCCTCCCTCCCCCAGAGTTACCTATCAATTTTGGTCCTGCTTGTGTTTTCTGGAGCACATTTCTATTGCTTTCAGCCAAGAACCCGGCATGACCAAAGGGCCCTCCATCATGCCAGGCACTGTGCCCGGGTCCATTAGCTGCTGTGTCACATTGAATTGCCACACAAGTATAAAAACATTCACAAATTTAAAATCACACATAAAATGCCTTTAGCCCCGATTTCAGAGGCGTGGGAGGATAGGGGCACAGTAGGAAGAAGAAATGGTCCCTGCCACACAGCCAGGCGGTGGCAGGTGGGGGGTCTACCCTTTCACTTCCTCCCCATTGTTAGATGAGCCCCCTGCCACCCAGGACAGGGCAAAACTGAGGGCCTTAGGTTCAGATCTTGCTTCATGTGACCTTGGGCTCCTTTCTCTCCCTCCCCAGACCTCAATTTTCTCTATTAAGAAATGGGACCATAGATATTGTCAGGGCCACGTCGCAAAGAATGTCCCACTGCGCCCAGACCAGGCCCACAGAGGCGCTCCCAGGAGGTATGAAAGTGGGGGCTGGCGTCCGACCCTGACCCCCTCCGCCTTCCCAGCCTCGCTCCATATTCCCTCGGCCACCCTGTGCCAGGTTTCTGTTTAGTTTAATAATCTCCTGAAAGTTTAATTGTTGTTTTATTCATCCATGACCTTTCTCTCTCATCTGGAGACGTATTATTGCTAATCTACAAATTTCAAGAACCAGATTTATTTGCAAAACCAATTACCTGCCTATGCAAATGACCTCTCCTTGCCCGCCTCCCTGGCCAGCTGGCTGGTGGAGGGAGAGAGGGAGCCGCTGCCCGCCCTGTTAGAGCCACTGCTCAAACACTTGGATGCAAACTTATCTATAATTCCTCAGAGCAGGGCGGCCCTCTCGGCCCTCGAGTTAATTAGAATCTCAGTAATCAAGGGAGGCCCTGACCCCACATCTCTCAGCTCTGACCTCCTAGAGGGGCCTTTTGAAGTGGCCTGAGGTTCTGATTGCCTTCCCACCTGGCCTTCCCGTGGGAATGGTGCCTGTTCTTTTGTTCATTTATTCATTCATTCATTCATTCAAAATGACACACTGCGTTTCTACCATGTGCCAGGGACTGGTTTGGGCTGTGAAGCAAGCAGAGAACAAGCAAGCCACAAGGAAAGAAGTTCCCATCTGCAGGACACGGACACAGTGAGACAACAGGCAGAATAAATAAGGAAAATGTCTAGCATGGCATGTGATGTGAGTTGGAGCAGAAGAGAAGAAACAAGCCAGGAAAGGAATGGGGAGTGCCAGGGATGGCTGGTCAGGAGTTATGGGCCTCTTTTCTCCTCACTTACACTGTTCTAGCCACAAAAAGGAGCCGGGATTTAAAATGTCAAACTTGGTCCTGCCTCAGGGCCTTTGCACTTTCTGTTCCCTCTGCCCGAAATGCTTTTCCTAAACATCTTGGTCAGATTGATGCTTCTTCCTACCACCTCAGCTAAAATGTCACCTCCTCAGGAAAGCCCTCCTTGATTACCCCAGCTAATAGGCATCTCCTCCAGAGGATTTCTGTTTCCTTTCCCTGTTTTATAATTCTTACTGCTTCCAAGAATTAGATTTCACATTTGGGTTATCCTATCTCTCTACTTTAATAACTCGAGAAACTGTCTGTTTTGTTGACAGTTGTATCCCAGCCCCAGAACAGTATCTGAGCACTCAATAAATATTTGTTGAATCAATGAGAAAATGAACAATACACGGGTCAGGAGGCCATGCTAGTTATGGTGTAGAGGACACAATCGGTTTGTCATGGTGACCTTGACCTTAGTGCTTCCCCATGGCCTCATGGAGAGGCTGAAATGTGCTGAACTTTTCTCTTTGCCTTCTTGTCACCTCCTCTCTCTGATTTCTGCCTGTCCCCCTGGACATCCCCCAGTAGCACCCAGTCTGGGGTTAACAACTTTCCCTTAAACCCTCTCCTCATCAGTGTCCTCACTTCTTGTCCAGGGTGGGCTTCACAAGCTCTGCCTTTGAGCCAGACACTGACTCTTTGCCTTTTCATATGCTATTCCCCCTACCTGTCACACTGTTTCTCCTTGGGGCCCTCTCAATGACTCTGGACCTCCTTAGTCCCCTTCCCCATATAGTATATCTCAGAGGGACCTGCACTTGTTTTAGGAGCCATGTAGGGTAAAGAAAATATCAGGCTTTTCTGCCCTTCCGCCATCAGGATAGATGATGGATCCTTGTCCTGAATGCATGCCTGATGGCGGGCACCTGGAGTAGGGTGTGGGCATAGGTAGATGGGATTCAGCTGAGCTAAGACTGTGCTTTTAAGGGCGGCGTCACGGGGGGACGCCAGCAGCCCCAGCCAGCAGCAGCAGAACCTGAAGGAGAAGCCGAAGCAGAAGCAGAGAACGCCAGAGAGCCCAGATAGAGTGAGGACTTGCTGGGGGCTGGGAGGCCTGCCAGCCTCCCAGCCCCCCAGCCAGCACCCCTGCCTGCCATATGCCTGGTGAACCCCAAATAAAAAACCTGCAAAACTACTGAGGACTCTGACTCCTCCTTTACGATCTGCATGGGATCAGAAAACCTGCACTGTGCCCAGTCCTGCCTTTACAATTGGCGTATTCGGCAAGATCCATGCAGACGAGTATTGGAGCCCTCCGAAGACCTGGAGGGACTAAGGAGAACAGACTTTGCCTGTGACGACGCTGGAGGCACCATGGCGGTATAGAAGATGGATACGTCCACGAGCTACAGGATGAGACCTGGCGTGAAGGAGACGCCCGAAAGGACCAGCCAACGACACCGGAAAGGACCAGCCAACGACACCGGATAGGACCAGCCAACGACACCGGAAAGGACCAGCCAATGACCCCTGAGGCAGCAGGCCATTGCTGAAGCAGGGAGAGGCCAATGGACTGATAGACTGATGAACTGATGATTTTGGACTGACAATCCTGCCAGAAGGCGGAGGACCTTAGCAGGTTATGTTTATTTTTTGAGAATCTGGGGGTGGCCAGTGGGCCTAGATGGCCAAAAGCAGCCTGTGTATGCCCAGTGGCCAGGTGGAGGAGAAAAAGCCAACTGAGAAAGCAAAAGCTGGTACTGATGATAAGTTGAGAAGCCCTGAGTGGCTGTTAAGCAGCCTGGGTATGCTGAAGAACTGTGAGTCTCGTAAAATCACCTGTGGGTGATGCCCTGCTCATTCTTGAGCGAGGGTGAGGAGCTGAGGAACCTGTCCTTGGGGGACGGGTGGGGAATGTGGCTTGGGGTGGAGCCCAAGCCGAATGCAGAGTTTGGATCCCCGACCCATGTGATTGTGCAGTGGGTTGGCTTGAGTGCAGGGGTCTGTGAGTCGCATGGGTGGCCATGAAGGCCGAGTGTTGGAGCGACTGCAGACAGAAACCCTGAGGGTTGGCGATTAACCCCAACAGAATAAAATTGCCAATCCCAGAGCTAGTGCATCCTGGGGGTGGATGCTGTGTGTGCCTTGTAGCCGAGACTACAGCCAGAGAAGGCCAGGAAGCCTGACGGCTCCTGGTGTGTTATAGCAGATGCCGTGTGTGATTTCCCCTCCCCTCGTATGAGCAGTGCCTTCGGCAGCAGATTTGGTGGCTCATCTGCTGGTACCAATAATTGTCTTTTGCACTTGTTGGTGCCCTGCCTGGACTTATTTGTGTTCTGTTGTATTTTGTTATGTTGTATTTTGTTATTTGATGTATTTGCTTTTGTGGGCCATGGCTGCATTGTTTGTTTGCTTAGAAAATTGTATATGTATGTATAGACTGTGTGGCAGAAAACCCTGAGGGGTGGACTGTAGGGTAAAGAAAATATCAGGCTTTTCTGCCCTTCCGCATCAGGATAGATGATGGATCCTTGTCCTGAATGCATGCCTGATGGCGGGCACCTGGAGTAGGGTGTGGGCATAGGTAGATGGGATTCAGCTGAGCTAAGACTGTGCTTTTAAGGGCGGCGTCACGGGGGGACGCCAGCAGCCCCAGCCAGCAGCAGCAGAACCTGAAGGAGAAGCCGAAGCAGAAGCAGAGAACGCCAGAGAGCCAGATAGAGTGAGGACTTGCTGGGGGCTGGGAGGCCTGCCAGCCTCCCAGCCCCCAGCCAGCACCCCTGCCTGCCATATGCCTGGTGAACCCCAAATAAAAAACCTGCAAAACTACTGAGGACTCTGACTCCTCCTTTACCCGATCTGCATGGATCAGAAAACCTGCCTTGTGCCCTGTCCTGCCCCTTACAAGCCATTACAATTTAAATGACAGAATTGTTTGTTCAATTGTTTGTTTAACATTTTTTTTCCTACAAATAGATGTTAAGTTCTAATCGCCCAGGGGCCTTTGCTGTCATTTTTATTCCTGTGTCTCCCAGTATCCAAAGTAGAAATGGGTGCTCAGCAGGAGCTTAATAAGCACTTGTTGAATGATGGAATAATGGGAGGTGGGGAGAGGTGGTCGGACAAAAGAGTCGGTGGGGATGTGGGACTGGATGAGAGGCTGGGAAGAACAGGCAGGTGGCTGGGTGGTTGTATGGGTTTTTGATGGATAAAAGGAAGGGCGGGTGGCAGATGAAGGGTAGGTGAGTGAGGATGGAAGGAAGGGGGGCGGAAGGATGGTGGGTGAGTGGTGGGTAATGGACAGTGTGGTGACTTGGCATTGGGTAATGGAAACTCATCTTGATGAGCTGGGCTACCCCTGGCTGTGCACCCTGGTGGAGACCCCATCCTGGCCCGAAGTGGCTTTGAGAATTCAGCAGCCTCAGTGCTGGGGGTACAGAAGGTGGATCTGGGGAGCCAGGCTTGCTGGTGGGATTTCCCGGCCCTGGACTCCCCATATCTACTCTCCTGCTGCTCTGAGTTAAAGCATCCCCCCCCTGTGCACCTCCACCCACCCCTTTACCCCTCACTTGGTTCAATCCCAGCTGCCTGCCGATTCAATTATTTTGCCGCTGAGGTGGCTGCAATTTTCTTTTTGGATTGAGAAGCTGTGTTGGTATTTGTGTGACTTTGAACGGTATGGAGACCCAGAGACAGAAACACAGAAACAAAAGGAGAAAAGGGGAGAGACTGAAAGAGAGAGCGAGAGCGAGAAGCTCAGTGCCCGCCATGGCTCAGGGAGTCTTTTAATAATAAAAACAGTGAGCACCCAGCAAAGGTTCCAGAATTTCCCCTCACGACCTCTTTTCATTCCCCCCGCCTCCCCCCCACACCCTTCAGGGTGTAGAACCCAGCCCAGGTTTTGCAGAGAACCTTTCTAAAGGCCAGAGGAGCCGACAGGTGAATGGGAGCCTTGGAGAGGCGGTGAGACCCTCGCCCAGGGGGGAGTCCAAGCAGACCCTGTGGTCTTGAACTCCCTTTCCCATCCCAGATGTGTTCAAAGGTCCCATTTATTCTGCACTGGGTCCTTTATTTTTCCCTGAGCACTTGCTAAGTGCCAGGGGCTGGAAGGAGGGAGCAAGGGAGAGAGAGTTAAGCGGTGAGAACAGGGAGGGACGGGATCGGCGGCCCGGGGACAGTGATGGAGAGTCCGTGACCAGGGGGAGATGACTGTTTCCATCCACATGGGTGTGATCACGGTGGGGTGGGGATTTCAGGCAGAGGGAAGAGCTCATGCAAAGGCCCTGGGGCAGAACAGCGCCTGATATGTTGGGGGAGCCTCAAGGAGGTACGCATGGTTGGAGAAGGCTGAGTTACGGGGAGAGAGGGAGGAGGTAAGGCCAGAGAGGGGCCAGGGGTGGGTCGTATAGGGTCTTGGGGGTCTTGTGAAAGACTTAAGAGAGGAGGGAACCCTGCAAGGTTGTAGGCAGAGGAGGAAAGGGTCTCAGCACCTCTTTGGCTCTGTAACCCCTCTTTTCTGGCCCCGAGCCCCTCTAGCCTCACAAAAGTGAGCGGCAGGACCGTTTCTGAGCTTCCTCCTGGCCCCTTGCCTTGGCCCCACCAGCAGCCTCAGGGATCCCTGATGACTCCAGCACGCTGGATCTTGGGCAATCATCTGTAAGCTCAAACCCTCCCGAGAGCTCTGCAGATAATAATAATAAAATCACCTAATCTCATGATTGGAAACTTAACAGGGACTCCTCACCAGCCGGCACCGCTCTCCAGGGATGAATTCCCAAGGCTTCGGCAGGCAAGCAGGGAAGACTCTTCCTTCCCGTCCCGTGTCCCCCCAGCCCCCTTGTAGGGACAGGAAGGACAAGTGCAGGTTTTCTTTTCTTTTTTTTTTTTATAATTTCTTTTATCCGTAACATAGTTTTATTTTGTTTTCCACTTTTTTTTTTTTTTAAAGATTTATTTATTTATTTATTTATACAAGCACTGGGTACAGTCAGAAGCGCGGGAGGGTGAGAGAATTCACCAGAGCCAGAGCGGGGAGCAGAGCAGGCAGAGGGACCGAAGTACACTGCTGAGGGAGCAGCGGGCGGCAGGAGAGGTCTGTGCGCCATGTGGGACCCTCCTCCGGTGGCCGGGGAGCAGCCGGGGATCGAACCGGCGCTGCAGAGGCCTAGGCAGCTTCGCAACCCAGCGCTCAACCGCTGCGCCACCGGGGAGGCCCCAAGTGCAGGTTTTCTGATCCAGCAGACCGGGTAAAGGAGGAGTCAGTAGTCCTCAATGGCTTTTCAGGTTTTTATTGGGATTTACCCGGTACACAGCAGGCAAGGGTGCTGGGGGCCAGGAGGCCGGTAGGCCTCCCGGCCCCCAGCAACTCTTCACTCTTTCTGGGCTCTTGGCTTCTGTTCTGCTTCTGGCATCCCTATGACGCCGCCCTTAAAAAGCCCAGTCTCAGCCCAGGTGAATCCCATCTACCTCTGCCCGCACCCTACTCCAGGTGCCTGCCATCAGGCATGCATTCGGGACCGCAAGGATCCATCATCTATCCTGATGGCGGGAGGGCAGAAAAGCCTGACATTTTTTCCTTACCCTATACCCCTCTACCCAGAGGGTAGCAGCTTAGGAAACATCAGCTGCTCTCTGGAGAGGAATGTGTGGGACCATCTTATTCATTCAGGTGCAGTTTTAGTCTCTCAAATTCTGGTTGTGCACCCTCCTTGCTGTGTGATTCTGGGTACCTCCCTGCTCTCCGAAACTCAGTTTCTTTAAACTGGCTCCTGACATTGATTCTAGGCCTACTGTGAAGGACTGCACGGGGGGGGGGGGCACCCTGTGAGAGGCAAAACCTTTCGATCCACTCCCCTTTAAATTGTGGTCAAATTTCTACAACATGAAATTTACCATCATAATCATTTTGAGTTACACAGTTCAGTAGTGTTAAGTATGTGCCCCATCTTAGGAAGTGAAGTGGCTTCAAACATCACCATCATCCATCCACAGAATTTCTTTTTATCATCCCTAACAAATTCTGTACCCATTCATTCATTCATTCATTCGTTCATTCATTAAATACTGTGCCCATTTATGTTCTGCAGCTAGGTTGTTTGGTTTTTTTAATCTTAAAGTATATTGGTGATCCTTCCATTAAGATTTCATTTTATACAGTTGCATGGTTTTCCATGGTGTGTTTGAATCATCTTTCCATCATTTATTTGCCCCTAGTAGTTATCCTAAACTTTCTGCACAGATCTAATCCTAAAATGTCTGCTCTTAACTGCTGAACTATTCAGTGAAGAACCTTGCTTTCAAGGTGATCTGAAATGTATTTGGTCACAGGCATAGCTTGTGGCATTGACCAGTGAGAATAGATGCCCCAGAGCAGGTCTTAGCAGCACTGTTAGTGCTGGAGAAGCCCAGGGGATCAGGGATGGGCCAAGGAATTGGGCAGGAGAGAATCTATTTATCAAGTTGTTCCCAAACAGTGACAGCCAGTGCAGAATATAAGTTGTCTTGCTCTCAATCTGCTGGTGTTGAGGTCTGTGGTTTCTTGAAGATAATCTTGCCATCCTCCACTCAACATTTG